>NC_092816.1:50676751-52134251 GCF_023375885.2 Dermacentor andersoni
CTATAGCCAATTCTATCTCTTATCTATGTTATCGCCGAACCTTTCGTAATCATATTACATGCGTGACGCGAGTAGTATTGTATATTTTAGAACTTGTGCGAACACCAGCGATTACGCTGGAACGTTCGAAGAGTCATGCCGACGCATATGACCCGCAGATAAGATTTGGACGATCGACCACTGTGCTCGCCGCTATCATTGTGCCGAGTGTAGCTTGTTTTTATGTGCCTGTGTTTGCTCAATAAAGTTTCGTGACTTGCGTTCAGCCACCGCGGCTCTTCACCTTCCCTCCCTACAACGTGCTAACATATGAACAAGAAGAAGGAAACAGGCCAACCACCGAGTATTTTTGCCAAAAGACGCGCGCCAAGCTCAGAAATTTGCTCACACGCTACGCCGGCTAATAAAACAGAAAACCCTCGAATAACGAAAGTAAACATGTTATTAGGTAACACTAAACATTAAATATGGCATTTCACGTGCCAAAACCACGATCTAATTATGGGGCACGACGTAGTGGGGTACTCCAGAAATTTGGACTAACAGGGGTTCTTCAATGTGCACCTAAATGTAAGTACACGGGTGTTCTAGCATTTCCCCCCCCCCCCCCCCCCCCCATCGATATACGGCCGACTGGGCCTTGGATTCGATCCCTCGACCTCGTGCTTAGCAGCCTAACAGCATAGCCACGGTTGTTAGTAACGGAAAAGCTTTGCAAATTCAGCTTCGCAATTTTTTCGAAGGATGGGCAAACAATTGCACCAAGGAAAACAAATTGGCGGCCACCGATAACAGTTACCCCACTCAAAGGCGGTGGAACACTACCGTTTTGCGAAGAAAGTTGCTCGCACTAACGTCCAAAGCAGCCGCCGTCGTTCTACACGAGAGGCTGCCGCAACAAAGCCTTTCACAGCCGACTCGACTTCTAGCTTCAGTGACAGCAAATCACTCCATAGAGAAAGACCCTGAATGCTGCCAGCCAGAAACGGACGTTCTTACGTCACACACCAGCTCTCGATACAGAGCACGTAACGCTACCCCGATGATCCCAGCAGGAGGACGTACCTCTTGCACGTACCTACAACACTGCTGTTCTTTAGGACAGTAAGTGATCCGGAGGATTGCGGGAAGGAGGGGACGACGACAGACCCGCCGGCAAGGTTTCGCACATATAGGCCCCTGGACCTCATCTCTTTTTTATTTTCGTGGACCGCGAACACCAAGCCCACGCTCGACACAATATCCGGTGACCGCGCACGGAGGCCACGCAGGGTTGCTGCGGGGAGAAAGAGAACCGTTGTTCGCACAAAGATCTCATTACGTATCAAGCAGCCCGTTGGGCGACGCCGGAGTGGGATCGAATGACGAAGAGCCGGAGCTTGCCCCTTTCGGCACGAGTGCAACGGCTTGCCTTGCCCTGTAATGGGATCCCAAGTGATCTCCGAGGCGCTGCGACATCCTGTGCAGACCGCTCGCACTGCCTGTTATATATGGGGTTCTCCTGTATATAGGTCGGCATGCCGCAATTTCAACCATTGCGCGCATGTGAGCACTCGTAATCGCCTGCTTGCGTGGGCGCTGACTTTCAAATTGAGAGAAAGCCACACGGTATTTGGTAATTACAACCTATAGTTACAACGTATAGGGCATGTCCAGCGGAGCTGTTCATACGGAAGTGCGTGAGCGTCGAAGTCAGTGGCAGCATACTGCATGCATGACATTAAGTACACAATGCGCATATTTTATTATAAAGTGAGAATACTGCAGCAACGCACCAACGTTTCTTTAGTATACGGGTGGAGACTTCGGGTAACGTGCTTACAGAGCCGACAGCGGGGCGGGTCGGTGATTTTCTGCTGGGATTGTTAAGTTGCAATTAGCGCTAAGATGATAAGTAGAACCAAAACGAGAGAGACAAGGGACACGACCTTAGACTTCTAGACAAATGGCGAAGTGTCCATCAAATGAGCGGAAATCTTCAGTCGTAAGTCCCGTTTCTGTTTTGGTTCTATCTCGCATCATTAGAGCTTGTTACGATGGCTCAGTCCGGAGACATTCGCTAATGTTGAGCTTTAACATAACGCTTACGTAGCAATGGCTTTTGATGATAACGTACGCAAGAAGACGGAGACCTAAAGTGATCAACAGTGGCTGTGCAAGAGACGTATGTAGAGTTATGGACATTTCTTCGTCGACCACTGTTGGTCACTGATTTCCACTGAAACACCAAGAGGAGTTCGCCGCGTTCTTAGTACAGAGCACTCCGCTCCAGCTAAACGAGGCTGCGGCTTTGTTCACGTGCTTAGACTTGAGGCTTCGGTTACGTGTTGTGGTAAATGTGTCACTCTTCATGCTAGGACAATTGAAAGTGTTTTTATACTCCTTTTATTATCATTGCTAGGTTCTAGCTGCTAATCTGAAGCTATCGTTGTAACTAGGCCTTTGAGATTCAGAAGGTGCGCGTACTAAGAACGCGATACAACAAGTTTGGCACGCCATCGGCGAAATGTGAGCTGAGAAGTGAATTGTTACACAGATCATTACGAATTTTAAGATTTCTCCCATAGGCTAACTTATTCAAGTAATCAATACTATGAACACGATCACAAACAAGGTAAGTAACTATAGTCAAGGGTAAAAACCTGCGCAAGGCCCTCTCTATAGGAGTAGAAACTTCTTGGTTTCTTTTTTTTTTTTAATGTCCTTGGTCAGAGTCCGCTTTTACCCTTGACTCTGAGCAATTTCCGACCAGACGAGTTTCCGTCGAACTTTTGATTTCAAAGTAACGACTACGAACAAGAAACAAAGCTTTCACTTCATGTAGGCGTGTCGAGAGGCAAGGGTTTGGAGGTGCGAAAGCGAGCAGGTATTTTATGGCGTCGAAAGGTCTACACGTGCTAGATCGAAAAAAGTTTTGTATCGGGACTATACCCTGAAAGGCGGAGCAGTAACCCGAGAGCCCAATGCAAACTCTGAAACAATGGCATCGCAAACGTTTCTCCCTTTATTCTCAAAGAGATCCCGTTGCAATTTGTCTGCCCTCACGTTTCATCGAAACAAGCTCAAGAATTTTGCGAGATATCGTGTTCGTCTTCACTGCACACCTCCGATGATTAGTTCCTGCTCAATCCAACTACTGGGCTCTCGATTTATGGCCACAGGATAAGTTCTCCTCTGTGTGCAATAAAGTTATCATGATCATCTCATCTCACTTTATTACGACAAAGGGGGGAAGGGAGTTTCTTTCTTCTGCCGAGTCTTTCATTCATTGGTCACTACCGCTGATCAATACAGTCCTTGTTGCGCGATTGCTTTCCCCAAGTTCTCATATCAGCGCTAGAGAGATTGCAAGTGATTAGGGACAACGCTGCTGCAAGCGGTTTATCTCTTAGAGGAGCTTTGTTCCGCAGTGTGTTTCATTCATTTGCCACGGAAACTTCCGGGCACCCTGTGTTGCTTAGCTGGTTCCACCAAACTCTTGAACACAGAATAACTACATAAACTACATACTACATAAGAGAGAGCGCCGATGAAACTTGCGGCTGATCCCTCGAGGCGTCCTTGCATTCAATGTACCCAGTGATCTCCGTGTCTTGCTGTTTAGTGAAGTGTCTCTTGAAGGATCCTTATAGAAGCTAGTAGTCGTAGCCTTCACATGCTTGCATATATAAAGCGCATAGGTTGCTAAGGCGTTCTAGCGCCAAGTCGAATGGGAATATACACAACAGACGAACGTACTCTAGCGTTTCGGTTGTATTCGTTTGCCGGAGTAATATGGGCAAAAAAAGATGACTTCGGGGGAATGCCTTTGAGGACGGATCATAGCAGGAGGGCGATTAAAGGAAAATCTGGGATTTGCGTTTGGTATTGAATAGCCGCGCCGGTGCAAACGAGGCGCTCCTGCACATGGCTGATAATGGGGCTTTACTTCCTCCGAAGTTCCGCACGAGAAGAAAAATATGGTGGTTGTGCGCCAAGCTTGGTGAAGAAGTAAAACGTGTTTGAGAGAGACGATGGCTTTGTCAACATGTGCTGCGGCTCGCATCGCAACGCGTGCGCTGTTTAATGCTCACACTCTAATTCCTTCCTCGAAATACGCTAACTAAGCATGAGATTTCCTGAGCAAACCCCGCGCGAACGCTTTCTGCCTCAATGAAATGTACTCAAAAAGCGTCTTCCGCATGCATACTCACGGTTACTATAACTTTGGACAGTACGGCTTCGACGCAATGCACGCGGCCCCTTTGTGACGTCATGCGTGCAGCGAGGAATCGACGCGAATTGCGCACCCACACACTGTGAACGTAACAAAGCTGGGTGAAACTTTCTTGCGCCTCTGCGCCATCATATTGTTGTATGATGCGCTCGAGGGTGCCTGTGATGGACATGTTGCCTCAGTAAATCCAAGTGTCTCCTTCAGTGGCGCTGCAGCGTGTAGCCAAGCAGCAAGCTATATATATATATATATATATATATATATATATATATATATATATTTGTACGTATGAGGTAAAGAACACAGGGGCTCGACTTTTTCAAACACGACCAGATGAAGTCACCAGGCAATGAAACCAAGGAAACGCTGCGGGTAATTAGCTGAAGTTGAAATTTGAAGCATAGGAAATAATGTACGAGAAGCATAGGGAAACGAGTGTGTACAAGAAAAAAATCCCTTGTCGCCGGTGGGGACCGAACCCACAGCCTTCGCACTACGCGAATGTTGTGGGAAGTGGCGAAGGTCGTTCAATTTCATTTCCCTCTTTCTTAATTCTATATTTCAACTTCAACCCCAGCTAATTATCCCTACACTTTCCTTTGCTTCATTCTCTGCCGCGTTGACATAGTGGTAATTGAGAGAAATCGAGCAGCTCTGTTTCCATTCTTCTCGTTCATTCATAGCGCGGGTGTGACTTGATGCTATCGGGCAAAGAAAGGGTGTTGCACAACCACCCGTCATGCCTTTGAGTGGTGGTGGCTAACATTCCCAGTGCTAAACGTAGCACACATCAATAGCCAAGTAAGTGGAGGGATTGATAGCATTTCCTGGAGCACAACTGGAAGTGCATCGCATGCGTAATGCGAAGGCTGTGGCTTCGATCCCCACCGGCGACTAGTTACTTTTTCGTCCAGCTTCATTTCCCCTTTTTCTCAATATTTTCTATATATAAATTTCACGCACACATAATTACACCTTTGCGTACATTGGCTTCATTGACTGCTTCCTTCATATGATCGTGATTACGTGTATATAAACGGATCCCACATGTTTTGGCAATAGATCGACATGAAACTTCTCGACTGCTTTCGTAACACTCTCAAAACCAAGACACCGTCGGTGTCGTGGCGCAGGCGAAATTGCAGGCGAGTGTGCGTGTACTGAGAAGTACGAAATGTGACGCTCTATTTTTAAAGTAACCTAATATAAACAATGGGCATTTACGTAAGAAAACAACCATCCCATCGCAGCAGCCTTGACGAGGCCGTCCGCCCGTTCCCCATAATCGCGGTATCCGTGACCGAAGGTTATCGCGGGCTGAACGGCCTATAACAGCAATGGCCTCCTGTGACTTCAGGATTATTTTCCGGCACTTTCGTTTGTACCGATCCACGACATATCGCTGGCCGTTTGCTTAGGTTCCATCCGACGATAAAATGTAACCGGATTGACTTTGTAGACAAGGGAAAACTTTATTAAAAATTCAATCAAGTTCTTAATTTTCCATTTATTTTATCCAGTCCAAACGTATGAAACATCAAATAAAATACTCATACAGCAAAGGTCACCTCAAAAAACGATGCTTTATCAATCACCCAAGAAAGTATGCGAGCAAAGAAAACCAATTTGTCTTACACATATTCTTGTTTTTGTTTTTCAAGTGACGTCTTTGCATCATCCGCGAAAACTAAATGGCGGTTATAAACAGAACAAAAACAATTTTTCTTTCGAAAGCATGACACGGAAGAACTTGTCCCTATGTATATATCACGATATTTTGGAAAGGAATCAGGGAGGGTCGAGCTCAACACCTGGTGCGTTTGACGTGGAACGAGCCTAATGCGTTCGCAGACAAGCTAAACCGCTCCCAATACAGCGGAATGCCTACTGCATGCCAGAAGCTAATCTAATGTGATGGTGCAATGCAGGAAACTGCAGGAATGCAGGACGACAGTGCGCGGGTGAGGGTGATGTTGAGAGAGAGCGAAAGAAAGCGAGAGCGAGGCTGACGACACTCGACAAACTCGCCGTAAAACGAGGCGTTGAACTGGCTTTTCCGACTATACTCGAAGGCCGGACGGTAGCGCACTGTACAACAAGGCGCATTAAAAAGATGTTTTCTTGCGTAAGGCGCGCACTATTTCTTTTTTTTTTAACGCTGTGTTTTGTCCCTAAATGATGCAGACGGAAATATGGCGGAGGGGGGGGGTCAGAGGAGGAGGCAAAAAAAAAAAGGAAGAGAAAGGTAGCGTTTCGTTCGGGCAGTCGCGCCGCGTAGAGTATAAAACAGAAGTTCGCAAACAGCTGGTTGAATTAGAAAAGTTGGAAGGAAAAGACGCCCTCGCGTGAGAGCTCGAGCGTTTGGAACACGACTGAACAAACGGAACAGGAGGGACTTCGAAACGGCGAGAAAGAAAAAAAGGCCAAAGCGAGAGAACCAGGCGGGAGAAAGGGTAAGGAGGGAAGCATAAATGGGAAAAAGGGAAATGCCGCAATAGGGGCATGAAGCAAAATGAAGGAGGGGAATAAGCGAGAATGATGAGGTAGTACACGATACGCGAAGCGGAAAGAAAGAAAGTGTTCGCAAAACGAAAATCGTTTAAGGGAAATATACATAAAAAGACATGATATGGAAAAGGGGATGAAAACTAAAATGGCGCACATCCGGCGCCATGAGTGAACGAATGCTATGCGAATTATTTTGAAAGCTGGCAATCCAGCATTGTTCCGGGTTCCGCAATGCGTTCTTACCAGGTGGACCAACGCGTTTGTGTAAATCGAGCAATTAGGTGTGTACGTGTGTGTGTGTGTGAAAGCAGCAGCAAGACGACGAGGACGATCCTACGACGGCAACGGCGTGATTCTTACTGCGCCCGTTCTACGCGAATGTACGCCACATACCGAATGTTGGAGTTCTGCATAGGTCTTGAACGGGACCAAGGGAGAGATGCACGGATTGTGAGGCGAAGTGCGACTAAGTGGTATTAGTCGTACGTACACTCGCCCACAAGATATTGCGGGGTGCGCGAGCGCGTGGCGAAGCGACCCTCCTCCCCTTCTCGCGGTGAGCCCCTGGTGTCGAGACCGACGCCTGTGCGCATGCGCGTCCCTCCGTGACTGCTCCTTGCGCGCCGGCAATATCCGAGTGTATTCGCAAGGTGCCCCTCTTGCGATATGCGTCGTGGCGGCTTCGACGGACAGAACTTCGTTTATACAACGAAAATCAATTGTTAATTTTCGTCTTGCCTGTCTCCTTCTATAGAGCGCATTTTCTGCCACGCTTTACTGCGGGAGAACGCCCCGTTAGTAAAAAGAAAGAAACAACGAAGATTGGCCACTAAAAGGTGCAGCGCAGAAAAAAAAATTGGAGGACGCTTAAGCTTCGCCTTCAAGAGTGGAACGCGACAGCATTCCCGTCGACCCGCCAAGGGGTGTAAGACAATGCGCTATGGCGCAGCGATCACTTACGAGGCGCCCCGCAGCGGACTTTGCACCCACCAATCACGCGGTGAGCGTCGAGCAACGCAGCGTTCGGCGCGGCAACGAAACGTGCGCCTGAGCAAGAACTCGGTGTCTCGGAGGGGGAAACGATGTACGCCAGCCAAACGTCGTCATCGGCACGGGCAGAGAGATAGACAGATAGTGATCTAAAGAAAGGAAGGACGCTTGATTCTGGAACCCGTGGGGGGAGCACGGCGAAGCGTCGTCAGGGGAGAGGGAGTCCGGGCCGAGACGCGCCTCGCACCGGTCCCCAGGGACTTTACCCAATGCTCCCAATGCGCGCGTGGCGCGCCACCTGTCGGAGCAGCGCCGTACATAGAGAGGAGGGGGTCTTCTGTGTTTGCCGCAAGATGGCTCTGCGTGTGCGGAAAGCGCAGAAGAAATGTAGCGGAAACGCACTTCGCTACTCGTGTAACTGCGACTTCTGTAAGTTACATGTTCATAATTACCGATATACACCGCAGTATAACTTTCTACGGCTCGTTTCTAAGGCAACACCGCATTCACTAGAGGTGCTTTTGCACCGCTTTTAAGCATCGAACTCGTGGCTGAGTGCTGGCGTCTCTGTCTCACACTCCGGAGTCCCTGGTTCGATTCCCACCCAGCCCATCTTGGAAGTTGTTTTTTATTCATAAAGTGCCTTCTTGGATTTATCGCTCACGGCCAACGCCGCTGACGCCGACGACGCCGGATTTTCTGCGACACGAGCTCCTTTACGCTTTCGCGTTAAAATGACTTGTTGCGCTCGCCACCGGGCTGGCTCTATGTGTCAGCGCTCATGACTCGACAAAAAGCGGCCGCAGTGGCGCGCGCAAGCTCACGCTTCTAAACACGCCTCCCATAGTTTCGCCCGTCGAAGCCGCCACAGCGCTTATCACAAGGGGGGCACCTCGCGACTACATTCGGATATCGCCGGCGTGCAAGGAGGAAGCGCGGAAACATGCACGCTTGCAGTCTCGGAAGGACGCGCATGCGTGCAGGCGTCGGTCTCGACAACAGGGGTGCCCCGCTAGAAGGGGAGGAGGGTCGTTTCGCCACGCACTCGCGCACCCTCCAATATTTTGTGGGCGAGTGTACCTAGGCGTCTGTCATGTGGTCAAGGGTAAAAAGATGGTGGCATTTGAAACCCTGTAGAGGAAACACGTGAGAAGCCTGGGTCGATCATGAAGGCGGTACGGAAATGCACAGTTTACACGTAGCGTTAAGTCTTACGAAGAAAGTACTGAGGAACGTGGGACGTCCTCGAAGACGCTTCAGAGTAGTCTCAAAAACGCGAGCCGTCGCGAGGAAAAAACACGAGAAACTGTCACATAACCATCAGTGCGGAAATTTGGGCTCGTTGGGGTAGCATTTCGCCCAAATAGCACAAGTAGATGAAATAACAGACGGACACCTTTTGCGTGTCCCGGTTCTTCTTTTTCTTCCTTGTACTATTTGTGCGACAAGAAAAAAACTGCAAAATGTCACACGACGCGTGCGGCAAACGTCTCAAACACAACTCGACCTTGGCCAGAGCTACAATTTGCTACAGTTTTATGCTGGAGCCACACCATGCAATGTGTTAGTTATTGGCAGAACCCTAGTACGTACTTCAAGTATCGCACTGCTTCAGAGTCAATATTCAAGACACGTCAAGTATTCGCGATATTTCCGCGAGGATCCACGTGAGAAAGAACATTTGGAGAATGCCTAAGCTTCGCCTTTAAGAGTGGAACGCGACAGCATTACAGTGTCCCCCACTGCTTCTTACGCTTCCAGGCAACTGCAGCTTATGTAACCGTATTGTTTACCAATGAACGCTGGAGGCGAACGCTATGCACGAAGGCGAGCTTTCTGGTAGAAACGCGACCTCTTGCCTGGCCCGATCTTGGCTGTCATTCTTAAATTTCTGAGGAATAACGTTGTCGAGAATGTAGGACAAGGTACAATCAACTTTAGCGATAGAATGGTGTGTCAATATAGCCCGAATATACCACATGTCATATAGCAACGCGCGGCATATATACGGAAATGTATACGGAAATTTTCGCTCACGGACAACACCGCCGACGTCGATATCGACATTGAATTTTCCACACGGGGCCCTTAACGCTATCGCGTTGAGAAAAGTTCGGCAGAGCCGCTTTGACTGCTTGCGTTGGGTGGTGGTGGTGGTAAACTTTATTGAAAGGGAGAAGGGAAAAAGGGGAGGTGGCTGAGGGATCGTGCTCAAGTAAGGCCCTGGGTCTGCTTAGCCTTCTCCGTCCAGTCCACCATTTCAAGCTGTCGGTTGACGTCCCCGGACCTGAGCCAGGCTGTCCAGTCAGTCTCGCTGCTGACGGGGGGATGAGAAAACGGGAGCGACGTGGATTCCCACATTATGTGTGTGAGTGTCCTTGTTTGTGAACAGAGCCTACATAGGTCGCTTTCCTTTACCCCTGTGATTTTGTTAATGTACTTTCGGTGTGGGTATGTGCTTGTCTGGAGTCGCCTAAACGCGACCGGTTGCGTTTTACCGAGTTGCGCTTGGCCGGTGGTGGGAGCGCACTACGCCTCAAGCGATGCCTATGGGCTATTTCGTGATAAGTTTCGCAGGGTTCCTCGTGTCTCTCCTCCTCGTCCACGCCGTCCGTATCGGCGGACGAGGCTCGGCGCGCGAGATCTCGAGCCAAACTGTGAGCCGACGCGTTGCCGGGCACAGCCGCGTGAGCGGGGGTCCACACGAGGATTTTCCAGCCGCTTAGGGGGCACCGCGTGAGGACATGGTACGCCTGTTTGGAAATGCTACCGCGGACGAAATTGTCGATGGCCTGCTTGCTATCGCTGATGACGGTATTCGCTTCCGCATGCATGGATGCATGGCAATCATGGCTTGTGTGTGAAGTGATTTTAGAGAGAATTGAAGAGAAAAGTGCAGTGCTGTAACTGTCTCTCAAAGGAGGACACCTCAACAGCACTGCACGGGGAAAGGGGTGTGGGGAGAAAAAAATGAGAGAGGAAAGCAGGAGGCGGCAAAAAAGAAAAGAAAACAGAAGCGAATGCGGGGCTCAGAGCCGCGCTCTTAGTTGTGTCGCACTGCAAAAGTCAAGTAGCGCCGCAAGCGCACCCTTGACGATAGACGAGTGGGCAACCCTCCGCTTCCACCACTCGGCCAGCCGTGATTGTTGGGTGTTCTATCAGTCGTCCGTTGTGGTCCGCTACCACCGCGGTCATGAGGTCGCCGCGAGGGTGTCTCGCTGCGTCTGTGGTAAACTACTCCATCTTGCGAGCCGTAGCGTCACCAAATGGCTTCACTACGGGCCTGCCCGCGACCCTGATGGAACTCGGGGTCCATGTTTCGGGGTAGAGGCGGGGCATAAATGTGCCCCCTGACCTTTCGCGGAATCGTCATGTGCACTGTAACCTCGGGGATGGCCTCGAGACTGAGCTTCCGGAGGACTGTGCGCCAGAATGCGAAAACATTATGGTCCCTATGGCGAAATGCTTCGTTCCGCGCGTTCCGCGTCCGCGAAAGCTCTCGCCAGGGTTCTTCTAACTGCGCCTCGGTAAGGCCAAATGAAAACGCGCCAAGCGCCTCAACTCGCTCGCTTGCCCACGAAGAGCTCATAATTCACAGGACCGCTCAGCGGCGTTTAATGGGACATATAGGTGCCAGTCGTGCCAAAGTAGAATAGAGTCGAACGCGTTTATAAAGAAGGGCTTGAGGCCCACGAAATCCTTCGTCACTTGGTTATAAATAGGTTGAGCACCGCATAGCTCACACAAGAATAGGGACAGAGTTTAAATGCGCAAGCATTATGGCTCATGAGGCGGAAAATCCGGCGTATAGTCGGCGTTCGCGGGACCAACGATTCTGCAAAAAGTTCGAGGTCCAAGTGAGTCAATCGAGGCAGTTGATGACGTAACTTAAGGCCAAGTTAAATAAAGCGAATTAAGGCAGAGTTAATTAAGATACAGTTCATTATGGCAATCGAACCCGCGACCATTGGTGGGAGTAAAACCGACGACCTTTGGTGTTAATTAAGGCGAATTTATTAAAGCACAGGTAATGTAGATAGGGTTAAAGCACTCGAACCCTAGACCTTTGGTGGGAATCGATCCCACGACCTTTGGCAATAAATGCGGTAAAGTTAAACCAGAGTTACTTGGATATAGTTAATTAAAGCACTCGGAGCCACGGCACGTTATGTTTATTAACGCGAAGTTAAAATAAGCCGACTGAAAGAACATAGCCATGGCGTGGTGCTCACAATGCACGAAGTGCTCCTTGAATTTTGCTTGGTCATACAGGTCATTCCGTTGCAGAGGCCCTTGCGTAGAGGTGTTCGACTGTAGTGGGCGTCGGCATGACAGAAGCATGCGTGCGACCCGACCATATAGCTACACCAAGAGAAATTTTAATCCACAGCCACCCATGACTGTAAGCCTTATACATTGCTAATATCACAGTTGCAATACAGATCGAATACAATGCAGTTCAATACAGTTCACAGTTGAAGTACAGTTCAAAAATCTTCAATGTCTCTTCGAACTCTCGATCAGCGTAATTTTATTACACACACTATATCCGTATAGACACTATACACTCTCTATGTCTATATATCCACCTATACAATATTTTTTAAACTTATACACTGATGCGATGCTTATGTACATCCAATCGTCTTTACAATGGGTTATAGTTTTTTTTTTTGTCCGTATTTATAATGATTCCTGTGAAACCACATGCCTTCGAATAATAACATCTGAAGGTTTCACTGAGTGCAAGCCAAATATTTAATATTGGATTATAGGAATGTAAACTTTGTGTTCCTTGATGATCCAAAACTTTGTCTGCCATATTCTAAGAAATTTATCGAGACCATTTGACACGAGTTCTTTGAATCGGTGTTGCTCTTGTGTTTAGAAAAAGTTTATTTCGACAAGAGACGATAAGAACACTGAGTCATAATTACGGCACAATTCCACCGGGACGATAACATGTAAGAAACGAAACACAGCACGTTTTCAACGTAAGTAATGTCCGAGTCCTCACGCACCAACATATAAACACGTACACCCACGGAAAGGCACAGTGACCCATAAACTAAACTACTGCGTCACTTTCTGCACAGGTGCAATTGTAGCCGAATAAATAGACGCACAGGCCTACATGTTATCGCTCAAGGCCACCGCAGTCACCCCAGGTATCTTTGTAGTCATGTGACAAATGCTTCGTCATTGTATGATTAACGACAAAATCAGAGCAGTATCCGTGAACCGCTCCTGTAGCAGCGAAAGCCTCTTAATGCAACATATCCCATGAAGAGCCCTTTAAGAGCACAAACGCCATATTGAAGGTCATATTTGTCGACAACGCGCTTTGCGAGAGCCGCAAAAAAAAAAAAAAAAAATTACAACGTCGACGCTGACCGACATTTGCAAGAAAAGCCGCATTACCTGAATAGCACCGCGTGCGTTTGATGTTTTGATAGTTGCAGTGACCCAATTTGACGTCAAAAAAATATTGAACGAAAAGATTGAAAAGATTGAACGCACATACCCATTGGCCCGTACGTATTCATACCCAGTGGCAAACACTCGGTGGCGCCATGGGTACGTGCCCAGTGTTGTATACTTTATACATTTTACTTACTGCATTATCTTCAGCATCGGCTAACGACAACGCGCGGACTGGGCTTCCTACACGATACGCGAAATTGGGTTGAATTCCACAAAAATGCTTCGCAAGAGAAATCATAAATATTAAGAGAGAAAAAAAAAAGCGGGAAAGAGACGTGAGTTCTCATATCGTTCCACAGAGTTTACCCCCTCTTTTTCTTCATGCTGTATGTAATTATACGGAGTAAATGTTAAATTCATGGAGCGAATTCGGATTCTGAAGGGCTGCCATACACGCTTGTCTAAAATGTGTCGCGAGAAGAACCATTCCTCCACTCTCATCTCATTCGAATGTTTAAGTCATTTGCATCGGCACTTGCGGCCAGCGAGCGTCTTCCCGCAGCATAGTTTCGACAAAAATTGCGTCACCATGCCTTCCGCTTTTCCGTGCCGCATCGTTTAAGCGCTGGAGAAACAAAGCGTAGAAGCAAAGCAAAGGAAACAAACACACACACGTGCCCAAAGAAGCACAAGAGTGCACACAGGCGCGAAGGCGTTCATGGAACAAAAGTTTGAGCCAACGTCTTCAAAAGGGCGAAACTTAGCATCGCATGTCGCGCAGGGCCTTCTGAAAGCAACGTGAAATATCCGCTGGAGTGTAAGACTATCCTCTACGCTATAGCATACCTTCTATCTAAACTTTGGGAAGGGAAAAAAGGCTGTGCTGTAGCTGAACCTAAGAGGATCGAGCACGATGAAGAAATTCCTTTGTGCGGCACGTTGAGCTTCCCCTATCAAGTCAGCCACGATACACATGGCATTGAAGGGCACATAGCTGGAAAGAAATGCTGCGCTGTAGAGAACCGCGCTACGAAGGGATGTCTCCATTACTTAACAAAACCTTTTTTTTTTCACGTCTCCTCTGTTCAATATTCATCATCCACGATCGCTCCATCGTGTTGCTTCCCTTAACGTTCTTGCGCTCACAGCTTCTGTTCATGGTTCCTTGAAGACTCGGTATTCAGACCAGGCGTGCGCGGGCGCACTGGCAGACTATAGGAGTTAAGCTACCATTCGCACAAAATAGAGATAATTATTTACGCCGATCCGACGCGCATCTTGGAAATCACTGTGGAGCTAAGCTTTCGGTCATAGGTTAATCACGCGTAACGAATTTGCCGATTGTATTCCAGCGTCCTTGGCGCGAAGCAGAGCGACGTTCGCGCATGCGCTGTCGCGCACTCGTGCTACGCGCAGAGTGCGACTCGAGCGTCGATCTTATCGAAAATATAACGCCAGCATAATCTGCGATTATGCTGGCGTTAGCACGACAGGAGTGTGCGAGCGGTTGTGGCCAAATAGTTATATCACCGGGATTCTGCGCTGGCAGATCGAGGTTCGGTCTCGCCATTGGACAAGTACTTATGTATGAGCTATTCGCCGATGCAGCAGTACCACAAAATGCAACGGTGAGGAAAATCCTGGAGGGTTTCACAAAGGAAGTTTCGCATCAAAAATGCCAACTCAGTATACTGCAAACAAAGCGGCGTGGTACAGAAGAAAACGGAGAAAATATTGCAAAAAAGAAAAAGAAAGCACGAAGGTTAATTCTGACTACGCGGGGATACTTAAGGTGCACCAAAACCACGTCGCGCGGGATGTTACCCGCACCACCTGTAACGTCACGAATTTTGCAGGCGCCTGTACTGGCCTAGGTGATTTGTTATTGGTAGAGATGCACCGCATTTTATTCTAAAGATAGCCAGAGACCGAACTTAACAAGCCTCAAGCAGTTTTATTGAGCTACGGACGGCCCCAGTGCAGTGCAGTAATTTGGACTCTCTAACGTCGCACTCAAGGTGAAATTTGAAAATTGATTATCGACCTTCATTTCTTTTTGTACCAACAATCCACCAATTACCGCCAAATTAAGGCGGATCACTTCGTAAGTCAATATATTAATCAATTTATCACCCTACAGTTTATCAAAAACACTTGATCATTCTAACCTGCCGTGGTTGCTCAGTGGCTATGGTGTTGGGCTTCTGAGCACGAGGTCGCGGGATCGAATCTCGGCCCCGGCGGCCGCATCTCGATGGGGGCGAAATGCGAAAACACCCGTGTGCTTAGATTTAGGTGCACGTTAAAGAAACCCAGGCGGTCAAAATTTCCGGAGTCCTCCACTACGGCGTGCCTCATAATCAGAAAGTGGTTTTGGCACGTAAAACCCCATAATTTTTTTTTATCATTCTACACCGATATTGCGATGCTCTTTAGCGTCCCTTTGAAATGGTCGATTGCTACGCGCATCCTTAACTCAACGCCCGTCATTTATGACGAGCGCGAAAATGCAAGCTTTACGTGTCTCGAAATTCAGCAGATACTTTTGCAGATTCGACAAAATATAACTGATTGCAGTCGCCAATTACTGCTCCACGAAAGTAATTGAGCAATCACTCGAAGTTAATCGATTACATTGGCAGTCGAGCACGCTACGTTCCTCCGAACTTTCAATAACGTTCCAAAGATACAGTAAACAGACCGAGCTGGCCTGGCACATTCAGTGCGCCCACTGCAACCCTTCCTACATTGCTTCCGTTTACTGGAAAGCACTTTTGAAAAATTTCGTCAGTCATCTTCCCTTGTTTTTGTCGTGGAAACGACAGCAGCGCCATTGAAAACTGTCTCGATTGGCGCATTGCCTGCGAAGTCTTTAGTTACTGAGCGTCTATAGGCCTCATATGTAGCGCAGCGCTTCGTTGTTGGTTTTGAGTTCAGGAAGACGCTGTCGCCGGTTGGGCCGATGAAAAGCCTTAAGGACCGTCCGCAAGTGACTTCCTAGCACTCACGCCCCAATTAAGTGGCCGTCAATACGCATCTCACCACCGGTGCTATTCGTCGGCCCAACGTCTGGTGGAGAACGCAGTTGAGGAAAAAGACCTTGTGCACCAGGGTTTGCCTGTCTGAAGATGCACATGTCTGGCTCTCCGTGACTGGATTCCAACAAGTTGGTCGCGCCGTCGCTGAGTCGCAGCGATCGGCGCAATGTGGGAGGGGCAATGCGTGACGAAACAAAGCGCCGTCAAAATAGGCGCTTTCCTGTTTTACCTCGTGTTGGTAGTTCTTTGGAGCAGTGTCGCGCGCCAGTTTTAGTCATGTTTTAATGTTTTCTTTCGGTAGCCTGAGTTAAACTAAACGGTTCAGTACTGCGTGCGGTTGGCTGTCATCAATATCTTCAGGACATGCTAAAGTCTATAAGTAATCCGTACAAATTAGTCACTTTTCTGGTGTCTCGTATATTTTGATAAAATGAGTGGCTCGGAGAATGGCCACTAATTCCGCTATTTTTGGTGACGACGTGTGTCCTAGTCGACAGTCGATAGTCCTACTCTACATGTAAGGATGGTTTGTAACCTAAGCTACAATCGTACTTTCTTTGATTACAAAACTGACGATGTACACGTGAGTAGACTCCTGGCACTTCTGAAATAGCTGATGTAAAGGTAATTGTTTCGCTGCTGCTGTGGAAACGCCACTTTTATTTTTAAGGCCTTCGATTGACGTTTCTATGTGTGGTGCCTGCAGAAGCCATGGTGGGTAGCAGAGGTCTGAGTGCCCAAAAAGAGATCGTGGAAGTTGTGACTTTATGCTCTTGAAACATGGCGTGTATCTGTGCACTCGGACGATTCTCTATCATTGAAAGGAGTGGTTGCGCAGAATGCTCGATAGAAATTCTGAAGAGATGCCGGCATGTTTCCAGGCTGCAAATTACGGTGAAATGTGGTTCCCGCGCTTCTGCAAGACTGAGGTGACTGGACGTAGCTTGCGGGACTCCTAGGCACACTCGTAAACTCAGAACGTGCAACAGCTGTAGTCGGTGAAGGGACGTCGCAGATAATTTGTGCAATACAGCGGTGGAGTAAGCACTTCTCTGACGGGCAACTGCTGAGTGAACGTCGAGCAGGGATGAAATTGTTCCACCCCCTTCGCATCTGAGATTCTGCGAAGAACAGTTATGAGACAACTAATTTCGTCCTCCAGTGCTGTCAAATGACGAGTCCCTCAAAGCTGCTGTTCTAAAGTCATGCCGAGAAAGCGATGCTTTCGAGACAGCTCTATCTCGTGGAGGTCTAGTGAAAGACCGAAATTTCTAACTTTTTTTTTTTCGTGAAGGGTATATATATTTCGTAAAGTTGGCGATCCACTTGAGAACCCGGCCACGCACTCCGATCGTTGAGTGTCCAAGCTGGACAGACCGCATTAGCGATCCTCCAACACACAGGAACATGTGATGATTCTAGTGATAGTGATAAGAGACAGCGATTCTAGAGACCTAACCATCCAGAGACTCCATCGGGGGGTCTCTAACGTGCGGCTAATGACCGGGACACGGGTGGTTTTGCATTTCGCCGCCTTCGAAATGCGGTCGCGGCAGCCCGGATTCGATCCCGCGACCTCGTGCTTGGGCAGCGCAACACCATGGCCGCTAAGCCACCGCGGCGGGTACTAATAGTATCTAGTAAAACAATGAACGGGACTAGTTGGTGGACATTCATGATTGTATTGCGCTTAATGTTACACTGACGGAACATAAGGGACAAGACGTGGACGTACGTAGCGTAATACGTCCGCGTCTTCTCCCTTATGTTTGCGCTACGTACATCCGTGTCTCGTCGCTTATGTTCGTCAGTGTAACACTAAGCTCAATACAATCATTAACTAAGAAAATCGTTTAGCTCTGCGCCAACTCTGATTTCCCTACCCAAATACATGTGAAACGCAGGATCGCTTTTTTGAGACAACAGCTTGGGCTACTTCAATGAAATTTGTGGATGCTTTCAGAAAGGAATAAACTCCATTACATACACGAACCATGACTTGTATTTAGAACCCCGAGTACAAAAAAAAAGAATTCTATTTTTTTTTATGCACGAGTAACGTTTTCCATCATCCGCGAAAACAAAATGGCGGTCATAAACAGCACAAACACCTTTTTTTACGACAGCGCGTTACGGAAGCACTTGTCGATATAACGAGATCAATCACGATGTTTGAGAAAGGAATCGGCGACGGTCGAGCTCAATTCCTGGTGCATTTGGCGTGGAACGAGCCTAACGCGTTTGCAGACAAGCTGAAGCGCTTCAAATATAGCGAGACCCAGATTCCTACTGCGTGCCAGAGGCTAATCTAATGAGACGGCGCAATGCAGGAGAGTGAGTGAGTGACGGGACGACAGTGGGTGGCTGAGGACGAAGTTTGGAGTGAAAGGGAGATCGAGGCTTAGGACACTCGGCAAACTCGCCGCAGAGAGAGGAGTTGAATCGGCTTTTCCGACTAAAGTCGAAGGCTGGAAGGCAGGGTACTGCATAACAAGACGGATTAAAAACAGGAGTAGGAAAACCAGCACCCTTTCTTTTTTTTTCTTCCTGCAGTTCGTCCCTAAATGAGGAAGACGGAAAGAAGGTGGAGGTGGAGAGGAGGGGTAGTGGAGTAGGAGGAGGCAAGAAAAGAAGGAAGAAAACGGTTTAGTTTAGCCAGTTGCTCAAAGGGAAGTTCGGGTCGGTCGCGCCGCGTCGACTTCTAAAGAGAGGTTCGCAAACAGTGATTTGAATTGGAAGAGTTGGAAAGAAAAGACGCGGTCGCATGAGAGCTCGAGCGTATGGGAGACAACTAAACAAACGGAACAGGAAGGACTTCGAAACAGCAAGAAAGAAAAAAAAAAATGAGACAGTCGAGCGGGAGAAAGGGAAAGGAAGGAACGACACAACGGGAAAGGCCGCAAAGGGGGCAAATAGTAAAATAAAGGAAGGGAATAAGCGCGAATGAAGAGGTAGCACCTGATGAGCGAAGCGGGCAAAAAGAAAGTTTTCATATAAAAGAAATGGCACATGGGAAATACAATAAACAGGACATGTAATGGGAAAGTGCATCAAAAACAAAACGGCCAAGATCCGGAGTAATGGGCGAATAGATGTTATGCGAATTATTTTGAATGTAGCTGGCTATCCAGTACTTTTCGGCGGGGTTCCGCAATGCGTTGTTAATGAGTGGACCAACGCGTTTGTATAAATCGAGCAGTTGAGTGCGTGTGTGTGTGAAGGCAGCATCAAGACGACGAGGACGGTGACGATGATCGTACGATGGAAACGGCATGATTCTTACTGTGCCCGTTCGATGCGAATCAACGCCGCATACCGATTGTTGGGGTTCTGCATAGGTTTTGAACGGGCCCAAGCGAGAGATGCACGGATTGTGATGTGATCTGCGACCAAGGGGCATGCAGTCACACGTAATCATCTCTCTCCCATGTGGTCTATGATAAAAGGACGGTGACATTTGTACCTAGGTTCAGTGTAGTCTCCAAACGCTAGCTAGCTGTCACGAGGAAAGGACAAGAGAAACTCCCACATGACGCACGCGGCAAATGCCTCAAAGCGAAGTCGACTTCAGCCGGATTTGCATGTTCGCTACAATTTTCGCCGGAGCAATAGCGTGCACTCTGTAAGTTATTGGCAAAGCTCTTGTACGTACTTCAATCGCTGCACTGCTCGTGAGTCAATATTCAAAAGGTGCATCGAGTATTCGCGATATTTCGGCGAGGTTCCACGTCGGAAAAAACTAGTCACATAAATATCTTACGACGTGGTGTATGCAATGGTGGACCCATTTTTTGCGCATTGTCAGCCGGCTTCGCTTAAAAATAGTACTACCACATGCTATTGTTACGACAAACCAAAATGCCAGGAAGAATACAGGTGCTTTTAAAATAACTTGTTTCGGCTTGTAAATTTCTGTTGGTGACGTTGTCGCTTGACTGTCTGAGTCATGTTATACTCACAAGAGCTCGTGCACAGATATCTGCGACTCTGTCCTACCACAGCTAGAGTAGCGATCAGTGTATTACGTGCGCCCAGAAAAGCATACATCCATAGCAGATTAAATAAGGTGGCTGTTTAGCAGGCAGTAAGATGTTGTTTTCAATTCACATACGTGTTGGTCACCCTTCAAGTCTTGCCTTACAGAAAAATAATTTTTCGTACCTTGGGGTGCGGGTTGTTCGTTTGCAAGAGGGATGAAAATGATTGAGCACATGTCTGCTGGAAGGCTGGAATGCCGTTTTCATTTAGGACTTGTTTTCAGCCTACGATTAGAAAGAAAGCCCTCCCGCCTAATCTTGAAGGAATCCATATTTTTCTGCCTATCCAACACACAAGGACACGCATTTGGACATTACTCTCTTACTTGCCCTACAAAGCATATGGAAGTGCAGGATTGTCTTCGAGGCACGCGGACGTTCACGGTAACCGAACACGGTAGTATTTTAAGAAAGAGCGCCAAAAAATAAATGCGCAAGAGCCAAAGACGCATTGGTGCATACCGGTACACATGGTTGCCGTGCGTCGAAGAATTCACCACGTTGAAAGAACTTTAACTTAGTGCCGCCGGTCGAGTGATAAGCGCCGTTTTTAAAACGCGATATTTGTCAATTTAATTTGGTGATGTGTTCTTCATCGCAAAAGCGTCCTTGTTCTGTATTATACATCTGGTAATAAAAAAAGGACAAAAGAAAGAACGTGATCGTGGCGTCATCGTTCGAGCATAATACTGTTGTGCTCGAAGGCAGAAGTTGCATTGTAGGCCATACATTTCTTTTTACTGTCGAGATGCGAAATAAGGCCAGAAAGGACTCTGCCTACCTACTTGCCGCAATGTGCGCTGAATAAGGCCAAGAATTCTTCGCATTAAAAAGTAATTCTGCAGATCCCACACATGTGCAGCAGGTGGCTGGCTATCCAGCTCCATTTGGGTTTCTGAGAAGGTACACAAGGGACTGGCAGGGAACGTGAGGGCAGACCGTACTGCTCGGGGACTAAACGTCTAGAGCAGCGGCACGGCCTAGCGACGACCTTCCACTCGATTCTCGTGAAATCCTCTTATAGCAAAGACAAGAGCGGAGACATTTTGGACATCCTAACTGGAAATTAATTAGCCAGCCCGAGAGGGACTGGCGTCGTATACAGACGAATAGATGCCCCAACCTGCGCACCACCTACACAGATTAGAACCCACGTGGTTCCCTGACGAGTGCCCGTGGTGCATAGACACGCCCAGACCTAAAACACATCACATGGGAGTGCTCCAAGAGGCCTCCTCCCCACAATACACAAACATCCACTAATAGGGAATAGCCAGCGGGAGGAATGGCTTGCGGACGAGGGCCGGGGTAGCCAACTGGCTCTTCTGGGCCAAGCCAAGGCGAGCCGCTCGTACCTGTGGGGCCCTGGAATAGGTGCCCCAACAATCGTGCCTTATTTTATTTATTTTCAATCAAGTTGTCACTCACTCACTCACTCACTCACTCACTCACTCACTTACTCACTCGCTCACTCACTCACTCACTCACTCACTCACTCACTCACTCACTCACTCACTCACTCACTCACTCACTCACTCACTCACTCACTCACTCACTCACTCACTCACTCACTCACTCACTCACTCACTCACTCACTCACTCACTCACTCACTCGAAGATTTATCAGAGAGGAGCAAGACGACGGCAGCGACGACAATGCTATCTACGACAGCGAGGACATTACGACTGTTCTTTCGTTTGTTTACTCCAGAAGGAAACGGTAAAGCCTGAGGCCTGAGCCGAAACTGAAGGCGGTACAATGCATTGCAACGTCTTCGTAGCGTTCCGCTACGCGTAGAGGACTCGGCACTCAGGCCCGGTCTCGAAGGCCTGGGTGTAGTTTAGCACAGCGTGCCGAAGCCTCAGCTGCCACGAGGCGAGAATAGGACAGACACGCTTCTACTCGTGACGAAAGGAAGAAACTCATTGATTCTAGTGGCCGAAAGGAAGCTAGAGCGCCCACAAGCTCGTGCTATGTGGGTCGTGCCATACCCGCGCCGGTCGTGTCAAAGAAGTGTAACACAGCCGAACGCCTTTATAACGAAGTGCTTGAGGCCTCAGAAATCCTTCGTTACGCAAGTCACTCCGTTGTAAACGTGGCACACCGCACAGCTCACACATAAACAGGAACAGAGTTTGAATGCGAAAGCATTACATGGCTCATGAGGCGGAGAATCCGGCGTTGTCGGCGTTGGCGCGACCAACGATGGTCAAAAAAGAGTCCAAAAGGTCCAAAGGAGCCAATCAAGGCAGTTGATGACATCAGTTTAGGTAAGGCAAATAGCGCGAAGTTAATTAAGGAACTCGAAACCAGGAGGTATTAAGGCGAAGTTTAGTTAAGATGATTGCCAGAGCACATGCTTGGCGCGGTGGTGACAATGCTTTCGCATTTATCCACTTAAGGATAAGTGCCCCTCGAATTTTTCTTGGTTATACAGGTCACTCCTTTATAGAGGCGTCCGTTGTAGAGGTGCTCGAGTGTGGTTGGCGTCGGCATCCGAGAAGCATGCGTCCAGTTTGAACATCGGGCAGCTGAGCCTGCGTTGTCAGGTGTTCCAACCCACCATGCATGCTTAAGGTCGTGGAGAAGTTCGACATTGTCAGTGGAATCCAATCATGCTCGCACAAGCCTATGTATCATCGCTCATAACCACAGCATTCACTCTGGCAATAGTGCCAGTGTTCTGAAAAATATTTCTTCATTGTATAAGCAGCGAGAAAATCAGAATAGTCATCGCGAACCGCTTCGGCAGCAACGAAAGCCTCTTAGCTCAACATCTCCCATGCATAGCCCTTAAAGAGCGCAGACGCGATGTTGAAGGTGATATTTGGCGAGAACGCGCGTTTTGAGAGCCGCAAGGAAGCCCAATGTCGACCCACCTCTGCAACATCGACATCGACATCGGAACGAGATGAAGAGGAAACGGATGGCCTAGGAAACAGACGAACAGCGCGCCGAACGACTGGCTAAACGCCCCAACATGGCTAGACAACCAGACTAACCTGGACTTGCAATCATGATTAACCAAAGCTAACCAGGCTATGCCTTAGCTTTAGCTCCGTATATCCTGGCATAGCCGAGCTAAGCCAGGATAAGCCGAGCTATTCGGCGGATGTGCCAGTAGTATGTGTTTTATACATTTTCTTTACTGCATTATCTTCCGCGTCGGCCCGCGACAAAGAGCCAACAGGCCTGCATAACCGTTACGGAAAATTGGGTTGAATTCCACAGAAACGCTTCGCAAGAAAAATTATTAAATAATAATAAAGAATCGCGCGCCATTCCACTACCGTGAAGGTGGATTACCAGCGAAGCTGTTCAGCGTACGACATAGACGTGACGCGGAATTTAGATGAACGGTACGAACAAATTTTAGATCTGTTAAGCGGTGACGGCGGTCATCCCGAAAGAGACACACGCACACACACTTTTATTTTGATCGGCGGCACACGAACGCAGACGCACATTATCTTGATGTGTGTATCTTAGTCGGTTGTTCAGTAGGTGGTCTTAGTATGTGGACTTAGTCGGTAGACTTAGTTGGTGCTCTGAACTGGTGCCCGTCATTTCACCTTGATAATGGTGACGATGCCCTCGTGCTCGCTACTCGCTGATCGGCTCGGGCACAACCTTAAAAACATTCTTTGCCGAAGTGAACTCTATGTGCGACCGGTGGTAACTGTTTGGAGCCACAAAAATTGTGTAGCAGTCCAAGCCAAAGCGTTCGAGCACGAACTGTGGAAAGACGCTTCTTTTCCGGCCCCGAGATACCGGTGTTAAAGTGGCCGACGACAGCGCCGTGTTTGTCTCCTCCTCATTCTGGTCCTGTCGTTTAGCGCTGTTTGAATTTTATAGTTACAATGACGGGCGAGGTGTCGTCACCACCGACCCAACCGAAAGGCGACAACATGACTCTCGATGTGGCATTTGGTTGTATGCGATGATACATCCAAAGTGGTATACATTGTCCCGTCCGTCGTCCGCACGGTAAAGGCACATTTGGTGACACTGTCTTGAGGTGCAGAAGAGTACGCATTTGGGCTGGTTGGTTCATGATTACGAGCAGTAAATAGGGCTAACCAACAGGACAAGGAGAGGGACACAGACAACGGACAACAGACAGGTGTCTGTGTCCCTCTCCTTGTCCTGTTGTTTAGCACTGTTTACTGCTTGTAATCTTGAAGGGGTTTGGGGAAGCTGTACAGTCGCACACCCAAACTGTGTGTACATGGCCCGGAAAGTACCTTTTAAATTTAGCGTATACGCTCCTTCCAAGTCGTGCAATGTAGCGGCGTGCTACCTACTCTTTTGTGATGCGTTCTCAGTCTCGATGCGTTGGGCGTCTCGCCTGACTTGCCGCATGCACTGGGTGTTTCTTGCACGCCCTTCGTCAGTTGTGTTAGCCGCCCGCCGCCGCCTATCGCATCTTAGACTTCGTTGTCGTCCCTCGTCGTAGGCGCACTGCTCCTCGGGAGTCCGCACTACGATCGGCCTCGCCACGACGACGAGAGAAAAGCGAAATTCAAAATGGAGAACGGCAGCTTGTAATCTTTGTTGTTTTATTTATGTACGCACGCGGTGAGACCGGCGACCGGCGCAGAGGAGTCACGCCTCGCATGAAGGTGCGGCCGCCCCGAGAGATCGGAAGGAAACGGAGGTGCGCATGAGCTTAGAACGATGGCAATGATAGCGCGGTGCGAGCCTGGGTATGGCTGACGCGGGTCGCATAGCGCTAAATGTTTCAGAAACGTTTACTATCCACCTGTGAGTCGATCGATATTGAAAATGGTGCTTATTGATAGCTAATTTGCTCAACATGCACATGAGAGTGATGAGACGTACATATAAGGTTTTGCATAGAAGGAAGCGATGTTAGTGTAATTTTCAGACCGGAGTTTTTGCTCGCACACATGAAAATTTCACGGAAGCTTAGCCATAAACAGCTTCGCTGTAGAAGAGGGGCGAAGAGAAGTGAGTCCTTATCTCCCTCTATAGAGGGTTTCTCCTTTTTCTTCAAGCTATAAGCCCATATATGCAGACTAGACGTTTCACTCCTAGAGTGAATTCACATTCTGAGGGGCTGGCATATACAGGCGCCTAAAAATCGTAATAAAAAGACCGCTTTCTCCGCTCTAATCTCGTTCGGTGACGCAAGTCACTCGCGTCGGAACTTGGAGTCATCGAGCATCCTTCGACAGCGTGGTTTGGACAAAGAACTGCGTCATCATCCCTTAGACTTTTCCACGCGATAGCGTTAAGTGCTGGAGAAACAAAACGCAAAAGCTAAGCAAAAGGAAACAAACACACTCACGAGCCCAAGGACACGCACACAAGCGCGAAGGCGTCCATCGTGGCACGCGATGCAAAAGGACAAAAGTTTGAGCCAGCGCCATCAAGAGGGCAAAACTTAGCACCTCAAGTTGCGCAGAGCCCTCTGAAAGCAACGTGTAAAATCTGACGGAGTCTAACCCCCATATTCAGAAATGCATCTTAACTTGAAGCCCATGCTTGACTTGATATAACTGACGCCTCACGTGAACGTGCCCAAGGCACTCATTGCGTTTCCTTTTTGGGGCGCTCACGATAGGCGTCATACTAATCAAGTCAAGCATATACGCACATATATATACGTACATATATATACATATATATATACATATATATACTATACATACGTATAGTATATATAGTGTATATAGTGTAGTATATATGTGCTTCAAGTTAAGATGCATTTCTGACTATCTGTCTACGCTTGAGCATAGCTTATAACGAAACTCTGAGGGGGGTGCGCAGGCGGGGGGACGCTGTGACGAAACTGCGCCTCAAAGGAACGTGATGAGGAAATTACTTTTTGCGACGCGTTGAGCTTAACCTATCAAGTCAGTCAGAAACAGTGGCGAATGCCACTGTTTCGGCCTTGATGTTTTGCAGAGGCGTCGCCTCAGGCCACCTTGAGCACCGGTCGACACACGTCAGGAGGTACCTGAAACCTTGGCAGGGCTGGAGAGGCCCCACCGAGTCTTTAGGCACGTGATCGAAACGGCTGCACCGCTGAACGCGTGTGTTGGGTCATTTTCACGGCTTGAAAGGGTTGGCGTCTTTTTGACCAGCTTCAAACATTTTTGTTGATCCCTGGCCAGACGATGCGGTCTCTGATAAGCTCCTGTGTCGCTTTGATGCCGGAATGGCTATAACCATGCAGTGAACCGAATATTGACCACCGAAACTGATGGGGCACGAACGGGGTAGGAGCTGCCTGCGATGCGTCGCACGTGACCAATGTTGTATAGGGAAGCGGCACCTCCGTAAGCTGGTGTGACGAGCCTTTTTCCCACAATCGGCGCAGCTCAGGCCGTTTTGCTCGGCGGATCTTAGAGCTTGGAAGCCCATAGGCCCAGCAGGCACAGCGCCGATACGTGACGGTTCGTGTGCTGCCTGATTTTCGGTCCCAGAGACATGGCGGATGTCCGTAGAAAATTCAGAGATGAAGGAAAGCTACCGAAGCTCACATTCTCAGTACGAATAATTGTTGTTCTCGAAAACGAAGGTTAATGGCTGCTGGTCAGTCAGAATGTAAAGGCTGGTGGCAAAAAACGCGCACTCGCCAAGAATAAAGTAAAAATAAAGAACGGTTCTTTATTTTTATTTTATTCTTGGCGAGTGCACGTTTTTCGGCTCCATTATGTTTCCTCGCCAGACGAGTTTTCGTCGAACGCTTGACAATATAAAGGCTACAGCCTTCAAGAAATAAAACGTAAATGCTTGACAGCGCAGTAGATGGCCAACATCTCCCTCTCGAAGGTGCTGTAGCGAGCTTCTGTAGGTTTAAGGCACTTTGAGAAGAAGCTCAGTGGCTTCCAGTGTGTGCCATCCTAATGCTGCAGTAATGCACCTACTGCCGTGGTCGACTCGTCTACCATATAAGGCGAGTCGGCGTGTCGAGCAACGGGTGAATCAGCTACACTGCAGTCGCCAACGCGTTTTGGCTTCCTGGAAGGAGTCTTCGGGCGCCGAGGACCAGTGGATGACAGGCGTTTTTTTTGGGGGGGGGGGGAGGGGGGTCGCGATGCAGAAGGTCGGTAAGCGGCTGACAAACTCGAGCACCGGATGGTATCAAGCGGCTGCGAAAATTTATGAGCGCCACAAGCTCGCGCAACTTTCGTAAGGACGTTGGAGAGCGGAAGTCCTCGACTGCCCGCATCTGTGATACCATTGGCTTGAAGCCTTGGGGTAAAATGCGATGGCCGAGAAAATCTAGAGCTTCAACTCCGAAAATGCATCTCTGGGGTACAGGACTAGGCCGTGTTCATCCAGGCGCTCAAATGGAAGGCTAAGGCGCTCTTCGTCTGTGCGACTTGTAACGAGAATGTCGTCAAGGTAAACGAAAATGAACGGGTGTCCGCGCGTAACCTCGTCCGTGAATCTTGTAAAAGTTTGCGCCGCATTCTTCAAACCTTGAGGCATGTGGACAAACTCAAATAGGCGAAATGGAGTAGTGATCATTGTCTTAATGTTGCTGGGTTCGGCGGGAATTTGGTGGTACACGCTCAACAAATCGATCTTGCTGTATATTTTGTTTCCTGTGAGACGAGTGCCGAAGTCATGTATGGGGGGAAGGGGATATTGATCCGGAGTAGCAAAGGCATTCAAAGCTCGGTATCACCAAATTGACGCCAGTCGCCACTGTCCTGAATGAACGAATGAATGATGTTGAATGTTTAATGGCGCAAGGGCCAGATATGGCCAAAGAGCGCCATGCTAGCGCCACTGTCCTGCTTTGAAACCAGATGGAGCGGCGAAGCCCACTCGCTGAAGGAAGGACGAATAACGCCAAGCTGCAGCATGTGTTCGAACCTCCTGGTGGGCGACTTCCAACCTCCGTCCAGCGAGTCTCCGTGGCTGCGCAGCGACAGTCGGGCCGGTGGTTACATGACGCGTCAACTTAAAAAAATTAAATTAAATTATGGGGTTTTACGTGCCAAGATAACTTTCCGATTATGAGGCACGCCTTAGTGGAGGACTCCGGAAATTTTGACCACCTGGGGTTCTTTAACGTGCACCTAAATCTAAGTACACGGGTGTTTTCGCATTTTGCCCCCATCGAAATGCGGCCGCCATGACCGATGCGTCACCTTGTGTTTCACGGGCAGCGCATCGTTTCGGGGCTTCGTGAGTTGCGGGTACTCAGCAAGACGGGCCGAAACGTATGGATGCCAGATGAGGTAAGGCTGGACTGCAGGCCAAGTACAATCGAGGGACGTGACATTATCCTTTAGGCTCCAATCGCGATCAACCACATCTATGTTGAAATGGTTGAGGAGGTCCGCTCCCAGTATGGCGAAGCTGACGTCGGCGATCACAAACCACCATCTGTGCAAGAGCCGGAGTGCGATGTCTAGCGTTATTGACCGGAGCCGAAACAACGCGATGGCAGTGTTCAGTGCGTGGACTCCATCGTGTTGCTTCCGTTGATGTTCCTGTGCACACAGCTTCTGTTCATGGTTCCTTGAAGACTGGGTATTCAAACCAGGTTTCTGGACACAGCGGCAGACCGGGAGTTAAAGTACCACTCACGCCAAATATATATAAAAATTTACGCAAATCTGACGCCCAACTTGGAATCTATGTGAAGCTAAGCTTTCGTTCATCACTTAATCACGGCAAATAAGCTTGCCGATTGCATTGCTGCGTCTTTAGCGTAAAGGAGATTGGCGCACGCGCATGCTTGTTCGCATGCTTGTTTTGAGCTTGTTCGTTAGTGGAACGTACGCTGTTCTCTACGTTGTATGTGCGATTCCACTTAATCTGTGCACTTTTCGCTTCACTTTGCTGAGTGCTTCTGGCCTACGCCCTTTGTGGACCTGAATAATTGCAGTTCTAGCTCGCTTACGAGAGAGAGAGAGAGAGAACACTTATTTGTCATGAGAATGGGCGACTTCCTCGCAGGGTGGAGCCCTTAGTTCAGAGCCCTATTGGCTCGCGCCACTCCGCGAGTGTGAGCCATTTCACTGTCTTGCGAGACGGACAAATTTCTCGTCGGGTAGGCATTGAAATGCTTGCGCATTTAAACAGCACAACCCGCATATGTTGCAACAATAAGTACATAGCACACGTATGCCTAAATACATGCGGAGCCCCACGGCGACGACAACGACGGCGAAAATTCGCTTGGAGTGTCCACATAATTTCTATCGCAATAAAATTTGGCAGTTTCGCTTGAAGTCCGAAACATTTACAGTGGTGGCAAGGTCTGGCGCTGCGCTTCAACTCGTGCGATTAAATGAGAATAAGTTTCATTGCAGCATTCTTTAGACGATGGCCGCACCATCTGCCGCGACAGTTCGGATGTAGAGAAAAAGTGTTTTTCTTTTTTTTGCTTCCACTCTGCCATACACGGATGGTAACTGGTCGACAGGGTTAACTTCGTAAACTGATAATGCTTGACCACGTATTGTGATTAAGAAGCCTGATATTGCGAAAAATCTGTTTAGCTATTCCTAATGCTACCGTATTTAAAAAAAAATATATAATGTGCTTTATATTGCGCAGTAAAATGAGTGAAGCAGTCTATCGTTTGGAACACCAGCATGCTATAATAGTTGGATATGTATGTGGAGATGGCTGTGGATTATTCGCAAACTATTGAAAAAAAGATATTCGATATGTCTTTCGATTCGCTTCGGGCACTATTCAATTCATGTTGGGATCGGTCTCAAAAACTGCTACTACATAGATTTAAATGGAAGGCGGTGCAGCATGTGCAGAATATATAATAAAAAACGAGAACCAATCCTTGACCGACAAAGTACTCCTGCTTTTATATCTTTTCTGTTAGCATGGTATGGCTTAAGGCACTCCCCCCATTGGGAATGATAAAAACCAAAAACAAGGAAAGGAAGGCAGATACAGAGAGAGACAAAGCAAAATGTTCAAGTCAGGGTGCCTTCCATACCCCGCCAATTCCCGGAAACAACAATACGCGACGTCCCAGTCCACCCCGTCCACTCATGTTCTTCGCCCAAGTTTCAACATCTTTGCCTGAGGCCTTTAATTCTCACCCTCTAGCCCCCACCCACCCTTTCGTCATCGGTACCTAAACGAAGAAGTCTGCAATTCCCGAACTAGATAGACCTTCCCCCCTTTTACCCTACGTCACTTTCCCCGTGTTTCCCCTTCACTCATCCATCCCACAGTGCCACACCTTACAGGCAGACCTCCGATCGAATCAAGCAGTCCACCGGGGGAACGCAAGCTTATACAGGGGGAATGTCGAAATCACGCCACCAGCTTCTTCCCTACCTTTCCCTCCCTAACACCTCCTCTATAAATCGCAGACGCGGTGGCCACAGCTTTTTTTTTTTTTTACTTGCAACGAAGACGACCGACCCAACGGGCCGACCGGTCTCGTCGTGTTTGCTCCACAGTTAGTTTTTGTTGGGCAAGCGACTGGGCGTGAGGAAAGGTGGCTCGGGGATCGATAAATCATTTCGCGGTTGCGTCGCGATCGCTCAGTGCAGCTGTGCTTTCTTTTGTCGCCACTCCTCTTGCTCTTCTTCTTCAGCCAACCTGTGTGCACCCGTCAAGGGATCCCGCCGTCCTGTCCGCGCCTTCGGCGTTGGTGTCTGGCGTTCTCGAACCGCTTCGATCAGGCGTGCTGCTTCTTGAAGGGGCGGACAGCTTGGATTCGAGGTCGCACAAGCGAAACCTGGCGATGACGACTCGCCGCTGCTTTGCCCTGTTGATGCGGATAACCCGTGTGTGTGTGTGTGTGTGTGTGTGTGTGTGTGTGTGTGTGTGTGTGTGTGCGTGTGTGTGTGTGCGTGCGTGCGTGCGCGTGTGCGCGCGCGCGTGTGTGTGTGTGTGTGTGCGTGTGCGTGTGTGTGTGCGTGTGCGTGTGCGTGTGCGTGTGTGTGTGTGTGTGTGTGTGTGTGTGTGTGTGTGTGTGTGTGTGTGTGTGTGTGTGTGTGCGTGCGTGCGTGCGTGCGTGCGTGCGTGCGTGCGTGCGTGAAGTGATTTTAGAGAGAATGGAAGAGATAAGTGCAGTGCCGTAACTGTCTCTGGGTTCGTTTTGTATACGTTCACACGATTTCCGGCGGGAAACCATGGGAAACAGAACTCGTGCCGCCGTGTTACTACTGCTAAAGCCCACAGCCCGTTAACGGGACCATGTGGTTTACACGGATGCTAGCAAAAGTACTTTGAGAAAGAGTCCATGCTGGACGAAGTCGGTCCCATGTGTAGTGTGTGCGATGTAGATTCAGTACTTGTCGCACGCGTCAGCGGTGTTGGGGTGGTACGTTTTAAGGTTGTGTGAGGCGTTTCTCTGCAAAAACGTGTGCTACTTCGTCCTGTGCCCTACAATGGAATGTGGTCGCTAGATAAGAAAAGCGTCCCTCGCAAACAACGAATAAAGCTTTGCCTAAACCGATTCTCACGGCGTAGGGGATCCTCGTAATCTCGCTTTTTTTTTCTCTCTCTCTTTCGACGAAAACGTTCACGGCGCATTGAGACCTCCTTACCGCATCGTAGTTTAACAAAATGCCACGAGATGCCGCTAACAGCGCTGCTCTTGTCCTGGGCTCCACTGTCTCGCCAACGGCGATACGTATATGAGGCGAGCTGCTGAAAAACACTCTCTTGGGACAAATCGAGGCCCACGAGAGCGCACGAACCGACCATCTCGTACGAAAACCAGATGAAACATATGCAAAGCGCCATAATCGGCAACCCGTGTTACTCGACTTTCCGGCTAGAGCTTAGCGTGACACACGCGCCAGATCTTATGCATGCATTTATGCTCCGCATCGCGTGCCTCGCGCGCTACTAGCGACCTCGCGTTCGGCGCACGTGAGCGCTTTCCTCAAGCGCTGGGTGTCGTCATGCTCTCTTGTTTCTACTTCTCAAAAACAGCTTATCGGAAAGAAGCGAGGAATAAAGAAATAAGAAAAAAAGAAGATGCGCCCATGTTTACATAACAGAGCGTTGCACCAAGGCAGCCGGTGCGCACGGAGAAAACGGCTAATGAATGCGCCTCCAGCGGTTCCGCAACTGAAGCACAAGGCCAAACACTACGACACTTTATGGCAGCGTCTTTCTCACTTTCTTTCTTTCTTTCTTTCTTTGCCCTTTGAGAGTCGCAAGACACGGTATTCTTCGCGACGCGCATCGAGACGTGGAAAGAAGAATGTCACATGGGAATACAATCATTGAAACACGCACACGCACGCGCACACACACAAAGGAGGAGGAGCAACTCAAAATGTAAACGAGTGTCGGCAAACTCCGAGCACACACACGTTCCTTGTATACGTAAACATGCTGCCGCTTCACTTTTTGCTTCCTTTTCGCGTCTACTCGCATCGCTTTTCGAAAAGTTGCGATATGCACTCTTGTCCATGCCGCGGAGTCCCACGGAAATGGCATAAACAAGGTCTAGTCATGGAGGCTAAACTGGGCAAGGGGGGGGGGGAGAAGGGGGGGCAGAAACAGGTTGGCATAAAGGTCACGTGAAAGACGCGCAACTTGTTGTAAGGAAGAGGCGCTACAGAATACAGAGCGCTTCCGCGAACGGTGCATTGAGTTTTCTTCGACCCGTCCGCTTCGAAGTCGACCTACATAGTCAGTATGATGAAAAAAAAAAAAAAAAAACTCACTAAACGACGCCGAGCACACAATAGGTCACAATAGTGGATGGCCCGCACTTCTCGACATCGAGTTGTCCGTCGTTGAATTCGATTCGCGACGCCCTCCTGGGAGAGTCCGAGCGGGCAGCACGTGCGCAGAAAAGACACGGATTCATTCTTAAGAGCGTTTGTATGTACTTCGATGGATTCCTCCATCTTAAGGTGCCCAGGAATAACGGCCACCCTACGTACGCTTACCTGCCGTTGCAAAGAAAGGAAAGAAAGAATTCGGGAGTTGTGTAAGTCGGCTGCGAACAGGAATGCGAGCTTCACTTTCCTTTCAGAGCTCCTATAGAGACGAGACATTTGTTTGCCTCTATAGCTTGCCGCCAGAACTCGAACGGTTGGACGAATGATTCGCGAGTGGATCGGTCGAACGAAATGGTTAGTGGGTGGCGGAGCGACTGTCTCTTGATATGACGCGAATCTACAGTTGCACACCGCGTCTGTCTGTTTGACCAAGGACAAAGCGAGATTTCACAGCGATCACCGATAAGGGTGTACGCCATGGAGGTTCAGAAATATGGCCGCATGTCGAAACTGAAACCCTCGCGCTTGTCAGGGTTATGTTTCCGTGGCGGAAGTCATTAGAGAAAACAAAACTAAGAGAAGTCGCCGCCATTGTATCCTGCCTGGAAAACTCCTTACGCTATATTATTGGCAACGCGTTTCTGAAATCAAATAGGGCCATCTTCCGCACGCTCCGGCGCGCTCATCAAAGGCCGGCCGGATCTCGGTGCCTAATGATTTCCGCCTTCGCCTTCAGCCCACCGCGGCTGTCACTGGCATCGGCGCAAGCTGCTTTCAACGCGCTGCTGCTCTTCACGAACGAGACTGCATTGTTCGACGAAACTTAAGAGTGCGTGACAATGCACGTTTCTGTGTTTGACGTTATGTCACTGGGTGCGACTGTGCGGCATGTCGACAGACTGTGCGTGACAGCGCTCGTGTGGCTTGTCTCGGATAGTTCCGCATTCCATGCTCTTTCCTTTAGTTTTGTTTCTTTTCTCGCATATATTATTTCCCTTTCTGCGGTGACAGGGAAGCCAAGCGGATATGTCTGCTGGTTAATTTTTGTCTTTCGTTCGCCGCGAACGACCAATCAGAATATTTTTTTTTGTATACAAAAATATTGATGAACTGAATGGCTGACTGTCAGTTGTCACTGCGCATAAATGGACAACCTAAAGCCATGGATAAAACCCTCCAAGGCTACTCGCTCTAAGAGAAGGCCGTGAATAATTAGAGCACTCTAATTATTAGGTTTCACCGTTTAAAGTGCTTGTACCAATTTAACCTAGAACATTTCAGAAAATAAACCACACTGCAGAAGCACTGCTTTTATAGCTTAGAGAGTGCTACTTTGAACGTCTACCTTTCAAGGCCTCTGACATCAATGAAGCATCGGTAAATAGAGAGAGCGAGAGGGAGAGATAGAGAGAGTTAACTTGAGTTTTTAGAGTTGTACGAAGAGCAATTTTTGATACCAAATCGAACACGAATAGAATAGTACCGGAAATGAGTTCAATCGAATAGCGAATACTTTCGATAAAGTTTGGAATAATGGACGGCTGTTTCAACCATGCAACAATATAAACGCCCAAGCCCAATGAAGTTAACATGTTTCTGTCACCTCATTTCACGGTATGAAACCTTGCTTGCTGGGAGGAGGAAGAGGAGGAAATAAAGAGAGAAGGCAGCGATGTTAACCAGATATGCGTCTGGTTGGCTACAACTACTCGTAGGGACAGGAAAGAGGGAATTGGAAGACAACATACAGAGACGGACAGAGGGAATAGAAAGATAAGATACAGAGAGGGATAGAGGGAATAGAAAGATAAGATAGAGAGAGAGAGAGAGAGAGGGAGGGGGAGAAAAGCTGAGGTGAGCTCGCGCAAGCACGCGGAACACCAATGAAGCATAAGGAACAAATGCGTAGTTCGTTCGCATGCCCGGGTCTCTTCGGAGACAGGGGACGACTGCGGTTCAATCGGCAAAATATGGCTCCCTGAGGGACGTATCTCGCTACACGAAGTAACTTGTGATGTTACGTGCTGTGTTATGTGGGCGGGGACGAAATTTGTGCTTATTTTTGCGCAAAGTTTATATTTGATTTGATGAGGCAGCACAACTAAAAGCCAACACCAAGAACACACAACTCCGGACACCCTAGAATGCTAGTGTCGTCCAGTCTTGCGTTCTTTGCGTTGGTTTTCAGTTGCGCTACAATGGCCTCATCAAGTTACAACAACCTAGCCCCCGGAGCAGGTTATCTCAAGTCATATACGATTGCTCGCAGTTTACGATGCTGGAATATGCGAGACGTATGAGAAATATATTGATATTTTCGAAAAATGATGGCTGGAGTGACGGTTCGTCACTGGAAGGTTTCGAATAACTCCGCACATGCTCCGCAAGAGTTTCGCAAGATCATCACTACCAAACCACCACGCGCCCTTATGCTATATGCCCAGCCGATGCGCCACAATCTCGGGTCAAGCGCCTGCAGAGGCCTGTCCGGAACACGATTGCAGACCCTCGCTCCTCGTCTCGGCCACAGGCTTTGGCTCGCTTCGGCTCGTTTAGTTTGCCGGCTCATCATTCACGGAGCCCAGCATGTAACTGCAGCGCCGAGGACGCCGGGTGCGAGCGCGGAGGGGGGCCACTCGAGGTCGCAGCTTTTTTGAAACGAGCTCTGCGCGAGCTTTGTAACACCGCGCGACGCTGTGAGCACGCGCTGCTCGTCAGAGATACATTCCTAGGCGCTGCTTCATTAACCACCCGCTGCGCGCGGGCCCCGCTAATGACGACGCCGTTAACGACGCTCTGTTGCTTTCAGCGCTTTTTTTTTTTTTTCGTGCGATGCTCTCTCTCTCTCTCTCTCGTGTACCACAGCCGTATGGCGTCAGCATCGAAAAAAAAAAAAGAACACGCGTATTCATTTGGGGCACCTCGTGGGCATAAAGAAAAGGGGGGGGATGCGGGGAAGTGGTGAGGGAGGTTTCGAGCAGTTAGAGAGGCAGAAGCCTTTAGAGGCCGACGACCAAATTTCTACCACGTGCAACATTTACGCAACACAATAGTCGCCATCGCGCGCAAAATCATCGTCGTCCCAACTTTTATGAGGTGAAGCGGCGAAGAAAACGTGCCGTAACTATGCTATTGCCACCTGCGACGATTTTGATTGCGAGAAGTTGGGAGCAGTACCGTGGTCAATAATGTGCGGCATTCGAGCCCCCCTCCTCGACGGGATGGCGCTTCGCTGTTTATTTCGCGGAGAAGCCGGATTGTCCGAGGCTAATCATACAAACTGGCATCATCATCATCATCATCACGTTCTTTATGCCCACTGCAGGAGGAAGGTCTCTGCCATGCACTCTCCAATTACCGCCTGTCCGGCGCTAGCTGATTCCGACTTGCGCATGCAAGTTTCGTATTTTCATCACTACACTCGCGCGATCTGCACCCGCATCACTCCCCGCACCATCCTGGTTCACCAACTATCGTAACACAAACACCTGTACGTACGAGCAAGGCGCGCAACTCGTGCTTTTTTCGCTTATTAACAAGGAGGTTAATAAAAACGCCGTGCCACACACAAAGGGACTGTCACTGGACTTGGGGCAAATGACATCGTCATTGCAATGGAGCCGAATATACGCAGACTTCAAATATGCGACATGTTGAAAAGGCCCCGGACCTGCTCTGGCTGGTTTGCAAATTTCTTCTTCATGCCTAATTTTCAGTGCAAACAAAGTTAATGAAAAGAAGTTAGTGACATCAATTTTTATGATTACTTCATATCCTTTAATAGAACAAATCAGCACGCAAGGTAAGTATGCGTGAAACGGTCTCTTTTGATGCAATACCTCTGTCATTGTGGTCAGCATAGGGGGGTCGCTTGCTAAAACCCCATTTAACGAAAAGTACACGCACGTCTTGAGCGCCTAGGAATGCTAACTGACACGCATACGTCTTTATTAAAGCGAAGCTTTCTCTGCCTCTTCTCCCGACTTTCCGGGCGCTGCTGCTGCTATGGACTTAGCGCGCGTGCCACTGGGTTTCATGCGACGCCACCAGATGGCGCTTGGCTTCGCGCATCGCGGTATCGAACACTGTTCAGGTTATCTGTACAGGAAAAACATTGATTCACAGTGGAGGAAAAGAACTAGGAAGCTTACGAGCAAGTATGCGGCCTGTAGGGTGGACAACACAGCAACAAAGGTCAAGCAGAAAGACAGAGAGGCTGAATTAATCTCATGGGTGGCGGTAATGGAAAAGAAACCTGCGATGAGTAACTACTTAAGAGGAAAAAACGACATATATATATATATATATATATATATATATATATATATATATATATATATATATATATATATATATATATATATATTCCTGTTGGCAACATCTTTTCCAGATGGACATTTAGGTGAAGAAAATGTTTGCATCCTATGTCCGTGCAAATGGAAGATAGAAGAAACAAATTCAAAGCCATTTCTCTCTGTGAAGGTGTAGGAATTGAACTGCATGCTGAATGCATTTTTTTAATTTTAACATTTTTTGTTTGCTTTTTCGGATTTATTATTTGGTCACCAAGGTGACTATCGCTTAACGATCCCTATGACACATGGCCGGTGTCTCCGTGGCGACAATGGAAAGGTTCTAGGCCAAAGTGAGGTCCCCACACGACCGATGACGCCGCGTCGTGGGCACACTGATGTTCGTGTGACATTGAATGCCGAACCTTTTCCAAGAGAAACGTCACGCACCACTTTCCACGCGGCCGAGACACGTCTACGTTGAGATCACCCCCAGTCACGATAGGAAGTGGAGCCGGTAGAGGGGCGGTCCAACCGAAGTTGCATATACGCTTGGCGATTGCGGCACGACGTTCGTCCATATCACGTGACGGCCACCGTCGCCGCACACTTTCCCGCTTCTCTTCACGACGGTGTTCGTTCGCAGGCTTCGTGTTCTTCCGCAGTCTCAAAATTCGCGGACTCCCCACTGCACTGGTGGAAGGGAATTAAGATAAGGTCACGTGGTTTGCCTGTAGAGCCCGTCACGTCAGACCGCAATCCATACTAAACAGTGACTACTCTGGTTTTACTTGTTTGGTAACGATATTTTTTTTATGACTAACGTTTCGGCAGTTCTCGCGATTAAACGCAGTCGGGGCATACCAACGGCGATATACTTTTGCTTTACGTTTTAGCTCCTTTTTTAGTTCTGGGTTGGCCGCCATCTTTGTTGCTAGGCGCACGAGCCACGAGAACCCAGCGTATGACAGCTCCGCTGTAAAAAAAAGAAGTCGAAAGAGGCAAATAATGGACGTAGTCCTCATTTTCTCCCGCGCCGTACTCTGCAGCTCCCAAAGTGAGCGCATAACGCGAGCTTGTCGCCGCTAATAGGGTTCGCGCTACAAACTGGCTCTCGGAATGTGCAGACAGGCAACCAACTCCCATAGCCGTACATACCGTCCTCCTCTCTCTTTTCCTATCCCTCCATTTAGCGGTATGTGCGCATGCCTCACGGTTGCATCGTCCAAAGCATAATGCGACGTCGGGTATTATGCGTAACGAGCGCCAATTTCGCTGTGTCGCTTTCACCGGCTCCATTTTGCGGCAGCCGTACTCGAAGAGATGATGAGAAACGAAAGAGAAAAAGGGTAAGGGTAACTAGGCAGAATACAGCCTGGCTGTATAAGCCTGACACGCAACTCCAAAGATGATAACGAATTCGTCGGGCTACGTGGAACTTCGCATTGCGTGAACGTGTATTCACACCCGGCAAGGTGCTTGTCATTATTACCCCTTTCTTTGCCTTCGTCAGCACAAAAAGAGGCCATTTTCTTTCTCTCTTTCTTTCTTTCTCTCTTTCTTTCTTTCTTTCTTTCTTTTTACTGTTTCCTTTGAATCCACTAAAAGTGACAAATCATGTTGCGCAATCGCAGAATTTCGATCTAGCCAGAAAGCCTGCAATGTGGTAAGAACGCACGCATGGGAATTGCGAGGGCGAATCTTGCGAAGGCGAAAGTTCCAGCCTTTGCTCCTATTTTTTTATTAACCAAGATAAGGTACATATAGGTAATTACAAATACACGTACACTTGTACGCACCTTACACTATTCTTCAACGTAGTTCCCGCACCGGTTTAGGCCATTTGTCCCAAAGCAGCACTAAATTTGTGATCCCCCTGTTGTCAGTTAGCGACGCAAGCGGCCTCCCCAAACGCTCATTGTGGTGCAAATCTTCACGGCCCCTTTTGCGAACTCGCAACACCACCACCTCATATGTCTCAAAGCGAGACACCTTTCCCCATACGTGGGCTGCATTTCCCTGCCAATTTCGACGGGCGTCGATCACTTGCTCCGTAGAAAACGAGTACGCCGTGGACGAGTGAAGCACAACCGCCATCTTCAAGAACTGACAGCAGCGCCTTGCCGCGGAGCTACCGGCAGATAATGCCGGGACGGTCCAGGAAAGGTCCACCGCTGGGAATGAATATGTTGACTTCCGGATTTACAGCAGCAATTTGGTAAAAAAAAAAAGAAGAAAACGGGAGGGGAGGGGGGCATGCAAATACTTTCTGATTCGCTCTCGTACAATGGCAATCGCCGATAGTAAACAAAGGTTTAGCTACCGGATTGGGATAAAATAAGATAACCGAGAAATAATTCACAGTTTTCAATTCTTCACCGTTTTTCGAACGATTACCCATAGGATCTTGTATTTAAAGCCAGCAAAAATCTGTGCGCGTTCATCCCAGATTTCTGCAGAGTGTCTATTTCTCGGTCGTGCAATTGCGGGCCTTAAGCGCTTTGATGAATTGTGAATTACCTACATACTGTCTGTAAATAGCGTTGTTCTGATTTCCGTCGACAACATGTTGAACAAAAGAAAGAAGACAAAAAAGGACTTTATAGATACCTTTGTCTACTGGCTATAATGAAGGAACCTGCTATAACTTTCATCTACGCCGAAAAATCCCTGTCTGCACGACGGTAATGAAGTCTATTAAACGTCTAGGCATACAGCGAACAGATTATACAAATTTCACAGGGCTATATGAATATTGTAGAAGCTAAGCGCATATGCCTTGCCAACGAAACGAACTTGATCCTGACTACTTTCGATGTTCGGATGAGTTTTTCAAGGTGTAATACGAACACATCTTTTAGATGCTGCAGAAGCTGTTCCACACGACCTTTCTCACAAGTGCCATCTAAGTGCCATCTCAAAGAAAGATGGTACTTAGCAAGTTACGGTGACTGGTAAGCACTGATGAAATATTTTAATTTGACACTAACGTTGGTTTTGAAACTCCGCACCCGAAGTTATGACGCTGAGCAAAATTTGCTGGTATCGTGTGGTAATAACGCCAGGTATGATGACGTTGCTCACAAAAGCATCAACATAATCAAGAATTCTTCGCAGTGTTTTTTTTTTTCTTCTGGGCCGCAAGAGTAGCCGGGACGCATTCAATTCAACGTGTCATTGAAGTCGGGGCTCGGGAGTCATGATGCCATGATTCACAGAAAAAAGTTCTTAGGCTGGAATGGTTCGTATACGAGAAAAATGACAGCTAATCCTGATGCAGGATATAATATCATCGTAAGAACCACTTAAAAGCCAAAGGCTTGGTAAATTGTGAGCCCGGATTTATAGAAAGGAGTTCTATGGGAAAGTATTTAGGGTGTTTTGATGCTTGCCAGCTCTTTCTAAAAAAGTTTCGAGTGCATGGACGTGTATTTACCGCTAAATCAATCAATAAATAAAAATAAGCCAGCTCAATAATCTTTTAAAGATAATTAAATAATAAATAAAATCACAAGTCCGAAATGCCACGTCAGTACACGCTTACAGTATGACACCACTTTTAAGAAAAATCTGCAGAATATAAGTTCGCAAATTAATAGGAAGCTCTAGCACGGCCTCAACTCCGACGCGGTCTATTCAAATACATGCAATAGAGATACCCCTGAGATAACTCCTGGACCGATATTAATGAAATTTGTTGCATTTGAGAGAGAAAGTTGAATTCTAGTGACAGTTGGAAGCGGATTTTCAACTTAGGGCCTGAGTTTTGCAAAAAGAATTTCCAAAATTCGGAAATTAAAAAAAAAAAAAAATAGAAGCACGAAGTCCACAAATATAACAGCTCTCATCGAGAATAGATATCGCGGTTATGTAAGCGACATCCTTTAGACCTCTGAAAACGGACAAATTTTTTTTTTATCACAAAGTGCGTTCTCAAAGGCAAATGGCATAAATTAGGAAGCACTCAGCTCTGGTATTCCTGCTTAGCATATTTGCTTGTCATTCGACTTGCAATTGCTGTAAACATTTGGCGAGCAAAACAAAAACGCGCGAGCTCCGACATTTGCCTTCTAGTGCCAGCGTCACACAAGTCTTTGACCCTGAGAGAAACTCCCCGTTGACCTTACACGTCTCCGACATCGACGCAACGTTGTGCAACGTTTCAGGCTTCCGACTCCCGGAAGCATATGGCTCCCGTAACGGAGCAGACGACAACGCGATTATTCGCGTCACCTTGAGGCGGCGCGCTTCAGGCGCAACCGAGGAACGTTGACGAAAACGAAAACAAAGAACAAAAACAAACAACCTTTTTTGAACTCCTTGGCGGTTACGCTTCCTTGCAAGGTTACCTGGGCATTTACGTTTCGCATCCTGGAACAGACGACCCAGCTCCCAGGAGCTATGCTACGCATGAGGTTTGCCCGTGAACGATAAAGCATGAAGCGACGACGTAGACGACGTAATGGACTGCGTGAAGAGACACATCCGAGGTACTTTATTTCGAATAGCGGATTATGCGGGAACCTCGGAGGTTACACGTTCTGTTTGTAAACACAGCTGCTGGGGAAGTGTCGACAACGTATAGAGCACGTATTTTTTACGTATGCGTTTCCGTACGGTAAACCAAAAGACTTGAAAGGACGCGCACCGTAACGTCCCGCAAAGGTGCTTACGTTTAACGAGCGTAAGGCGACAAACGCTATTCAGGAACTGTCTGTTGACTAAAGTAAACGGACGCGACGCGACACAAAGCGCATCGTGTAAATTCATCGGCGCTACTCTTTCAAGCCGGCAGTCGGCAAAGTAAACATCTTCGGAAGATACAGCGACGTCATCGCAGGCTGATGTTGATGTGTACACTTCAGGCAAAAGTATTTTAAGGGATCGGGTTCTTTTAGATATATGTGACGGCCTTAACACTAACTGCAGCACCCAGCTTCGCTTGACTTCTTGAGAAGCAAACGCAACGACACATCATCACACGAAAAAAACTGGGTCGATGCTGACAAAGATGCAATGATAAAAAAAAAGCAACAGCAAACTGGTGCGTACCTTCCAAAGACAGCCGAAAAGTGGCACAGTTTTATTTTCTTTTTTCCTTGTTGATCCGCTTCACCTTTGCCAGGTCTGCCACAGGTTTCGTGCAATGAGCGGCGACACAGCCCCCTTATTTTTCTTTTTTTCTTGTGCAACAGGAAATAAGTATGTTTCTTTTTTCTAATAAACGGCGGTCGTTAGCTTGCAATGAGGTCGCTTTTAAGCGCAACAGAGGACGCTCAAACACAGGCATTATTTGTGCCAGCTGCAAATGCATGCGATTTAAATAACTAGACAGAGAGAGGAAACTAAATAGAAACAACCAGATTGGCGCACATCTCAAGCTGTACCCGTGGGTTGCACCTAATGGGACCATTGTTTGTTTGTTTTTTGTTAGTTTTATTTAATATAGCCGCGAGACGATGCCGGTATACACCAAGTCAAAACTTCCCAGCGCAATCCGTTTCATGCCCGAATGCGTTGCAGCCAGTGTTGGAACACTGAATGCGAACTTTGATATTTACCCAGCTTCGCTCCGGCGAGATCGGGCGAGCAGCCAAGCGTATATACCCTGGGAGACTGTTTCGAAATGACGGTAAACAGAAAAAAAAAAAGAGAATAAAGCTGAACTGTATTAGTGAATTGCCTTTCGGCAAACAGACACTGTTACCTCGAGAGAGCCGTCGTGATGTAAGCCAGAGAAGGATGGGTGCCGACGCCGCCTTGAAATACCGGCTCCAGCTCGCCTCGACGGCTTTGGATTTTGACGGTGTCTGCTCTGGGTTCCTATAGTTAATATTTTTAGCGTCTAAGAAGCAGTTCTTAGCGAACATTTGTCAGTTTGTCACAGTATCTATCCCTCTAGCCGCCTACGTCTTGGTTCTCTCGTGGCCGTCTTGTTAACTTGGTATGTACCACAATTGGCATAGTACGACGCGAGTATATGACGAACATAAAAAGATTGGTCATGACACGAATATCATGACATGCGTGTCATGCAGGTCATGAAACCGTCGCCTACGTCTTGGTACTCTTGTGGGTGTTTCGTTAACTTGCCATTTGCCACAATTGGCATAGTACCACACGAGTGCATGACGAACATAAATGATAGGTCATGGCATGAATATCATGACATGCGTGTCATGTAGGTCATGAAACAGCCACCTTAGTCTTGGTGCTCTCATGGTTGTTACGTTCACTTGGTAGGCTCCCCGCGCACTGCTTCGCATAATATCGATTGCCACAGGGCTTCGGATCTGCCGGCATTTTTTTCTACACTGTACTCTGAGCAAACTAAACACTAAATAAAGTTAGGAGGTTTTGAGAACTTTTACTAAGCAACATCGGTCCGAATACAAGAAGATATTGTTAAGTGCTCGACGTCACACTGACCTACCGACGGTGGGGTCTGACCGCGATATTCAAGAAAGCGAAAGCATACATCCTTCATTTTGCTTTTCTAGTTATCAACCTCGTGCCACAATATTAACGAAAATTGAGCTTTGTGATCAGATTAGACGTATTCACACCTTTCCTTACAGTGTCGTTTTAAAAATCGATGTGATATCTACTGTTGCGTGATTCCAAAAAATTTAGCCCTCGACAAGATTAGAGTGGATCAACTTCGGTGAAAGACAAAAAAAAAAGTGGAAATAATGGTGATAAAACGATACTTGCGAACAAGGGCGGGAATTGAGGGTGGGATCATGTCCTTGATAAGCTTGGCGTTGACAGTGAGCTATCCTTCAGATTTCTCGTGTAGGCGAGGAAGCAAGGAGCAGTAAAAGTCTGCTACAGCAATCACGAGGACTTAGAACAGGAAGCAAGAATCATCGTTTGCAAACTGAGAAGAGCGGAGAATCGCCGAAGAACCGCCGTTGTACGAGAATTCACCCGTATACACAATGACGAGACGCTTTAAAGTCACTGCAGTTATACATTGGCAGTTTCGTTCCGAACTTTCGAGGCCGGTAAACTTGGAAAGAATGACGTTCGATCGAAGAACGCAATAAAACAAAATAAAAAAATATGTCAAACAAGAAACCGGATACTGCCTCTCAAAGGAGGAGTTGGGATGACGAAGCGGTGGAGTGTTGTCGCATGGCGCAAATGTCGGTAACTGCAAACTGCCCTTATGGGACTTGCTTGCTCGAAAGAACAGTGACAAGGAAACGGTAAAAAAATCCCACGGCGATTGAAAGAAGACAGGGCGAAGTTGTAGCAGAGGGGCAAGAAGAGCGCAGGCTTACAGCCGTTGGAGATCACTAGAGAGTTGCCTTTACAAGAATCCGCCACCGCCAAGCGCTCGATTTGTGCTCTCTTCTTTATTGTTTTATATTACTGTATGGGGGGGAGGAGGGGGGGAGGGCTGTGGCCGCTCGCTCAAGCGAATCGCTTGGGGCTGGTCCAATTAAACGTTCCTATACCGCCACGGAAAGGCGCACAAGAGAGATGCCTTGTCTATAGCGGGCTCGCACAAAAAAGAAAGAAAAAAGAAAGAGAGAGAGGCCGCCTTTGTCTCGACCGGGAAAGTTCCCTGAGGCGCAGGCGACGTGAGGCTTCAGCGCAAACAGGAAGGGAGGGCCGATGCTTTTTTGGTTTTGTCTGTTTGGTTCCGGCCCATGCTGCATCACGGCCACTACGGCGCTTTATTGAACTTTGCCGCTTGTGCTAAACAAAAGTGCGCAGAGGAGATCGCGCGTTTGTTTGTTCGCGTCGTACGCTGTTGCGCGCAAAAAAAAAAAAAGAAAAAAAGAAAAGAAAATCGAGGGCCATTCTTGGCCTAGAAACAAATTTAAAGAGGACAGAAACAAAGGGCGCGCAACTCGCGAACCGTAGGACAGGACGACCTTGATCAAAATTTAGGGCTGCCAGCGAGGTGCACAGCGCGGTCCGCTCTTACTGCTTTAAAAATGTTTGCAGCGTTTGGGACGTATCTCATCCAATAACAATAATCGCCATCTGTCTTGCCCTCATTTCCTTCCTTTAACGCTATGAGTGCGGTACTTTATGGTCACCATAGAGTTTCATACAATAATTACTAGAAGTAACTCTGGCGCAAATGTCTACGGGAGCTGCAATCGGTGCGGTTCAGCCAGCATGGTAATTATGGGAAGTATGCATGGATCTGACTAAACTTCGTCCTTCTGGCTTCAGACGGCTCCGAGATATCGTAAATTCATTTTCGACAAAGTACTGCGAAAGAAGCGATTAAAAAACATTGAAATTTTTCGACGACAGGAGTCCAACACAGGACCTCTAACACGGAAGCCCGACACTGAAACCATTACGCCACGGACGCACGCATCGACAAGCGGCACAGCACGGCGTTATAAATTTCGTGCAGCCAATCCAGCGTGTTGAGAGGTTTGGCCCGTTTCAATTTAGCCACTTGGACAACTTGTGCAGCCGCAATCAGTGGCAAGCCTGCGGAATGTGGCGTGTTTCGCGTCCAAGCCTTGGGGTGTCGCCACCATCGAAACGACGAAAGCGCACCACCGGCAGCGGTAATCGAAGCATCCGCTAAGCCTTCATATTGTAAACTTCATTTGCAGCGCTTCAAACCAGTACGTACACAAGACCATTTCTCTTATAGATCGAAGCGTGAAAGTCCCACTTTCTTTTTCTCTTTTAAATTTTAAGCTGTTTGAAGCGAATTCAGCTTAAACGCTGACAAGTTTTATATCGTAACGACTTCTGGAATGGGCAATGGCAAGAGAGAGAGCAGGCAGTCTGGACCAGAAGACGAACAGTCGCGACAGAATTCGCCCTTGTGAAAGCTACGTGTTTATGTTCACATCGAGCTGCAAGTGGAGGAACTTAAGCAACACGCCAACCTAGGACGGCTCTATGTGGGCGGATGAATTCTCCATTCAGCGGCGGACAGCTTGTGTTCGCCAGAAATGTATGGCGAGACTGTACGCTGTATCTTTTTGCACATAAACTATTCTGCATGTTGCGCTCCAGTGTATCTTCTGAAACGCTATTCACGTGCCTTTTATTTCATGTAAACATCAATGCTGTTGCAACAAAGCTGTTTATTTGCAGCAAGTTGGTGTCATTAGCGCTGTGACTTCGTTCGGCCTATGCAGCAATACCAACCTTCAGAGGTAAATCCCCAAGCTAATATATATATATATATATATATATATATATATATATATATATACATATATATATATATATATATATATATATATATATATATATATATATATATATATATATACATATATATATATATATATATATACATATATATATATATATATATATATGTATATATATATATATATATATATATATATATATATATATATATATATATATGTATATATATATATATATATATATATATGTATATATATATATATATATATATATATATATATATATATATATATATATACATTATCTGAACGAAATGACATCTGCCTTGTCAAAGCAAGCGGGCAGCGAAACAGCAATAACAGAAGCAGATGACACGGGCGTTGGTCGTCTGCTGTGCAGTGCTCCTCGCATGCGTCATTGTGCTTTCGACACACAATTAACTTTCTAAGCAACTAGAAATTATTCAGGCGTCGCCCGTCGTTCTTAAATTAAATTAGAGGGGAATAATACTGAAACGGTAATCTATTATTACTAAGTAAACATTTTTCTGGTATCAGTGCAACTACCGTTAGAATCCAGGCGGCGCTAGCGTCGCCGGCAAGGACCAGCCCCTTTCGTCCTATGGGAATGTCACGGGCTTGTTTGTAGGTATTGTGCGTGCTCGCAGAATATTCTGCATTTGGAAAAGGGTACATCGCTCTCGAATTTCGGACAATGAAGGTCGATAAAGTGTAATAAACAAAGACACAAGAACGCATGAATCCACAAGCACAATGATCAGACAAATAAACGTACTTTCCATCATTCCCATGGTGGCTGAACATATCGGAGCGCCAGAGTTCCGTCTAGTAATTACTGCATGAAACTCTATGCAAGTTACGAACGGCATGCGTGCAATGAGCATAACACAGCATTCTGAACAAGAAAGTAGCGAGCGCAGCATTTTCGAGAAAAGAACCGCAGGCAAAGCAGATGACGATAATTGTTGTGGGACAAATATACGCTCCAAAGGGTGCAAATGTTTAAAGAGCGTAGAAGGAACAACACCTCGCTTATACAGTCTACTCCCGTTGGGGTGTACCTTGGTCCTTCAATAGCAATCACCACCTAGCTTCGTGTCATCTACGTTAAGTGTATTTTCTCGTATAATGCGATACGCAAGAATTATAGGGGCCCTGAACCACCCCTCGGGCTTGGTGAAATAACATAGTCCGGGGGTGAGAGAGAGAGAGAGAAAACCTTATGAAATGTGCTTGCTGAGGTCAAGAAGGGCGGGGTTCGGGAGTCTAGCCCCCACCACAGCTCCCCTTCCTCAGGCCATTTCACCATGCGTAACCGTTCTGTCTTTCGCATGACCGCGCCAGGAGACGACTGCCTCGTTTTCAGCCTGTTGGGCTGAGCGTCGTGACGGGTGATGCACCCGGTGGGTAGCATACGCTGCTGTGAACATCTCAGCCAAGTTTTGCTATCGTACGTGGCGAGTGGAGCTCGCAAGCGGATCGCTAAGTCACCGTTCTCTCAAATGCTCTCTTCTAAACATACGGCTCTGTCCTCACTCTTTTATAGACGCACTATTTCGTCATCGGGCGCACTGTTTCGTCATTCCCCTAGACGGCTGCTATTGACCGATAGCTGACATCAAGGTGCCGTCGGCTACATGGCATAGATACCGCAGCCGCCGCTGGGTGTCGCCAGGAGTTCACTGACTAAGCGCACTGCGGCTCGCTGAGGACAGCCGCGTTTGGCTTATGTTGAGCGCATGGAGGAAGGTTGAGCGCGTCGTAGGCACCAAAGGCTGAAGTCGTGGTTTCTATGTCAACATCCAAAATGAAATTTGAACTGCGCGCCACGGTGACATTTAGAAGGCGGAGCGTTGTGGGCACGCCCCACTGTGCGCCGTAGCCTTCGCAGTGCAAGGCATTGAAGAAGGAACGGGAGCACAGCGGAGGCCGTTGTTTGAGTGCCAACAACTCCCTTTCTGCTGAACGTATTGAAGCACTTTATGCGGCAAAGTATTTCAGAAATAGCCCATTTTAACTTCAATTGTCCCTCTTTCCACTTCGATAAGAAGTGGTACAGGCCCCCTTTGAAGGTGATAAGAACGATATTACAAACTACCGTCCAAAGCGTTGAACAAAACGAGAACATCACACATACACGCTGACATTCACGCAAGTCAATTTTTTTTTCTTACAAATCAGGGTCGGCGTTGACATAGTGTTCATATTTTTTTACGAGTCTCATCAACCACGTTCTTGCCATATATGACATTCAACGTCGTATTTTTGCTCTTAAAAGCCTTGCAAAGGAGATGTTGAGTTAAAAGGCTTCCGCTGCTGCCGAAGTGATTTACGAAAGCTGCTCTAATTTTTTCGGCAAAGAGACAACCACTAAGTATTTTTCAGAGGGCCTGGAAAGATTGCCAGAGTGACTGCGGTGGTTATGGGCGATAACATGTAGGCCTGTGCGTATGAAGTACGGCAATAGGAGAAAGCTTCCCAATGGTCCACAAGGGTGGTGTTCTTGTATTTGGTAGTTCACTGAGTATCCATGTATGTCGGAGCCTTTGAATTTTGTGTGCTCTCGTATGCATGATCATCTATGTATATACACCTCTCGTAGCATCGCTACAAAACTATGGAAAGTCCCATCATCATTTTACGTAACCACTGAGTGCACTGTATATAATGAACATCATATTGTGTAGTGTGACAGTTAGTCTATGTGTAACTGCGTTTCTGTGGATGTATGTAGTAATAGGCTAGTGAGTGTGCACTGGGACACTTCCTTCAAAACGTGCTATCTATACAATGCTTCGTACTTTGTGTATGTCATCGTCCTGGTGCAATTGTGCCGTGATTGTGACTCGGCGTTCGTATCGTCTCTTCTTGAAATAAAGTTTTTTTTAAACAGGTAGGTAGTGGGATCGAGCCCCTGCCGCCATAAGGCAAAGCAGCCCGACGTTCAAAGCGCACGCATGGTTCCCTCATGCACCTGTCAGCTACAGTCGAACACCTCTGCAAACTACGCGTCCGGAACGGAATGGCCTCTCTAACGTAGGATTTGGGAGGCCCCAGGCGCTTCATTATAAAAGCGTTCGACTGTACCACACTCTTTAACACGACTGGCACGTGTATGTCACGTCCCACGTAGCACAAGCTAGAGCCCATGCGGGCGCGCTAGCTTCCATTCGACCACTAGAATCGCTTTCTTCCTTACGTCACGAGTGGGGAGCGTGTCAGTTTGCCCCATTATCGCGTCGTTTACAGCTAAACGCTTTGAGACGCTGTGTTAAACTGCACCCCCGCGTTCGGGGTCGGCCCTCATTCCCTGGTCACTTCCTCGTAGCAGAACGCTACGAAGACACTGCGGGACATTGTACCACTTAGGGTTCGACCCAGGTTGTACCGTTTCTTTCTGGGGTAAAAAAAAAAAAAAAACATCGGCAGAAACACTTAAGACTGATTACGTGTGGGAATGCGAAAGCATTGTAGTCCCTTTGGTCCAGTGTATGTTTTTTTTTTCTCACGTTCCTTGTCCACGCAAGCTATCTGTACCTCGGTAAGGCCAAATCAAAACGCGCAAATCGTCTCATCGCGCTTGCTTGCCCGCGAGGAGTTCCTTACTCGAAACACCGCTCAGCGGTGTTCAATGGACATTAATGCTTTTTATTATGTGCACTCATTTTACACACTCATAACGCGCTGCCAACTCCTCCCCATTGGCTGTGACGTCACGTGTGTAATGACGCACGCACTATAGGCACACATAAAGTCAATTGAACCCTGCAACCACCATAGTGTCGGGAAAACATGCTCGTCTCGCACCTCGGAGTTCTGGGCTCGATTCCCCACTCAGACCAAAATTTACCAAATTCTGTTTTCAAAGGCATCACTTCGCTTTGTCTGCAGGAACGTCCCCGAGAAATTTGACGTCGATGCGAGCGTTTTCACTCTTTACGCCGACGGCCATTTTTGGTACCGTCATTCGGTCACGCCGCCGACTACGACATACTTCCGCGCAATGGGGCATACGATTCTATCGCATTTAAAAAATTCGCCTCCATTCCACCCTGCTAGAGTGGATGCATACAGTGAAGCTGTTGCCGATGCTACGCAAGCCCAACCACCACAAGCGACGCATACGGCACACGCGCACGCACGTGTGCGGAAATTCAGGATACATCCTCATTCTTCCAGGCCCTCCGCCAAGCGCAAGCGCATTATTGAACTAAAAAGACTTCTCAGAGTAAATGCGTAGAAAATTTGAAAAGTAGCACTCACACACAGCCTGCAGACATGATAACGTGGGACTGTAATTCGAACATACGAGAAGAATGATTCTGTTACGCGGAAACTCAAACACAAAGCACTTTTGCAGCTGCCGTTTCTTTATGGGTGAGCACGCCACGAAAAATCTCGACCAACTAAAGGCCAACAGTTTCGCTGTAAAATAATTCTGACGCGTTTCATTTCTTTCACTGATAAGTATAGCATGCTAACTGACTCGCAGTACGACATCACTAAATATAAATCTATCAACGTCACACTCCTCACACTACTTACGCAAAACAAGAAAAAAGTAATAGTTGAAATGTTTCGAAAGTCATAACTTGCTCCTTCGCCTCTTTCTCGATATCACAAAAGCATTCCATCATGTTATTCAGAGCATATACTTCTTAAAAAGTTGCAGCACTATGTTATGTATAACATTCCAGTGAAAGCTCTGTCACTTTATTCTACCTATATCATCGGTCGCAGTTTATCATGATTAATGGTCACTTTCCTTTGGTGAAGCCGGTTAAGATGTTCAGATGTTCTACAGAGAAGCATTTCGGCCTTTTTCTTTGTTCTTTAAGTAAACGACGTTGTTAACATAGATCGTACAGCCAAGATTATTGTATATACACTGAAGATACTAGCCTATTTTCTGACGGTTCAGATGTCGGTAGGCTATCGTTTTGCGCAAAAGAAGAGCTTCATCGTATTCACTTGTGGGCATCAAATAATGAATTGAAGTTAAATATTAGTCAGGCTAAGACCATTTCGTGCTCCCCCGCCCCTCGAAACAAATTCCGCGAGCTCTCCCGGCCGGTGCTGAGCGATTTCTATATAGAAGTACAAAGTTATAAAACGCTTGGCATAATTTTCCTTGATAATTTGTGCTGGGAGGCTCATATTATTAGACGCCTAAAAAACTGCCCAAAGTAATTGGTCTCAAGCGTCCACATTGGTCTACGTTCACTTCTTTCCGTTAATAATATTTTGTGCAATGCTCTATCTTCATCCACACTGAACTATGGAGCACACGTCTGGAGAAAAACAACAAAAGAAAACCCTGAAAAAAAAAAAAAAAAAGCTTCTTTCACTCGATAAGCGTGCAATACGCCTAGTTTTTACACTTCCTTACCTATGTGACACAAAGTACATATTCAATAAATTTGTTATTAACCTACAACGAACGCACAAATTCAGACTACTGTGACGCTATCAATTGCAAATGAATAAGCAAATGTACCTTCTGAGGCCAATGGCCAGGTCGTAAAGCAATTCCCCTATATACCACACACACAATCCCGAAACATGGAGAGTTCACAAATGCCGCTTGAGCTACAATAACCGAATGTCAAGGAGCACATTTCGAACTTGCTAAATGAGTTGGCCAGAAACGACACAGATGTTGAATTCACCTGCTTGAATTAGTTACGAAGCATACATGTAGAACTCACCATTATATTCACCTTTTGTTGAAATACCGACTGCGTCTCTCTAATGTTCCGTTTCTGATACAGTGGATTTACCGCGCTAAATTCGTACATCTTATGGACTTGCTTTACGCATATATTTACCTCTTGGTTGCATTGTTTTCTCGATTTCTGTAGTTTTCATGCGTTTCCTGTGTATTGATTTTCTCCTGTACATGTAAGGGAATTGATACCGCTGTGTGTCATGCTCTGGCACACGGACCCAGTAGAACCTTCTCAGGTTTTTTTTCCCCATCCTCCAAACATCCCACACATGCTGAATAAACCTGACTCGATTTGAATGTTTACGAGGGTAGCGCAGTCGGTGACGGCAGAAAACTAGGTTGGGTGATGAAATGAGGAAATTCGCAAGCGCAAGTTGGAATCGGTTGGCGCAGGACGGGTAATTTGTGATCGCAGGGAGAGGCCTTTGACCTGCAGTGAACATAAAATAGGCTGCTGGCGATGATGACGAATTTCTTCTCTTTCTTTTTTATCGCTGGGCGTCCAGTACTTCGAAGTCACAACCGGCATGCGCGTTATCAACGTGACGCAGCCTACTTGAAAGGAAACTAGCGAGTGCAGAGTTTTCGAGAAAGGAAACGAAAGCTAGAGAGGTATATGATAGGTTCTTTAAATTATGTGTAATATGTAGGAGATGCTGGCGCCTTAAGGCGGCACCAAAAGGAAGGTAGGCTCTTGATACTGGAAGCGTATCACATAAAAAAGCAGGGGCCAAGGTTGCGTCAGTGAGACTTCGTTAAGTCTGTACACAAAAGAGAGTTCGGATAACTGGAAGCGCATACGAATTAGTCAGGCATTTGTTGTACATATATTCATATATTGTATTTTTTTTCCATAGACGCATCTGAGCATGTGCCTTTCTCATACATATTTCATGTTGATGTTGTCGTATTCCTTCTGTGCCGTGTCTCGAGTTTGCGCCTTAAAAATATTTGTCAAATATGCACCAACTAGGCCCACAGAAAGTTCTTGTGAATGTATACAGAACATTACATAACAAGCCGGCACTTAACGAAAGAAAGGTAAGAAGGAAAAAGTGAGACACTCAGGTTGTTGTGGGACAACGATACGCCCCAAAGGACGCGAACTGCTTTTAGAGGGATACAGCAGTCCACCGTAGATTACACCACAGATTATAGATTTCTGTGTTACGAGTCATACCAGCTACTTTGACCGGTAAATTTAAAGAAAAAGATCAGCGGCTATACTGGATTTATCACCAGTAAGGTGTTTTATCTAAGTGTGGACCTTACCGTACATTGCTCGGCAACCAGCTGAGTAGTTAAGTGAACAGTAATCCAGACTAAATGCTTAGCCTCTGCTGAAGATGGGTTTCTTTTGACACTTAACGAGCTGAGTAGTTAGATTTACCAATAATCCACACTAAATGGTAAACCTCTGCCGAAGAAGGTCCTCTTTTGACACTTCCTACGCTTGACACTCGATTTGACAGCGCGAGAAAAGACCCAGCGGATTCATCAACCACTTCTTCTTCCGAACTGACTCTGCACGTTGATGACGATGTCGCGATAAACGAAACATTGATGAGATCCATCGAAACCGGCAACGCAAGTATCGCGATGACAGGGCAAAACTGGCGATAAAAGATGAACTGGGCCCCCTTTCACACACACACGCAAAAATTCTAATGCTGTGATAGTTCTCTGAAAAGTTCTAATCGAGAGATATTCCTGAGGAGATTGTAGCCAGTAGGTGCCATACGTTGAAATGCTACAAGCAAGTGCGCACGGCCGATTCAAAATAGTACGATTTAATAGTTTTCCTAATTCGGTTGCCGAATTGGTTGTTCTCTGTAGCTCGTGCAGGAAGTGTTTATTTTACTCCCGTCTCCTATGTACTGACACAGACGTAATGTCAGTGTAGAAAAGCACTCTCTGCGATGCCTTTATTCTATAGCGTCCGCGTGCGTTGTGACAACTGTGCCAGCAAATTACAGTCACACATACTTCGTCTTTCCTTGCTACTGGCTAACCTATACCCGAGTTCAGCATTGCAGAAAAGGTATTGCCGGTCGACAATAAGATATCGACCTTGGCCACAGATGTAGCACTGAACGCTGTCCAGAAAGCTGGTAACGACATTTTTGTCCAAGGACGTGCAGTTCAAGGAGCCATAGAAAAAGTACGCCTAAATTGGAGCGCCTCTGTCAAAGTCCTAATTTCTTGAAAAACTAAAAGCAGCCTAGAATTTGTTCTACGCGATCTACGCGGAATACACAATCGCCATGACACCGCGTACAGGCACTTGGCGTTTAATTTTTGCAATAGCGGCACGCAGTGAATAGTTCTCACAGAACGAGTCAGCATATACCCACCGAATCAAGTTGATTGAGGGACCTTGAAGTCTGTCGCAGGGGCTTGGGTTCGGATAACATGATGAATCTGGTGACGTCACAGAACAGCCCGGGTTCTCAGTTTATTGACGCTCTGTTTAGGCACTCCTCACATTCACGCAGGGGCGAGTTTAAACACATTCACCATTCCCGGAATCGCAAGTTTCGTCGCTCCCTCTGGGATCTTCGGGCCGTTCGAAACAAAGCCTGACGAACTAATGCACGATTCGTCACCACTAAATATCTCGCAACGCGCACCAGAAATGCTCGACAAGCTTTCACAACTCACAAGACGGGCACCACACGAAAGTCACTACAGCACGCATACTACGCGCAATGCGTGTGTGGGTGGCCGACGCCGACGTCCTGAGAAACACGAGGTTACGAATTCGTCGAGCAAGAAACAAACAAACAAAAAACACGAAAATCGCACCACAGCGGTCGAGGTTAAAACGCGTGTCACAAGGCCATTGCCATCAACGTCTCGGGTGAAAAATAAAGAAACAAGAAAGAAAGTGATAGTTGGGATATCCGCCGAGAATGAAAGATTCAGGCGTGTCGAACAGGGCGTCTCGAGTCGAAGCGAGTTGCAACATGCGCCCCTGACATGTAACTTGCTCGATGGCGCCAGACGGCGGGCGAAGCGGTTCGAACGCCCTTCACACCAGGGTGCGTCGAACCCGACGAGCGTGATGACGCCGCTCTTCCCGGGACGGTTCACGGTGTTCAAGGAGTCGCGGTGATGACAAGAGATGGGGCATTTTCATTTTTGCGCCAGTGGACAGCGGGGGGAGAACAGAGGACGTAAGTTAGCGTTCACGAAGCACCGTCTGAGCACAAAAAGCACGAGACAGCACTGATCCGACTGAGAAGCCGACATCCATCCGTTCGACAAAGGCGTCGTCGCAGCGGCTCAGCAGGTGCGATGGCTGCGAGTCGGAGCAGCAGACGACGCAGCGGAACAAACCGGAGCAGCAGCAGCAGCAGCAGCAGACGACGGACGTTTTCGCTGCTGGGCCGCGTTGGCTTCTTCGTCATACCCGCCGCTAGGGGTGCTAGCTTCTACGTGCAACAGGCGAATCTCCCACGCGTTTCCAGAGAACACGCGCGCACGCTTTTGATACACGGGGTAACGCTGGCCGGCTGGCTGCTTCTGCGCCTGCCTCCAGCCAAGCTGTTCATGCTCCGTTGGCTCCTGGGCCTCTTCAACAAACGTGTTTCTCCGTTACAAACCCCCTCCCATAACCCCTTCTTTCTCATTGTCAACAGCTCCCCACCTTTAAAACCTCGCTGCGTTTTTATTTATTATTATCATTTTTCCCGGTCAAGCACGGTCCGCTTGTTTACGCTCGCGTGCCCTGTTGGACCGCCCGGGATTCGGGGGTGCAAAAACCGCATAAAGGCAAAAAGCATGGAAGGCGGTGAGCTGACCGTTACGCTTTACAACCAACGAACGGACGAATGCAGGCTGGTTTTAAAACGAGCGTTCCGAAAGCTTGCGTAAACGAGGGGTGGGCAAGTGTTACGTTTATTGTGTGTGGACGGGAACGCTAAGGTTCACGTTTATTTTCGCCGTTGTTACTTGCTTCGCTAGAGCTTAGGCCTTCGCGTGTCTTTTCCGGCTTCGCGGCGAGCCGTACGAGCGTGAAACACAATTTTCAAACAACGCTGCCGGTCCAAAAAGAAAGTTAGCAGCGGAGAAATAAAGCGGCCAGACGTGCGCGTTTCCACTCGTTAACTACTCCTCGTCTTAGTGTTTGGTTTTACTCTCTCTCTCTCTCACCTCCGATGCAGGTTTCGACTCACCAAATCTTTAAGGAGAAAGATTTACGCCAACTTCGCACATGGCAAAACGTAGTTTGCCGAAGAGAAGCGCAAGCGCAGTAAACCGGCCGCACTGTATACAATATTACGGAGTAAGCAACCAAGATGGCCATGACATAGTACTCGCAGTTCCAAAGCTTGTGTAACTCTGCCATTTGCTATTTCTGAAGAATGTTTGGGTGATTTCTGCGCCTCCGTGTTGCGTCTGGCGTTTCCAATAGAAGTAAGTTCGAGTGTTTCTGAAAGCCCAGAAGGTTTTGCGGTTGGGATGGTCTCGTATTCAGTAACAGGCCCTGCAAGTTGACGTTTCAACAGCCTGTCACACCTACACATCGTTTTTCGAAGAGAGAAAAAAGCCACGAATGGGCAATGATCTTGAATAACAACAGCTTTCCAATGTCTCATTTGGCCGTTCGGGGAAGACGGATGTTTTGTTACCGCGTCTGACTCACTGCGTTTTTCCAGTAATACTTGCCGACAAGACATCTGCAGAGGCGAGTGACGATTCACAGATCACTAGATAGGCGGAACGGGTAGCGAACTGGCGATGCTGTACTGGCATGTTGTTGCGTGCATTTCCCGGGGAGACGCGTTCCGGCGGCGAGAAACAACACGTCCTGTTTATATCCGGCCTGTTTGCGCGACCGACGAGTGTTTACACGAATCGTGCTGTTCCAGCGAAGGCGTGCGAGATGTTACATCTTCTTCATGTAAGCATAAAGCGCCGAGGCTGGCTTCGTGTCTAACACTTAGTAGGTACTTTTCAGCTGCTGTAAACGCTTGCCTCAATCGGGGGGGGGGGGAGGCGAGGAGGGGAGGCTTGTGCGTCAGATAGCTTGTTGTCGAAGTAGGCTATTGCGCAAGCAAACAGACCCTCTTCCTCGTTCTCACGTTCCTTCCCTCCCTCCCTCCCTCCCTCACTCACTCACTCACTCACTCACTCACTCACTCACTCACTCACTCACTCACTCACTCACTCACTAATTTCCTCGCTCAGATAATCAATCAATGCATCCACTGCACTGACATAGCTCGCTCTCTCGCTCTCACACACTCACCAATTCAATCACTTTTCTCACTCGGATACTGTTTCGTTTGCTTTCACTCACTCATTAATTCCCTAATTCACATGTTCACTAACTCACTTGCTCTGTACTCACATCTATTTCATCGCTCGCTTGCTAACACGCTCATTAATTCACCCATCCGCGCATTCCCACTCACCAGGTCACTTATTTACTAACTTCATGGAAGCGTTTATCTACTATGCTCGACTTTGGTCATGGACCTGCTCGTTCAGGGGATCACTCAATCACACGCTAACTCTCTCAGCGCTGACTTGTCGCTAGTTCTCTTAACTGACCTGTCACTAGCTCTACATACTTATTTCTCTGTCCAACAAAATAAAATGTGACCTGTAACACTCCACATTGTTTGTTCAATAAAACAACCTTTCCTTCACTCCTTTTCTTATCTTGCAGTATACGTGCTCCATCCAGCACGTTTCTGTGATAGCGGTGGGATGGCGACATGACAATAATGGTTACAATTAGTTAACACTGAGTGCAGTCGACGTGAGCCAACTCTTTCATTTTGTGCCAGACCATGCATAACTATGAAGAGGAACCAAGAATATCGGCTTGCAAACAACTTCGTGCGTAAAAATGCGCTTTTTGAAAATTACTGATTGTTCACTTAAAGAGGAAGCTTTAGCTCGGGCCCAACTCCGACGCGGCCTATTCAAATACATGTAAAACGCAAAAACGTTTTTGTGAGATAACCCCTGGACCAATTTTAATGAAATGTGTTGCATTTGAGAGACAAAGTTAAATTCTAGTGACTGTTGGAAGCCGTATCTCGATTTAGGCCCCGAATTTCGGTAAAGGAATTTTTAGAAACGCGAAAGTTCAAAGAAAATAGAAGAACGAAGTTTACACATTAATAGAGCTCTGCATCATGAACAGATACCGCGGTTCTGTAAACGGCAACCATTAGATAATTCAAAGCGGACAAATTCGCTACGTCGTTTTACATCTTACGTGAATTTGTTACTTTGTGTACAAAGGTTCTGCAGAAGCTGTATTTCCATGTTACAAAATTTTTTATATTCATGTGTAACACGTCAATTTTGTCCGCTTTAGATGTACTGTTAGATGCAATTCACAGAATTGTATTATCCTTCTTCGTTGTTGAGTTACAGAGTTGTAAACTTGATAGTTTGTTTTTTTTGAAAATTTTCAATTTTTGCCGATATTTAATAAAAAATTGACGACTTTACTCAAAAATTAGAAATCAACAGTCACTGGATTTTAAGCTTTTCTTTTGAATGCAACGAACCTCATCAAATTTGGCACGGTGGTTGCTGAGAAAAACGAATCCTCCTTTTACGTGTATTTAGATAGGAGCACCCGAGCTAAAGTTTCATCTTAATAACTAATTCAAAGCCGGATTTATTTATTTTTCGCGTTCTCATTTCACGGCACTAATCATGTCGCCAGTACAGTTGGCTCGCTGCCCCGCTCCCGCCCTGGTAACAACTTTCACAGTTTGTTATGCACCGACTCGCACATTTCATCAACAACTCACTTACCTATACTAAACTTACAGAATGCATATCCGCGCATGGCATTCTGGAATCAAGCCACGTTAACCCGGAGGAAAGTTATCTTTTTTTTTTTACTTAAACGGGGTGTTTGCTTCACGATCCCGCACGGTTCAGTAACTTCAAAACTTCCCCATCGTTGAAATTTTGAGCGGGACTCGCATCAGCGGCAATGTCTTGTTTTTCCCGCTGCTTCTGTGGCAGCCTTTTCACTTGCGTTAGGAAAAAAAGAGAAAGAAAGCAGCGCTAATCGCCAAGCAGCCTTCGCGATGTACCATTTGTTTTTGTGACTACGTAAGCATCGCGTATGTTGCCAGACGTTTTCTCGTTTCGTCTCCTCTCCACCAACGCAAGCAACCCTTTGTCTTCGACAGAAACAGCTGTGCCAATGCTTGTCGTGGGCGCAGCTGGCGGTTATCATGCTGCCGGCAAAGCTTTGTTAAATTTAGAACACGGAGTTTTCTTTTGTTGCCGAAGAAATTTGTGTTTTCCGAAAGCATCGGGGTCTTCATCTACTAATAACATGGCGTGCAATTATCTGCGCGTTACGCCAGATTTGACTTTGTAATACTACCGCTTGCCCTCTCCCGCATACTTTTCCAGTCCCGTTTTTTGTGTGTTGGTTTATTTTTATGGCATTATTTTCTTACCTTTCAGATGAGTCAACCTATAGACGAGAAACTAGACTGAACAGTTAGATAAGCCTCTGTTTCACGCAATTCGCGTTGATTGTTTATATTATATTTGCTTAACAAGGAGCAGAAGAAAAGAAAGGCGGTGGGGGTGGATGGGCAACATCTGCTTCTGAAGCGACCACACTTGTTTGGTTTCATTGGGAAAAAAAAAAAGATGGGCCACGTTACGACATGCTAATGCAGCTGCTTCACTTCCTGAAACGGCCGGAAAACATTGTTCAGTTAGATATTTCGGTTTTCGTCATGCTGGAAAGGTCGGCGCTGAGTTGCGTGCAACGTCGGGCGCATGTATCCTCTAATATATAATCTCCACAAAGAAGGGAAAGGGAAGAAGGGACGTCGAATGAACCGCTCTCACCATGCACCCGCGGAAGCACCAGTCCCCCCTCTCTCCCCAACCCCGCTTTTTCACAAATATTAAACTGCCCTTGCGCATCGTCTAACGGTGCAGTTATGCTGTTTGTTGTTTGTGGTGCACTTCTGTACACAAATGACAGCCTCAACTAAACAATACCGTCGGCGACCTTGTATAGTCGAGGCAGAAATGGAATTCTAGAGAGGAAATGTATGTTTCGTTACTCACAAATTTCATGCTAATCTTGACTCATGACGCCGAATCCTCTGTCAGTTGTTTGCTCTTGGCGGCCGCACGAACTCCGTCGTGCATTAGGACTGTTTAATACCTAGTGAGGCAAGTGTTTTTCCTATTGCGGCTCTCGAGGCGCTTTCACGCACGCTTTCGGACACGCTTTCGGCTTGGCCGGCGCATCGTAGTAGTGCGGTTCGATACAACGTGGCGGCGCTGCTTTCCAGGCATCGGCAGAGCGTATATGAAAAAAATTATGCGCATGGCTCTGGGCACAGGAACGGCCTGCAGCATCCCTTGTGAGTGGCTGTGTAAAAGAGAAAACAATTGAGCCCGTTCTTTGCCGTTGTAACCGCTGCACTTTACAAAGGCGGTTGCTTTAGGAATGGGCTAGGACGTCTAGACGGTGTTCCAGACTACCGCGAGAGCTTACGGAGCAGACGTATTTGCTGCGTTTCGTCGGATCCCAAAACAGGCTGTCGTCCAGATGACCTAGCTGAGTCGTGGAGCGACATGTACAGACCTCACAACAGAAGACCGTGAAGGCGCATCCGTGTTTTCTGCGGTCGAGTGCGCCTGAGCTGGCGACTCTGACACCACAGACTCTTTTTTTTTTTTTTTAGAGCGCCGGCTCTGTCTCCTCTTGAAGTGATTGAATTCCGTCAGTGAGGTTGTATGCACTCACGTTGTGAGCACTCTGCGTCTCGAAAAATCAGTCCTTATCAGCATTTGCGCCTAAATGTGACGGTGTTGTCGTTATACACTTGCGGAATGGTGCGGATGATCTGCAGACTTATTGTTTCTGCATCGCTCCACTTCCTGTCTGCCGAAGGGTCCGCGTATGTCTGTATTCTGCGAGTTCTTTTCTTTATTTCGTTACCATTATGAGTGCCAAAATCTGAAAAAGTATGTGAGTGAACTGCGGCAAGGTGGTCACGTGGAAGAAGCGGAGGGGATAAGGGGAAAGCTTAGAAGAGCGTGTATGTGGCATGATGTGTATGTCTATATGTATGTATATACACCACCACCAGTAGCACTATATATATATATATATATATATATATATATATATGGAACTCCGATGTCTGACGCTACCAATACCAACTGCCCCCGACAATGGCTGACGAAACCACCCAGGAGGCCGTCGCCCGATCCCCGCAATTTTCGTAACGGGTGCACTGCGCCAGCGCGACCCTCCCTTCTTTAGTGGAACAGATGACCACGATCTACAAGATTCGTCGGGCGACATTCGAAAAGGTCAGCGGTCACAACAGGTGTGACAACCCATTGAAACTACAGAATGTCTCGTTTTATCTCAAAGACGTCGCAAGCCTGTGGTACCGCAACCACGACGCTATTGACAGTCTACAAGGCACAGAATACTTTACATTCCTAGATTGGCGCCCAGGGCAAGTACCCATGGCAGACGCCGATCGGCAGAAGACATCTTTTGTCACGCCCGACGGCTTATACGAAACTAACCTAATGCCTTTTGGATTCTGTAATGCACCCGCAACGTTTGAGCGTATGATGAAAACAGTTCTGCGCCGCTTGAAGCAGCACACATGCTTGTGCTATCTTGACAACGTTGTTGTTTTTGCTCCTGACCCTACCACCCAACTTCAACGGCTCCAGTCCGTTTTAATGTGTTTAACAAACGCATGGCTACCACTAAACCTCAAGAAGTGCCAATTTCCACCTCGGCAGCTGACAATTCTAGGTTACGTCGTATTTAAGGATGGAATTGTCCCCGATCCAGCGAAACCTCGGGCCGTCGCTGAATTCCCTAAGCCAACATTCGTCAAATAATTGCGCAATTTCATCGGTCTGTCTTCCTATTTCAGGCGCTTCATTCGCAATTTCGCCGCCATCATATCGCCCCTGACATAGCTACTTAGAAGCTACGGATCCCTCACTTCGTGGTCGTCCGAGTAAGACGAGGCCTTCACAAAGCTCCGTCGTTTGCTAACGTCTCCACCAATTGTGTGCCATGACGAGCTGATGGCCCTTACCAAGGTGCACACAGACGCCAGCGATGTTGGCCTCGGCGCTGTTCTTGCCCAGCGCAAACAGCGGTTTCCTGAATATGTCACGGCTTATGCAAGTCGCACGCTTAAGAAAGCTGAGACTAATTACACTGTGACAGAAAAAAAAAGTGCCTGGCCATCATCTGGGCTCTCACCAGCTTCAGGCCTTATTTGTACGGCCGTCCATGTGATGTAGTCCTGGACCACCATGCACTATGTTGGTTGTCGTCCTTGAAAGATCCCTCAGGCCGTATTGCCCGATGGGTACTTCGCCTGCAGGACTGCGATACCCGCGTGCTCTACCGCAGCGCACGCCAGCATTCAGACGCCGACGCCCTCTTGCGCTCGCCCTTGCCTGACGACGATGTCTGCTTCTCACTATCCCACTTTTACCGTTTTTTCGCTCGACCTTACCACCATCGCACCTGCGCAGCGCTAGGACCATTGGCTTACCTCTCTTACAGACGTGCTTTCTCGTTCATCAGCACCACCAACCACTCGCACGCTGCGTCGTCAAGCCCACCATTTCGCCCTTCGCGACAACCTGCCTCACCGACGCAATTTTATAACCTCGACGGGCGCCAGTAGTTATCAGCAGCACCTCGCAGTCTCCGTCCCGACATAAGCGCAGCTTTCCACGACGATCCACAGTGTGCACACGCGGGAGTTTTCAAAACGTATCAGCGCCTTCGACAACGGTACTACTGGCGAGGGATGTACAGCTACGTTCAGAAGTTCGTTCGCTCTTGCCCCGATTGTCAGCGCCGGAAATCTCAACGCCTTCTATCGCCAGCCGGTCTGCAACCTTTCCCGTGCCCAACCCGGCCGTCTGGACATGTTGGCATCTATTTGTATGGGCCCCTTCCCCTGACATCGGCTGGAAACCGCTGAGGCCCTTGTGGCGGTCGACCATCTCACGCGATACGTCGAAACTGCCGCCCTCCCGGCAGCAGACAGCGCGCGATGTTGCCTCATTCCTGCTTAATCGATTCATCCTGCGTCATGGACCACCTGACCACCTGAGAAGCTCACTGATCGCGGACGTACCTTCCTATCCGAAGTAATTGAAGCCTTTCTCAAAGGGTGTCCCGTTGTTCATCGCACAACTACGGCGTGTCCTCCTCAAATGAATGGCCTTACAGAATACTTCAACCGTACGCTCGTCAACATGCTTGCAATGTGCACCGCTTCTGACCACACAAATTGGGACGTCATTCTGCCCTTCGTAACCTATGCGTACAACACCGCCACTCAGAACACCACCGGCTTTTAACCATTTTTCTTACTGTACCCCATGCGCCCGTCGCACGCCATCGACACAATTCTACCATACCGGCCGGATGCGTCTGAATGCGCGCCTATTTCTGCCACAGCCAGACATGCCGAAGAGTGTCGCGATCTCGCGCGGGCCTTCACTTCAAATGACCAAGAGCGCCAGAAGAGCGTTCGCGGTGACACCACTTCAGCGCCCGCGTTCCTCCCTGGAGCGCTTGTGAGGCTTTCCGTTCCTTCAGCTGCACCTGGGCTTTCTCCAAAACTACTGCCCAAGTACGACGGGCCCTACCGTATCGTCGAGCGCGCATCCCCCGTTAACTATGTGATCGAAACCATTGAACCGTGTTCGGACATGCGTCGTCGTGGACGAGACATTGTCAACGTCGAACGCCTCAAGCCTTACTGTGATCCACTCATAGTGAGGAGCTTTTAGGTCGTCGGATGGCTCCCTTTTCGTTCCCGTCGGTAATTGAGGAGAAGAGGAGGAACACTATAGTGGGCCATCCTCTCCAGCGCTTTCTAAAGTGGGTCAAGCTCTCGAGCGCTTTCCTCCGGAGACGCCGCTCGTGCTGAGAGTTCGTACCCTGCTCTAGCGGTCGGACCCAAACGCCGGTGACAAATAAACGCCTTTAAGATATGTGTAAAAAAGTTAAGCAAACAGCAAATGTCAAACCCGTGGATCACACGAGATGTTATTCAGGTGAAGCGCCGAGTTAATCGAATTCGTAAGATAGCAAAGAATAATCCGAGTCAGTCGAGAACTTCAAAAGTCCTGTGCGCTATAGCAGATCTCAGAAACCAAACCAAGGCAGCAAAATAATATTATTTTAACGTAACTCTTCCGAGTTTCCTTACAAATAATCCCCATATCTTCTGGAAGCCCTTCATTAGAAACGTAGTAGAGCCACAACTATCTGCGGAAGAAAATCAAATGAAGGCTGATTCGCTTAACAAAATTTTCCAGTCACTGTGTTCAGTAGAAAATGAGAGTGAACCCTCGATTGATTCATGCATGACTATGAACATCGATGGCGTTAGCATTACAGATGCCGGTATCTTGAACCTGCTGTTGAGTATTGATTTTAAGAAATCTAGTGGCCCCGATGGCATCCCAAACGACTTTCTTCAAAGGTAGGCGGAATGGTGCAGCAGATATATCGGCTTAATTTTCAGAAAATTTGAATTTTCAGGCTGGAAAATAGCTAGAATCATAGCAATGCATAAATCCGGTATCAAATTATAGGCCCACATCTCTTACTAGTAGACCATGCAAGCTCCTATAACATGTTATATTTAAACACATTACAGTTTTTCTTGAACGAGTAATTTTTTTCCCCTACCCATCACGGATTCTGAAATTGTTTATCAAGATGACACAATTGACTGAGGTTGTATATGCCTTTGCGCTTAGCCTGATTAACCGTGGCCAAACAGATATGATTCCACTAGATCTATCCAAAGCTTCGGATAGTGTATATATGCTATAATAACTTAATTGCTAAAGTAGAAAGCGTATCAGGCAATTATGAGGTAATTAAGCATGTTAGGCCCGTCACCTGATAGATTAAGCATTTTTATATCATCAGGAGTACCCCGAGGATCAGTCCTTCGGCCGTTGTTATTCCTAATCTTTATTAATGACGTTGCAACGAACATCGATTCTAACGTTAAGCTTTTAGCCGACGACTGCGTAATCTACCGAAAAATAAACAATCACGCAGACCATCTTTCTCTGAGTGCATCCATTAACATAATATCCGAATGGTGTGAGCAGGGGCAGATGTCAATTAAGGTAAAAAAAGACCGCCGTAATCACCGCGACCAGAAAAAAATAACCCTGACAGTTTGTCAACGCAATCAACGTACAAGCCTTAGCTAAAGTTAATGAAATTAAATATCTAGATGTCACTCTTACAGCTGACTTTAAATAGAACTTGCACATTGACAATATTATGGCAGCAGCACACGTCAATTATTTTTTTCTTAAAACATGCCTAAAGCTAGCGGCAATTCCCGTTAATGTGCTCGCCTACAAGGCAATGATAAGACCGTTTCTGGAATACGCAAACGTGCTTTGGTTCCCTCACACAATGACTAACTTCCCAAAACTGGAAGGACTGCGAAGGAAAGCCATAAGATTTATACATAATAAGTACAGGCGCAGTGAGTCACACACTCATCTTCTAGCTGCATCTTGTCTAAAAACGCTATAAGCGAGGGCGAAAGAAGCACGCTTAAAGTTGTTGTTTCAGCTTCTGCATAACAACTTTAATATAGACGCGTCGAAATACATATTTTCAGAATGTCTAACTACACGCCAAAACCATTCAAATAACCTAACCGAATATTCCTACAACAGTAAAACTTTTAAACATTTTTTTTTCCACAAGCTATACGAGATTGAAATCAAATGCATTCATCCATCACAAATACCAAAACGCTTTCTGAATTTACTAGTACAATTGAAGGTATTAAAGGTCTAGAGTTTTGGTCACCACATGCTATGCGGTCCCTCCCCCGGAGTCATTGTTCGTTGCCCCTTCGGGGAACTGTTGTTCGTGCTCATTTTTATTTTTTACCCTTTATTTATTTATTTTATTTATGTTATCTTTATTTTTACAGTTCTTTCCCCTGTTTCTTACATTTTACAATATTGTAACATGTTTTGCAAAGCATTACAAAAATGCATAGCCTATACTTATGTAACCACTCTTTTGTGTTTTTGTTACGGTAACCCCCTTTTTTCTACATTCATTATACTTGTGCTAATTGAATATTTGCCTATTTGTAGCACTTTCCTATCATTCTGTATTGACCTTTCGTATTGCCCTCCTACTATGCTCTCGGTTGAGAGCAGCAGTATTGAAAATAAAGTAAATAAATAATGAATATGTGCGTGCGTGTGTGTGTGTGTGCGTGTGTGTGCGTGTGCGTGTGCGTGTGCGTGTGCGTGTGTGTGTGTGTGTGTGTGTGTGTGTGTGTGTGTGTGTGTGTGTGTGTGTGTGTGTGTGTGTGTGTGTGTGTGTGTGTGTGTGTGTGTGTGTGTGTGTGTGTGTGTGTGTGAGCAGTACTCTGCTCCGGGCCACCGTGTCAGTTGCACTTTGTTCCTCGAGCTCCATTGAGCTCCTGAGCAAAACCTTGCTATGTGCTTCAGGATCTCAAAGAGGTGCGACGTAACTGCTAACACATTTCTCTCACAGTTACCGCTAGCTCATCACAAGATTTTGCTTTCGTTCGCTTCTAACTCGTTCTCTAGTTAGGAAGGAGTAATATAGGTGCTACATAAAGGCGCTAACATCTAACTTATCTCAAGCGATAGTAACGAGGTAAAATGTCAGTCTGTGAGTCAGCCGTCCACAAAGCTGTCACGAAAAAAAAAAAAGAAGATAGTTTACTGAAAAGCTCCCGATTTCGTCATTTTGTTATTGTTTGCCAATCGTTCTGTTTCTTCAGTAGCTTCTGTTGGAACAAGATAGCGCTGTCGTTGGTGGTAGAATATTTACGACAGAAAAGCAGCGTCAACGGAACACACAGGCTGTAACAAGAAACGCCCTTTATCACCCCAATGCCTTCGTCTCTTCCACACACAAATACGAACAAACGCACGCAAAGGAAAAAAGGACACACAGTAAATATACTCTCCACCATAAAACCAACCATCCTGCCCCTGTCTGTCCGTATCCTCACCCCACCCGTACGACACTATACAGCTACCCGAACTTGCGCAAGCAGTGTATTCATTCTCCGAGATCATCACCAGGACAGTGGCGTGTTGCGATGTCTGCAGTTTCGGCTACGCCATCAAGAAGTCAATACCGAACCCACGAATACCCGCGGGGACAAAGTTTCAACACAGACGGGCGCTGAAACAGAAGAGCAAGCAGAATAGTGTACAAAAGAAGCTCCGGTGGAGTTTCCACGTCATTCCGTGGACGCTGTGATCGCGTCCGAGACTTTCCATCTCTCTAAGGGCGGCCGTATAATGTACATATACTATACAGAGGGAGTGGTGGTGCGGCGAATGGCGATCACCCGCGTCGTCCTCGGGGAAATTCCTTGGACACAGAGCGGCCGGAGGCCCCACGGTCAGAGCACGGCCGCCTGACCATGGTCTGAGGGCCGGAGTGCCGCGACCGCAACAGCATAGTGTCGCCTTAGTCAGAGTCCCACAGCCTCTTCCCACGCTGCGTGATTTCACTGACGACGCCGTCGTAGTCGTCGCGTTGCGTTGGCGGGGGTCGTTCGCTCCTTCTTGGTGACACGCACCCACCCACGAGAAGCCTCTCGCCGAGACGATCTTCGCTTCACTGCGCTTGTCCCACGAGAGAAAGAAACACATACGCTTCCTTTACGAACTCAAGCTTTGCCCGTTCTTGTTTCTTTTTTCTTCTTCGTTGACTCAAGCTTTTTCTTTCCTTTTCTTTTTTCTTTTGCTTTCACGCATGCGATCTGCCGCTCTGTGGTCCCAGAGACTCCATCATCCTCTCCGAGCTTTGCGAGCGACAACCGCTGCGGGCGGGTGCGCCAATCTGTCGAAAGTATCTGTCGGCGGAACGGAATTGCGAGCGTTGCTTCCTTTCCTTGCTTGGTTACTGTTTATTACTTTATTCTTTTTTTCCAGCCGCCCTTAGTTTCTTTGCGCTCGCTCTTCTCGGTTTCGTTATGATGCTCGCGTATCCAGAACGCCGCCTCGCAGCTCTTGTTCCTCCCGAAGAGTGACAATCCCGCAATACCGGGCTGGGATGCTTGCCGTCGCTGTTGCTGCGTTGGTAGCGGAGAAGGGAAACTCCCACGCGGAAAGCATTTTTTTGGAAACGTATAGGATGGCCATGGCCGTGTAATTAGGGCATGCGCGAGCGGGAATGCTTTAGCATACGACGAAGTTCCGACAGAAGCGGCAAGACCACACATAGCGGCGGAGGAAGCACACATTGTAGAAGTCGTTGCGCGCTCACTATATGCCCCGTCGTTCATCTGGAGGGTTGCAATGTGGGCTTGTTGGTAATGCATCTTCAAGGGGAGTATGGTAGCGCGATTCAAAGACGGGACAAGAGAAGACACAAAGGGACACACACAGCGCTGGGTGTGTCCCTTTGTGTCTTCTCTTGTCCCGTCTTTGAATCGCGCTACCATACTCCCCTTGAAGTTCATCTGGAGGCACGAGTTTCCATGTTCGGCACATATGTAGTGGACCCGTGCATGACACATACGTGTTCGAACGCTGCCGTACATTTGACAAAGAAAGCCTCGCCTATAAAGTTCGAACCATGCTCTGTCGAAAAAAAGCTGATGTGCCCAAGAGCTCCCATATCCAATAGCCCCATGTGACATGCGGATACATACGGGTTTCATATAAATCGCATATGTTTGCTGCTTGCCTTGTCAAAAGACGCTCTTTCGCTATAACTGGCCCTTGCGCCATTAAAACCCATCAGTCAATCAAGCCTTGTGAAAAGGGGCCCAGGCAGCTGTCAAGTGAACTAGCATTCTCTGTTCGTCCGGGTCTCTTTCGTTTCGTCTTGGAAATAGGATAAAACGAAATGAAACGAGAAGGAAATGTTTTATATATGGGTTTATTGGATATGAAAGTAACAGGCATATGATTATTTTATAGGCATGAAAGAGGCACGCGTGAGTGGCCTCAGGCCACGCAGCCGGCGTCGGCAGCACTTGTACAACGTTGAAACAGGCGCAACGGGTTCTGAACAATGCATGGTGCCCATACACGAATATTATGGTGGAGAACCATCTAGACGGTACTGCTGCATTGTTAGAATATGGAAGGCCTGATAAAAGGAGAAGTTGAACACCGCCTTAGACATATACCCGTCAGAAATGTCAGCGTATATGGGCGCAGTGAGAACCGTCATTCCAGAAGCGTCGTCATGAGTGAGAATGAGTCGCTCTGGAAGTTATAATTACACAGACTGAAATCGAGGTGTGCACGGCTGCGAGCGCGAATGTTTTCACACCCACAAAGACACACCAACACACACTGCAATAAAATAATGGAAAGTTAGCGTCAAGTAAGGGGGAGTCATCTTTGCCCAGGCATGGCCATAACCTAGGCACGTACTTCTACCCGGGAACGGTCTGTGGGTTCACTTCGGGGAAGATCTCAGCTAGAAATGTGTCTTGGCTTTTCACGTCTGTCACGGAATGTGCTAAGACAAGCGTCAGGGCAGCTACGCTGACCGTTTTTCTGACTTAAATTATTTAGGCCAGGATGACTTGGCATAAATAAAACGTTTATGTAAGCTTTGCTGAAGCAGAATTCTGCTTTTCGTCATGCTTCGAAGCGTGCAGGGAAGTCATGATGCTCAGTGTGTGCTATGAAATTGAAGGATAACTAAGCAGCTCGATTTTTTAGTCACTATTAGGTGAAGCCAACCGATAAGGAAACAAATGAAAGCGTAGAGGAGGTTAAGTGAAAATTTATTTAAAATGTCAAAATAATCAGGAAACAAGAAAATAAAGTGCGCGAAAAGATAACTTGATGCCTGTGGGAGGTGAACCAGCATCGTCACCTACATAGGAATCCACATATCAACGCACATAGGAACACGCACCCGAACAAACATAGGCTCCCGCACCGTCGTGCACAGAACAACAACAACAACAACAACAACAACAACAACAACAACAACAACAACAACAACAACAACAACAACAACAACAACAACAACAACAACAACAACAACAACAACAATAATAATAATAATAATAATAATAATAATAATAATAATAATAATCTTCATCATCATCATTCTATATTATGTCCACTGAAGGACGAAGGCTTCTCCCAGTGATCTCCTATTACATCTGTCTTGCGCTTCCTGATTCCAACTTCCCCCTCACAATTTCTTAATAACATCAACTCACCGAATTACTGCCGTCCTCCACTGCGCTTCCCTTCTCTTGGCACCCATTCTGTAACTCTAATGGCCCACCAGTTACCTGCCCAACGCATTACATGGCCTGTCCAGCTCAATTTCTTTATATCAACTAGAATGTCAGCCACACCTGTTTCCTCTCTGATCCAAACAACTCTCTTCCCGTCTCTTAATGTTACGCCTAACATTTTTCGTTCCATCTCTCTTTGCACGGTCTCTAACTTGTTCTCGAGCTACTTTGTTAAGCTCCAAGTTTCTTCCCCATATGTTAGCACGGGTAGAATAGAAGGAATGTGTATTTTTTTTTTCAACGACAGTGGTGAGCTCTCAGTAAGGATGTGGTAATGCCTGCCGTATGCACTCTAACACTCCTTTACTCTTCTGTAAATTTCCTTCTCAGGATCAGGGTCCCTTGTGAGTAATTGAACTGGACAAACGCTTTCCTGTACACAGAGGCTAACTAGCGATCGTGAGTTCTTGTTCCCTCGCCTAATTTTTGTCTTCAGCATATTAATCTTCGACCCTAGTCTCACACTTTCTCGATTAAGGTCACAAATTATTATTGCAATTCATACCCAGTGTTGCTGAACAGGACACCATGCACCTGCAAACCGAAGGTTGTTGCGATAGTCGTCGTTGATCCTCAGTCCTATGCCTTGCCAGTCTATTAGGTTGAATACTTCTAAGCATGCAGTGAATAGCATTTGACAGATTGCATCTCCTTGCCTGACGCCTTTATTGATAGGAATGTTTCTAATTTTATTGGGGAGAAGCGAGGTAGCTTGCAGTCTTACGAGATTTTCCCAAGATATTCACGTATGCCCCCTGTACTCCTTGATTACGCAATGCCTCAATGACTGCTGGTATATCTACTGAATCCAATGCCTTCATAATCTATGAAAGCCATATAGAAATGTTGATAGTACTCCGCAAATTTCTCAATTACCTGATTGATCACATGGACGTCCTCTACTGTAATATAGCCCTTCCTGAAGCCAGCCTGTCCTATAGGTTGATTGAAGGGCTGCTCTAGTTCTAGTGGAAATTACGTCGGTGAACACTTCATACAAGAATGAAAGCAAACGAATGGCCTATAATTCTTCCATTCATTGACGTATCCCTTCTGACGGATTAGCACAATATTCTCATTCTTACACCTCTTATGCACATATATGTACATCTCTTATGTACTTATGTATCTCTTATGTACATGTGTTCACGCTTATAACCAAGCCATCCTGCATACCAGAATCCAATTGAGACGCCATCTGTTTTTCAGTTCTTGAAAGCCTTCAAATCTACAACCTTTAAATCTAAGCCTATATCTCAGGATATATACTTTTTTCTAGTGCCACGAACATCGAGTGACACTCTTGTTTCTTGCCCAGCACTTCTGGTTCACCTTCTAAAACTACCGGCGATGAAATTAAAAATAAATCAGAAGAAGGAAAAGAATATTACAGTACAAAATTCGTAGGTTTCATTATAGACATGATATCGGAGCATACGTTTAGGTGCAAGTTTAGTTACTGAAGTGTATGGAATAATTAAAATGAATTAGAATTCTGATTACCGCACACCAACGCACGGAATCACAGACTTGAGAAACCCACCACGTGAGCACGACTTTGGCGAAATTCCTAGAAAAGCGGAAGTAGAAAGCGTACGTTACGACGTCACTAATGACGTTACACACAAGAAAGTGGCGTGATATTTGACCGGAAAGCTGTTACCTGGCATAGACTGAACATCTGTCTAGATGAGCGGATGTGACGTCACTCCCTCCTCTCTCGCTTCTCTCCCGGCGCTCACCTGCTCGCTCGCTCGCTCACTTGCTCGCAACAGCTGCGCCGGCGCGCTCGTTACATGCGCTGACGTCAGCACCAGAGAAGGCGGGCAATGTTCGCTTCGTGCGCCACTCGCCAGGGGGATACGTCCCGCGAGGTGGCGTGCGCTGCGCTTCCTCCTCACCCTCCCTCCCCCCTCACCCGCATATCGCGCCAGCGGAAAGTTTGCTCGCTTAACCTAAAGAACACCAACGCCGAGGTGCGAGTGGCACTAACAGACATATAAGTGAAAGGTTAGGGTCGCCTACCATTCTTTTTTCTCGTCTGTGGAATTCAAAGCGTCCTGTGATCCTTGAGGTGCCAAACATGACCGCCCAAGATACCTGAATATACAACCCGAGATAAAGCATCCTCAAAATATTATATTAGGACCTGTCAAAAACAAACGCATCAAGTGGTGTTTATTACCGTCTGACAGGCTTTAACAACTTCCTTCCCTTCTATTCTCCCGTAGCTCGCTTCGGCTTGTTCCATACAGCGTCGTGTGCCCGTTTCCGAGTGTATATGTCCTTCCAAACCACTTTGCTCCCACCTTGGTTGCATTGTTCCCAGCGAACAGGGCTCTCGAAGTTTCCTCTTTGTCGGGACCTGCAAGCGCGAAGCGTCCGACCGAACCTATTAGGGCGATAATGAAAATCGACGAGACAGGATGTTCAGTTCACAAAAGCAACCCTTCGCGGCAGAACGATTCTCGCACGGCGTCCTCGACGAATACTGGAGAGATGTCGCTGTTGCCCGTTTTCGCGACACTTCAGTTAATCGCGTTTCCGTTCCGAAGTAGAAAGGCGGCAGCACTTTCTGGAAAAGGTCTGCTCCCCATTTAACGGATTGCAGTGGTCGTTACGGGGAACTAAATTTTTCCTCAGCTTTTTTCTACATTCATTGGAAGCAGTGAGCGGCTGACGTTGGTTTGGGAACATCGCGACAAATAACGCGAAGACGCGTCGGGTCGTCTGTCACAGTGGTCACCACCACCGTGAAATGTTCCTCACGTGTTACTTTGTTGCTTCGTTACTAGTAAAGACATTGCAGTAGCGTACCTGACTGGGCTTGTCGATGCTGAAACGTCCTGTGTGATAGCGCGGACGTTTATTATGCTAGAGGAACAAAATGTCTGGCGGTTAAATGTTCGCGATTTCCCACAGCACTTTACGGTATTTGCCGGAGATTAGCACTATACGGCTGTTACTCAGCGCGTGTGTGTCTTCTCCGACGAGTTTCTTGTTCTTAAGCGCTATTTTATTCTTCACACATGCACGCGTAAACCGGCGCAATTTAGAACTGCGCCCTTTAGCACCATTGTGTCCTTAAATGACTTTACAGGTTACGCCTTCTAAGCGCGTGTCTACGTATTCTGCGCGATAAAAAATATGTGCACTTTATATGCGCTGGTGCATCCTGTTCAGTTGTCTGGTGCTGGAAAGCTAGCGCCGACCAGAGAGAAAAAGGAAAGGTTCAAGCAGGTTTCTTCTTACACCGTAACCAGGACGCGCGAGCGGCGCATGTGGTCCCAGATTCAGAACAGCGATCTGTAAAAATTAATTTTTTTGAATTTAGATCTGCTTCTGCTCATCCGTAGGCAGGGGTCGAAATCCGTGCGGCTCAACAAAATCCGCTAATCCCTGGCAAATCTACAACTACGGTGCGGTGAAAGCGGCGAATCGTCCTTGTAAAGAAGCTTTGTGCCAGCCCACTCTGTGAGGTCAATATGTTGTCCATGATTTTGCGCGCTTCCTTTGAAATGGACCTGCTGCCACAATGTATTGCTTCCGAAGTCAGCGACACAAAGGTGGTTGAAATTTCCACTGTCATGGAGATAATAATAATAATAATAATAATAATAATAATAATAATAATAATAATAATAATAATAATAATAATAATAATAATAATAATAATAATAATAATAATAATAATAATTTCAAGCAATGCAGCAACAAAATGGGTAATGCAAGCTTTGTTTTCGGTTTTGCCGCTGAAGCATACGCATGATAAGACGTGATTCTTGCTTGTAGTCTGCCGTGTTTTTTGCTTTTGGCAGTGTAGTCATGTAGCAGTTTTATAGCAAGTGAAAAAAAAAAAGACGGCAAAAGATTAGAAAAGGTTAGCTAGACAGGCAGTCCTCTTGCCAATGCGTCACTGGCTCAAGATATTCGCTAATTTATTCTAAGGACCAGTAAGACAGGCTGCATCTCTTCTGGTTAGGCTAATAGACAGCGTGCTAAAACAAACTATTGTCTTTTAAAAGGATTTCATGCGATTGAAAAATCAAAAGCACGTAAGGGTCCTTCAAGAGCTTTTTAGAAGATATGAAAAATTATCGGGCTTTGCGCGCCACAACCGTGATCTTATGAAACACGCCGTAGTTGGGGACTCTGGAAATTTGGACCGCCTGGGGTTCTTTAATGTGCACCTAAATCTAAGTACACGGGTGTTTTCGCATTTCGCCCTCATCGAACTGCGGCCGCCGTGGCTGGGATTTGATCCGGCGACCTCGTGCTTAGCAGGCCAGCGAAAAGATATCTGCAGTTTGGTTACAGCACCGCACACACGAATACCGCTCCGACAGCAGCAAGTAAAAGACGAATACGAGCGAGCGAGCAGCTCGACGAGCCGCTACTGCAGCGGCCATATTGCTCACCAGATAATCATGATGATATTAGTTTTGAATACGATCAGCGCCATATCTCCATGTATAATTTTGTTCGCAACGCCACCGCTACAACTGTTTCAGTTACACGGTGGAAGGTACAGTTGTACAGTTTTCTTTGAAGGCGATAGCGTTCAGGGCCCATATCGCAGAAAATTCGGTGTCGGCGTCGGGCGGTCCTGTGAGGGAAAGTTGCCCTATATATCCTACAAAGCTCTAAAGTTATACTGTCACTAATCTTGCTCATGCCTTGTCCTACATTCTTTACAAAGTTATGCGGAATTTTGAGAATGACAGCCCACAAACCAAAGTCTTGAAAGAAAACACCGACAGCGCACGGCTTCTACGTTCAATCTTCTAAGACTGAAACATTAAAAGTGCGGAACAATAACGAAAGATCGGCCCCCGTAAGAGACTGCATTTCTAACAGAAAACGCGCACACGGGCACAGCGTTCGCCGTAAGCATTACGGTTACATAAGTAACAGTTGGCGGGAGGCAGTCACGGATGTGCATCTGGGAGCTGACAAGGAAATTTATTGACCCGTAGACACGCTTACAACTGTGGTATAAACGAAAAGTACAATATAAAGTAAGTCACATGTAATACATCATACTTGATGTAAACAAAACAGATTAACAAATGAAATAATAAATGGTGTCTACTTGACACTGGCTTTGACACACAAAACAACAACAACAACAACAACAAAACTCATTACCGCATCCACGCAAAAGCATTATTGTCAGCCTCGAATTTATAAAAGGTACCCGGGGCACATACAGATACAGTCTGAACTCAAGCAACAGAATTGAGCATTATTCTATCTGTAGAAAGACTTTGTCTCGGGAGACGGTTATGTACCGCGTAGACCAGCGGCGAAGAAACTCGGTTTCACCGAGTTTGAACAACTGTTCTTCAAGATGACCCCATACTATCACCCGTAGTTTACGCATACTGGGGTACATTGCTCTATTTGACTGCCGAGATCGTTCTGCGATGTTGCGGAAGCACCACAAAACGTAGCTAGCGCTGTAGTAGACGAGACTCGCAAACCGATCTCGGCGCTGTGGTGGCCGCACAATGGATATTCCGAACATTCTTGCAACTAGCTTCCAAAAGGTGCGTGCTACAACGCAGTCCTTTATTACATGCGCGTTCGTCTCTGTTTGTGCGCAATATATGCATTTATCATTCGCTACCATATGCCAGCGTTCAAGCCTGTCTCTTGTAGGTAGAATGCCCCACTGATATTGCCAATGAAAATCCTTCACTTGAGAGGGCAAATCAGGTGAAAGCACGGCTGTCCATGTTTGTGTAGTAGCTGTCCGTGGAGGTACAGCTGTCTCACACAACATTTCACAAAGCCTGGAAACTGGTGTCGCACGCCATTTTGTAATTCTTAGTTGTACAAGATGGCTTTGCAAGCGAGCCGCCGCCGCATACTGCGGTGCTGGCGTTATCGCCATCGGAAGCAAGTTGCCTGTACTCTGCGGCATAAGCGTTCGACGGTAATGGCCCAGCCAATAAAGGAGCAGTGGCCTACCAGGGTACTCATCATCATCAAGTAGATCACATGTACTCTTAGTGCACAACAGCCTACCGAATGTAACTATGCACGGCAAGCAAGCTCCATCCTCCGCTGGATTTTGGCAGACGCAAGAATTGCTGCGCTACGTATTGCGACTTGTTTAACCAGAACCATGAGAAAATAAGTGAGTTTACTACTCGTACTGTTGGTGACGGCGGGAGAGCTACCCTTGCAGCAAACCACAGTTTACTGCACAATACGTTCTTAATGAAGAAAGCCCTTTCTGCCAGCGGCAGTGGCGACGCCGTCACTGCTTCCGACTGTTCTTTAATGGAACTGACAATGTCTCGCCACGTGTGAGGTGAAACGCCACTGGTACAAAATTTGATACCTAGTATTTGCATATGCTCGGTCTGCTTAATGTCCCCTGGTAGCGTTATTTCGGCGCGACCTAAATTTAATGCTTCACATTTTCTCATATTTATTTTGCCCCCTGACATTGAAGTATATTGATTATAAATACGAAATACCTCTACAAGACTGTCCCCATCCCGTAAAAACAAAGTGATGTCATCCGCATACGCTGATACTTTTACGCCAGCACTATTCTCACTGCTTTGGAGCCGAACTCTCATGTGCAACGCTGCTTGGAAGCCATAACAAGGACCCCCCTCACATGCACTGAGTAAGATCGTCTATTTCGAACAATGTTTTCCTTAGAGCTTGTGATTATTGTTAAACTTAAGAAGCATTCCAAGCAAGTTTAACATTAGGCATGTTTCTTTTTACTTAAACGTGATTGTGCTCTTCTTGTAGGCAACACATCTAAATCAGTAGGGTAATATTGTGGACAGTGTTTCATTTCCGAAAAGCCACATTTTTTTTTTCACGATTTCGTTTCCGTACTGCTTCTCCTTCCAAACCGGTGGCGTACTCATTACAAGAAAATCATCGCTCTTGCCATCTTTACGACACTCTGCTAACAGTAACGTGGCAGTGGTGGAAGCTGCCACGTTACATAGTGGTTCCCCTATCACGTTGGCGTCCAGGGCAAGCAGGAGGCTGACGCCCTGGCAAAGGAAGCGCACCACGCCACTGTACCCGTCAGCACCGCTGTAACGGCCGTGCAACGCACACGTTGCAACGGCACATTAGGGCGCTTCATCCGGATTGGAGCGTCGTCTGCGGTCGACACCCACGTCACCTTCCTGATAGCGACCTCACAAGGTAGGAGCGGCTGCTCCTGGCCGGCGTCCCGGAGATACAGCCACTGCCTGGCTCCAACCCCGGCCTGCCTTCATCCCTGGCATGCTCAGCGTGCGGCGAGGCCGATACAACCAAGCAACTCCTTTGTTTCTGCCCCGCTTTCTCTAAAATTGACGAGCCATTCTACTCTGTGAAGGCGGCAGACCAGTGTGGCTGTAGCACATCACACAGGGTTAGACAAGGGTAGACGTAATTTCAATGATTTGGTAATGGTAGTGACCATAGCTTTGTGATTACAGTGATACGCACTTATTGATTCAGTTACAACCTTATACAGAATCTTGTTCAATGTTTTATCTATACAGCACCACTATTGAGTAATTTAGTGGCTTCGATTGGTGGGGGCACTTCAAACCAAACTCTTCTAGCACAAACTGAGTGAAGCAGTTCGTGTCTGGTTTTGAAATGTCCAAATTGAAGTCTCTAACGATTATCGCAGGGGTAGTGCCATTGCGGCTAACCCATGCCAAGTGCGTGGTCATGAGCTTCTCGATATCACACAACTGGGTGTGCCTGGAGATATATACACAGTGGATATACCAATTCCCGCCGTATTTCGTTTGTATGGCACAGCCATCCCCACAGTCGGTGGCATTGTCCTCCTGCGAGTCAAGGCTGTATGGTTGTACATATATTTTGTCCTTTGCGTATATGGCAAAGAGCGAAAGGGAAGGAGAAGGACGTCTTGCGCAGTCTGAGGCTCACCTTAAAGCCTGTTAAATAAACCCCACCAATGAATCCCGTTTCTTTCGTGACGCAACAGCTTTGGTGGGGGTGCTGGGTAATCGAAGTAACGACAAACACGGAGCCATTCATTCTTCGTCAGAGTCGTCGCCTTGCCGGAATGCCATCTTCGCTTGCTGACATGTCCAACAACGGAGGCGCTCAGGGCCCAATGCCCGCCACTTCGGTATCAATACCTGCTGGTACGTGGCGCTACTACCGATAATCTCGGGTTTTCACCATGGAAAGCAGGTGAAGGTGTGGACGAGTGACTAAGGCGTTTCCAACGAGCGACCAAGTCCAACGATTGGTGGGGCACTACCGATCAGCTAACCAACGTTGTAATCGAGCTCACTGGCACTACCCTGATATGGTTTGAAGACCGTGATCTCACGGGTCCCTTTCCCCGTTGCCCTCGTATGCAGAAATGCAACTTAAGTCGAAGCACATGCTTGACTTGATTTAGATGACGCCTGGCGTTAACGTCCCCAAAGACACTCACTGCGTTTCCTTCGGCGCGTTCCCGATAGGCGTCACTCGGAGTTGCATTTCTGCATCGTAATTCATCGTATTTCGATCATCGTAATTGCCGACCATCTGACCCGGTACTGCGAGACGGCTGCTTTACCATATCTGCCACCGCCAAGTTTTCCTCTTTCTGCTGCACTCGATCATTCTCCCTCACGGCCCTTATTGAGTCATCATCAACGGCCGTGGTCGCCAGTTTACTGCGGATTTCGTAGAAGAGCTTCTTTGCGCGCTTCCAGCTTTCGCCAGTCGACCCCATATCACCCGCAAAGAAATGGGCTGACGGAGTATGCCAGCCGCACACTGGTGAAGATGTTGTCGATGTAGGTCGCATTTAACCATGAAGGCTGGGACGACATCTTGCCCTTTATTAAATAAGCCTTTAACACTGAACTACTGGCTCGGAACTACTGGTACAGCCCGTTTTTTCTTTTCTACGCTTGTCCACCGCATCACACACTGGACATCACATTTTCTTTCTCCACTCAAGACGACCTCTCCATCGCCGAAACTTGTGTTTCGCTGAAGAAGTTCGACGCTTGCCCCGCATACGTACTATGGCTTTGCAAGAGCCGTCGAAAGCACGATACGACATACACCATCGCGATGTCACCTCGACAGGGGATGACGCCACCACGTACAAAGAGCAAATAGCTGAACGCTACAAGAACATCATGTAAAACCGCACTATATCCCCAACTTCATCCTTCACTCAACAAGGAACAAGCACATGCCCTTTGCAAAGTTCAAATGAACACTCTTCTGACCCTACTAATACTCTACAACTTCGGTTGGCGTAGCGCAGCTCACTGCCCCAACTGTCCGGAGATAAGGGCAGATACAGAACATTCTATACTCATGTGACCCTGCCATATTACCTCTCCTTATTTTGCTTAACCTTCCCCTCCTTCTCGGAGTGCTTGGGTTCACACGGACTTGTCGGATCAACAAAGGGCCATAGCGGAAGGAGCGCTCTTCTTTACTGGGCCTTAGTGTTGGCCTTAAATAACGTGTTTTCCTTCTCCTTCTCCTCCTCCTCCTCCTATTCTGCAGCGGGTCTAGTCTAGCCATGGTGTCACGCGCGCAAACGTGGCCTAAGTGGGAAACCCTTCGCCGACTATACAGGCCCGTACGTTGTTGTTGACCAGCTCAGTGAAGTAAACTGTGTCGACTAGTGCGTCTCAGAGCAATTGGACGACGCTCCGCTAAGAATGAGGTTGTACACGTCGCTCGTGTGATGATGGCCTTTACTCCGAGAATTCTTGCTCATTCGTCCGGCGTGCTTCGTCTGGGAGGAGGGACACATTACAGTAAATGTAGCCGCACGAGCGGAAGAAGAAACGTGAGCGGGGGTGAAGAGGAAGGGGAGGACCTCTTGGCCCGCGTGAGGCGCGCCTTGAAGCCCATTTAATAAACCCGCTTCTTTCGTGACGTAACAGTTTGTTACCAAATGGCGTTTAGAGCAGAATTAAATAAGATACATGACACTAGTGAATCCCTTGTACAGCAAAGTTAAACAAAAAATTAGCAAAAATAGCAAAATTGAAAGGTGAAGTGAAATGAAAATATGCAAGAAAGCGTAATATGCAACGGGCAAAGGAAAATTACTGGTTTATCATTTCAAACCACATGCTCCTTTCTACAGCCCGAAGGAATGTTAAGTGGATGCGATGTTTGGGTGAAACCAACACCTCGTCTGAATGGCCACACAATCGGCAAGCGAGAATAGATGCTCGGACGCTATAGATTTGCTGGAATCGACACGAACTCCGTCGCTATGTCAAATACATGCTCCCAACCAGCGCAGATGCTGTGCCACGTCTTTAGTGGACCGGGGGTGGCACAACGATCCACGAGTGGGTTGCTATAGTGTGGCTTGAATTGCGAAAGCGTTTCAAGCCTCCGGCTTTGGGCAGCACGGTGGCGGAAGAGAGGGAAAGCGCTCGGCTAGGCATCACGCGGGACTCGGAAAAGCACGACAGTCGCGCTACCACCGCCGCAATATTGCCACATGCAGTGGCACAGCAAGGGGACTAAAGAAGAAGAGAACGAGGTTCGTCTCGGCATCGCGGATCAACGGTTTCGTTTAGTGAAGGACAAACGCCTGGATCCCCATTCAGTGTGTATACTTCAGCAGAGTATACGCGACAATCTCACTGCTCCGGCACGTTTCCAAAAAAGTTCGGGCCACTTCTCTCAAACTCCCGATAACGATTGATCGAACAGGTCTAATCGATTAAGTCGATTAAATGAAAGGTGGACGTGGATGAAGATTAATCGTTTCGCGGGATACAATTATTCGATTATTAGATTAATCATTCATCAATATTACCAGCCCAAATTCCTACGCAGACCAAAATTTACATAAAATTATTTTCAAAGGCATTAATTTACTTTCTTTACAGGAACCTCTCTCAGGAATTTGACGTCAATTCGAGTACTCTCTGATGTGATTTTACTCTCTGCCTTCGGCCAGTGTTGGTGCCATCATTTGGTCGTGCCGACGACTACAACGCAGGATTTTCGAGTAACGGGGTATATTAGGCTTTCGCATTAAAATATCACAAGAACACTAGAATGCACATCGGAAACACACACACACACACAGCTGCTTTCAACAACAGTCCAAAAAGGGCTGTGTGTGCCCAATGTGTCTTCCAGCGCCCTCCTGATGCAGTGCACTAACTCGCTTATGGCAATATCAACCAATCCCATCACTCAACCGTCGAACTTTGTGACGCACTTTGTGACGCACTTTGTGACGCACTTTGTGACGCACTTTGTGACGCACTTTGTGACGCTCTTTTTCTTCGCCGTAATCGAACGAACGTGATCCCGCTACACCTGCCTATGTGGTAGCACTCGAATGAAAGCGCGAATCATCACGAATGTCGCCTTTGGTAAACAATACACGGCCTGACGAGCATGAATCCGCCGAAATTACGAGGGTGTCGTTCTCGGTACAACTGAAATAAGACAGGCTCGCGGGGTTGTTGGTTCCTTTGACAGCGGAGAAGCCAACGAACGTCGGCGGAAACACTTGGGGCCGGCGCGAATCCTTACACGCCAAGAAGTGCATTGATCAAATCCTCCGTGCATTTACAGGCACGAAGCCTAGGCACCAAGAACGGCGTGCTCGCAGTAAGGCTGCTCTTGTTTGGCGTGTGCAGCACGGACGTCACGGTGGTGCGCATTGAGATCACACGCTGCGTGAGTGTCAGTAACCTGTTTCGATTGTCGCTTCCGATGTTGCTTGAGGACCCACGCTTTAGTTGCGGAGGAGCTTTGAGTTGGCAGCTTTCGGCACACCTTTAAACGGAAGGCAGTGGTGATACCTGAATTGAGGTAGTCACTGACCTCGAGCAAAACTGTTCAGTTACATAAGGCCATAAACGCGCTGCTGCGATATCTGAAAGATACCGGATTCAGTCAGCGTCTGTGAACCGGACTGAGTGATCGAATGATATCCCCAGTGGACTTTCTCTTTGTCTTTTAATCTTTCCATCCCCCTTTCCCTTTCCCCAGTGTAGGGTAGGCAATCGGACTCAGTCCTGGTTAACCTCCCTACGTTTAATTTATCACTCGCTCTCTTTCTCTTTCTCTCGTCAGTGGTTTCCGAGTTAAACTATAATTAGCAAGCGTATAATTTCCAACGCGCCTTCTGTCTAGGTAGAGACAGAAAATATATTCCGCACACGTAAGGGCGCGCGTAAAGGACAGCCAAGCAGGGCAGCTAAACAATGCGTTCAAAAAGAAATAAAAAAGAAAGACACTTTTGCCCATGCTCTCCAAAGTATAACCCAGCGCATGGCTATCGCTTTGCGCTGCGGAGCCCGGGGTCCCGGCTGAGATCCCGGTCGCGGTGACCGCAATCTTGGGGGGAGGGGGGAACGCAAGAAATATTGTGTACTTCGATTTGGGCGCACGTGAAAGAACCGCAGGGGGTCAAAGTTAACCCAGATTCCTCCACTTCGGCGTGCGCCTAACAGTCAGATGGTTGTGTTCGCACATAAAACCCCGGGGTTTATTTTCTTTTTCTAGACTTCAGCTTTCGCTTAAACGCTAACAACTGACGAGATAGCGTGCGCAACTTTATACGCAGTGTGTGACGGGCCGTTTCATCTGGAATATCGGTCGGCGTAAACATTGGCAGATGTTGCGCGATCTGCCTGCTTTTGAGAAGACGATGACACCCCTGAATGCTGATTCAGGTCGTCCTTGTTTGCGCAGATCTACTCTAGCCTGATATATACTTCCTCTCAAGATTTATCTCTTCACCTCCCTTTACCCGCCGGCTTCTTGGCCTATCCTCCGCAGTGCAAACGCGTCACGATTAAGGAAGCAAGTAAGGAAACAAGGTGGAGTAGAGGTGGGGGACAGTGAGAAGTGTTGATGTTTACTTCTCCGTATCATGGCATATATCAACGAGCGCCATTTCCCACGCAAATAAGAAATGAAATGGGTAGATATAAACAACGTTTAAAAAATGCGAGGAAGGAGTCGTTTTACCGTGCGATAAAGTACTATTTAAAAAGAAATAGTAATGAAAAGAATTGTGACAAAAATCTCAGCTGAGAGATATAACCCCTAGCAACGTACTCGTCTGGACGATTCTAGGAATTTACGAACTGCAACACGAATTGCTTTGTGACTGAGGTTCCGCAGAACAGCTCCAAAAGATAATACATTTGGAACAGCCATAAAAAACGCAAGATGGTGGAGTAGAAGTTCGAGAAAAATTTGCGCAGTGAGGTCAAACATTGGCAACAAAGAAGTAATTGATCAAAGGTTTGTTCATCATTACGAAAGCAGCAAAGGTTTGAAGTCGAGGAGTCCCGACCGACGACAGTAAACATTTGGGCATGGGACTAAAAGGCCCCAGCTACGTTTGCTTCGCTTTTCTAACCCGACTTTCGCCTTCCTCTAAATTCGTTCATTTCGGCGTGGATTCAGGATAAGTCGCAGAGCGTGGTATCAGCCAATCATACCTCGCTAGGTACATCATTTTTTTTTTAGCATCGGCAGAGGCGCAGTATTTTGCGCAGTGAGCCCTGCACTGTTTCGTCTGTCATCGAGTGGAGTAAACATTCCCGGATGTGCCTGGACCAATATTCTGTCTAGAAGAACAAGGGGAGGTGGAGGACGAGGACAAAATAAAGAGAGAAGGCAGGGAGGTTAACCCGCAATGCGTTTGGTTGGTTACCCTATACTCCGGCGGACGGGAAACAGGGAACAGAAAGATAAGATAGAGAGAGGGAGGGGAGGGCTAGAAGAAGAAGGTAAACTTCATTCACTATGACGGTGGGGCACCCCAGCGGTGATGGGAAGAGATGCGGCTATTCTTTTGCCTTCTTCTTTCTATATGGTTTCTTTCGAACTTCATCGTTGGTATCGTTTAAGTACTTTTAACCAGCCGATGTCAGAGAAGCTTTTGCTGAGCCCCAGACGTGACTGCAAATCCACTACATAGGACAGCTAGGCCTTGCATGATTCTTGCTTAAAAGGTACGGGCTTTGATATCTCGATTAAGAATAGACCTCCACCTAAGTGCTTCACCTCTTCACGTCTTCCCTCTGTCGTGATCGGCACCCATTTTGTTCCTCACCTTTTTCCCTCTTTCCTTCAACCAGCAGAGAGGCTCAAGCAAAGCTCCGAGCCTTTAAAATTTTATATTTCTAAGCACGTGCGACGCTCCAAGTGTTAATGAAGATCGCAGATACCCTTTAGCGGTCAGGAAGGCTAGTCACATCAAACGTGGTTACGAGAGTAACGACGGGCCTTCAATCAAGGCAGGACTGCCTTAAGCGCGATCCTCATACCTACGGCAGCAGAGAAGAAAAACACGGCAAACCAAGTTACCAGAGCTCTCTTCATCCCGCCTTTGCTTGAGGGTGCTACCTCATGGCTCGAAATACTCGCAAACAGCCTGCATAAGGAACCAACCTGCGTCCCCAAAGGAAAAGTGTACTCAATGGAAGTGGAACCGACCAGTTTTGTTTGCCAGGGCGCCAGCACGGTCTTCCGGAAGCGGCCTGAATGCGCCTATATCTCTACTTACATTATACTTTAGCTAAGAGTCGGCCAACAGTTGAAAGAGACAGACGATCAGGCTTATGCAACTACCGATCGTGCCAGGGAACTATGTAACAAGACTAAGCAACTATATATGGAGCTAGCCATGCAAAGAAGGGCACTCAACGACATAATTTCCTAAGCGAGTTGCTGAAGTGCGGGGATCACATTTCAGGCAGTGATATGACTTCGGTTCCAAGCGGCGGCGCTTCGTGGTTCGAAGCGTGAGGATTCAATGACTGATATACTTGGATGAATTCGGAAATGTTGGCAAATTGTGCCTGCCGGCTTCTCCAGAAATTATAGGTTGATCAACGATTGAATGTCGGTGAGATGAAGAAGTATGTTAAATCTGCCGCGCATTTTTTTCAACTGCAGCAACCTTTTTCAATCATTTTCACCGTTCATACGTCATTATTATTCGCCCTGCTGTAACCGTGCACGCACTGCTTACCCGTCTATTGCCTTTCGAGGTCTATCGTGTTACGTCGAAACAGTAATGTATGTTTTGACACCTAAATGTCTACCCATCGTGTACACCGAAACGTAATATTTAATTTGATTTGATGGATCTTGTGTGATAAAAAAGCGTGCTGGTAATGAATAAGAGCTTGAAAAGGGTACGTTCAGAAGCTTCTGCGATTAAGGGCAAGCCTATAATGAAACGCATAAGGTAAATACAAGTACATGGGAGCCCCCAACAGCGGGCGAAGTAACAAAAATTCAGGCCAGAGCCAATGTTTCGACAAGGGCACCCATGTCTGTATCAAATCTTCTCGTAGTAGCCTAAGCTCCAGACTGGCTTACAGCGTTCAGCCTGACTTACACCGGTGCGCAACATGACAAGTTTGTCGAGGATGTAATTAGCAGCGTCAAAAATTCGCCTGGCTTGTTCCGCGCACGATTCACGCTGACCAAGGCGTTCCTGCTGAGGTGCTGCCCTGTATATAGTCTGAGAGCAGCACATGGTAATCGCCGAGCTGACGTTATCCAAAATTACACTACAAGTGCTGACCAAAGAACGATGGTTCTAAACGCGCAAGCATTTCGATGCTTACCCAACGAGAAACCGTCTGTCACGTAAGACAGAAATGTGGGCCCAACTCGGAGATAGTGAAATACCGGAGGACTCGCGGCGGAGGTGAAGCAGGCTTCAAGCACTCGGCCAAGTGAAGCGAAAAGTGCATGCATTCTTTGGAATCACGCATACAATACTGATAAGAGCCTGCAGACGCGACCGGCTTTACGTCCGTGCTGCCTGTCGCTTCCACGCAAACGAAACGGTGAGAGCAGAGCGCTCACAAGTCTCTAAGCACACGCCGCACCTTGCCCTTTTGCAAATCGCATTCAAGATATGGGCCCACGCGGCTCTCTTCAACGCGAAGTGGTGAGAACACAGTGCGCGAAGTTATCAGCAGTCGGCACACTCTGTGTGCATCGCAGATCGCGACCAAGGTATGGTCCGCGGGGCGCATAATGGTCCGACGCCGATGGATAAGGCGCTAAAGACCGGTACCAGACTATCATGATCGGACCGTCCTCAGCGCACCTGGCGCCGCCACCTACCGTAGTTTGCTTCGCTCATCAATTCACCTTGCCCCCCCCCCCCCCCCCCCCCATCCGCAGTGCTTTAGTTTATATACCGGTCGCATCAAGTTTGATAACATTGATAAGGAAACAGGGCTGCGCGGAGACGAGCAAGTGGTTCAGGGCTTACACTTCCTTAGAAATCTCCCAGAGGTGTAACTGCATGAATTTTTCTGTCATTATCATACGTGATGGCTCTTTAAAATCCTAAAGGCTCCTTTGGTCTCGTGTTGTGCGCCATCGAGAAAGCAGCCGTGACCCCGCGGACGGCAGTTGCTTCTGCCCGTCGGCGGTTGACCTTGCCTTTACAGAGTCACACGGATCTGTCGCACTGGCGTATTGTCAAAATACCGTCTGATGACTTCAAGCGTAATGTCAAAGCTTGCTTACACTGTCAATGCTTCGGACGAAACTGTCACTTTTTTGTTTCTGCCCCACTTTAGATCAGTTCTACGTCACCAGTTAACCTGTAACCTATGTCCTACCGTGGGTTTCGAAAGATGATGTCAATACATACACGCGATATAGTTGTGATATAAAAGAGCCTAATAAAGCTTCTAGGGCAGATCTCAATAAGACGCGGGGAGTGCAAGGATGTCCGTATAAAAGCGACGTGAAAGAAAAATTTGGTGGTATCAGACAGAAGGGCAAAGCATCTACGCGAATCGCAAAGTTCGGCATCGCACTCCAATTCCTCGGACGGCGTGCCAACTGTAAGCGACTCTCACGTGCTGGAGCGACGCAGCGCGCGAGGCAACTCCTGCTGCGCAGCATAAACAGCGCCCCGACAGCTTCCAGGCGTCTCACGACGCTCCACGCGTTGAAGAGCGCTGCTAGTTACGTTGCAGGCGCTGTTATGCGATGCAACTGCATGTGAGCAGTGTTAGCCAGCGCCCAGTGAACTATCAGACAACGCGAGTCCGACAAATTTGCTGCTCGTTCCCTGCAGACCACAGCACGAATAGAGTAGCCAACCTCCTTGATGGCAGCAAGTTGTGCACGGACGGTGTCCCTGAGAACGACACGCGATTGCGCGACATGTCGCATAGCAAGTAACAAACGGTTGTGCTTTCTTCGGCACCCTGCTGCTCTCAGCGTAAAGTGTGGCACATCGCACAACGTAGGTGCGAGCATGAGTCGGTTAATTTCGACGATCAACACTTGTAACCGATAACGCCTAACCCCGTGAACGAAACACAGCGCAGTGGTCTCGCGTCGTGAATGACCTTGTGCTCACGTAGAATGCGTAAGTGAAAAAGAAAAAAAAAACGCCTCCGTTCCACTCCGTGAAAGTGGACGTACAGCGAAACTGTTGCCGTAACCACTGAAAAATAGTGGCGGGTAACGTCCAGTTGCGGGTAACGCTCCGCTCAAAGGCGTGGCGTACGTTCACGATGTGTATTAATAACTTCTAAATAATTGATAAACAATTAGAGCAACATAGCCAAGGAAAATAAAGGGGGACTATATTCCTTTGAATTGCAGATGTAGATTTAAGCGTGAATAATTGTTAGTTATTTAATAAAGGAAAATTAAAATGGAAGTTAAACAAATTTGCCACCAGTGGGAGCCGAACGCCGAACCTCCCCATGATGCGTGTGATCTGTTATACCAACTGAACTGTGTTATTTCTTCTGCCTTTTTTTCTTTTCGTTGTCGCTGTTCATAGGGTTCAAAATCAATCTGAGGCGTTCTTTCATATAAGCATTCAGAAGTTTAGCGCTACACATGCCTGCTGCTTCGTTTTGTCTTTTTTATACTTTTAGTTCACTCCTTCATAGTTCCATTAATGGGAACAAAAGCCTCATGAAATGACAACTCCACCCATGCGCGTTTTCCCCCGTCCACTTTCTTCGGTATTTGTGTCCCCGACGTAAACTAGTCCCGAAGATCGAGTGTTAGGCAGCGCCACTAACGTCTATGGCCGCGGATGTGGAACACTCATGGAATTGCAGGCATCCGTGGTGCATTAACTTCGGAGCTGGCGACTGACGCAGAAGCCTTTGTATTGGATTCCTCGGAGGCTACAAGACTGCATACCAGAGCTGAGACCACGTCTACGTGCAATAAGCGAGAACAAAAAAAAAAAAAAAAGTCGCGCCACCCTTGATGCTCCTGATTCTTTCTCGCTTACCAAACAAGCGAAGAGACGGTGCACAGGGCGCGCATTGTCAGCTCACTGAATTTGGGGATCGCTGAAGTTCAGAGCGCGAGCCTTCCGAGATCGTCGTCCGAAATAGCCGACGTGTGTTGATCTTGGCAGTGAGTGTGCCCAGGCATTCGGAACCGGCCAGACGTCTTCGCATATTCGCATTGCTGTTGGGTGCCCGCAATCGTCTCCGCATTGTTCAGTCGGCAAAAACATACACAGTCCACCACGTCTGCACGTTGCTGACTCCTATAATAGATTTGTGGGGAGGCCTATTGTTCGTTAGCTAGTTTTGTTAACAGAGTGTCAATATCATTACTACTTTGACGAAGAGGTGTGCTGCCTTCGGGACCACGTTACAAGGAGAACGAGGGCGAATGCTTGGAACCTATTTTTTGATGCGAAAGGATTGTATGACCCATCGCAAGAAAATCTGGCGACTTTGGCGTCGCCACAGAGCCATGCTACTAAATATGGCGGACGACGCAAGGAGTTAAAACACGTCGAAGACACTCAGATCGACGCCAAACTTCTAAGGGAGCCTTCTGCAAAGAAAGCAAATCATTGGCTCTAAAGGGAAAATTTTGGAAATTTCCGTCTGGGTGGGAATGAAACCCGGTACAACGGAGTGCGAGATGAGCACGCTTCCGCGACGCCTCGGCAGCTCTTTCTTTCTTTCTTTCTTTCTTTCTTTCTTCCTTTCTTTCTTTCTTTCTTTCTTTCTTTCTTTCTTTCTTTCTTTCTTTCTTTCTTTCTTTCTTTCTTTATAAGACGCCACGGCGGCTCCACTGGTCTAGCTTACTGAAAGCGCGGCCTCGTGCGTACGCGATTGGGCACGTGATCGCGCAGCCAATAGGCAGGACGTAGCTCCACGTCATGAGTGTATAAAACGAGTGTATATAAAAAAAAAAACATTAGTGTCCAATTAAACGCCGCTTATTGGTCTTTCGGGTTATGAACTACTCGCGGGCAAGCGAGGGCGTTGAGACGCTTGGCGAGTTTTGATTTGGCCTTACGGAGGCGTAGTAGGAAGCAGGCGAGATCTTGCGCGGACAAAGAGTGCGCGGGCAAAAAAAAATCTCCCCGAAAGGTGTATAATGCTTTCGCATTCCCACACGTAAGCATTCTTAAGTGTCTCTGCCGAATGAATATAGCAGAGCGCTGATGCGATTGAGCACATATTTCGTGAATGCTGGAATGCCGTTTTCCTTTGGGATGTGTTTCCAGCGTACAATTTAAAAAAGTCAGTGCCCTTTCACTCTGCGAAGAAGGATGACCAGCGAAGCTTTGTATGAGGGCCCCTTAATGGCGAACTACACCTTCGCCACAGGTGGGCCGGCATGGCACTATCTTCGGGATCGGCCCACGTATGGGGTGTGCTTAACGCCCGCTTCACCTCCGCCGCCGGTCGGCCCGGCATTGCTTTATCTTCGGTATCGGCCCACGTGTGAGGCGTTTTGTGTCTACACAGGGACACGAGCCTGGGGGAACTAGCCCTTAACAGCTTCGCTGTAAAAATTCAAAGGTACTTAGGTGTCCCTAAGTGGATGAATGCAAAAGAATTGCGATGTCCCTCCAGTGACGCATCGGCCTCGTTCGCGTACTTGCGTGAACGTCTAAAGGATCGGGTCGCAGCTACTTACTGAGAAATCGAAGGATCATCTACCGAAGCGCACGACAGAACACGCCGAAATCACCGCACCGACGGGCAGTGCCGGGACGCGGGGCCCCATAGATGGAGCGGCCATGGCAACTGTGTGCACACAGTTGCTGCTTCCCGGCAACTCGGACTTATACAACCGCAATCTTTACGCTTGAGGCAAACGCTATGCGCGAATGCGAACTTTCTGGTTCTTCTTTTTCTCCCCCCCCCACCCCCCCCCGCATGGCCAGCGCCCCAGCTTCCGCGGATGCGCGAAGGTGACGCTATCTGAAGGTGATTCACGAAATCCATCGTCCCACGCGGCGCACGCTTCACGTTCGTTGATTGGCTGAGACCACAGGACTTTCTACAGCATCTAGCCACCAGATATTCTGCTTAATAAGCCATGTAATGCTTTCGCATGAAACAAATGCGTCTGCAATAAAGAAACAAAAACAAAGCAAAGCTCCCGCTTTGCCTTTTTAGTAGGGAACACTCATCTTTTCTTTAAAATTTCTTTTTTTCTTCCCGCTTTACCCTGAAGCAATCTATTTCTCTGCCTGTCGAGACAGGCCTTGGCACGCCTTTCGACATTACTATGTTACTTGCCCTACACAGCATATGGAAATGCAGAAGTGTCGGCCAAGCACGCGGACGTTTAGGGAAACCCAACACGGGAATATCTTAAAGACAGCGCCCCAGAATAAATGCCCAAGGGCGAAATACACGTTGGTGCATACCGTTATAGTTGCCGTGCGCTTGATTATGTGTGCTTGATCCGAGAAGCGTCCTTGTTCTGTATTATTAAATAGGTAACAAACAAAAGAAGAAAAGGGGATCGTGGCCTAATCGGTAGAGAATAAGGCGGCTATGCTCGAAGGAAGAAATTCGAGTCTAACGCAGGCCATACGTTTCTTATTATCGACATACGAAATGAGGCGAGAAAGGAATCTACCTATACCCACCTACTGCAATGTGCCTGCAATAAGGGAAAGAAGGCTTCGCATTAAAAAACCAAATCAGCAGATCCTAGACACTGCTCGAATACCTCTGCACTCAGCTGGCTTTCCAGCTCCAATTGGCTTTCTTGGAAGAGCCACCAGATGGACCAACGGGCTTGTGCGAAACAAACAGTTACATTTTACGCGTGCCTATTTTGACGACACAAGGAAGTTGATGAAGACTACGATGGTATAAGGGCTACGACATTGCGAGATATTTTTTTTTTACTCCAGAACATAACGGTACAACCTGGGGTGATCCTGAAGGCGGGGGTGAAATTTTAACACAGCGTCCGAAAGGGTTAGCGGCCATGAGCCGAGAATGGGACAAACTGAGAGGCTCCCCGCTCGTGATGTGCGAGGAAGCAAGTCATTGATTATACTGGCGGAATGGAAGCTAGCGTGCTCTCAAATGCTCTAGCTGGTACTATGTGGGACAGGACGCACTTGACAGTCGCGTAAAATAAGTGTAATACAGTCGAGCGCCTTTACAAAGACGTGCACCCGGCCTGTGAAATGCTCGTACGGGCCATTGCGTGCCAAGGCGTTCGTTGTAGAGGTGCTCGACTGTAGTTAGCGAAGAAGCATGCACACAGTATGAATTTACAACTGACAGATGTGCAGTCCAATAGAAGGCTACTGGAACGAAGTTTCACACGCATTAGCCTATGTTTTATCGAACATAACCACCGCAGTCACTCTGGCAATCTTTGTAGGCTTCTGAGAAATACTTCGTCGTTGTCCCAATAACCAAAAAACCACTGCAGTTTTCTCAAACAGCTTCGCCAGCAATGAAAGTCTCTTAGCTCAGCATCTCCCATGCATAGCCCTTGCAGAGCACAAATGCGATGTTGAAGGTCATATTTGTTGAGAAAGCGCTTTCTGAGAGCCGAAAAAAAAAAAAGCTGCGTTGACGCCGACACTTATTTGCGGGGAAAATAGCATTGCGTGAATGTCACCGTGTAGATGGGATTTTGTTGTGGCGATACTTGCAGTGTCGAGAGTTGACGGCAAAATAAAGAGAGAGAGAGAGGGAGATAAATGAGATACGAAAGGCAGGGACGTTAGCCGGAAGATAGATTTCTAGTTTGCTACCCTGCTCTGCGGAAGTGGTGTGGGGAGACAGAAAGATAAAAGAAAAATGCACGCACATAGAAAGAGGGGCACATTAGAGAAAAAGTAGAAAAAAGAAGAAAAGTCAACACACACACACACACACACACACACACACACACACACACACACACACACACACACACACACACACACACACACACACACACACACACACACACACACATTCAAGCAGGTCGCTTGACCGGACGAACTCCAGCAGTGCCTTCATCGCCTTCTGGTGTGAAGACCGCATCAGCCGACACTTTCAGATCGTCTGCTCAGAAAGCGGCCGGTCGTCGGTCGTCGACTGTCTCTTGGAGCTGTAAGCGGGTACAATGACAGATGCTGTGTTCGTTTGTTTCCTCGCTGCCGCAACTATCACAGGCACCTCTCAGCCATTCCGATGCGGCAAGCAAACGTATTGGTAAAGGACACTCCAAGCCACAATAGGCTGAGAACAGTTGTTTCGATTCGGCAAAGTCCAGATGGAATGCGTATATACGGAGGGAAGGGTCCAGGTGGTGCAGTCGAGTATGCCGGAAGCCTGGCGTGTTCCACATGTTCCGTGTGGCATCACGTGCGAGCGTAAGAAGATTTGTTGCTGCATCGGTTCCTGATAGCGGGATGGATTCCTTCCAAGCATTTACGTGAGCCCTCCTAGCAGCTACGTCGGCATGTTCGTTGCCCATGATACCGCAGTGGACGACAAAGATGTTCGCGGAAGAGCAGCACGTGCCCGCTCGCCTCCGGGCACATACCCAGTGCGACAAACACAGTGATTCCATGGATGCATACCCAGTGGCATATACCCAGTGATTGGCATGTCCGCCCACGTCTTTTCGACTGCATTATCTTCGGTACCCGGCCACGACGACGCGCACATACGGCTACATACCCGTTACGGAAAACGTGGTTGGACTCGACAAAAATGCTTCGCAAGAAAGTATAGTTAAAGAATTAATTAATTAATAACGAAATTATTAGTATTAAAAAAAAACGTGGAAAGAGGTTAGTTCTTGTCTGATATTTATGGAGATTTCCTTCTTTTTTCTCCCTGCTATAGATACCTACATGGAGTAAAAATTAAACTCATAGAGGGAACTCGCGTTATGAGGGGATGGCATATACTCTTGCTTAAAATGCGTCTTAGAAAGATCCTTCCGTCCTTTTCCTCCACCCGCATATCGGTCGATGGCGTAAGTCACTTTGTTGGCGCTTGCAGCCAGGAAGCATCTATCAGCAGCATAGTTTCGCCAAAAATGGCGTCATCATCCCGCATATTTTTTAGGGGGGAGGGGGGGGGGGGGCTTTATTATGGCCTGGAGCATCGATCAGCTTAAGTTATAGCGTGTCACCGAGCAAGATTTACTAGCCGGGCAAGTCGAACCACCTCATTCGATTCTTACGTGATCCGTTTCGTGTATCCGTGGCTTCCCTAACATGCTAACCGCCCCTTATTATGCTTGGAGCATTGTAGGCTTCGGGTGGGATTGGAGCGTTCATTCTTCTTCTTCTTTTTTGTGAGAGAGGCTGGAGGGAAGGGGGGGGTGCAGTTGCCTTCTCATTAGAGGCGTACACCCGCAATATTTCGTCGGGGAAAAAGACCGTTCAACGTTGGCCTTTTCCAGTTCACTGTTGTTGCCTTCCCCCAGCGTAGGGTAAGCCAACCAGAGACCTTTGTGCCTAACATCCCCGCCGCCTTCCTTTGTTTTTTTTTTCTCTTCCTCCGCAGGTAGTGTACATTCCTATATATGGATTGCGCTGGCATCAGCCTAGCTGCCACGTTGCCTAACCAGCATGGTGAGCAGATGCGTCCGTACGCGTCTTACGCGGCACCAGCATTCTCCACCACAGTCGGTTGGGCTGGGGCCTCAGCTAAGCTTTTCTTCCTTCACGGCAGCAGGTTACGCGCCGGCACTGGATATAATACACTGACGTCATTCTAGGCGCCCTATTATTTGAGATCCGTCACGGTGAGATGCTGCGTGTGTGACGTCACGCGCAAGTTGTCTATATATAGGAAATGACTAGGCCCTTGGAATAAATGCCGGGCGCTGGCATGTTGAACAAGATGTGGCCGACGGCCACCTGCAGCACAAAGTGTCGTCGCGCGAATTGTGTTTCGGGAACCCGTTAGGAAGCACGGGTGGATCAAGACCAGCCAGTGGGTCTGAAATACGGCGGCTCGGACAATTGGAAGCGTGCTGGAAACCAGACGAAAACGTCGTGGAAACCAGTCAGAAACAAGTTGAAATTAAGTTAAAAATTTCTTTCGAAGCATGATGGAAACATTTTGAATGAATGCAGAGCGGGATGCCTTGCTGATGTGTGATGCTCTTTAGAATTGGGCATAATCTTCAGAAACATGCATCAAATTTAGAAATAGTTGCTCCAACCAATGGCAAGGCCGCGTCTCTCTGTGGTTACGCCACTGAGGGAATTGTGAACGCATTACATTTCGTAGAAGCTGTATACTGAAAACGTTTTGACTGTTTCGTTCGCGCCAACGTGGGATTTTTCGTCCTCTGTATGAGCAGCGCTCCAAACGACATAATTTTCTTTGCACAATTTTTACTGCTTTTAGTTATTACTCTCTCTCGATACTACATCAAAACACGAACTGTTGTTACCGACTCCCTCCCTCCTCCCCTCCCTAATTCTGCGTGAGCCAATATTTTTGCTGTTGCCTCTCTGAAACCTCTGCGCGAGAAGCGGCTCTGATGCTTCTCCGCAGACCACTCACAACGTGCCCATAATTTTGCTCTGTGCGCATCAGCGATAGTTGAGCGGGTGATTGTGCCGGACTGTCTGCTTACATGTTGTTAAAACGGTTAAAGAGTCCTTGCGGAGGGGCTACTCTATCTCCCATATCCTAGGATGGTTCACTTTGCCCAGGTCACTGGGAAACAATAAGAATGGCGGATGGAACGAGACACTAAACAAAGGGCGTGAAGAACCAGAAAAAGTTTATTCTAAAAATATACGTACACAAGAAGAAAACAAAGAAAGGATGAGGAACCATAGTATGAGTTACATGCTACATGTTACATCTCTCGTAGTTGGCGCGAAAAATTTTCATTTACGCATACACATGATAAGAAGTGTCACTTTAGGGAGGTTCCACTAGTCTTCCCTCTGTTACCTCTGAATTGCGTTTAGATTCTCATTGAAGTTCGCCGCATGTCTCTCAACGGTATCGTATTTGCGCTATCTTGTTTTGGTCGTGCATTCCCTTTCCGAAACCATTACTAATGCACCAAAAGCTTTCTGCTGCATTGAAGCCGCTCATATATAAACTTTAAACGAAAATGGTGGCGCCGGAACCATGGATAACCCAACAGCCTCCGAGGCAGGGTCGGCGCATCTTACCGCGCCGCCGTAATCTCGGAGTCTCCGATGGTCCGATGTTCTGCGCTCGTTTTTGCAATGGCACCCTTTTTCGTTATACCTCTGAAGCTTGAAGTATAGCACGGAACACAGCTCTGGCCCCTGTTCGTCTCGCTTCATACTAAGTCGCTACCACATTCCCCCATCGCCGGCTTCGAGCGTTTGCAAGAAGCCTGACGCGAAGCCCGTAGTTCCGTGTTTTACGGGCAGGGTGCTTCTAAGCCAGTCTAATGAGGTGAGAAGGAAATAATGCTGCAGCACGTCGTACAGCGGCGTGTAAAGCTTAATGCCTTAAGAAAGTGGCTTCAAAATCCTCCGCGTCAGGAGATTTACCTTTAATGTCCCGCGCATCTGCGGTGGGCTCCAAACACGCGCATCGATCGCAGACAGGCGTTTTGAACGACTTGAGCTTGGCCGTAAAGCGCAGGTAGCTCGCATCGAATGAAAGTTTAAATAGACCGCCCAGGACGCCGTCCCCGCGAACTGTGTACTCGACAGTAGAAAGTAAGCAACCCGTAGTCAATCCCATATTGAACACGGTTGTGGCCCGACGCTCTTTGCGGCAGTGAGTTACAAGGGTGGCAAATGCAATAAAAAAGTTAAGCGGGCTTCAGCGAGTCCAGTGACTCTGAACTGACTTTTTCGCGTTAGCAGCAGGGTCTTTCGCAGCGAACACCGTCGATGTTCTCAAGAACCATTGTAGTAGTAGTAGTAGTAGTAGTAGTAGTAGTAGTAGTAGTAGTAGTAGTAGTAGTAGTAGTAGTAGTAGTAGTAGTAGTAGTAGCAGAAGTAGTTAGTAATAGTAGTAGTATTAGTTAGTAGTAGTAGTAGTAGTTGTTGTTGTTGTGGTTGTTGGTGCTTTTGCCGTTGTTTTCCTTGTTGTTCTCCTGTGAACACGTCCTCGCCCGTTAGAATACTGCCTGTTGTCACCTCCGAAATGATGCACAGAGGCCATCGCTCTGGGAGTCTGGCGCGTAAAACCCCGCATGCCCGCATGAATTACCAACTGAGTCAAAGCTGGACATTACCTGCTCAAACTTGGCAGCTTAAAAAAATAAAGTGTTTCTGATTCTTTTTTACTAGTCTCGTTCGCGATATACCTGACAGGATAGAGTATTGCTATATGAGTTGTAAAGATATGACGTTCGGGCGTTCTGGAAAGAAATTTCAAGAAAACTTCCCTTTGAATCAGCGTACCACCTGATATATGACTGCAACGCACCAAGGAGACGTGACATTTGACGTTCTCTTTTTTTTAATGTGATTAACATTCTTAAGATATGATATGCCCCTTTTCGTTATCTACCTAAATATGCCCGCATGTAGCTTCTTTCATTCCAACTTAGCTCACAGGCTAGCGCATGGTCTAATGGGTAGAACATAGGGCTGTTGGGCTGGTGGAACCGGGCTCGAAAGCAACTGTCAGACCAACTTTGGTCAATGAGTATGTGTCGCTCTCCAATTAAAGGAAGCGCGGAAGCGGAGCCGGGCTGTGTAGTACAAGCCCCACACATGACGTGTTATATATGAGCAACACAGCACTCGCTAGGTGTCGTCCTTTTCTCGCGTCCAGTCTGTTTCGTTCACGCTATCAGTAAGCGCGGCATGGCTGCCGTCGATGGCAGAACGCCCAGTTATCCCGAACTTATTATCCGCAAGATGCCTTGGAGGTGAACGATATTACGAACAGGATCGGACATTTCCCTCTTTATTATTTATATCACCCAACAAAACATTTTTTTTTTTTCTGGAGACTCACTCCTATTAGAGGCTCACTTTCTTCTGGAGACTCAGCTCCGCAAGACACCGAACGGGTTTCACTGCAATACATCAGACCGCCTTGTTTTCTCGGCGTTCTCTGAGCCGAGTTCACCGAGAACGGCGGAAGAGGCGAAATAACGCGCTTCGCATTTTTTTTGTTTTTTTGTTTTTTGCCGGCTGCGATTAATATACGCGCTCTCGTATATTTATATGCGTTGTTATCAAAGTCGGGGCACACCGCGAGAACCGTCGGACAACAAAAACGGAGGCAAAGCGTTCTCCCTCCAACCGCAATTACTTTCGCCGAGGGCCCTAGCTCCCCTGCCTGTACCTAAACGGAAGATGCTCACTTTCATTTCAGCGCTTCTTTCTGCGTTAAACAAAAGTAAAGTGGTAAAGCAAAAGCAAAAGTAAAGTAAAGTAAAGTAAGTAAAAGTAAAGTAATGTTATCCCCACACTATTGTGTGGGGATAACTGGGGGGCAGTAGTAGCAGAAGAAGAAAGAAAAAATAATGGAACAAGGAGGAGGTGACGAAGTAGGAAGAAAAACACAAGAGTTAATAAATAAATAAATAAAGGAAGAAAGAGGACGAGGAAAAATACGAAAAATAAGAAGAAAATTTAAAGTTCGCAGGGGGAAAACAAACAAACAAACGAACAAACAAGTGAGTAGATGAGCACGAAGCGGAGACAGTGAAGTGGCTCTTAGCAGGCGACGGGGAGCGCGTCGTGCGTGCCTTGCAGTTAAGGCAGCTCTCCAGGCAACGAGCCCTCGAGCGAGCGGTGAACGCGCTTTCACCCTTGCACGTATATAACGCGGCGCTCACAGGGAGCTGAGCAAGGGAAGCGGTACGCGTTGGCGGCCCGTAGCGAAACAGAACCAGCCACGCATAATGTCCCCGTCCATGACTCTCTTCCCCCCCCCCCCCCCCTTATCTTCCCCGCGCCCGTTGCATATAAAAATCTTCCTTGAAGGTGCAGCTACTGCTGCTGGCTGCTACTGCGGCGGCTACCGTTCTTGGCGCCTTTTCTCGGGCTGAAAACTCATTTCCCGTGACGAGAACGCGTGCGAACGAGTCCGTTATATAGCCGCTGTTACAGACATCTCGCCGCTGGCACAAGCCATCACGTGTGCGCATACTGTAGCAGAAAAAAAACCTTTCTTACAATTACTAGAAGGAATTGTGGTGCTTCGATCGTTCAGCCATCATGGGAATGAATGGGTAGTACATGAATTTGTCTGATCTTCATGCTTGTGGCTTGAGACGTTCTTGTGGCTTCGTTTGTTACGCTTCATATGGGATTAAATTGAACTAAACTACAAAGCAATCCATTCTCTTTCTTAATGCAGAAGGCGAAAAAAAAATCAGGCTCTAAACCAAGTACCGCTTGCTACAGTCACCAGAATTTATGTTCCTCTCTCAAATGGAGCAAATTTCGTTATAATCAGCCCTTGGGTTGTTTCAGCAAAGCAGTTCTGCGTTTTACTTTTATTTGAATAGGCGGCATCAAAGTTGAGTCTGAGCTAAAGCTTCCTCTTAATGGCACAGTGCATTCCGAGCGGCGTGAAATGAGCACGTTCGCATGGCGGAATCGTAATGCGTTGTCACGTGAGCTTTATGAACCGTGCTGAGGAAAGTCTCCCCGGTAATTTCACGTGGCTCAAAAGAGATCGCAGACCAAGAAGAAGGGCAGCCGCAGAATGGTGCCGCCCGAAAAGATGCAGATGATGCGAGAACCGCAACCACAGCGAGTCACTAATACAAAAATCGAGTCACTTCAGTATCATTACGTGATTTGAATGCGAAATCATTGTGACCTGTCACGTGTCCTCACGTGACGCGTGAAGTTACGTCGTACATGAGCGTATCGGAATCAATTTCACTTCCAGTTATCACGTGGCCATGCTACGTGACGTCATACATTCTCACATGTCATTCGCAACTCTACCTAAATCCACCTTAATACATGTTGCTCTAATTTGTACCAACCTTAATAGAGTTTAGTCCTCCTAGCCATAGTTTGTACTAACCTTATTCCACATTATAACACCCTAATACACTTTAATCCACGTTAATCCCCTTTAATCTACCTGACTTCACCCTAATTCACTTTATTCCACTTTAAGTCGCCTTAGTCCAATTTGTTCTAATTCACTTTGCCTAACTGTAATTAACCTTAATTTACTTTAATTCAGTTTAGTTACCCATAATTACTACTAAGTAACGTTGTTATGCCATTTACTATATTATGCATTAGTACTCTCGTCATACAAGACGCTGATGACATCACATGACGTGGTGATTGTTTTTCGTACCACTAATTGCCTACAACGCCGGCTTTCCTGCCTCGTGGGACATTTAATGCCTTTGCATTAATAACCGAGGATTGCTATTACATGTTAGAGCAGTCCACTGGAACCCCTGGGCTCACTCCCTGTGAGAGTGGTCCCATGTACAAGGTTGAAGCATGGCGCGCAGTTTCAAAGCAGAATTTTATTGCATCTTGTTTACAACGTGTATACTCATCATTTCTCCCGACGTCTTATGCATATTTTTTTATTCATGCATTTTCAATCATGCAGGACTGTGTTTAGCAGGACAGACACGCTGCGTACCACAACTTCTTGGAGCCATAATCTTGACGCATAACGCTACATGTTATTGCACATAACCACCACAATCGTCTTGGCAACATAAGTGAGTTTTTACAAATATTTGTTTCGCCATCTCGTCAAGTAGAACAGCAACACAGCTTTCGCCAAGTGCTCCACCGGCACCCAAAGCCTTTTAAGCTCTATTTGACAACGCGAATATTTAACGAGCGAAAACACGATGTTCGAGGTCCTGATTTACAATATCACACACTTTTTTAAAGCCGTGAAGCATGGAATTTTCGTCTAGCCAGAAGTGCGATTTCGGTGGCATGCGACGAAAATCCCAGCCGCAAGTGTCGCCTCCCTGCTGACCTTCCCTCACCACCCTCCTTCTCTGCGGCTGCGATCAACCAGTTCTGCGAAGCTTGAGATATAAAACAGTGCTGCTTGTGTGCTGTCGCGGATAAAGGTCTCGACGCCATCCTCGCAGGTGCCTCGGAAGGGCCGGCGATGATGGGCTGAGGGAGCTGAGGCCCCCTACGTCGGTGACATGCTAAGCATTGCAAAGAAGCTCCGCCAACAAAAAACGCAGTGCGCCTGCTCTTCCCCTCGGAAGGAGAGCTGAACCAGCTGGAGCTCGCCCACAGCTCAATTACTTTGGTCGGGGAAAGTAAATGCTGCGCTAATTAGAAAACAGAAGCTAATTTTTTCAAGCTATAGTGTTACCTCTGGCTGAGCAGTGACATCAGGAACACCTATAAAATGTGCCTGGACGTTCAGGCTTCCTCTTTAAACAAGTGACACAAAGGCCGATCTTTAGGAACAACGCAGTTTCAAACACGCAAACACGCTTGATGTCAAGTAGATAAGCAAATATAATTGGCTGGCTCACTTATGCAAATTCGTTTTAGTTGGGCAGTGTTCATATAACCTTGTAATTCTTAGGTTGCCACCGACTATAGATTAGCACTCACAGCGTGTTTACAGGAGGTATTCAGAGACCTGGATTGGGAAGAATTGGGGATAAAAGTTAATGGAGAATACCTTAGTAACATGCGATTTGCTGATGATATTGCCTTGCTTAGTAACTCAGGGGACCAATTGCAATGCATGCTCACTGACCTCGAGAGGCAAAGCAGAAGGGTGGGTCTAAAAATTAACCTGCAGAAAACTAAAGTAATGTTTAACAGTCTTGGAAGACAACAGCAGTTTACGATAGGTAGCGAGGCACTGGAAGTGGAAGCATCTACTTAGGACAGGTAGTGACCGCAGATCCGGATCATGAGACTGAAATAATCAGAAGAATAAGAATGGGCTGGGGTGCGTTTGGCAGGCATTCTCATATCATGAACAACAGGTTGCCATTATCCCTCAAGAGAAAAGTGTATAACAGGTGTGTCGTACCAGTACTTACGTACGGGGCAGAAACTTGGATGCTTACGAAAAGGGTTCTACTTAAATTGAGGACGACGCAACGAGCCATGGAGAGAAGAATGATAGGTGTAACGTTAAGGGATAAGAAAAGAGCAGATTGGGTGAGGGAACAAACGTGAATTAATGACAGCTTAGTTGAAATCAAGAAAAAGAAATGGGCATGGGCAGGACATGTAATGAGGAGGGAAGATAACCGATAGTCGTTAAGGGTTACGGACTGGATTTCAAGGGAAGGGAAGCGTAGCAGGGGACGGCAGAAAGTTAGGTGGGCGGATGAGATGAAGAAGTTCGCAGGGACAACATGGTCACAATTAGTACATGACCGGGGTAGTTGGAAACGTATGGGAGAGACCTTTGCCCTGCAGTGGGCATAACTAGGCTGACGATGATGACGATGATAGATTAGCACATTATAGCAGCAGCCGGGATCCCGGCATGCCCGTGGACGTCGGAGCCATCGCTGATGAGACGCTGACGGGAGGTTGATACCGCGGGATCATGACCGCCGAGCTGCTTGATACGCCGCCAAATGTTGGTCTCAACCAAAAGGCCCAGACGCAAGAAAAGTCTATGGCACTTAGATATCCCTACGTATATGAGCGCGAAAGCATAGCGCCGTCTTCCCAATGAAGACTCGTTTTACAAAGCGTAATGGCACTGTTTTCACGTTGCCTTGTATCATTTCTGCAGCAAGGTGCACTGAAGTGCGGGAAGGCAACAAACGGACGAAGGAAGGAGGATTGCAAGAGGACAAACACGAGCGCTTTTCTTATTCAGTGCATTTCTAGTGCGCAGGGCCTTTCCGTTCAGCGCTCGTGTTTGTCCTCTCGCAATCCTTCTTCTTTCGTCATATATTTCCCTGTTTGCACTTCAATGCTTCGCACTGCAGAAATGTACACACAACGGACTTAAAGCAACTCACCCGCGTCGCTATTCTTGTATCATTTCTCGCATCACATGCCTCGGCTTCGTTCGCGTGCTTGCGGGGACGTCCAAAGGAGCCGGGCGCAGCTAATGACTGAGAAGGGGGAGTCGAAGGTTCGTACGTCGGAGTGCACGACAGAAGTCGCCGAAATCGTTGCAATGACTGGAGGCTCCGCGGTGGGTGGCGCTATATATAGACGACGACGAACGCGCGAGCAGTGGAACGAGGGCGTCTCTATGACCACGTGACTTTTCGTATCATCTCCGGCCACGCCGCCAGATTTTCCGCTTTACGAGCCATATGATGATTTCGCAATAATAGGACTCTGCTAGCACGCATAATCGCTGGTAACGCGGTGGTTCCGCTTTTCCTCGCGTCCGTGGCGTCATGATTTCGATATCGGGCTTCCGTGCTAGAAACCTGCCGTCGGGCAAATTTTAATAATGTTTACTCAATTACTTGCAACACAGTATCGTTTTAAAAATGTTCACTATGCAAAGTCACGAAGCCGTATAAAGCCAGGACAAAGCTACGGCAAATCCATGACTACCCGTCATCGCCATGGCGGCTAAGCTGCCTTGCTTGGGGCACCCGTGGATACTAGGGCCACAGGTCCCTCTAGTAACTATACGAAATTCTGTGACAGGAGATTCGTGTAGTATTGAGTGAGCTCGCGCTCGCATCAGACCATCACGCCACGGGGGCGGTTCTCTAGGGCCTTTATTAACGAGTCGTTTGCGCCTCTGATGCCCGTGTTATTTCGTGTGCGTGTAATTCACACCGGGGTGACCGTGCATCGTCAGGGCACAGTGGGGCCTCGTGTGTCCTCTCACCTGTTAATGGCTCGGCGTACATTGTGTAGACCAGCATCTTCTAACATTTTATTACTGTACTCTACTCCACATCTCGAAATATATCGGGGCATCGCTTACCCTTCTAAGCTGTGTTCCTTTTGTCGATTCTTACGGTTGCATCTGTCCTGCGAAACAATATTTGCCTCTTAGCTTAGACCTTTCGCTAGGCACGTATTTGTCTCGCCCCGTCTGGAGTGTCTTAGATAAAATAAATACGCGACTGATGGGGGGGGGGGGGGGGCGTGCCTAATCAGGGTACTCTATCGATCTATCATTTATACTGATGGCGCGCACGTCACGTCGAACACGGCGATAATTTGCCTAAATGAAAGCAATGGAGCACCAATGTTCCCTTGTTCTCTGGGGGCAGCTAGCGCTTTGAGACGCAGTGTGAAATTTCCACCGCCTTCGGGATCGCCTCATATGCCTAAGAAACAGGTACTAACGTTTCTTCGCAAGGTGTCTACTCGGCAAGACAAAAGGCAGCACATACCCAATAGCCCAAATTGTTTATACATCCGGGGAGGGAAACACGTCAAAGGCCAAACCCAGAGGAATAGCCAAAGAAAGGTTAAAATGCCCTTATTTTACTTTGATTTCGGCACGCTTTGGCCATTTTAGCCCTATAGCGCTACGAAGCCCCGTTAGTAATAAATCACTTTGATTTTTATAACACGAGAAATTGAGATTTATTTTTCAGATGCGGTGATACGTAACGTGTGGCTCGTGAAAACCGTGGTGGCGAACAAGATAACTTAAGGGGCCGACGGGAAATCGGCAGTCGGCTCTTACAAACGATAGGCCGACTCAATACCCCGCCGTGTTCCTAAATTCAGAAGTATTTGGGAGGGGCGCGGCGTCGCGACCTCTGTTTTACACCGCTCTGCAGCCATGATGGGGGCCGTTATTTGTACCATCCTTTTTGTGTAACTACACAGTGAAACGCAAGCCTCGCGGTATAAGTATTGGGGCAATAAAAATGGCGTGGTTATCACGCGGCGAGACATGGACGCGCCGACGCCAGGCGTTAGAACGCCGACAATACGCCACAGATGCGCTTCATGTGGTTGGCATGTCAAGGTGTCCGAGACAGGGGCTCTATATATTTAAGCATGTAGGCAGGTATTGCCTTTCCTCTTTCTTTCTTTCTTTCTTTCTTTTTTCATCTTTTTTATTTTTACGCGATTCCATGTTGCCGTGGACATGGGGTGCGTTGGTGCCATCTGTTTTTTTCATCGATGACTCATACTTTTCTTGGACCACGCTGATGATTTACGACAACATTTAAGTGCCTCTTTTCGTCGAGCGGCTTGCATGTGAGCGGCTTATAAATGCTTTCAAGTGGCTGGGTGACGCAAAGGCTCATGGGGATTCTGGGTCTTGCACGTATAGCTTTTTTTATTTTTACGTGCCTTCCCCGTATGCTGAAGGTACGTCAAAATCTCGCCCGGCAACAGCAAGATTAAAGGAGACCAAGGGTGAGATGCACAGAAAGACAGACAAAAGGAAAGCGAGAAAGACATCATTCAAGAACATGGTTCTACTCAATTTGCGTACATATAGGCGCGCGAAATTGTGAGCAAGGCAGAGAATGGAGCGACGGCGAACGGTAAGAATACATATATATATATATATATATATATATATATATATATATATATATATATATATATATATATATATATATATATATATATATATATGTATATATATGGAATAGCGGTAATGTATTTTTCGATTCTACGAACAATAGATATTCTCGCCAGGCCTCTCGTTCTGCTCAAGAAATAGGGCGTCCTGCTTTCTTTTCTTCCTTTTTTCCTTAAGCATATACTTAGTCTAGCTTCTGGCCTAGAGCGAACTGTTCCCTTCTTGCAGACGTGCAGAAGCTCTCAACGCCCGGGCTTCCCATAGGTGAACAATAAGAAAGGCTAATAAAAGAGTTGAGAAGCAGTGCTTAACGAAACGGGAAGGCCGTACAAGTTCGGGGCGCGTCTTCGCGAGGCGCCTCGCTGCTTTTGGCGTCGCATGTGGAACAATGGAACGCCCGCTCGCAAATTGCCTCCAGCCATGGAAAGGAAGAAAGAAAGAAAGAAAGATGAAAGAAAGGCGAGATGGTCCGCGGAATCTTCAGGCTGAAATGCTCCATGCGAGCGAAAAGACTGGGTTTTGAAGAGTGAACTGAACGTATTATATATATATATATATATATATATATATATATATATATATATATATATATATATATATATATATATATAAAATGAGGTGCGTTATTGTGTTCTAGGCTCAAGGCAACTCGAAAGGCAGGCATACAAGACAGCCTTAATATGCTGCACAGTTCCTATTACGTATAGCCAGAGTCACTTCATATAACATTTTTAGATCACAGCTCTCAGGCACCCGTTATTGCGTCGGCGTAACGAGCAGAAGGAACGCGGAGCGCAGCAGACGATGAAAGAGGGCGACAGCGGTGAGAGCGCGAGGAGGAAAGTGGCGAGGAGGGTATGGTGAAGGGGTGAAGAGAAAAGTGGAGTGCGGCACGAGACCTGCTCTACGGCGGCAATTCTCTACGAGATGGAACCACAGAAGCGTGCGCCTTCACTCATTCGCCGATGCCGTCGTTACTGAGGCATGTGGTGATGCGTCCACCGATACCACATATGGAAACAAAGCGCTGGCGTGGGCTTCGAAGCCAGTGCGCATGCGCTACTTCGCCTGCGCCGCCACCGCTAGAGAATGCGCTCCGTGCGAACCCAGCGTTCGCGTGTTCCCGCTTTTTTTTTCTGAACATTGAGCGACGTAACCGGTGCCTCCCGCTGCAGTGTAAAATAATTTACACCCTAAAAAGTGAAAAAGGGTGTAAATTTGTCTATAACTCACACCCTTATGATGTCCGTTATATAGATTACACCCTAAGGGTGTGAGTTATAGACACATTTACACCCTTTTTAAGGGTGTAGATTTTTTTCCAGTGTGCTGCTAAACGAGCTGCCCAAGCAGAGGCTCAGCGTCGCCGGCGAGAGGATCCTGCCGTTGAGATTCAAATGATTTGCCTCACTACATCGCGAATTCAAAACACATAAACAGCTCCGCTCAAATTTAGCATTAGGGACTATCGTAATCGTCGGTGAATTTTTTTTAAATGTTATCGAAGAACTCGAGTGTAGCTAACTGGTTCCACGTTCAGTGTTTGTATTGACCGCGCTGTAGGCTTAAAACAGGTGAAGCCGCTGACGAAAGGAATACTTAGCTTGATGCAAATGAATGGGACAAGTTAGGCTTAGCCTTAGTAACTGAGCCTCGAGGACTCAGCCCGGATAGGCTGTTCTCGCTATCAAATGTGCAGAAGGAAACGACTACGAAGCCACGAGAAACGCAAGTAAACAAGTGAAAGAGATGAAGTAGCAGGTTAGACGTTTGCTCGAGCCACGCAAATGAAGCATGTCACCTTTGCATGTCAACATGCAAAAATGATGCAACGGAGGAACTTTTACTTGATCTGCCTTAGCAATGCTGAGAAGTCCAGTCGGGTTAAACATTTCACGTTGGTCTATTGTTTGCAGCAGCGTTTCTGTACGTGGTACGAGGGAAGCGGCATAGAGCTCAGTGCGAAAAATCAGACATTTTGTTATCTATAGTACAAAAAGAAAAGGAAAGCTAGGCACAGGCAGGGGGGAACTCCTGTTTCCAGCTGGTCTAACAGTGTGGACATTTGGCAAGTCGCATTGAAGACAGGTGCCGCAGCGCAAACGGCGTGCGTTGGCAGTTTCCTTTGGCCACGTAGTCAATTGGCACTTTACAAAGTAATTGAGGCCACAAAGGGAGAGGAAATGCCATTATCACGCCATTAGCATTTTAGAAAAAGTCGCCTAGCAGAACAAGTGTGGTGGTTAGATGGTCTGAGGAATTGGTTTCCTCATGTATGGCGACTCCGCTCCCAGCGGTAACGCACACACACGCACGCGCACGCACACACACACACACACACACACACACACACACACACACACACACACACACACACACACACACACACACACACACACACACACACACACACACACACACACACACACACACACACACACACACACACACACACACACACACACACACACACACACACACACACACACACACACACACACACACACACACACACACACACACACACACACACACACACACACACACACACACACACACACACACACACACACACACACACACACACACACACACACACACACACACACACACACACACACACACACACACACACACACACACACACACACACACACACACACACACACACACACACACACACACACACACACACACGCGCGCGCGCGCGCGCGCGCGCGGAAGCACAAAAGGCTATATGAAGCGAGCACTCAAGTGAACGAGAGTACAATATGTCCCGTCGCGAAACAAGTCGACGTATCGGACTTGTACGGAAATATAAAGGAGAAAAAACGAAGCCGTTAATTGCGTCGCGCGAAATCTGAACGTCAGCAATTATCGACAGAAACAAAGAGAAACGCGGAAAGAGTCCCGGCAAGTATTGCATATAGGTTTGAACAAGCAATCAGGCGACAGCGAACGTCGGCGACTCTCCCATTTGCTCGCGCGGTCGATGATTATAAAGCAAGCGCGAAGACAAAAAAAAAAAAAAAAAACATTTCGACGTTATTTAACCTGCGTTCAGCAATTCCGGACGACAATGGGATAAGGCTTTCAGTGTCGATTGAGAACACGCGATGTCAGGGTGGCAACTTGATCGGTCCAGGTCTCTCAACTCCTTCCCCGCCTACAGCGGGGACAAGTTATCTTTAATTCCTTCTTTCGCGAAGCGGCCGTGACGGGCCAGCGACGATGTCGTTACAGGACCTTCCGACTCGTCATTTTCTGTCCTTTTTCTTTCTTTTCCGCGCGCCGATAATTACAAAGACTGTGCTTCGTTCTAACGAGCGTAATACCGTGCAGCGGTATGCGAGCCGATTGCAAGACGGTGCGGCACCGCCCGCACGCAAGAAGGAATATGGCCGCGACTCACCCAACACATTGCTTGATAGCTTAGCCAGTCTGTGTAATAACCGGCGTAATACTCATGACCTTACACAGCTGTACCCTCTTGCTTAGCGCAGCATACTTGAAAAAAAAAAAGCAAGCAAGTACAGACTAACTAATGCCGATTTCAAAAGACGCAAGACTTAGCAGGCCTGAAGTCAATGATGGCGCTAAGCATTCGCCACTGCAGTATACTCCGTCACGTGACCTACAGCCACCCTAGTTACGTGACCGAACGAATAAATATGAAATACTCTGGATGAGTCCTCATTTGGACTCCGTTGTCCCCTTCTCGGTAACTGCTGTTACTCTGTGCCTCTTCAAGAAGGCAATGTGGCGGTTCGGACTATCGATGAATAATACAGTGGAGGTTCTAGCTCCGCAGAACGTCATATGGGGTGAGTCAGGAACAACTATAAAGGCGGACACATCGACGGCGAGACAAACAGGAGCCACTGTGACCGCCCTGGATTTACGAGCGTTGACTTCGGTTTGAACGGAGGCATGCGGTGTGCGTAGGCTTCAGGTATTCACGAGGGAACTCGAAATCGAGCGTGTATCGCGACGTCGCGTGACACGTCAGCGCTGTCAACAGCGCTGCATCGAATAATGGCGTACTCACCCCGAGTGCAGTAGTGCAGTGGTGTGTTCCTTTTTTTTTATCTCTCGCTGTTTTTCGACCAGGAGCGAGACGGACAAATTGATTTTATGCAATGTGCTGCCGCCGTAACCGACAGAAGAGGAAAGAAGAGGAGTATATGGGTCTCAGAAGAAAGAAAGGATACAAGATTCTATTGTATCGACGTCCTATTCTGTCACTGAACAAGCTGGCAGTCTATAGCGTACGAAGGCACTGCATGGAATTGTGTGCCTAGCAGCCACTTTGTTCAAGCAAAGGGCAATTGGGGAACTTTTTCTAAGATTCGCAAGAAATCAAAGGCACAAAGTAAAACGCCGAGGTGAAGCGGGGTGCGCCTGTGTCGTGTTCTATGTATTGTCGCTGTACCAGCCCTGTCCGCTCTGCATACATCGCGACGAAATTGCCCGCTTCGAATTGCACTCCCCGAAGTTTGAAAATGCGCGGCATTGGATTACCGTTCCGAGGGATATTGTTCGAGAGAAGAAAGGCGACGGAGAGAGAAGCTTAGGGTAATTCCTTGGGCTGTGAACGCGTGCCTCTGGAACAATGCGCACGACGAAGTCGACGTTACGGCACAGCCTTTCTGGCTGTAATTTGGCTTCGTACGTCGTATATACTAAGTCGATTTATCATTCTACAGATTGACTATATATAGTCCATGCAATGCGACGAGCAATTGTGTGTCCTACAACCCAAGGTCTTACCATCTACCCATTTAACGATACACGTGGAAACACGTCGTGGCTTTGGCGTCGCGCTGCTAAGCCCGAAGGCGTGGGATCGAATCCCGGCCGGCGCGACCGCGTTTCAGTGGGGGCGAAATGCAAGTACGCCCACGTACAGTGCATTTGTCGCGCGTTAAAGAACCCCAGCTCGTCAAAATTAATCCGCAGTCCCCAACTGCGGCGTGCTTCATGTCCATATCATGGATTTGCATGGCTATGTATGTGGTATTCTTGTCGATGAAGCGCTGCGTCACTCAGCTCTTATCTGTCTGGCAATGTCACGATGAAATGCCTCTATTGTATAGACTTGATGACTTTATAGACCTTATGACATAAAGTCTATATTATGAGACTTTACACCTTCGGAACAATTGAAGATGAATAGCATTCATTTAGCTGTCTATCGTTATAATCGTTAACGTTGTTGTCGTCAGTACTGTACAGCGCACACATGTGCGCCGGTGCAGTGATAGAACGTTGTATCTTTGTACCCAGGCTGGTTTCATGCGCTTCGCAAATCTGCAGCGCACTCGGCAATTACCGTCTCTGTTGACAGCTATGGCAATAAGTGTTATCGTCTTTAGTGTACCGCACTTTGCGACAGTAGTTTAATTGTAGATGTAAGAATCAACTCCTGTGTATTCATGTGGAGACTGATTTCATGCACAGACAAATACGAACTGCCACAGAAGTCCCACCGTTACCGCCACGTATCGTCGTAAGGGCCATCGTCTTCAGCAGGCCGCTCTCGACGGCGACTTTTATTCGTCTATCGATATAACGACGCAAGTATGGGTGCGAAATTCGTCTCTCACTCACCTTCTTGACGAGCTGGATTGGAAAGCAGACCTCTCCGGGCGCCGAGCCGGTGACCTTGTCCGGCGTGACCACTTCGCAGCCGGCCAGGCTCACGGAGATCACGGGGGCCTTGTCCGAGACCTCGTAGTACGCGTCCAGCTTCTCCGCGTGAAGCGCGACATACAGCCTGTGAAAGGACAGTATTCGTGTTATTCCCAATTAAGTTATGCAACCGAGTACTGATCCCACGCTTTGATATTAACCAGCGGTTTCAAACTCACGTCAGCCATCGCCTCTTATCAGTTTTTGCGTAGCTCCCCCTGGAGCGTTGTCAAGGAAGCATTTCGGAAAGCGACAAGGCACCCGAGTTGACTGTGTCTGCGCAAGGTATATCGCCTTTGTCCACTTGCGTTACATTTTTGGTTCATTCAGTGGCGGTGTATTCTTTTCTCGTTTTTATTGCGCTAGCCTATATGGACACTCCAGGGCCATTTCTACCGTCGCCGTGAGGTCCCGTATAAAGTCGAAGGTTGATAAAATCGTCGTCGCGCAACGTGTGACGTATGTGCGAGTGAAAGCGGGCGAGAGTGAGCCGGCGATTCCTGGTCAATCTCGCGCATGCAAGCGTGGAAAGCGGAGAGGAAGTACGCCGTCTTCCGTCGCGCGCAAGGATCCGGGAGGGATCCTGTGAAAGGGAAGGGGCGCGTTCTACTACACGCGGCCCGGGCGTCCGCGCGCGTCAGCCAGGGTAGCTGCATCTCAGAAGCCATATGCGAAGGGGACGGATTTCTGCCGCTGGCTGTGTTCTCGTGGCTTAGTTCGCGCTGATGCGAGACGCATCACGATTCGCTCGCTGCTGCTGCCGCGATTCCTCGCTCCAGCGTTCTGACAACGAGTTTCTCCGGTCATCGAGTGAGATTTGTTCATGTTTCCTTGTGCGCGCGTGACACCGCGCTTGTTAATTTAGTTAGTATGCTAACGTTTACAAGTTTACAACGCTGATAAAACTACTATCATCGCTTATTATAGCTAGCTGTTCACTAATTTGCTGTCGCAATCGATGCTTCGCTTTTTGGGCGAAATTGCGACTTTTTCTTTTCACAGTAATTTTTTTTTTTTGGACGCCGCACTTTAACCCGCGTAGGAGTTAAATACAGTAGCGTAGAAGTACGTTCCCCCCATCTCTCCACTTGAAGTCCCAGCTAGATCTAACCTAATCAACCGGTGTTAATTTTTCCTTCCATACCATTTCACTAAGCAGCTGGCCAAGCTTCCAGCAATAAGCAGCGGGCACCGCTGCGACATGTTCATCATGCGCAGGGGGAGATAGAGACATAGGCTGAGCCCCTGTAAGCACAGCGCTGTAAGAAGGAAACATTCGCTGGGGCTACGCGGGCAAGCATTGCGGCATGCGTGCTGGAGACCCTCGCTTTATAGTAGACCACAGTGAATATAGTTGCCGCCCGCAGGCCCACCCGTACAACGTGTCCGTTTTCAATCCGCACCTGAACCACAGCTGGTCTCCGGACAGCACGTGCAGATACCCATCTTTGATGGGCAGCGGCCTGACGGGCCGGGACAGTTCCGCCAGGCCGTCGCAGGCCTCCTCCTCTTCCGAGCTGCCGTTGGTGGGCGGCTGCGCCGAGCCCTGCGCCTGCTGCGGGGGCTGGGCGCCGGAGGAGGAGGAGGACGGCGTGAGCGCGTCTTCGCCGCTGGACATTCTGCGCAGCCGGCGGAACCTCAGGCCCATGACGGCGGGCGGCCGGCTCCCGCTGCTGCCGTCGCGGCCATGCCTTGCGCCGCTCCCGCTGGCCTCCGAGACAGGCGGCGGGGAGAGCGTGCCTCCGAACAAGGGCGGGCACCAGCCGTGGAGAGTCTGCGGCACCGGAGAGGAGAAAAGCGAGAGAGGTCACGCGGTGTTGCCTCACCGATGGATACTACGCACACTCCATCGTGGAGTACCGAAACAGAGAGAAAAACGTCAACTAATTTAAAAAGCGGGAGAGCGACCTAAGCCTTCCCCCGGGAGGGAGGATGTGAGAGGGGGATGTATGCATTATTAGGGACTGATAATTAGTGCGTGAGACGGGAAACGGACAAGACAAGGAGAAGAAACACACGAAGAAATCGTGAGCGCAATTTGTCACATCTGTACTTCAGAGGCAGCAATGTATGCAAAGGGACGAGCGGGAAACAGCAAGAAAAGAAGGAAGGCGACCACATCGAGCAATGATCATGTAGTCTTTCCTGTTTTTGTGCTACTTCGTGCTCGTCTTATTCGTACTCGTGAACTTGTACCAACTAGTCCGGCGACGCGCTTCCCTGAGGTAGAGGCGTCGCACGCGAAGCTCCGCGGTGCGCGACTTGTTTTTATCCCCTTTCCTAGGGAAATTTCTCGCCACTGTTAGTGTGTTTCACTCTTATTATCGTGCCAGAGAAGCGTTCTTAAGTAAGTTGAACGACATATTCTTGCTCCTCATAGGATCCGCCAGCTAACTAGAACCTATATGCAAAAATATTCCACTTACTTAGGACATGTGAAAGTAGGGTAGGTAATACCGATGAGTGATTAATCGATTATTCGATTAAATGTATCCCGCAAATCGATCATTCTTCGTAGTTGTCCACATCTCATTTAGTCGAGTCAGTCGATTAGACCTGTTCGATTAGTAGTTTTCAGGAGTTCCACAGGGGTGGTACGAAAATTTTGGAAATTTCACTGGAACGGTGGCGCACGAGCAGTGACTGTGTGACTGTGGTAGCGCGACTGTCGACTGTTTTTTCCGAGTCCCAAGCGATGTTTTTCTCCCCCATGGCACACGCCACCACGCCGCCCAAAGCTGGAGGGCTTGAATTGCCCTCGCAATTCAAGGCATACTATAGGAACCCAGTCGTTGACCGTCGTGCCACACCCAGTTCACCAAAGACGTGTCACAGCCCGCCCGCCGGTTTGAAGCATGTATTTTGACATAGCGACGGAGTTCATGTCGATTCCATAAAATCTATAGTGTCCGAGCATCTGTTCACGTATGCTGCTTGTGTGGCCATTGAAGGAAAGTGTCGGTTTCACCCAAACGTTCTAGCCAATTGAAATTCCTTCGCTCTGTAGAGCATCTGGATTAAAATGCTAAACCAGTAATTTTCTCTCCCACTGTGAAGATTGAAATTTCTTGTATATTTAGGTTGCACATCGCCTTTCAGTTTTGCCGTATTTCTCATTTCTCGTTTAACTGTAGTGCACAGAGATTCACTAGTGTCATCTATATTATTTAATTCTACACTCCCTGTCATTTTATAACATACATTGTTTCCCTTTTCAAAAGCCACTAGTGCCAACTATAGGAATGACTAGTCATTAACCAAATAAAAAAAAATAATCGACCATCCCTATGTGAAACAAGGTTAGAGGTGCACTGATGAGCTACAGGCTGCAGTCAATTTTTGTGACACTGAATAGAGGAAATTATGAGTGCGATTCATGTATTTATTTCATTTTATTTGTCTCTCCATCTGTGACAATATGCTTCGTCCGTAGCATTTAATGCGCAAGCATGTTCTGACCTGAATCACAATTGGTCGTTCCTGGTGAACCTCTTTTCGCGTAGACAGCATCGCATTAAACTTTTTAGGGTAAGCGGAAAGCCGAGCAAACTTGATAAAAAACGAGGCAGAAGTCGGAAATCACTTTGGTGCTGGTTTAAGTTGACCTATACCAGCATCCACTTGCCTATCATCCGAGGTGTGCCAGCACATCTTCTAAAATGAATCTCCAGTAGTCCTCAAAGCGGCATGGAGAGGCGATCATGGTTATTTACAACCTCCTGCTGTTTTAGACCATAGTCACATGGAACACGTACGCCGTTCTCAATTTTTGCCCTCAGACACCCTACTGAAGATTTCCACGTGAAACGAACCGATGAACACAAGTACACTTTTGTTCTTCCTCGTAAAATAAAAACCCCTAAATCAGGCAGAGGCGGAATCGTGAAACGACTAGTAAGTCGGACCACCGCAGCTGCCGTGTATCTCGGAAATGAGCCCCAACATCAATTCATTTCTCCGCACTAGGGGCGGGCTATATTTCAAAGAAATAGTTCATATGAACTATTTGAGTTCATATATCAGTATATGAGTTCGGAATGTGAAGGGAAAAATAAGAGGATATCCTCTTATTTTTCCCTTCACATTCCGAACAGTTTTGCTCTCCTGCAAAGCAAGGTCAAGAACCTTTCTTATGCACTGAGTCGACGCACCTCGCTTCACGGTTTTTTAACCGGTATGTGCTCGTATTAGGCGCGTAAAGCTTTCCGCCTCGAATGAACGGGAAGGGTCGACAACGGAAGAATGGTGAGTTATGTTGAACCTTGTAGAGAGCCTGCGTTATTGGAAGCATTGAGAGGCTTGTCGACTAGTAGAAAACCTCAAGAACCAACAAGGACGTTACAAACTTTTTAGGTAGCCTTTAAAAAAACTTTATACAATCTATCTAGCTATAGACAGTGTAGACAAATTCTATAAATTCGTATAGTTTAATCATACACTTATTATCTGCTGTTGTCTATAGAAAACGAACAGACGACTTTTATAGGCTGTTCAGGCAATTTGACAACTTGTGACCTTACGCTTTTTACGAATTGTTGCCCTAAGGATATTAACAGAGAAATGTTTGTAGACTCTACGTAGACCCATTCTGATTAATGAACTATATCTTCCCGACCTTTCAAGATTAGCTTTACGACAATGACAAGGTTACAATAGAGGAGACTGGGCCGCATTATTATATTCCGACGTTTCGCGAAAATCTCTCGGCTCAGACTTCGCGGAAGGCCACCGCTTATCCTGTCCCTATTCCATCTCCCTCCACCTGGACGTCGGGATAGACACAATGCCTTCTCCGCTATCTGCTCGATTACCCCTCGCGTCGCTGACGGTGCACTTCTCGGACAGCGTAAGCCTGCTTGGCACCGCGTCTTTGTGAAGCTCCCCATTAGCTTTTCATCTCCTAATCCCCTTTCGCCGGGATATAAGGTATAGAAAGACCGGTGATTTCATTATGGTTAATCTTCCAGCGTACGTGCTGGCATTGTTCTGCCTTCGCTCCCGGCCAGCATTGGTTGGACAAAGGCGCACACGTTGATGGAGTGCCGGTGCGTTGGCTTTTCCCACGTCAGGAACGATCGTAAAACAGAAGAGAGATCAGTAATCACGTGACGGTGGAGAGAAAGAGAGAGAGCGAACGAAATGAATGAGTGCGTTAATCCAATTAACGGGCACTAATTACCCCTTAACGGACAACGCAAGCGATGGACGGACGTCGCCAGACAATAGCATGAGTCGTATAGCATGCGTTCCCTACCTGTAAAGGCGGCGTTGACAGTATGGAGTGGGCAGTTCTCGTGCATGTTAACTGAACTTGATGCCGGAGAAGTACACACGTTAGCGCGATGCTATGCGAGAAACTTGAAAGATTCTTTCGACATTGTATAGACGTTGTTGGTTTATTTGCAAGCTTTATGTGTTGACAGACCGAATACAATCCCAAAGACCAAAATAGTGCGAACAGACGTCACTATTGCGCTGCGCCGTCTGCTCACTCGTCTTGCCTTCTGCACTGTTTGGAGTATGAAAACTTACCACTAACAGCACAAGCCTACACCCTCAGTGTACAAGTTGACTGCTTCACAACTCCCAGCAAATGCACTGATCCCGTGTCCCCCTGATTTATACAAAACTTCGGCAAAGGTTGTACTTGAATATACACTCTGAGCTAATATAAATGAAAGTACTATTTAAATCATTGTGGTAACAGCTATCCCTGAAAAGGCGTGAGTCATGCTATGTTGCCAATCACTGTTATTTACTATGACAGTCTTCTTGTGTTTATTTAACTGACTAACGCAAAGTTAATTATATGTCAGCCCAGAAACAACGAAATATACCAGCTAGCTAAACCAAAACTTCGTCTTCCCCTTCATACCGGCGCACAGTGCACAGCGTCTCACTTCTGACGTCGCAGAATACGCTAAGTAACCGTACGTAAGTTCCTCGAAGGAGAACACTCCCTAACAGGCAACACATCCTCATAAAAGTCGGTCGCTGGGTGAGCACGCTGACAGACGAACCACGCGGCGTCTGCGGTCGAGACAACTCCGGCGCCAGCTCGGCACATCTTGTTCTGGCTTCTCCTCGGAAGCACACTTCCTTCCTCCCTCGGTCTTTGCGCTGTCTCGGAGGTTATATAGAGAGCGAACGCAGCCGTCCTCGCCGTCGTCACGCCTTCCTGCGTACATGCTTACGTACGTTCGCGCCCAAAGCCCTGTTCTGTTGTTTTGGCGCTGCGCAGGTCAGGCAGGGATCTACTCCCCCCCGACGGCGGTAATGATGAGAAACGTGACGCGCCGGCTTCCGCTGGGAGCTGCAAAGCTATAGGCGGAGCCTTCCACGTAGACGCGTTGGCTGCACGTGGGGATATCACGCGTATCACAGAGAGAGAGAGAGAGAGAGAGAGAGAGAGAGAGAAGGGAAGAAGGAAAGGCAGAGAGGTTAACGAGACTGAGTCCAGTTCGCTACCCTACACGTGGGGAGGGGAATGGGGAGTGATGAGAGAGAGAAGCCACGGTGGCAGATCCGCTGGATGACGTCATGATAGAAGTCATCCGCTGTGCTGTGGCGCTCCCAACAGCGTCTTGTAGTCGTGCCAACAATAGAGTAACACTGGCGTTTGTTTTGGAATAAACAGCACGCACGCGCACCAAACAGCCGGCAGATCCCACAACCTGTGAGAATCGATGTGATGCGAAGCAGCGCGCGGGGAGCCTATACCACGTTAACGAAACGAACGTGACAGCGCCGAGACGTAGGCGGCTGTTTCACGTCCTACGTGACACACATGTCATGATTATCATGTCAAGACCAATCATTTAAGCTTGGCATACATTCTTGTCATACTATGCCAATTTTGGTACATACTAAGTTAATGAAACGACCGTGAGAGCACCAAGGCGTAGGCGGCTAGATGGATATTGTGAAAGTGGTAAATGTTCGCCGACAAATAATTCGCATTTAATAAAAGAAAGAAACAGGTGGCCCGTGGTTAACGAATGTATGTGTAATACGCTCAAGATTTCGCGTAAGTTAGATTGCACGAGAAAACGTTATTAACCGTTTCTGAAGCGCCATGGTCGACCCACACACCGCAAAAGAAGATAGACCAAAATTGCGCCAGACCTCAACTGTAAATTACATCTACATATTTCCAAGGATTACAAACGTCTCAGCGCGGTGGCTTGCTCGCGGGAAATTCTTGGTGTTCTATTCCGCAGGGCAGCTCATGCGTTCGTGGCATTATAAAAAAAAAAGAATAAGAAAGGCGGTAAATGACGTAATGGTTCTAGTACTGGGCTTCTGCGCTATTAGTTCTCAGTTCAAATGTGGCTGTCGGACAATATCATTGATGCGAATGCGTCAAATGGCTCATCGAGCGGAAAAGCCGACGTCTGGCGTCTGTAGAATCGAAACGGCACCTAAATTGTCATTGGCGCGCTCGTGATGCTGGCTCCCGCTTGCACACTCGGGGCTTGACGGAGCAGAGACATCCTTGATCGTCATTTCGGCTGTCTACCGGCAACGCCTGTGACAGACTATGTTTCGATAACGACCCCCCTACAATCGCCGCTGTGAAGGACGACAAGAAGCGACAACGTTTGTTGGAGGTGTTAATGCGCTGCTTCTCCTGCGAGTATGTGTGAGACTGTCATGCGTGCGGTACGCGTAGAGGGGCTCTGCCAAAGGGTGCGGTTCCACATTTCTCGACGGCGAACGGTTACGTGTACCCGCATGTGCCGGTGCATCTTCCGAAGCTCAACGCCGATAGGATCAGCTTCGCTGGTCATCTACCTTCACAGTGTGGAATGACTCATGAGTTTTTATTTATTTATTTATTTATATACATACATATATCCGGATCATCACGGCTACCATTGACCCCAGACGCACATACCCGCGTACAGAGTGGCACTAGCGCAGTTACCCCAGGGTCACATTCCCAGTGGCACATAGCTTTAGACTGCCCTATTTTCGGGGTCGGCCCATGAAATCTGCGAGGCGAGTTGCATTTCCAAAAATTAGTTTCACGCTCAGAAGATTGCTTCGCACTATTAATTGGCAGTTTCGCCCGCAGGCGAAGGATTTAAAGCGATAGCAAGGCTTAGCGTTGTGGTGAATGCGTCTCAGAACGCCGGCGTGATGAGGGACACTGCAAGCGAGGTTGGTGGCCTCGCTCTTCCTTGATGCACGAGACGAGACTGAACGAATACCGTCGGCATTCGCCGGTGCCCAAAGAAAGGATTTGTACAGCTTTAGCTTGAAGTCCACTGTCTGTTCCGCTCAGATTAGTGCGCGCAACAGCGGTGTTGTTATGCCCACGGGGGTTTGGCCAAAACTCTAATCTAAGTACACGGGTATTTTCGCCCCATCGAAATGCTGCCGCCGTGGCCGGGATGCGATCCCGCGACCTCGTGCTCAGCAGAAGAACTTCAGTTTGGCCTAGCTGGTGTTTACTGCATATCGTATTGACCGCAAATAAAGACGGGGACAGCGGGAGAGAACACATAACACGTGCTCAGCAGCCCAACACTATAGCCACTGAGCAACCATGGTGGGTCCCGACGCACTTCGACCCTCGGGCACCCTACCCTTCTAACCTCCACAAGCGAGCCGTACGTGCGGGTACAATACCATGACAGCACGACGGCGCGAATCCGCCTCTAGTGTTCGTGAAATTGCTAATGCACTAAAGCTACAGCGAGATAAATACATCAAAAATATTAGTTGTGCGGAAAAAAAAAGAAAGCGAAGTTTTTTTGAACATAGAAACCTTGCGTAACACAAAGAGCTTCGGAACTCAGTTTACATATCAGCACACATGTAGAGAAATAAAGGTTAGCTTCAAATTGCAATTCTCATAGAACTATATAGGTCCAAGTGGCGCATCATCATCATCAACTGCTTCATCGAACCTGTCAATGTTTAAGCGCTAACAAATATGCTTTTTTTTCTTGCTAAATTGAGCAAGTCTAGATTACTCCTATAGAGGCCTGTCAGTAGGGGCCCCCCAACCCAAGGGCTCAATGCCGCTGACGGCGGTCGACATAAACGTCCACACGAGTAACAGTAATCCCATTCCCAGGGTGGATGTCCTTAGAGTTCTCTGCATGCTGATAGAGTCGAACGGCTGCAACGGTCGAACGATCAACAAAATCACCCCGAAGACTGAGAACATGATCAGACGGAGAACACGATCAGACTAATCAACAGTCTCCAACAGGCGGGGGGGGGGGGGTCTCAGAGAAGACAACCTCGAGCCTCAGGCTCTTTCACGCCTTCTTCATGAGCTACATCACGTACGTGTCAGCCATGCACTGCTGGCACGGCCACAAAAAGAACAAGCTGGACACGCTGATTCGAAAGGGCATTCCCATGCATGGGCATTCCCATGCAAGCCAGCACAGAGTGACTCATGCAGCTAGGGGTTCACAACACCCTGGAAGGGATCATCGATTCGCAGGAATCTGCCCAGCTAGCTCGGCTGTCGTCTGTGCCGGCCGGAAGGAAGATTTTGGTCGTACTCGGCCTCAAACCCACGATCGTTGCCGAGAGCCGACATCAGCTCTCTGATGCCCCAAGGCCCAGCATTCGGGCCTTTCCTTTTCCTCGTAACGTTCATCCGCGGCCGAACATCGGTAGGCGCAGGGCCAGGGCCGTCACGCTTTACAGACACGCTAGGGACGAACCTCGCAGGCTTGCTTCTTAGATGCCGCCCAGTATGGCCCCTCGACAAGGTTTGCTGCCGCTGTCATCGATCACAAAGGTTCGATCCTCCATTCCGCATATTTCAAAGATTATATTCCCTCGAGGGTCTCTCGCCCTCCCGGACGATAGTAGATCGCAAATCTACATAGACTCTAGATCAGCGGCTAGGGCCTTTGCTTCTGGCTCCATTTCCGTCGAAGCATCTAAAATTCTCGGCAATAAGATTATATCCCCGCACAGTATTACTTGGTTTCCGGCACATCTCGGTTGTCATCTAGGCTTCCTCACAAACCTCAATGATACCGCTCAATCTCGGGCGCGTGCTCTAACCCTCAGCGTCAGGGAGGACGCAGGTCTGCAGGATGTCTGTCCGTCCATCTGTCCGTCCGTCCGCTCGTCCGTCCGTCCGTCCGTCCGTCCGTCCGTCCGTCCGTCCGTCCGTCCGTCTGTCTGTCTGTCTGTCTGTCTGTCTGTCTGTCTGTCTGTCTGTCTGTCTGTCTGTCTGTCTGTCTGTCTGTCTGTCTGTCTGTCTGTCTGTCTGTCTGTCTGTCTGTCTGTCTGTCTGTCTGTCTGTCTGTCTGTCCGTCTGTCCGTCCGCCCGTCCGTCCGTCCATCCCTCCGTCTATGTGTATATCTGTATGTCCGTCCGTCCGTCCGTCCGTCCGTCCGTCCGTCCGTCCGTGTGTCTGTCTGTCTGTCTTGCTAAATCATCGCCCTCTGCTAAAAAAATGAAATCCTCGAATTTTTTTTTGTGCCAGAACCCCTATCTAATTGATCATATGTAGTACATGGGACAAACCGTTGGTACGCGGATGTTTTTGCATTCGGTACTTGTTGAAATGCGGCTGTCATGGCTAGAATCGAACTCACGGTAGCTTTTTCAGCAGCGCAAGACTATAGCCACTGCGTTAACACGGTAGATATGCCACCCTTCAATTGAGCGACATCGCAAAATAATGTATGGATAAGGCATTAAAAAAAGCGTTTCGAAGCTCGCGATTGCGGGAAGACTTCTTTCTTTCTATTCTTCCCGTCGTCGTGTCTAATAAAATAAAACAGGAAATGAAAATAATAGGAAAACTACTGATACGAGGAGTTTCGTAGTTCGATACGTTACTTAAATACTACATTTTTCGCTCGAAGTAATTGAATCAGTGGCGATACGAGCTTAGATATATATGTACACGGCTGTGCACGATTTGTTCAAAAGTTCAAAACTTAGTCGATATACGGGGCAAATCGAAGAATCTGGGCTCAGATATGATCCGCGCAGATCAACTGCACTCATTCTTGTGTGGACACCTTCTTTTTTTTTCGCCATGTCATTTGATCCTCTGAATGTTTCACTTCTGCAGGCCTCACAGAGATCGAAACGTTGGTCTTTGAATACATCTTCGTTCGGGAAGTTTTTCTGCTTCCTACATCAAATCACACTTATTTATGTTAGCTCAGCCAGCGGAACGTTTTCAGCAGACGGATTCGGAACGATACTTGTCTGAAACAACACTTATATGCCGACTGGAGTCCGAAGATTGCTAAGAAGAAAGGGATTGTTTGACTAATACACATGTTACGATGGTGTTGCAACGCAATCTTCGGAAACCATCAGCGAGAAGAGCGGCGTTGTTCACTCATCGTGTTGCTTTAATGCTTTTATTTGTTTAAAAGTTTGCACTACCATCCTTGGCTACTGTTTTATTTATTTTCATGACACGATTTTATAACAGAGGTTTACTCCTTGGAGGGCGAATCCTTCTCGCATGGTAGGCAAAACGAGATAACGGAATGAGCAGACAGAGTAAACGCAGTCAGAGATGTCGAATAGCTTTAAAGGGTCACATAAAGACAGCATGTGAAAACATAAAATGTTTTCTTTCGGGGTTGAAGTTAGAGCTTGTGAGTACGCTAAGGCCACAGGAACAAACAACACATCTCCTTGTCGTCTTATCCCGTACCGCAATGAAATGAAAATGGTGTTGTATAATCTTGCTGCGGCCTCCAAAATGCTTTTACGTGGTCGCGTTAAACGTAACATGAAAAAATAAACGTTGTTCCCTTCGATATACCTTAAAGCACACAGAGACAGAGTAAACAACGAAGAGCTCCCTTTTTCATCTTCTTCCACCCAGTCATACCTAACCGAGCTCGTGTGACTGCAAGTTCGGCGAGGCAGACCATATTATACCTCGAAATGTATCTCAACAACACTGTGGATTGTTCTTCGCTTCTCCTTTCTCGTTAGCTGCATCCCAGGCAATATATGCACCGCTCTTGTGACCCAGTCGAATAAGAAATATGAGCATTTCCACCAACCGCGTTGTATTGCGCGCATGCACAAAATTTATTAAACGGATTTCGTGATTGAAAGGAAGCCTGTAAAGTTTTGCGAAATGAGTAAACGTGCCGCAACGGGAACAGGATTGCGCATAAAAGTATTAGTCAATTCCGAGATTCAGGGCACCCCGAGCTCCCACGCTGTCTGTACCTGAAGCGTACTCGAGACGCTGACGCCTCCGTTCAAGCCGAAGTCTCCACACGGGAATCCGCGGCCCTCACGATCCCTTCAGTATATGTGTTCTGTTGTTGAGGTAAAGTACATCTTTGGAGTTCCTCAATTACTGAAGCATATGTTGGAGAGAACTGCCAGTTTCATCATCTCTCTAAGTCTACAGTGGAGTTCAAGTGAAGACTTACCCCCGTATTCAGAAATGCATTTTAACTTGAAGCCCGCGCTTGACTTGGATTTAAATGACGCCTGTCAGGAACGCACCGAAGGAAACACAATGAGCGTCTTGAGCGCGTTCGCATCAGGTGTCATTTATATGAAGTCAAGCATGGGCTTCAAGATGCATTTCTGAATACGGGGGTTATATCTTGAGCACTGCCTATGTAATTGTTCGTTAAGTTGTATGACTGCGGTTACTAAGTCGCGTGAAAGAATGCATTGCAGTAGAGCTGCTTGCAGCTGTCATTGAGTCGGCGCTCTTGAGGCTGTCTTCTAATTCTGGATTTCGAGGCTTCTAAGCACGCTTTTACGAGAGGACACGATGTCGCAAGCAGCCGCGATGTTAGAGAGATACCCGGGTAACAAACTCGTAACTACTTAGCGCCGTAAAATGTGCGCTCTGCATAGCATGCTGGCAAACACAACCGCTCTTTTTTCTAAATGATCAAGGCTTCTCCGCCAATGTAAGCTACCCGTGCAATCTACAGGCTGATTCCCGACTACATCACAAAACTGTATAATCCTTTTATTATATGTTGTCGCCTTTTATTGGCGGTGGCTACTCCGTTTCGCATAGAGATGCGAAAAAAGGAATTAACACCAGTACATTAAAATTATGTCCGAATCACAATAACGTTAACAAAGTCCAGTGACATAAGTACGCTAATGCCCCACTACAAGTGAATCAACTCAGACACGCAGCAATACAAAGTCCAATCGCACATCTGCACTAAAATAAACACAAAGCCCGGTCACATAATTACACTAAAATCAGGGCGCGTAAGAAAGCACGGGTTATATTCATATGGAGGTACATGAATCAAGGCGTTGAATTGTCCAAATAGGGGTAAAAAAAAAAAAATCCCATAGAGTGAGCTTACCGCAAATAAGCACGCTACTCAATAGTTCCCGAGAATATTGCTCGCTTCTAAAAATTTTTCGAGCGCCAGTAACGCTCGTTTATGCAATGAATATGTTAGCCAAGGAACCATACTCCATCTCGCAAGCTGGTCGCAGCACCGCCGAGGGTGCGAGGCCCGTGCACAGGCAATATACTTGCGCAGCTGTATATAGCTCCAGAAGTAAATGGACGATTATTGGCTACGTTAGAGAGTTTTATTTTTCCTTTCTTTTTGCACATGATACGGAACAGTGATAGGAGACGTGTTAGGACCTTTGCTCACGCACGTCGTATCGAGCACTACTGTAGCAATTACGGTAACCGTAATAGCTACACTAACCGTGGGAACATGGCAGCGCTTATACAGCGCCGACCTCCCGCATCGATCCGAATTCGCGCTTGTTACTGGCTCTGCGCCCTGTCAGAAAGAAACGAGTGGAAAAGTCCGTTGTCGCTAAGTCTAATCTCAAGCTGAGGTCAAATAACTAGGTATGTTGTGTCGTAATCATTGAGATCGGCTGCTTGTTTTCACGCTGCTACGACTACAAACACAGCACCGAGCCGTAAAACTGGTTCGATTTCTAGTTAGCAGATGACGCCACAGCATTACCATTGGTTTTGTGTTGACCATGCGGAACGCTATAAAAGCCCAATTATTCACTGCATGATTAATTTACAACCCCGCTCTTGCATGGAACGTGGTGGCGGTAGCGAGCAAACGCTAAGTAGACGCCGAGCAGACGCTGTGCCGCAGGCACGGGCTTCCTCTGTGGCCGCAGGCGAACAGAGAGAGAGAGAGAGAGAGAGAGAGAGAGAGAGAGAGAGAGAGCCCTTTAATGAAAGTCAGAGATTTTAAAAGCCGGCTTACAGACATCGCTGACATGCTACTTTGCGTGAGGAAGGGAACCGCAGAGAAACTCAGAGAAGGAGAGAGGCGCCAAAAACGAAAGGAATAAGTTTTAAAAAATTGGGCACTGAGTTTTCAGCTAAACCTTTTGAAAACATTGGGATTATGAGAACTGAAATCCGATTGTTTCTTGCGCATATGGGGAAAGTGGACGAGACTCGGGTAAGCCTCAATGAGGTTGCTCATGACTTGGCACGAGGACTTGCTAACAGTGGCAGTCACAACCGAGCCGTTCGCCATCAAGCCAGGGAATCTAGAGATCATTTAAAAACATACAATGACATTACCAAACATTACTATTTAGGATGCAGGCAATTCCCATTGCCACATTCAAAACTGAACAGGGCTCAGGCAGTCTCACTGCGCTTATTGCAAACAGGCACATATCCCGCACCGAACCACATTAATAAAATATATCCAGAGAAGGAGATCAAGATGGACTGCAACGATTGTAATTGCATCATTGGAATCAGGCATATGCTGGCGGGGTGTCCCGCGACTCTCCCCGACTTGTTGAGGAATCGATACAGTGGGGAAAAAAGGATTCAAAGCCATTGTTTCAAGACCAACTAAGGGCCGTTCAGGGAGCCCATGATGTCGCTGAAGGGCTTGGCCTGACAATGCCAACGTGGTAGTGGCCCGCCTTGACTTAAGAAGTCGAGCCTCCGGACCTCATCACAATAAAAATTTTCACACACACACATACACACCCACAACGAGTTTTCTGACTCATGGACAACGGAGTGCTATGGCAAAGTCCTTCAGTGATTCCACCATCCTACACTGAGGTGACAGAATTCGCTGCGTGAAAGATGCATGAGAGTGACAGAGTAGAACTACAGTTTGTCGAGTTGACCAATGTGTTCTAGGTATGTGAATAAAAAGTTCATCGCACGCCTCTCTTGTGTGAGGCAGGTGAACATTTCTAAGGGCATTCGCCCATGCTACTTGCTAAGGAAGCTACAAGGTAACTGCAGGGAAAATGTATATGCGTTCCCTGCAGGTAAATGTAAAGCGAAGCCCTACTGTGGCATGCATGTAAACGCGGCTTGTGGTTACGGCGTCAAAACATTTTTTTTTCGTCAATCCATCAACCATGGAGCATGTAAGGGTATGGCAAGCCCACGCTGAGTAGACGACGCGGCGCGGATGAACACATTTCGAGGAGCGCATTCGTCCTTCCTATTGGGTAGGAATTCGTGTAGCTTCCACAGTGCTGCAACCAGCGTGTGAGATAGTGTATAAGATCTTCCTGAGGATGAAGGGCCTTCGGTCGAATGCCACTAAATAGCGTGCAAAACATTGTCTTTGTGTGTCGTGTGACGAACATTCTAAAGGACGATGCTGTCCACCCTCATACCCGTGGACACAAGTGCATACCAAAGTGCATTCCCCAAGTGGACTTCCAATGTGCATACACTCCATACTTTTGATACCCCAATTGTTTGCCAATCTCCGGGGACTTGACACATATTCGCAACTACTAAACTTCGCAATTTCAAATTTGGGCCATGCAGCTCACTTGGTCCGCGTGCAGAAGCCCACTCTCGTGTTTTTCTTTTCGTTCTTCTTTAACAGTTCCCGCTTTTTTTCGAAATAGTGTTGTCCACTCAGCCTTCTGCAAGCCTTCTACGTGGCACACTTCAATCGCACGTGTGTTCTTCGTGCATGAATTCTCGAGCATAACTTCGCGACCGAGGGAATCATCGACGTACCTGTATAGGAGCGCCACTGGAGCACCACCGGCACGATGATTCATTACACTGGAAATGCGACAATCCCCTTCCTGGAACGGCCAGCATGGTGCAGACCGAAGAACTAGCTAGAAAAATAATTTCCCAGCTTTCAGTGTAATTAATGTCCGTATTTCTATCCTGAAAATACGTGCATGCCCTCAACCTCTTACAGCCTGAAATATTTCCGTCCGCAGAAAATCATTCAAATTGCATTTCGAAGTGCTTGTATATGCGACGAAAGAACACGTAAAATTACTCGCACAATATGCTACCAAGAGTGAGATCTGTAAACTCGCCCAAAGAAAACTGACACGGACGTCTAACGCAAGATAACGCCTTTATACACGCATGCTTTCGCACCGAACAAACTCGGACTTTGCAGGTAAACCATCTCACACCTCGTGGCAGTCTGAAAAACAGTCGGTATTGCAGAGGTGGCGAATCGGATGCCGCCATTACGAGTTTCTTGGACGGTTCACCCTGGTTGCAGGCACCGTGCGCGAAGCGTTCTTTTCCCGATTCGGAGACGGCGACAGGCTGACGCATTTTTTTTTTTTGCATTGCTACACACGACGTCAAAATCAGCACTGCCGCCCGTTCAGATTTATGAGCTCAGATTCGGTGTGTCGAGAACTCGCGACAGCGGACCAGAAGAGGTCAAACTTAGCGTCATTTCCCAATCGCGAAATTCGCATGTGACGATGGCGTGCGAAAATTAAAAGAAACAAGAAAGCTCATACAGTACACCACTTCTCTCACTGCCACTCTATAACCGCTGTTGGGGGGAGAGCTAGGCAGCAATCACCAGGAAATCATCAAAACTTGAAAGCAAAGAAAATTGAACAGCGGCAACAAATGCTTACTCACAGGCATTTCGGGTCGACACCGACGACAACGCAGTGCTTCCTTCGTTTCCGTCAAGGCACCCTATATTATTTTTTTTTTCGCTTCCGCTTCCGCGACAAAACCGATTGCCGCCGTCGCCGCCCATACACCTCGCGTGTCTTCGTGCGGGCGAGGTTGTGGCGTTGCGCCGAGAAGCAAAACTGATAAGACCTCTGTTTACGCTTCCTATCAGTGGGCGCGTCGAGTTCGACGCGTAAATTTGATCTTTCTTCTTTTTTTAGCTTGCGCTCCCTGCAAGCCGACCGTAGGCGCGTTTCTGCGCCGCTTAGACTTCTTGCCTTCCTTCCTTTCTTTCTTTGTTGTCTGGTATCATTTCACTGTGAGGACGCAATAAGCGGCCGGGAAGATATGACTGCTCTCGTTTCTGTCAGCATCGGCTTTTCGCACCACCTAAATCAACTCACGGTACGCTTTCGTGCCGTCTGATTCCATCTAATTGACGGAAGCGAAGCTATTGCCGCGAGTCAGAAGAAATGACGTGCGGACCAGGTAAGTCCCCTGCCGATCGTATACAAGGCTTCCGCGAGATTTAAGGTGACTGGCGACGTCGCGGACCGCTGAACAGCCTATAAATTTCTTTTCTCCCTTCCACCCAATGCGAGGAGCACCGTTTATGATAAGGACAAGACAGTAAAAGAACCACTGAACAGGTCGAGAACTACCTGTTGAAGTTCGATGGCAAACTTACCCGCGGCTTTGTAAGTGTACCACACCGCCTCGCGTTTAACGCGTACCTGCGCACGCACGCTCTGTAACAGTTGAAGCGCATGACTGAACGAAAAAGAAAAAGAAACTTGTAGAAACGATCCGAAAGACCGAATGGTCAGAAAGGCGGGCGAATTGTAGTGCATTCTGAGACGGTTTCGGTTGCTCGACAACGCGGACATAAAGAATACGGATTGTCAAGACATGCGCTGACAGGGACAGCGCCTGTCCTGTCAATCAGTCTTCTTTGTTCTCGTGTCGTACCGCTTTACACCGAAACCAGCCATGAATACAAAAATATATGTCAGAAGAACTTTGCTTCCCCTCCCCCACCAAAAAAGGAAAGAAATCAGATATCGCGGGCTGTGGTAATCGGTTTAGACGAAGCTTTCACACCGAACTTCGCGAAGAACACTCTTATTGTTCAGCGACCATTTGCGGGTGTATAGAGCCCCCGACCAATGCCAGTTTGTCATCATTGAAATTTAAAATCAAATTGTGGGGTTTGGCGCGCCAAAACCACGATATGATTATGAGGCACGCCCTAGTTTGGGGACTCCGGATTAATTTTAACCGCCTTTAACTTGCCCCCATTGCACGGTACTCTGGCGTTTCTCGCCCTCGTCGAAGCGCGGCCGGCGCGACCGACATTCGATCCCACGCCCTCGGGCCTATACCAGCGCAACGCCGAAGCCACATACACCACAGCGATGGGGCTGCCAACGTTTTAGCGCTGGCGAACGAGGACAGAGTGGAGACGTGTAAGCAACACCGAGGCGCATCGTGCTGTTTCTTTACTCTCGGCTGCTTCTGTTACGCGACTGGTTCACCCCTTCTCCGTAGCCGACTTCATCTTTCTCTCTCCGATAGACAGCATGGCGAGCATCGTGTTGCCTACGTCACCACTCTGTCCTTGTTCGCCAGCGCTACAATTTTATCCGAAGTCAAATACCAACACAGCCCAACGTGCCTCAGTGCCTTTTGACATATTAAGGAGGAATCCGTTGCTGGCTCTTGAGTGTCCGTGCACAATCCATGGTGGACGCAGGAAAGCGGCGATCAATCACGTTTTCCACGACGGCGTCCGTTCGCGGTTCAGACAACAGCTACAGAGGCAGTCATAGATAGGCCTTCGCCTATCGCGGTTTAGCTCAGCAAAGTGCCCATAGATTTTCTGTGCTGGGAAATGCCTCGATCGGCGCCAACTTGGGGCGTTTAACAATGCGCATCCCGCGTGTCACGACGAATGAAGGACGACGACGCAGCAACGACGACGGCACTGAATTTGACGACGCTGCGTCTTCTCGAACGAACGAAGTTTACAGCACCTACAATCTGCGCGTTGTAGTATATTACTTATTCCAAATAGCGTGCACTATGTATATATAGTGTTCATCTCGAAAAGAAAGCTGACTGGTAGGATTCAATGAATATTTGATGCCCTTGAGGGGAAGCTTTAAGGCTGGGTCAGATAGCTGACTGACTTCATGACTTAGCTGACTTCCTGGTTCAGATAGCTGTGAAGCGCGCGGGTGCTCTCATTAGATGACTAACTGCCGAACCGATTTGAATGAATTTTTGCTGGATTTGAGAAAGAAATCTTTCGAGCTTCTAGAAGTAAATTACTCTTCTACGACACAAGATATACCACTCTCATCGTGAGATTATCAGAGGAGGTTTGATACGCGAGAAGCGACGCAAAGAAACAAAACAAAAAAACTAAAGAGTAGTGGTAACGCCGCATTCCGGTTCCCGCAACAGCTGTAACCGTGATGTCGTGGATTTCGACTGCATCTGCGCAGGTCTAGTTATTTTTTTTTATTCGGTGAAAATAGGAATGCACTGAATTATTAAAAAAAAAAAATGCTTGAGACCCATCTTGTTCAACTGCGAATATTTTTTACAGTGATACAAACTACGACAAAAATAAGAACGTTAATAACTATGACTGCACATGGACGAACCGGAGCTAAATTCAGAAATTGAACTTTCGCTATGATATCCTCATCTTATAATCAGACTATTACTACGAAATTGATAGACATACAGGTACACTCTAAAAACAGTGTCACCCTTTGGGTGTATATTTGCCACACAAAATAATTGACATCTGTCTTGCCCGCATGTTTTTTTTTCTTTAACGCTGCAAGGCCGCTATTTCCAAGTCACGAACGGCATGTGCGTTATCAGCATGACCGAGCATGCTCGACAGGAAAGTAACGAGTGCAGCGTTTGCAAGAAAGGAAGTGCGGGCAAGACAGATGACGATTATCGTTGTGTGGCAAATATACACCCCCGAGGGTGTGAACTTTTTTTAGAGTGTACGAAATATTTTATCAGTCTAAGGTGATTTGTTGCTTTCATTCATTGCCTGAGGCTCAATTTTAGAAATTCAAAACTCAGTACCGAAAACAGGTATCGCGATTCTGTAAACTGCATCTGTTAGAACGTATCAAGCCGACGAATGTTATGAGTTGACGACTTATCTGAAAATCTTGACCACGTTTACAATGGTTTTGCAAAAGTCCTACCCGCAAAGTAGCAGTGTACTTCAAAGCAGCGATTAATACGTAATTTCTTTCTTCGCTTCGGCAACTTTCTTTCAGGAGATCGTATCTAGATACGCAGGAACGGATAAATTATTTTGCTTGGCATACATTAGCGGAATTCGATTCGCAGTGTTGCACTTAAAGAAGGAAAATAAGAGGTAAGACCTAATAAGTGCAGGGAACAGATTTTGGAGTTCGCCCATCGTTATTTCTGCAAAATATTGTTGAAGGTCGCAAAAATTTAAGAAAATTGAGTAGTTGATATTACAGCTGCGTAATCCAGCGTTAAAAAAGTAAATGACGATGTCGTAAACTCCGCCAATTAATGTGCACGTAAATGCCGTCCGGCTTTTTTGGCTGGTTAAAATTTGGATGATGTGGTGCCACTGTGCATCGGTTAAATAGGTGGTTGTAAATATTCCTTTATCTTTATTACAATTGGTTCTCCTGTCGGAGCATTTATTTCGTTTCACATTTATTTGAGCAGTGAAATAGGAATTCATACCGAGCTAAGGGTTTTTCTTAACTCATATGCTGCAAACAGCTGTTAACACCGCTTTCTTTATAGACTGCACAATCTTCTGGAACGGGTCATAACTTTGGTTAGATAGATGGATAGCCGAAAAAAAGCCAAACTGGTGTGGCAAGGTTAAGAATGCTGTTTGCATTAATAACCTAGCCTTGGCTTTATATTCATTTAGAAGCGAGGTTACCGCAATGCACGAGACTCAGTTATCACGCCGCAAGGGACGGTAACAGGACAGCAAATGAGAGAAAGCACTGGCATTGTCTGCCTTTAGCTGCTGATCTTTATCAGCAGCTGTTGCAGCAGCTGTTTTTCTGTGTCCATCTGCCGGGACCATGGCCTTCCCTAGCCATCTCCAATTACCCCTCTCTGTTGTCAGCTGGTTCCAGCCTGTATACAGATGCAAGTTTCCTAATCTCACCTCACCACGTAGTAATCTGGCCTCTTCAGGACTGCGCTTCCCTTACCTTGGCACACGTGCCATCACTCGGTCAGACTCCTGATTACCTGATCTGCGTAATTGCACGACCGGCCTAACTAACTCTGCTTCCTGCTCCCCGCATTTGTCTACCAAGGTCGTCCGTCGTTGCTGCCGCTCGCTGTGTCGTACATGCGTTGCCAACGTATTACCGACCTTGCAGTCGATACGCCACCTTGTAAGTCGTTTGCGGCTCGGCCTAAGGTACGAGGCGGGCACAGGTAGTAAGCATCCTTATGCATTGGGATGCAGCTCCGGGCTCAGCTGTTGAATTACTGGCGGGACTAGAGAGTTTCGGTTTCGCTTGGTACATGATACGTTACAGAGATACGTGGCACGTTAGGCCCTGTGCGCATGCCGATCGTATGCCGCAATATGGGCCGCCGCCGAGCAGACGACGCGACGCGGTCGAACATACTGACACGCGTACTTGTTTATCGAGTGACCGCGTTTCACCGTTTAGCCAATGTTATCGCTCAGCGCAGGATGCGCCTGCATGTATCGGAAGTTTCTGGAATGTTATCGGTGGTTCCATCCGCTGTCTGTTGTTACCTAACCTTGTGTAATCCGATTGCATGTATGCGCGATGCTAATGGTGTAGAACTTTCTGGGAGACACGCCGGCACCAGCGATTACTCCGAAACATTCGATGGCTCATGTATGATAGTCGACGCGCTTGACCCGCTGACCAGATTTTCGACCATCGGCGACTGTGTTTATCGCTGTCGTTGTGCTTTGAGTGTAGCCTGTTTTTTTGAGAGCACAGGTTCGCCCTATAAAACATTAGTTTGGCCATTCAAGTTTTGCTGCTTTCTTCACCGTCACTACCCCGTGACAATATATCGTGGTTCACAGTGCTTTCCCATTGGCAGAGTCTTGCAGATTCCAGAATGCTACAAACGACTCATGAGATGGAGTACAGCAGGGAACTAATATTAATTTTAGCGGCAGCATACAAGGTGCATAATATAAAAAACAGAAAAAATAACTCCGTGGGCTTTGTCCGTGCAACTAAAGTATGGAAAGAAATCTGCGTTTTCACCTTCATACTGGAGGTAAAAGAAAGGCCTATTCAAACTAGACTGTCCCCAACCTGCGCCTGCCGCTTTGTGCAGTCCACGCCGACGTATTCCTCTCTTTTAACGTTACATTTCTTCAAATATTCACTTAATAAAGTGATTCATGGGATGGGGAGATAATAGCCCTCAAGCTGTGCTTACAAAAAGCAGGTAATGAGCTCGCAGTCACCTAGGAGGCATTTCAACAAGATTTTAATTTTCTTCTGCTGGTTCGTGTAATTTGTTCATTCTGCATAATTACTAGCCGAGGGGAACTTGTAACACCGAGGTGGATACAATAGAATAAAGCTGAATGCCTTCTTTCTATACGAGTCCAAGAGAATTCATCTCCTTGTGGCTAATTACGAAAAAACTATTCGGGTACTTGGGAAACCGCTCGATGTTACTCAATTAACAAGGAGCTCTGAAAGCTTAATTGCGTTTCCCGTCAAGAGGCACAGTAGGCAATAAAAATGAATGACGCTTACTTATGTATCCTTACGTGATTTGAAAGCGAGAGCATTAGGACTAGTCTAAGTTATCATCTTAAATTAAAACTCCACCTCAATTCACCTTGCTCTTATTTGTACGTCCTTAATGAACCTTGCTGCCCCTTATTCCCCTTTAATCCGCTTAAATCCACCTTAATCCACCTAAATTGTTTGGATGTGCGCTACGACCCTAGATATCATTTCATCAGGGCTCAAATAAAGTTCTTGTCGTGTCACATCATGTGGGCCACTGCACCCGTCCGATGCCGTGGCTGCTCACCGTGGTGTTTCGCAGTCCGAGCAATGGCGCGAGCCCCAGCAGGTCAAGCGCCGGGGAGGTAGCGCAATCACTTGGTCACGTGGGTTTCGGTGTCATCGAATGCTAAAACGTGGGCAGGATCTTCGTGTCACAGCAAACGGATCTTCCGCTTCGTGGGGCGTATAACGCTTTCGAATTAATAACGATTACGAATGGAACATGCGCAGATAACAAAACCATTTGTCCTAATCGAAGATGTAGCTGGTGTTGCTCGCGTCCCCTCCCATCATTATTTTTTGCAAATACGCCGACAGACAGTAAAGGCAGTGGTAACTAGTAACTACTGTAGGCTACCGTGTATAACAGCTAACCGTTTAAAAAAGCCCACTTTCCACCTTCGCCGCAGGTCCAGTTGGCGACTTGGCTTTTCAACTATCAAAACTTGTAGCCAGCACACTAGTTTGCTGGTGAAGCACTTCTTTCGCGATGTACATCCTTTAGCGGGCAATTTTCGGTCGCCAACACTCATACAACAAGAAACTTTTAATTTCATTCTGTAAATGCTACACGATAAAAATGTAACAACCACAAAGAAGCCCCCTTCTGCGAAATGAATCTCGGGTGAAGAGACACGGCTGCTGCGTTCATTCTGTGGTTTTCGAGAGAGTGGCATGGCGTCGCCATCTTCGAAGTCCCCTCACGCGTGCGCGCACACACTGACCACTGCATGGCTGTATTCTGTCGGTAGAATCCTGGCGCTGCAATCGTTCTGCCAGACTCCATGAGAGGTCCGTGTTGAGCACACGGATTCCTGTGATCTTCCTGTTTGTGGCTTCATAAGTCCTTGCGAACTTTCGATGCGAAAGCATCAAATGGCACATTGAGCGAGAAAGCCGGCGTCTGTGGCAGCGAAACGGCACCTAAATTCCCATTGGCTGCGGCGCCGAGCCACGTGCGAGCCTCCACGGAGCAGAGCCGACGAAATGAAACACTTATTGCGGCGCTAACGCGCAAGGTTTTACGTGAGGGTAGAGGTCATCTCCGCGACGACACGTCAACGTCTCTTTGGAAAGCCTGTGTTGTCCGCGCGAACTCTCGCCTGCGTTCTGGGTAAGCGCTATAAACAGCTTACCAAGTCGAAGACGATTTGACGAGTAGAGATGGAATCGGTCTCGAGACGCCGTCTTGTTTATGCATCGTTGTATCTCTTGTAAATATTGTAACTACATCTTTATGTGTGAGTCTTGCAACGTAACTAGACAGACAGACAGACAGACAGACAGACAGACAGACAGACAGACAGACAGACAGACAGACAGACAGACAGACAGACAGACAGACAGACAGACAGACAGACAGACAGACAGACAGACAGACAGACAGACAGACAGACAGACAGACAGACAGACAGACAGACAGACAGACAGACAGACAGACAGACAGACAGACAGACAGACAGACAGACAGACAGACAGACAGACAGACAGACAGACAGACAGACAGACAGACAGACAGACAGACAGACAGACAGACAGACAGACAGACAGACAGACAGACAGACAGACAGACAGACAGACAGACAGACAGACAGACAGACAGACAGACAGACAGACAGACAGACAGACAGACAGACAGACAGACAGACAGACAGACAGACAGACAGACAGACAGACAGACAGACAGACAGACAGACAGACAGACAGACAGACAGACAGACAGACAGACAGACAGACAGACAGACAGACAGACAGACAGACAGACAGACAGACAGACAGACAGACAGACAGACAGACAGACAGACAGACAGACAGACAGACAGACAGACAGACAGACAGACAGACAGACAGACAGACAGACAGACAGACAGACAGACAGACAGACAGACAGACAGACAGACAGACAGACAGACAGACAGACAGACAGACAGACAGACAGACAGACAGACAGACAGACAGACAGACAGACAGACAGACAGACAGACAGACAGACAGACAGACAGACAGACAGACAGACAGACAGACAGACAGACAGACAGACAGACAGACAGACAGACAGACAGACAGACAGACAGACAGACAGACAGACAGACAGACAGACAGACAGACAGACAGACAGACAGACAGACAGACAGACAGACAGACAGACAGACAGACAGACAGACAGACAGACAGACAGACAGACAGACAGACAGACAGACAGACAGACAGACAGACAGACAGACAGACAGACAGACAGACAGACAGACAGACAGACAGACAGACAGACAGACAGACAGACAGACAGACAGACAGACAGACAGACAGACAGACAGACAGACAGACAGACAGACAGACAGACAGACAGACAGACAGACAGACAGACAGACAGACAGACAGACAGACAGACAGACAGACAGACAGACAGACAGACAGACAGACAGACAGACAGACAGACAGACAGACAGACAGACAGACAGACAGACAGACAGACAGACAGACAGACAGACAGACAGACAGACAGACAGACAGACAGACAGACAGACAGACAGACAGACAGACAGACAGACAGACAGACAGACAGACAGACAGACAGACAGACAGACAGACAGACAGACAGACAGACAGACAGACAGACAGACAGACAGACAGACAGATTACAACTGATGGTGGCCTGCCTCGGACCTCTGCCCGTTGCACTTCGCGTCTGGAAGAGGCAGGACGTGTACCGAGTGAGCTCCTGAACAACACTTTGCAATATGTTGAACGATATTTCCATCATGAATCCGGCACCTCAAAAAAGGCGGGACGTAATGCCAACACATTTTCTCTCGCATTTACCGCTAAATCGCCAAGGGATTTTTAATGCCGCTGTTTTACAGCGAAAGCTGTATATGACTAACCTTCCGCAGTTTTTTCGACGTCCGGAAACGGAAACGGACTTAGCGATTTCTGCCAAACCCATATACAGTGGGTTTCATTGTTTGCTTTGCGTGTGATCACGTACTGGTTCAGTGCGGCGGCGCAGATGTCAAAATGTGGAACTGATTAGAACGCTCGCCTTGAAAGATAGCGGGACGTCAAGGTTATCGCAGTATATAAGCAGGAGAGGTATCGGCGATAAAAGCAGCTACGTTATCGACGGGACGGACACGTATAGTTCATACACCCGAAGAACAACATGCGCACGAGGAGCGGCGGAGGGAGCAGCAGCGAAAATGTAAATGGCGCCGGCGCGAAACAACCACCGACGAAGAACGTTTCCGTGGTAATGAACGAACAAATGAGAACCAATTCCACTCGATGAAGATGGAATGGCAGCGAGAGCACTTTGGTTTTCGTTTGAAAGCTTTAACTGTAGTCAGCTTTAGCTGCCATTCCATCTTCACAGAGTGGTACGGTTGTCATTTTTTTAGTTCATTTTCGCTTTTCTGAGCTGAGAGTTGGCGCCGTTTTCTAACGTGAAATTGTGCACACGGTTCCCACCAGTTTTATCTACAAATTGTGCTGTTTGCCTATCCTCCAAAAGCGAATCCGTAAAGATAAAAAGTTTATAACGTGTATGGGAGCCAACGATCAATGTTGCTTCATTCATAGCTTGCGTCGACGGTGCGCTAACGATGCGAGTTTCCCTTCTTGTGTTTGAGCTCTGTTCTTCGATTTTCTCACCTCCCGTCTTCCGTATTTACTGCGATCTTCAAATCACCGAGACATGAATCTATATTTCTTTCTATTCTTCACATCTTTCACTCAAGGAAGATTTTCTTTCTTTTTTCTCCAGGTGAGTTCTATCCGTGAAGATTTTTCCGTAGTCTATCATACATCAGCTTATCACTCCCCCTCCCCCCTCCCCCCCGACCCTCCGTTTTCTTTAAACTTCATTTCCTGCCGTCAGACGTCTTACGTGCCTCTAGCTTCGAACGTGACTGGAAGGCTTCATCAATTTACCGTCACGGGCGCATAACCTGTTCATCTCGTTTATTTTTTACGTTTTTTAGGTACTTCTCCATATGCGCACTCGGGCGTCTCGGCGCCTGGAAGAAGGCTTTCGTCGCAGTGACACTTCGGGCAGAAGGAGGCCCCGGGGTTATGATTTCCCAAGGAGGCCGTTGGGCTGACGGTAATAACCCCCGCGTTAATTCCTTTTTCATTATTACTATTTGTACATGTTTCTACGCTCCTTAACCTCTCGGCAAGAAATATAGCGACCGGTGGAAATTGTTTCTCTCGCGAAAGCAGTGGTGTGCTGCAGGGAAGTGCGGCGGAATCAAGTTCATGTTGTCGCCATTTCGGTAGCGCGAGAGAAAATGACGTCCCAAACTTGCTATGTGCTTAGGAGTGCGACTTCGCGGTAAGGGTGGCGATGTGGGTTTGTCGGTTGATCCTCGTCTAATATTGATCGTCTTCGCAGCACAAACATGGACGAAAGAACAAACGAAACACACACACACGCTCTCGCTCACTCACTCACTCACTCACTCACTCACTCACTCACTCACTCACTCACTCACTCACTCACTCACTCACTCACTCACTCACTCACTCACTCACTCACTCACTCACTCACTCACTCACTCACTCACTCACATAGAGGTGAGTGAGTGAGAAGAGGTGACGTAACTTGCTCGGTATACTGTGGCATTTCTCGCGACAGTTTAAACCGTACTATAACTGTGCCTATATAGAAGCGCAAACTAGAATTTTATCTTTCCTCCTCAAATGAAACAAGTTTCATTTAAATCGGTCCAGCATTTGCGTAGTAAGAGCATTTCCGCGTTTTATATGCATTTGAATGGGGAAATCTGAGCCGGTCGCGCGAGTTAAAAGTTTCTCTTAACCAACTCCGATTTGCCTATTTAAATGCGCGTGTAAAATGCAGAAGAAAGCTATGATAAGAACATTTTTGGACGAATTTGAATTAAACTTGTTGCATCTGAGAGTGGAAATGAAATTCTAGTAACGAAGCAGAATTTTTTAATCGCGACGGCACATTCGGGACCGAACTAAAGAAAAAAAGAAAGAAAAAAGAAACTGATTTCAATTGGGTAAAAGGCAAACACTGTGGTATAAAGTAAGTTTAATGACACATTCAGAATGTTATCTATAATTAAATCAGGCGCAAGGAGAGAAATATTACACAATTCCAAAGGCGCATAAGTAAGAAGAACACAGAAGTAAAACGCACTGATAGGAATCTAGGGAATTGTAAGTACAGTATTCTATAATGTGAAGGTTGAGGGACACATTTAAATGTGCACGAGTGAAAATAGCAGCAAAGAAATAAAGGATGGGGGAGGGGGGGGGAACGTACAATTCTAAGAAGCGCATAAACATAAAAACAGGTTTTATTCACGGAGAATATGCTCCAGAAGTTCCCTTTGAATATTAGCCGCTTCAGTGCAAGTGACAGCATTTTCTGGCAACGCTTCTCACTCGTTAGTGAACTGCACTAAAGGTTCGTGCAAACATGGATTCGGTTAGCGTATGAACAACGCAAAAGTTCCAGCGTGATCTGCTTGAGAGCCGCGGTGGTCAGGCTAGCTTTCTTCGCTATTCCTGGAACAGCAAGGTACACGGGAGGCTTTTTCCAGCACCACAGAGGGGATGGCGTTCTTGCTACGGGTGAGTGCCTCAATGACAAAGAGTGCCGGTTAGCCGCAACTGATCTGGAGTACGCTGCCTTGCGTCTTTTCTCAGGCAAGCGAGCGAGATGGCGGCCAGGGACTCTGGATATACGGCGAACATGCGCCCGGAGTGCGTCGATAGCTATATAAGTCATTATTGGGTGGTCTCTCGCGGTGGCAATTGTTGCTACGGTTGAAGCATTTCGAGGTAGCCCCAGACATGTAGCACAAAGGAGGAGCAAGGCAAAGCACAAGGAAGCAAGCGCAGGGGGAGGTCTCGGCAAAAGGGCACAGGTTCCATTTACACGTTCGGTAGTCGAACTTCGGCGCGCTGAGGAGCATGGACAGAATGTGCCAGTACGAGAACGATACATGCTGAGATCAGTGCCCATGGCGCGAGTTACATAGTCACTTCAGATGCTAAATGAAGGGAAGTTTATGCAACCAATTCACGATGTGAGGACGCCAGTACCACACATGCAGGTGCTTTTCTAATGTTTCTTTCAAACTTGCGTCGGTATGACATGAAAACGCTGGCCGCAACGTATTTAAGTCACCAGTGCGAACGTCCAAAGGAAAACATGTTTAAAAAAAGAATCATTACTTTACAGGCGATTAAACTACGGCAACGACGATTGTCGGCAACACGGCTAACAAAAAATTCATAGTTACAAACTGAATAAGCTTAATTTCGCAGTCTTCTCTTTCACGAAAACAAGAAGGTATACTTCAACGACTTCGGCACTCTGCATTGATATTAAGTTGCTTGCAGCCCCGCCATAGAAGACACAGCTCCAGCCGTGGGCCGAACGTAGCCTGCTTAATTTTTTTTTCCGGGGTGGGGGGGGGGGGGGGATTACATTCTGGTTTTACTGAAACGTGCAGTGTGGATGTGGCTCAGGCAGGTGTCCCCCGTTCGTTCGCATTTCCTTGCCCTTGTTATATACACGTGGCTTGTTGGCTACAAGAAGATGGTCGAAAAAGAAAAGAAAAGGAAAATAACTTGGTCAGGGGCGGCATTCCCGGGTGATCACTCTCGAAGATCGTTTCAAATTCGCTAGATTTCGTGAGACTTAGTACAGGACATGTCGAAGTATACGGTCGACGGCTCTCTCCGCACTGCGACAGCCGACACGGTCGACCGCTGTACGCACTTGTCGGCCGAATATGCGTGGACCAGTCCGGTGCCGAGTCACGTGAAATCTCTGGAAAGCGAAAGCATCACCTAAAGTTATCGGCCTGAGAATACCGCCCGGTCACTTTGCATGATTGTGACGTTTCGACAGCTGTACGCGTTATACGGGGAAACTTGCATACTATCAAGCTCTCTCTCTCTCTCTCTCTCTCTCTCTGTCTCATTTATCAAAGTGACGTTTCTCTACCTCGCATACCGCGCAAAGTGGCCACACCTTTTACACATCAGTCCTCGCCGTGAGCCAGACCCGAAACTTTGCATAAACGCTCCACAGGCATGGTTTGAGGTGTGTCTTTATACTTGAAGTTCACTGCCAAACGTTCCGGTACAGAAAGAGCCTTCGGGTACGCCGTGTAAAATTCGAAAGCCAAAATACATTTCCTATTTACCGACCACGTCGCTTCGAAGGCACGTTATAACGTAAGACTACGTATTTCTGTAGCAGTCGATACGAAAAGAGAGACAAACAAAAGGATATTTTTAGAAAAGCTACGTCGTTGCACAGCGCCTCGCTGATCGGCTTCGTCGGGTCTCTCGGAGTCATTTGAAATCATTAGGGCGCGAACACCGAGTAGCGCGAGCATATACCACGTCATGCGTGCGCGACATCGTGATGAGTAAAAATACCCGCGGTGACTCGGACATTTTTCTTCACGTTGTCGTGTTTTGTCGTTTATCATTGTTTTTCTTCGTTCTTTTGTTAGTTTCTCGATACGTCATGCATGCAGGAAGCAAGGGCGTGCCGGCAGCATTGCAGGTTTGTCGTGACTAGACCATTCATTTGCCGACAAGAAAATAAAAATAAAAAATAAAGGTGTACCCCACACGTATGTGCTCGCAAGGACAACTTTTACCTTGTTAGCATTGATGACGTTTGCGAGGTTGTTCTGCATTTGTGTGTTCGTGTTTTCATGATAAAGAAGAGAAGTGGCTCCCGTGGGGGGTCCGATGAAGGCCACGAGGCTCTAGATGGGAGCGAGTACGACAGCTTTACACGGAGCATTCATTTCACTGCTTGCGATACCACGTACCAGACGACTGCTCATAAATAGACGACGTAGATAGCAGATGACTGCCGGCGCTATGGGCTTGCCATGTCGGGAAAGCTGTATTTTGTTGACAAGACATGTTTGTCGAACAACGGAGAATGCGCAAAGTTCGAAATTTATACAACGCCTTCGTAAAGACGTGCTATAATCTCCAATGTTCAGTCGGGAGCAAAAGTGACGGACCCCTGCAAGTGCATCGAAAAAAAGTTACTGCTCAGGCTCCCTTTAGGCAGCCTATACATTCACTCTATAGGTCTAAATAAAGCCCCTTGATAATTTGAAAGTAGCGACACTCTCCTCCTCGCGGCGCTTTCCTCCTCGATTCTCCTCGCCCGCCGGGTGCGCACGGAACGCTTTTTCTCCTGGGCTCCCGCGGACGGGCCGCAGCATTCTATGGAGGTGTGTAATTTGGGGCCAGTAGCGCGCCCCAGTGGTGCTGAAAATCTTCATAAATGCGGATAACAGCACCGATAATGCTGAAGGAAACGTTTATGAGGAGGTTCGTATTTTCTTAAAACCGTTTGAAAGGGGTATACTGGCGTAAAAGGAGCTTTGAGGCGAATTTTATACTCCAGACAATTATCTGCCAAATGATCACATACTTTACTTAGTGCGTCTGATCTACTATTGCTTGTGGCACACCCCTTTTCGTGTGGCTTATTAAGAGAAAGCATTGGATCTCTGTTTCAAGGTCGCGTTGTGAGCTATAGAAAATATCACGTCACCGAAGGAAGGCCGGAAGTGAACCAACGCATGTGCAGTCGTGTAAAGAGATGATTGCTTATTAGCAAATTTAAGTAATGATTGATTAGTGATTGCATTAAGATGAATAAAGGTGTATTATGGAGGATTAAAGTGTATTAAGGAGAATTAAGGTTGATTAAAGTCGATGAAAGTGGATTAGGGTGAAAGAAGGTGGATTAAGGTGTATTATGGAGGTTAGGGTATATTAGCGAGGATTAAAGCGAATGAAGAAGGATTCGGGTAGATTAAGGTCATTCAGGAGGATTATGGTGCATTAAGGTCGATGAAGGTGGATTAGTGTGAGTGAAGGTGGATTAAGCTGCGTCAAGGAGGACTGTGTAGCATTAGGGTGCAATAAAGTAAATGAAGGAGTATTAGGGTGGGTTAAGGAGGATTAGGGGGGGTTAATGTCGATGAAGGTGTATTAGGGCGAATTAAGGAGGATTATCGTAGATTAAGGTGCATTAAAGTGAATGAAAGAGGGTAAGGGACAATTAAGGAGGATTAAGGTGCATTAGGAATGATTTGGGTGGATTAAGGTCGATGAAGTAGGATAAAAGGGGATTATGGTGAATTAGGATTGATTAAGGTATGCTAAGGAGGATTAAGGTCGATTAAGGTGGTTGAAGGATTGGCATGGATTGAGGTTTATTAAAGTAGCCCTTACAACCTTGATCCTCCTTGATCCACCCTAATCCTCCTTAATACTTGCTCATGCACCTTAATCTTCCCTAATGCAAACTAACCCACCTTATTCCACCCTAATCAGTCTTAATACTTTCATCAAGCCTAATTCACCGTAATGCAGCCTAATCAACATTAATCTATTTCTCACACCTTAATCCTTATTCATGTACCTTATTTCACCTTAACCCTGCTTAAAACCCTAGACCACCGTCATAAACCCTAATCCACCTTAATCTACCGTGATCCATCCTAATCGGTCTTAAACCTCCTTTATCATTCCTAACCAATCTTAATCCTCCTTCTTCCACCTCAATCCTCTCTAATCTTCGTTCATGCACCCTAATCTACCCCAATCGTTCTTAATACACCTTCATCAACCCTAATCCACCTTAATACTTTTTCATACACCTTAACCCTTATTCATGCATCTATTCCACCTTAATCATCATTAATGTACTCTAATCCACCTTAATCCGCCCTAATTCACCTTAATTCAATGGCGAGTGAATCATTAGTTGGCTAATCATTCTCTTATACAGGGGTGGACATGTTTTGGGTCGCCTCTGGCCTTCCCTGGGTAACGTGATATTTTCTGTTCACAAGGCCACCTTGCAACAGAGATCTGCAGGGTTTTGCCTTAAAACTTAAACGCAATGTCGAATAGCTAGCGCTCATCACCTGCAATACCACGTATATAGTTGCCACAATTTTTTTTCAGGACTTGCATTCATTGTATCTGACTGACGCACAGTTCGACGTAAGGTAGAAATAATAGCTCTTCTACAAGCCGCTATTTCAATTTTCAATAAAACAGGCAGCGGATCCGAACAATCGCGAAAAGTGCGATCGAGAGGCTGTACCTTCGCACATAATTTTTCGCAGCGGAAAGCAGAATCTATAGTGCTGCGTTTCCGACTGAATAACAACAATTGGCGACGTTCCAGGTGATGGAGGTGCCGCAGAATATTAAATATACTGAGGACAACAGCATTCTTATGCAACGTACAAATTGCCGCAACAAAACGTTGGTGAGTAGGCCGGAAGAATGAAAAATATGGATCATTACGGGATGCTTTGCTACGAGCAGTAAGAAAGACGCCTGACCTCGCAATCAATGCTGTTTCTTGTTGTAACAAAGTTCTTTCAGCCAATGTTATGCAGCCACTGTTTCCTGCGCAAGCCGTCACAGTTTCCTTGTGATATCGCAAAGAAAGGCATAACCACCTTCAGGTTTCTTCCTGCAGTTATATGTGCAACCGCACGGCATAGCGCTAGCACGTAGAGCAGTAAACACAGCATACAACGTTCGCTACGCCGACCTAAAGCGCCGAGCCAGCCGAGCTGAGGAGAAAAATGGCGCGAACAAAAAAGAAAAACACAAGCAAAACGCAAGATCCGTGCGTTTCCAAGGGCAACAGAAGGGAGACCAATCGTCGTGCAGAAAAACTGGGACAAAACTTGTTGCCGCGGGGGGGGGGGGGGGGCAAGCACAAGGGGCGAGGAGGTCGCGCGGCGGCGGCAGAGTTCAAAGAGAGGCGCTACCTTAAAATTATCAAGGGACTTTAGGTCGAAATAAGGTCCCTTAAACTTCGTAAAGTAGTGCCACGCTTTGAAGAATGCCGCCTCCTCCTCACGCGCTCTGGGTGAGGCCGACGCCGCGTCGCTATTGGCCTAATAGCATCACGTGGGCCCTCGCGCCGTGCATCGGCGCCATTTTTGCTCGAGAAGCGTCTACGCAGTGGCGAGGAGCGCATATTGGCGCCGTTGCTACGTTGGAGCAGTGTAGGAGGCGCCACGGTCGACGAGGGAGCGTGAAAGAGAGGAGAAATGAGGAGGAGTGAAGTCGGAGGAGGAGAGTGTCGCTGCTTTACGGAGTTTAGGGGCCTTTAGGTTGAAAAGCATGTCAGCGCCACCTAGCGCCACGCGGCTAAAGCTCGAGTGATGTCACATCCCGCGCAGTGCGCATGTGCGTTGCTATATTACTCGTCGAAATGGCATTCGCAAATGCGCACTGCGCCGGAATTGACGTCACACGACCTGGGGAGGCGTGCGGCCAGGTGGCGTTGGCATGCTTTCCGGCACGCACTCGCAGAAGTACATTACTTTTGCTCATCAATTTACAAATATAGCAGACGACGGCAGGCGGTATGTGTGTCGGCTCTGTCGATAATGTTGTGTTTCGCCCGATATCGTGTTTATCGAATGAAAGAGTTTGCCAAGAATATGCTAATTTACAACGTCTTTGTGTATACGTACTAGAGCAAACGACTACAGCCACTACGTGCGTGTCGATTGGACGATGAATCTTTTGTCGACAGCACGATTTGCTAGAATAAATTAAAGAACGTCAAAAGTGTATGCAACTGTACAATACTTGCGAAAATTAGTGCAATAAATTTATTTTGTTTCAAAAGTTCTACTCATGCATCCCAGATTATTGATTTCAAGTGGCACTGTCGATGCGAATGTACCTGTGCGAAGTAGATGATGAAAACTACATTCTCAATCCGGATTCACGCAGGTTCCTCTTCAGCATGCGTAACATTTTTGTAAATGTGTTCAACTCAGCCGAGCTATATGGGAACGAGATCAGGAAGGATGTTACGTATTAAGTGTATATAATAGCCAAGACGAAAAGCTCCAGCAAAGGAAAATACGGCGCTCAAATGCGTTCACTCCAAATAGGTTCAACTTACCGAGCGTAAAAAAAAAAGGTGTTCAGCTCAGACACCTATGACTGCTTACGTGTGGAAATGCGTAGGCGTTATACCGTTTGTCACCCGATCGGAAAGTCATGAACGCGCTCATTTTTACACACTCATGACGTGGCGCCACCTCTTCCCGATTAGCTGCGCTGTCACGTGCCCAATGACGCACGCAGTAGACACACCTTAAGTCAGCCAGAACCGTGGACCCGTTGTAGCGTCGGCAAAGCGTGCTCGTCTTGCACCCCTGCAGGCCCGGACTCGATTCCCACCTAGACTGAAATGTCCCAAAGCTGTTTTTTTTTTAAAATCAATCATTTTACTTAGTTCACAGGAATCTCCCTGAAAAATCTGACATCAACGCGAGCATTCTTTGACGTGCTTTTACTCTTTGCGCCGTCGGTCATTTTTGGGGCCATGTTTTGGTTACGCCGACGCCGACGGATTTTCGCGCAATGGGGCATATAATCAGGTTGGAGTTAAATGATTTTCGAATCTCTTCTATTCGTTTAACCTATATGGAATGCGATCGAGAATGGTACGCGTTATCATGCGCTAACACTGCATCGACGCTGCGCCACTGACGTCTAAGCCGGTTCTACTAACGCATAGAACTACCGCGCTTACGCGATTTTAGACGTCGCTGGCGGCGAAGCGCGCAATGACGCGGCCTTCTTCAGAATGACTCGCCGTCTTTTATCGCAGAGGACGCGGTCTTCGTCTACGAGCGCTTTCGGGTTATTACACTTGTACGATGACTCGCCCGCGCGAAATTCGCTCGTTCGCTGGTCCTCGCGCTCCAAGCGGCGCGCCTGTATAACTGCCCATTATACGAAGCTCGACTCCCTCCCCCTCCCCCCGCACGCTGATTACGAATTCCAGAGGAGATGCGGTGAAGCAGCGCGATCAAGCACTCCGCTGACGGGGCGCATTGTCCACGTGCCTCTGCGCGCGAGAATTCCTTACCCGTGTTAGCTGCTGCCCTTTACGGCGCTTGGAATATTCCCGGTAATAAGGGCGGACGATTACGAACTACCATTATTACTCTGTTTATGATTTAGGACCGAGGACCTGACTGCTGCTGGCTGCCGACTGCTTCGCTGTCTGTACTGCTGGATGTTAACTGCTGTCATAGTAATAGTAACGAGTATACGCACAACTACTTACTATTACCGTCGTCTCGCCTATCTGCACAGGGATGCATATTTGTCCATATGACTGCTTCTCTATCTGTACTGCTGGATGTTAACTGCTGTCATAGTTAGTCATAGTAAGGAGTATACGCCCAACTACTTACTATTACCGTCATCTCGCCAGCTGTATAAACTATCTGCAAAGGAATGCCTATTTGTGCATATGTCGGAAGCACTGCTTCGTTAGCAGAGGCTATGCGTTTAAATTTCCCCGGTCGTTGGTTAGAGGGATCATCCGGCGGTACCATAAACGTTACGAGAGACGAAGCGATATCGTCAGATCCAACGGTCATAACAACCAACGACAATTTCAGTTTCTTTAATGACACCAACAAGCACCGAAAATTTTGTTGAAAGAGGGCTCGGAAAACAGAGTGGGACGCAACACGTGACTCATCAATATGCAGTGTGTGCTCGATGACAGATGTGTCGTTAAAGAAAGTACAAAAAAAGAAGCTCATGCTTTAAATAGCGAGCTTAAATGATCTAATGCCTTTTCAGGTAGACGTAAGTGCAAGAGAAAAAAAAACATGCTCGAAGCGTGAAACGTTGAGTCATTCAACGAAACTTATCACGTCACAGGCCTCTTTCTGAGCGGCGATTTAAACGTCGTGGTTAGTATTCAGTATGACGCCATAGTTACACTGCCAGCCACCGCAGTAGTTTTTCGATTAACGTTAAAGGGCGCCTTGGAGTGTCGGATAACAAGAACACGCAATCGGTCATGCTCCCATATCAACATCTTCCTCTTTCATAGGGTTTTCCGAGTACAACGAACTCTACGCGTATAGCTTACAGATGACTGTGTCGACGAATCGATAAAGCCTTTCGGGTTATCTGAACCCGTAACTGTGCGGCTGCCGTTTGGCCAAGTCTGACGATGCACGACAACGCTACTTCTCTCGCGGCAGGTGTCGGAGCAACTCGCGGAGAGATAGCTAATCGGCGTGACATATCTCCCCCTGCGCTGTGATGAATTGTCCCCGGTGGTTCATTGTTATACGAGGTCGATGATCGCCTACTAGAATGCCCCGCTCCTGATCCGTGATATCGGTTTGCGCACTTCCTGAATGAGGAGATGAGGCATATTTGCTTCACGAATCCGTTACTACCGCGTGATCGGCCTATCAGCTAACCGAATAATCCCTACCGACTCGCAGCACTGCATAAACGCGGAATCATCGCCGCTAGATAAGCGGAATAATGAAGAGAATAAAGGGAATGGAAATTAACCGCAAGTCGAGTCGAATAAAAAAGATCCATCTCGTATTCGCAACTGTGGCGCGTAGTCTACGCACAAAACACACGCAATCTGCATAAAACACAAGGTTTCTGGAGAAGAAAGAAAAGGTAAATGGAAAGCTAGAGTGAACGTAGAAATCTATAGTCCTCATTTGTGCAAGAGTAAATGCATCACTGCATATGTGAATGGCACTTATGTTGTATATTCCATCATATTCCTCAATTGCGCGTCGTACAAAATGAATTACATTCGGGGGTAATACGTGCCGAAGCAACGATGTGACTATGAGGCGCGCTTTGCTTCTCGTACTTTTGCAGCGCATATATGTTTATGTACCCATAGTACCAAGTATGCTGTCATGAACACTATAATCAATCAATCAATCAATCAATCAATCAATCAATCAATCAATCAATCAATCAATCAATCAATCAATCAATCAATCAATCAATCAGTCAGTCAGTCAGTCAGTCAGTCAGTCAGTAAGTCGATCAATCAATCAATCAATCAATCAATCAATCAATCAATCAATCAATCAATCAATCAATCAAATCACTTTATTGTCCCAAAATATTACAGTGGTAAATGGTGGCCAAAAGAAAGCTGCAACATCACAACCTTACTAGGCCTAGGCATCCCATCAACGTTAAAACAGGGAACAGCACTGTTGTAAGCTTTAACGTGATATAAAGAGCGGGAAAATAAACAAAACATTCGAATGTGTTTGCATACAACATCTGTTAAGAAAGAATAACAGATCTGCCAGGGACACGACGACGGCGACACAATTCATATTCCCTGCAGAATGCACGCTTGGATACATATGTACTGTACAAAAGATGCATACAACATAAAGAAGTTTAAGAGTATCGCAAGTGTGACAGAACACTAAAGTAAGTTGAAAGATTATTTAGATTTTCAAGAATGTAGCCTACTTATGCTTTCTCTTTCTTTTTTTTCTTTTTCTTTTTGCAAGGAACGGAATGTTTCACATTGCTCACAAGGTCAAACCCATTTGTGTTAATTGCTCGTCGGTGCATGTGTCTGCGTGTGTGTTTGCTCATTTTCTTCTGTCAACACTTCATCTAAATGTATCTAGAAAAGCCGGCGAGGAAAGTTTCTACCAATTGGTGTATGATCAAATCAATGGGTCGATCAATCAATCAAATTTTCAGAGGTTTGCTATCCTAAGACGGTCAGAAGGACCTTAGGATAGAAGAAAAAAAAGGAAGGGAGAAGGGTATACACTTCTAAACACTACACGAGCTTCCTTGGCATTTTTGTTTGTTCTTTCTTCGTTCTGCGACTATGCCCAAACCTACGTGTTAGGTCCACCAGAGGTTGTCGTACGCTGCGCGAATGCATCATAAGCTTTCCGAAAGCGCTACTTTAAGCAATACGTAAATCGTGCGATGTTTTCGGCAGGCTCCTCGTGTCTTCGTGCTCGGCGCTCGTCGCACCCAGAGCGCAGTCCGTCAAACTCTGACACTAAAACCTTTCGCTGTGTCGGGAAGCCTGACGACCCCGAGTTCAACGTACGCGCGCGTGACGGGCCGTCGAGTGAGCGCACGCACGTGCAGACACACGGAGCTAAGGACCAAATAATAAAGAAGGAGGCGCGCCAGAGGCTGAAAGCAAGATTGTATAGCTGTTTCCAAATGTGTCGGGCGACGGCAGGAAAACCTGCAAGCGCACTGTATACAACGTCCACTGTTTCGTTTGCTTCGTGATCTGTCGTACAGCTTCGTTGAGACGGAAGCCTGTCGCGTGCTGTCCGCGAAGACACGGCCAGAACGTTTGTGTTCGTTAATTGGCTTTAGGCTTTCGCACTCCACAGGGGGTTCAACAAAAGGAGCAAATGGACGAGCTGTGTTTAGATATGAGAAAAGGCTAGTACGTTCACGGCATGATTGCGGCATTCGGCAAGCTCTCCACGACGATACGTGTAGACCATTCGTATTCATTAGTGGCCTTATTATTGTTTTCGCACTGAACGGGCCGTTGAAAACGGTGGTTAGAACTGGCAAATCGAGAAGTTGTGGTTGGCTATCCGAAATTATATGTAGTTTGAAAGCAGGCTAAATCGAGGTATTATGTTAGTTTGGGGAACTTTTCGGAGATTTGTTGTTGTTCGTGTTTATTCGCGCTGACAATATGAGAAGTAGATTGGGATATACCATAAGCCGGGCGCCGCATCCACAAATGCTGTCATTTGGTGGTTGTGCTCGGTCCGTTAACACAACAGCACAACATGCTCGAGGACGAAAGAATAGCGCGTACGTAATAGTCTGCAGTGCATGCTATAGGAACGTCATGGATGTCGTACATGAAGGTTACCTAATAGGGAGTCCCATTGACGTCCTCTTCACGCTTCCGTGCTCTTTAAGAATCGTCTGCTGGGTGATTTCGTTGCTATATAAACTTCACCATAACCATGCGCGTCCGTATATTTTGCACCAAGAAAGTAAATTTCGTTCATAAAGCATTAAACGTTCTGCGTGTATAGACATTGAGATGCAGGGAAAGCAGCTGATAGGGTGGTAATTTTTCTGCTCGACCGATAAATGGCACTTACCGGGTCACTTGTTGCTATAAACACTACATGCACACCTTTCCACTCGAAAAAGTAAATCAAGGATGACGAAGCGGTTCCTGCGGCCCGAACACCTTGGCGTATTTCTCAACTAACGGTTATGCGGACATTCTTGTTCTTTTTTTACAGAGCTTCAGATCGGTGGCAACATTATTTTTATTTTTTACTACGTTTTATTTCGAGTACGTATAGATATGCAGTTTCTGAGATTATGGGCTAAGTGGCCCCTCTCTAAAGCATTGAAACCAGTGTTTATTTTTACTAGAAGGAGAAAAAATAGACACGTAATTAACTAATAAAACAATGACAGCAAAACATCGATATCAATATATAAAGTTCAAGGCGCGATAAAACCCTTAACATAGTTAAACATGCAAGTAAAACATCATAAGTGAATTATTATACGCTATCTACCCTAAAACAAGTTTGACAAGAATTTTCACGTATTACACGTTATTTTCCAATATCTGTAGCGAAACAAAAAGTAGCCCGTGCCATATCCAGCGCAAGAAATAATAATGATAAAGTACGCAATTTTAACGACGCTACAAATCTTCGAAATAAGCAAAAGCAATCGATTAGTATTTTCCTTCGACCAACCTCTCCGCTTTTACTTTCAAAATATCTTCTTGCATTTCTCTTCCTCAACACATTATTTAAGCAAAAGAACATTTTGAACAGAGACGGAGAAAGGCAAAGGAAAGACAGGGAGGTTAACAAGAGATTATCTCCGGTTGGCTACCCTGTACTGGGGGAGGGGCAAGGGGATGCGATAGGTGAGAGAGAGAAGGATTAAAAAGAAAGGAAAAAAAAAACTAAACACACGCACGCACGTACACACGAACTGTTTCTGTGGGCACTGCTGTCATGCAACCCGCGAAGGCATTCCTAGTCTTACACAGTGTCACCGTACAATCCTACGTCACACACTGTACAGTCACAATTTGTCAGAAAGTTCCGTGTCTTTCAAGTATCGCAGCAACGCCTTTATAGCGAATCGCGCTGATGTTCGCGTAGGCCAGTTTGGAGATCACCGGTAGGCTGTACCGCAGGAATCCAATAAAGAGGACTCAGTACAGACGCGCGCTAGCATTTGTCGTGTTTTCAGCCTGCGTAGAAACGACGGTCATAGCTCATGAATGCGGCTAAAAAAAAAAGAAACTGCTGGCTTGTAATGGCTTTGTGGCGTTGTTAATTTGATCATATTCAACGAAATGTCGAGTCACATGTCCAACAATTCGCAAACATTATGTGCGTATATATAAACAAAACCGATTGCCTTGTGATGTTTAGAAAACTATGACAACCAAAATTTTAACTGAGATTAATGAAGCGTGATAAGTAACCTGACAAGAATTCGTGAAGTCATAAAAGCCCAAAGATTAGACAAATCCATCTGTGTACAGCTCCGCATCGTTCCAATGGCACCTGCAGGATCACAGAGCCGGATTTCCTCGTAAGTACTTTTGTTTTGTCTTGTTTGTGGGAGGCGATATAGTGTCACGTTTCCATATCCGCTTTGGTAAAATCATCACCTCGTGCTAATGGTACATCGTGCGATACGAAATCCCTGCGTTATCAGTATTAGGAATCAGGACAATTTCCGCCGTCGGCGTTAATCGCATACAGTCTCCGAACAGAGCGCACGTCAGAACTTTGCGCGTGTAACCCAGCCGCCTGTCATCAGCGCCATTCGCGGGTGACGTTATTAATATGCAAAGCCCGGACGCAGCTTTCAAGGAACGAGACGGGGGGCGGGGGGGGGGGGGGGGGGCATCGCATTAGAGTTTGACGCCTCCATGTGCACGTGTTTACGCGCGTAGCAGGTACATAAGCCGGACGCCCATTTTGGGCTCCTAATAATGCCTCCCGTGCCGACAACAACCCGGGCGCGCGGGGGGTATTTGCAGGAACGGGTTTTCCTCATCAGAGTCCCCTTAGGAAAGGAATTATCGCTCCCGCAAATGGCACTGCGGGTATACACCCCGGGAAGAAGGAGCGGGAGTGAGAAACCGAGGGAAAGAGAAACGAAATGAGAGGGGGAGAGAGATAGAGGGGGGAGGGAAGAAGGATTGATTTATTGTTAACCGAGTAATCCATAACTCGCGCCGAGGAACGAGGTAATATATGTACTTCCCCGTTTGAACGCGAGCGAGCTTTGATGGGGAACTAGATTGAAATAACATCGTCCGGCCAGTGGCGCTAACTTGCGGGTGGGGGGAAGTGCATACGGGCCCCCGTGATGAGAGCGTGTACGTGAAGGGAGAGCGGCCAAAGGAAAGCGGCCCCCCGGCGAGGTATTTCAATTAAAGCCGCGTGATTGCGTGTTAAGCCTCGGCGCTGCTGTCGTTCGAGCGTCGCGCATGGCGTCCCCTCTCGCGTCAGCGCGTCGACCACGCCTCCCAGCGCGACGCTCGCACCGCCCGTCCTCAGAGAAAACAACGCGCGCTCGTTTGTTTGTCTGTGAGCGAACGGAGGCGGTGCGGCGCGGTGGATGCTTAACAAATAGCGGTCGCGAAATTGCGTTTCGGCGGGTTCCCAGTCATAGCGGCGGCATAATTGGGAATGAACGCCAGCGCACGAGTAGGCAAAAAAGAAAGAAAAGCGCACGCGAACGGGAAGAAGAGCAAGCAAGTCTCGAAGTCCGCCCAACGAGGTTTGAAACGTATTGCGAAAATTCTCGGTTAGAAGATCCTCTGCGGCATGTTAGATGAAGAGTGCAAAGGATATTCGCTGTTGTACGTTGTAGATCCTGCGCTGAAATTCAGTACATGCGGGAAGATACCGTGAACTGCGCAGATGTTGCTTCACCGCTTGCGCCCGGGTGTGGCATACACAAAGTGTTCTGTAGTTATAAGATTTTCGTGTAATCTGCCACGCCGTGTTCGTGTGCATGAAGTAGCGGACGGTGACATAGCCTGCGTGCTCGTACAACTGCAGGCGCTCCAAACATTGAGCTCGTGGGTGATCGTCTATTATCCCGTGGGACAATTTAAACTTACAGTATCCTAAGTTATCGGTCTTGAAATAACCAATTTCAATGCACTGAAACACTTTTTTTTATAAGTACAGACATTTGACCGAAATAATAAACGGACGCTTTTGTTCGGAGACTCACTTTCGTTGGTAATGTATATACTGACTGCATCTTGTTGTCTTTTTTGCACTCTTGTATGTGGGAGGGTACGCGCGTCCTAGCGTGTTATATTTATGAAATTATTTGGTTAATTCAGTTATTTACATTAATGCCAATGTATTGTATACTGCGCATCGAAGTGAAATGGAGTAGACTCAGACGTGCTGCGTCCATATATACACTGCGGTGTTACATATATATATATATATATATATATATATATATATATATATATATATATATATATATATATATATATATATATATAGTCGTTAACAAGCTCGACATAGTGAACAAGCTGCCCTGAATAATGCGTAATCCATAATACTACTTAATGGAAACGTGTTAAGAAAGGCACGTTTACATAAAGATTGCTACTATATTCTTTTTTTCTTTTTATTTCAAAACGTGCGACTGGAATTGCGTTCCAGCACACATGGTAAAGACGGGCAATCGCGTGCTTTTGTTCCGGTGCATTTGCCACAGTCTAACGGACAAGTACAATTGCTCTTATTTTTTGTTGTGTTTGCTCTATACCGTCATCTACAGCATTGGGTTGTGTGGAACACAAGAGGCAGGCGAGAGGACAAGAAGAAAGGAGTGCGCGTGACCTATAGGTCCAAGCCACACCTTTCAGTAGCCAGCTGTTTTCAGTAAACAAAGCCAGCATCACCTTTCAAGGTATACGTGATGATATTGTTTGTTGAGCAAGCATTGTTTTCCGACGGCCGTCTTGGTCCTGATTCCGGCCGAGAGTATTTGCGAATAAATAAATAAATAAATAAATAAATAAATAAATAAATAAATAAATATACATGGCTGTGGGTAGGGAGCTCTGTAGTGAAAGCTTCGGGACAAGCGAAAGCTTTACAGTGATAGCTGTGGACTCTATTCATCGTGTCGAAGAGTTACAAATAGGAACCAGTAATTGGGCTATTACATTTCGGTTGATCTTAGTCGACGATTTAGACTCGCAGACAGCATCAAGAACGCAACAGTAACAGATCATAATGTCATAATGACTTGCATAAGACCATGATATAGAAGAAGTAATGTGGTTGTAGATTGATAGTCGTCGTAATATAAGATCTCATAACGCTATCATATTTCTGTCATCGCAGGGAGAGGCATTCGTCCTGCAGTGGACATAAAATAGGCTGATGGTGATTATCTCTGCCATCTGGAAGAAGCGCGACGTCCTGTACGTTTCTTTTTTTCTTCTTCTTCCTATTGCATCGGCTAGTGAACGCAGTTTTTGTCGTTCTGCTTGTTCAGCACTGTCTGATAAACGGTGGCGCATAGGCTAGTCGGTTATCGATCATGAATGTGGAGTATCGCTGAATAGCTGTTCGAAGGCACGCACGAAGAAATCGCAATGAGTGTGGGATCGTGTTTCCGTCGAGTGTGTCTCTTGTTAAAGTTATACAGCGCGAGCTTGTCCTCCTTGATCAGAAATGTCTGTTCATATGTTGCACACCTCATCGCGGTCATTGCCCTCGTTGCTTCCATCAACGCTATCCCTCAGCTTCAATGCGCACCTTCCACCTCAACATTGTAGAATTATCGCTCTTGTTGCTTTAAGCGTGTACCTCGAACAAAAATTCTGAAAGGCATAACTTGCCGTGCCTCTAACCTTTTCGTAAAAGAAGAAAAAGAAGATGTCCAATGCCGGACAGAAACTGTGTCGATCTATATTGAACTAAACGAATACGTTCCATGCAGTTGGCCCTGACTCGATCAAGCATCGGTAAGCTCTTTAAGGGCCATCGAATCACTTATTTATAACCAAGATGGTGGTCTGTAGTCCAGGTCAAGGGTCCAAGGTCCGGGCCCCCTTTGCTCTGAGAGACCTTGCAGAATTAAGGGTGCACCTGTCGACAGTTTTTAATGAAGATTTTCTACAGATCCATTATTAGAGCAAAAACGACACTGATGACTCCGCTAAAAGTAGTGGGCAGGTGCTTTGTCGACGGTATCTCCTGGTTTATGTTCGTCACACCCTCCTGTCATACTATGCCAGTTTTGGTACATGCCAAGGCGTAGGTGGTTGTTTCATGACCCACATGAGACGCATGTCATGAGATTCATGTCATTAGCTATTATTTATATTCATTATACACTCTTGTCATATGTCAATTGTAGTACATACTAAGTTAACAAAACGACCATGAGAACACAAGGACGTCGGCGGCTGTTTCCTGACCTACATGACACACATGTCATGATCGATCATTTACGTTCGTCATACGGTCTTGTCATACGATGCCAATTGGGGTACATACCAAGTTAACGAAACAACCATGAGATGACCAAGACGTAGGTGGCTAGATATATATGCTGTCAAAGTGGCAACTGTTCGCCAAGAATTGCTTCGCATTTAATAATAGAAATGAGACAATGGATATCAATAGAATTAGTTTCCTGCCTCCTCCCCACTCTCCCGCTTCTTTCACCTCGTCTTAGAAATCATGTTTAGAAACTCCAAATGACAGCGCTCAGTTTCCTTTTGGTTTCTTCCTTTACATCCAGCCGTCACCGACAACGACCGCACGTGACGTCACCCTACTAAACCGTGAAAACTAACCTGCCGAGAATGACAAGGCCTCCTTTGACAAATATAGGCCCACTTATATAGTAACGGTGGCCAGCCTTTATGAGGCACCTTATCCCTGTTTATAACTTCTATTCTACAATTATTATTACTAATTACGGTGAATATCACTCAGGTTGACTCAGCGGGTGCGTATTACAAGAATTTGTGCAGTGATTTCTCCGACATGCAGCTCACGATCAGCTCACGTGCGAAATCGTGGAACTTGTCCATCACTTAAGAGAAAAAGGCCATGATATCTCTTTCTAGGGGATACCAGGTCATTGCGGTATCATAGAAAATGATGACGCCGATAAGGCAGCCCCGACATCAAACCAAGAAGACTGCTACGTCCCTATTCCTCTCTCAAGGACCTACGCCGCGAGACAACTTGGCATTTTAGCACGCACGATCTCCTTAGCAGAGTGGAACACCGCACTTACAAGGCGCACAAGACTGCACAGGCTATACCCGTCAGTTCAACTCAGACCTCCAGCCGGTCTACACCGGCGTGAAACGTCTCTTCTGTGTCGGTTATGGCTTGAAGTTGCCTTCACTAATGCCTACTCAGCACTAATTGGAATGGCTGATAGTCCTGCATGTGATGTTTGCGGATGCGAACATTGACCACATATTTTGCCATTGTCCTCAATTTCATGCACAACGACAGTATTTGTCCGACACATTGAGGAAACTAGACGATCGTCCTCTGAGTGAACAGACAATATTAGAGCACCGTCCCGACCGATCATCGGCTCAGAAGGCAGTGAAGGCACTTTTATGCTTTCTCAGAACTTCTGGTTTGCGCGAGTGTCTGACTCAAGTGCTGTCCGTACACGTATCTACACCTTCTCTCTCCCTTCTCTCGCTTCCCCTTTTCCCTTCCCCCAGCGTAGGGTAGCCAACCAGACTATTGACTGGTTAAATCCCTGCCTTCCTCTATTACTCTCTCTCTCTCTCTGTACGCCTCACATGCACTTCTATTGTCGATGGCGCCTTCTGAAGCACAAGCTCGTAGTTCACCTCAAAGCTGGAAAGAACTTCGAGGATCCTGCCTTTAGGAATAGCGTCGGTGCTGATATGATGCCGAAAGTACATCGGCAGTACTTGTAGCGGTCAGATAGATGGCTGAATCTCAAGTTTCAGTGCAGCATAATCGTGAAACATGTGTGGTGACGGGGGTCAATAAATTTTGCCTGGCTCAGAAACTTTGTCATACTTCCGGTATGGCATTAGAATGTGTGCTTACTACTCAGTTTATGTACACGAATATGATATTTCTCACACGGACTCTTCAATTCGTAAGCAAGAAGAAGTTCAGATACTTTATAAATTTCGTATTAAGTTCTCGTAGACCATATTAATTTCTTATATGAATCCTTTGGCCATATAAAGTCTATGTCTGTCCGCAGAACTAATGTCTGTGCCAGTTGCTATACTTCTGTTGCTCGAATGCGGATTCACAGAGATCCAAGCGGGCTGATAGCCTAAGGTCTACAGACATTCTTCGACAAAAAGACGTACTGCCATAGGTCTACTGGCATTCCGGTATAGACATCTTTTAAACGTCTAAGAACAAATATCTGAGCACGTCCTTTTCTAGAGACTGTCCAAACTAAATTTAGTTAGTTCGAGTGCTTGGAATTTACGCGCGCTCCTCCGCTTAATCATAATTACCGCGAAGGTCCCGGCGAGCCCTAAAAATGCCTTATACACGCAGTGCTAGAGTATATCGTCGAAATTCGGTGTCGCACACATACACAGTTGCAGCATAATGTATGACCGCGGCCTCGGCGCCACCTCTGCTATTTCGCAACGCTCACCGCATTCAGAGCGGGGGAGATTTACCATCCCTCGCATGTAGCTGCACTTCGTGCGGGTGGTATTACAAACTCGAGAGCCTTTGCGAATACTTTGCGTATAAGAACTTTCGCTGTCGCACTTCACGAGCTATGGGACTGGATGCCGGCTAAATGCTGCTGGTGCGCCTGCCGTTAATGGAACACCTCAGCCATAGTTGATACAAAGTTGCCTCTCGCGAGCAGGGTTACCGTGTTCGTGCGTGCGGTGTGTAGAGGCACCGTTTTGTGTTCGAAGGCGTTTCTGTTTTTGTTTAGTGTCTGTAATGCTATGGGAGCGTTCGTGCGTGTGGTTCTCGGCGAGCATGCATGTTTGTGCGTGCGTCCATGTCTTGCGGGGGCGCTGTACGAACGTGCGTATGTGCGTGTGTTTCTTGAGAGATCGAGCGCGTTTTTGGACGCGTGTTCCCGTATCTCTGTGAGCGCGCGTATGTTTCCTAATTTGTGTTCGCGCGCTTGTATGCCTGTAACTTTAAGCTGTACGCTCATACGAGCGCCTAAACACAAGTAAGCGAACTTACGTGCACGCGTTGGAGACACGGGTGCATACGCGCAAAAACACGAACTCTCGCTCAGCTTTCGCTGAGCGTGCAGCTTTAGAGCTGCATAGGTATTTGTTGCGCGCGTGCGGGCCGATACGTGTGTACGTGCGGGCTCGGGCGGTTGCGCGTATGTCTGTATACACGCGTGTTCTTGTGTGTGCTTGGACGAATGTGGTTCTATATCGCTAGGACGGCTGGACAAATTTAGCGCGTGCATTTTTGTGTCTGTGTGTGTGTGGGGGGGGGGGGGCGCTGCGTTTTGAGGGGTATATATATATATATATATACACATACGTGCGTCTTTGCGAGGTCACGTGTTTGTGTTTGTTCGCGTGTGTGTGAGGAACGTTTGCGTGAGTTAGTGTATGTTTGTTTCTCAGCGTGTGTGCTCGGTGGTGAAGCTTCGCGGGCACGAGGCGGCCGGGAGTGGAGTGCACTTAAGAAGCATCCATAATCAATAATTCAACGATGACGGGCAGCTGCAGTCTGTCCCCCTTCGCGGCATAAAGAAGATGGAGTGGCCTGTGCACCTCGGCCGCCTGACTGCACGGTGTGCGTTCGACTTCTACCCGGGACGCGTTGGTCGGCGGCGCTGTTTCGGTATATAGCGTGATTTATTAAAACGCCGCGCGGGGTCGCGGCAACGCTTCCGTGCAGCCCGGAGCATGTACACACTTCGTCGGGGAGCTATACGAGGAAAAGCTCGCTCCCCCATGCTGAGTGACTTGTGACACGCTGAGGTTCTCGTCTTTATATAGGGCCTTTTATTGCTGTTAATCTCGTTCTCCTCGTTGTTGTTGTTGCGGTCGACGTTGTTGATGCCGTTTACGTGTTTCTGCGTGTGCTGGGCACTTTAGTCGCGCGAATTCCGGCAACGGTTGTTGGTGCGTGGCAAAAAGAGAAAAAAAAAAAGGAAATAGAAACCCGGGCGCCATAGCGTTGCATTATGCGTAGGCGGAGTGCTCCTCTGTGTTGCGGCGCGTTATTATTCGCGCGAACCGCGAGTGCAATGGGAAAGACTCGGCGGCACACCGCCGTCATGTGGCGCGTTGATTCGCATAATCCATTAGACGAACAAGGACGGAGAAATAAGCGAAACACAGAAAAATGCGTATGACAAGCAAATAGACAACGAAAAGAAAGTCCATCGTTGTAGTATAGATAATGCTAAAACCCACCGGAAGGCCATTCTTCTTTCGACGACAAGGAGCTGGGAATTAAATGACGCCTCCCCCCCTTCTTGGTCCAAAGAAAAACTTGCAAAGACAAGAACTGATAAACTCCGCGTATGTAAGGCCTGAACGAATGCACATACGTGATAGGAGAAAGGTTAGTTTGTTGACGAGCTTATGGAACGCGAAACGTATTGCCACTTCGAAGCAGCGAAGAAGATGAATAAATAGGAAGGGTACGTAACAGCAAGGGTAAAGCAATTCAACCGATAAGAACACGATGCACACGTGCTGCAGACACGAATTGACGAGTCCTATACATACGGCAAGCTCAAAGGCATTTCAATCCGTCTAATCGAGGTGTTTAAGGCGAGAGAAAAAACAAAAACTTATTATATTGAAATTCAGGGAGAAAGAGAGAGAGAGAAAGTCAGGGAGCAAACCGAAACTCAACAGAGCTCGTAACTTATTGAAAAAAAAAAAGAAACGGTAACTCACCGCGTTTTTCTCTACATTCTTGCATTAAAATGTCACGGGTCAGGTTGACGTTAACAGGGGCCGCCGTATGCTTTCTTGAAAGTGGCGGCTGGAAAAGAGCCTGTAGAGCTGACCCTAAAATTTCTTTCATTATACGCATCGCGCGAACCTTCTAGAGTGCTGGCATAGGTCTAAAGAAAAAGAGAGAGAAAAGAAAGCCTTGTTTATCGCTGTAAGCGTTTCATCACTGGTCAAAGACGCAAGTATTAGTTGAGAGCTTTTTAAAAGAAACAACATTCACCTTGACTAGAGGTCTAAAAAAATAACGAAAATCGATTTTGACACGAGGAATTCAGGCTAGGATGCGGGATAAAATGGCAATGGCCTCGTATAGTGGAAGCAAGTAAGAAATATACGAATCGACAGGCAATTTCCTTGTCAAGTACCGTATTTTCCAGGCTATTCCTTTCAGGCGTTGAGATCACTATGGTATACGCTAAGAGAATACATTGAAATCAAGATCACCGACAGAAATATTGGTATTGAAAGCATGCCATATGCATCCTCAAACATTTCTGATTGCATCCGCGCTGCAATATTGAACAATTAATGCAAAGTGTTTAATAAAACGAACTGGAAGGCACAGATATCTGGGTGTCGTGGCTCTCGGCGTCAGTAAGGTGTTGCGGATGCATTTTTATCATTTTTCGTGGTGTTTCACATCAAACATATTCTTCAATTGTCTGAATAGCTGGGCGCTGTTAAAGTATGACGGGTATGAAACGGATGATATTTTTACATCTGATGCTCCCATAGAGAACTCTGGCCTGGAGTCCACATTCTGTGTTAAAGAATCGCGAATTCTTTAACCTTCCTGCAACGGTACACGTTTCGTGATTCGTGAAGATGCAAAGAATATCCCTTTACTGCACCTTGTTGCATTTACGCAACATTCCGATGAACGGCGTTAAAAAGAGAAGAAAAGTCCGTTTGAAGCCTGTCTGTATACGTCGTTGCATTTCCGCAACATTCGTCTAAAAAACGCGCCCCTTTTGGCTACCATCTGTGCTCATCCTTCTCATCTTCTACCAAAACAAACATGGCGGAGGCTGCGCCCGCCCGCGAGCAGTGATACGGATGAGTTAAGCCAATTGTAAATGTATTTCTCCATAAGACAAAGCCCTCCAAAAATTCTTACGCTAAGCTCCACATCCTCCTGACTCTGTAGATTAAAAAAGAAGACATTGTTATCTTGGAATATTTTGTTCCTGGCGACCGAACGTAGCTATGTTGCGCAAATGCAATAACGAGTACATGGTTTATTTTCTTCGGAAAAGCCAAATGGCTCCCAAACGCTTATATGGCCGAGCAATTCCTCCTGATAGTGAACGCGGCGACCTTTCCTGGAGTGAGGACAACCACGAGTGTAAATCCGTTTCGATTCAATATGTGCGCGAAATGTTTTCTGGTCGACATTTTTTTTTTTTTTTTCAGAAGGATGCGTTGCATCCGCAAGCTGCCGTGTCGCGTCGTCACGGGCACAGGCTTACGTCTGTGCTTCTATGTTGTAAATTTTGACAATAAGGCGAAAACACTGCATTGCTTCTTGGCTGCACGGGAATCTGCACCACGTACTGCACGAAGTGTGGTAACCACCTGTGGTGCAGAAGCAAGTACAATTGCTTCTTTTTGTTCCACACTAAATCGTAGGTGCCCCAATTATTTTCACGTGCAAATAAACATTAGAGTATTAATCGCACTAAGTCTATCTTTCACCTTCAACTTAATCTTTATTTGTACGTTGTTGCAAATACGCAACATACCCTTTTTCTGCAAGTTCAAACCACGGAAATTCGTTAAATTTAGTTTCCATGGGAGTACAGCTACTGTTATCCTTCCCTACAACTCCATAAAAAATATTTTGAGGAAACAAAAAATTGTGCAGTATAGGGATATGGTAAAACTCAATTTTGAGTGGACGTAATTATATCGACCTCTGAAAAGGCTGCAGACGCCCAAACGTTGAAATATCACGTGGTGGAGGCTATAAATGATTTAGATACTGGCGATTTTAGGCCGACTTGAAAGAAAAAGAAAGACGGAGAGAGAATGCAATGAGGCTTGAACACGCTTGTCACTTTTATACCGTCCTAAATCACATATCTAAATCAGCTCCGCAGTCCAGCCGGAGAGCAACATTTCCAGCAGTTGCGCACCCTTCTCAATACGTAGGTGCATACTGCTCACAGGTGCACGAAAGCGGATGCTTTCCCGCGCTTTGACTTGTGAGCGATTCCATTCGATTTCTTGGTTCTAAACAATCTTGGCATTGTTTTCTGGTCTAAAAGCTGCGGTCTTTAGCTTGGCACAGGACCGCGAACCACAGACACAGACACCGAGCTTGACATCACGGCACAACTGGCACCGGAACCTCAATGTACTACATCATTTAAACTTAAGTCAAACTTTAACAGAAGCACAGTATTAGAGATCAGCCATGGACAACATGAACGTGGCATATTGTTCTAAACATGAACTTGAAGTAATGCAATAAACTTAAGCAACGTCAGAAGCATTGCTAATATTGGCAACAGATTGTCAATGTCACGTTTAGTGAAAGTAAATTAAGGCATAAGCGAGCATATACGTGAAGAAGTGGCAGTAAAATTCCTGCTTACCGACTGGATGCTGCCTGGGGACGATAAAACAAGAAATGCCTATTCCAAGCCGAAATCTGTACCTGCGGGCTATACAGCGGGTGCGGCCTACACTGTAACATAATTTGCACCCTAAAAAGCGAATACTGGTGCAAATCGGTATATAACTCACACCGTTACACCCGGAAGGGGTGTTAATATGTGAGTTATAGATGTATTTACACCCTCATTCACTTTTAAAGATGTAGATTACTTTACGGTGTACCTAAGGAAGCACCTTCTATTTTAAGCCCAATTTTGTCTCTGCAATATACACCGGGTGCGAACTAGAGCCGGGAAAATACGGTAAATTGGCGGCACATGTTTACGACGCTTCTATGTGAACTTCAGCTAAAAGTATGGAATGGTGTACTCTGAGAAACAAAAGAAAAATACTAAGGTCAAACGTTGCCCTCTCGTAACGCACAAGCCGTTGTTTCAGTCGGGAGGCGCAATAAGTTATCCGCTACTGGATTGACAACAGTGGTATAGTAGCCGGAGCCATAATTTTCAGCATGCCTCCGGACTTTTTGGTAAAGATTTTAAAGCTAAAACTTTATTTGCCGCGAACTTGCGATTTCGCCGTGGCCGTGCTCCGAGGAGGCACATGACGTCACACTGCGTTCCTCGTCACACCGAGTTCCTCGTCGTTGCGTTCGCCTCCGCTCGCTTCGCCAGCTGCGTCGCATGCCTGATAACATGTCGGAGGATTGAAAAGGAGAGCTCGCGTGCACCGCAACCACAGTTGAGGCGTGGACGGCGACAATTCTGATAAGCAGGAGGAGGCCTGGAAACGGAATCGGAACGAGATGAAGAGGAAACGAATCGCCCAGGAAACAGACGAACAGAGCGCCGAACGACTGGCTCAACGCCGCAACATAGCTAGACAACCAGACTAACCTGGACTTGCAATTAAGATTAACCAAGGCTAACCATGCTATGCCTTAGCTTTCGCTACGTATATCCTGGCATAGCCGAGCTAAGCCACTGCCATTTTTTTTTACTTACAACCGCACGGAATGCTAAAGTAAATATGTCTTGATTGTTAAGTGGAAGCTTTAGCTCGGGTCCAACTCAGCCTATTCAAATACATGTAAAACGCAGAAACGCTTTTCTGAAATAACTCCTGGACCGATTTGAATGAAATATGTTGCACTTCAGAGAGAAAGTTAAATTCTAGTGACTGCTTCAAGCGGAATTCCGATTTACGGCCTGAATTTCGCTAAAATATCTAAAAATTTTGAAAGTTGGGAGAAGTACAAGTACGAAGATTACAAATTATTAGCTCTACATCAAGAATAGATATCGTGGTTCTGTAAACGGCGTCCATTAGATCGGACAAATTCGATATGTGAGTTTATATTATTACATGAATTGATCACGCGTGTACAAGGATTCTGCAAAAGCATATTTCCATATTACCAAACTTTTTAGGATTCATGTGTAACATATCAGTTTTGTCCGCTTTAGATGCACTAATATGTGCAATTAACAGAATTGCGATATCCTTTTTCATCGTAGAATTACAGAGTTGTAAACTTGATAGTTTCGTTTTCCGCAAATTTGCAATTTTATCTAATTTTTATGAAAGACTTAAGACCTAAATGAAAAATTAGAAACCAGCAGATTTCAACTTTTTCTTTTAAATGCAACAAACCTCGTCAAATTTGTTGCAGTGGTTGTCGAGAAAAACGGATTCTCCTTTTACATGTATCCAGATAGGAGCACTCGTGCTAAAGCTTCCTTTTAAAGGCGGACGATAAAGCAACGGCAATCCGTTGGGCATTGGGCGCACGATAAAGAACCTCAGCTGGTCAAAATAAAGGCGGACTGCCCGACTACAGCGTGCCTGATAACCACACCGTGGTTCTAGCACGTAACACCTGGGAACTTGATTAATTTTGATTTAAAGCAACACTAAACCAGCTTAGGCTGGTATGAAATGCTTTCGCTTGTATTACCGAAAAAAACAAGAAAGAAACAATTTATGCCACGACTTAGCACCACTCACTCTCTTAAGTATGCTATGGCGTAGTGAGGCTGTGACGTCTCCACGCCTGTGCGCGTTTGCGTCATGGGTGACGTTTGAGTGACGTCATTTATCGAAGCGACGTTTCGGTACCTCTGCACAGCTCTCAGTCAGTTAGATAGAAAACCGTCGCGTCGCGTATCACAGCTACAAAAGACTACAAAAGCGCTGCTGCTATACTTGAAAGCCACCGGATTGATACAGCGTCTGTGATCCGGACTGAGTGACCGAATCGTATCCCCCGTGGACTTTCTCTTCTTCTTTTAATCTTTCCGTCCTCTTTTTCCTTTCCCCGGTGTAGGGTAGCCAACTGGGCTCAGTCCTGGTTAACCTCCCTACCTTTCATTTATCACTTGCTCTCGCTCTCTCGGTGCCTCGTATTCACTACAGAGTTGCCATTTAACGCATACCATGACGCGCGTGCGCGTGTCCAACGCACGTCTGGTTTTCTGTTATATAACATAGATAAGAGGTGGGGGAAGTAGATCCGCCAGTACCGATACAACGAAATGCGTGGTGATGGTGCTGTACAACCTATCGTCTTTGAGGGGCTGCGAGCACGCAAGGCTCTAACTGCTAGTCCGTGATCGCAAGCGTGCTTCTCTCGTGCTAAAGACGCTCATTGAAACGGCTGGTGAGTGCGTCACGTGGCAGTTTCTCGCATTCTTCCTTCGTGGCAGCTTGAGACGCTGCGTTTAGACCGAATAGTGCCTTCGGGAAAGAAGCACATTTTTTTTTTTGCTTGAGAGACCACCTAAAATGTGGTTGTTCTCGGCTTATAATGCTTTCGCATTAGATGAACGTCAACCTTTCCTATCGGCATTACCGCGCCGAAAAATCTCAGCATTGTTGTGTGTGTGTTTGACCGCGCGCCTTTCAAAGAAATTTCTTGCACTCGGGCCCCTTTTCGACGCATGGGAAAGTTCTCTGAACTTGCCACGTTAAACATTTTGTTGTTTTATAATTTTTAATGGAGCAATGTACAGTAAGATGGCTACCGAGGAATTATCATCTAGAGACCTGAATATACGCTGTTAAAGTCAATGACCTCAAGGCGTGCGGTTGCGAGATATCTTGGGTAATGTCGGCGCGGTATTGTTTTCGATTTCTGTCTTTTCGGGCTTACAAAACCTCCTTCCAGGCAAGAGTGGCTGATTTACTGTCAGAGAGGCGTAATTTTTCAAACGCATGCCTAATGAACGATCGCAGTGCCGCTACTGTGATAATCGCTAGGGAGCTTCAAGAAGCATTACGTCACGCTGGATAAGTGAGGGGAAGAAAATATATTGATTGCAGAAAAGTGGCGCGGCAAACTTAAGATTGATCTCAAATACGACGCTTTGGTGAGGCAACGCGTTTACATAATTCATTCAAGATTAAAACTCGATCAATTTTCTTTTTCAATGAATGTATGTATGCTGCGGATCGATGCAGCTAGCTGTTAAATATACCAAATTTATCGTAAACGAGGTTCGTTGTATGTGCAAGTATCGGAGACGGAGCGCTCTCGACGTGGTTTATGGCACTCTTAATTATTCAAGTGGACGCATATATTCTTTTCGGCATAGCATGAGCTTCACTCTCTCAGTTTTGTCATTTCGATGAAGGCTTGCCTTAAATGTGTGCAGTAAGGCCACTGGCGTGTACTAATTTATGGAGTGTTTTTTTAGGTTACTTCTTCACAAAGTGAAAATTTATTCGGTTTCGCGGGTACTATCGGCGCTTTACCGTTCGTAAACTGCAATAGCGTCCTCCTCCTCCTCCTTCTCCTCCTCTCTCTCTCTCTCTCTCTCTCTCTCTCTCTCTCTCTATATATATATATATATATATATATATATATATATATATATATATATATATATATATATACGTACACATATATATATAGATGATGGCGTAGATGCGATGACTGCATGCACTACAAAATGGCTTTGTTTTCTTTGTTGTTGTTGTTGTTGTTTTCTTTTAAAATGCGACAGAGTTCATTCAAGTGAGTTGTGCTGCTTTTAATTGAGAGACTTTCGCGTTTTGCAGGTATTTGTACAGTTTACTGTCAACTCTTATAAAGGTAACACCCAATTGGTACTCCGACATTAATTACACTTAAGGTGTGCAATGAAGGATTGTAGGTTACCATTTCTTTTACAGCGCAGGAATGTCCGCCTAATGCATCGTCTCGTTCTCTCATTCCCGACAAAGTCGAATAAAGATTGGAACTATAATGTATTTGCTACTAGTAAGATGTTCTATTCAAGAGGAAGCGTCACCACATTGGCTCGTACATCAAATACGAAGAAACGGAGAAATCGTTTTTCTGCGCTTTCGCATCCACCGAACTTAATGAAATTTGCGGCACATGAAGAAAAAACGAACAGGTACCGCCAATATTTTTGATTTAGGTCGATAATTCTCTTTCGCGCGAATCGTAGGAAATCGCAAATTTTAATATAGCCGGAGCACAAAAGCTTACATCTGTGTAAATTATCAACGAAGAACGGTATCACAATTATGCAAACTCACCGCTTGAGGCATCTCAACTGGATGCGATTCGTGTAATACAAACCGCTCGGAATTGTACCACCATTTCTTTTATAGCGAGTTTCGCAATTCCTCGAAAGCATTGTAATAATTTCACGTAACATCTAAATTCATACATCACATTTGCCCGCTTTCGGTGCTCTAAGAAATGCAGTTTTCAGAACTGCTCGCGATATGTCGTTTGAACGCCTCCTCGAAGTTCCCTCAACACGTCGTCGTGACGTCACGAAGTCTGACGAGTGTCTACTGCGGCCCGGCTAGTTTTCTCATATCCGTAACCATGTGCCATAACTGTATCCTAGAGGAGCCAAATACTAAACGTAGCATCTTTTAAAAAACTTTTACAAAGCCACAATGGTCGAAATACGAGGAAAATACTTTGAAACCAGTTTCGTCAAACTGAAGTGCCGGCCTTGGGGGTGTAAGCGCGAAAATTGAGGAAATTGAACATCGGCATTCGTTTCCTTTTCTCCTAACCAACCTGTGACCGCAATATTAAAGACAATGGAGATTCAAACCAATCGCTGTTCAGTCTAAGTTTATTGTGTAGTGTTTAGCTTTTAGCATTCGTTTAATAGTCGACCATACAAAATCACACTGTAGAATATATAGCGTACTCTGCGTAGAGTACACTATATATTCACTGTAGTTAACGATACCACTCGAGAACACCCGAGACGCTGATAGCCCGCTACCAGTGCCTCTTTGTTTTATACACTCTGAGAGAGAGATAGAGACCGTGCCTGTCTGTTCTGATGTCATGCCCGCCGCAATGACTCCACGGACAGACTTCTGTCATCGTGGTCGAGTCGCAGTGAAGGTCAGACATCGGAGCGCCGACATTAGCATGTCTGCCTCTTACGTCACACTGACACCACCGGGAGTGTCGCAATATTAACGCGGTTGCGTAACTTTGCGGGCTGGCTGCTGCAGTGCTTGACAATGGACGTCTCGATGGGGTGCTCTTGTCACTGGAGAGCCCCTCCTGTGGTTTCGCTGCGTACGTCGCGGGTAAGCCCAAGCGAGCTTCACTGGCCAAAGCGAAAGGCTGCCGCGATCAGTGACGCAGGAAGGAACGTAATAGTCCGCAAGGCTAGGAGATTGAGAGGCCGCAAGGAAAAGGGGAGGAGGTGGGGTGGGGAAGGCGTTCGGATAAGCGATGCCCACCTGGACGGCTCATGTAGATGGGGTCTTTCTTTAGTTTCTTTTATTTTTGCTAACCAAATTTCTAAATATCGCTTTCGGGGAAATAGTACAAGTCTACTCATTGAACGAGTTTAAGCGACGAGGCGGAGATTATTCGCACCGAGAATTGAAACCACGTGATTGAGAAATTAATGAAATTGCAGTAACGAACCTTTATACTATTACTTTAGGGCTCGTACTTCAATTTGCGATTTCAAGCCAGTGAGTTCTCGGGTCGCAGACATTTGGAAGGAATATTTGAACTAGTGCAAGTTTCGAAACAAGGGTCGTTAAACTAGCGCTAGAACTGCACTTTCATTCCACTGTTCCACTTTCATTTGTTTTAGACAAAATGCCTTTCTACGCATTGAAGTGCAAAAATAAGTGGGATGCCGGTGTAGCTCTCCCGCATTTCGATAACGCCTTATTCTAAACTGGCGTCATTCTCATGACTCGTTTCCAAGTTGATATGCCTTGCGAAAACACCGGCTACAATTCGTGAACTGCAACATGTTCCACAATGGATGGATGGATGGATACAACTTTCTTGTATGTCCGGCAAGGTTTAACGCGACCCGTGCTCGTTTCTCCCACGGAGGAACGTCAAGGCCCTACTAGTATACTAGTAGTAGCTACTAGTATAAGTGTTAATGAAGTTTAAACACTTATTCGCTTTATTTTTGACAGTATCAGATGTCCGTTGTTCCTCTAAAGGCCTGCGTTAACTGAATATCGTTAGTAGTGGAGGTGGCCGGCTTACCACAAACAGGTTACTACTGTCAATCACGTACCACCCAAGTTCCCTTAGGCGGAACGTACCTACTAAAGTGTTCCACTAAGATCTAAGCGGAACCTATGTGCGGCGTGGGTGTACTCGAGCGTCAGGTCTTCTTCCTTCGGTGTAGCTTTTTTCCCCACTGCTACTATCGTCAGCCCACTTTTATGCCCGTTGCAGGATGAAGGCTTTTCCCAGCGATCTCCAATCACCCATGTCTCGCGCTAGCTGCCTCCGACTTGTGCCTGCAACTTTCCTAACCTCATCACACCACTTAGCTTTCTACCGTCCTGGATTGCACCTCCCTTCTCTTGGCACCCATTCTGTAACTCTGACGGACGACTGGGTATCTCCGCTACGAATTATACATGACCTGCCCAGATCTATTGCTTCCTCCTGATGTCGACTAGAGAAGTATAGGCTACCCCCTTCTGCCCTCTAATCCATACCTCTGCCTTTCTGCCTCTTAACGATACGCCCAACATTTTTTCTTGCCATTTTCTCGTTGCATCACCCTTGATGTGTCACACTTTAATATCGTTCTGCGTGGGTGCCACTAGGTACGTGGAATACGTTTGCAAAAAAAAAGATGTTCACTTTAATTAGTCGAACATACGTGGCAAGAGACCGACAAGAATGTTCTTACTAATAAAAGCTTCGCAAATGCGGTTTACGTAGAAGCGGCGGAAACAATAAGGCTCCCAAAAATGCGGAACTCGCAGGGGCTGCGGCGATGACAGTGTCAGCAGCGCACGAGCGGATTAGCATCGGCCCCTATAAGAATGTGGCCGCCGTGGCTGCAGGATTCGAACTCGTAGCCTCGTTCTTCCAATACCGCATAACGCGGGAACGCCAAAGCCACCCAGCCGCTGCGCGGCGGGTGGTAGGAGGAACAGTCGGGCCCATAAGATTGTGCGCAATATTGTAGCTCGACACCGGAAGCTTCGTAATTAGTTCTGCCTGCCACGTAGTTTTTTGGCCGGAGGAAAGCAATCTGAAGCAGTCACTGTTAACGCGTCATTAATCAGGGCCGACGAGCGCGAGCAGCCAGTATAGAGGAAGCGTGGGGGGCTTGGGGGTGGGGGTGGGGAGTAGAGGGGAGAGCATTCTATCGCTAACAAGGAATCAGGCACGCGTCGGCGCATACGCGAATTGTGGGTTATTAGCGTCTTGCCGGTTATTAGCGAAATTGCCAACAGTGCAGAGAAACCAGGTGTACGGAACGAAGGTATACTTGTCGGTGAGAGAGAGAGAGAAACAGAAGACAGGAAAGGCAGGAGGTACTTGTCGGAGTTTCTGGGGAAGACTGAGCGATGGGGTGTGTGCCCAAATGCATTTTTTTTTTCTCTTTCTTACTTTTGGCCGAGCGTTAGATGGAGAACTGTATATACAGTCTGGTAAGGTGCGATCAGTGTTAACAGGTGTATCGTATCTGGCGCAGCGCTGGCTTCGCATCTATGGCACGTGTGACGTGACAGCTATCGGTATCGCCCATGACACATGGTGGTGAGGGAACACACCCTCTCCCACTTAGTGTATATATATACACGGCTGTTGAATAAACGGACGCTTTCCGCTCCCCTTGCTTGGAGCCTCTGGTCATGTCTTGCCTGCGGCACCGCACGATACAACAGGCAGGCGAGTCACTGAAAAACGTGAGAGAAAACAATGCGATAAAAAAAAAAGAAGTAGTCAAACAAAACCGCAGTTCTTGTCTTTGGTTGCCCTACTGTGTTGTGCAAGTTTTTTTTTTTACTAATCTCTAACTTCTTTGTGTTCGACCATCTTGTGTCGCATCTTACGATGAGTATGTTACCATGCCCTACGGTTCTTTATAGTGATCTGCAATGTATCTGTGCTCGGTTATATTAAGGCACGTCTGGCGGCGATTATGTTAACGTACCACACTCTTCTTATTTTGATATGTAATTTATTCGTGCACGGTCATCTCACGAGAGATCTCACGAGAATTACCCTATCCTTGTCGTAGGTTCTTATTTGGTCCTATTATTTCTCGGTGTCCCATGTAAAGTCCATAGGTCGATGGTAAAGATTATCTGAGGACCAATATTACAAAAATTTATTCGGTGCTGGAATAGCAGACACAGTAAACGAAAACGTTTGTCGGAGTTTCTGCGATGAAACGGTCACCTAATTCGCTGGCGTGTTCCATCTACATAGTTTCCATTGGTGGAGCGCTCGACAGAATACTAGCGCGGTCAGGAATTACGAACGTTCAGAGGCGAAGTCGTCGTCAAATGTAAGAAAAGCAATGCGACGAAAGGAATGAAAAATCACACAGATGCAATAAGACAGACGTTTCTTTTTGTAGCTGGTTCCCGTTTGAACATTATAGAATTCCATTCTTTCTTGGCATAAGGTTCTTGTTCCGCTCTGTAATTTCTTCTCGTTCGATTATACCATGCCAGATCTTACCACGCTTATTTTAGATTACCGTACATACAATTCTCATTTCGTTCTATGCTTTGCGTGCCACGTGCTACGGCCGATTTTCACAATTATTCTACCTTGTAGTAGGATTCTCACACTGCGCTATATTTTAATGTATTCGATTATCTTACGATAAGTATCACGACATTTACCATACGCTGTTGTGCAGTGCACTAGCTCACGTAACATTTTTTTACGAACATTGCAGTAGTGCTCCGAAGGACATTGTGCTACTGTGTCCCAATAAATCAAAAATATCAACGAAGGCCTTTCTTAGAGTGTTACTTTTCGTATGTCCTAATGCCTTCTCGCGCAGTCAGTAGCGCTTTGTTTTGCGCTGTCACATATTCTATCGTTTATTGCATATTGTTCTGATGTGTCGTATGTTTACTTATTTATTTACATATTTATTGAGCCGTAAACAATGATGCCGTTCAGTTACGTATAGTCGCGTTCCGTATGAGCTGCAACACGCTACCTGTGGTCGAATGTCTTTCAATATGGCACCGTGGTGCAGGCACACTAAAATTTGTATTACTAATTACCGTCAGTTAGTATGATGCTTAGTTATACATCTTTTTTTTGCATGTCGCCACCGCCGTACAGTCTTGGGAACCCTTCGACCACGGCCACCGTGTTGCAGTTCGTATAGAACGCGACTGTAGACACTGCAGCTTTGCAAGCTGTGTGGCTTTGTCTCACGAGGTCATACGCTACTGCCTGTACGAGTTGAAACAAGAATCTCTCTTGTGGAAGTAAGCGTCTGATGGCCTCCAACTAAGTTACAGCAGTTCATGCGAGCAACGCGGGGAAACAATACTTTAATGGGCAAACACAGTGTAATATCGATGTTTCCGAAGTGCAACAACATTCTCTTTCCTGTTCCTTCGGATAACTGGTAAGTTCACTTCATTAGCCACCACTATGCGATGTCGTGAGGAGTTTTTAGGGCAACGTTCTGCGGCGCTATAAATGTTTCAACTCTGAATACGACCTAGTTGCCTATGTGCCATAAAACACAACACAACACACACACTCTGAATACGACCGCTGAACTGCACGAAGTAATGCAAACGACACACGCGGTTTTGTTTCTAGGAGGCGAGCAGTGCTAATTATTCCTTTCAGCATTATAACTTTTCGTGCATTGCTTTGAAGCCAAAGAAAAAATAGAGATCCAAGTTTTCGAAGTTTTACTGGTATCCTCTTTTCGTCTCTTTAAATTCGGGATTCACTTCCTGAACGAGTGAAAACGTATAACCTAAATAACCTGAATACGATGCGCTACTTCCTATTCTTGGAGCCCTCTCGCTGGGAATATACTGTTTCCTTTTATTGATAACCCTCTGTCGCACAGCTTTATGACTGCCCGGAGCCTGCTTTAAGAGAAAAAAAAAATAGACGAATGACAGGCACAACGCTGCAGTAAATCGCATGTCTTACCGTAAAGAATTCGATAAAGAGCACGGAGCTGAGTAATACCGCGGGCCTACACGTGGGACTGGTCATGCACTTCTCCTACTTGAACGTAAATATTAGCCCTTGTCAACCTATACGCTTGTCTAAGCGTAAATATCATCCCAGTAGTATTTTCGTCATACTGTTGGCGCAACATTTCTGCAGGTTGCTATCGACTAGGTATAGGTCTGCTGTTCAAGTACGCCAGCATTTGCATAGTCCATCTCATATTTGCGTACGAAGGTAGAGCGTGGATGGTTAACATGTACACTAATTAAGGATCCAGTTTGGGCTACGCATAATTGTGTAGACGTTAGTCTGCACTCAGTAGTTAATACGGGTTAGGACGAGCGGCCACAACAAAGCGTATAAAAGTGATAAAGCCGGGCCCCTCCCCGGAATCCAATCATTTCATAGACGGCTCGACGACTGTGCGCTTGTTATGCATCGCATCCCGTCCCGCATCCCGGTCTGCTTGACGTCGATAGAGAGCACACGAGAGTATTAATATGCATGCTCGTCTCTGAATGTTTGTCTTTGCGTATTTGTCGTTGTATTCGCGCGCTCAGACAGAGGTAGTGTGTACGTGTGTGTGTTGCGGATAGGGCGATGCCGCCTTGCATACTTGAGATCTCTTCTTTGTATAGCCCGCACATATTACAGTGAACAAGTGGCACTGAAGCGAACCACGTCGTTTCTATGCATGCTCTTTCCTTCAAGCGGTAGTTTGTTTTCTTTGCGGTATGCATAGATTGGCCACTGTTCTTGTGAGTTCTTCTTTTTGTTTCCGTCTTAGTTAAATCCTCAGAATGCCCCCCCCCCCTACTCTTTCCCTGCCCTTACCATTTTTTATATTTATTTTTCGGGGCGCGCAATGAAGATTATGCGTCGTCAGTCACTGTAAAGAATTTATTAGGTCGTGGTCGCGGAAACCGCACAATACAGTTAAGCCTAGGTGGCGCTCTCGAAAGAGCTCAGAAGCGCAAGCAGGAAGTTTGGAGAAGCCGCGGTGAGACTGCAAAGCTGTTTTTGCGCGGAGTCTCGTCTTCGGGGGAGCTTTTGGGGGCCTCAAGTGGAATTCGCGCCTTGCTTAAGGCGCCCGCATTGAACGTCGCATCCGAGAGAAAGGCCCCGCGCTAAAAGCCGAGATGTATTTTTATTTTAATTTTTTTTGGGGCCACGTAGGGAGTGGCACGCTGCGTAAAGAACAACTATTGCTTTATCTTAACAGTAATGAAACGATGATGACAGTTAATTTCAGAGATTCCCTATCCGGCCAGTGTTATCCGGAGGAATACCGCAAACACTTTTAAACGGGAAGCCCACTGGCATCTATATTAATGGGAATTTCGTTTAATGGCCATTTCGTATAACTACTATAGTTCATTTTTTTTTTTCATTTTGTATAATGACTGTTGCTTCTGGTGTGACCGTACCTGGGCCTCATCCTCCTATTTTTGATGCAATACTCCTACTTGACCGGATGTGTAAGGCCTGCGAATAAATAAATAAAGGGGAATTGATTGAAGTCCAGCGAGCATAAGGAAAGTGTCCCGACTCTTTGCCAGGAGGTAACATTTAAGGAAACAGACTTTGGTGGCCACTAATGTTGTGGACCAAGACTAGGATGTGGAATATATAAAGTTATTTCTTGTGGTCAGAAGGAACCTGTGGCTTGCATTACATCTTATGTTTCGATCATCACTCCCAATTTCCTTCGACTATCCTGTGTAGGTAGTCCTTCGATTATCCGCTTCATTCTATACCCCACTGTGGAGCAACAGGCCCGGGACGCGCATTTTCGGCCGCCGTCTCTGCTCGTTCTCTCATCGAACCTTCTATTTATCTGTCGGTTTGAATCAGTGGTATGTGCCAAATTGTCCATCATGTGACGTGTGTTTTAAGTATCTACGGCGCTTCTTACATTCATGGCGTTGTTTCTTCTTGTAAATTGCAGCATTTTGCGTCCTTGGTACTTGTTGTGTCTGCATGATTGTTAGACATGCTTGTTGTGAGTTTGTGATGAGACAAATCAAGAAAAAGAAATGGGCATGGGCAGGACATGTAATGAGGAGGGAAGATAACCGATCGTCATTAAGGGTTACGGACTGGATTCCAAGGGAAGGGAAGCGTAGCAGGGAGCGGCAGAAAGTTAGGTGGGCGGATGAGATTAAGAAGTTTGCAGGGACGACATGGCCACAATTAGTACATGACCGGGGTTGTTGGAGAAGTCTGGGAGAGGCCTTTACCCTGCAGTGGGCGTAACCAGGCTGATGATGATGATGATGATACTTAAGGGGTTTGTCATCTGCACAGGAATAGTCGGCGGCATTTTTGGAGTGAACATCTCCATAATTAGCACGGCTGATAATCAAATAGCAGCGAGGAACGAAATAATTATAGTAAGAAAATATATTGCCATATAGTGAACTGTGCCATGCGGTATTCTCCCGAATAGTAAACGTATAGTGAATCCATAACTGCTCTCGGTTAAACAGGTCTACTTAGCAATACGAACCGACTAGCCCAGCAACATTGTACTTCAGGTATTAGAGAGGCGAACCTACGCAAGCTTTCCCGTCGTGATAAGTCACAGTCATTGGCCGTTGTCACCTCCACCAAAGTACTGCAACCCCCCAGCATATGGTCTCCCGCAGGGCCTGTATCGAACCCTCAGTGACTTGATTTTATCGCCTGTCCTGTGTGTTTCTGTTCTCCGTGTCACCCTCCCATTTGCGCTGCTATTAGAATGAACATCAACCATCTCAACCAGTTTTGCAGCCTATTGATCTGAAAGTACGTTTCCTCCAACCACACTGACCGGTAACTTGCTCGACCTTGAGTCTACGACGCTGCCTGTATAGTCCTTAGCCCTTTCTGCTGTTGGGCCGAAAGACACCTATAACGTCTGGACAACTCGCTTCCATGTGTAGCAGCTATCGCCATGGGTTGCGCTTAGCCGTAAACGTATATTTAATTAGGATGCAAGATCCGCAGCACATCTCTGCGTCGATTTCGATGGCACGAGCATTTATCCGAGCGCTTGACTATTTGCAAACAACGAGCCGAAATCTACAGGGTGTAAACAGGCCGATATTACCAAGCCGACGGGGGTTTTGTGAAATTGAGCATAGCAGTAAAAATAAAAAAGGGCCTAATGAACCGTTCCTGTATTTAATGAAGATGGCTTCCAGCATTCTGTAATGTTGTATGCACAAGGTCGTTCCCTCTTAACAGAAGCACTTCGTTAGTGCCCCCCTTCCTCCCCCCTCCCCCCAATTGAGTAGAACTTTTCTACTTCGTAGGGAAAGTGTTATTTGTACGACTTCTTATGAGGATAGAGACAGAAGAGAGAGGAGGGAAGGATACAGGAAGGTCAACCAGACGCGTTTTCGGTTTGCTACCCTACGAGGAGGGAAAGGAGTCACGAGGAGCAAGAGAAAGAAGAAGAGCGGGAGCGAGGCACTAGCACGCGGGGCTGCACCTGCTGCACGCAACTCCTATCCATTTCAAAGCCAGTTGACGTCGGAAATCGTAGCGATTCCTGAGCCTGCGTCGAGCGAGGCCACCGATTCTACAGAATCTAGTGTCTCTCGAAATCGGCTAGAATCCAGTTCGCTTTAACACCGTGCGAAGAAGGTCGCGCTAGACGTCGTAACGAGCACAACAAACGCGAGACGCGTGTTGGACTGCCTCTTCACGGCCGAGCGATTTTCGCATTTCGGCCTGCCTGCCCCATTCCAGCGAGGAAGGGGTAACCTTTCGTAAAACGCTAATCCCAGGCACAGGCCGCGGGAGTTCCGTCGGAACAGGGAAGGCGCCGTGGCGTTCTCGTGTGGCGACGGCACATCGAGACATTCGAAGAGAACAATGCGCACTTGCATACGCACTAAGCGGTGCGACGCCCAAAAGGGGCGACACACCATCCTGTTACATCGCGAGCCGAACGTTGGGCCCATCAGTTAGCAGAGCTTGCGTGCGCAGTGATCGTAAAAATTTCACAAAGAAAACATTCTGGCGGTTACGTCATTTTGCCCCTATCGAGGCTGCTGCTGATACGGTGCCCACCGTGGTGCTTACAGAAAGGACAACTGCCTTAGTTGCAGTCCGAAAACCTGAGGTGACATCCTTCTCTTGAATAGGTATTAGCGCAAATCACTTACCGGACTTTCTTTCTTTTACGTTTGTGTTTTCCAGGATAAACTAGTGGCTATGCATAAATATCTTTCCTCTAGTGCGCGCCTTGCGCCACCATTGGTGTCGCGCTTAGCTGAACTTGAGATCTACGTCAGCAATGACGTATACATATATGGTCGACATTATATATGGGCTAGACAGCTTTCCATTATTTTGTGTAAGTACACTAAAGCAGCAATAAATTTAGTAAAATCAGGTCTGACATTATCGCTCCAGCTCTAAAGGTCAGAAGCGATAGTGTTGTTGATACTTAGCTCTTTCATAGACTTGTCGAATGTAGCAGAGACCGAGCACGTGACCAAAGCCTAATGTTCGCGTTCTAAGCCTACATGTGTAGAAGCACAACATGCATCCTGCATATGTCACATTCCCATTAACACCTTCTGTAAGTGACTTATTGTTGTGACTGCGATATTCTTGTATTGGTCCACGATGAATAGTCCATTACGAGTTATGCGACCTCCTGCCGAGTATTATGATGAGCTGCCTGACCGGCCTGTTCATCTGGCACAATTGAAGAAAAACGTCTTTGAGTACTGACCCCGCAGCGAAGCTTTGGACTCTGTCTCGCAAGCAATCTACCGTCACTCAAAGCTGTCACGGAAGATGATCGTCAAGCGGTGTTACATGCGAAATAAAAGGAGCAGACGACAGATACGCTCCCGCGCCGTCTGCTCCTCTATGGCGCTATATCATCTTGCGTGAAACGCCGTTTCGCCTTATCATTTACCAGCTGCGAAGTCTCGCTCAGCACTTCTTTTATGTTCAAGGCGGTTTACAAATTACTACTCGCATAGAAAGCCTGATGTGACCCGCTACGCTCAACAGGTGACGCGCCACATTCGATGGCGCTTCGCCTTGAAAGAAAGCTACCACTGTTAAGAAAAACTGGAATAGCGTTAACGTCAAAATGGAAGAAAATAACCCGTACATTGTAATCAGTGATCGTGTCGTCATTATGATAAACTAGAAACAATGTATGCGAGATACACAATTCAGTATAGTCTTTAACGCGGAACATCTAGTCAATATGATGTCTGCACAACGCAATGACAACACTGGACATTGTCTCCTTCTTAAAGATTACACCAAAACCAGGCAACTTACATTAGATGTTAGCTAGTTGGAGTAACGCCGCAGTCTTTCTTGCAAACGTGGAGTCGACTCGAGAGATCCGCCGGCGTGCTCTTGAAAGTGACACCTCTGCTTCCTTCGGCGGCAGTTGCTTCTGTCGCTAACTCGAACAGTCAACAATGTCCACACACACGTCAGTGACTCTTCCCCTCCCCTACAGGTCGTCAGGCGCTTTCGAGCACGGTTTGTTTCAATTACGTTATCGTCTCGCGAACGATTCACCAGCGTTCTAGTTGACGCTATGTCGGCGCTGAAAAAGTCAGTCACAAAACCGTTCGCGTTCGGCGTCGATCTTCCTCATTGGTCAGAGGATCGGGGCACTGACAATGGTCCGGCGAACGAAGACGTTTAAGATAACTACGGCAACGAGCACACACAGAGCAGGAGTGAACAGCAGCAGCCGGCAAACACGGTCGCGCTCCGCGCGCTCTCTCTGCGCGATGCTTTTTCCGTCGCGCACCAACGTTGTGCAGAGGAGCATCGCTTCGCGCGCCGCGCGCGCTTTGCTACGGCCCTCTCGGATGTGCAAGGGTTTTTTTGGGGGGTGGTACTTCTCTTTCTTCTATGCTCGCTCTCTCTCTCTCCCCCCCAATCGCTCCATTCCTTCTATCCCTCCATCTCTCTCCCCCTCTTTTTCTGTTCAGTTCGTACTATCCGGACTGGAACCCGGGCCTCGTTTCGATCGATCCTACTTCGCTCCCTTCTACAGTGCGTGCGTGCGTGCGTGTGGGTGTGCGGGTGTGTGCGTGCGTGTGTGTGCGTGAGCTGCTAGACTGGCTGCGCTGGGGACTGAAGCCAGAAGGACGACGGTTTACTCCGTTCACCCAGACGGCGTCGCGAATTTCGAGCCCTGTCCATCGGCTGTCGGCTTTAGTTTGGAACGGTGTGCTAACGATCGCCTCTAACGGGGGCTGTTCATGGGAGGGCAATGGGTTCAGTCACCTGAGCTGCTCTCGTGTTGGAGAAGGGGGAGGGGTGAATTCAGGCCTCCTGGGAGGAATCAACTTACGTTCGTTGGTGGCTGTTCCCTGAAGATGCACCTCGAGTTGCCCTCCCGGAGTATTAGCGCAGCTAATAAACTCCGAAAGAGCTAGCCCGCGCAAGCGACCGCCAGAAATTTTTTTTTCACACTCTTTATTCGTAGAGGAGAGCGTCCGTGGCACCCGTAAGGCTTTTCGGCGCGCGAGAGAGTTAGCCTGCTTGATGTGTCGTTAAGCAGTAGCGAGGTCTTAGGTTACCTCTTACGACGGTCTCTTCCCTCCCCTTCCCTCCGCTTTGATCTTTTACCCACCCTCTTTCTCCCCTTGACCCTTGTGAAACTAACATCCCTGTCGATGACTTGAAAGCGCATACTCGGTAATTTTTAATTCATTAAAGAGCCTGTCGCCCATTCTCTCTCCGGATAACTAGCATATCTTGGAGCGCGCAGACATTAAAAAATATCCTGTTGCAGGTAGCGTAAATATATCTGCGTCAAGTGGATTAGTTTAAGAAAGGCGTCTGCAGGGCAAGTCACAGTGTGACCTTCGCTAATTAAGAAAACTTCACTAGTTAGCTTTCTATGTTTTTTTTATTTCTTGACTAATGTGCGCACGTCCCAATTTGCGGATTGGAGCCGATTAGTTAATTAAATCAGCAGCTGTATTATGCGGAAGTTCTGTCCTGAGCACGAAATTCGAGAAATGTTAGTAAAATATGGTTTAGTGGCGCAAAAGTATTCTAGAGCTACGTCCGCAGGGTCTGCGGTGGTGGCTGAAGGAACGTCCTTATTCGAACACTCGTCGCAAGACCTGCTTTCTATAGGTATATAGGAAATCGGTATTGAGGCCTTGGATTACACTTATCACCCCACACAAATTCCCAGAATGCTCATGACTAGTACATAGACCACTGTCGCAGCAAAAAGTAGCAAATGGGGGAAGAGTGAGGGTTGTGGAACGGGCACGAAAAAAAGAAGAAAAAAAAAGCGCCGACGAGGCTATCTATAACGAGGTGACAAAAATTATATAATTCCCTAAGCTCAACTCGGAGAGCGAGTAAAACTAATGTAAACCATCGCACCATTCGTAAAAGGAACTACTGCTACTAACAGAAAATGTCATAACGAGAACTAGCCACAAGCAGGTCGAAAAGGGACCGGCTAAAAAAAAAGCAAGACAAACATCGATGCGAATTGTGATTTGCGAAGTAGGTACATATACGCGTAACATACAAAGTAACCCGACCGCATTGTTCGCTGGTGCACATATGATACTACGAAAGAAGCAAAAGTAAGCTTTTCGCTAAGATGCGACAGACGGCATGATATGGTCTTGTTGTATAACGCTTTTGTTTATTCGGCTTGTCTGCAACAACGTAGCCTTGACTACTCTCACGTGTGGTGAAATGGAGTTACAGAGTTAGTGGGAACGTTATGAAAAGTTGCGATCCGTTTAGGTTTTCTCTGCTTTGTGGAAACTAATCTTCCGCATCCGCCTGAGGACATGCGTAAACAGGTTTTTCACTTCTTTCTGCTCTCACGGTACGTTGACAGCCCTCTTGTGCCTCTCTTAAGTTGGTATTGCATTACATCTTTGTTTGGCCGCCGGGCTAGTTAACTTTGCTTTCCATGTGTTTGCTGGTAACGTATAATAATGGAGCCCAATGATAACACCGTTTTGCTTCGGGCGTTTGCAAATATGTTTTTCTGCAGAATGGAAGTGTATACGCTCCGCAGCCTGTTACACCGGAAGTGTAACATGGTGAAAGACGAGAGAGACCAGGCGGGAAGGTGGGCCGGCCTTCTACGCTGCTCCATAAAAGTGTCACTATATTGTTACGTGAAGCTGAAGCCGAATACTATTTACAATTTATTTACAGGGAAGCTCACGGAGGCCAAAATGGCGACGCTATATCAAGCCGGCACACACGTCGTCTTCGTCCTCCTCAGTGCAGCCACACTGTGGCGGCTGTTCTGTAGCATCATAATCAGACAAAGAAAACCTACTTTATCGACGCGTTCTCCTAATATAGTAACCTGAGAGTTTAAAATGGATAGTGAATAAGATATTTGGGGCGAAGCTCAGTACACCGTGCAAAGTGCGGCGGAGCTGAGATGAAAACTAATAGAACCACCAGGGCGGAGAAATAAATCCGTAGCGCAATTCTTTGAGGATGAATTATTGCAATTAACAACATCATTAGACTTGTAGTAATGACAATAACGACAACAAGTGCTGTGTAATCGCATCGCGCGGTCTCGCGTCAGTGTTCCTATTAGCGCGGAATCATTCGCGCTAACGATTTATGCGGGGCTCATTTCGCACTAGTTAAGCCGCGTCAATTTCTTACCCAATACGTCGTTAACCTTATTGTTCCAGCTTCTTATCTACGCCTCAATTAGACTGTTTTGTAACATATTTCGATGCAGCCATAACTACGCCAATTTCTCGCTCCACATTCTTTTAGACCTGGATTTTCTTTTTTTAGAGTGCAGCTCTGAGGCGCCCGTTCCTGCGTTTCGCTTCGGCGTCGTCCCTCGGCGTAACCGAGCGAACGAGCACAGCGAAGGATGAAAGAGCGAACGCGGCGTAACTGGGGATGAAAGGCGATAATAGCGAAAAGAGGGTGAGAAGAAAAGTGGAGGAGGAGGAGTCTATGGCAAAAGCGTGAGAAGGAAAGCGTAGTGTCGCGCAAGACGGGGGTCCGCGACGACGCCCGCTACGAGATGGCGCCAGAGTAGCGCGCCGTCGTCTGTTCAGCGATGGCATGTGGCGAGCGCGTCCACCGATAGCATATACTCTAGCTTAGTCCTATGCATACTCTTAGTCCTGCATTTCTTTTTCTCGCACCCTAGCTGTAGCTACTAGCCAGTCGAGCCCGAATTATTATTATCAGTACTGTCATCAGGCCAATATTAATGACAATAACGACAACTACAGCCATCGTGGTATTATTATTATTATTATTATTATTATTATTACTATTATTATTATTATTATTATTATTATTATTATTATTATTATTATTATTATTATATAAGAAAACATATAACACACACACAAAGGAACTCGCTGCACTGTTCAGGTTAGTTTCAGCGCTGCATCGTTTGCGCTTGCACTGTATCTAAGGCAATGTTTCGTACCGATTCACCTTCGTCACTTACCCGATACAGTGTCAGCCTTAGGCGCAACTTCTTACGCATACTTGGCAGCGGCAGCTGTATAATCTAATTCGATGCATTGACAAATGAGCAACTTTCCCGCTCCGCATACGCGTAGTCTCGTAGTTTTTTCCTTCGCACCTGAGCTATAGCTACTGCCTCCTTCCTGTGCCAAGTCTGAGCAGCCCTTGCGAGGAACGATACCCTAAGGGCTCCCCCTTGAAGTGTCAGGTCGAGACTAGGTGCAGCGAGCAGGTACGTGACATTTTGCGTAGGGGAGAAATTGTCATTATAAAGGCGCCTTTGGCGGGAAGATAACAAGCTCTGGCCCTCTGCACGACGCCCTTTTGCTTGTCAAGACTCGAGCAGTTCTTGAATCTGTTACGAAACAGTCACGTGAAACATTAAAGGAAAGCTAGTTAGATCACTCTTCGTGCGGGACCAAAAAATAAAAAAAAATAAAGGAACGAGTGCTTCAGAAAGTTCTGTATTACCTACCAAACACTTCCTAGCTCTTAAGGAGCTTCCAGTGGAGGAGTAAGAAAACGATAATAAAATTGAGGCAGCGAAATCTAATCAGCTCTTTCAGGCGTATTTTAAAAGAAATTGGAAAAATATGATGCTCTGAAGTAACAAGGCTTTTTGTTCTTTTTTTTATACAGAGGGGAAATGTTCGGAATTCTGTCGTCTTGTTAGCACACGAATTGAAGAAATCCTTTACTTCAGAACTTTATGGGGTTATACGAGAGTTCATGTAACTTCGCTTGTGCGCTGTATGACCTAAAGCTTGAACTAAAGTATATTTAGGATCTCTTCCTTGCCTCACCTAGTCATTCATATAAACATAAAGCAGACAGATAGACGAACTGATTGATGCGAAGGCAGCGCTGCCGATTGGATGAATCCAGCCGTATAGCTACGTCTGTAATGTCGCATTATTGTGAAATGGGGTATTGTAATGAAAGCAGCGTAGAATGCGAAAAATTTTGGTGCGTACGCAAATTAGAACTCTCGCTTTACCTTTACGAAACTGCTGTTCGCCCTAGTGTGCCGTAGAAACAAACAGCTACAGCTGACTCTTAGCAAGGCTGATGTGCTTAAGCGCGCAAGCCAAGAGCGTATAGGTCACGTAGTAAGTACGTTAGCGCGAGGATTATACGTACGTCGACTAATAGTCTTGGTTGATACAATGCGTTCTGCGTTCAGCCTTGTCTAGCGAACGGATCGATCCATGAGCCCATATCGTTACCCGCCACTATTGTCACTTTAAGCGTCGAACAAAAAATTTAGCACGCAGAGACACCTGGACCATATGAAATATCATGTGAAAGAAACCTCTCGTTGCGCAACTGTACAACGAGAGATTGATTGATTGATTGATTGATTGATTGATTGATTGATTGATTGATTGATTGATTGATTGATTGATTGATTGATTGATTGATTGATTGATTGACTGACTGACTGATTGACTGACTGACTGACTGACTGACTGACTGACTGACTGACTGACTGATTGAGTGATTGATTGATTGATTGATTGATTGATTGATTGATTGATTGATTGATTGATTGATTGATTGATTGATTGATTGATTGATTGATTGATTGATTGATTGATTGATTGATTGATTGATTGATTGATTGATTGATTGATTGATTGATTGATTGATTGATTGACGAGGTTTAACGTCTTAAAGCAACACTGGGGCTGCTCAAGACGTTAGATGAGTGCTCCGGATTCATTTGAACCACGTGCACTTGACGTTCTTTCACCGCGCACTTCAATGTAAGTGCACGAGTGCTTTTGCCTTTCGCCCCCTTCGAGATTCCACCGCCGCCGTCGATGAGTTATCGAACCCGCAACCTCGTGCTCGGCAGCCAAACGGCATTTGCCATTGCGCCATCACGGCGGGTATGTTGCTCAAAGGAACAGGCGTTGCTGCGATGAATGCATGAATGTTGCTGGAGAGATTGGAACACTGGGGAGCCCGGTTGCGTGTGGTTATAACGAGGACGGCGGAGGACAGCCACCGTCGAATGAGTGCAGCGAGCTCGCACACAGGCGCCGAGGCATACAGTTCGGTGAAAAGACGAGGGACGGTGGCCAGGCAGGCAATATGGAAGCGACGCGTAGAAAAGGTTACATCGGGGGTCGGCGGACAAACTGGCGCATTGTACTGCCGCGTAAACAGTCTCGCGGTCGCAAATTACTCGCACGCTCAGCGACTCGGGCGTGGGTTGTTTCAAGATCCCTGCTGACGCAGTCGCACAGCGGCACGCTCGTCAAACAATGCGACGAACTAATGACGCCCGCGCATGCGTGTGATTGAAAAGGCACGCTATGTTTGCTCCCAGCAGCCACCGTCAAGCGGATGGTCGACAGACCGTCTCTCGGCGGAGAGTTCGGTGTTCAAAACGAGGCACCGGAGCTTGGGAAGCCGGCTGACTTTGAACTCCTGCGCTGAAACAATTTTCGGCTCCGGTGTCCCAATAGCTTAACGCACTGTGTTTGTCTGCGTGGGTGCGAGTGCATGCCGGGATGTGGGGTGCGCGCAGCTTCATCCCCGAAATGCGTACTCGAGGCAGGGAATAACTGGGGTCCCTCGGGTTCAGGTCAGGACACGCAATGAGGGCAGCGTCAACGTGCGCGCATGCTGTGATTGCTCGGCGTCTAAGAATAGCGAGGAATTCACTGTCCGCGCAGTATAGTCCCTGTATGAGGATGCGTCCTTTCTATTCCCCCATAGTTCAGAGTGAAACATTTGTTTACGGAGTGAAACAGCACGCCTGAAACTTGCTTCATCTGTCAGCTGTACTCGCACAATTTGTCGCAGCAGCGTCGTTTTCCCATTTTAAAGGCACCCTAAACATTAATGATAAGCTGTATTAGTAAGAAACGCTTCTAGTAGAGGGAGCTCGGTAACCCGAAAAAACAAATAGCAAAAGCTGATTGGCTGACACAGTCTAGGTGGCGACTTGCTGCTGCCCTGCTTTAACGGCAATATGCCATTCGATTTGGCACATGCCAAATATGCGATTTAGATATGCCTTCATAATTGATCATCTTCAAGACGTAAACGCGAAAGACGAGTGGTGACGTCACCCTGGAGTTCCCTCACCAACTCGCCGTGACGTCACGTAATTATACAGCATCTACTCGGGCCTAGTCATTTAATAATTGGTAAGAAATAAGCGCTTTGCGTTCTAACTGAAGAGTCAGCCTATGCAGCAAGTTTCTAGAACCTGTCCTGCGCCGAAACGGCCCAGTTACGAGAAAGCAATGTCGTTGAAATTCGTGGCGTCTCACTGACCTATAAGCACTGATATTTCGGCGCAGAATTGTAGAAAAAGGAAAATTTCGCTTTCATTTTATTCACTAAGAATCAATGTTTTCCCGCAAGATGCTTGCAAATAGAGCTTGGAAAGAATACCTTACCATGTCTAAGCTCATTCAGTGTTGCCCTCTGGTGTACATTAAGAGACCATAGCGAGTGATCAAGTATATATCGGGAGATTGGCACGTCTGTAACTGTCAATAGTACTGGGCCGGTATTTCGGCAGTTCGGCAAAGTGGTCAAAAGGGGCGGGGGTAATGTGCCTGATGTGCGCTGTGAGCACTTCCAATGTGATGTGAGTTGTGACTGGGTAATATTGAGCTATCGCAATTGTCGCTTTGCCAGGAGATATTCGGCGTACCGTGACTGCCTCCCTCGAGATTATTAACCTGCCGAGAGGCCGCTATTGCCTCCTTGGTGTTTGTGTCACCCACAAGTTCGACTCTCGGTACTAGGGATTCGAACGAAAGCGCGACTCACGTCGCCAGCTCTCAAGCAGCTATCTCTACCAATTCTGCACGAGACATGCAGGGATCATCTTCACATTTACAACGATGGCTGGACAACTGTTGACGCATCTACAGGAGCTGTGATCTTCCCCGAAAAAGCCGTGGCCATCCAGTTTAAAACTTCTCACCAAACAGTTGAATATATCCCCTGTCATTGTCCCCATTACAGCTCCTAGAGACGGTTGCGCGTTACGGAATTGGCACGCCTCGATGACCGGCCGCTTTCTGAGCAGACGATCTTAGAATGCCGGCTGATGCGATATTCACACCAGACGGCGATGAGAGCATGCTACTGAAGTTCATCCAGCTAAGCGACCTGTTTGAACGACTGTGGCACTCCTGAGTTCCATCGTGCGTGTGTTGCTCCCTTTTTTTTCTGTAATCTTCCTCTCTTTCTATGTATGTACATTTTTTCTTTGTCTTTCTGTCTTCCCTTACCCCTTCCTCCGTGCAGGGTAGCAAACTAGATAACTTTATTCCGGTTAATCTCCCTGCCTTTCTTATCTCATTCATCTCTCTCTCTCTCTCTGTCTCTCTCTCTGAATAGTACACTCCTAGCGCGATTGCCAGTCAGGAAATACCAGAAAAAAGAACGAAAGTTTAAGCCTGCTAGCGACGCAACTTTGCTATGCCCGCACTAGCTCCTTCTGACGTCTGTGAGAACTCCTGCCGTGAGCCGTGCTAGGAAACAACCGGGGTGATCTGGTAGCCCAGAAAGAGTCCGAAGCGCAGGTCAAGGTCTAGCTGGGACCAGCAAGCGCGGATTCGGACCGTGGTCTACCTCGCAAGTAATAGATATTAATAAGCACCCTGCCGTGGACGTGGGTTTAAAACCATGCTGTCGCTGCAGTTTACCCACCAGTTACCCATATATGCTACGGCACCCCCGGGCTCGACAGTCGGCTTTCATTGGGGGGAACTGTACTGGGGAAGAAGACCGTGCCATGCAAATCCTGTCGAACCCTTTGTGAGCAACAAAGGCCTGTAATAAAGTTACATCGTTAACTGCTCACGAGGCAACAAATACAATACATAACGAATACACTTCATTTGAAGAGAAGCCTAATAGTCCATTGTTGTTTCTTGTTAGGATTTTCTCTGAATGCAAAGTATCAAACGACGCGAAAGCGCCTCGAAAATCTTGACGTAGTAAATGTGACATTAAGGCCACCGCGATTTGGGCGCGAAGTTTACCAAGGCTAACTGTCAAAATCCACGACCCGGTGACATTTCCATCAGAGATCACACCTACATTTTCAGGATTTTGTTTTTTCATCAACTTGTTTACACTATCCTAGCCCTTGCTAAACCATTGTAAAAGTGTTATTTTCCACATTTTCTCGATGATTCAATTGTTATGCGCATGTAATTCGTTTTGTGTAATGACTACTGCATCTATTCTAATCGTACCCTGTTTTCTTGCACCTGATGTGATACTTCGATTGAGCCTGCGAGGTCTACGAATAAAGAAAAAGAGAAATTTGCATGCATTTCTTGAAGCGCCGCTTCACACTTCAAGAATTGTGGCACTTCATTGGTTGAATGATGAGCACTTTAAAGATATTGTAAGTTCAGTCAAGCGAATACTTAAACATCTAGCTTACCATCTGTCCAATATCTCGTCTACCACACGTATGAACTGATATCCTCGAATTTACCATAAATGCTCAGTAATACAAAGCTTGTTCCGTGTTTTCTAAACTTGTACTTGTTTTCCGCTGCGTTAAGTATGTGGCAAATAGGGCGACGCACTTCATATTTATCGGGAATGCCCCGGAGCCCTCCCCTCCCCCCACACTTTGAGTCGCTCAGACACCCCACCTTGCCCTTGGAAGAGCTGGACCACTCCACCGCAAGAGCTACGCCGTATACTGTGGTTGCTACTTGCGGACAACATGAAACTCGTCAACGGGTACAAACAAATGGATCACGACCCAGCTGGAGTTTCTCTCTCTCTCTCTATCTGCCTGTGTATCCATCATAATGAAGACAGAGCAGTCTATGTAGTGTATAGGCCTATGAGAAAGTGCTGGCACTGCCGAACTTTCCCTACTTTAATGCAATTAGCATTCTTCGGATACTTCACACACTTCCGGTGTTTGTCTGCCTATCAATCTGCATCTCTAGCCCTTTGCTACTAGCTATGGTCACTGTTAGTGTATATTTTAACAGGTAGAGCACCGGGCTCCTGTGCTGAGAAAACCGGGTGTGAAACCAACCGACCGGCCAAGTTGGGTCACTGTGTATGCGACACTACGTATGTGACGCTAGGTTTTGCCACTTTTGAGTGACCCTCTTTGACGTCTACCTGGGTCACTGTATGTGCGACTGGATACGTGCAGCTCTTCAAAAAAAGTTATCCTTGAGAATTGATCTGCAGCCGGTCGGAATCGAACCCGCGTCATACACATTCAGACAACCTTGTGTGACGATATAATAAAACACGCGACACAACTTTGCGGCGGCGCCACTAGATGGCGTAGCGTCTCCACAGGGAATCGCGAGAGTGGAGCCCGGCTGCATACATTTGTCATACATGAGGCGTGTCAGTGGTGGCATTACGATGCGTCGCTGCATTGCTCCAATGCTAGTCGCATTAACGTCGACATTCACCGTGAGATGGATTCCGCAGGGATATTTTTTGCAATAGTTTGGCGATTCGGCATGTTATTGCAAGACCGAGAGTGTCTGTAGCTCTGCCAATGCTGCGCGGTTTTACGGAGGCGCCGCGGTTGATCGGCGGAAGTTCATCCCTCTACCGAAATGGGGCGAAGCAAAACCACCGAACTGTGCATTGATATCACTAGTCGGCGCGCTCGCACACTCTGAATAACTCTGGCCGAGCGCTTCAGTGCTTCCCAAGGGTGTACACAGGAGCGCTACGCTTTCCGAGAGCAGCACTTGTTTGTTGAATCGTGTGGTGTCGGGTGTGGGTGCATGATGCAAGTCTTGTACTTTCCGTCGTTTTTTTTTTATTACATCCCCAGAGGCAGAGCTCAATTTTCCCAGAACGAAATCTCTTCCCTCCAGGAAGAACGCGAAACGATGAGAGAGCTTCGACGTTATAGAAAATTCGAACGGTGAAAGTGAGCGATCGCTTCATGGGAGCCGCTGGAAGAACCAGAGACCGTATTCAGACAGAGCCAAAATATATATATATATATATATATATATAATAATAAGATCGTACCCTATAACTATTCCTAAGAGGAGATTCCAGCCATTCGTTATGTTAGACATGTTATTAGTAGACGAGCGAGTATTGAATATTTTATTATGGATCGGATAGTGTTCGGTATTCGATTTGAAAATTTGCTACTCGATATTGCGGAATATTGGTTTCTGTTCGAACATAAATGTATAACGACACTTATCGGAGCCCCGAAATACAGATTTTGATGTATCTGGGTACTCTTCCTAATGCCTCTGCTGCCAGAGTAGCGCGTTTGATGCGCCGAGGCACCATTTTTTTTTAGTGAATTCATGAAGCAGACAAGTCCTGCTCAAAATTTGTAGGGATTGAGTAAGGATGCCGTTGCTTTTAGATAGCCTTTATATGAATCTAATGTCTCCAACTAGATGACGCAATTGGGTCTCGTACTTGGGCTCCTTTAAAGTAGCGTGCGGTGTTCTATCGCAACCGTTCTCCTTTAGCAAAGGCAGCACCACATGCATTTCGCGACGTGCTGTGCGTTCTATTGTTCCATTGCTGTAATTTTCAAGGCCCAACAGAAACAATAAAGCAGTTGTCTGTTGTTTCTAAGCTCTTCAGCTGATTGCACGTCCACTTGCGAACGACATTACATGAATACATTAAATGTATCATGTAATGTATCATGAATACAATGTATCAAAGCATGCAGTGAGGTATCTGTCGATGCCAAGCAAACTCCACGCAAAGTTTACAGCAACATTGTTTAGAAATTAAAAGTATTCATTTCTTTCATTGAAGTTAAAATAAAAGCAAGAAATGTAGTCACCCTTGGTGAAGGCTATTCCTTTTCTTATAGCAGAAATAACTGCTCGCTTCTGTATTCGCAAGCAATATTTCTCAAATGTTCGGTTCCATTTGAAGTTTTGAACATTCGAACACCCTTAAGAGGAAGCTTTAGCTCGGGCCCAACTCCGACGCGGCCTATTCAAATACATGTAAAACGCACAAACGTTTTTATGAGATAACCCCTGGACCGATTGTGAAGAAATTTGTTGCATTTGAAAGAGACAGTTAAATTCTAGTGACTGTTGGAAGCGGAATTTCCATTTATGGCTTGAATTTTCTTAAAACGATTTTCAAATATTTGACCGTTTGCAAAAAAATAGAAGCACGAAGTTTACAAATTCATAGCTCTGCATCAAGAACTGATATCGCGGTTCTGTAAACGGCATCCATTAGATCATTCCAAGGGGGCAAATTCAATATGTCATTTTACAGCTTACGTGAATTTGTTACGTTGGTTACAACGGTTTTACAAAAGTTGTATTTCCCTATGATTAAATTTTTTTATCTTCATGTGTAACATATCAATTTTGTCCGCTTTAGATGTACTATTAGATACAATTCACGGAATTGTATTATCATTTTTTGTTGTTGAGTTGCGGAGTTGTAAACTTGATAGTTTCGTTTTTTGAAACTTTTCGATCTTTGCCAATTTTTACTAAAAAATTGACGACCTAACTCAAAAATTCGAAACCAACAGTCACTAGATGTTAAGTTTTTCTTTTAAATGCAACAAACCTGGTTAAATTTCGTGGGGTGGTTGCCGAGAAAAACGAATTCTCCTTTTACATGTATTTAGATAGGAGCACTCGAACTAAAGCTTCCTCTTAAGTACATTTCAGAAGGCTGCTGGCCAGTGGGAGAGAGTGCTTACGGACGAAAAGCTTTGAGAATTGGGCCCCTCAAGTCCATGTTAAGAGGTGCTGAGCAAAATAGTTTGTATAGAGATTTAATAGCTTTAGTTGTGTCTAAAATGGCATTGCCATTTTAGGAATGTCGGGTAACCACAAGCATGGATGATTGTGAAAACGTTTGCAGTGACAATGTGTGACAATTTAAATCACAGCGCGTTAGGAACACTTTTGTGTTGCGTGGTTGTTCATTCAAGAAGAAAAAAAAAACGCAGCTTCTTATCCGCTGCGTACTGACGACTCTTTGCATCAACAACTTAGTAGAATGTGTTAAGTCACCACGAAAAAATGAAAAACCATGTAGTTCCAACGAAAATGTTGGAATCTACGTGAAGCGGAGCTGCAGTGAAGTATTTAATGGAATACCGTGAACGCAATGGTATGTACAATTAATCCTGTGCAGCTTGTAAACTCGTCTAATGCTTACCCGCAACAAAAGTCACAACTGCGCTCCTCTTAGCCAGGCCAGTGGCGAGTCACGTGATCAGCCGGCGACCCAGCTGCGGAGAGCGCATGCGCCAAGCTGGTGGCGGTGCCGGAGCTCGGCGCAGCGAGTCACGTGATGCGTTGCCAGGGCTACGGAGCAGCTGAGGTCAAATGAAGGTAAACTTGCTGGCGACGGCTAAACTCGGCTCGACGCGGTAAGAAAAGCTTCCGCTTTAAAAATTGTACACACTGCTCCACAATATATTTCTTAAAGGAAGCGTTTACAGTACTGGGCTATGGAGCTCGCTCCAATGCGGTGCACGCAGTTGCTGCGCGCTTTAACCGTTAGAGCGGCAGTTCAGACGAATAATCATAGAGTAGACGTGAAAAACGGTATGGAACATGTAAGTAAGAGATAACAACAATATTTGTTACGGTACAATAAGCAGGTAACATATGCTTGCTTCATATAATTTCTACGATGTTTACCTTGGTTCTAACCTGTCGTAATTTGTTTTCACATGACTAGCAGTACTGAAACATCCGGCAGCAGCATGAGGACTGAACTAACGCTTAAATCAAGATTTTACGGGTGCCAGTTGCTGAATGAACTACTTATCAAAAATAGTTTGTTTTGACGCCGTGTAAAAGAGGCACTAATTAAAACGAGACAAGTTGAGACTGTCAGTTCTTGCTAGTATATGCAAAAGCCTTGGCTTGTACTTATTCTCTTTTAATGCTAAACGTTCAATAGAGCTCAGTAATTTAAATGTTTATGTTCCTTTGGGAACAGTTATGACACACTCGTTGTGGAAATCTGACACAGCTGCGCGGGTGCTTTTTTAGGCTACAAATGCGTCTGAGGTTGTGAGGTTGCGGCCTAAGAGAAGTCGAAGCCTCATTAGTTGTTCGGGACAGACTGAAATCATTATTATTAACTGAGGTGTTCAACAGCAAGTGCATTAAAGAGGCTTGTGCGGTCTTCTTTATGCAGGGACGTCTCGTGGGCTGTCGAAGTGAACAATTCTGTTCAGGCTTAAAAAAAAAAAAATGGTTCGAAACATTGCGCTGCTCAAGTTTTTTTTCTTCAGTGCAGAACAAGGGGCTCGGCTCTACTGCCTAGAGTATAACGTAGGCACTACAACTGGCGCTGTAAAGTACTGCTTCGCGATTGCAATTCCAAGTTTTTTATGAACGGACGGATTTGACGAGCAGTAAGTACCTGTCCATAACGACGGCTGGTTGGTGCTGCGGTGAAAAAAATAAAGGCTGCGGCGTTGTATGAACAATTCAATCGCCTGTAATGTCCTGGTTCTCGTTTTCGGAAAGGAAGCTTAAGCTCGGAAGCTCCAATTAAGTGCACGGGGACGAAGAAATTGTATTGTTCGGCAATCGATCGATCAGATTTATTGGGTTTGTCGTATTTACAAGAAAAGATTGAATGTAAGTAACTGGAGCAAGGGAATTTTCCATTCATGCCAGCAACATTTTTAAGAAATATACTTCTTAATTTTGTAATTTCAAGAGACTTTCGTGCTAAATTTACAACGGCGCAACTCAGGAGTAAAAAACGACATTACAATTTTGTAAACGGCACCAACAACAGATCTAAAGCATACAGAGATGACGTATTGTACGTACCTCTGACATATAAGTAAATTTGTCAGCAGCATTTTTTCTAAACCCTTGTAAACATGTAAAAAATTCACTTAGGCTGTAAATTAGGAGGAAGCTTTAGCTCGGGGGCTCCCATCTAAATACATGTAAAAGGAGAATTCGTTTTTCTCGGCAACCACTGCACCAAATTTGACGAGGTTTGTTGCATTTAAAAGAAAAACTTAAAATCTAGTGACTGTTGGTCTTGAATTTTCGAGTTAGGTCGTAAATGTTTTATTAATAATTGGGAAAAATTGAAAATTTTCAAACAATGGAACTATCAAGTTTACAACTCTGTAACTCAACAACGAAAAATGATACAAGTCTGTGAATTGTATGTAATAGTACATCTAAAGCGGACGAAATTGATATGTTACACACGAATATAAAAAAAAAATTTAGTAATAGGGAAATACAACTTTTGCAGAACCCTTGTAACCAACGTAACGTAACCAACGTAGATGTAAAATGACAAATCGAATTTGTCCGCTTTGAATGATCTAATGGATGCCGTTTACAGAACCGCGATATCAGTTTTTTATGCAGAGCTATAAATTTGTAAATTTTGTGCTTCTATTTTTTTCAAACGGTCAAATATTTGAAAATCTTTTAATAAAAATTCAAGCCCTAAATCAAAATTCCGCTTCAACAGTCACTAGAATTTAACTTTTTCTTTCAAATGCAACAAATTTCATTAAAATGGGTCCAGGGGTTATCTCATAAAAACGTTTTTGCGTTTTACATGCATTTGAATAGGCCGCGTAGGAGTTGGGCCCGAGCTGAAGTTTTTTCTTAACGTACCAAATTTGTCCTATTGTTAATAATAATAATAATAATAATAATAATAATAATAATAATAATAATAATAATAATAATAATAATAATAATAATAATAATAATAATAATAATAATAATATTATTATTATTATTATTATTATTATTATTATTATTATTATTATTATTATTATTATTAAAAGCACAAGGTGTGGCAAAACTAGGAGGTCTGTTTATGTTCCCCAAATTTTCAATGAACACCCAGACAATATACTCACTGCGACCTCAAAGCACACCCTCCGGAATATGTCGAATAATCCTTCACTCGTGTAATGCTGTATTTTTATTTTCTACTGTTATATCATCTTTATATTTAATTAGCACCTAGTTTTCTGTATCTGTCTCGTTCACTACGTAATGATGAGTGATTACAGTCCTGCCCAATGTCTTTTACAATTTTTTCGGTTGCCGATGTTTGCAGGGTCCTGTTACGCAAGCCTCCCTGTGGCTTTGACAGACCCGATATTTCAACGTGCACACTGAAGATGGCAATAAAAATATTATTATTATTCGTAGTAGTAGTAGTAGTAGTAGTAGTAGTAGTAGATTTCAAAAGGTATATACAATTCACAGGAAAGGGAAGGTGAGGAGCAGGCTGGCAACAGCCACCGGAATTGGCACAACGTCTGCTTACTCTTCAGAGAGGAGGAGACAAACATCGAAAACGAAGATAGGAAGGAGGGGAGGAAAGAGAAAACAAAGAGCAAGATGACGAAACTCAAAGAATAAAGCAGCACACAAACACACTACAGGCCACCTACAATGGGTCCCGGTCACTGCAGGTGACGCTACTAAAGAATGTTACAATGGAAGAAATAGTGTCTGGGGTCTTGTAACTTTAAAAGCAGAAATAACCTAAAAACGCGAACCTGAGTTAGTTACTTCTAGGAAAGTAAGGAGAGTACGATGGAGCCTGATCGCGTCGAGACGCACAACCACTTGGGTACATACATTGGTCGAGTGTCGTACACCACGGCAAACCAAGGAGATGACAGTCCCTCACTAACGACGGGCGATGCGCACTGAATGCGGGACGCTCCAACATTAAGTGCTGAAGTGTCTCGCAGCAACCGCAAGACAACTTCGCACTTCTATTTTCTTTGTGCTGTTTTCGTTCTTTTACAGTCAACAGAAATCGACATTTCTCTCACCAGAAAATTGTGACAGAAACAATTTCAGGTTTACTGTCGACTGTAATGCGATTATCATGGATACACTGTACCGACACGCGATACTGCCACCGTCGAGACGCGTCACGTGTGAGGCGTGTACTGCATCCGTGCTCCTCTCTCTCGCTTCCCTCTGGACACGCTGCGCCATCTAGCGCCACCGGTGGGAAGTCTGCGCATGGCACGTGTCTGAGTCTATAATCGTACAAGGCTGTCTGAACATATCCGACGCGGGTTCCATTCCGTCCAACACCGGAGAAACTTTAAAGGATATTTTTTTGTGATTGAAGAGCGGCACTTACCCCCATGCACGCGGTGTCCAATGACACCTCAGCTAGCGTGGTTCGTAAAAAAAAAAGAAACAGATTGAAAATTCGCTTCGTATATCTGTGTCCCTCGCAATGTGAGAAGTCCTGTACACGGTGGCTACGTCGTTATCTGATTGCTTCTGGTGTGTGTTGTGGGGCAAAGCCTCGGCCTTCACAATTGGATTCTATTACTCGCTGGGGAGCAATAGCAGCAGAGGCAGGCCCAAACATCTTTAGAAATGTTTTTAAGGGACGGACCGCAGGACACTGAAAGTATGAAGACACGATAAAAACTCGTTACTCTTCATGTTCTAAACGCAAGTTCTGTGCACCACGCCGCGGTGCGGACCGGATGCTTCGTACATGTGGTACGACCAGAGAGGTAGGGGCGCGGAGGTAATGGAAAGAAAGGGGACAGTAAGCCGTGGTTGTACAGACACACACTGACAAATAGGACCCACGTATTCCCGAACCGCTTCCGGCTCAGCTGAGCGAAGTGAGTCGCGTTCTTCTTCCCAACCAGGCCCTGCCCTCTCTCTCTCTCTCTCTCTCTCTCTCTCTCTCTCTTCGCGGTTGCTGAATCTCGCCGCACATCCACGGTCGCCCACGTGCTGCGCACAGTTTCCTCGCAGCAAGCACCCGCGCTCAGATACAGGAGATGCGCGGCGAGCCCGCGCGCTCTTCCGCGTCCGAGCACCGCGGGTCGATGAGGTGCCGCGACCAACTGTTGATTCTCAGGACTCCCACCCATCGCTGGCTCGCTGCCTCACTTTCCCGCGACATCCAGCGCGCGAAGCAGCAGCTCTGATTCCCGTGGCTCGCGGCAGCAACCCCCCCTCTCTCTCACTAGTTTGCTCTCTCTCTCTCTTCCCTTCCCCGCAATTGGCTACAGGTGCGCGTTTACTTTGCGCAGAAGTGCCACTGCCATCCGGCGCCGCTACGAAAACGGCTTTTTTTTTTCTTTTCTTTCCTGTCGTACACGGCACCTTACTGTTATCCTTGAAAGAGAAGACGCAACATCGCTGTATGCTTTCTCTTCTTCTTTCCGGTCTTTCGTTCTTCCTTTGTTTCCTTCTTTGTTGTGTACGTTCACTACCGCTCTCAGCCTCCTTGAGGTTAGGTTCCACTTATAAGCAAGAAATACTAACAAATATTTTCTACTTACCGAAACAGAAGCGGTGTTCCCACGTGAGAAATTGGGAACGGCGTTTGATATGTTTCAAGTTTCCTTTTTCGTTTTAAGTTGGCGTAACAATACATATGCAGAACTATGTTTCCATGAAATGCCCACTGTTATCTGGAAAAAAAATTTCCCATTCTTCCACAGACATATATAACCGGAACAATATTTAAGTACGTGAGACATGGCAAGCGTGGCCCACGCGCTGCGCGAAATGGTTTGAGCTAAAGCCCCTCCATACACGTTTCCGCCGACCAGGCGGCGGTGGCGTGTGGATGCAGGGGCTTTAGTTTGAGCTAACCTGTATTTGGTGTTTCAGCGAACTACGCTGTTTTCGATTAGCAACCATTTGCAAGTACGGCGCGCATGACCGAGGTGGACACTCAAATTGAACGAGGGAGGCAGCCTTGCTCGATATAACCTTGTGGTGCTCCAACCCCGCAGACACGTCAGGCGGAAACCAGGGTCTATCGTGCGCACTATACACAAAGAATCGAATTGGTACTACGCGAAGTATTTCCCAAAAGCGTTTTTTTTGGCACTCGTAAACGACACGGTACCGCCGTTCCACACCTGCCTCATCACCGCGTATGGATGACTCACAACATCGCGTGTTTCACAGGCCACGGTAGTCCAATTTGTGTGTCATTGTGTTGCTGAGGTCGAGGTAGCGAGTTCGATCCGGGTCCAGGTCACGGTATTCCGATGGGAGGGTGGAATGCTAAACAGCTCGTGTACCGTGCATTGGGTGCATGTTAAAGAACCCCAGGTGGTTAAAATCAATTCGTGGTTGCCCACTACACGTTCTTCGTAAATTAAATGGCGATTTTGGCACGGAAAACCCCAATTTCTACTTGCTTAATTTATCTTGCTAGCTTGGAGTCTACGAACAAGTGTGCTGTCGCGTTCCAGGCCGTTTTCTGTGTTTCGCACGATAGTGACTGTCAAAGCAAAGCGACGGCTTTCCAGTACACCTGCTGATGCACTAACACAATAACGTTAAGGGTACCGTGTCCCAGGAAATCCGGCGTCGGCGTCCCCCGTCGGCCGTCGTTCCGGGAAAAGTCGTTCCGAACCATGCAAACCCAACCGCGCATAGCCCACCATACAGACCCTCCATGTAACGCAAGGAAGTTATTCAACTAATTGAATTTCCCAAAGTAAAATACGACATAAAAATCGTAAAGTACTACTTACACACAACCTACAGAATGATAGCGTCGGATTGTAATTTGAATATACGATCAAACATAATGCTATCACGCGGAGACTCAAAGTAAAATCCCTTTTTGAGTTTCTCTACCATCCATAGATCGGCCACAGCGTCCAAGATTTGCGCGCGCCGGCGTGCGCAAATCTCGGAGGCCACAGAGCGGCGTGCCTGGTTCCTTGGAACACCTCCATACGGCGATCACCTCCGCCACATCACGGCCCACACAAGAGGCCGCGTTTCTACCATAATGCTCGCCTTCGTGCACAGCATTCGCAGCCAGCGTTTCCCGGTAAAGGTTACGGTTACATAAGCTGCAGTTGCCTTGAAGCGTGAGGAGCAGTCAGGGGTCTTTAAACGCTATGCGTGCCACTCTTAAACGCGATGCTCAAGTGTCCTCCAGTTTTTTTATGCAAGAAGACTGAAAGACAGGCTACAGTGCAGCGGATTCATAGTTGCTCCTGATAGCGCGACAATACGCGAAGATATAGTGAACCAACAAGACATGCGCTGTTGTCACTACTAACCTCTTTTTATTGCGATACGGACACACCAGGCACATTTCTGCCATACCCGTCAGCGTCGGCGTCGCTGTGATGTTCCATATTGACCCTTTTCTCGAAGCTGTTTCCTCTAGAGAAACGAGATGGCGCTTTCGGCGGCGCTCCGCACGTTGCCTCAGCGAAAGCGCGCGAATACGAAACCCTTACCTTTTCTGCTCTGCTTCTGTGCGATCAGCTGTCGGAAATGGACATGGGCTTTCTCTAACGCACTCTGCTCCATTCATGCTGCAAAACATGGAGCGGTGGATTGAAGATGTGTGCAGTAGTTGCCTGCAAAAATTGTGACTCACAGTTAGGGAATAAAATTAAGCTGTGTGTACAAGTTCACGAACCGCTGTTACACAAGGACTGCCTGTGTTGCCGGCTCTTCCCGATGCACGGCTTCTCTCGAGGATAAAATAAATAAAATTTACTCATCCGCCAGGGTTGTAGCGCTAACCTCCAAAGAAAAGACTTCACTCCCCGAACGCCTGTGCGAGCGAGTACAGCTTGTTATGCGCCGATAAGGGGAGTGGCGCCGATTCTTGGCATATGCTAAGTTTCTCGCACGTTATCTAAACACATCCGCCCCAACTTACACGCAAGCTAATCCCCACCCTATGGCCAGTGTATCAAGAGTAAGTGAACGGGCGCATATTTTAATCAATGCACCGAAGCGTGGGTGACGGCGACTACACCGACAACGCACTATAATGTTCGAAAGTGAATGCTTTGTAATGATGGACTCAGTAAGTGAGCGAGTGGCATTAACACGTATTTGTTACAAGCTTTTAACGTGCAGAATATCTGCGTTACAAGCTTAGAGCCCAGAAAGAACAAGTCTATCGCAACTGCGCACAACCGCGAGCGATAAGCATAAAATAAACAATAAGATATTGGCCACACGGGGAACCTTGTTGAATCAGAAACGTGACAAGCCGCTTCTTAAAAGTATTTGCTAAACAAAGAAAGAAGAGCTAAACGCACTGATGCTTATTCGCTTCATAAGCGGGAAGATACGATCGTATGGAAAACATTTTTAGCCCTGTTTTTATTACAGGCACCCTATACTCTGCTCGCGCTGTTAGGAGAAAGCGTAATGAGCTTTGAAAGCGCTTACATGTTGCTTGAAGCAGTTGCCAAAGCTTCGCGTGTCGTTCGCCCAGTCACCGCCTACGTTATCCGCCAAAACAGAGGCTCTCAGAGCCGCACCGACGTCCATTGTAGGCACAGAGGCAACGGAGTCAGCTGACGCATCAATGCGCACGCCACCACGTGATCAAACATGGCAGCGCCCACGGTATCGCCATGAAAAGGGTCAATAAACTCCAAGGGCGATAACACCGTCGCCGCACGTCGTATGCTGTATGCGCGAGTGGAAGCACGCGAGGGTAGTCGACGATCGCGGCTCAATCTGGCCCGCGCAAAGGAAGAAAGCGGGGAGCAAACGCGCAGTCTTCTGTCGCGCGAAAGGCCGTTGGGGGGAGGGAGGGAGGGAGGGCAGCTGTGTGCTGCCGCAGCAACTGCGCATTTCGCGACCGGGCGAAAGAGGAACTGAGGGTCGTGGCTCAATCTCGCGCGCCGAGGAATGCGCGGAGGCAGCGCGGGAGGGAGGGGGTCGTGGCTCCGACTCCGCCAACGAGTGTGTACTTTGCACTGTCGCGCACGCCGTATCTTGAAAGAGATATCTGCAGACGGCAAATACCGTTGTGCGCGCTGTCTTCTCAGCGCTCTTGGCTTGAGTCGATCGACCGCACTTGCGTCACTTCGCTCTCTGCTGCTGCCGTGCTTGCTCATATATATACCAGCGTTTTATAGGCAGTCTAAGAAGCTAAGCCTGTAATCTGCTGAGAAGCCGCAAGGAGCTAGTGCCGTCCAGTATCGCCTGGGCCGTCTAGCCGCGTCTGAACTGCGAGTCAGTAGTTGGCGTAAGCGACGACAAACCAACGTCTCCAACGAAGCTCACGGTAGTTTCCCTCAAGTTAGCTCAACCTGCTCGAGGGAAGACGTCAGACCTAGACTCCCGGGAAACCCTGTCCTGCAATCGCATCACCGCAACGAGATCGGCTAGCCCGCGTTCTTCGTGAAAGCTCTGCCGTCGACTCCACGCTTGATGGACTTGCTGCTGCTGCCCGGTCTTGCGTATGCCATCATTTGTTTTCTTTTGAACTCTGTTTAGTTGAAAACCGTTAAGTGTCGTTTGTGTAGTGTTAATTTCTACTGTTACTGTTAACTGTTCGTTGTACTATATTGTATTCATCATTGATCTAGATTATGCGCATGTGCGTTAGTGTTCTTGTGTTTTCTGTGTTTCGTTTAATCTTTGTGTCATTGTCAGTCGATAAATATTTTCTTTTTTTCTGTCTTTCCCCCGACTCTGACTCCTTCACTGTGTTCGCTTGAGTACGGAACGACAAACCGGCTTGTATACCCCGTCGACGACTTCGCGCCGACGGCGAAGGGGTGACAAGCCGTGACATCTCCATACGTTTGTACTGTAGGCGTATGGGCCTATAGCATGTGACATTAACAGGCGTCGGACTGCGCTTCTTTCTATTTTGCGATAAGATAGCAGCGGTAAAATCGGCCGATTGACCACGATAGAATGGTGTGATTCTGACTGTACTGTTGATAGTCAATCACCGATGGTACTATCAATATCGCACCGTTAGAATCGATGGTACTGCCGAGCTCCCTATTTCAATTTAAAAAAATTAGAATATTGGGTATTGCGTGCCAAAACCACGATCTGATCATGAGGCACGCAGTAGTGGGTGGGACTTCGGAAATTTGGACCACCTGGAATTCTTTAACGTGCACTTAAATCTAAGTACACGGGTGTTTTCGCATTTCGCCCCCATCGCAATCGATCCCGCGACCTCGTGCTTACCAGCCCAACACCAGAGCCACTAAGCAACCGCGGCTGGTCCACTATATCAATAATGTGAAATAACTCGAATTATCACACGCAAACAATTCAACATAAAGTTGGCGACGTTTTTCTGTAGGCAATTGCATTTAGTCAGCGTAAGTGATGGCAAGTTATCGCAAAATTTCCGACAATATCCTTTGCCGAGAATTGCAAACATATTCATAACACCCACTATGGCGAACTGTCGTAACGCTAACGTTGGTAATATTGATAGTACTGCTGTTGGCAGCTTTTGTTGCACAATCGATAGATTGACAGCGAAATATCGTAATGCCATCGATAGTGAGTTTACCGCTGGTTTTGCAGCACTACAACGTCGTCCTTGAGAGTTCCCGTATGCTACTGCCATGGATCAGGTTTGGATTTGGGTGGGATAAAAAAAAGAGGAAAGTTACGCGGAATAAAAGTACGATAAATCTCAAAAGTTGAGGTAACTGCACGACCTGGCAGCTTCACTTCTACAAGAAAAAAAAAAATTATACGTAGAATCTCCTCGGGGAGTTATCTGAATGATGCGTGAGTATTTCGTGGTAACGACGCGGTGTCGAGTGGTCGTCCGCCGGTGAGTTTGCGAGCACGACCGCGAAAGAATCGTGAAACGGAGAAGCGCGGCTTCAACACTGAACTGTTAAGCGAGACCTTCACGAGATTACGCAGGAGAGGCGAGCGGAAGCAATGTTCACTCGTGTTAGAGAGAGCTTGCTCTCTGGACGCCAGGTGAAACGATGACGAGGGAGATGTACGAAAAGAAGGAAATGTTTGCAGCTTTCCCTGGAACGTCGGTATCGGGCGGCGTCGGCACGGCGTCGATCCTCTTGTTTGTGGCGGTTCGGCAGCGTGTTGCTGTAGTCTCCCCGCTTTGCGCAGCGTCGTTCATTTGTTTCTGGCGTAATCTGTATTCACGCTGATGCTCTGCTTTCCTGCGTTTCCGTTCTTCTTCTTCGCTAAGCCGCTGCGGTCGCGTTTGGCGCCATTACCGTAAATGCCACCGCGCTGCGGCGACAGGGACTGTTGCGGAAGGCGCCGCAACGTGAATTGACGAGACAAGCAGACTACTGCCGGTGGCGGCGCCAGGTGCGCTGCTGATGATGATGAAAAACGTTTATTTGATCTATTTTGCATTGATTTTTGCGGCTTCAGATGGAGTCTTCCATCTTCTCTCCAGGGTCGGTTCCCCTAGTCCAGGGCTCCGCTGAGGGTAGCTGCCCTGCGTGCACGCCTTACTAGTCCTTGTTGGACTTTCAGGATGTCGCTGGATAGCATCCTCTCCCACTGTTCCGCACTCGGGTTTTTTCTTATGGCTAGCCCATCTATTTTCTGGCAAGCCCATGTGGTATGGTATAGGGTTGGTTTGTCTCCACACCATGGGCACTTGCTCTCGTACTGCGTGGGGTAGATCTTGCTTAGCATGTTTAGGCACGGGAATGTTCCCGTTTGTAGCTGCCGCCACGCTACGGCGTCTTCTCTATTTAGTTGTTTGTGAGGGGGCGGGTATTTTCGTCTGATGCCTCTGTAGTAGTTTAGTATCTCTGAATAGCTTTGGGCTACCGGCTCGGCTTCCTCAGCGGGGTCGGGATTGTTGGATGCTCGGTTTGTTGCGTGCCCTCGAGCTATCCTATCCGCCTCCTGATTTCCCGTAATGTCGGTATGTCCCGGTACCCAAACTATCGTGTGTTTGGCCTGGTTGTTGACGGTGTTGCCACTTGAGCGGAGGATGCGGAGCGCGCTGTGGCTGATTCTGTTGTTTAGGTAGTTGCGGCATGCTGCTTGGGAGTCTGTGAGTATGGTTAAGGACCTGTTGGATCGGTAGCCCTCCGCTGCCGCTAGAGCCACGGCTGCCTCTTCGGCCTCAACTACCGTACAGTTCCGAATTGATGCGCTGGTGATTTCTTTTAGGTGCGAGTTGATCACCGTTGCGACTTTGCTTTTCTTGTGGTTTCTGTCCTGAGTGTAGGTAGCGGCGTCTACGTACACTGTGTCGTGTCTAGTTGCCAGTGTTCTTTGTACATACTCTGCTCTTGCTTGTCTTCGTGTCATGTGTAGGTTCGGGTCCATATTGCTGGGTATCGGTGCTACTTTGATGGTGTTTCTGTACTCGTCCGGTATCGTCTCCGTGCTTTGTGTCTCCTTTATGGTAGCTTCACCGCCGTATCTGCTCCGGAGTCTTCTGCCCGTTGCCGATAGCTTTAGTCTTTGCATTTGCGCGACTATCTGCGCTTCTTGGAGCTCCTCGAGACTGTTGTGTAGCCCCAGGGCCAGGAGTTTGTCGGTCGATGTTGACTGCGGTAGGTGGAGCGCCGTCTTGAGGGCTTTCCTCAGGATTGCGTCCGCTTGTTGCATTTCGTGCTTCGTACAGTGGTAGTACGGGAGGCTGTACGTCACTCTACTGACCACTAGGCTTCTGACCAGTTTGAGTGTGTCTGCTTCTGAAGTTCCGATACGAAGCCACGGCTGCTCCGCAGTTCTGGCGTAGAGTTCTGGAGCGTGCCCGACGTGGCAGCAGAGACGCGCCAGCGCCACTGCTCGCGCGATCGTCGACGTCTTCCACAGTTCGCTGGCTCTGTCTCGAAAGCGATCGTCTTACGCGAAGGCGTGACGGACGGACGGTTTTCTCGTTGAGTAACCGTAAAAGTGCTTAGGCATTTGCCGCAAATTGCCGGTAGTGCATTGTTTTTAGAGCGCAGAAATGATCGTGTATATCTCACGTTGCTAAAAAGAAAGGTTGGGCAATACCAACTGGCAGTTTAGTTTGACTCGTGTGTGCAAAACTGCCATGCACACGAGCAAATGTTCGGAGACGCAGGGAGGGCGGGGGTTGACGCTGCTTTCCAGAGCTGCAGCTGTCACCGAGCAACAGCGGTTATCCGTCGAAATATGGGACCGAAAAAAATTTCTCGCCAATCGTATACAAAAGGAGGGGGGGGGGGGCGGGGGGAGGTGCATTGCTTACATAACCCAGCCGAGGAATTTCGTACGAACGCGCTTGCAGTTGTCGAGCGGGTTGAAGTTTTACAACTCCCACCTACAGCCAAAAGGTTCTCCTCTCTCGCCCTGCACCCTCCCTTCTTTGTCCTTCTTTCTTTCGTCCCCCCCCCGCCCCAAAAAAAAAAGAAACGAAATTCTTCGTCATTCTTTCTAGTTTTCGCCTGTCTATCACACTTCCCCGCACTCTTTGCAATTCTTCGGCACCGTTACGTATGCTGCCGGCTGGAGTTGAGCTTCGTCGCGTATACTTCTGCAACACGTTCTGCATTGCGACGAAGAGATTAAACGTAAATAAAAGAATTACAAAAATTTAACGAGGTTCTATGTGCACACACTTCGCGTGAATGGCAACCGTTGAACAACCGCAGCTTCTTTGCCCACTTTCGGAGCGTGGGCGGCGCGTTCCACAGTGTCGTCATAAGCACAGCGGTGCTGTGTAGCCTCCAGCTGCAAAATTATTCTGACGCATTCGCCAGCACTATATCATCTTTTTCTTTTTTTCATTTGCACAAATATAATTTTTTCCCACCAATAGAAGACATGCATTACGTTCATTGTTTCTACATATGACCCCCAGCAGTGGTAGCTGCTGCGGTAAACTAATTTGGTTGAGAAATCAACTAGTACTGAATTTCTCTTTTGCTTTTCAAAGCGAAAACGCTAGGCGACTGCGCAAAGCTCCCATATAAGAAGGATCGAGTATCGCGAAAGAATTGCGCTCGACGTAGCGAAACCTTTGCAGAGTCGGGTAGATTTCCAACGGTTGTACAGCGACGAAATCAAGACAAATCAAATCAGGTCACTTTTATTTACTTAATCACTTCTATGCGAACTACAGTTTGGACATGGACGCTAGAGCGACAGGCTTGCATTAAACAGCGTGACCTAAGCCCCAACAACCGCGATAAGGTAGGAATTAAGAAATCGCCGTCAACATACCGCGCGTTCCAGCTAACGTTATCCAAGCTGTTAAAAAAAGATATTTAAATATTGGTGCTACATACAATTTCAAGAGCTACAGTGTTCGGTCGTCAAGTCCCTAGCGTCGAAATTCTATCTAGAACCGAGTTTCTTAAATCTATTTTCTTTTCTTCGAACAGCTTGGCTAACGTTACCAGAGACAAACTAGACAGAAATTACGAAGGAATTTAGTGCAAAAGCATATTGTGAAGGATAATAAAGAGACAAAGAGCTGGGTCTTGACGCTAGAGGTCGAACTAAGAGGTTGAATCCACCTTGGTCTTTCGCGAGCCTCGATTGTTCGTTGACAATTCCTCACGTTCGTGCTAAGCGGAGTTCTCCTTTGGCGGCAACACGTTCGCTCGTACTGGAACATCTTGAAACTGAATATGCACGTCATCTTCAAATTTTTACTGATGGCTCTGTGGACAAGGTCAGAGGATCTAGTGCAGCTGCTTTTCATATTCCCGCTTTAAAGTATGATTGGTCGGTTCGCTTCACTACAGTCGTGTCCTCCACAACGGCCGAAAGCGTTGCCATTGAGGCAGCCCTAAAAAAGCTACGGCTTTGTACGCCTCAACCCGTAGTCATTCTTACAGATTCGAAATCCGCCCTTCAAAGGTTAGAGTATGGGTTCCCTACTGATGCTTTATGTCTAAGCTCCCTACGCTCGGTGCACACTCTCCTTATCAAAGGCTTCTCCATACGATTCCAATGGGTGCCCTCGCACATAGGTATCATAGGCAACGAGATGGCGGACAGCCTTGCCCATAGAGCGCTGTCTGGGAATCCTTTGAGAAAAGTGCCTCAAGAGGACAAGAGACTCTTCAGAGAAGCGGTGTCGTGCCACTTCCACTCTTTGTGGAGCTCACCTCACAAGCCATGTGTGACTAAGGGTCTCAAAAGAAACCAAGCCACTTTACTGCTCCGCATTCGCACGGGCTCTGCTCGTACCCCTGCGTGGATGTGTAAGACTGGCCTGGCGTTGTCACCATTATGTTCAACGTGTGGTGTGTGCGGTGACATAGAACATTACCTTATGTGCTGTACTCTGTATGACGCGGAAAGGAGCGTGTTATTCGGGTCCCTCAAGAGGACAGGAATTCCCCACAGTTCTATACAGGACATTGTTTTCCCGCGCGGGAACCGGTTAGATAGGAAGGAGGTTTCTCGCCTTCTTTTAAATTACCTGCAGGACACGGATTTGGCCTCCACATGGTGACCTTAGGTGTGACTATGTGTAGTGTAGTTGTGAGGTCTGTGTCTGATTTATATGATTTATGTATTTTAAGTGTCGCTACGGTGGAGCAATTGCCGGCAGCTACTGCAAGGCTAATCCCACCAGTAGCCTACAACCACTCAACTCAACTCAACTCAACTCAACTTGAATATTAAAGAGTGTAGTACACATAAACGTAATATTTCCGGAGATTGAATATTAAAGAGTGTAGTACACATAAACGTAATATTTCCGGAGAACGGTGTGAGAGATCGTTTTGCTGCTCGCTTTTATTGGGGAAGTTTTTTTTTTGTTTTATTTATTTCTTATACAATTTGTTTTTGGCACACTGTCCAGCAGCACTCATTGCGTCGTCGCCGCAGACTGTCGTAGTTGTCACTCAATAAGTGTCCGCATGTTGTCGTGCCGGACATATAACAATGTTCATAATCGAACAAAAGAAGGGAATGTGGACGAGCTCATAAAGCGCGTTCTTGCCAAGAACGACGTACAACATTGGGTTTCTGTTCTTTAAGGGCTTTGCATGGGAAATGTTGAGTTAAGAGACATTCGGGGCTAGCGAAGCCGTTCGCCAAGGCTGCACCGCTTTTCCTGTTATTAAAATTTTGTAAGATGTATTTCTCAGAATCCTGCAAAAATTCTCGGAGTGACTGACGTGGTTACAAGCAATGACAACTAGGCTTTCGCATGTAATATTCGGCTCCATTGACAACCCATGCTAATTGCTCAGAACGTTCTGGGTCGAACCCCCATAACACCGCAGGCGCAGCAGCCCGGCATCCAAACCGACGCCAAAGCTCCACAATGTAATAATAACCAGTATAACGATGGAATAGCTTTGTCCCATATTGTGTTTTGCGCAATCTGCTTTGTGACAATAGACGGCAATTGCAGCGTCATGAAGACGGTTTTCTTTTATTGCCACAGCCAATTGTGCGGATACTCAAGACTCATTTGCACCATCGCCGTTCTATAGCGCCGTACTGATATCAACGACGAATGTGCGGCACGTAGTATAAGAACCTCTATGTACTACCTAGAAGCAAATCTGCCGCTGGTGCGCTGTTGTATGCATGAAAACGCCGGTGTATGGTAATTTCGGATTGGGCATCGTTCACGGAAAGTCAGGGCACTAACACAGACCTGGCTATCGTCACAAATATCCAACAAAGAAGTATTCGAAGCCAAACAACATTTCTGCACCTATTGGTGTGATCGTTGTATTAGACTAAGTGGCGGCGTGCTTATCGCAGTGGCTGACAGGCTCAATTCGTATCACATTCCTCTTTCTTCCGGTTTAGAAGCAGTCTGTGCAGGAATTGGTACCAACCACCGCGATGTTATTTTTTCCGTATATTATAGGCCACCGAGCGCTTCCTCTACGTTACGTTCAGCGCTGATGGTCATAACCTGCTTAATACCATCGTAACATGTTTTCCACACTCACCAGTTTTCTTAATGGGAGATTTCAATTACCCAACATAAACTGGTCCTATCCTGTGCCAACTGTATCCGACTCATCCAGTGATAGCAATACATTTATGGATTTGTGTTTTGATTTCAATCTTACTCAGCTGATTACTCAACCAACTCGAACAACAGCAACCAGTGCTAACATCCCCGAATTAGTTTTGACTACCGCTCCCGATCTTGTTAATTATTTAAGTATTTTTGCCAGACTTACTGATCATTGTTTTATTGATTTCCAGCTTAAAGAAAACGTCAACACTCCTAACAGCAAACGAAAGTACATTCGACACTAAAGTAAAGCCGTCTACGCATCAATGAAAGCACAACTTATAGTTTTGTAGAAGAATATATGCCGCACATTTCCACTAGGGGCGCGTTGAACAGAACTGGTCGCTTTTTAAAAATTAAGGTAATGAATTAGTAGAAAATACATACCCCTGCGTGCTTTAATGCTTTACTAAAACGCGTCATGAACAGGAAGAAGCGGCTGTTTCGCCAAGCTAAAAAACGTAATACTACTGATATCTGGTGTGCGTATTAGCAGGCTGCTTCACTGCTTTAAAACACAGTCAAAGAAGATAAACGTGTCTTTTTTATAATACACTTGCAACTCTGCTGACTGAAAAAACTACAATATTTTGGAAATTTGTCAAGGGTTCCGAATGTAACACAAAATCGTTAACTGATGTAGGTGATGCTGATGTTCCGCACGAAGAATATTGTTCTATACTCAATGAAGTGTTTTCTAAATCATTTTTGAATAACGTGTTGCCCCGCAGTTCTTCATCTGAAGTTGTTAAGATGAATTTTCCTCAGGTGGGGCCCTTGTTAATCGATAACGATGGTGTCAGAACTTGATTTCTAAATTAAAAATTTCGTCGTCGTCAGGAATAGATGACATACTCCAAGTTTTTGAGTAATAAGGAACTGTACTCGGCTATAATCTCTTGCAACATCTTTTCGCAGACTATTCTGTCGTGCTAATTACCAAAGAATATTAAAGTCGGCAAGGTGGTTCCATTATGTGTTTCTGGCGACGTGCATTGACCATTAAATTACAGGCCGATTTCTCTATCAAGAGAGCCATGCAAAATTCTAGAGCACATAATATACTCGATTCTCATTAACTTCCTAGAAACAAATTCCTTCTTTTCATCATGTCAGCATCGGCCCCGTAAATTGTTTTTCTGCGATACTAACCTTATGTAATTTACACATGACATCTGTGCCGCGTTAGATAATAAATTTCGAATCGACACCATCTTCTTGGACTTTTATAAAGCATTTGATCGGGTCTCTCACCAATTAGCTTGTGTAAAATTAGATACGCTCAACATTGACTGTAATATTATCTCATGGATTGACAACTTCTTATTCAATAGAACACAATTTGTCTCTGCTAACAATTCTGACTCTTCGCTTTGTCCTGTCAGTTCCGGAGTTCCGCGAGGTTCTGTTCTCGAACCTTTGCTTTTTCTCACGTATATTAATGGTTTGCCTGTGTAACGTCCCCCATTATGTTATTTGCAGACGATTGTGTAATTTACAGAGTGATAAGATCAATTTATGAAATTCTAAAATTACAGTCAGATCCAGAGAAGGTATCTAACCTCTGCGCCACTTGGAAAATGCGACTTAACAGCCAAAAGTGCGAACAGTTGAGGATTTCCCGCAATACTGCTTCGTCAAACCTATCCAATTATCATTTGATAACTCTGTACTCGAAGCAGTCACTTTCTATAATTACTTGGGTATCCACATAACATCTAATTTTTCCTGGCAAACACACATAAATCACATGACTAGCAAGGCTGACTGCAGGCTTGCTTACCATCGTCGCAACTTCTCCATGGCCTCCGCTAACTTAAAACTGCTTCTTTACAAAACACAAATACGTCCTAAGCTTGAACATGCCTCTCATGTCTGGGACCCTGGCCTAGATTACTTAACAAATGCAATAGAATCCATACAAAATCATAGCGCACGTTTCATACTTACTAACTATTCTCGGCCATCAAGCGTATCATCTATGAAGGCTACTTTAAATCTCCCTCCCCTCTCATCCCGTAGGAAGTTAGCACAAATAAAGAGTGAACTTTTCTCCGAACCTGCCTACATATTATCTCGTACTGACCATCGCCATAAATTGAGCGTCCCACATTGTCACACGAACCTTTCTTTTTATTCATTTATTCCTAGAATTACCAAGAATAAAATCATCTGCCAGCCTCAATTGTTAACCTAACCGATACATCTGCTTTTAGGACTACTTTCGAAGAATACTTTTGTTAATCTGCATTTTTTTATTTTTTATATTATAACCTGTCGTCTGTACATGCTCTGTATTTCGTTCCACTCCCTTCTGTAACACCTTCGGGCCTTGAAGGTACAAATAACAAATAAATAATAACACGCGCCTGGCTAGCGCCATTCCTTCTGCCAAAATGATGAATTTCGGATTGAAACAGCATGTAAAGAGTTGTTTTATCTTCATTAAATGCGAAGCGTTTCTTCGCGAACATTTGCCACTATGACAGTATCTATCTATCTATCTATCTATCTATCTATCTATCTATCTATCTATCTATCTATCTATCTATCTATCTATCTATCTATCTATCTATCTATCTATCTATCTATCTATCTATCTATCTATCTATCTATCTATCTATCTATCTATCTATCTATCTATCTATCTATCTATCTATCTATCTATCTATCTATCTATCTATCTATCTATCTATCTATCTATCTATCTATCTATCTATCTATCTATCTATCTATCTATCTATCTATCTATCTATCTATCTATCTATCTATCTATCTATCTATCTATCTATCTATCTATCTATCTATCTATCTATCTATCTATCTATCTATCTATCTATCTATCTATCTATCTATCTATCTATCTATCTATCTATCTATCTATCTATCTATCTATCTATCTATCTATCTATCTATCTATCTATCTATCTATCTATCTATCTATCTATCTATCTATCTATCTATCTATCTATCTATCTATCTATCTATCTATCTATCTATCTATCTATCTATCTATCTATCTATCTATCTATCTATCTATCTATCTATCTATCTATCTATCTATCTATCTATCTATCTATCTATCTATCTATCTATCTATCTATCTATCTATCTATCTATCTATCTATCTATCTATCTATCTATCTATCTATCTATCTATCTATCTATCTATCTATCTATCTATCTATCTATCTATCTATCTATCTATCTATCTATCTATCTATCTATCTATCTATCTATCTATCTATCTATCTATCTATCTATCTATCTATCTATCTATCTATCTATCTATCTATCTATCTATCTATCTATCTATCTATCTATCTATCTATCTATCTATCTATCTATCTATCTATCTATCTATCTATCTATCTATCTATCTATCTATCTATCTATCTATCTATCTATCTATCTATCTATCTATCTATCTATCTATCTATCTATCTATCTATCTATCTATCTATCTATCTATCTATCTATCTATCTATCTATTGGTGCTCTGATGGTCGTTTCGTTAACTTGGCATGTACCAAAATTGGCATGGTATTAGAAGAGTGAATGACAAACATAAATGAGAGTTCATGACATTCATGTCATGGTCTATCATTTATGTCACTTGCTCACACTCTAGATATGACCATCAGCTTGTGGCTAAGGTGACCATGTCATGACCTATCATTTAGATTCGTCATACACTCTTGTCATACTATGCCAATTTTGGTACATTCCACGTTAAAGAAACGACCATGAGACATGACAAATGTGGTGACCTATCATTTATTTCGTCATACACTCGAGTCATACTACGCCAATTTTGGTATATGCCAAGTTAATAAAATGAACATGGGCATGACATCACATGAATGTCATGACATGCGTGTCATGTAGGTCATGAAACAGTCACCTATGTCTTGGTATGTACCAAAATAGTACAAATATGTACCAAATAGTATGACAAGAGTATATGACGAATAAAAATTGTAGGTCATCACATGAATGTCATGACGTGCGGGTCATGTAGGTCATGAAACAGCCGCCTGCGTCTTGGTGGTCTCATGGTCGTTTTGTTAACTCTATAGGCCGCCCGAACACTTCTTCGCATAACATCCAATTCCACAGGGCGGGATGTCTGTCAGGTTTTATTGCACAAAACGATGACTTGTTTTATTATGAGGACTTGTGACTGGGTGTACAACAATATGAAGCGTACAAGCTACAGTGACGTTTGACATCGTGAACGCGGGTTACGCGCGAGCATATCGGATCTATTCCTTTCTTGTGCATTGCGTGTAAAATGCTTTAAAAATGCTTTGATTGTGTCTAAGCGTGTCGTTCTTTTTTCAAGGCTTATTCTTATGTTGAATGTTTCATTCCCGTTTTTCGATTTTCATAAATTGTAAAGTGCCATCAGGAAGGATGGTGAGGCACTGTAAGGAAATGCACAGACTTTATTATTTCAAGCAATTTGGTAATGTGCTATTCCCACTACACATTTCGCCCTTCCTCTCCGTCTCCCTCTTCTGGAGTGATCCTGGGCACAACAAGCCCGGACCTTTTTTTGGACTTCTTCAGCTCGTGCCTGGCGAATGCCACCTATCAAAAAAAAAAAAGGAGCAAGGCCACCGCCTCACCTTGGCTTCTTGTTTATACGTCACGAGAGTCGGATGATCGCGGCGTATGGAGGGTGGGGGGGCGTTGCGATTTTGCAACGCGGCTCTCGTGAAAACAAATTTACTCCGTTACTGCCACGCTAAAGCGGCATCGCCTGGAGCTTTTTCTAGGTGGCTTTTGTGGAGCATGGTGCAACGTAAACGCGATTGCTTTTCAACGGTTGTGCGTGGTTCGTCGTACACGGAAGCACAACGATTCCTGGCTTTTGTTGCACACCAAACTGCAAGTCCAATTATGACGCAGGACCAAGTGTCTGAGTGCACAAGTTCCATCTGATCCAGCGATATGGGCAGCATGGGGCAGAGCTGTTTCTAGGAAGGCCTTCTCGCCAACGAAGTGCACAGTAGGGTCCGCATTTCTTCTCTCTGTTGTGATTCCGGGTTTCAGACGAATTGGTTTCATCAGCGTGGTGCGCAATGCATCCGTGCACGCGTGCACATTAGATGGGTCTATGCACCTGTCGACGCGCTTGTAAATTCTACATTTTATTCGAGCTTCAGATTTGTAAGGGCTTTTTTTATTCCACCTTAGTGGAAGGTATTTCTTGCCATCGTGTTACTTGAAGGCGACATCTTACACGGACGTCAATACATGAAATGTGGTCGAAGTTGCCCTGAAAAACATTCGTGTCAACAAAACTGCAGTTCCGAGCTTGTTTCCCAGTTTGCCCTGCCTATTTATCGCGCCTGCAAGCCTGCGTTCGAGAAGTGCCAGGTGCCAAAAGAGCGCGCTTGGAAGCCGCATCTTCGCAAAAAGCAATAAAGCTTTCACAGCAAGCCCAAGCGGAAGAGGACGCGAAAAATCTGGTTGGTATTTTTGCGGAGTTGCTGAATGCCTTGGCAAGCTTTCAGAGTTCGGACTTCTGGACAGTAATTAACAAGGGCTCCAGTGTTTTGTTTTTGGACTTGTCACTTCAATCTACTCCTGCAGTCCACACTTCGGTGATCGTGTCCACAGACCGGCCCGTCGAAGTATCTTTTGGTGAAAAGGCTGTGAGGAAGTCTGGTGAAGGGTTAGTTAGTGAAAAGCTGTGCGACTTGAACAGTGCGTTAAAGATCATCGTGTGTTAGATTTGATCAGTGTGTTAAAGATCATCGAAATGACGCACATGGTTATCAGCAGTGATCGTTCTGAAAAGGCCAGTCATCTACTGACATTGGTTTCGGCGTTGTTAGAGGAAGTAAGTCGAAAACATTTGGCATGCGAGTTGCAAGAATGGTATCCGGAAATACTTAAATTCTTGCAGAATCAAGTTGATCTTGTTTTGAATAATGCTGTTCGATATCCCGCAATTTCGCCTCATGCATACAGATTCTTGAGAACGTCGATGAAGCTTAAGATGCCGCAGCCTAATACGATCAGAAGACTGTTCATCGTACGATGTAAACCCTGTAACGAAGCAGCAGAAATCTGGCTTTCTTGCCCATGCAAAGCGTTTTGGAAGCACATATAAAGAGCATGAAAAGACTGTAACGGTAATGAGTGATGAAGTCCACCTTCAATAATTTCTTGATTGCAAGGCTTGCATTGTTACTGGTGCTGCAGTAAATTCATTGACTACAGCAAAAACTGCGATCGTATTTATGATGAGAGCCTGCTTTCTTCAAACAAGGATGTTGTACACATTCTTCCTGTGGCACAAATTGATGCTAAAAAACTTCTTCGGTATTGCTTAGGCAGTAACATATTCAAGGAGCACAAACCCCAGATTTTCTGTATCGCACCCGCTCTCACTTGCGCCTGCGCAGAAACGTCCAGCGCCGCGACAGACTCCACGCGCTGCTGTATCTACTAGCAAACGTAAAAAAGACACCCGGCACGTACGTACGCACACAGAACCCGTAACAACTTCTCAATGAGGCCAACTCAGCGTGGTATCACCTACACTGCTCCTCCGCGACGCTTCGGCTCCTTTCTCTTTGCCCGCGTCGCTCAACATCCCCTAGACTTTCCTCTAGGTGGCGTTGCTTTGCCGTGCTCCCAGCATGCCCTAGGGCGCCTCAGTGCCACGCTTCTCCGTACAGGGTGGCGACACGTCTGATTACTGACACGCCTATTGTTTCGGAACACGTAAAGGCGCGCTGGGACGGACAGGGTGAATTTAGGTTCTGCGAGCGCTGACAGTGTAAAAATCTCTATTTCAGGCAGTTTGTACGATTACGTGCATTGCAGTATTTGCATCGAACGTTAAACGCGGAGGTTGAACGCTCACTGTAAACCAATACTAGAATGAGTTTGACTCCTGCAGGTAATTAGTCGTTTTTGCCGCGCTTTCGCTTACGCTAAGAAACTTGCTTCAAACACTGGGTTCACGAATATGGTGCACACTAAATGTTGGGGAGGTTGTCCTTCTAGAACACTTTCGCAAGTTATCACTGTAAAGCTTTACCTGCATTGTGCCGTGAAAACATACATGACAAAACAAAGTAAATAGTACGACAGCGTTGCCGATAGCATAAGGTAGTGTATTTATCGAGATACAAATCATGCGTGTGAAAGGTGACAATGATAAAGAACATGTGGTCGGAAACAGTCTTACTTTAGCAGAGACACGCTATACGAGTGTCGCAAAGCAAGCTTGACGTCGCGGTTTCGATCACGGCCGTGGCTGCCAAACGTCAAACGTGGCAAAATTCAAAAACGCGCGTGCAGTTGGGATTTGGTGAACATTACAGAAGCGCACGTGGTCAAACTTATTTCGAAGTCCCTCACTAAACATAAGAATCAGTTCGTGGATTGGGCCTAGAAAAGCGCACAATTTATTCTCTGAAATAAATGCGAAGCAACGCGTTTAGATACAATGCCTAAGCATTTTTTTAAACACATTTGCCTTATGCAATACCGCGCTGGCGTTCGGCGGAGGTGAAGCACGTGTTAAGCACTTCGTATACGAGGGCGGATCCCGAAGATTGTGCAATGTCGGGTCGACCCACGGCGCAGGTCAAGTTCGCCATTAAGTGGCCCACATACACAGCTTCCCTCTTCATCCTTTTTCACAGAGTGAAAGCGCGGAGTCTTCTTTTTTTTTTCGACTCTCATGAAGCGCCTTCTTCCCAAAAACGACGTTCAACATTGCATTCGTGCTATTTAAGTGCTTTGGATCGAAGATGTTGAGCTAAGAGGCTTTCGTTGCTAGCGAAGCAGTTCGTCAAGGCTGTACCACTTTTCGTGTCAATAAGATTTTCTCGATGTATTTCTCAGAATCTTACAAAGATTCCCGGAATGAGTGATGCGGTTACAAGCATTGACATGTAGGCTTTTGCCTGTAATGTTCGGCTCCAACGAAACGATCGAAGGTGTCCGTACTTTCCTGGATCGAACCCCCATGACACCGTAGGCGCAGCAGCCCGGTGTCCACACCGACGTATGCCTATCTCATGCCGACGCTCACTACAGTCGAACAGCCGTACGACGTAATGCTTCCACAGTGCAGTATAGCGATGGAACAACTGAGTCCAGATATTATGTTTGGCGCAATGTACTGTCTGACAACAGACGGCAATTTGGGGCGTCATGAAAACGGTTTTGTTTTATTGCTACAGTCAATTGTACGGATACTCAAGACTCATTTGCAACCATAGCCGTTGTATGCGCTATTCTGCTATCAGCGACGCATGCGCGGCGCGCACTACAAGAACCTATATAAACTACCTTGAAGCAAATCTGGCTCTGGTGCGCTGTTGTATGCTTGAATAGGCCGGTATATGGTAATTTCGGATTGGCATCGTTCATTGAGTGTCAGGACACCTTGATGTCCCTTGAACACAGACCTGGCTATCGTCACAAATATCCAACAAAGAAGTATTCGAATGCCAACAACATTATTGCATCTATCAGTGTGAGTATGGTACTAGACTAAATGGGTCGTGCTTATCGCCGTGGCTGACAGGCACAATTCGTTTCACATTCCTCTTTCTTCCGGTTTAGAAGCCGTCTGCGCAGGAATTGGAACCAACCACCACGATGTTATTTTTTGCGTTGGTTATAGGTCACCGAGCGCTTCCTCTACGTTATGTTTAGCGCCGATTTTCATGACCTGCTTAATACTATCGTAACATGTTTTACACTCACCAATTCTGTTAATGATAGATTTTAATTACCCTAACATAGACTGGTCCTATCCTGTACCAACTGTGTCTAACTCCTCCAGTGGTAGCGGGGCATTTCTCTATTTGTGTTTCTATTACCATCTTACTCAGCTGATTACTCAACCAACTCGAACTACAGCAACCAGTGCTAACATCCTCGACTTAGTTTTGAGTACCGCTCGCGACCTTGTTATTTCTTTAAGTGTTTTGCCAGGGCTTAGCGATCATTGTTTCATTCATTTCAAGCCCAAAGGAAACGTCAATCGTCCTAATAGCAAACGAAAATACATTCGAGAGTGTAGTAAAGCCGACTACGCATCAATGAACACAACAATTTCGGATTGTAGTAATAAATTTTAGGCAGCAATGATAAGTGTACTAACTTCCTACGGGATGAGAGGAGAGGGAGACTTAAAGTAGCCTTCATAGATGTTACGTTTGATGTCCGAGAATATTATGAATGAAACGTGCGCTACTATTTTGTATACTTTCTATTGCATTTGTTAAGTAATCTAGGCCAGGATCCCAGACATGAGAGGTATGTTGAAGCTTAGGACGTATTAGTGTTTTGTAAAGAAGCAGTTTTAAGTTTGCGGGGACCATGGAGAAGTTGCGACGATGGTAAGCAAGCCTGCAGTCAGCATTGCTAGTCATGTGATTTATGTGTGTTTGCCAGGAAAAATTAGATGTTATGTGGATGCCTACGTATTTATAGGAAGTGTCTTCTTCGAGTACAGAATTCATCAAGTGATAATTGGATAGGTTAGACGAAGCAGTGTTGCGGGAATCCTCATTAGTTTGCACATTTGGCTGTTCAGTCGCATTTTCCAAGTGACGCACATGTTGGATACGTTGTCTAGATCGGATTTTAATTTTAGAACGTCAGAATTAGATGACATTACTCTGTAAATGACACAGTCGTCTGCAAATAACCTTATGGATGACGCTATACAGTTACGCAAATCATCGATATATATGAGAAAAAGCAAGTGTCTGAGAACAGAACCTCGTGCAACCCCGGAACTGACAGGACAAAGAGAAGAATCAAAATTGTTAGCAGAGACAAATTGTGTTCTCTTGAATAAGAAGTTTTGAATCCATAAGATTAGAATACGGTCAATGTTGAGTGTATTTGATTTGAGACAAAGTAATTGGAGAGTAACGAGATCAAATGCTTTAGAAAACTCCAAGAAGATGGTGTCGATTCGAAATCCATTATCTAACGCGGCACAGATTTCATGTGTAAATGAAATAAGATGAGTATAACAGGAAAACGATTTACGGGACCGATGCTGACAAGATGAAAAGAAGGAATTTGTTTCGAGGAAGTTAATGAGAATAGAGTACATTATGTGCTCTAGAATTTTGCATGGCTATCTTAATAGAGAAATCGGCCTGTAATTTAATGGTCAATGCACGTCGCCAGACTTAAATAGTGGAGTTAACTTGCCGACTTTAAAATCCTTTCGTAATTAGCACCGCAGAATAGTCTGCGAAAAGATGGTGCAAGAGATTATAGCAGAGTACAATTCCGTATTACTCAGAAACTTGGAGTTATTGCCATCTATTCCTGCCGACGACGAAATATTTAATTTAGGAATCAAGTTCCGACACCATCGTTATCGATTAACAACGGCTCTATCTGAGGAAAATTCATCTTACAACTTCAGGTGAAGAAGTACAGGGCAAGACGTTATTCAAAAATTGTTTAGAAAACACTTAATTGAGTACAGAACAATATTCTTCGTGCGAAAGAACCGCACCATCTATATCAGTTAACGATATTGGGTTACAATAGGAACCCTTGACAATTTTCCGAAATGTAGTATTTTCAGGTAGCTGAGATGGAAGTGTACTGTAAAAGAGGATGCGTTTGGCTTCTTTGACTGCGTTTTTAAATAGTGAGGCAACCTGCTAAGATGCGTAATATGTAATAGCGGCTGTTTCGCCAAGCTAAATAAGGTAATACAGCTATGAGTTATATTACGTTTTTTAGCTTGGCGAAACAGCCGCTTCTTCCTGTTCTAGATACGTTTTAGAGAAGCATTAAACCACGCTGATCGATGGTTACACCGAATAACTCGGAAGGGCATGTATTTTTGTACTAATTCATAACCTTATTATTAAAAAGCTACCAGTTTTCACCAGCGCTTCGAAGGTAAAACTCTGGCATATATTCTTCTACAAAAACTTCAATTTGTGTGTTCATTGACGCGTAGTCGGCTTTACTACACTCTCGAATGTATTTTCGTTTGCTATTAGGACGATTGACGTTTCCTTTAAGCTTGAAATGAATAAAACAATGATCGCTAGGCCCTGGCAAAATACTTAAAGAAATAACAAGATCGCGAGCGGTACTCAGAACTAAATCGAGGATGTTAGCACTGGTTGCTGTAGTTCGAGTTGGTTAAGTAATCAGCTGAGTAAGATGGCAATAGAAACATTAATTAATTATTTACTCATTAATTACCTAAATAATTACTTACTTATTTATTATTTACTTAAATAATAGACGCGCCTGGCTCGAACCATTCCTTTAGTCAAAATGATTAATTTCAGACTGAAACAGCACGTAAAAAGTTGTTTTACCATCATTAAATGCGAAGCGTTTCTTGGCGAACATTTGCCACTCTGACAACATCTATCTATCTATCTATCTATCTATCTATCTATCTATCTATCTATCTATCTATCTATCTATCTATCTATCTATCTATCTATCTATCTATCTATCTATCTATCTATCTATCTATCTATCTATCTATCTATCTATCTATCTATCTAGCCGCCTACATCTTGGTGCTCTCATGGTCGCTTCGTTAACTTCGCATGTGCCAAAATTCGCATTCGCATAGTATGACAAGAGTGTATGACGAACATAAATGATAGGTCATGACTTGAATGTCATGACCTATCATTTATTGGCGGTCCACTGTTCGTATAAAAATGGCCAGGCTTAGCGTGGTTAAGCCAAGAATGCGTTGCATACTGTGTTGGGGCCCAGCTTTTCCTCCGGCTGTCGTGACGTCACGTCACTTGGTTGCGCTAAAGGTCAATGGTGGCTGCCCGGCCGCGCCCAAGGGCTGAACTGAGTGACTGCAATATGCAACGCACAAAAATTGCCTGACCGCTACCGCGGACAGCCAATTTTTTATACGACCACCCCCTGGCACGCGCAGGCCTCGGCGAGTCCCAACCCACGGACCAGTCCGTGTTCTAGCTTTGATGTCCCCTATATGCCACTTAGGTGACCTGGAGGCGCTGCCAATAATGCGAAATAATGACATGTAGCTTTAATTAGTAAAAACGCGATTGAATAAATATAACTATGTCCAGCCGCCAACCTGCGATGCTAAGTTCAGCAGTACCGCGGCCCGCGCCTTCTGCTGGCAAACTTATGGACAAGCGCATACAACACGCGTTTAGAAACTCCTCCGTAGTGCCTAGGCAGAGTCGTATATTCAAGGAACAAAAGTCCCCACATTTGCTCTCTCGCACCCGCTCTTACTCGCGCATGCGCGAAAACGTCCGTCGTCTCCACAACTGCCATGCCCCGCTGTACCTACCAGCAATTGTATACACGCGCTACTGTATATGCTACCAAAGGTAGCAGAGCTGCGCGTAGCTCCGCCATCTTGCCAGGGAAGCAATCAAATCTATGCAGCGAAGCTGCACTCCGTTTTTGCAGGCGACATGCCTACCGTATTGTCGATCGACCGTGAGCGCTTTCGCATCGCTTCTGGACCGCTTTCCTGCCTAATCGCAAACACATCGAATCGAAACAGCTGACTTGATAAGATCGCAGAAAAAAAAAAGGCAGGGCTCTTTTTTAGCGTGCGGCGTTAGGTGCTGCGCAAATGTTATCAGTTGTTTTTTGGTCTTGCGGTCACCTGTGCACCCTCTAGAAACTTTTCGCCTAATAACGTATGGGCACTGGCGTATCTAGAATATATTGTGTACTCTATACACGCCGATCAGATGCAGCATTCATGAACCTCGACAGTAGCAATTAGGTCGCACCGAACAGTCTTAGGGAATATGTTGATGTTATTTTATGAAATAGCTATGTAACAAGGTAGTATAAGGTTCGAAATACCATAGTGTATTAAAACTGGATAAACGTTTGCAATTGAGGTAAACAATCAGATGCTTTAGTATTTTTCCTTCGCTTGAATATTGCTTGGCACTCAGGTTTTGTTTCAACAAAGATAAGTACGCTACTAAGAGCAGCGCGGTGCTCTTTTAGCATGTAGACAGTAACAGAAAGCGCCGAACCGCAACTATATTTTTTTTGGCAATAAAGAATTTGAGAAAAAAGAAAACAGTAGTGTATGTGCGTGCGAACATTTTGATATATTGAGCTTGATCAATTTGTGCTCCTTTACAAAGGGAACTGTACGAAATATAATGAGGCCCATACCTGCTTATGTGGCAAAGCTCTCAACGTGTAGGCAGTCTAAAATATTATTGGCGAGTCAATGACTAACCATTAGTATTTCGACTCCAGTACGCCATTAGATTTGCTGTAGAAACGTGTCCACCTACAACGAGGAACTGGATATCAGCCACACCTGCAAGTGTCACTTCATTATGTGGCTTTTCACTGCAGGGATTCCAAAAGCAACCTTCTGGGGGAGTCTAGTCAAAGTTCTTCTTTCACAGGATTGACATAGCTACATTATAGGTAATAATGCAGAGCACAGTTAGGCCCTTACCGTATGTTAAATGACGACATTCATTCCTCTTGCCTCCTGCTTCAGATAAGCAGTAGTAGATGAAATATCTTTACTTAGTAGTAACTTTTATGTTCAGAAAGAACAACCCAAGAAGTGCATTATCATGAAAATGTGAGCTGGCTTTTTATGACAGTTCTGTGAAATCAGTGCGGCGCATGGGTTAGAATAAAAGACTTTTCTGCTTTCAGAGTGCTTCGTGCAGTTCGGAGCAGAGCACCCGGTCATTATATCATTCCGATGGAACTGCGATGACACTGCGATGAACCAACTGTGAGATGCGCTGCGCACGTAGTGTTATTGCTCCACAGCTAGCCCGCCCGCGAACAGCGAACGCCAAGATTGGCCGGATTCGCTTTGAATTTGGCTGGCGATAACTTGTGTCGATCCAGTTCGCTGCAGCGGCGGCGCTGGGAAATAAAGAAATTGGCGCCAGCATATGCTACTCCTCATTGCACGGTTGCTTGGCTACCACGTGATGAAGTCCTGCCAATAGAGGCGCTAGCGGCATGGTAAAACAGACGCTACCTTTGGTAGTAAAGCTCAGATAAAACTCTGCAGAGAAAACAGATAAACGCAGATAAAGCTCTGCTACCTTTGGTAGTACATACAGTAACTCTAGCGCGCCCTAAAACCGCTTGATAATTTGAAAGTAGCGACACTCTCCTTCTCGCGGCGCTTTCCTCCTCGATTGTCCTCTCCCGCTGGCTGCGCACAGTATGCTTCTTCTCCTGGGCTCCCGCGGACGGGACGCAGCATTCTATGGAGGCGTGCTATTTAGGGCCACTTGCGCAACCCAGTGGTGTTTAAAATTTTGAGAAATGCTGGTAACAGCATCGATAATGCTGAAGGCAACGTTTATAAGGAGGAAGGTTTTATAGCGAAAGCAATACTACGCCAGGTCTAACCGCTCGTCGCGTATGCCGTGCCCCCCCCCCCCCCCCCCCTTAGAGCCGGCGCAGGTGGTGTGACGTCGGCTCTCTCCGTTGCTATGACGACGCGTGACGTCAGCTTGCTCCCCGCCGCAGCTAGAAGGGAGCCGCTCGTCGCGTGTGCCGTGGCCCCCCAGCCGGCGCCGCGCCTAAGAGGTGGTCTCTCCGTTGATACGACGACCTCCTCACCTTGTGCTGGTTCCGTGGCGGCTTCACTGGTATATATAGCGGTGCACTACGCGTTGGTTGATCAGTCTCGCCATGGAAGTTACCGACGAAGAGTCTATATCTGAATCTGGTTGCTCTAATGCTTCGGAACAGTTAAATTCTAAGGCGAAAGCTAAGCAAGCTAGCAAAAATGAGAGAAAGTGGTTGCAACGTTCCCAGGAAACTTTGCTTTCACAATTCAACCAGGTTTAACCAAAGCTAAACCACAGCCAATTTCTTGTCCTTCAAGCCGTATGAACGGGGCATACTGTTGTTAAGGGAGCTTTGAGACGAGTTCTATACTCCAGACAATTTTTCTGCCACATGATGAGATGCTTTACTTTGTGCGTCTGATCTAGCGTTGCTTGGGGCACACCCCTAAGCGAAAGCCTTATATCTCTGTTTCAAGATCGCGTTTTGGGCTGCAGAAAATATCACGGGACCGAAGGCGGGCCGGAAGCGAACCAAAGCATGGGCAGCCGTGTATAAGAGATGATTACTGATTAGCAAAGTTAAGTAATGATTGTTTAGGGATTGGATTAAGATGAATTAAGGTGCAATACGGAGGATTAAGGTGGAATAAGGTCGATGAAAGTGGATTAGGGTGAATGAAGCTGGATTGAAGTGCATCAGGAAGGATTATGGCGGATTAGGGTGGATTAAAGTGAATGGAGAAGTATTAGGGCGGATTAAGAAGGATTAAGGTACATTAAGGAGGATTAGGATGGATGTCGCAGCAACGAGACAAGGCAGCTGCGTTCGATGCGAACGAAATCGAGATTTGTTGTTCTTCTTTTATTACTTTTTTTTTAGCTTGCGCGCCTTTGGAGCCTACCGTCTTCATCTTTCTCATCTTGTCCGCTCCAACGAGCTTCAATAGCTCCATGTCGCGAAAGGTTTTCTTCTCATCAGTGGCAGCAACCTTCAAGTGTGTAAAGATGTACAGGTCTCCGAACGAGTCTTCCTTTCGTATTTAGGAGGCGGGGCTTAGCGTCGACTCCAGAATATACTTCAATGACCTTTTCTTCTTCTTTTTCTTCTTAGACTTGCGCTTCTTTTCTCGTTTTCTTTTCTTTTTGGAGCGTTTCTTTTCTTTAGAACGCCTTTTCTTGATCTTTGCGTCGTCATCTTTCACGACATATGCAGCAACAGTTGTCCTGAGAGCCTAACATTCTAAGCCTGCGCTTAGAATGTTAGCTTTCGCACTGGCGAAATCTTTGTTCACAGTGTCTTGAGCAAGTCCTGTTACTGACTCTAGTAAGACAGGTAAAACGGATACGAACGACGTCCGGCCTGTTGACTAAGCCGACAACATCAGGCCTGTTGACAGCTACTTCAACCTTTGCGTTAAGGCCTGGAAATGAAGGAAGGCGCCGCGAGTCAGAGTCTTCGGACAATTGCGAGCCTCTCTTAACCGATGCTTCTTAGGAATCGAAATTTGGCATTCGACACTTCCCTGAACGCACAGGACCGGCGGATGTGGACTTTCGAGATCCCAAGGGCCTCCTGGTCCTTCGAGACTTTTTATTCTCGCCTACCAATCTGTGACGGGCAGAATTTCCAGACGATCTCGAGTTTGTCTAGGCTGTAGAGAGGCCGGATGAGGCGGATCTCTTACGCATTACATTTATCGTAGTGGACGTGCCTGGCTCGCTTTGAACTGCATCAGTCATGACTTGAAAACAGTCCTGGACTATTTCAACTACTGTTTGGGGCTCTGGTGATTCGGTGTACTTAGATGGCGCAGGCATGCTGGACATATCCTCGTACATGCTGTTCACTTCGCCAAATAACAGTGTTCGACGACGACGCCTCCTGCCCCATGGTGTCGTCCTGATGGGAGTCGTCAGCATCGATACCGAGCGCAGTCGCAAGGTGATTAAAGGCTTCGCTTTTCGGTTGTTCTATTGAAGGTTGCTGGATTACTTGAGTAATGTTTGATGGTGCTGGATTGATGATCAATGTGACGTTCGATACCGCGGCTTCTTCCGTACCTTCAGCTGCATGAATGGTGGACTTTTCTACAATGGTGACGACGGGTGGAGCTGTCGTGAGTACTGTCTGATGTCTTGGGAAGCTCCCTTGGCCGAATGCGCCATCCTAGTTTCCACCGAGGTAGTCTTCAAGAATAACGGTTTCTTCAATAGATTCCACGTTTTCTTTCCATGGCAGTCTGACAGAATATCGCTTCTCTTTAAATTTTAAGTCCCTCTTGAAGTGCTGAATCACTTCCTCTTCTCTCTTGGTTTCTTTCTCAGGGCACTTTATGCTTAGAGTTTCAATATACCAGGAATGCCCGAGTTCTGTCTGTATTTCAGAGTTATCCACGTTGACGTCGAGTACCATTACGGTTGACTTCTCCTTTATTGTTGCTGATATCTTAGCTTGACCTTGCACTGTCCAGCCGAATATGGTTTCTGCTGCTGTCAACCTTTCTTCTAGTCTTCGGATCCCACCTGTCATTACTTGCCAATACTGGTCTGATCCTATGAATAGTCTGATTTCCATGCATTATGTGCTTCTACATAAACTGTCAGCCAGCTTGAATCCGTCCCCTTCATGCTTCTTTAGCAGCGATATAGGCAGGAACGGTAATCTTTCTTCTGAAATTATGTCTATCTCCAGTGCTTCCAATAAGACTTCTTCACTACTGTAGGCACTATTCAGTTTCACTTCAACCGAATTCATGACCTTTTCACTTTGACCTCCTCCGAATGAGCCTGTCGTGAGTCTTTCTTTTCCTTTAACTTTACAGCCAAGTTTGTCAGATAAGCTTTTCAGTATGAATGATCTTTGGCTGCCAGTGTCCAGCAGAACACGACAATAACATGACTGCCTTCAACCTTCTGCTAATGCAACTGCAGTCTGCAGGAAAACACTTGATGAGAGGTTCAAAAACTGGCAAGTAGATGTTTTCTCTTTCTGACTTTCAATTTCACCAGGAGTAGATGCTGTACACTGTGCTGTCAGTTCTTTGCTTCGGCACATAGACGTCGCATGCCATTTTTGACATATTTTGCGCCTAATGTTTGTCTCACATATTTTAGTAGTATGGCGAGGCCTGGTACAGCGGAACCATCTCTTTGCTTCTTTGAGCTTCATTTTCTTATCTTCATAAGGCATAGTTTTCCTACAAACATCAGTATAATGAGTAGTATTCTCGCAAAATATGCAAACTTTTGCAGCTGTGCTTTCAAAATTAACAGTTCTTGTCTGCTGCTTACTCTCAGTTCTGTTGCCGTAGCTTTCTGTCCTTGCTGCTGACAATTCCTCTCTGCACTCTACCTGATCTTCAATGTATTTCATCAAGCGCCTAAGAATATCTTCTTGACGTAAAGCCACATTCTCATCTTGTGCTGAAGATCTACTTATCACTTCATTTTGTTCTAACTGGAATCAAATGTACATATGCACTGCCAAAGCTCTTTTCAGGATCGGAAGCAACATCGATGCATAGGACTTGCTTTTCAGTCCCAAGGATTACAATCCACGTATGGGCCCTTGCACCTTTTGTGACAGCTTTCTTAAACCGTCATGGTCGTTGCAGCTTGCCACTGTATTCAAGTTAGTCAGTCCTTTCATATACATTTCTACCAGCACGTCATCTTTTCCGTACTTCTGCGTGAGTAGATCAATGGCATTGCCATAGCTACTGTCGGAAAATTATAGTCCCTCCACGGCAGCTTCCACTTTTCCGGTTAGTGATGACAGAAAGTGCGTAAATTTCTGATTTTCGTTCAAGGCGGTTCTTTCATGTACAGCTGTTTCAAATCGCCGCCAAAATCTCTACCATTTCACTTTATCGCCGTAAAACATCATTATTTCTAGCGTTGGTAGCTTCACTATTGTTGCTTGCTGCGATTGTCTAGCTTCACCATTAAAGTTGGGTTGCACCCTCGCTATTTCCCGTATTTCTTGTCGAGAAAGGTACGCGTTGATGCTGTGCAGAGCTGTTATCTTTAGTTCGTACTCAGTGGTTTTCGCAAACGCCGAGTCAGCTGTTTCGGGTGTTACGAATTGCTCCATCTGCTCGTCTGCTTTCTTCAGCGAGTCTGCAATACCTTTAATCTGGCTGGCTATCAGCCGCATCGCTGTAGGATCCTGATTTTCGTCCAGTTTCCTTTCAGCATCGCTCACTAAGTTTGTTATTTGTGTACTCATCGTTTTTCGCTTTTTCAATATCCCTTCTCTGTTCATCTTAAATAACTGAGGAAAGTGCTGGTCGCTTACAAATTTTAGAGGCGAGACGTCATCTGAGTCTTGGTCGCCCTCTGCGCCCGTGCCGCTCCGTGCTGTCGAAGCCTCGCTAGCGTTGCTTCACCTTCGGGCCTCCTCTGCGTCCGTCTTCTGTGGCCCTGTCCGTCATTCCTGTAGTCCGTGGCCAGTCGGAAGAGGAGTGGCCACTATCCTGGTCATGGCACCATGTCGCAGAAACGAGACGAGACAGCTGCGTTCGATGCGAACAAAATCAAGATTCTTCTTTTTTGCCTTTTGTTTGTTGCTTTTTTTTAGCGTGCACGCCTTTGCAGCCCGCAGTCTTCTTTCTCATCTTGTCCGCTCCCATGAGTGTCAATCGGGCATTAAGGTCGATGAAGGTGGATTAAGGTGCATTAAGGGGGATTATGGTGGACAAGAGTGGATTAAAGTCAATGAAGAGGGATTATGGTGACCCGCCGTGGTTTCTCATTGTCTATGGTGCTGAGCACGAGGTCGCGGGATCGAATCCCGGCCACGGCGGCCGCATTTCGATAGCGACGAAATGCGAGAACACCCGCGTACTTACTTAAGTGCACGTTAAAGAACCACAGGTGGTCCAAATTTCCGGAATCTTCCACTACGGCGTGTCTCGTAATCAGAAAGTGGTTTTGGCACGTAAAAGCCTATAATTTTAAGGATTAAGGTGGGTTAAGGAGGATTAAGGTGCATTAAGGATGATTATGGTGCATCAAAGTGAATGAATGAGGATTAGGGCGGATTAAGGAGAATTAAGTTGCATTAAGAAGTATTAGGGTGGATTAAGGTTGATGAAGGAGGATTATGGTGGATTCGGATGGATTAAGGCTATTAGGGTGGACGAAAGATTAGTATCGATTTAGGTTTATTACAGTATGCTTTACAACCTTAACCCTGCTTCATCCACCTTAATTCACCCTAACCCTTCTTAATCCTCCTTCATGCACCTCATTCCTCCTTAATCCACCCTAAGCGGTCCTAACACTCTTTCATCAACCCTAATTAGCCTTAATCCACCCTAATGCATGTTCATTCACCTTAATCCTCCTTTGTGCACCTTAATCCTCATTCATGTACTTTAATCCTCCTTAATCCCGTTTAATACACCATAATCCACCTTAATCTACCCTAATACATCCTAATCTGTCTTAAGCTTCCTTTATCAACCTTATTTCACCTTTATCTAGCGTAATCGTCGTTAATACTCATTCATCCATCTTAATACTAGCTAATCCTTGTTCACACACCCTAATCCACCTTAATTCACCCTAATCGGTCTTAATACTCCTTCATCGACCATATTTAACCTTAATCCGTCCTTATCCGCATTAATACACTCTAAGCCACCTTAATCCTTCTTAATACACTCTAATGCACCTTAACCCTCCCTAATGCACCTTATTTCAATCACTAATTGGCAAATCATTCCCTTATACAGGGGCGGACATGCTTTGGGTCGCCTCTGGCCTACCTTGGGCCACGTGATATCTTCTGTTCACAACGTGACCTTGAAACATAGATATAAAGGCTTTCGCTTTAAAACTTTAAGAAATGAAATATGGATTAGCTAGCGCTCATCACCCGCAATACCACAGGGAATACTTGCCACTAATTTTTTCAGGGCTTGCATCATTCTATCTGACTGACGCACAGATCGACCTAAGCTAGAAATAATAGCTCCTCTACGAGCCGCTATTTCAGTTTTCAGTAAAAGAGGCAGCAGATCCTAACAATCGCGAAAAGTGCGATCGAGAGGCTGTATCTTCGCACATAATTGTTCACAGTGGAAAGCAGAATATATAGTGCTGCGTTTCCGACTGAATAACAGCCGCTGGGGACGTGCGAGGTGATGAGGCCGCCACACAATGTTAAGCATACTGAGGACAATCGCAATTTATTGCAATGTACAAATTGGCGCAACAAAAACGCTGGTGAGCAGGCCCGAAGAATGAAGAAAATGCAGCACTACGGCATGCTTTACGACAACGCTGTTCTTTGTCAGAACAAAGTTACTTCGGCCAATGTTATGCAGCCACTGCTTCCTGCGCAAGCCGTCACGCTTTCCTTGTGGTATCATAAAAATAGCATAACCATATTCAGGCTTCTTGCTGCAGTTATGTGCGCAACAGCACGGCATAGCGCTAGCACATAGAGCAGCTAACACAGCGTACAACGTTCGCTACGCCAAGCTCATGCGCCGAGCTCAGGAAAAAAATGGCGCGAACGAAAAAGAAAAAGAAAAACAAAACGCAAGATCCGCGCGTTTCCAAGGGTAACGGCTGGGAGACCAATCGTCCTGCAGAAAAATGGGGCCAAAACCAACACCCTCTAGAGAACTTAAGGCATTCCGGCTGTACCCTCTCCCCTTGAGCTACGTGACGCAAAAGAGGCCCACATAGAAGTTCCGTGCAGCGTGCTACGAAGCTACGAGCGGCGCGGAAGACCAAGCGGAAGACCAAAATGAGACGCGGAAAACCAAGCGGGCGACGACCACGATAACAATTCCATTAGTTCCGGTAACCCTGCCACTTCTTGGGCAGCTTCGGGGTTAGAAAAGTCCTGGCATGCTGCGACATGCTTCCGGGCGCACTTTCTTTCTGAACATGAACCGTGCATGTAGTCTCTGCGCTTGTGCTGCGATCGCGGTTGTGTGTGCGGCAAGCCTTCATTGCCGCGGAACGTGGATTACGTTCATGGCAAGATATGCCTGATAAGTGCTGCATGCCCAATTGCTTGAGCAATTACAAATCGGGGCCGAAAGATCATGCGCTCATGTTTGCGCGACATCAATGACAGCATATTGAGTGCCAATGCTAAGGCAAAGAAGAGAAAAGTTGGAATTCTGCGGAATAAGGCAGCTATTCCTTTGTAAATAGTTGCACAAATGCTTTGTATCTCCATTGCTAAACTCATTTGAGGTGTTGAATATATGTGGACTGTGGTACTGCATGTAATAATGCCTCGAAAACGAAATGCGTCGTTCAGAGCCTAATCTAGACTTGAATAAATACATGTATCCCGAATGTGAAGAAGGACGCCGCAGTGAACTTGTCATGAGATATCTGTTATGGTGTAGTGATAACATGTTGTTGAGGAACTTTTGTGGTCACATGAACGGCAAACTCTTTGAGGCCGACGATAAATCAAGGCAAAGAAGCTACTCTGAAGAGCGCAGCCCTGTGACTTTTCAATATAAGCTATGCTCCCTGTCATCATTTACCCGAAATTCGTTCGAAATCCTAAGTTGAACCATTTAATTTCTTATGGACGGACTTTTTATTAATGCAGCGCATAAATAGCTGTGCATAAATAAAATAATATTGGAACACCCTCTGTTCTCTGCGGGCCATTTGCTGAACTATGCCAGAAAAAGAAACAATAACTGCGCTCTGGTTAACGTTGCCCATAAGGGCGCGATCCCTTCATTCAACCCGTATCTCCGAGCCCTCCACCGGCCCCTTCTCCGTGACGTCACTCGCCGAGCGCTCAGGCCTTCTGTTGTCTAGGTGGTGTCGGCAAAACTGGTTTGCGATGAGGCGGCAGAGTTTTTTCTTTCTTTATTGTTGTTTTGTTTCACGGATTGAAAGAGTGGCGGTAATTTCAAGTTAGCAAGGGACTTTCGCGCGCCCTAGGGTACCTCAATGCCACGCTTCTCCATACAGGGTGCCGACACGTCTGATTGCTGAAACGTCTATTGTGTCGGAACATGTAAAACCGCGCAGTGACGGACAGGGGGAATTTAGGTTCTGCGATCGCTGACACTGTAAAAATGTCTATTTCAGGCATTCTGTACGATTATGTGCATTGCAATATTTCCATCCAACGTTAAAAACGGAGGTTGAACGCTCAGAGTAAAGCAATACTAGAATGAGTTCGAGTCCTGCAGATAATTATTCGCTTTTGCCGTGCTTTCGCTTACGCTAACAAACTTGCTTCAAAAACTGAGTTCACGCATGCGTTGCAACTAAATGTTGGAGAGGTTGTCCTTCCAAAACACTCTCGCAAGTGTTCACCGTTAAGCTTTAGCTGCATCGTGCGGTGAAAACATATAGGACAAAACAAGGTAAATAGTACTGCAGCGTTATCCATAAATGAAGGTGTTGTATTTATCGAGATGCAAACCGTGCGTGTGAACACGTGGTCGGAAACCATATTACATTAGCAGAGACACGCCATTCGAGTGTCGAAAAGCAAGGTTGACATCGCGGTTTCGATCACGGCCGTGGCTGCCAATTTCAAACGGCGCAGAATGTAAAAACGCTCGTGAACTTAGATTTCGGTGAACGTTAATGAAGCACACGTGGTCAAATTTATTTCGAACTCCCTCACTAAGCACAATAATCAGATCGTGGTTTCGGCCCATAATATCGCAGTATTCATTCTCTTAAATAAATGCAAAGCAAACGCATTATAAGTACAATGCCTGACCATTTAGCTGAAAAACACATTTGCCTTAGTGCAATACCGGGCCGACCCGCGGCGGATGTGCAGCACATGTTAAGCACTTCCCATACGGGCGCCGATCCCGAAGATTGTGCAATACCGGGTCGACCTGTGGTGCAGGCTCAGTTCGCCATTAAGTGGACTACTACATACAAGGCTTCGCTGATCATTTTTCAGAGTGGAAAGCAGCGAGCATTTATTTTTTCGACTCATAAAGCACGTTCTTGCCAAAAACGAGGTTCAACATTGCCTTTGTGCTCTTTGACAGCTATGCATGTGAGAAGTTGAGCTAACAGGCTTTCGTTGCTAGCGAAGCAGTTCACCGATGCTGTACCGCTTTTCGTGTCAATAAGATTGTGGCGATGTATTTGACAGAATCCTACAAAGATTCCCGGAGTGCCTGAGGTGCTTATAAGCAATGACATGTAGACTTTCGCCTGCGCTATTCGGCTCCGATGGCACATCCGACGGTTACCTTATTGCTGCCTGTATCGAACAGCCCTACAACCAATGCCTCCACAATGTAATAACCTGTATAACAATGGAACAACTCAGTCCCGACATTATGTTTTGCGCAATCTACTGTGTGACAGCAGACGGCAACTGCGGCGTCATGAAAACGGTTTTGGTTTATTGCCGCAGCCAATTGTACGGATACTCAAGACTCATTTGCACCATCGCCGTTCTATAGCGCTGTTCTGCTATCAACGACGAATGTGCGGCGCGCACTATAACAATTTATTTATACCACCTAGAAGGAAATCTGACGCTAGTGCGCTGTTGTATGCATGAAAAAAACCGGTATATGGTAATTTCGGATTGGCATTGTTCACGGAGAGTCAGGACACCTTGATGTCACTTGAACAGAGAGACCTGGCTGTCGTCACAAATATCCAACATAGAAGTATTCGAATGCCAACAACATTCTTGCATCTGTCGGTGTGACCGTGGTACTAGATTATGTGGCGGCGTGCTTATCGCAATGGCTGACAGGCTCAATTCGTTTGACATTCTTCTTTCTTCCGGTTTAGAAGTCTGCGCAGGAATTAGTATCAACCGCGGCGATGTTATTTTTTTGCCCATCTTATGTGCCACCGAGCTCTACCTCCACGTTACGTTTAGCGCTGATGTTCATGACCTGCTTAATACCTTCGTAGCATGGTTTCCACGCTCACCAGTTTTCTTAATGGGATATTTCAATTACCCCAACATAAACCGGTCCTATCTGTACCAACTGTATACGACTCACCCAGTGATAGCAAGGCATTTCTCGATTTGTGTTTCGATTTCCATCTTACTCGGCCGATTACTAAACCAACGCGAATTACAGCAACCAGTGCTAACATCCTCGACTTGTAGTACTTGGCATGCATCAAAATCGGCATACTATGACAAGAGTGTATGACGAACATAAATAATAATTCCTGACATGAATGGCATGTCATGCGTGTCACGTAGATCATGAGTAACCACATACGTGTTAATATGTACCAAAATCGGCATAGTATGACAAGAGTGTATGAAGAATAGAAATGATAGTTCATCACACGATTGCCATGGCATATGTGTCGTGTAGGTCATGAAACAGCCACCTGCGTCTTGGTGGTTCCATGGTCGTTTCGTTAACTCTGTAGGCTGCCCGCACACTCCTTCGCTTAACATATACACCCACAGGGCGTGATGTCTGCCAGCTTATATTGCACAAAAATGTCTTGTTTCATTATGAGTACTTGTGATTGGATGTACAATAATATGAAACGTAAAGGTTACAGTGACGTTTTACTTCGTCAACTCGGGTTACGCGCAAGCGTATCGGATCTGTACCCTTTTTGTGAATTTCGTGTAGAATGCTTTTAAAATTCTCTGATTGTGTGTAAATGTGGCGGATTCACATCGATTCCTATAGGGCGTGGTGTTCGCCAGGTTATATTGCACAAAACATTGTCTCGTTTTACTGCGGGGACTTGTAATTGGGCGTACAATAATATGAAACGTAAAAGTTACAGTGACGCTCCACCTCGTGAAGGCGGGTATGTGGCGCGCAAACGTATGGGTGGTATTCCCTTTTTGCGCATTGCGTGTAGAACGCTTTAAAAATTATTTGATTGTGTGTAAGTGTGGCGGATCTTCTATTTTCAAGGCTTTACCTTCTATGCTTCGTTTGGCGTTTTGCGACTTTTCATAATTTTACAGTGCCAATAGGAAAGATGGTGAGGCACTGTAAGGAAATGCACAGTCTTTTAATATTTCAAACAATTTGGTAATGTACTATCCCCACTATACATTCTGCCCTTCCTCTCCGTCTCCCTCTTCTGGAGTCTCCTTTGCACGTCACGCTCACGCTTTTTGCCGGACTTGTTCAGCTCGTGCCTGGCTCTTCGCGACGGCTTCGGGGTCGGTCGACTCGAGCTCGGCCTGCCGCCGCTCGCGTCGCTGCTCCGTCCCTCTCGCTCGGCACCCGGCCTCTAGATCACGACACGAACCCGGTACCTCCATAGCGCACACAGAACCCGCAACAGCTTCTCAATGAGGCCAACCCAGCGTGGCACTGCCTACCCTGCTCCTCCGCGACGCTTCGCCTCCTTTCTCCTTCCCCGCTTCGCTCAACATCACCTGACTTTCCCTTAGATGGCGTTGCTTGGCCGCGCGCCCTAGGGTGCCTGGGTTCCACGCTTTTCGGTAGAGGGTGGTGACCCGTCTTGTTGGTGACACGTCTATTGGGTCAGAACACGTAAAGGCGCGCTGTAACGGACAGTGGGAATTTAGGTTCTGTGACGGCTGACAGTGTAAAAATGTCAATTTCTGGCAGTTTGTACGATTACGTGCATTGCAGTATTTGCATCCAACGTTAGAAACAGAGGTTAAACGCTCGCTATAAACTAATTGTAGAATGAATTCGAGCCCTGCAGACAATCTGTCGTTTTTGCCGCGCTATTGCTTACGCTAACAAACTTGCTTCAAACACTGAGTTCACGCATATGGTGTACGTACACTAAATGTCGTGGAGGTTGTCCTTTCATAAATGCTTAGGCAAGTTTTCACCGTAAAGCTTTATTCAGCTGCATCATGCTGTGAAAAGATAGAGGACGAAACAAGTTGAATAAGTACGGCAGCGTTACCGATAGCTGACGGTAGTGTACTTATCGAGTACAAAGCGTGCGTGTGAAACGTAAGAATGATGAAGAACACGCGATCGGAAACAATGTTACAGTAGCAGAACCACGCTATTCGAGTGTCAAATAGGAAGCTTGAGGTGGCGGTTTCGATCACGGCCGTGGCCTCCACATTTCAAACGGGGCAAAATACAAGACCGCTCGTGCACTTAGATTTTGTTGCACATTACGGAAGCACACGTGGTCAAAGTTATTTCGAAGTCCCTCACGAATAATAATAATCAGATCGTGGTTTCGGGCCAGAAAAGCACACAATTTATTGCCTTTAACGAACGGAAAGCAAACGCGCTATAAATACAATGCCTAAACATTTTGCTGAAAAACTCATTTGCCTTAGTGCAATACCGCGGGCCGACCCGCGGCCGAGATGAAGCAGGCGTTAAGGACTTCCCGTGCGTGGGCCGATACCGAAGTTGGTGCAATGTCGGGTCGACCCGTGGCGCAGGTGCAGTTCGCCATTTAAATGGCCTGCATACACGGCTTAGCAGTTCATCTTTTTTCGCAGAGTGGAAAGCGCCTAAATCTTTTTTTTCGACTCTCGTAAAGCGCGTTCTTTCCAAAAAACGACCTTCAACATTGCATTTGTGCTCTTTAAGGGCTTTGCATGGGAGATGTTGAGTTAAGAGGCTTTCGTTGCTGGCGAAGCAGTTCGACGAGGCTATATCACTTTTTGTGCTAATAAGATTTTGTCGAGATATTTGTCAACATCCTACAAAGATCACCGGAGCAGCTGAGGTGGTTATAAGCAATGCTATGTGGGCTTTTGCCTATGATATTCGGCTCCGATGACACTGCCTCCAGGTCGTTCTTGCGCTTCTATATAACACCGCAGGCGCTGCAGCCTAATGTCCGAACTGACGTAATGTCATATAAAGTCGAAGAGCTTTACTTCAACTTGAACTTTATTCATTCTTCTAGTACACGCTAGAAACGTCCTCCTCGGCTGAAAGCTGCCATAAGCAGCCTGTCTGGACCCAATTGTAACAGAGAGTACTTTATAACATCAAAAACAATTGTAACATTTTCAAATATAACCCTATTGACAGGATAATCGTCTTGCGATACAGAAACAAACATTCAAGGATGTTTGATAAAATTAACAGAAAAAAAAATCATCAAGGGGCACCACACAATTAGAATCATTATACATGAAATATGTAGGTTAGCATGTGAACAAAACACATCTTCAGTACTGCGCGAGAAAAATTAGAAGTGTCAGCGTAATTATTAAGGATTTGTGGCAAAATTGTGTTTAATAGATTGTAATTTGTATTCAGTGCGAAAACGTCATACATACCAAGGATTAGGGTTTCTTGGATGTACTGGTATTTTATGGCTCTGCAAGGCCGCTATGGATGTAAGCCAATTCCTTAATTCTTCTTTTGCAAAATAAAACATATGCAAAACGCGAATGCCTCTACACAGCTTTTTTTTTTTTAATTATGACGTTTTACGTGCCAAAACAAGTTACTGATTATGAGGCAGACCGTAGTGGAGGACTCCGGAAATTTCGACCACCTGAGGTTCTTCAACGGGCACCTAAATCTATGTACACGGGTGTTTTCGCATTTCACCCCCATCCATATGCGGCCGCCGCGGCCGGGATTTGATGCCGCGACATCATGCTCAGCAGCACAACACCATAGCCACTGAGCAACCACGGCGGGTTGACCCCCTCCACACTGTAATAACCAGTATAGCTATGGAATGACTTAGTCCCAATTGCGTGTTGTGCGCAATCTACCGTCTGTCAACCGACGGCAGTTGCGCCTTCATGAAGACGGTTATGTTTTATTGCCATAGCAATTGTACGGATACTCATGACTCATTTGCACCATCGCCTTTGTATAGCGCCGTTCTGCTATCAAAGTCGCATTTCGGCGCGCACTTTAAGAACTTCCATATACTACCTAGAAGGAAATCTGGCGCTGGTGCGCTGTTGTATGCATGAAAAAGCCGGTATATGGTAATTTCGGATTGGCATCGTTCACGGAGAGTCAGGACGCCTTGATGTCACTTGAACAGAGACCTGGCAATCGTCACAAATTTCCAGCAAAGAAGTATTCGAATGCCAACAACATTATTGCATGTATAAGTGTGACTGCGGTATTATAGTACCACAGTCACACTGATAGGTTAGGTGGCGGTGTGCTTCTCGCAGTGTCTAACAGGCTCAATTTGTTTAACAATGCTCTTTCTTCCCGTTTAGAAGCAGTCTGCGGCGCAGGAATTGATATCCACCAGCACGATGTTATTCTTTGTGCATGTTATGGGCCAAGGAGCGCTTCCTCTACGTTACGTTTAGCGCTGATGTTCATGACCTGCTTAATACCATCGGGACATCGCTTACACTCACCAATTTTCTTAATAGGAGATTTCAGTCACCCATCATAGACCGGTCCCATCCTGTACCAACTGTATCCGACTCATCCAGTCATAGCAAGGTTGACATCGCAATTTCGATCACGACTGTGGCTGCCAAATTTCAAGCGCGGCAAAATGCAAAAACGCTCGTGCACTTAGATTTTCGTAAACGTTAATGAGGCACACGTGAACAAACTGATTTCGTAGTTCCTCCCGAATAATAATAATCCGATTGTGGTATTGGCTCAGAAAAGCACAGATGGTATTTTCTTAAATGAATGCAAAACAAACGCTTCATAAGTACAATGCCTAACATTTTCCCGAAAAAGACATTTGTCTTAGCGCAATACCGGGCCGAAGCGCGGCGGACATAGAGCACACGTTAAGCACTTCCCTTACGTGCGCCGATCCCGAAGATTATGAAATGGCGGGTCGACCTGTGGTGCAGGTTCAGTTCGCCATTAAGGCCCACTTACACGGCTTCGCTGTTCATCCTTTTTCACAGAGTGGAAAGCACCGAGCTTTCCACTCTTCCACTTCCACTTTTTTTCCCCCGACTCTCATCAAGCGCGATCTTGCCAAAAACGATGGTTAACATTGCGTTTCTGACTTTTTAGGGGCTTTGCAGCGGAGAGGTTGAGCTAAGCGGCTTTAGTTGCTAGTGAAGTAGTTTGCGAATTTTCGTGTTAACAATATTTTGTCGACTTATTTCTTAGAATCCTGCAAATATTGCCAGATTGACTGAAGTGGTTACAAGCAATATTACCTAGGCTTTTGGATATACCATTCGGCTCCAGTGGCACCGATGCGTACAGTTTGGCAGAATCCTAGGGCGAACCCCCATAACACCGCAGGCGCGGCAGCCCGGTGTCCAAACTGGCGTAGGCTTATCTCATGCCGACGCCAACTACAGTTGAACATCCTTGCAACGATTGCCTCCTTAATGTAATAACCTGTATAACGTCTGTCTGTGTGTCTGTCTGTCTGTGCGCCTACATCTTGGTGCTCTCATGGTCGTTTCGTTAACTTGGCATGTACAAAAATTGGCATAGCGTCACAAGAGTCTGTTACGAACATAACTAAGAAGTCATGACATGAATGTCTTGGCATGAGTGTTATATAGATCATGAAACAGCCGCCTAGGTCTCGGTGCTCTCATGGTTGTTTAATTCACTTGGTATGTGCCAAACTTGGAATAATATAACATGAGTGCATGAGGAATATAAATTATAGGCCATGGCGCGAATTTGATTGATTGATTGAAAACTATATTATTCCACCTAGCTGGGGTGCCATAAAATGTCTTGACATACGTGCAGTATAGGCAACGAAACGGCCACCTACGTCTTGATGTAACGAAATTGGCATAGTATGAACACAGTGTATAACGAACTAAAATGATAAGTCATGAGATGAATGTCATGACATGTGTGTCATGTAGGTCATCAAACAGCCGCCTGCGCCTTGGGGGTCTGATGGTCGTTTCGTTAACTCTGTAGGCTGTCCGCACACTTCTTCGCGTGACATCGATCATTACAAGGCGTGGTGTCCGTTGGCTTTTACTACACAAAGGCATGTCTTGTTTAATTATGAGGACTTGTGAGTGGGTGTTTAATAATATCAAACGTAACAATCGCAGCGACGCTGCACTTCGTGAACACGGGTTAATTACGCGCAAACTTAACAGCGCTAGTCCGTTTACGCGCATTGCGTGTAGAATGCTTTAAAAATGCTTTGATTGTGTGTAAGTGCGGCGGTTCTTTTTTCATGGGTTATTTTTATGTTGTATGTAGTATTTGCATCTAACGTTAACAACAGAGCTTGAACGCTTGAATGCTAGACTCTGTTGGAGCCCTGCAGATAATTAGTCGTTTCGCCGCGCTTCGCTATCAAGTTTGTTCCAAACACAGAGGCACGCATATGGTGCACGTACACTAAATGTGGTGGAGGTTTTCCTTCAGAAACACTTACGCAAGTTTCACCGTAAAGCTATAGCTGGATCATGCCGTGAAAAGATAGAGGACAAATCTAGGTGAATAAGTACGGCAGCGTTACCGATAACTGGAGGTATCGTATTTATCGATATACGAATCGTGCGAGTGAAAGGTAAGAATGGTAAAGAATGCGTGTTTGAAAACAGACTTACATTAACAGAGACGCGCTATCAGAGCGTCAAAAAGCAAGCTTGAGGTCGTAGTTTCGATCCCGGCCGTGGCTGCCACATTTCGAACAGGGAAAAATGCAAAAATGCAAGTGTGCTTAGATTTCGGTGCACATTAAAGAAGCACGCGTGGTCAAAGTTATTTCGAAGTCCCTCACTAAGCATAATAGACAGATCGTGGATCTGGCCCACAAACCGAAGAATTTATTCTTTTCAATAAGTGAAAAGCAAGATCACTATATATAAGATGCCTGTCAATTTTGCTGAAGAGTACTTTTGCCTTAGTTCTGTTATGCAGCGACCCATGATCCGCCCAGCAATTTGAGAAAGAGAAACATAGTGACACTAAAAGACGGACAACGTTTGCTGTGAGACTATACAGGGCGTTCATATTCAATGTTTCCGGAAATTTTAAACACCGCCTTTTGAAGACAACCTAGTTCTAGTCTTTCAGCGGAATTGCTCAGATAGGCGGACATAACTCGCACGAGAAATCGGTAGACATTTCCAACTAATTTTCAAAATTCACTATATAACTTCTTAATTAATTACGTGACACCACATGGGAGTTTACGAATTGTAGCTGGTTAATTTGTAAGGTGTAGCCACATGAAATTAATTTACAGGATGACACCAGATTGCAGATGTGCGCATCAAACTCGTAGTAAAAAATCACTGCTGTTCCACTTACTTTTTCCACAAAATGCTCTTTTATGCATTGAAGCAGAATAGTAACTGCACCGTCCATATATTTAGTACCACAATTTGAGAATTGTCTCGAAGCTGGTGTCATCCTGGAGATTCAGTTCGAGTGGATACGTCTTACAATCTCAGCATCTACAAGTTGTAAATTGCAAGGTGCCAAAATAATTAATTATCATGTTAGTTAGCGACTATGTTGATCTTAAAATACGGGCCATGACTTTTCATTCTATTGTTGTCCGCCTCTTTGAATAATCCAGCTGCTTGAAAAGAAGTATGCTATCGCTCTCAGGCAATTTTTACAATTATTCCGGAAGATTTAGAAATGGTAACCCCGTACAGCCGTCTCTTGAGTAAAACCAGAATAAGACAACCCGAAAAGCGAAAAGCAGTTCAAGGCAAGTCACCAACACGTTCGGGCTGCCTGAAACCACAGGAGGCCATGCACACACACTCGAGAGCATCCTCACGGCAATTTTAAGTTTATGTGGTTATTATAACCGTCAAAACAGATCAGTTCAAGTATACAGCTGTGGTGGTTTCACTTCGATATTCCATCTGCCTCGTTACATCTAGCTGGTACAATCAGTGAAAGTATTAACGCCAGCCGCCACAGGACAAAACTTCTCAAGAACATTTTCCCGACATTTGGATGCTCAATGCATGGGATTGTTGCAAATGACACTGAGTTTGAGCACGCTTGTCATGGTGTTGAGTAAATGATTTAGAGTGCAAACGCCTAGTGCATAAGAAAATTCCTCGAGCCCCGTTTCCCATGAAGACGCCAATTTAAACATCATGGCTTACACGAAGAAGCTTCTTCCCGGATTTTTGCGGCCTTCTGGGTCGCGCGGAAACATATGACGGGGGTGTCGTTTTCTTCGTTTAGCTGGTGCACAAAGGTATGCAGCGAACGGGCACGACCGCGTAACTTTAGCGATAAAATTATCACGCACCTTTCATCTGACGAGCTAGAAAAGTCACCTTAGAAAACGCGTGCGCAGAATCGTTGAAAGAACAAACGACAGGCGACACGACCGCGCCGCACTGACTAATGCACGCACATGTACGGCCGCTTCGACTGCTCCGACACCATGTGGTGGAGGTTCGGCGTGGGTCTTGTCAAAGGGTGTCACCACAATGAACGGCGGGAAGCCTCGATGATATCGATGCACCCTTAAAGCCTCTGGAAAATAAAGTAGTGCCATTCGTGTCAGTGTGCAGGCACCTCCTCTCTCGTGTGTTTTGTCGATTGCAAATCAAGTTAGCTGAGGCGCGGCGCCCGTTGAGCAAGAGCCCCCGACCGGAAAGACGGGCTTCTGATATTATCCCGCTAGGGAACACCAGGGCGGTGCGTGTGTGTCAGAGGTTCGAGAGAAGGAATAGTGCGGAAAGGTAACGTTGAGTTCGACAATACAATGTATGTACGTAGACACAAGTGGCGTGATTTTTGTTGTGCCTGAAATTGTAAACCTGGACGTTATACTGTGAGCCAATTTACAGAAGTCTACGTAATGCATTTAGATGCGTGGCATAAAGCCCGTAAAAAACAATCATTTTTTTTTCAGGGGCTCTAACCTCACAGGTTTATGTTGATTTCGCGGTTACCACTTGTTCGCTATTTTAGGGGCACACCGTGTCATGGAAGTGGTGTATGGAAGATTTAAGTCAGCCAAACGCTTGCACTGGCAAAAGCCATCCCAACGAGCAAGCAGGACCGGACGCGAGTGCGTTTGCACGTAGACGCGCTTAGCGTTGGCGCTCCTGAACGCAGTGCCACTGCGCTGGAAATTCACTTGTGGGTCAGCTCGGCGACGCTGAGAAATCGCACGGTTTTGAGAAATCGCACGATTTCAAACATGCCGCTCTATACTTTCGGAACGTCGCGCAAGAGCCCTCTTGAATGTCCTCTCACAATGCCGCACGCGAGCCGAGGCAACGGCAGCGAAGCCCTGGGACGATGGACGCCGAAGAAGCAGCTCCCGCGTTGGCGCGCGCACGCCAGTCGAACCCGCAACCGGCCGTGCTCGTGGATCTCGTGTCAGTATAGTATCGTTGTGCACACCATGGAGGCGCTGCTGCAGCACCTAAGAGAGGAGGCAGATGCAAAGGGGCGCCACTTTAGTTTTATACTGCGGAGGTGTTAGAAGCCCGCTGGGTTTCTCTGGACGTCCGCAGCTTCGCCGAGCTGTTGGAGAGAGAGCTGAGAGAGCAGAGTATCGAAAAATGGCTGTGGCTTAGCTAAGGTTAAGCCCAGGATGCGAAGCATACTAGCCTTTATTTTAGTTGTTGAACCACTGTTTAGCCTGGTGAACTGCTGTTGCTTGGCTATATTTGGTTCGGCTAGACGAAGAAACAACTCATGCGTTACTCTGCTTCGCCTTCAAGAGTGGAACGCGACAGCGTTCCCGTCGACCCGCCAAGGGGTGTAAGACAATGGGCTACGGCGCAGCGACTACGCGCCCCGCATTGGACGCGGTGAGCGTCGAGCAACGCAGCGTTCGGCGCGGCAACGAAATGTGCGCCTGAGCAAGCGACGCACGCCTGAGCGTTAGAAACAGCTCGTTTCTAAGGCAACACCGCATTCACTAGAGGCGCTTTTGTACCGCTTCGAAGCATCGTACTCGTGGCTCAGTGGTAGCGTCTCCGTCTCACACTCCGGAGACCCTGGTTCGATTCCCACCCAGCCCATCTTGCAAGAGTTGCCGCGACGCCGCGAGCGACGGCGCGAGTTGGAGCCCCGTTTCTGCTCTGTCGTGACGTCACGGTGTCACGTGGTATTGAAGGCGACACCGCCGCGCCTGAGGAGCTGGGTTGAGCTCTAGTAATAATATATAAATAGTAATAGCTCTAGTAATATGCTTCGCATAACACCTCAGGAAGTCAAAAGACAGTAAGATAATGTGAACCCGTCACTACACCTGGTTCGAAAGAATGAAAAATACAGGTGCTCATACTACTCATTCATAGGCGCATCTGTAAAATTGGGATGGCAACCTAGGTTTGTTGATTAGGACGGGTACGTGAATGTCCATATGGACAGCTTCAGGAATGGGCGCCCGGGTGCACCTGTACACAAGCGGGAGTGCCGGCACAGGAGTATGCGGCTGGTCAAGCAGGTATGTAATTTACTTTACAAAAGTTCAAGGTTGGTTGAATCTGAATCACGCCCGCCACTCGCCATAAAGACGCGTAAACCCGCACAAAACAAATAAGGTGAATCTCACAGGTACGCCTTTGAGAACGGTACGCGTGTGATGTGGTATGCCTGTGCACTTGGCAAACAAGGAATGACACCAAATGGTCTTCGCGGGAAAGAAGCGCAGGAAGAACACTGCCAAGAACAAGTAAACAAGCGAAAGTGTAAAATTAATATTTTTATAGTAGCAACAACTTAAAGAAAGAACAGCAGTCGGCAACCAAGGCGCACGGACCACGCGGGGTTGTGCTGCTCCTCCAGCCAATCACAGAGGCAAAAATATCGTCGTCTTGTGGCGTTTTCCAAATGGAGTCGTACTTGGCACCTTCGGAGCGTCTGCTGTTGTCGAAGAGTGTTTTCATCGACGGAAGCAATGAAGTGTGCAACAGAGTGCATACAAAGTGTATGAGCCTGAGCATATCACTCTTCGAAATTCTATCTGCCGTGGTTGCTTAGTGGCTATGGTGTTGGGCTGCTAAGCACGAGGTAGCAGGATCGAATCCCGGCCACGGCAGCCGCGCTTTCGATGGGGGCGAAATGGAAAACAACCGTGTACTTAGATTTATGCGCACCTTAAAGAAGAACAGTTTGCCCGAATTTCTGGAGTCCCCCATCATGGCGTGCCTCAAAATCTGGTCGTGGTTTTGACATGTAAAACTCCATAATTAATTCATCAAACGACACCTGAGCGGGCTCGACGATTGGCCAAAAATGACGTGACCACGAGACACCGAAGGGCTTAAAAGCGAGAGACAGAGAGCATAGAGAAGCATTCCTTCAATCATTCATCTCTTTCGGGCTTCTTGCCAAGGGCCGCAGCGCCCGATTTGCTGCCGGTCGTCAATGACTTTATGACTATTATTTGCTTCATGTTTTTACTGTAAATAATGTAAATAAACCTTCCGTTTCATCTCAAGATCCTCCCCAACGTCGGCCAACTCCCGCACTCAACAGCAAGCTCCAATAACTGGTGGACAGCGGTGGGATTGCCCTCCAGATCCCATAACACGCTATTCGAGTGTCGAAAACGAAGGTTGACATCGCGATTTCGATCACGACCGCGCCCGCCGAATTTCAAAAGTGGCAAAATGCAAAAAAAAAAGCTCGTGCACTTAGACACGTGAGCAAACTGATTTCGAAGTCCCTCACTAAGTATAATAATCAGATCGTGGTTTTAGCCAATAAAACCAAAGTATTTATTCTCTTAAATAAATGCACAGCGCACGCTTCATAGGTACAATTCCAGACCATTTTGCCGAAAAACACATTTGCCCTAGTGCAATACCGGGCCGACCCGCAAGAGATGTGGAGCACACGTTAAGCACTTCCCATACGTGCGCCGATACCGACGATTGTGCAATGGCGGGTCGACCTGTGCTGCAGGTTCAGTTCGCCATTAAGTGGCCCACATACACGGCTTCGGTGTTCATCCTTTTTCAGAGAGTGGAAAGCACCGAGCTTTTCTTTTCCGACCCTCATTAAGCGCGTTCTTGCCATAAACGATGTTCAACACTGCGTTTGTGCTCTTTAGGGGCTTTGCATGGGAGATCTTGAGCTAAGAGCGTTTCGTTGCTAGCGAAGGAATTCGCCAAGGCTGCACCGCTTTTCGTGTTAATAAGATTTTGTCGAATTCTATGTTAAAATCCTGCAAATATTCCCTGAGCAACTGAGGCGGTTACAAGCAATGAGATATAGGCTTTTGCATGTAATGTTCGGCTCCAGTAGCACCCTAACCACGACCTTCTCTGCGTTCTGGGTCGAACCTCCGTAATACGTACCTCAGGCGCAGCAGCCCGATGTCCAAACTGACGCATGCTTATCTCATGCCGACGCCAACTACAGTCGAACAGCCTTAGTCCCGATATTGTGTTTTGCGCAATCTACTGTGTGACAACAGACGGCAATTGCGGCGTCCTGAAGACGGTTTTGTTTTATTGCCGTAGCAATTGTAAGGATACTCAAGTTTCATTTGCACCATAGCTATTCTGCTATCAGCGACGCATGTGCGGCGCGCACTATAAGAACCTATATAAGCTACCTTGAAGCGAATCTGGCGCAGGGGCGCTGTTGTAAGCATGAAAAAGCCGGTATATGGTAATTTAGGATCGGCATCGTTCACGGAGAGTCAGGACACCTTGATGTCACTTTAACAAAGATCTGGCTATCGTCACAAATGTCCAACCAAGAAGTATTGGAATGCCAACAACATTATTGCATCTGTCAGTGTGAGCATGGTACTAGATGATGTGGCGGCGTGCTTATCGTAGTGGCTGACAGGCTCGATTCGTTTCACATTCCTCTTTCTTCCGGTTTAGAAACAGTCTGCGCAGGAATTGGTACCAACCACCGCAATGGTATTTTTTGCGTATGTTATAGCCCGCCGAGCGCTTCCTCTACGTTACGTTCAGCGCTGATCTTAATTACGTTCCAAACAGCATCGTAACAAGGTTTCTACACTCACCAATTTTTTTAATTGGGAATTCCTAATACCCCTACATAAACTGGTCCTATCCTGTGCCAACTGTATCCGACTCATCCAGTGATAGCAAGACATTTCTGGATTTGTGTTTTGATTTCAATCTTACTCAGCTGATTACTCAACCAACTCGAACAACAGCAACCAGTGCTAACATCCTCGACTTAGTTTTCACCAGCGCTCCCGATCTTCTTAATTCTATAAGTACTTTTGCTAGGGCTTACTGATCATCGTTTTGTTGATATCCAGATTAAAGAAAATGTCAACCATGCAAATAGCAAACGAAAATACATTCGAGACTACAGTAAAGCCGACTACGTAACAATGAAAACAGAACTTGTAGCTTTTGTAGAAGAATATATGCCGGACATTTACACTCGGAGCGTGGAACAGAATTGGTCGCTTTTAGTAGAAAGATTAGTAGAAAATACATACCCCTGCGTGTTTTAATGCATCTCTAAAACGTGTCATGAGCAGGAAGAAGTACCTCTTTTGCCAAGCTGAAAAACGTAATGCAACTGATATCTGGTGTGCGTATTAGCAGGCTGCTTCACTGCTTTAAAACACAGTCAAAGAAGTTAAACGTGTCTTCTTTTACAATACACTTGCAACTCTGCTTACTGAAAAAGCTACAGTGTTTTGGAAATTTGCCAAGGGTTCCGAATGTAACACAAAATCGTTAACTGATGTAGGTGGTGCTGTTGTTCCGCAGGAAGAATATTGTTCTATACTCAATGAAGTGTTTTCTAAATCATTTCTGAGTAACCTGTTGCTCTGTAATTCATCATCTGAAGTTGTTAAGGTGAATTTTCCTCAGATAGAGCCCTTGTTAATCGATAACTATGGTGTCAGAACTTGATTCCTAAATCAAAAATTTCGTTGTCGTCAGGAATAGAGGACACTAACTCCAAGTTTTTGAGTAATAAGGAGCTGTACTCGGCTCTAATCTCTTGCAACATCTTTTCGCACACTATTCTGTCGTGCTAATTACGAAAGGATTTTAAAGTCGGCAGGGTGGGTCCATTGTATAAGTCTGGCGACGTGCATTCACTTTTAAATTCCAGGCCGATTTCCCTTACAAGTGTGCCATGCAAAATTCTAGAGCACATAATAAATTCTATTCTCATTAACTTCCTGGAAACAAATTCATTCTTTTCATCTCGTCAGCATGGGTACCGTAAAATGGTTTTCCTGTGATAGTCAACTTATTTAATTTACACATGACATCTGTCCCGCGTTGGATAAGGGATTTCAAATTGACATCATCTTCTTAGACTTTGTTAAAGTATCTAATCTCGTCTCTCACCAATTTCTTTGTCTAAAATTAAATACACACAACACTGACCATAATATTATCTCATGGATTGAAAACTTATTTTTCCATAGAACACAATTTGTCCCCGCTAACAATTTTGCCTCTTCGCTTTGTCCTGTCAGTTCCGCGGTTCCGCATGGTTCTGTTCTCGGACACTTGCTTTTTCTCATTTTTAATTGCTACAAGCGTGTGGTACTTGATTGTTTGAACGAGGCGCATGGGCGCCATTTCTCGAGAAAAGAGGAGGAAGAATGAACAGTGCTCGCGCTGTCAATCTAGCGGTAAAAACAGACGTTTCGGCGAGTTGGTAAGACATATTTGAAACAGAACAGTATGAACGCCTGAAGGAGCACAATAACAATGTGCATAACACAGTAAAATGGCATCTGGGCATCCGCTGTAGAGACTGCGACACCAGGGCCGGCCACCCTGACTTTGCTAGAACACAAATTTCAAGTAAATATAGTAACCAACTAACCCGTGAAATCTTCGAAGCAGCGCACATCGCCTGATCAAAAGACGCATGCTACAGTAGCCCCTCCTTATCCATTACGTCCAAAGAACTAGCATTTTTAGTGGGGGGAAATGATTACAGTTATCTCCCCTGTTCAGTGCATCGTGTATGATTCATTGTGAATATATGTATGGTTTTCTTGGTTTCTTCTGTTGGTTGGAGCGGTTATAAATTCTTCGTTCCATGCAATAAACTTTAGTTTGAAGTCAGCGCTCGTCCGTGTCGTTTCTCCCTGCTTGTCCCCGTGAAAACCGCACTGTTCTGTTTCAAATACGAATCTAACGAGTCAGCGCTGCAACCGCTGTTGTAAATATAACCTGTAAATAGTTGCTCGTCTTACTGACTCGTCCTTCGCGTAACATTGTGGTTGAGATGGAACGTTGCCCGTTCTCGCCACGGAACTCCGGAGCGGCCATACCGTAGTCTTCTCATCCATGGCTTCCGATAGAACCACCTCGTCGCCACCTACAGATGCGGCAGACACCACAGCGCACGTTACGGTTGCTAGACTCCGTGATCCTGGGACATTCTCCGCCCAAATTGACGTTGACGTCAACGACTGGCTCAGCATGTATGAACGTGTTAACCAAAGCCACCACTGGGACCCTACCATCATGCTTGCCAATGTGATTTTTATCTGGACGGGACTCCGCGTGTCTGGTACCGCACCCATGAGGTCGAGCTCTCCGGCAGGGACATTTTCAAAGAGCGACTTCCCGACCTATTTGGCAACTCGTCAGGTCGCCAACAGGCTGCGCGAAAAGAACTTGCCACCCGTGTCACGTCGTCGACCGAATTGTATGTCTCCTACATGCAGGAAGTGCTCACGCTTTGCCGGAAAATCGACGAGCACATGACCGAGGTTGACAAGGTGGGCCATATCCTAAAAGGCATCGCGGACGACGCCTTGAATTTGCTCATCTATAACGATGTTTCTACCGTCGACGTCATCATCATGGAATGCCGCCGCTTCGAGGTAGACAAAAGCCGCCGCGTCGTCCCACTGTTTTCCCGGCTCCCAAACACCCCTGCCACGTTCTCTTGCTCCGCTCTCGCTGCCACACGACCATTTCAAGAGAACGTCACACGTATCGTTCGCCCTGAGATTGAAGCGGCGAGTCCGGCTCCCTTTCATCCATGACCCCGTGACGGTACCTTTGACCAAATGACCCCCACTATTTCCGTTATTCAAGCAGTTGTGCGACAAGAAATTGCAAACCTTGGCATCCCTACAACCTGCTCTGTCTTCCGACCTGATTCAACACCCATCCCCATCTCCACACCCTGTAATGACGAGTATTTCGCTCCCAGACCATGCAATCCTGCTGAATGGCTAACCCCAGACGACAAACCGACCTGGTTCCGCTGCCACCGCGTTGGTCATGTATCCCGCCACTGCCGCACCACCTGGATACCGCCGTACTGGAGACCATTCCCTGCTCCTCGCCCATACGCCGACACTAGCCGTTATTCGCCTCGCCGTCTGTACCCTACTTCTGATGCCCCTCACAGCCGCTCCTCCGTGCGATCGCCGTCGCCTCAACGGCATCGCTCCCCGTCACCCCAACCTCGCCGCTTTTCCTCGCCAAACCAACTGACGGAAAACTAGGCAATGCAGCTCTTGGACGTAGTGCTGCATGACGTTCGTCCTGTCCAAATCCTCCGTTGACGCTCCTCACCAACACGAACCTAATTGAAGTAGACGTAGATGGTGTTTCGTTGATGGCATTAACTGATACTGGAGCCGGAGTGTCCATAGTGAGAACTAACCTAAGTCGTTGCCTCAAAAAATTTCTTACGCCTGCCATCACTCGAGCCCTGCGTGTCGCCAATGGCGCCACTGTCGCCGTCAAGGGTATGCGCACTGTTCCCATAGGAATCGCTGGCCGCCAAGTTCCAGTCCTGTTCACCGCACTGACCAGTTGCCCGCATGACCTAATATTCGGGCTCGATTTTATGACGAGGAATTCTGCCCTCATGGACTGTTCCACCGGTACGCTGTGCCTCGAGCTTCCTCTTCTTTATGACGTTCGCCCCGAACAACCGAACACTCTCTGCACTACAGCGTTTGTTCGCATACCTCCAAAAGCCGTAACATTCGTCGATTTGGCCTCAACGGCAACCGTGCCTGATGGTGACTATGTCATTACACCTATTCGTGATGTCCTCCAGGCGCGCGACATCTCTGTACCACACTCCGTCGTAACCCTTGCCGCTAATCGGATGTGTCTCCCCGTTATCAATTTTGGCTTGACGAAGCAAGTGTTACGTGAAGGCATGGGGGTGGCCACGCTCCGGTCAGTGACAGACGACCACGTCACTCCTTTTGCAGCCGACGCGTCTCCAAATCCTCCTTATTACCCGCAGGATGCCTTGAACCTCGACAGCCCATTACGTCCCATGGCCGCTCCAGACCTCGCACCTGACCAAGCAGCCACCCTATACCACCTTTGCTTTCCTACCACGACATATTTGACACTGACAATCGAACACTTGGTCATACGTCCTTTGTTAAGCACCAGATAAACACTGGTGATGCTGTCCCCATTCACCGCCGACCGTATCGCGTGTCCTCGGCAGAGCGGCAAGTTATGCAACAGGAAGTAAACAAGATGCACGCCAGAGGCATTGTTGAGCCTTCGTCAAGTCCTTAGGTGTCGCCGGTCGTGCTCATCAAAAAGAAAGATCGCACGCGGCGTTTCTGCGTCGATTGCCACCACCTAAACCGAATTACTAAAAAGGGCGTTTACCCTTTACCACGAATTGTCGACGCTCCTGATTGTCTTCACGGCACCAAATACTTTTCGTCCATCGACCTTCGATGTGGTTATTGGCAGATTTCCGTTCGTGAGCAAGACCAAGAAAAGACCGCTTTCATGACTCCAGATGGCCTCTACCAATTCAAGGTTATGCCGTTAGGTTTATGCAATGCTCCCGCCACATTCGAACGGATGATCGCATCTCTGCTTCAAGGTTTCAAACGGTGAATTTGCCTTTGTTACCTCCGACGACGTCCATGTCTTCTCTCCTACATTTGAGACGCACCTTGAGCGCGTCGCAGCTATCTTTCACGTCTTCCGCAAGGCTGGGCTCTAATTAATCTCATCGAAGTGACACTTCGGGCGCCGACAGCCTATATTGATCGGCCATCTCGTCCGTGCTTCCGGAGTACAACCCGACCCGGAAAAGGTTCGAGCAGTAATGGCTTTTCCTGTACCTCAGTCTTTCAAAGACGTCCGGAGTTTTGTGGGGCTCTGTTCTTATTTCCAACGATTAGTGAAAGATTTCGCAGCAATTGCTCGGCCACTCACTGAACTTCTGAATAAATACGTGCCTTTTACGCGTGGTTGCCCTCAGGCTGCCGCATTTTCACGCCTTATCCCGATTCTCAGCAACCGACCGGTCTTGCCCCAGTTTGACCCGTCCGCACCTGCAGAGGTCCGAACCGATGCCAGCGGTTATGGGATCAGCGCCGTCTTATCGCAACGCCAACACGGACACGACCGCGTTATAGCCTGCGCTACCGGACTCCTGACAACTGCAAAGCGCAACTATTCGATTACGGAGCGCGAATACCTTGCTCTCGTCTGGGCTGTTTTAAAGCTCCGCCCATATTTATATGGCAAGCCCTTCTCAGTAATCACAGATCATCATGCGCTCTGTTCGCTGTTGTCGCTCAAGGATCCTACCGGCCGGCTCGGTCGTTGGGCCCTCCGACTACAAGAATACCCCTACACAATGACTTACAAGTCGGGACGCCAACACCAGGACACCGATTGCCTCTCTCGCTAACCAGTCGCAGACGCGACCTCTACGTCTACGACACCGACGCCTGTGTTCTCTCTGTTTTTCAACTGCTCCATGTCACCGACGAGCAGCGCCATGACCCGTCCTTGCGCATCATCATTGACCGCCCGGAATCGTCACTTGCCGACAGTTCACTTCGCTTATTCACACTTGAAGATGGCGTACTCTACCGCCACAACGTTCACGCCGACGGCCCTGCATTACTCCTTGTGATCCCTAAACACCTTCGCTCGGCTGTTCTCCACGAACTTCACGACCGCCCCAGTGCCGGTCACCGGAGTGTGTCACGTACCTACGACCTGATCCGCCGACGCTTCTTTTGGACAGTGCTTGCTCGCTCCGTTCGAAGATACGTAGCTGCGTCTGAGAAATGCCAGCGGCGCAAGACACCGTTGACGCTCCCTGCTGGGTACCTTCAACCGCTCGGCATTCCCACGGAACCATTCTTTCGGGTTAGTTTGCACTTACTTGGCCTTTTTTTCTTATTCTACCTCTGGGAACAGGTGGATCGCTGTGGCCACGGATTACGCCAAGCACTACGCCCTCACCAGAGCGCTTCCTACAATCTGCGCCACAGATGTCGCCGATTTTCTTCTGCGTGGCGTGATTTTATTACACGAGGCCCCGCGATAACTTTTCACCGACTGTGGGCGGATATTCCTTTCGAAAGTTATCGCGGACATCCTGCAGCCCTGTGCCACGAGCTACAAGCTATCCACGTCATACCATCCGCAAACAAATGGCCTCACGGAGCGTCTCAATCGCACTCTCACAGACATGCTCCCGAAATATGTCTCTTCAGACCACACTGACAGGGACCTCGCTCTACTGTTTGTCACGTTTGCTTACGATTCCTCGCGCCACGACACAGCTGGTTATTCCCCATTTTTCCTTCCGTTCGGCCGATAACCAGCACTGCCCCTCGACGCAACCCTCCCTGTTCACGCGATATCGACCAGTGAATATGCACTTGACGCCATCGCCAGCACTGCGCACGCAAGGGAAATTGCCCGTGATCGCCTTCATAAATCTCAACAGAGTCAAAGACGTTGTACGACCGGCCACACCGAGACGTGCACTTCGCGCCTGGTTCTTCGGTGTTTCTATTGTCTCCGTAGCGTCAGGTCAGCCTGTCAGAAAAACTGCTGTCTCTTTACACAGGCCCATATCGAGTGCTTCGTGCCGTGACTCCGGTCACCTACGAGATGGCCCCTGACGCTCCATCTACTTCCCAGTCCAGTGATGTCGTGCACGTTACACGACTGAAGCATTATCTCCCACACAGTGATGACATTTGGACGCTCCAGGACGTCGCTTCTGCCGCCAGGGTATTATGCTACACGCGTGTGGTACTTGATTGTTTGAACGAGGTGCGTGGGCGCCATCACTCCAGAAAAGAGGAGGAAGAACGAACGGGGCTCGCACTGTGAATCTAACGGGTCAGCGCTGCAACCGCTGTTGTAAATATAACCTGTAAATAGTTGCACGTCTTATTGACTCGTCCTTCGCGTAACAATATTCATGATTTGCCTGTGTAGCGTCCTCCATAAGGTTATTTGCAGACGACTGTTTCATTTACAGAGTAATATCCTCAAATTCTGGCAATCCAAACTTACAATCCGATCTACACAAGGCATCTAACTGGCGCGCCACTTGGACAACGCCACTTTACAGCCAAAAGTGCACACTAATGAGGATTTCCCGCATTACTGCTTCGTCTAACCTATCCAATTATCACTTGATGAACTTTGTACTCGAAGGAGACACTTCCTATAAACACTTAGGCATCCACATAACATCTCATTTTCCTGGCAAACACACATAAATCACATGACTAGCAATGCTAACCGCACGCTTGCTTACCTTCGTTGCAACGGCCCCCGCTAAGTTAAGGCTGCTTCTATACAAAACACTAATGCATCCTTAGCTTGAATATGCCTCTAATGTCTGGAACCCTCGCCTAGATTACTTAAAAATTGCAATAGACTTTATACAAAATTGTAGCCCATGTGTCATTCTTACAAATATTCTCGGACATCAAGCGTAACATCTACGACGGCTACTTTAAATCTCCCTCTTCTCTGATCTCGTAGGAAGTTAGCACAATCAAAAAGTGGACTTTTCTGCAAACCGGCATACATATCATCTCGTACTGACCATCACCATAATTTGAGCGTTCCACATTGTCGCACGAACTTATTTTTTTTTATTCATTTATTCCTGAAACTACCTATGAATGGAATCATCTGCCGACCTCAATTGTTAACATAACCGAAATATCGCTTTTAGGACTACTATTGAAGAATACTTTTGTCAATCCATATTTTTTAATTTTTTTTCTAATTCCATAACCTGTCATCTGTATATGTTCTGTATTTCGTTCCTAATATAACGCCTTCGAGCCTTGAAGGTACGTTAAATAAATAAATAAATAAATAAATAAATAAATAAATAAATAATAAGACGTTCTTACCTAGCGCCATTCCTCGTGTCAAAACGATTCATTTCGGACTAGAACAGCCAGTAAAGGGCTGTTTTACGTTTATTAAATGCGAAGCGTTTCTTGGCGAACATTTGCCACTTCAAGAGTATCTATCTATCTATCTATCTTCTATCTATCTATCTATCTATCTATCTATCTATCTATCTATCTATCTATCTATCTATCTATCTATCTATCTATCTATCTATCTATCTATCTATCTATCTATCTATCTATCTATCTATCTATCTATCTATCTATCTATCTATCTATCTATCTATCTATCTATCTATCTATCTATCTATCTATCTATCTATCTATCTATCTATCTATCTATCTATCTATCTATCTATCTATCTATCTATCTATCTATCTATCTATCTATCTATCTATCTATCTATCTATCTATCTATCTATCTATCTATCTATCTATCTATCTATCTATCTATCTATCTATCTATCTATCTATCTATCTATCTATCTATCTATCTATCTATCTATCTATCTATCTATCTATCTATCTATCTATCTATCTATCTATCTATCTATCTATCTATCTATCTATCTATCTATCTATCTATCTATCTATCTATCTATCTATCTATCTATCTATCTATCTATCTATCTATCTATCTATCTATCTATCTATCTATCTATCTATCTATCTATCTATCTATCTATCTATCTATCTATCTATCTATCTATCTATCTACATCTTGGAGCTCCCATGGCCGTTTCGCTAACTTGGCAGGTACAAAAATTGGCGTAGTATGACAAGAGTTTATGACGAACATAAATGATAAGTCATGACATGCGTCTCACGTAGGTCATAAATAGCCACATGCGTTTAAAAATCCTTTATCCTTTATAAATTCGGATATCAACCCATGGGATGATATCGTACATGGCACGGGTCCAGGATCCTTGTTCACAATGAAAGCGAATGGCAAAGAACAGGCGCCAAATTACGCCCCACCATTCAACATCGCATAAGGCGTTCTACAACATATGAGATGGTGAATGCAGCAGTAGTTTCTTCGCCATTTGCTTTCACTCTGAACACGGCTTGGGAGAGGGAGGGGGGGGGCGAAATGTCTCAAGAAATTTACCAAATTCTGCCTTGGTTAGCGCTGCGTTTTCTTAACTGACATTGCTATCAAGATTTTATTGTCCCCTGCAAAGTTATAGCCACGAGTCATTCGTTTGATTGCACGACGCCAAATGCTTGCTATAAATAGTGAAGCCAGAAAATTGCTTCTCGAGTTGGTTTATCTTCTAGACAGGTGGCAGTGCCCTTAACACAATCCGTCGCTACTAGCACATGCGCGTGCTCCGTGCGACCCTTTTCTAAGAAAATATTGTGTGTAAGAGAACTTTATTTCTACTTCCACTCAGCGCTTTGAGCATGGCGTATCAGCATGGCTCCATGCTTGCGGTTGCCAGAGCACGAGTGCCCGGGATTTATTGAGCAGTTGTTTTATACAGTCAAATGGGGCAACGCCCCTCAGATGATCATGCTACGATGTGCAGAGAAGTGGGACCACGCCCCCTCAGCTTATCACGCATAGCACACGTGTCAGACGCAATACGATACAATTTTGTTTAGGCTGCTGTGCAGTTTGAATTTGTTACGTAGAAGAGTCTAGGTTATATACGCATGCAATATATATATATATATATATATATATATATACAGCATTTTTTATGGACAGGAGTAGAAAGGTATATTTGAGAGTTATGTAGAATAGTCCGTGGGAGCATATGTGCAAAACACTAAATTTTCATGAGAAAATTAGTAGCGGGCGCTGCTCTGTATAGGTCCTGTGCAGGCAACGCGTCGGCGTCTCGGCGCTGCCCCTAAGGAGCAGTGGTGTGGGATCCATCGAACTTATATCACTTTAAGATTGTGAGCCCTGATATCGTTTCTTTACCATTTTAATTGTCTGAAGATTTATGATAAAACGGATATGTGCAATGAAATGTTTTTCGTTTGTCACAATTGTCAAAACATCGGAGGACTTATTTAGTCATGTCCTAAAATCCTGGTCGGAGCAGCTTGTACATTTCAAGAGCACATGTGGCATCTACCTAGCATACCAAGCATGCATAGGGGCCACCATGGCGATGACTACCGTGGCGACATTGGGTAATCTACGGTGAAAATTCGCTTTTAGCGTCCACATAGTTGCTACCGCAATAAAAACTATACGAAAAGCACGTATGGCGGCCCTCTGTTTATAAGGGCACGACTACGGTGCAGGTACTTTGATCACTCACAGAGGACGTAGTTCGAAGAAGTTCAATCAGTCACGCATGCCCTCGGTGTTGGTCATGCTGAGGGACTTCCTTGAGTACTATGTGCTGACTGAGACACCAGGGTCGTCGCACACACTACGCTCTGGGGACGCTCACCCCTTTAATACCACCCAAAAAGCGAGGTGTGGGACTATACCTCCAAGTGCAGACGATAGACATGATACGTGCTGTCATGTTTTTTTTTTCTGTAAGTAAGAACTGCAGGACTAGGTCGGCTATATACAGAAGCGGTGAGTTCTCCTTGGTGCAAAAACAAAAAATCCATTTTGCATCTTCGCCACGGTGTATCTGCCTCTGGGCTCGCGATGACAAAGCTGCTCGCGCCTATAGAGACGCGCGATTAAAGTTTCTCGTAGCGGGGCTCGTCTTGAAATGCTCAACGTGAATGCAAGCTGTATTGTATATACGGCGCGACGCGTTGTTGGCATCGGAGGCACGCAAAGTCGTCTGAAGCGCGGATGCGCTTGGCCCCACGGCAGCGGCACTTTCTGAATTGGGAGTGCAGTCAATGAGCCCTCGTTAGGAAGAAGACTAAGCGCCCTCGGGAACACCAGAACAGCAAAAAGAAAAGAAAGGAGGCAAGAAGAATTCGGAGCGTAATAACTTCTCATCATTCCCCTTTCAGTCATTTAAAGCCTTTCTATTCCCGTGGAAACAGAAGAGATGGTCGTTTTTCTCTGAGTAGAGTGTGGTTCAAGTAGAGTAGCACGGGAACTTCGCATACTTCGCTCGAATGGGTCATAATCTACACTCGTACGACCGTTTTATGACTGCGGGACGGCATTTTAATGGCGACCTTTATTACGGTTGTGGTTATGACGACAGGGACAGTAGTTTGTTCCTTTATCGCAGTTTAAACTTAAATTGCAGGATTTGGAAAGCGAGATTTCAGTCTTACTGCAGTGAGGGCCGGGCGGTGTATGTAAATCTTGGTCTCGCCATATGGGGTTACATGCGGTTGTTATTTAAACCACCGCGAGAGCTGCGTACGTGAAATTTATTCAACCGCGCCTCCATTGAGATGCGGCACTCGCGACTCTAAATCGAACCCGCTACTTTATGACTGGCGCCAGATCTCCGCAGCTGCTACGCTACAGTGGCCGCTATATTCGATTTATAGAGGAGAAGCACGAATGACGATGCCTGCTGTCGGCAGGATTTAACTGATTCTGACTGCAGGAGGCCGCTCAGTTGCGGAGGCTGCCGGCAGTTGTTGCTCCCCGGAGTTTACAAAAACTGAAATTTTGAACGTTGCGTCACTCACTGCTTCGTCATTGTAAGTGCAGTGAGAGACGGACGAACAAAACGACGGGTACAGCGATGCGGAACAGCGCGCGCAGTGCCACTCCCCCCCCCCCCCCCCCCCCTCCCCGCTTTGGCCAACTGTGCCATAAAATGGGTCTACTAAACGCTGCCAACTACAGTCGAACTCGTATCACAAGATCTTCACGACTAGCAAGGGACATCTATCTCCTGAATGTCCAGCGTCGTCGCGAAAACAACATGTAGTCTAAACGAACAGAAGGTGCTATAGCGTCGGCGCAATCTCAACCGATTACCGGCTAGGCATAGACCGCATTATTGTTCACGCCAGCCGTCTCCTGTCAAAAACGTAACGCAACTATGCAACTACTCCATCACAGAAGACGAGTGCCTTGCTCTGGTCTGGGCTGTTACCCGTCCCTATGGAAACGACCGGCCTTTCCGTGTCGTCGCTGATGATTACATCCCCAGTTGGCTGACTTTATCGAACAAAGTCAGTTTCGCCTGAAAAGGGACGCATTCAGTGATTGTGATAGCAAATTCTTAGACAGCTATACGAATTAAAGTTAGCCGTTTCATTACCTACATAAGCGCTGTAAACATTCGCTTAATAACTGAATTAACAAGCGTGTTGTCACGCGCGCACAGACAAACACGAACACATCTGAATCAACGACCTCGGATACTCGCTGCCAGAACGCTGGCGTGATGAAGACAGGCCGCAGGGGTAAGCGAATTCTCCTTCGTGCTGCTTCCAGCTTTAGCGCGAATTAGGCGCGCAAGAATACAGCGCACACGAAGCCATCAAGCGTCTCAGGTCAGCTAGCCTTCAAAACGAGCGCGGATTGCCTCCGTGACAAGACGCGCGAGGCCGCGCTCAGTCATCCCATCTGGAGTAGGGGAGAGAGAGAGAGAGAAATGGAGAGAAGGGGAAAAGGAAAGGCAGGGAGGTTAACCAGACTCAGTCCAGTTTGCCACCTATACACGTGGGGAGGGGAATGGGGAGTGAACGAGAGAGAGAGAGAGAAAACATGAGTCTATACCGCACTTTCACATGCACTAGGTTAGGTGTAGGATGTCTATAGTCGGGCACTCTGGTCTATTGCCTTCAGGTAGTGAAGAAGCGCTCGAACTGCTTTCTGGGGTAATGAACTGTGAGGCCAGGCTCCCACGATCTATGCTTCTGTAAATGGAGAATGCGCACTAACATGCCCCCTTCCGCCCCCCTCCCTCCTATCACTCGCACATCTCTCCCTCCCCTCCCCCCCCCCCCCCCCCCGATCGCACATACTCCCCGGCTCGTACGCTCCCAGCCTTCATTCTTTTACTAGCGCGAGAGGACACCGCCACATTCTTCTCGGCTCACCCTCGCAAGCTCACTCGCGTCTACAGCATATGGCGCGTGGCCGCGATGTTATCGGAGTTGGACTTTGTACGGAACATCACGGCGACGGCGACGGCGGGAATTCTCCTGGAGTGTCCATAAAATTTATCTCAATAAAGTTCCACGGGTTGGCTCGGTTGCCAGGATCGGCTCCTGCAGGAGTACTCTTACATCGTTGCATAAAAGTCAGGCCGCCTGCACAAGGACACCGAGTGCTTGTATTGGAACATGTAGTCTACAAACATGACGCATGGGACATCGACCTTCAGCCCTGCGTCATCCCTTCGTCTCAGTTCCTCTTCATTGCTGACGAAGAACGCCGCGATGCTTCTTTTGCAATCGATGTTCGAACGTTTCCAATATGCGCGTACCCAAGTGTGATTGCGGTTGTGCGTCCCCTAGGCCGGCGCGTTACATCACCGTCATGCGAAATCGCTGACGGCCCTCACCTGCTTCTCGTTGTGTCTAAACACCTGCGCTCGACCGTTCTGCATCAGGTTCACGACGTATGTACCAACTGCCGCGCTTCTCAGTGTATCACGCAAACACCACCGCGGTTTGCGAGCAACAAGTAGCATTGTAATTCTCAATCATATTTATTTTCCGCGATTAGCGACGATAATTTAGCTATATTTGCAGGCTTGCTGCTCGAAACGTTGGTCTTAACTTAGACGCACATTACACAGAGCCAAACAACAGCCGTAGAAAATGCGACTTTATCTTGAACGTATCTCGTTATTCTGATGGTGCTTTTGCCCGGCAATAAAGTGCAGGCGATAAATTCAACTGTGCGGGAACGATTTTGCGACAACTTTGCGACACTTCGCCGGAGAGCCAAGTCGACTGACGCAAAACATCGTCCTTCCTGCGCCACTCGAGGCTGTGCAGCGCAGCTGAGCAGTTCAGTGGGATCTCAGGCGCGCTTTTTCTTTTTCTGGACGTTTCTGTGCTGTGGAGACATTGCACTTCAACGTATTTGTATAGTGCGACAGTTTTGGTTGACGAAAGTAATTGGGTCGTGTCTGACAAAACGAATTCCTGGGAAATGCTTGTCTCTTTATTTTGCTCCTTTTCCCAGCCTTGTTCGGGAGAGAATATTTGACTTGCTCCTGAATTTAATGCCATCGCTGAAGTTCCGAAGACCCGCCCCTGAGAAATTCGCTCGCTATTTCGTATGCTATTTATTTCTTCTTCTTTGTGATTCAGACGTAGGCCTCCGCAGATAGAAGCGCATGCGAGGACAGAGAGAAAAAACGTGCGCAGAACTTGAAGCACTGCATCTGCGCCCGCTGCGTAGAAGGTATGAGTGCTCTACGCACCCTTTCCCACTACAAGGATGCGCATTAGAGAGCGCATGCGCGCCGTCTAAAGCCCGTGCGAGCCATTTCGAACAACGCACTGCAGCGGCTGCGTTAAAGGATTCTTAAACATGTGACGTCAACTCCATTTCTAGCTTCGTATCTGATCAAGCTACGTTGCTTAAGGGCGCACGCTGCACATTCCTACTTGGCACAGACAGACGGTGCAATACGTTATTGTCACAAGAAGAGACCTCAACTAGAACAACTGATTTCAAGGGACGACGGCGCTGGTAATCGCTGTTGCGCTAAGTTCGTTTCCTGCTGTCCACTGATACTGTCCACTGCTGTCGCCTGCTTGTCTTACGCTCTGCGTACTTCCATTTTTTTTCTGTCTTCCCTCATGTCGGCACCCCCTTCCCCGTTTAGCTCACGTAGGGTAGCACACCGGATATCACCAATAAAAGGGAACAGAAGTTGACCAAAGGTGCTGAAATTAACAAATATAGTGAATACTTCATGCTCGGCCACTACCGGCGCGAATTCTGAGTTCTTGTTTATTGTCAACGAGGCTTCGGTGCGAGCATGCTCAAGCGTAAAGTATTTAGCATTTTCAAAAATAATTTATTCACATCAGGGCGGCGTCTGCATTTCTTTCAATGATTGTTTCCTAACAGGCGAGATTTCCTCCGACTCTTGGCTTCAGCTAACCGCATATAACTTCTGCTTGACGCCCCTGTCGAAAGGAGACCAACAAGCGCCAACATTAGAAATGGAGTGGTAGTTATGCGGAGACAAATTCTTCTGAACAACATTGCCGAGTCTCTATAATCTCTCTATTTTTCTCGTGGCTGCCTAACGCAGCATTCGGTCGCAGCGTATATACATGCGGCTGCTTGTTGGTCACGGCGAGCTAAGCTCATTTCATTTTTCCTTCTCATTTTAGGGAAGCCCATAGTCAACGCGGTGTGCCCAGTATGCTGTAAATGCGGCACTGCTTTGCTTGGCACGAAGCTCCGGTCTCTGTGGTGTCGCCTTTCTCGATCTTTCTCGTTTCTGCATTTCCTCTCTGTTGACTTTTCCAACAGCGCTGTCTTTTCTTTCCGCACAATGCCTGCTAACCCCAGAAAGGCTGTTTCGTTCCACGCGATAGCGGCTATAGCGAGAGCCAGGTGTGCATATTTAACGAGAACCGCGCCGTGTGACTGTGGCCATTTTTTATTAAATAAAGCGAGGCATTAATCCTTGTGGAAAGCGTGGCGTCGCCGAGCGAAAAGCGTACGTGGAGCCGTACATACCGTAACCATACCTCCAGCACCATCGCCAAGTTTGTGCGTCTCGTTGCTGCACGTTTTTGTCGTCGGCTCGGCTCCTGCGTGTGCTTCGTGTGACAACAAATAAATAATCAAGTTGCCATAGCTTCTAAGAAAGCTCCGTGTGGAACTGAAACTGAATGTAGTGTACACGCGCTGGTATTTTCGGAGAAATAAAAAAAAAACGCTGTAGTGTTAAAAGGGCGACTGGCTCGTAATCTCCGGTCAAGAACCAGTCTATCCGCTGGGGCCAACAGCTAGGGTGGTGTGAACGCGGCAGCGTGCGCCCCCTTGTGACGCAATGCGCGAAATGCCACGATGCGCTGGTATCTCTCCAGGTTCTTCAAGGCACGCTGGCCATTACATGAATTCCTGATGAGAGCACCGCTCGTTGCGGTTTGCATTTGCAATATGCATTGCCATAAAGAAGCATGTATTGCCGCAAGTCGCCCAATTCAGGAAGGGAACGCATTCACTCTTACAGATGATCAGCGCGCTTGTTATTCTACATCTATATCGCTAGTAAACCATGGCTCATAAAAGAAAAAAAAATACTTACGTATCTTAAGTTTTCCGGTATTGCCGCAGCTCATTCGTCCGGCTGAGACGTTGTTAGAGCGAGCCTTTCTATGGCTCCTTTCCCGATTTTGCGTGGACGGCTGTTTGGCCGAGTAGACTGGGCCGATCCCGGAGGCAGCATGATAAAAGATGGTCACTCGGTTGGTCGGTACTTGTTAGCTCTGACCAGTTTGTGTCCTCTCGCGAGGATGCTAATGGTATCTGTAGCACAGGCCGATCTCGGAGGAAGTGTGAGTTTACAGCCGCCACACGCCTCATAACATTAACCAATAGGTGTGCTGTCTAAAACGTGGCGTGTGTGACGCGTTCCCGGGTCCTGAATTGCTTCGGGCGCAGCCACCTAGCAAACGTACAAGGAGGTCATAAAAAATGAACTCTGCAGTGGCAGCCCTCACAGACCTTTACTAGCAGAGGTGAAGCCAATGCTTGCCCCTACTTCACCCTTGAAAGCATGCTGAAATACAGGGACAAAAATCGCAATTCAACTGCTCTTGATATGTTAATATAAATTTAGGACTAATTGGAAAATGTTAGAATGTTGTCTCAGGCTGAAATAATGCCAAAGGCTGAGTAGTGGCATTTTGATCTCCCGCACAAGTTGTTAGGACTTTCAAGCTTCATCTTAACACCAGCGATACAGACAGGCACATCGAGAAGCACCTGTACGGCAAAACTGGCCTTATGAAAGTCATTGGAAGCGAGGATATTGAAGCAGCGCACTTACATCTGACATGTAGACGTACACATGGGAGATGTACACATCTTTAAACGAAGCGAGGAGAAAACTCTTTCTATTCTCCGCCAAATGCCAACGTTAATCTAATCCCCTGGTAAAATGCAAGTCGCTGACTTCCTGTAGGACATCATCTCCACTCCAGGAGATATTTTTTTAACTTCCTTGCACGAGACTTGTTGCTCATATTCAGGGAGAGCCGTCACTGGGGGACGCATACTGTCACTTGACTTTGACAGTTACACTCTGATGTTTTCTATCGAAAATTTTTTTACCTTTCTTTTCCATTTTTTCAACATATTTTAATAAGTGCTATACCAGCCACGCTCATGAACATTCGAGCACCAATTAGTTTTCTATGGCGGCGGCTGCAAAAGCTTGATTTGGCTGAGTTTGTTCATGTTGTAGTTGTATTAAAGCAGCGCTATTAGACGAGGACCAACAACACATACACCACCGGGCGAGGGCTGTACATTTGGCTAGCGCTAGCATTCTTGTTTTTTCTTTTTCCGAGAGTAGAACCGGGGCTTACCCCGGAATACTGTTTCCAAAATAAAAGTTTATTCCTCCTCTTTTTGTTGCAGTTATTTTTCTCATCCCAACACACTGCTTCGAAATACCTTCCCAATGACAATGCTGCGTACGAATGCCCTCCTGTCGCTTCACTAAAAGTACTGCAGCTTCTCATCCCGCCTCCAGCAGTTGCCGCAGTATTTACGGAATCCCCCACCCCTCTACCCCTTTTTTTTTGTGTGTGTGAATTTTTCTTAACATCTCTCTGTCTCCCCTAACCCGTTCCCCACTGCAAGGTAGCAAACTGGATATCTATCTTCCAGTTAAACCTCCCTGCCTTTCTCATTTCTTTTATCTCTCTGTCTCTCTCTCCTTTTCGGCAATATTTTTTTCGAAGTGTATGGAATGTATAAATCGGCGAAATCGGATGTGCCGGGAGAGACTGGTCGTAGGGCACACTTTCTGTGTACGTTGCTTCCGCATTGCATGATGCGTTGACCGGACGGCAGATATAACATCCTGTCGTCGCGAAATCATCTCCTTGTCCTTGTAAAAAATGGCGACATCGTTTCCTCAAACGGAACTTAAAGAGATGACCGCATTTGTTCAAATGACTAAAAGCTAAAAAAAGAGGTGTTTCATTGGCAATCCTACGCTACACTGATCCCTTGCTTCGGGGAGAATGTCATTTACGACGTTACAACTTCATTTGGGCCGAACCTCAATTTATAGATCCGGCCAACACCGTATCTCCTGCTTTCAGATTGCCAGCTACAAAGTGTAACTTGAATGCGTGATCACTGGCATTTCGCCGACTTTGTGCATATCGGGCTTTTCTACGATTGGTTTCAATTTAATGTCATTCCGCACCTCTCATATGAACTAAAAATTAATCAGCTACTTCAGATATCTAGGAATCATTAAAGCTCCTTGGTAGCAATAGCATCTCGTCTATTTTCGCAGCATCGTAGTAATATTTCATTGTCTGGAGAGGCTTTGGTGGACTTTAGGTATTGCTCTACCAGTTTTGCTTGTTTATTATGGCTTACGTTCTTACGAATGCTTTAAAAAATGTATTCTTGGCAATCTATTCGACCTTTTCTAAAGTGACGTCGAATTGCTGATGATGACAGCCTTCGCTCCATTTCTACCGTCCTTGATAAGTTCCCTGGTCACATTACAGAGCGACTAGAGCATTTCTCGGTCGTGATAACACTTGTGGGAAAGTATCATGATGATCATCGTCATCTATGTAGTCAGCCTAATTATGTTCACTGCCTCACGAAGACATCTCCCTGCGATCTCCGATTACCCGTCTTGTGCAAGCCAACACCATCTGATGCATGTAAATTTTCTCATTTCATCTCACCACCTAGTTCTCTTCCGTCCCCGGCTATGCTTCCCTTCCCTTCTCGTTTATTCATCAGGTTGTTCTCTGATTAGGAGAGCTTGCCTGTTGGTTTTTCTTGGTGCCTTACCTCCAACTTGAATTGTGTCCTGGAAAATAGATGAGTCAATATCTCATTGAGTATCTATATGTTATCTCTAGCTTCTTATTCAAAAGCCTTATATTTGTTCGCGAACGCCAGCCTGAATTCAACTCTTCAGCCCAACTGCTTAAAAATTGCCCTTTTTTGTTCTTTCTCTCTTCAAAGTAAGAGCAATTCTTGACCTGACTGACCTGTAGTCGCAGCTTTTTACCATTCCTAATATTCCTTCACCTTGCACAATGCAGGTGTCCGCACAGATCATGAAATAAATTTTATTTGTTTACGCGTCAAAGCTTTGCCTTGCCCACTTGCTGTTAGTACGCTTCTGAAATAACTTGTTAATTATTCGCAGTCGATCCCCTTCCATGAATTCAACCAACATATCTGCTCCACCATTCCTAGAATCTATGCCATAGTAGCCAACTGCTCTCCTGCCCAGCTTGTTTCTATTCCTCTTTCACATGCAAGTCGCCCATGGCTGCAGTATACTGAATTTTCAGCTTTCTAACTGCTATTTCAACGCCCTCATATAATTTTTTTCTTCTGCTTCATCATGACTAGACGTTGGTTGGTAGGCTTCTACTAATGTTTATTTATGTATCCGATTTATCTTTTTACTATGACTGTTACCCTTTCATTATAGGTGTAGTACGTGTTGCCCGCTATTCAACGCCGTATTTTGTCTTACCTGGAAGACCTCTGTAGTAGGGAACGCGGTCGTTAGTCAGCACTGTGTAAGCCTTGCCAGTTGTACTAACTTCACTCGAGAAGCCCTGTTAAGTTAGCTTCACTCGAGAAGGTTCTCGTGTCGAAAGTTTCCAGGTTCAGCTTCCAGGGGCCAGCCTGTACGGATCCAGAGATTCTTAGCACCTTCTGCTACGTCATGTGTGTGTGATCGCCAGCTTGGTTAGGTGCTCCGCAGTCGCTGGGAACCTAAGATCAGGGGTTAATTTCAAGGTTCAAGGAAAGCTTGAGTGGCGTCAAAGCTTTTTTTCGATTGGGGTTGAAGGGCTCCTAACTCTACCGAGCAGCGAAGTTCTTGGGAATTAATTAAGACACCGTCGGAATCACACGATCCTCACTCTCCTGGAGTTATCTAGTCTTATCTTATCTCTCAGTGGTCAAATTTATTGCACGGGTAAACCAACCTTGAACTTTTGTAAAGTAAATTACATACCTGCTTGACCAGCCGCATACTCCTGTGCCGGCACTCCCGCTTGTGTACAGGTGCACCCGGGCCCCCGTTCCTGAAGCTGTCCATATGGACATTCACGTACCCGTCCTAATCAACAAACCTGGGTTGCCATCCCAATTTTACAGATGCGCCTACGAATGAGTAGTATGAGCACCTGTATTTTCCTTTCTTTCGAACCAGGTGTAGTGACGGGTTCACATTATCTTCTTCTTATCTTCACATTATCACTTACTGTCTTTTGACTTCCTGAGGTGTTTTATCTCGTTCTTCGAGATTCAAGTTAAATGGGCAAATCCACGGAAGCTTTTAATATTTTTGTACGCTCGTCTAAAGCAGTGCGAGATGTGACATTCCCTTCATTCTACACATTCGTGTACCTCAAATCCTACCCTGCAGGTGTCTCTCACTACCCTACCCGTCAGGCCTGCATCAGCCTTTCGCGCGTCAGCTTCGCGAAGCCACCGTAGTGACCCTGGCTGAGTGCATTCCCCTCGCGAGGCACAAGTCGAAAAGCAAAAGACACGTTAGTCGAGCGCTGTCAGCGTCATCGATTTTACGGCAGTGCCCCAGCGTACTCGGAGGTGGCCTTGTACGCGATAGATGTGTCACTGAACGTCGAAAGATTTCGAGATACGAGCCAAGGTCGAGGCGCGAAATCCCTCAGCACGTGCGAATCAGTGGCAGCGAACGGCGAAGAGCACTGTACGCAGGATGGGGCAATACTCGGGGCTTCGGAATCGGTCGCCAACGCGCGATGACGCAGAGCGACTGCGCTTTCTCGCAGTTTTAAAGCCACTCCATGGCTGCATGATCGCCATTTTTCGGCACTCGATAGAAAGGGTTAGCCAGTTGAGCTCCGTTTCTCGTGACCTGCCCCACTGCAAAAGCGTGAGGTGGGACTATACCGTGTGTTCCAGCTAACATTAGCCAAGCTGTTCAAAAAAAAGATATTTAGAAAGAAATACGGTGCAAGACGCAATTATAAGACCTGCTGTGTTGAGTCGTTAGATGTCGGAAGACCGAACGCGGTAGCTTCTAATATGGCATCTTGCACAATGTTTTCTAATAATTTTTTCCCCTTGTACAGCTTGGCCAAAGTTAGCTGGAACACCCCATAGAAGCAGTTTGTTTTTCATGTGCGAGCACTGTCATCAGGTTAACACACCAGTATGTGAAACGCCTTCGTGCCCCGATTGGTTTCGATGCGTACAAGTTGCTTCAAAACGGTGTCCGAACTGCCTTTTTCGTGGTGTTGTCACAGTATATTTCCGCGTTATAATGCATGTTTGTTGATTTAGCCCGACAATAGCCTTTACACGTCGTTGCAGCATGCCTCTCGAGCGATGCGAGCTCCATTTCAGCACGCCCGAGTTCCACTTGAAGCACCCCTAAAAGCAAGCGCATTGCGAAGTGTCTCAAATCTCACGAAGATTTGCCGGCACTCGTATCGGCTGTTGCAGTGCGAACGTGTCAGTGCTACATCCTACAGTATAATAGCAACTCAAGCACAAACACAAGACGACCCGAAGAGAGACACAGCGCTCGCATCAATGCGGCGATACTATACCGAACTCAATTTTTAGAGCGCTATAAGTTATGTGACATGCTGAGACCTACGTCTCGCATCTCCTGTAACGTTTACCTCATTTGCAACTCCGTTCACCCAACATTTCCTTACCTTTCATTGCAGTACACGAAGGTGTCATGTGCCTCCCCCCCCTCCCCCTCCCGGCTCTAAGGGATCTTGTCAAGAAATGCATGACGCTCTCACATCCCTCCATTCTCTGCGCTATTTTGTCATCATTGCGGTACTAAATGAAAGTGCCGGTGCGCGCCAGCTACGCCACTGAATCTTTGTTTGCGCATCTACTAAGGGAATGTGTGGTTCAAGCAAACTAGTACAAAACATATTGCGAATCGGAAGCGTCGCCCCGCCTCCCCTAAAGCAATTTTCTCTGCCAAACCTCTTCAATCCGACGAGATCAATGCGCGTATAGGCGGCTCGGTTGCCTGCTCATCTATGGCCGCCTGTACTTATCTATACGCGCACACTTTCCACAATGAACAAAGTGCTGCAGACGTCCTGGGCCTCAAACTATTGCGGAGTTTTCTAATAACCGGGTGCAACCATTCCCGCATCCGCCTGCACATTAGGGACCCAGCTTCTCCGTAAGCAAAAGCTAGCACCTCGGATTCAAACGATGCTTTCCTTGCAACGAACAGAAATGTCATTTCGATTCCAAAACCATTAAGTTTTCCGAATCACGAGAAGAAGTTTTTGTTCTTGGCAATTGTGATTGCTCGAAGGCTGTTCAGGGACGTTCCTTTACTGAAGTCCTTGCAGACGAAAATATTTAGATAGCACGCAGCTCTCCTTATACCATCGGTCTCTACCCATTCGTACGTCCTTTCACTATTTTTTTGAGCGACGATAAGAGGAGCGAGGTAGACCGCGTTTCCAATCAACTGAAGTGCTCCGCAAAAGCTGCATAATTCAGGACGAATGAAGATGCCGGTTACGAAGACTGATCATTTACCCGATTCACAGAGATAGGAGAGAAAAACGCTCAACTTCTTGCGCATTATACGTCATACGACGCAACAATAACCGAGGCGGAAGATTTTCGTGCTCCGGCGTTTGCGTTTCGCGTAACACCGGCTGATCGCTTTCTTTTTTCTGTTTTCATTTTCTTAATCGCTCGAAACAGCATCGTAGGAAGTGACCCTTCCAAGTCCCGCGTTACCGATATTCATGCCCTGACGCAGAAGAAAGGAATCTCGAACAATCCCACCATCAATTATGGTAGAGAGATAAACAATGCAAGAAGAGTTTCTGTTGTCATTAGCGATTGACTGGTTGCATGGTTATTACGTCACATAACTGCACTCGCGCGCTGAGGAACAACGTCGTCGGCGAAGGCTCCCGAATAATTTCAGCCACCAATCTTCCTTTAATCCTTTCTAGTCCAATGGTTTGCGAGAGAGTCGTAACGCTTTTACAACAAATATCTTACATGAACAAATACAAAGAACAAAAGTAATCTCAAAAGATGTACGCAGCTTGCATAAGCGATGCAAGGCTGGAGCCTTGCATCACTACGTGGCTTGCCTAAGTTGTTTGTAGGTTTTATTAAGTTGTTGGTAGGCTTGGCTAAGTCGTTTCTAGGTTTTGTGAGCTTATGGTAGGCTTGGCTAAGTTGTTTCTATGTTTTGCGAGGTTATGCTAGGCTTTGCTAAGTTGTCTCGGCGGGCTTGACGCTGGAAGCTTTCGAGCAGTCGCAGGCCGGTATCGCTTTCTCGGCGACGGCGAGCGTTCAGGCGCCCACTCTCGCGCTCCCTGGACTGAAACTCGGGATCCTCGACTCAGCGTCGCTTCTGCTCAGCCGCAGCTCCGGCGCGGTGTTCCGGATTAGCTCGGCGGTGACGCATCGCTTCTCGCTCGGTAGTACAGCGCTCTTCCTCGTAAGCCGCTTCTTCTTCGGGTGTCCGCACTTTCCGGTCTTCCCATGGCAGCAGCGCATACGCACGGAGTAGAGGAGGCAAGAGGTGTGTCGCCGCGCCGGCTGTTCCGAGCTTTACTAGCCTGTGACGTCACGACACCGCCCTAGGCGTGGGGACGCGAGCAGGTGACGTGGCTCGGTGCTCTCGCTGGTGGTTGCCATAGGCAACGCGAGGCGGCGCACAGCTGGGCCGAGTTTTCTGGTAACGCTCCACGGCGGAACTAAAAACTTAAACAGCTCCGCTGTTAAAAATTTGGGCGTAGGCAACTGCGAATACACAACTTGTCTATTGGGTATTTCGCAAATACCCGCGCGAAGCATCACGCTGTAGTTAGGCCTCTTTGCTGTGTCGTTAGAACATGCTGCCTAAGGCGTATCGCTTGTCTCGTATTATGCATAAATTGTAACATATTTTGTGGTCATGCTTCACACAGTTACGATTGTGAGGCAATATTTTAAGAACGCGCTGCTCGGGACGCCTTGATTCGTTGGCAACTCAGGAGAAAAGCCTGTGATTTATGTTTCAAAAAACAGCGCTAAAAATTCTTTTTTCTCTTTTGTTTTGCCTGTTTTCTGGCATTCAGATACACGAAGTATAAATTCATCACTTCAGTGATAACCACCACCCAGAAAGAGGGGGCGAACTACGGCAAAATGTTCAGAAAGCGAATGCTCTTGCATTACATTTACTAAGCCATCGTCTTTTTTTTTTTTTAGCATGTAGGGCGACTGAAAGCACCAGTACCCACGGGACCTATTGTTCAAGCGACGCTCGAGGAAACGAGAAACTAATTGTCATCGGGCAGTGGCGCCTCCAAAGACAGACAGAAAAGAAACGGAGACAAACAAACACAACATAAAGAGAACCAAGGATAAAAGGCAGTTGTACTGTACATCCATCTTTCTTTTTTTTTTTCTTTTTACAAAAGAACGTCATTCGGAAATAAAAGAAGAAAGATCGTTCGTGCAATGACGTGTTCTTCTCCATGCCATTCTTCCTCCGATGACCCTGCGTAGCTTCAGGATACACGCGATTTCGACATGAAATTTGAATGAAAGCTCACGCGTATGTACAAGAGTAAATGCATTCGGGTGTAGTATGGAGCTACGGGCCACTTGCGGAGAGAGGGAGAGAGAGAGAGATAGATGGTTCGTGGAAGCAGGCGGGGGATTGCTTTTTCTTCGTCTCGTTTTTTTTTTTTTTTTTTCGCCTGTCCCCGGCCGCCTCTTGAAGACTCGGTTCTGTTACGCTGTCACAGGCTACGCCGTCTACAAAGTCCTGGAACGAAAGCCGTTCAGACCCCGAGGTAGCCGCGGTTTCGAAGCGACGAGAGTTGTTCACCACAGGATGCACTTGTGAGTCAGGTTCATGGGTGTTCCCTCCGGGCAGCCAAAGGCGTGCGAAAACTCGACCAGGTTGCCCATGGGGATGTTAACCCTGCATGAACAAGACAAGACATGAACAATTTTGCTGGATATATATATAGAGAGAGAGACAGAGAGAGAGAGTATGAATGAAAACCATGGAGGTTGACCACCCCGTAAAGGGGAAGGGGGACGAGAAGAGAAAAAATGAACCATATGAAACAGTGCGCGTCGGTGCTTTGAAAGAGTCTGTGAAGTGTCACAGATATTCCAGCACAGTCACACATGGATGGATGGGTGTTATGCGCGTCCCCTTTGGAACGGGGCGGTGGGTTGCGCCACAAAGCTCTTGCTATTATACTGCCTAATGTCCTACCTAGGTTAAACAATAAAAAAGAGAAAAAAAAACACATACATAGACATGCAACGCCACACAGTGCACAGTGGCGCACAATCCGAATTGTCGCTAAATGCCAGCTTCTTTCATGCAACGCAGCCGAGTCGTCATAGCAACTCCCGCTGTTGTCCGTGTGAGCCAGTAGCCAAGAATGTTGCTTTCTGTGAGTACAAGCTTGTCCAGTCGTCATAGCGTGCAGGGGAGTAGCACTAGGCCAACTGCCAGCTTGTGCAAGGAAGCAGGGGTCTCACCAGACGGTAGTTCATCTGAGTGTTCTTTGTTTTAGAATTTGAGCGTAGAAGTCGGGAATACTAAAGGGCCGTATAGGAAGACTTTCGTTGGAAAGCATGGCTGACACACTTATCAGAGGTTGTGGTCCGTGAAACTTTTGCTATGTGAACTGGTAACAGATGTCGAACGAAGCATAAGTACCAACTAAAGAACACTTCTGACGCGACGAAGGAGTGGACAGGACCAACGGTACACTCCTTCGTGTTACGTCTCGTCTGAAGTCGCGGTTCTTTTCCTCTTTAAACATGTCGGACCAACTGGCCCAACGTTCCCCCCTCTTGGATTTGTAGCTTGAGTTGTTTGCAAGTGCTTTCCGTTAGTTTGGATCACTTAAAGAACAGAAGATAGGTTAACTCTTGCTGGTTCGAGTTTTGTTTTCGAGGTTACAAGTTTGTGTTCCGCGCATCTGAACCAGAGAAGAAAGGAAATGGTACGAGCAAACACTTTCTAGCGCACTTGTACAGGGCACCTTAAAACCTTTTCTCATGTACCAGCATATGCCAGGTAGCTATGTAGCGCTTTGCATGCCAAGTTTGCCATTATTAGTGCCTCAACGAGGCCTACATATTATTTCAAAACTATTTACAAGCAGCCCGAGGCATGGTATATGTCTCGGGAGGCAGGCAGGCTCCTTTTATTTTTTTCACATGAATTTTGTTTGGCACTATGCACTTTGAAATTTGCTTTGCAATACGGTCTTTAGTATCTTGTGCGCCCGCCAGCTTGGTCCTCGGACTGCCGAATTTCTTAAATAAATAAAATAAGGAAGAGTCGACACCGCGGGCCAATTGTCATCGTACTGCAAAGTGTAGACTTTCGCGAAATTTGTCAGAACAAACATTTTACACTTAACAAATATACCAAAAGTACTATAATAAAACTTGATGGCACTCTTGTTGCTCACCTTGCGTGCCGTTTTCGTTCTTTCCTACGTCAAATACTGCAGATACTATTTCCACAGAATCGCGATACCTTATACAGGACTCACTGGACCTGAAAGAGTTAAACTTGTTCCGGCGACAAACATATTCTTTTTTTTCTTATCGGCGCCACTATACAGCGAACGGAGCACAAGCGAACTCCTAGTGAGCTCCCTCCCTCGCGCGCAACCGCGACCACTCAGAATTAAAACCTAAACACCTGCTCTAGAGCGGTGCGATTCCCAAGCGCTACTAGCACGCCTGTCAGTGATGGATTTGGCGTGCGCGGCACGCTTCGGTCGGATCCGGGCTCCAGAACTTTTCCCCCGCTGGATCGATAACTCCACTTTCTTTCTCTCTCTCCATCTCTCTCTCTCTCACGCACGTATACACCAACTCACACTGTACTTTGCCGCTCGATTTCAACTAGTGCCGAATTTGCCCGCCCGATGTAAAGAGAGGTCGAAGGCCAGGGTCACTGGTACTATACTCTGGCAGTGCGAGATAGACTTATGGAAGAAATGGAGAAAAGCGAAAAAAAAAAGCAGAGTGGAAAATCGAAGAAAATGTCGGGGAAGTTGAACAATTGGCTTCTCATTAACGGCAGATTGGTCGCCGAAGCAGTGTAGCAGTCGCGCATGTTGAAGGTCCATTGTCTTAAAACAACCAGAGCGTTCAACAGTTCAGGGCTCAGCTGTCGAGCGTCTTGGAAATCATGCTCGAGCGGCGCACCGAATAAGAGGAAGAGACAGATGGTCTCGCGACCGGGGAGAATGCTGATGTTAGGCTTGTGACCTTGAGCACGCCATGTTGGGACGGCTTAACGCTCTGCGACAATAAACCTGGCCGAAGAGTCTTTTCCCACAGGGCGCTTCATGAGGTTAGAACACGCGCACCGATGAACTTGCGCGGACTAAGAAATGCAAGGACCGCCAAGCGCTCACTGGCACTCCCGTGATCCCTTTGCCGCTGTCACGTGGTCGCGAATTCTCAGACGAAAGTTTACCTGCTCATACAATGCGTTAGTAAAAGCGTGCAGTGGGCACTCTGCTTACATTGGTTGTTTGCTCTTGTAGGCGCATGTGTCACTATAGAATGATTTACGCCTTCAAAAGGTAATAATGGTGTAAATCTGCCTATAACTCCCCCACTGGCACCCAAAATGGATATAAAGATCCGAGTTATTGACAGATTTACATCCTTACTCACTTTTGAGGGTGTACATTATTTCGCAGTGCAAGGACTACATGATATTCGCGGGTGCGCGTATGTGAAATAGTGTTTTTATTGCCCAGCGGGCACGAACTTCTATGAATTAACGAGATTGAATGTAGGCCGCTTGTACTGGTTAGTGTTATTTTGTATTGTTATTACCTAGCTTATTCTCTCTCTCTCTCTCTATCTTTCTCTCTCTCTGTAGACTTAGTACGGAGCGGTGTGTTTAAATTATGTGCTCGCGTTATATGGAGAAATGTGTAGCTTCAGTTTCTTCACCTCGAATTGCGACGGGCGGTCCTGGTGTTGCCTACCTTTCCGTTTCTAAATAGTTAGATTAAACAGAAACACGACAGCAAAAGCATGGGAGCTGGAGCTTGGATCAGCCGGCAGGCATCTCCCAATTCGCCTAAGTGGCCGCTCATAGGGACCTGTTCGCCAATAACGGCTAATAGATCCACCGAGGTAACCATCAGCGGTAGTAATCTTGTAATGCTCGGCGTATTTTCCCTTGCCTGGAGAGGTTACGGGCTAACTCGCTGAGGCTAAGACGCCGGTGATAAGTAAAGATCTGGGAAAGAACCGAGGGTTCCTATCTTTAATTTCGTCGCATGCGTCTAGAGTGACAGCCTAATTCTGCTAACTCAAGCTGACTTTTGCGTTCGAATAAGGCATAACACGTCTGATGCGAAGAATAAAAAAGGATACAACGGTCAAATCGATGTAGCATCTCTTTTTCTTGCAAACTCTCTTGCCATATCGGCAAACTGACAGCGTGTCACGTCAGACGTGTTACTTCCTCATTGCTGCACACGTTCTGGCGGGGCTATAGACTTTCTCACTATAATGCCTAAAGGAAACTCTGGCGCCACCGTCTATGGGAGTTTCCTAAGGCGTGCTGTGCATTCATTGGAATAATGATATATGTGTCTGCGAGGCTTGTGTTGGCTTGCGTTGTAAGTTGCTTCTTCTAAAACGCGGTTACGGCTACACAAATAACTCATTCTTAGTGTAAAATCTTCATAAAAGGTTTTCGTGCACCCATAATACGTCTTCCAATGACGTTTACTCACCTACAACGCATAACCATGCGAAAAAAAAAAAAGAGCAAGAACAGACGACAAACTGTTTCAACGCATGCGCGAATCTTGTCGTCTGTCGTCCAACTTTAGCGGCCCGCCGGTGCTTTTTACGTTTCGTGTAATTGTACATGCAATAAAAAGTTCTCATAATTAAGCAAAACTTGTTTTTGTGCAATAATGAAGCTAAAACAACGTCTTACGTACTGTTTTAGTAGAAAATGAATTAAAGAATGAATGTGACAGAGGGAACGGTGCTTGTCTTCACGGTGTCGTGGCTCTCAGAGAACAGTGCGAATCCGAGGTCACAGTATACCGGCATTCCCATGTATACTACAGCGCAGCCGCGACAGATTTCCCTCTAGGTAATGTAGTGAGAAAATATGGGTGGGGCAGTGTAGATTCGAAGAGGCGAATGCCTCAGGCGGAGAAAGCTGGAGCAAGAGAAAAAGACCTCGCTGTCCGGTCTTGGGTGACCAGTTTTCGTATTTACTCAGATGTAGCCTGACCTTGAAAAAAAAAAATATGTACGAGAGGTCTAGGGTCGAGTTACATTTGAGGATGCGGTTTGGCCGAACCACCAAACCCTCACGTCACCTCGCAGCCGCAATATTATACAAGGTGTCCCTCATAACTTGAGCCAAGAACTTCCTAATTAATTAAGCTTAATTACCCAACTGTTTAAATTATTGGCTGAGGACTCCAAGTATGATACGCAGATTTGTAGAGCACCTTCAGAAACCACCGATCGAGTTGTTCCCTTCACGATACGTCTCACGTAATCCTTTCTTCCGGGTTGCAAAGAAGGTCCGCGGAATGCGTGTAAAAAAAGTCATGTGAGGCAGCGTCTGCGCAGTGGTATTGTGCTGCTCTCAAGCGTGCTCGGAGGCCAGTCGCACCTGATGGGTTGGCGCGCGCCATTTCGCTTGAACGTATATTCTCGTCACCCTGAGCGGCCGTGTTTGCATGTGTCTCGCTGTTTGACCTCGTGAAACGCTCCCGGCTTTTAAGCGGAAGGTCGTTCCGCTAGCACAGAGGAAGAAGAAAAAAAAAAGATCTGCACGCCATTCTATCACTCAAGTTGCTCACACCTTGTTTTACATTCTTGAGAAAGTTATTCCTCAGAATTTTGAGATCGACACCGACATCGCGTTTCTTTTATGCTAAATCTTCCGAGACGTAAACGTGCGAAACGATAACAGAAACCTCAAAATGATGTCATTATTTTGGCGAGTTATATATAAATATATTAGCTTTAATCACTGGCTGCAGATGTTAACCTGTCTGAACTCCTAGCATGCTTCTCGAGGTGCTGTGCGGTGATTACGATACACATAGCACACAAACAGGATATATACGCATACACGCACTCACTTACACAACAGAGATGCTTACGAAGTTAACAGGGAACCCTATTACACGGAGACGTGGGAGCAGTTCGTATTCAACTGTAATAGCGCAGGAATAAAACTGGGGAGAATAAAGGGTGACAACACAAGGCTCAAGATCCTGCAATTCAGAGAACGTTCGCGCGACGTTCAGAGTTTGAAACTGATCACGGGTATAGAAACCGAGCGCGTCACGAAGTGACACGTTATCTTTGGAGATCTTGAATTTTTTGGTTTGCTTGTGTTTTCTTCGGTGGCCACTTTCGAAGCTTATAGATTGTATTATCATTCCATATAAGGGTAAGTACAGAGTCATCATTATAGAAGTAAAATCGCGTCATATTCAGCGCTCCTGTTCGTTCTATCTTAAGCTTCGGTTTCCCCGGTCTGCGCCAGGTAAATAGAGTGCGCAGTAACAAGAACTTGCATTGTGTGTTAAATCAGAAGCAAGGTGTCAGTTATGATATCTTCCTACGTAACTAAAATAGTTGAAACAGTGGGGATACCAGACCCTACCTGAACGTACAAGAATGTTGAGAGTAAGAGAGGCATCGTGGTGTTTACCTGTATTTCGATGGACTGTGCGTGTCGTACTGGATGTCGTTCTTAAGTTCTTGCGTTCTCATGTTGGTGCACCAGGCCTGCAGAGTGATAGAAGGAGAAAATACAATAATCGTAGTGGATGTTAAATTTCGTGTAAGTGCAACACGCAGTAACACGCATTGATAGCATGATACGAGACTGTCGCTGTGTCGGACAATTCGCTTGTGCGTCCTGAAGGAACTGCAATTATTGAACACACACAAAAGGAAAAAAACTAGTTTACAACAAATGAAAATATCCGGTGACACCAAGGCACTTTCCACACAACAGCCAACATATAAACAACGCAGGCTTGTGCTGGAACAAAATACGAGCATGTTCCAAAATGGGGCCTTGTGTTAGCTTTTTCGATCTAAACAGGAGTAGGGAGTCTCTGGCGCGGTTTTACATTGATTCCGATACTTTCTTTATCTTATTTTAAGAGTTACAAATATACAAAACTGATAAGAAAGTTGCTTAGCACTCAATCTTTTTTTTTTTTTCAGGTTACAGCACGTTCGACACAAAACAAAAAGGAGCACTTAAAAAGTATTCAGCAAAGATAGGAGTCGATGTACGGTTTGATACGACTTGATTGACGCGAAACTCCAAAATCACTTTGGTACGGGTAAATTGTCGTTGAGTGACATAGTGATGCCACAAGAAAAGCCGCATTTGCGCTGATCATTTTAAACACAGATTCCACGTACCGTAGCCGTGGAGATGAAGAACACCTGGTCGCTGGTGAAGCGCTCGAGACCGGGCAGAGCAACGCCATTTGGCTTTCCCAGCTTGGCCAAGCTGATCCGATACGCCTGCCAGAGACACAACGAGGTGCGTTTTAACAGTGGAGAAAGCGAGAGAAATATTTGTGCCGCAATGGCGCAATTGCGTTTCTAACGTAAGCAAAGCTCTTGCGCAGTTTTAACATGTGGTATACGGCTGGTATCGATAAATTTTGAAGAGAACGACACAAAAATAACGATGTTTTCTTAGGGCTATAGATATTCGCATTCGATGAAACCGTAACGACATGCGGTGGTACAGTGACAACATTATGGCAGTAAACTACAACGACATTTTGTAAACTATATCGCAAGCAATTATTATTTTGCCAATTGCTGTATAAACATCTAGGGCTTAAAAACTGACAAGTAGTCACCGCTGTGTACAATATGATTAAGTTTGTCCACCTTAAACGGCGTAATGGCTGCATCTCCTATGTTTTTTTTTTTTTTTTTTTTCGTGTGGGTCTGTGTATTCCGGAGATGCATCACTGCAAATTCTGTGCTTCGAATATAATGAGATTCTTGAGATTATAACTCTTCGTTCGCATTTCTTTCATTAAAAAAACAAAATAAACAGCACGAGATTGCTAATAACACAACAAAACTGTTGTTGCCTTAGAACATTCCGGCCGCTGGTATGGAGGCACATTGGCTTACAGCACACAATTACAAAACTGAGGGTTCCGCGTTGAACCCATGAGGCTATATATTTAAGAAGTTAGTCGCTATCGTCAACAAATCGCGTGACCTCCGACAAATTTTACTTACCCGAAAAGCCTCCCGAATGCCACCGTTGTCAGCGATGTTCTCTCCTTGCGTGTTGATGCCATTGAGCTGAGAAAATGAAGCAAAAAAACAGAAGAGAGAGAGAGAGGAGGAGTTCTCTAATGAATCCTGGTGTGGTTTGCCTGACGGCATGCCAAGCGTGCTACTTCAGATGAATAGGATGGAAACTGGAATGATGTGCACAGTTGACAACACAGATACACAAAACACAGCACTCAACACTCCAGTAAAGAGTGTTATTGGGACCAGTGTCTCCAAGGAAACACAAAAGTGGCTCCGTTGCACGAGAGGCCCAGGTAGCGCTTGTCCATGGTCCAAGGACGTGCCTTAGCTCAAGGGATGACCGTTTTTGTTGAAAATTTGAGCGCAGACATCAAGGCCCTTCTTTGTGGCGTAAATATAGCCTGCGAGCTCAGACTAGGTACAGGGCGAAAGAGACTATGTTCGTGAACTACGTCGCTAGGGGTAATACTGCAGTTGAGTTTGCAACATTGCTGACGACACTCTTCGATGGCCTCCCACGAGATGAGGATGATAAAAACGTTTTATTGAAAGGAAAAAGGGAGGGGAGTTAGGAGAAGGGTGGTCGGATTCTTATTCCGTAATTCCGTTGGCTAAGGCCGCCGCCCTAGCTCTTTCCACGAGGGCTCGCTGGTCCTCGAGGGTTGAGCTGGACAGGGCTGCCTCCCGTTCTTCCCACGTTGGCTGTCGTATAGTTTCTAAAGCACTATTAGCCTGGCAGGCCCATACCGTATGGTACAAATCTGCTTTCTGCCTGCAGAATTTACACTCGGCCCAAAAGGATTGAGGCTCAATAGCACGTAGCTTGACTGGGTTATTAAAAGACATGGTTTGTAATCTTCGTAAAATACATTCTTCTGATTTATCTAATCCCTTGGTCGGGCCCGGGTATTTTCGTCGCGATAAGCGTAAGTGCTGCAATACATCTGCATAAGTTATTAATGGCACTAGGAAGTCCGAGTCTTCGGGGGACCCGGGGGAGAAAAGCTCGGGCGCGAGAAAAAGCCATTGTTCAGTCTGTTTGCCGAGTGATGAAGTTTACGCTCTCCTTTTGGAAAACATTGTTTGCCTTGTATTATCAAGAAGAAGTTTTGCTTCAGGAACAACTACGATTTTCGCATTCAGATACACGTAAAGCACGAAATCGGTTCAGACAACCGCTGAATCGATTATGAAGGAAATTTCTTGTATTTGAAAGACAAAGATAGATTCTACCGACCGTGTAAAGCAGTGCTTTGATTCATAGCCTCGTAGTTATTATATGAAAGTTTCCGAATATCAGTAACTTGAAAAATAAAATACTAAACAACAAAGCTTAAACATCCTTAAATCCGCACCAAACACAGATATGGTAGTTCCCTAAACTCCACCTGTTAGGGCATCTAGAGATGTGCTACAGAAGAGTTAGAGCTTACGTGACATTGTTATAATCAAAGCCCTACTCGCAAATTAGTCATATTTAAGAGAGGTCTATAATAAATCAATTTTGTCCGCCTTGGTGGCGCAGTAGGTGCAATTTACAGAAATGTTATTATTTTTTTTTTAATTTTTCAGTCAGAAATTTGTAAAAACGATTCCTCAGTTTATGTAAATTTCGAAATCTTTAAAGAAGCCTGCAAACATATTGTTCAAATAAATTTGAAACAGTCGGTATATACAGTACAGCCGTTAAATATTAAAATGTACTTGAAATAGGGAAAAACGTCACCAAAGTGGGTCGAGTCAATGCGGAGAAAAACTTCTGCAATTTCATGCGTTTAGATGGGAGCGCCTGAGCTAAAGGTTCCTATACCGTGCCTCGGACGAACTGCGTTCCTCCGCGGGTTTAAGGTAGAAAAGGCAAAAGACGATCTCAGCTGGTCGGCGGTACTCTGCATTGAATAGCATTGCCATGGACGAGGCTAGCCTTGTCTCAGTGCTTAGCCGGGCTTTTGGTAAATGGCAGCACGTAATCAATATGCAGCGCAAACTGAAGCAAATTAATTATCTTTGAGGAGGCAATACATGTTAGTAACCGGGAGTTTTAAAAAACTAATTTAGCCATTCCTGGTCAGAATTCGGGGTAAGAATGGGGCACGGGAGGCATTAAGCTGGACAAAGTTTTCTGCTAATATGTGCTTTCACCTTGCACTGAGCAGCGTGCAGGCTGCTGCCGTTCGGAATGTGAAAATGGCAGCAGCGAATATTTTGTACATTATTGAGATGCAACGCAACGTTTCGCGAAACTAAAGAAAACAAATACTAAGATAAAATACTCGAGAGGCTAGCTACATCTGCAAACATACGTAACGAACTGTCCTTATCCGCAAACATTACACCATATAACCTGGTATAAGCAAATATAGCTGCCATTTTATGTGCAACCAGTACAACAAACAACTGCTGCTAATCAGACTTGTAAAGGCTTCCTCATCCTGAAGGTCATCGTTTCCGCGGGAAGAAATGTAGCACGAGAAAATCATCTCAAAGAACGATGTCCTTTGAAAAGAAAAAGAAACAAACGAAACTCAATGTACGCGTGTGAGCTGTTGTGTGTAGGTCAGCATTATGATAAAGACCGTCTGGTTTTTTTTTTTTCAGAACGCTGGAAAGTGAGAAAAGTTTTAAAGGCTACGCCTTATCTTTCAAGCAGTGTGATGTGCGTATCAGCGGTGCTGCCCGAGGTGTTGCCGATATGAAATTTCGATTTCTGGCTCCAAGCAAGTAGTTCAAGCTTATAAATATAGTTAACAGTGCTTCATATAAGCGCTGAATTGGGCTTCTTGTGTTCTCTTGAAACTCATTCGCAGTTTCTCGTGCGTGCCCTATGACCATTGCAACGAGGTCCGATATTTGCATGTTTTTACCAAATGAAAGTTCCGTGAGTATTCCAGGGTTGTCTCATCCTCGGCGCTTTTAGGTGCCTTCGCGTGTCCCTATGGGGCCACTTGTCAGACAAGCATTGCCGCCTTCTTATGCTTACTCTAAGGGAGTGCACCGATCTATTCAGTGTTGACAAGAAAGTTCATGTAAACCAAATAGTGAGTTTCTACCTGTACTCGTAACCATAATACACTGCACAGAATACAAAAACATCGAAGTTATTGATGGCAGCAGCACCGCTTGTAGCGCCCACATAGTGACATATACGTCTTTTCATGCTTACAACCCTTTAGCAAGATTCCTATATTGCATTATTGTTTTCGCAAAAAGGTTAAAATAAAGCGACATGTACGCGAATGAATGTTGTAACCAATGCCTGTGCACCAGAAGAAGGCTAACCTGCCGTAACTTTAATGACCCTATGCTGAATAAATAGTTTTCGTAAGCGACACAAGTTCACGCCACCATCACGACTGCGCATGTCGGTGCCTCTGGTGTACCGGCATCCCATAACGCGTAAAAGCACCTTTACGGCCAGGTTAAAACTGCGTTAAATACTGCTTAACGTAATGGTTTACAGCTCATGACAATCCCGGTCGTTACATTTGCCGTGCGCAAGTACTTCTTGTTTTTATCATGCTCTAAAAGCGTTGAATTTGACATTCTTAGCGTTTGAGCAATTTGCCATATTCGGCACCCGGCAGAGGCGGTAACCGATAAGCGATCACGAGACATCATAAGATCGTTTCCCCTCGAACTGCCATCTAGAAAGCTACACGTACTTGCTATCGAACACACCTTCAAACGCCGATTCGCCGTCGTGGCCTATGCCTCGAATCGACAGAGGTATTCGCGGAAATTTCCCTAATATATTCGGATTTGAAGACGTACGTTCATGCCCGCTTGTGGATCGACGATGCTGCCGTACTGCTCGATGAAGCACTTGGCACGGTCGAGGAACTTTTGCCTGGTGTCGTGTGTCCACCAGTTCCGGAGGTTGCCTTCGAAGTCGAACTGGCTGCCTGCACGACGCGGAAAGAACAGAGCCCCGCTGAGGAGAGCCTTCACACAGTGAGAGGAACAAATGTTTTCACGAATGAAACATTGAGAGAGGGAACGAAGTGCTACCGTTGTTTTCTACATTTGCATTTACCCTAGTGGTTGTCTCTGCAGTCGGTTTTTTTTTACAAGTAGGCGATTTTCAACTGTCAGGTGTTCACGTATCAAAGTGAGGGTACTTAGAATGCTGCTATGGAAGTGATGAACGTCTTATTCGAGCATGAAATAAAGTTTAGCGATAATTTGAACACGACGGCGTAAGTACGGGGCCTCATTCAGGGAATTCAGCATTCATGGTTGGTTCTCCTGCGAGTTCATTGACGCGTACGCTGACAAAAATAAATGTGTCAAGGCGATACGTGGGGACCTCAGATTGCGTCAGGCCTGATGTATTGATTTTCCTGTGACGTTTATTTTTCACCCCTTACATTTATCACCGTGGCTTTTTTTCTGTATTGAACCACACTAATCTGTACACGCTGTTAATACACTTTACTTTGAAAGATTCCCACTGATGACGCATCAGAATACTAGCTTGTACTGAGAATCGAAAACCATTTTGACCACGCGTATAGTGTCGTCTGTTGGAAGCATTCATACTGCGGCCATGATTTTCACACTACCGAAACAGGTAAACCACGTAGACAAACCAATACTCACCTGCGTCATCAAAACCGTGAGTGATTTCATGGCCGATTATGGAGCCAATTGCACCCATGTTTACAGAACTGAAAGACAATGCACATATTTCCATGAAAGAAATGTTAAGAACAATCTGATCAGAACGTACATGGCTGCAGTGTGAAAACAAAAATAAAAAATGCATAAAGCAAGAAATTTATCGCTATTGACAGCGGACCGGAAACTGTCCCTGTACTGGTTTATTAAACGTGACTATTTGGGCCACAGTTATTTGGCTGAATTCGTGGTGCGGCTTTTAGTGAACTCCCTTTCCCCAACGTAGGGTAGCCAACCAGACCCTTGACTGGTTAACATCCCTGCCTTCCTATATTCCTCTCTCTCTCTCTTTCTCTCTCTCTCTCTCTCGACGACCTACAAATACTCACCTTATTCTTGCTCCGAGAGGGTAAATTGCAGAAGCAACGTAAGGCTTATAAGGAAAGCGAGTTCCGTTTGTGAATATACCTGCTGCTGCACTGTGGCTAGAAATATTTCATTCGACATTGAAAGGTGGTTTTTCTCTAAAATTCCCATTGGATTCGGTTCGGAAATTTGGTCATTCTAACAGCCTTGTAAAAGTAACCGAAAGATATGTTTTACTACTTGTGAATCGGAAAACATTGTTGGCTCCAATTTGCAAAAAGTGTACTGACTGTTTAACAGTCGATAAATATTTGCTTTCTCAGGCCCTTTCTTTGCGTAAGAGCGGTGACACAGGATGCACTCACGGTGGCAGGCCGTAGCCGTAGAAGGGACTCTGAAGGATTCCCGCGGGAAACGCTGAAATAAAAACAACAACAACGAATGGTCAGTAAGACAAAAACAAAAACAAAAAACAAACTCGGTTCCTCCTGTGGCCATTATCTCCGATAGATTGACGCAGTTAGGCACAGTTTCGAGCACATATTAGGCAAAAAGATACGTTTGTGTTCTTTTTTTATGCTTCTCTTGCCAGGGTGCTATATTACGTTTGTAAACTAGCTTCACACTAACATATTCTCCCCGAGGAGGCGCGGCTGTATCAAAATAATTATCAAAGGGCAAATAATTAATTATTGCATACTTTTCGCTGCTAATAACTCGCAATAAACGGGAAGCAGTGACCCCCAATACCACTAAACCAACGTTCGTACATGATTAGGTGGCATGTAGGTGGCGTGATTGTGAAACGACGCTTAAACAAACGATTACTACCGTAGCACGAGGCTGGAAATTGACTTTCCGGCGTGCGCGAAATAGTTTTCGTGCTCGTGAAACAATGACGCGGTAATTGTAAGTTACCGTGTGAAAATCATTGGTGTTTAGTGGTTTGAAATACGTGCTCCCTTCAATTCTAGTCGGCGGTGTCCACCATTTATCGTTACAGCAACCTTGAGGCGTTTTCCCGGACACGCGTCGGAAGCAACGCCAGTTGTTCTTTTGACGCTTGCTCCAAAGCTCGAACCTAATTAACTTGCTTTTCTTTGTGTACTTACCTATAGAATTAGCCACACGATTGTAGAAGGCATTCACGACTGCCGATCCAACATATCTGCAAGAGGAGTATACGATTGATTCATTGATTCATTCATTCATTCATAGATTGATTGAGCAAGTGATGACGTGATTATCTGAGTCAGTTAATAACGTATTAATTGATTACAAGTTCGCTAATTAATTTTATTGGCGTGAGTTTAAAGCCCTTAAATAATTGGAATATGACAACGATATAGTAGTGACAGGCTGCGGATGAATGTCGCCTATATAGGTTTCTTGACGTTCAGCTAAAGCTAACTATCCTTCCGTTTCTGCTTTCCGCTCAAACCTGAGTGCGGCCACCTCAGACGTGACTCAAACCTAGGACTTCAAGCTGAACAGCAGAATGCTGTGTAGCGTCCAAGCCGCCGCCCACGAAGAAGAAGCGTTCGTCCACGTTCGGTCGTCGGCTCAGCCATCGAGTAGTGTTACTTTTCTGCAAACCTCCCTTTGAGGTGTCGAGTGAGCTACCGAACACTTCGCAACGTGGCCAACGCGGTTCAAATCATGGATCCGAGACCTCAAGAAAGCGCGACGTACTGCTGAGCATTTCTCTCGCATCTACCGCTAAATCGCCACTGAATGTTTCTTTTTCTCTTTCTTTCTTTCTTTTTTACAGCGCTACATTTTACGGTTACCTCATTTGTGTTACATTGATAAGTTACTAATATTCAGGTTATAAGCTAAAGCGCGAGAGAAAACATGAGCTTTAATGTAGCATGACGCGGCAAAGTGGAAACAGTTGTCGTTTAACATGATTTCAACACGTCACTGACATTGGGGCATCATCATCATCATCATCATCATCATCATCATCATCATTGCGTGTGTATTTTTTTGAAGAGCATCGTTTTCTTCCACTTGACCCTTCACAACCGTTGCACCGGTTGGATGACTCTTGCAGTAGCATAGGGGAGATGCCAGTACAGTAGGGAAGCCTCAAATACATGATAAGCAATATAAATGAAATAAAAGGCATGCGTTATTCTTGTCACGGCTGCCATTTAATCGCGGTAACTATAAAAAGTACACAAAATATGGCTTACTCCTCACTTCTGTTGAAGGTTGTCCGAAGTTTCTCAAGCCTCTTGACCATTCCGTTATACCGAACGTTCAGGTAGACGTTCAGGAAAGGTGTTCCCGGTGTGATTGGCTTGATCTAAAGTGAAGAAAAAAATTCGTTTCCTGAGAGGAAAGCAGCGTCATTTTGGCACCATCACGGCGAAGCATTCCAGAGGGTGAGGTGCGAATCCGTTGAACATAAATAGTGCGCGTCAATGGACAACATTCACTTATCAAAGCGTCAAAACGATATGTGTCACTGTATTTGCTAAATGGTTACTAAGTTCTTCAAGGATATTATAAATAATACAGAAGAACACGTAAAGCTACCCAATTACGTATCAAGGCTTTGTAATGCTCCGTATAGTTAACGTCTGTGTAACCTGTCTCTTTCAATCCAAGCGTCGTCAACGAACAGTTTCGCACTGTTAACCCATCTCAGTTCGAACGCTCTATAACGTGGCGGCCACAAGGAGCGTATTTCTCTCAGACGTTTGCGACGTGGCCTGGCCTGTTGTATTCGCCTCCGTTTGGTGCTCAGCGATAACTAAGCCGTTAGTTACAGTATAGTTCCGGATCACATACCACGGGCTATCTTCAGCTACTACAGGCACGTGGGGCATATTATGTAATTCCAGTCTATATCGTCTAGAATTTTGTATTATATACTACATATATAATTCCAGTTGTAGTTCCAGCCATGCACATAAAATGCGCGACTCGAATTACAGCGCAGTTATTGTGCAGGGCGACAACGCCGGGAGACCCCTCGCGGAATATTTGTCGCGTATAGGTCAAACTTGGTCGATTCTTTATGCTCTGAAAAATCGCTCCGCCTAATAAAACTGTTGCATGGGCTCATTTTCACAGCCATTTCATTGATTCATGCAATACAAAATCACCACTGAGACAACCTCGCTAAGAAGAGCATACTCACAATGTCGTAGCGGCTGTTGAGGTGCGTGTTATTCTTCAGCCAACTCGGATAACCAATGTTGTCCACTATAGCGTTCAGCTGAAGAAAAAAGGACGCAAAATCACTGCTTATTATCACCTATGTTATGTTATCAATTTGGAAGCACGGAGGCTTCAGAGCGAACACGGAGACGTTCGTCCACGCATTCAACAAGTAGCGCTAGACAAAAAGACTTGGGTTGTGGGGATGTGTGTGGCGATGTAAGTGAAGCTGAAAAATATAACTAGGTATTCCTTAACAAGAGACAAAAAAAATTCGATACATACGAACTTCTGAAGCGTTTTCTCAGTCCAATCATAGTCCTTGTCTAATTAGGTATTCTTATAAAAAGTTACATGTATTCCACCTTTCGGGTAGCTGACTAAATAGTCGTCTTAACTAGACGCCGTTATAGACACACACACGCGCACACACATCCAGACTTGTGCGTTAATGTTCAATTTCTCAATATGCAATCGATTTCCTCAGTATACTAGCATGTGTTTCAGATTCGCTTGCGTATTTTCGTTCAGTATCATTAATGTGCAATAAAAAAAAAGTGTAGGTGTGTTTACTTTTTCGCCCTATATACTGCTTTTGCGCATTTCTCCTCTCGGTAGGTATGTGTTGCTTCAATGTCAGAGCTAAAAAGAAGGCAGTACCTTCAAAAGCATCTTGGGCGCGCTCTTAACATATCAAGTGGCCCAGAATTCATTATGATTGTATATTAATAAATAATGATGTTCGTGGTATTAATTGTCGTTGAATCAACATATTCATTCACAGTTCTGTTCCACTCATGGGACTTGCTGCTCACGCATTCTTAAAGTACGAACGCACCAAACATCCCATGGGAACACTATCGTGTGCCAGATAAGCACACCAAGATTTCCATGATCATAAGCCCAATGCACACAAATGGGAAAACAACGACAAGTTCCTTCACGGTACCAGCAAAAAAGCAGCACTAAGATCTCTACCTTGTTGGCGGCTTGGTCCTTTGTGTAGCCGTCCATCCAGTCGTTCTGTTGGAGGAGCGCACTAAAGGCGACTTTGAGATCAGAGACGAGTGAGTCCATCTGAAGAGGAAGCACAACACAGGTCGGATTTCAGAGCCCTGATAGTCAAATTATGAATTCGTTTTCAATAAGCTCGTCAGACGCAATACAGCGCTCTTGCCTCGGCCGGCAATCATTCCAGTTTACTTATCAGTATGCCAAGAGCCTGCAAGTTCAATGCAACACCCGGTACCCTGCACTGAACTGGAGGCCGACCGCGCTGCAATGACTTGCCTCAACTCTGGCGCTATGGGAACGAGGCCGACGAACCTCTAATTTACTTCCCTCAATTTTGTGGATGCACATCGCGAATATATGCGAAGTAAAAGGAAACACTAACGGTACAAAGTGTGAGTTTTTAATACAGAAACCTGACGCTTGGAGAAGTGCGTCGGCGGCGCTGCGCGCTGTTCAATAGAAATCGGTATTCGTGCGTTCGTGTAATCCTTCTACTTACGATATCACACAAGCAATGGTAGTTCAGAACGAATTTTTGAGTACCACAATATCTGAATACACAAATACACAAAGGAAGTTAGCACGGACAAGCGTAAAAGACAGACACCAGAAGTGTTATTTCGTGCGCTTCTGCTATCCTACGTCGCCAGAGTTTCTATGAAGTCTCCGTATGCTCCAGAAATGGAGTCGGGCTCGCAAGAATGAAATGTCGAGTCTGATGGATGGTTATTGGATTGGGTACACCTCCTTCGGTAAAGCGGCTGTGGACGCTTTAAACTAAAAAAAAAAAGGGAACGCCCTGAGTTGATCACGTGGTGACCATCATGTCTGCAGGTTAAGTAATACGACGGTGTAAGTTGCAAGAAAATGCTCCGAATTTAAGCGAGAATCACCGAAATGGGACCACCCTCCGAAACGCGGCTAGTATTTGTCAAGTTCCAACGTACAACGTTTTCGAAAACGTTTAGATGCGTGCTGGTGAGCGGCCCTTTGAAACCGGTTCTGACCACAACCGCCAATACTGCACTCACGTCATCTTTCGCCTGTGGGCTGAATTCCCTGTCGATGTAGAGCCTTCCCATGGGGTGATCCAGTAACGCGCTGATACTGCCGATGCAGCGCTGCCATATGGGCAGGATCTTCTCCACTCCTTGCACGACGCGCACGAACTCGAATTCCAACTTGCGCAGAAGCTTAGACGACGTTGGCCCAAAGTTCTGCATCAGTCGCCATCCGACGTAGTTGTAGATGGTGGACCTGCAGGAAGGCATCCAGTAAGGAGCTTCTTCGACGCAATAATAATAATAATAATAATAATAATAATAATAATAATAATAATAATAATAATAATAATAATAATAATAATAGTAATAATAATAATAATAATAATAATAATAAAAGTTTAGTGCAACGCTAAGCTACGTGCACTGAGAAGGAAATCTGGATCTACTGGTTGTTTCATGTTAACTACTGAGCACGAACTGTTCGCAGCCCGAAAAGTAAAACAGAAGACTGAGATGGAAGTTTGAACTTCAAGCGTCCTCTAAGCAATGACCTAAAGCGTCATTCAACGTTTCAACGTTGGGAACTTGTCTTCGCCCTGACGAAGACGCGTTCTTTTTGTTCCACCGTTGTTGGACACTCTCAAGCCTTTATCTCACCGTGAAAACAGCATCTTGTTTGAAGTTCTACTGCCTTGTCTTTCGTCAGGCTTTGCGCAGTTGTCACCCAGTAGTTAAGTCCGCAGTAACCAAGTACGGAGCCCTGCGATTTATTTCGCGACATATACGCTTGTCACGATGCACGTGACCAGAGTTTTTGTTCGACGCAATATGTGAGATAAGGCATACGCATTTATCGTTCCAGTCTTCCTTTTGATGTAGCACTGCTTCGGACGAAGTGGAATTTCAAATCCACGTCGTACACTGAGCGCAGTAATGAGCTCAAAATCCACGGCTACGAACAAACCCAACGCAACAGCCCTATTTATAGACATGCGCCCTTTCTATGGGACTGAGTCTATTATTTTTCTTGACTGTTTATTTTGTATTATCATGACAGTTGCAAACAAGGTGTACAGTATGTGTGCTTGCTTTGAACGCTCATGTGTTTACATGATTTACGTGGACGTTAAAGAACCTTAGGTAGTCAAAATTAATACAGAGTACTCCACTATGGCGTGCCTCACAATCATGTCGTGCTTTTGGCTTGTAAAAACACAGAAATATATTAATGTAATTTTGCTTGCTTTCAAGTAGAGCTTCCTTAGAAACGAGCGTCCTCGTTGTTTTCATACCTGTGCTTTCTGTGCTTGGGCTCCAGTGCTTTACCTGCCATGAGTGTCTTTCTTTTTTGTTTTCATTTTTGACCGAGTTCTTGCACAGATTTGGTGGAACAACATAGGCGGACTTTCATGTAATTCGGTTATAGGAAGAGTCGGAGAGAACTTCAGTTTTAAATTACGCGAATTATTATTTTTTTTTTTTGAACAACGCCCATTAACGTCATCTATCACTTTCGTGCTATTAAATTCCTCATGCATTAATAAAAAGTTTTGAAGTGAATAATTCGCACTTGGTGTGTTTTTTTTTTCTTTTTTAGCGTGGCTATGACTCATGTGTCTCAGCGTATTCTTCGTGCTCGTCTTGTGCGCAAAAAGCTGCATTCATGTCCTACCAACATGCGCAAACAATCACCTTATCGAAATCTTAGCCGACAAAGGTGACGCTCATGCACCTTGTTTCCAAAGTGCCCACGTAACTTCTAATATGTCGCACCGACAATACCAAATGTTTGTCATTTCATTGGCGCTAGGCACAACCAAGATTTAGGCGGCAGACAAGTTTGTTGTGTAAAATGCTAAGCGGTTCGCCGCTAGCTTTCTCTGCAAACATTAGTTTCCGAAAAAGGAACTATTAAACATTGCTTCAAAAAAATAGCGTACACCATGCTCCATGCACGCAACACACGACCTGCTCGGTGTTTCATAAACACAGTCGACGGTGGCACAGAAATAGACAAACCGATAAAATTATAAATATTTCTACCACACGATAGATCCAACTGGCAAATAACACGTGTAAATCGAGAGGGAAGAATCTTTAACACGACTGGAGACATTAGGCATATAGGCCACCGCCATGGCTTGTACTCAACTACGGTGTCGATTATGTTTAACACAAATAGCATAAGTTAGCGGATGCGTAGTGAATCAACCAGGCGCTAGTTGACCAAACAATTCAAGCACGAGAAAATGTCGTCATCGACATTTCTTCCCGTCGTGTGTATTTCGTTACGTCGGTTACAAAACCGTATGGTCGTTGGAAACTACGTAACTGGAACAGGCACATTTTTTTAAGCAGCAGTGAGATGTTGTATTGGGACTCACCCTTCGACCGTCTTGAGAAAGTCGAGCGTGGAATTGTAGTATTCCGGCTCCCTCATGACAACACCTTCTTCCTCCGTCATTGTTAGATTGATTGGCTCGAAAATTCTGTTCAGTATGGTGAGCCAGTCCACCTAGAAGCAGCAACATACCGGTCGCGATCTTGATTTGCTGTCAAATTCAAAAGTCATCAAGCGTTACTATTCTAAGTAGCTTAAGCCTAGCATGAGCGGCGTCAAATCGCGCCGCTGTGTGCGCACTGGAGAAGGGTCCAATGCTCGTGCCTATTGCATGAAACAACGCTTCCTTTCATTAGCACCGTTGTCCTAAGAATGAAGCGTACGACTACTCTCCCAACATCTAACTTCTCCAACAACGAGAGCCTATTATAATTTTTAAAATGTCTTTCTCGCTGCACACCTTTGACTCTTGGTCAGGCATTTTATATTAAGTAGCAGTTACGCACTGACTTTTAGACACAAAATTAAAGACTTTTCGGTACAACTTAGACACAAGGCATTTTATTTTCAGTGTCTTCGTCTTGATTTTCGCACAGAAAAGCGTGCCTACGTTGGGATTTTAGATCATATAATGATATTAGGAAAATTACAGACAAATATATTTATCCTACAAGTGAGCGTATAGTTAAATATCTTTTCTCCCAAAAAGAAAAAGAAAAGCCGTAAATGAGTCTAACGATGTATGCTTTTGTGGCCTAAGTAACATCATGCCCTAAAATATCACTTTCAGTTTCAGTTTCAGCTTATTATTCTTTATATACAATGAATGGGTAAAAGGCAATATACAACATTATATAGTAGAAACGTGCAAATATCACGTTTGTACAATCATGCACAAATGAGGTTGTCATTCGAAGCCCATTTTCATAAAAAACTCGTAGATAAAAACCAGCAGGAGTCTCTTATTTTTATTCTAGACGTATACACACACATGTAGGCTAAATTTCAAGATAATGAAACGTGCGCAAGGGCAAATTTACATATCAGGCACATTTTCTTGCTCGACGTTTCACCCTTCGGCTATTACACTCCCCCTCCCCCACCCCCCTTCAACAACAAGGGAAAAGCGCAGCGATTAGAGCTTACGTAACACTCATTGTTTTTATTCTCCTTCGACGTATTCTATACGTGACTGCCCGGAGCGTACGACGGTGTACCTGCGAAGAACAACACCGCAAGGCAACGACGTCTCCAGGAGCGTTTTCCTCCCACTGTGCGAACTGAGCAGAGTCGTGAGAAATGAACTTGCCTGAGGGAACTCCGCGCTCAAGTTGGCAATCGTCCGCCGGTTGTACATGGTGTCGAATACTCGTCGATCTTCCGGAGACCTCGTGCGCTGCAAGAAAAAAAAAATTCGAAGATGTCCTGCTCTAAGATTCTTCGCATGAAGCCATGATTCATTAGTGGTGTTTTCTTTCTATATGTTCTCTATCTTTGCCGTCTTTGTTTGCGCAGCAGGATTCCGGAAGAATGTACGTGCAATGTACTGGCATATATCCTTGAAGCGTCCGAAATTAGTTTTTGTTTTTTTCAGTTTTTTTTTTCTACCGTAGCTAAGTTCGTCACTCAGCTGGCTCCTTCATGCACTTCCTTCTCGTGCGCAAGTTGGAGCGATGCGGAAAGAAAAATATGCGTCTCACCGTTCAACGGGGGTCAAGGATTCAGCAACCGTACGCGTCTTCTGAGCGCATCGTTCTTCAAGGCTGTGTTTGCCAAGCTCGTGCTAATAACGTATTCTAAGCCGGAAAATATTATTACGCTTATTAATGAACTTTCTTTGGATGTGAGCTGAGCGATTCCGAATTGTGCTGAGCTTCTTTTCCGCGTGTTGTGAGCCATCACCTGCAGGAGAGCTTTTGATATTTATAGAATTATGTATAGGACGAATAGCCCACGAGGTAGCCCGCGCTAGAATTGTTCTAGTTTGTTAGCGTTCGGCGCGGCCAGCTGCGAAGGGCACGGGACATTATATGCTCAGGACATCCAGGACACTGGATGTCCTGAGCATATCCTGGACATCCAGAACACTGGACACTGGATCCAGGACATCCACAACAGAACAATACGCGGCACGCCACCCAATGTATTTGTCGTCTACATGACGCCTGTCTCGTCGCATTCATTGCTTACCATGCTATGAGTTTGAGTGCTAACACTCGAAGGTTACTGTCATAACGCTCAATCAAGCTCCACTGCGGCTAGGCAGTTGAGTCAAATAAGTCAATATATATGGAGTAATACCGAGGTTATGGCCATTTTCAATCTTCTGTGTTCATACCTGACACATTTTACCTATAAGAACACGTGTAGGCTCGAAAAAGCTGCCAACTTTGTCATAGTGAACTAAATCATTCTTTTTTTTTATTGCGTAATTAAGAATCCTGTAGAGGAAAAGAACGTCGCCTGATTGATGTCATGTACTAGCTCTTGCCCCGTTGATCGAGTTTCGAAGTTTCTCTGAAAGAACGTGTGACATTCGCGACCACGCGCGTGCTAATTACCTTGGCGAGATTAGCCTCGAAGGTGATGATGTCCTCGACGGCGGCGTTGACTGCGCTTTCGCTGAGGCTCGGCTGCATGAAGCGTATCGAGCCCGCCATGTATTTCTTGTAGGCCCTGACGATGGGCTCGTTGTTGGGAGTGCTCATGTTGATCAGCTGGTTGCGGCCGATCCCGAAGCCGGGTTGATCGAACTGCAATAGGAGCAGAGTGAAAGTTCCAGGTTGGGTTACACGTTATCCAATGTCCTCGTTGCAGCCCCGTTCTGTTTCTTTCTCTCTTTTTTAGCCACCGTGCGTCTAAAACGTGTGTTCACAGCGGATGTATTGCGCTAGAGTATCTAGCTGGTGTACTGAGGAGCAAGCAAACTTTTGACCTACTTTTCTCTGTTTCTCTCTATCTCCCCCATCCACCCTCTTTCTCTTTTTATCCCCTTAACCATTCCCCCCATGCAGAGCAGCCAACCGGAACTACCTCTGGTTAATCTCCCTGCCTTTCTATGCATTCTTCTCTCTCTCGGAAGACGACGAAGTGTCTTCTTGGCAGAACACTTGTTTCTGTGCTCTGTGAATTTTTGGTAAAATCTTCGGCTTTCGAGGTGCCTCGCCTCCCCGTCTTGCAGCCATGGACGCGGAGCATGCTAGAGGCCCGCCTGGCCAGACGTCATCACAGCCGTCAACCGCAAGGAAGCGAGTTGGCTCCCCCAGTGACACCGAAGACACCGAGCTATACTCCATGTCGGACGACTCATCCGACGACGGCTTCATACCCGTCCGGAGTAAGAGGGCGAGAAGAAAAATCGTCAACACAGCGCCGTCAACTCCTGCGAGCACAACGACTATGAAGTCAAGGCCTGCGCGCTGGCCACACGTCATCATCTATATGCCGGAAGAGCCATCAAGCAACCTACGATTGCTGAACAGGCAAGCCCTATCCATTTTTCTGGAACGTGCGGTGCCGGATCAAATTAAAGATATAAGAATAAATCCACGCAAGAATATACTCGCCATAGATGTGTACAACGCGACTGCGCTTGGAAAACTTCAAGCGATCACGGAGCTAGGCGGAATCAAAATGCGCCCCTTTATCCCGATCGACGACACATCCATAGCCGGTGTGATTTACGACATCGACATAGCCATTCCTAATGATGACTTACCTAGCCTCATCAAGCCGGCATACGAAGGCACGATCATTACGCAAGTGCGCCGCCTTGGGAATACGCGCTGCGTAAAAGTAATATTCAAGGGGGATTGTATCCCATCCCATGTTAAAGTCGGACATTTTCGACATCCGGTTCGACCATTCATCCAGAAGCCGCTTCAATGCCATCAGTGTTTCAGGCTAGGACACGTCAAGGGCGTGTGTCCCAACTCGCTACTGTGTCCCCGTTGCGCTGAACCTCATGCAGAACAGACCTGCGGTGCCACGGTCCTGAAGTGTGCCAACTGTAGCGGCCCTCACGCGGCCTCGTCGAAAGACTGTCCCCGCATCAAGAGGGAACGCGCGGTTCTCAAGCAAATGGCCAGAGACAATTCGGCCCACAGGGAGGCAGCCAAAGTAGTCCGGCGTCGGCGTCGACGTCGGCACCATCGTACGTCTTCGAAGAAGACGCATGCGCGAAGTGACAGTACCCACTCCTCTGCGGTGCCAGTTAGCCGCGCCGCGAAAGGGCCCACCACTTCCACGAAGGAAGCAGAAAAGACTCTATCTTTAGAGGAATGGCCTACGCTACCGAGCCGCTCCCTTGCGAAAGAACCTCAGAAGGTCGGGGCCCCACCTGATCCTTCTCCGGCCATGGATGATTCACCCAAAACAGACCGTCAAGTCATCTCGGTGCTACGTTCTCTCATGGAGGCCATTCGAGCGCTTTTAGTGGACATGAGGACACCATCTGCTCGAAGCGCACTTAAAGTGTTGGACGCCTTAAGCCCAGTGCTTGCATCCCTCAACTAGAAAGATGGCTACTCATACCCCATCCTTCCGGAAAGAAGTCAAAGCAGCGTCCGTCATCCAGTGGAACGCCAGAGGGCTAAAATCACGAATTTCAGATTTTCGTCAGTTTGTCTACACCAATGGGTTTCCACTCATCGTCATTTGTGAGCCCAACTTGTCGAAACCAATAAGACTGTCAGGATACGAGTTTATCATGTCATCAACAAACGGTGCATGCAGCAAAATCGTCGTTTTTGTTCGTCGTGAACTCACCTATGTTGTGCAACCAATTGCGCCCCACGACGACAATCAATATATATGCATCACAGTTAAAAAGAACAAACTCTTGTTTACTCTCATAGGCGTGTATATATCGCCTTCCAGCAATTTCGATACCAAAAGATTTGAGGATATCTTGAGTGTTTGTCCCGCCCCATGGGTCATCATAGGAGATTTCAATGCGCACCATCCAGCATGGGGAAGTACAAGGACAAATGCAAGAGGACGAAGATTAGCAAGTATCGCCCACAACTATGGCCTTACTCTCCTGAACGATGGTAGCCCCACCTTTCTTCGAGGCGTGACATACGGCAGCTGCCTCGACCTTGCTTTCGTCTCCAACTCTCTCGCCAGATGTGTGAAGTGGTTTCCAGACATTGAGACACATGGGAGTGACCACATTCCCACCTATCTGAACATCAAAGGCTTGTCGTCTACATCAGGCTCACGGAATACCATTCGGACGATTCAATGGGCCAACTTCAAATCTGAGATGGAAGATGCCTGCCGCGAGGGCCTACCCTCTGGGTTAGAGCAAACGATTAAAATGACGATGCAAAACGCCACTCGCATGATGACGATCTCTTCCACGCGAAAGGACTTCGACATAGAATTAGAGCGACTTCGAGCGCTTCGTCGCCGGGCGGAACGTCGATATCGACGTACAAAATCAATCCATGACCTTAGGGCAGCCAGGAGGATGCAAAAGAAGATTCAGCGTCGTATGGATAGATTAGCGTCGGAACGGTGGGCAACGTTTTGCCAGACACTCGACCCCCGCAAGCCACTGTCTCACATTTGGAAAACGGTGCAAGGTCTGCGCTGCCTTCCGGAACGGCGTTTTCCATTCAAGGCGCTAGCGCTTTTCCAAGGGCGGCAAGACATCGATGTCGCAGAAGACTTTTGTGCGCGGATCGCAGACCAAGCGACTCGTCCAGATCCTCCAGCCCGAGCTGACGTCCCCCATTCCCGTGATTGCCGCATGGACCTTCCTTTTACAATGGAGGAGCTCGAAGCGGCACTAGCTCTCTGCAGGCGCTCATCATCTCCGGGTCCAGATGGTATATCATACCGGGCCTTGTGCTATCTCGGAGAGTCCGCACGGATAGAATTGTTGAGCCTTTACAACTCCTCATGGCAGGAGGGAAATGTTCCTGACGAATGGAAAGTAAGCCGCCTGGTGCCACTCTTAAAGCAGGGCAAATCCCCATTAGAACTCACCTCTTACCGCCCAATAGCACTGGCCAGCTGTGTAGGAAAGATAATGGAACGGATGATCCTTGGCCGCCTGGAATGGTACCTTGAATTTTACAAGATTTATCCGCTTTCCATGGCTGGTTTCCGACGTGACCGCTCTTCCATCGACAGTGTAGTTGATCTCGTTTCATATGTCCAGCACGAAAGGTCCCGTAAGCGTTTATCTGCAGCTTTATTCTTAGATGTGAAAGGGGCATATGATAACGTATTACATGAGGCCATTCTCGACGCTCTTGCGACGGTGGGCCTAGGTGGTCGAGTTTTCTTGTGGATTGCAAGTTACCTGTCTGCAAGATCATTCTATGTGTTAACTGACGATGGCCCAACTACGCGACGCCATACCAGCAGGGGCGTTCCTCAAGGCGGTGCTCTCAGCCCGACGCTATTCAACCTCGCTCTTGTTGGACTTGCTGAATGCTTGCCAACTACCATCAAGATTTCAACATACGCTGACGACATCTGTGTCTGGACTTCGGCAGTCACACGTCCTCAGATACGTGCGCGACTTCAAAGAGCGGCCACTTTGACAGCGAACTACTTGTGTAAACAGGGTCTCAGCATTTCACCTGAAAAATGCGCACTAGTCGCATTTACTCGGAAACCGATGACGCCTTATGTCATCTCAATCAATGGGCGGACCATTTCCTATGTCCGAAACCACAGATTCCTTGGCGTCATTATTGACCGAGACCTCTGTTGGAGCCCACACGTGGCCTACATGAAACGGCGCCTGACAGCTACTTCCCAGTTGTTCAAATACTTGACAGGGAAGACGTGGGGGATGTCAGTAGACGCAATGCTTAAACTCTACAGAGCTCTCTTTCTCGGTTTTTTAAGATACAGTCTACCTGTACTGAACAACACCTGCAAGACAAATATTCGTGTTCTGCAGGCAGTACAAGCTCAAGCACTCAGAGTCTGCCTTGGTTTGCCCAGATGTACGTCAACAGAGGCGACTCTTGCGATTGCTCGGGATCATCCAATGCGAACTCACATTACGGTGGAAGCCCTGAGAACGCACATCAGATATTTTGCACGTGCCCCCTATCACCACCTTGCAGCACTACCTTCAGACAGGCACCAATCATCATTCTCTAAAACTATCAACAAGTACAACGACAAACTTCCCTCGGGCTTCACCGCTGCATCTAAACCATCGATACCCCCTTGGTGTCTTATCAGCCCCACAGTACATCTCAGTGTACCAGGAATCGGAAAAAAGTCTGAACTGTCGTCGCCTGTCCTCAAACAACTGTCTCTGCTTCTTCTGCACGAGAGGTACGCGGACAGTGAACACATTTATACTGATGGTTCCACAAACACCCAGTGTTCGTCCGGTGCTGTGGTTGTCCCAGCAAAAGCTATTACCATCAGCTTCAGGACTGACCACCCGACAACGTCGACATCTGCTGAACTAGCTGCTCTTCGCGCTGCACTCCGTTTCGTCAGTCGGGAGCCACCTCGACAATGGTCCATCTTCAGCGACTCAAAGGCAGCCCTACAATCTGTACTATCAGCTCTGCGTCGCGGGCCATTCGAACAGCTCGTATTCGATATTAGATGCCTACTCCATACATCACAGGAGAAAGGACACCACGTGACGTTTCAGTGGCTGCCAAGTCACTGCGGCGTCACTGGAAACGAAGACGCCGATAATGCCGCTCGGGCAGCTCTTGAAGACGCACAAGAAGAGGCCATACCGCTTTCACGATCCGACGCAGCTAGCAGACTTCGAGTGCTTGCACAGGAGATGACGCTCTCTTCATGGTGCACACCAAACAACCAGACCAACCAGAGCAACCGTCAATACCACCTGCCCTCTTTGATGCATCTCTATATGCCAACTGGACTCCGCCGAAGCGAGGCGACTCTGCTTTATCGCTTATGGTTAGGGGTGGCTTTCACGAAATCTTACTCATTCCGCATTGGAATGGCCGACAACGCTCTCTGCAATGCCTGTCTTTGCGAGGAGACGCTGCAACACATTCTGTGCGACTGTCCTGAATATAATGTTCAGCGACAGTCCCTGGCATCCGTTCTCGCGCACCTTGACACTAGACCATTGTCCCTCGACACGATTTTCACATGCCGCCGACAGAAGACATCGCAGGTGAAGGCGACGAAGGGACTACTTCAGTTTTTGAAAGAGACGGGATTGGACAAGCGGCTCTGACAGTGTTATCACGTACAATGCCAGATTGATGGACTCTACCGGACGATGTTTGTGTGCTGTGCTATGTGCTCTCTCTCTCTCTCTCCCCCTTCCCCATCTTTCATCGCCCCCATCCCTCTCCCATGTGTAGGGTAGCAAGCCGGTTACGCTAAACTGGTTAACCTCCCTGCCTTTCCTTCTCTACTTTTTCCTTCCTTCCTTCTTCTCTCTCTCTCTTTGACCTACTTTTGGAGGCCGGATATATGTGGCAGCTAGCAAGGCGTTTTGACATGAATTTTATACAGTGGACTCTGTGCTAAGAGGTATGCGTTGGCCGGCAGTCTTTGCTAATAACACGTCCAACGTTACGTTTGGCTGGCGGTCACGGTTACTACCAGTTTTGGCGTAATACCTTTTGGTGTAAATGCACACCCAAATAGGTTTGCCTGTTTGCGATTGCTTCAGAGTGCCTCTGTTAAGCCGAAGCAGCCGGTAGTCAAACGTTGTGGTCGCGCTGTTGTTGAGGGTGCAGGAGAGGATCAGTGCGGCTCGTATCTACCACGACCTGTATTCACAAAAAATCTCTTATGCTATATTTGCTCGTAAGAGAAAATTACAGCCAATCCCACAGCTGGACACATAGCGAAGGCGACGCGCCAGTGGCAAAGAATACTTACGAAATAAAATAGTCGAGAGTTCGGATCAGAATCTTTCACATCTCGCACACCATTTTAGCGTTTTCAAATGAAGCGCGTGCTGTTAATCTCGATCCTATCGTCAACTACTTGCGCAGTCCGCATGTGGTTGCCAGTTTGATGACGACGCACCTGATAACAAAGTCGTGGCGAGCGAACACTGTCAACGATCAACTGGACAAGAACAGATTGCGCGTTATCGCGGGTGTTTCTTTTTTGCCAGTTTCCGCAGCCCCCCATCCCTCCCCCCTCCCCCCACATCGGCAAATGATGGCTGCCCACTCTAGAAGAGCTGCTAGTTCTGGCTGCCCTATATATATGTACTCACACTGATGACGTAGACGGAGGTGTTCTTGAGATCGACGCCCACACCGGTGGCCATGATGAAGCTGAGCCCGGTCTTGGTGTAGGCCTGGACGAACAGCTCCTCCCAAGATGGCGCCTCCAGCCAACCGACCGGCCGGGGCCAGTCGTGGATACCGACGCTGCTGAGCATGGTACGCAAAGCAGCGTACTTGGTCTGCTCGCTGATGGCTGCGCGAGGGCGGAAATTAGTTAGATGAGAGAGAAACAGAATAGAGGAAAGGGGTCAACCAGAGGCACGTCCGGTTCGATAACCTGCGCTTGGACAAGGGGACATAGGAAAGGGTAAATTAAATCACTCGTCATTCGTATATGAGGACGCAGGTGAAGAGAGGGAGGACAAATATCATGATGGGCGGTGCTCCGAGGTACCTAAATGCGTGAATGATGTCCTGCAACAAGCCTCATCGAGGCGCATAAAATGATAGTGCCTTAAAAAATCAAGGAAGCAGGCGGAATGGATTTAAAGAAAACGGCAGTAAGAATGTGTGCCAAGTTTTGAAACATTGGATATGCGGCGTTCTAACGCTGTTAACATTAATGTCCGGTACCTGACGGATGCAGAGCCTAAGATCTACACTTCCACTAATTTTAACGAGTACGTTTTAAAAATTATGGTTAGGGACTTTCGGGAAATAAATGAGAACTCGGAAATGAGTTGAAAGAAAATGAATTTTGTATCCCCAGTCTATACCTAGACATTCGTAATACCACTTCGCACAATTGCTGTTTTCAAAATCATTTTCTTTTTCCTCAGAGTTTCAAGAATGAACCACCATAGGGTCTGATATATAAAATTTCTCAGTCGTTTGGAACGGAGACTGCACCACGGAAAACACTGCCGCTGAAGCCGCAATGTGTGCACAGGCGCAAAGCATTTCGTTGCCTGCGTGAATAAATATCCGCGACAGTCAATGTTTCAGCGCGTAGTTTTTCATGGCCAGAGTTTTCACCCGTGCTGGCAAAAAAAAAAGAGAAATTCAGAGAAGGTTTAACGGTAAACGCGAGACAAAAGCGTCAGCCTTATGTCGCATCTCTTTAATGTCCTGGATCCATGAGTTAAACCATGTTCCCCGCAATGCAAAATGTTCGTCGAGAGCTCATTCGGCACACAACCTGCCAATTCGGGGAACGAAATGCCACTGACGGTGGTTTGAAACAGGCTACCATTAGTCACACTATATAAGAATTCAAGGGAGAGGTATCTAGGGTTTCCGCGAGGTTATGATTGAAAAGTTGATGTACTTGTTTAAAAACAAGAGATACTTATTGTGTCGACGTTCCGGCCAAAGATACGTGGGCCGATCCCGAAGATAGTGAAATGCCAGGCCGACCCGCGGCGGAGATGGAGCAGGCGTTAAGCACTCCTCATACGTGGGCCGATCCCGGAGATTGGGCAATGCCGCGCCTACCCGCGGTGGAGGTGCAGTTAGTCATTATAAGGCGCCCACATACACAGCTTCGCTGGTCATCCTTTTTCACAGAGTGGAAGGGCACTGATAATTTTTGTTTTGGTTTTCTGGTAGCCTATTATCCCGAAATTAACGACATTATAGTTCTCACGCAATAGTTTAGCAGTCTAAATTGATTTTGCGTTTTGCTCTAGTTTCCCTTTGAGGCTCCCCAACACCGAGTGTCGTGAGGCGCACACGTGTCTCGGCAGCAGCAGCGAACAGATTGACGTCACGCTGCAGCTCTGCGGGGACGTCCCATGTCCGTCGACGGCCGTTCGCAGTCTGAAAGGGCAGCGGCATAGCAACGGCTTCTCGGCTTCTGCGCTAGTAGCAAAGGCGACCGGTTAAAAGACGTACGTTGCGATCGACGTAATGCATGAACGACTTTTTCTGTGCTTCCCCTCCTCCGTGCTATTGAAGGAACGCTTAGTCGACACTACGCGCACCTGCAGACACTGTGGAGGCTAAGCGAGAAGACAGTGAGGCGACAATGCATGGAGTCACTCGGCTCTGAGAATGACAGTGCCTGCATCGAATTTTTTTTCGGTTCAGTAATAAAACACGCTATGCACTCTCCTTTTTCACTCCCCTTTTTCGACAAACGCGAACGTATCGTCATCGTACTTAAAGAAAAGAAAAAAAAAATGCCACGAACACAATCCGATTGCTATATAGGAATGCGTTAACCGCGCTCTCGGAAGCAAGTCGTTTGAGCAGCGCTATCTTGCACAATCACTCGCGTGGTGCTGCCTGTTACCACCGCGCCTAACCAGTATATATGCGGCCGTCAACCGGTTAGATTATGGGATTTCACGCGCCGAAACCACGATCTGATTATAAGGCACGCGATAGTGAGGGACTCCGGAATAATTTGGAAGCACGTGGGGTTATTTAACGCGCACCTAAATATAAGTGCACGGGGGGTTGTCGCATTTCGGCCCCCATCGAAATGCGGCCGCCGTGGCCGGGATTCGATCCGGCGACCAAGTGCTTAGCAGCCAAACACCATAGCCACTAAGCAAGCACGGCCGGTTGCGTGAAGCGGTATCTTCGACCACGACTTTCTCGAGGACCAATTTAGAACTGCCTTCAGCGTCCGCGATCACCTCAGCGGCAAAAAGAAAAAAGAAAAGAAGAAGAAAGGATATTGGATAATATTATTATTATTATTAGTAGTAGTAGTAGTAGTAGTAGTAGTAGTAGTAGTAGTAGTAGTAGTAGTAGTCATAATACCATACCTATGCTGCCATGTTAAGACCATCTCCTCGTTTACAGTGAAAAAAACAACAACAACGGCACCTATAGTCAGGGACAACCTCTACACAATCACATACAAGCTCCGCTCAGAAAGAAAAAAGAATGCAGTGCAATGGCCCCTCCACCTTTGAAAGAGAGCCGCGCCAGCTGGTACAGCCTAATGACTTTGCTCTTCTGATGCAAGTGTTGAGCTAATTGGAAAATAAAAGCTCGCCGTTTCAGGCTCAGCCATTTGTGTTTGGCCGGCCCGTGACACCGGGGTCACCCATAAAATTTGCATTCGCGTTTCACCTTGAAGCCAGTGACACCGAAACCGGTCTGTACAGAAGAAGAAGAAGAAGAAAAAAGAAAGAAAACGGAAGGAAAAGAGAAGGTGCTCCAAGCGCTCAAAAACCGCTTGGCGTCAGTGAAATAAGCGAACCGTACTGGTTGGACTTTTGCCCGTTCGGCTCCTCTTTCAGAGTTGAAGAACGAGCGCGCTTATATGTGTTTGTGGGTTTATCTTGTCCGTACTGCTTTAAGTTATAACTGGCCACATGTAGACGTAGTAATAGTAGAAAGAAAGAAAGAAAGAAAGAAAGAAAGAAAGAAAGAAAGGAATGATGCATGCATGTCACCATTTGACACGGAAGCTTCGCGGTTCTCGTGCAGGCCACGTTGATAGTCACGCTGCCACACTCCAGCGCCGCAGCCGTGGAAATGCCTGACTCGATTTCCAAAGTAGCCCTCGGCGCAACGCGGCGCGATGAACAAGAACTACGAATTTCTTGCGGAGAAAGAAAAAAAAGAAAGAAGCTGTTACCTAATCCAGTAAAGCGTGGACGAGGTAACCTTTATTTCGTAGTAATCGATCATTTTACGTTCCGGAGAAAAAATCTGGCACTCCGACGTAGGCTCCTTTGCTGGCGAAACGCCTCCGCGGAAGAGCCGCGGGTACACCGTCCAAGGGGACAGCACCAATTTGGACAGCACGCCAACGGCGACGGCGGCGTTTTTGCGCCTTGACACGTCCGTGTGTAAACCACATCGCGATTAAAAAAAAAACGCAACTTAATGCTTACAGTGACAATGGTCGAACGAGATATGCGTTGATAGCTGAATTATTCGCTCTGGTCTTGCTCTGCGTTTGTTGCTCGCAAAAGGTCCGCCAATAACAGGAAAACAAAAATTTACGGTTGAGAGTCGATCATGCCAAATAGCGGTGGCTATCAAGTCTTTGCATGACGTCAAAGATACCGCGTTGTCCTGGTCTCGGAGGATAAAGTTTAATGTAACTGAACTCTCGTTCCAGTGGCGCTGATACTCCTTCGCTTGAAGCAACTTGTTTTCGAAGGCTCCTTTTATGCCTCGATAGTATCCTAACCGCCCGCCTAGTAGTCGCTGTTTCGACCTGTGACGTAGGAGGGTAAAGGTGCGGCAATTGCAAGATGGCGACGGTCCCGTGTCTGACTTTGCCGCCAACTTCTAGTATACCATGATTCTGGCCTTCATAGAAGAGAGACACGTGCTGCATCAGAAATGTTATCTGTGAAATACGCAAAGAAAAAAAAATACACACACTGTCATATTCAGGGACGTGTGACACATCTTCTCCCCAAATAATAATTATTGGCTGCCTTGCTTGCCTCGCCTTTTATTAAACATGTGCGTCCTGTCAAAGCCTTTGCTGTCAAGAATGGTAATGGGACGGTGATAACGCGAATGCCGTTATTGACCTTGAAGCAAAAGAAAGGAAGCACGCGCAACGTGTAGGCGATGATTACCGTTGAGGTGCACACAAGTTCCCAAAGGGCGCATATTTCGCTTGCGCGTTTCTTTTCTTTCTCTTTTTTTTTTGCGCACGCAGGAACGACGCGAGTGCCGGAAATAGGCTCACATTCATTCGTGCAGCAGTGGTAGGCGAGCACCACCTGGTCGGTGACGTTCTGGTCATCCACCTTGTACGGCGCCTTCTCCAGGATGTCTGCGTGTAAAAAAAAAGAAAAAAAAGTGTTTACGGGACACGATGCTGTGGATTCTTTGCCGTGCGCTGCCGAAGCGTAAGCGATGCATCGACAATTTCAGATAGCATCCTTATATGACGACTCCTACCTCTCTGCACGTCACTTGTCCCTTTCTTCAACCGCACCGATTCACCGAAGTACTTTTTTTTACGTTGACGGTAAAAAAAAAAAAGCGACGCATTTTGGTCATTTTCTGGATGCGAGCGAACCGAAATTCAGTTAAAGCTACATAAGCTGCAAACTAAAGCGAGCACTAGCTATTTTTCAGCAAACTGTTTGTTGTCATCCGATCTGCGCGATGAGTCGGTGCAGTCTGATACGCCTACATGGCAATGGCAGCGCTCATACCGTTAGTTTAAATACTCCCCAATATTTCCTGGTGCCTTGAGGCCCAAGTTTATTCCGGGATTGTGGAGAGGCTCGGTAGTTGTAAAGGCCCTCGACTTCATATTAAGTGTTCACGTTTCTTAACGCTCAAACATCAGAAATCGCTTTGAAGTGCGACCGCTTGCGGTGGAAAATGAACCCGCGACCTCCCTATCAGCCGCCACTCTCCAGTGTCGGTGCCTGACCGTACTGCCGTCCCGTTAAAGAGAACGAGACTACACGTCCTGGTGAGATTATCTGTGCTGCAATGCTGGAACATACTGACGTGTGCATCATGTTCTAGTATATCCTAAAGTGTTTCAAGAAAGACACGTCTTCGAGGCAAGGTTCAGTGAGCCATAAAACAAGGGAAGGCGTCAAGTAATGCGCCCTAGTAATTTTTGAAGGAAACTGTACGGTACGGGGCGCTGGAGAGGAGGACTTTACGTGTAGGAAGCCTTGACACACGCAGATGCCGACGGTCTTAGGCGTGTGTGCGAAGATAGCCTGATTCGGGAGTGTTTCGAAGTGTGCACACGGCTCGGCGGTAACAGCAAAGCAGTTTGCTTGCATATGACAGCCCTGCAGGATGGCTGTTCTTTGTGTCAACGACGGCCGCTTGCTATATGGAACCCGCCCCCCATCCGTTTCTCTGCTTTTCCCCCCAGTATAACAGGCGACCGGTTAAAAGACGAGCGTGGAGAGCAACGTAATGCGACACCACTTTCTGCGCTTTTCGTTCTCGGTGTTACCGAAGGAACACTTGATAGACACCCCGAGCATAACGGTAGCCACTGCGGAGGCGAAGTCAGTATGAGGCTTTCAGCGTTGGCTCCGAAGCAGAACTGTGTCGCGTTAATGGACAACTCATTGCTGTCAACTTTCTTGTCTAAATGCACTCGAGTTTGATTATGCAGAATGTTCACTCTGGGTAAGGAGTGTGTGTAACTGTAAACGTTTCGAGAAATTTGACACTAAATTGATCTAGAACTCTGTGTCGCCCCAGACCTCGGAAAGCAACCTTGAGGTATGTTTCGAAATCACTGAGGCTGCGTGAAAATACCGGACGCGGAAGCAACATAGCAATCTACTACACATAGTTCGATCTTCCTCTCTGCATTGGACTAAATGGAGTTTTTACCATAGCAAACATGAGGAGATAGGTATATTTTGTTCTCGTACATGGAGGAGCAGCTTTTGGCGTCTAACCATGGTATATACATCTAAAAAATTGTTTTTCACGTTCGTAAGATAACAGTAAACGATAAAGACCACCTTGAAAAGCTCTTGTGTTTCATACCTATATTCGGGTTTAAGGAGGATATACGATAATTCGAACTGATGAAGAAACACAGTCTGTCAGCCTTTGCTTGACCCTAGGCATGGTATTATGAGCATTTACATACATAAGAGATACAAACTTTCCTTTGTGTAACGCGTTGACAACGCATGAGGTAAATTGTGAAGTGTGTGCTACAAGTGCAATGCGATTCTATAATGGTAATAAAACGTCGCAAACAAATAAGAGGCAAGTGAATATTGCGACAATATTTGCGACGATAAATACGCGCTTTGAAGTCAACGTTCAGGGAGCAACAAAACAAGAAAGGACGTCAAGTTAAACATCTAGGTTTTGATAGATGGCCTTTGCAGCCGTTTATACTGGTGAATACAATATGTCACCATAAATATAACTTGCCTCTGAGTTGGTGAAGCACCTTCAGCCGCAGTCGATCGAACTTGCTGAACCTGCAATGAACAAAATAAAGGTTTCAAAACTACATTCTCAGTGGTGTGGAATCTGTTTCAAAGTGCAGCCGACGCGACAATGTCTGTAATTTTCAATATTCGCTGCGCATGCTTCTATTTTGGAGAGACATTTTATATTAACTTCGTTATATCCGATGATTCCTAATATACGTGCTCGTTATGTCATGATTGAACAGCATCCCATTACGCGCGCAAGTTCAAACGCAATGCCTGAAGCTCAGCCTCTGCATTTCGTTCGCAGAAAATGGTTGTTTTGCGCGTTAACCACGAGTTCCGATGCCGCAGTTTGCTCACTCACCCTATTAAAAGCTTTAGCCAGTAATGGCTTTAGTCTTAGATTGACCATGCGAATGATAAAAGAAATTATACTTGCTTTCTCATAATACCGTCTGATTACCAAGGCCTCTGGGTTAATATATAGACCTTGGGAGATTTCCGGCGACTCGTCCTGTTCGACAAATTTCTAAATAAGCCTCCCCTGGAATGCAGGAGCACCTATGCCTCTCCCTCCTCTTTTATGCATGTCGCCGTCTGTTTTATCGCCTGTAGTAAGGTGGAATAGACTAGAGTAATGATTGCATTGCTCATGATCTCTCGGGGAAAAAAAAAGGAGGCCATTACTCTGACGTTCTTAATTGTTTCACAGAAACCATAGTCCGCTCTAAACGGAGGGTTCGTGAAAACGCAACAGCTTCACTCTCAGTTTGTATCGAGAAAATAGACAGAGAGAAGCGGGCGAGAGAGAGAGAGAGAGACGTTTACATTTATAATAAGCTGGAGTTAGCATGACTGAGGGCCTACCACGTCATTTCATGCGTTCGCTGAGGAATGTAACATTGCGCTGCGACCGCACAAATGCCCAAAATGGCGCGTGCGCCCCCAGGCGCTGCCGTGAAATACAGGCTAAACTCTCAGTTCACAAAGCCTCATTGAGACCCCGTATAGCCCATACGGAAAAGGACTGCACACGCGTACTTGCGGAAACATTCTCACGCTAGGACATGTTCGCCCGAGCAGACCGCCGTGGTCATTATTAACCAAATCGCGGCCACCCAATTGGGAAATGCCGCTTAAGAACGAAACGCTCTGCTCGTATCGCCGCCGTACAGGCGTTCACGCTCCATCACTGAAGCACGTCGCACCGCGGTTTAGTAGATGTCGTTTATGAAAACAGATTTTCGAGCGAAACGACAATCTGTCGCACGACCCAGCCTCATTCGAGTAATCCAGTTTTCATATCGTAATGCGCTTGGTAGAACTGAGTAAAACTAGTAAACCGCCATGAAACGCACCAGACAAGGACGACAGACTGCAAAAATAAAAAAGAAAAAGAAGAAAAAAAATTGAACTACCAGTCAGTGGTTAGCGCTCCGCGTCCTTGTCTGACGTGCCCTATCGTTGTTATTAGCTTTAGTCAGTTGAATTCCGCGTTATGAAGGAAGAGCAACTAGCCCGATTTCTCGTTTCACTGAGTCCGGCTTTTTCTATAAGAGCACACTTGAGAAGTAAAAACAGAAAAGAAGACTAAGGTCTGCTTTGCCCCCACGCTGAATTTTATGACGGCCACAGACCGAAGCACAGAAACGTAGAAAGAAATTGTAAAAAAAAAAAAAACTGAAAAAGACGCGAGCACCAACAGAAGCGACAACTGCATTAGGCCCCCCCACTGACGCGGGATAACCCAGACTCCGCATCACGCAAGCGAAGAAGGCCAGTCACACAGAGGCCCGCATAGAATCATCGCTCGTTATCCTCGGCCTTGACAGCTTCTCCACCCAGTCGAGGAAGGAAAGCCAATTAGCGTATCGCAGGAAGCGCGCGAGATACGTGCTGCTTCGCCGTGTACGGGCGCGAATTAATTTAATCGCTCCTCCTCTTCTCGGCGGATGACGGCGCCGACGGTACGAGAAAGAGACCGACGCGTCTTTTGTGCGTACTCCGTATGTGTAGCTCTGACTCTCTCTCTCTCTCTCTCTCTCTCTCTCTCTCTCTCTCTCTCACTCTAACCTCTGACCACGCGTAGCAGCAAATCGCGTCTAGAAGAGCCATCAGTCTTATCGGCGTGCGTTCGCGCGCGCTTTTCACGGCCTGAGTCATCACCGAGGTTTTTCATGTACCTCATTTTTCCCGTGCCACCGTATCTGGGTGCTAATGGTGACGCCGTTAACGATGCCTTAGCGCACCGCGACAACGATGGGATCTTCTCCTGAAAGAAGACTCGCTTCCCCTCAAGTGAAGCTTCCTTGCTTTTTTTTTTTTAACCATCTATTTGTCTTTATTATTACAGGCCTACGCGTCACATCTAGCACTCTTTCTTCTTTCTTTCTTTTTTGTTACCTTTTGTTATGAAGCTTATGGTACGATTAGGCCACCTGATTAGGTATTCTGTTTAAGAGCGAACCATACCGTATGCGCGTTAGACTCACGATACCACTTAAGCAATGCGAGACTGAGGCTCCTCCCACTGACGGTAACAATAACGACGTTTATTTTAGTGTATGTACTCGGTTTAACGCGGTTATCGTGACCGTTATCGTCATCATCACCATCACCATTGTAAGCCTGTATTTATGTCCACTGCAGGACGAAGGTTTCTCGCAGCGATATCGAACTGCCCCTGTTTTGCGCTAGGTGTCTGTAGTTGTTACCGCAACAATCATAAGGACATTTGAACGCGAGGAAATATATTTGAAAACGCGCATTTGAAATAGTCGGTTATCATCATGACGAAACGTTGAGCGCGGAGGAATCATGACTATACGAATGTCGTTGTGGTTTCCCTGTGATTTTCTTTGCGCGCTCAACAGGCTGAATTGCGAACCATGGGAGGTATGTTCGCGGGCATCTGACAAGCTTTTATTCCAAATACCAAAATCCTTCTCGACTGCTCATCGTGGTTGTAAAACGAAAATGAACAAACGGAGTCCGAATAGATCGCTTTTGCTCCATTACCGCTCCTCCATTTCAGCCGCCTTTCTAAATCGCGGCCGTATAGTGGTTTAATGACCTTCTCCATACATTTATTGCTGCAAATATGTACAAAACTATCGCACTCGAAACATGCGCGTTCATATGTGCTTTAAGTGGCACAGCCTCTGCGTAAAGTGAGATCGTCGTGACGGAAAACACGTCTGAGTACTGAACAGAGAGTTGCTTTGCATATGAAACCACAACGCTTGGGTACTGACAAAAATAATGGCAAGTGGTATCAGCAACGCCACTAACCGCGGCGCATTGCCCTATTTCATCGCGTGTGTACTGGCTGCAAGTATCGTACGTTCCCCTCGTAGGGAGCTTCGGTTTTTTAATAAACCTTCGTTAGTAGGCACGACAGTAGCTCGTGAGTCAGTTGCAAAGAGTGTAAACGGCTCCCTGCGTGGCTCCCAATCCTTCATTGTATATACCACACCGAGTGTAAGCTTACCGGCTGGCTACGTACAGATTTTATTACGCCTACTCAATGTTTCCGAGCACGTCGACCATCATCTCGCCTATGTTCGTTTATTGCACTTCGTGATCAGAAACCTAAACCAACTCGGCATGTGGACATCGCGCTATTTCCTCAAAACTCGAGACCTGTATAAATTGGGGCATTCCTTTCTTTTTTTTCTTAACTATACGCCACTCCAGTAAGGTGATAATTTCTGAGAGCGTAAACAGGAAAACTCTCGTTCGCGTAAAAAAAAAAAACGTAAGGAAGAAAGATGACACTACACTGCGCTACGTATAGTATGACCTACGCAAATCGTCCTGTTTATTTTCCGGGGACACCACAAGCCACTTGGTGAAGCTAATTCCTTTCTTTGCGCAAAAACTTCATTCTTTTCTTGACGCAGACGCGTCGCCAGTTACGTTACAACGCCTGCATCGTTTTCATCTCCGGCAGGCCATGTATCACTTTTCAGCTTTAAGCAATCAGGTCTATGATGCTATGCACAAGCGCCGAAAACAGTCATTCGGGGTCCTCACAGTCACCTGCCCTTTGCCCCCTGTGCCGCTACCTGCTTGCCACACGACCATCCTGTTTCCTCTTCTGTAGTTCGGTATAGCTATACAGTTGCAACTCAATTTAGCAAAGTGATGACGACGCTCGAATTATTTCGTAAAATCGGGGAGTTCGTAAAATCGAGAAAGGAATTTTTCAGTCCTTCGAACTCTAAAATTGTACCGTAGCGACACGCGAAAGCTATCGCGACATTGTATTTGATGCTAATCCAGCAATCTGTCGCATAAACCATGAAATAACGAAATCAACCAGCGCCGCTCCTACAGAACCGGTGTTGAGTCCGCTGTCCCGTGCACGGGCGCGGCTAGGGATGTGATCATGGCGCCTAGATGTTTTAACACGATAGCTTTAGAGAGTATGCTCGAAGAAAAACCCGTCTGTGTCAAAATTAGAATGAAATTAGAGCTTTTTTCTCATTTATTTCAGCAAAAACTTCGTTAAATCGAGTTCGGCCAAGTTGGTTTCGTTAGTTCGGGTTAGTGACAAGATTGACCCTGTGGATACCTGTCAGGGAATGGAAATAACTCGCTTTGTTAGGTCGGGAACTTTGTTAAATCGGGTTAGATGGAATTTTAACTGTATAACCATATGAAATTGTTCGGCAGAAAATTCAGTGACGTGATCACTGGACGTTGCAATTGGAGCTTTCGCTATGTTTCTAAAGACGCTATAAAGTCCGAACTGATATGCTTATCAGTACACACTTATCCGCGACGTGAGACAGTTGCGTGGTCTTGTAGTTCGTGCTCAGACTGTCTTAAGATTCAGAAAGCACCACGCCGCACGATTTCGTCGGACGGGCACCAAATGTTATCAACTGTATATAGCACGAGACTCATTACGCAGGCGTTCGACGCTACGTTTTCTCTTCAATGTTCTCGTATCCCAATTGGCCTCGACCCTAACCTTTCACCCTCTATTTTTTCTCGCCCTTTTTGTCTCTGAACGGCCCACGCTTGTTACGCCACCGCAAAGGCGCAGCACGTCTTCTCTTCAGATAAGCAGACGACGCGATTGGAAGCAACCGCTGGCGTTGACGCAAACTTGCAGAAGTTCAAGAAAATGTCACCACTCGGAGCGATGCCGGCCGATGGGCGCACGTGCTGGGGGAACCCCGTCAGCTTTGCGTCACGAGCGCGCATGCGCGAACGGCGTGACGCAGGTATTGGGGCGCCTGACCGGTCGCTGGTTCCTTTGGGCGGCGCGCATGTCTGTGACGGTGGCGACGGCGCTGCAGTGTGGAGGTATATACCAGACGGCGGCGCGGCGTTCAAGGTTAGCGGAAGCTGTGGTCACAGAATGGGCTGGTGCGTTGGTTGCGCCGAGGTGTCGTCTGTTCTTGCGAAGTTGGGCAGACGGAGGAGACACAGGTTGGATCTTGTTCGCCGTCGCCTCTTCGTCGAGACCCTCTAGTGCAGTCGTTCGTGATCGCCATGCTAATGAGCGACGGAGATGAGACTGCCGGCGGGATGCAATACGGAAAGGCAATAGCAAAGAAAAATGAGTGCCCAAAAAGGAAAAAAAGTAAGTGAAAATAAACGAGAAATGGCGGATGCTTGGGGCGATTGAGCAAGTGCGCTTATTGCTGTCTGTTTGGAGGGACTTAAAGCAACAATATTTTTCTAAGCGACGAGGAAGCTCGTGATCTGCGGAATATAGCTTATAAAATCTTTGTTTTCGAATCGAAGCGCGATCGATGATGAAGTCTCTGATAACAGTAGATCTCTGTTTTTTCTTTCTCTTAGAATTTGTCCCCGTTGCAGCTTTAGCGCCGCTCATTGCGACGTCGTGGTCTGACACCGCCACGAAAATATCGTCTGCGCGATTAGCTTGGATGCAAATGCAGTGTCGTCTGTTTTTCTCCCTCCTGCGTGACGAAACACGACTGATGGAATTGGTTACGCTGGAAGTGTAGCAAATCGTTTATTATGAAGCCTTCGAAATGATAGGCAAGTATAAGGGCTGACAGAAGCAAAGGCTGTTAAATTTTTTAATAATTAGTTTTGGGCATTGTCTCAATGCACAGAACGAAGCCCACGACATTAGAAAAAAGACTGCTGATCTATTTTTGACAGTTCACTCACATTCTTCTTTCTTAACGGTCTCAACGCGTTAAACTCCTATACGTAATAACGCGCATGGAAGTTGTACGACGTAGTCAGCATCCTACGTGCTGTGCTAATAGTCTTATTTTTACAAAAGTGCCGCCATTAGCATAAACATTATGAACAGAGCCGCGCTTGGTAACCGCTTGCTGAATTCTCAATTCCTGTGCAAAGGCATAAGTAACAGATCACCAAAATAAATTAGCTGATCACGCTTGATTATCGTCATCACTTGTGCCATCATTACCCTGCATATTACGGCACTATACGGCAGAAAGTCCCCTTCTAGAATTATCTAATTATTCCTGTCTTGCAGCAACGGAACCCACACTATACCAACAAGTTTACAAATTTATTGTGCCTCAATGTCCACCTCTACCGCCCTCCACACAACATCAAGCCACTATGCGCCCTCTTATCACCTCTACGCCATAAACCGCCTGCCCGATTTCACTTAGTTCTGTTAAGAATAATAAAACCCTGTTGCGTCCCTAATAAATTTATTCCCACGTCTCGGTGTCGCCGCGAATTATGTCGAGCATTAATATTTTCTCTGAACAAGATTGCGTGGCTACCGGCGTTTACCCTGCACTCTACTGAGCCCATATTCACAAACGAAAAACGTTCTTACGCCAGTTCATAAGTGAAATCCCCAGCAAACCAGGATAATGGACGTATTATTAGCGAAGACGGCCGGACCAAGGCTCTTACGAACAAAACGCTTGGCGAGCTCGACCCCTGAACTGCAAATTTTGTCACACACACAAAAAAAAGCGTGCATATGAAGAAAACTTTCGCGACTGCCGCTTAGACAACACGAAGTAAGTTATTGCAACGTGCGCCAAACAGAGAGAGAGAGAGAGAGAGAGAGAGAGAGGAAGAGGGAGAGACATTACGCCTCGCAAGTCTGTGCATGTGCATAGTCTCGGCCCACTATCATTTGCACTACCAAAGCCTGTTCTGCATGCGGGAGGAGAAGCGTGGGTTGTATAAACACGGCGTACGTAACTACAAACCATGCTCTTCTTTAATTCAGCGCGCATCCTAATAAGGAGGAAACCCGAGAAACAGATGAGTTACGCACGCTTCGAGGCACCCGGTCGTCGTTGTTGTTCGCGTTGAGGCGGAAACAAAGTTACTCGGGAACGACGCTGTACAGTAAATCTGTCTCTTGCCGGGTGTGGGACGCAAACCCGACATAAACTTTCGCGCATACAAGGAGGCTCGAAAGGAAAGCTGAATGCAGCGCTAAGGACGAGCAAGCGGAAACTGACAGGAGAGACGGTAAGATGTAGAGAAAGAAAGAAAAAGAAAGTGACGTGAGCTGAAGAGTAAACGAGGAGTTATAACGCTCTTCCGGGTGAAACTGAGATGCAGAAACGGGGCGTGCGCACAGCTGTTTATGTGCATCACACGGCGTGACAGGCGATATGGAAGCACAGTCGTTATCATCATGTTTACCGCAATGCGGAAGAATCTCGAAGCGATCTCAAAATACATCTGCCTTGCGTCAGCCAACGCCTTAGTATAAGTCTCGAAAATTTTCCAATTTCATCACAAAACATAACTCTCTGCACCAAAAGTGTCGTTTCATCTCTCGTTTTTCTGGTCCCAGATGACGACACAATCAGTACACTCTCCGCCCCCCCTACTGGACAATCCCTGTGCCCGGCGTTGAAACAGTCTCTATGGCTAGTTTCGCCACTGGCACGTGATCTCGAACTAGTTCATGTAGAAAAATCTATTAGAGTTTACAAAAAAAAAAAAAAAAGTGGGAGCCAAGGAAAAGGAAGCGCAGTCGAGGACAGCCGGGAATTAGGGAATTACGGGGTGTTGATGACATAACTTGATGACATAACTTAGCTGGAATTATCTAGCGCAAGAAAGGGGGTAACACGAGATCGCCGAGAGATGCCTTCGTCCTGCAGTGAACCTAAGAATAGGCTGACGATCATGATGTGATTGAAGAAGCTCTGGTATTGATTGTGCTTAACCGGTACAACGCTAACCGACACGCTCGCTGCTCGTGGTGCCGGTATTTCACGACCGCGAGCCTTACCTGGCCCGAATGAATACATTGTTGCGCCCAAAAGGAAAATACAGATTTGGGAGGGAGAGTATGAAACGACAGATCGAGCGCTCTCCCTCCCAGTCTTTATTTTTCTTTTTGGCACAGCAATGTATTCATTAGATCCCAACCAATTCGCCCAGCATCTAGTTCTACATACCTGGCCCGTTCGTCCGGTATGGGGTTGTTGCGCATCCAGTTGTTGCACACGAAACCGTAGAAATCCTGGCACGGGTCTACGCTCTCGTCCATCGACTGCAGTATCAGTTGTGCTGCAAAGATGGCAATCGGGAAAAACTTGTGCGATGGACAATGGATGTGTAGTCCAGAAAACAACAGTCCACTACACACTTTCTTTTACCCGTTTTTCCTTTCTTCCAACTGGCAAGTCTGTGCAGCACCCCGCCTCAAGGGCTAAGGTGAAAACTCGTTGTGTGAGGCATTAACCCGACTATCTAATGGCCGCAACTGTTTAAAAATGCATTTATGTAATTTATAGATTGTCTATCCACTTCGTACGGACCGCTTTGCATGCTATTATTAATATAGATATGAATATGCATAAAGAAACCCCATGCTGTCGAAGGCTGCTCCTTCTCGCTCGGTTATTGCGCGATATGGGATAAAAACACGCATCAAGCAAAATATATAAAATCTTGCACCATTTAATACATAAATAAAACGAAAAAAAAAGTATAGCGAAGAAACGGTGGTAGTTTTCTGCAGACTTGTCCCTTTGACAGTAATATCATACAGTGTGCAAAGAAAGAAGTTAACAAGCTCATTTTATTGTCTCTGTTAGGGTTCATAGTCAGATAGGGTTAGGGGATGTTAGTCTTTAGAAACATGAGTACGGAGAGTGTCGGTATAGACAATTTTTAGACTTAGCCAAAAGCATCGAATATGCATTATACAAACTGCCTAATCGATTTCTTGCGAGGGAGTGGTGCGGAATATTACAATGTAAGCACAAACAGCACTTGGTTTAGCATAAATAAGCAGAAATGAACAAAAGTAAAGGTACTCTTAGTAATCTCTTTGAACAGACTGGACAAAAAAGTAGTGTTAAGTGTACTGGTGTGGTTAGTCGAATCGCATTCAAGCGTTTCAGCAATGCGCGGAGGTTAAGCCTATCAGCTGAGCAGGATGACAGATTGTACGTGCAGTCGCCTTCAATACGAGCTACAACACGTTATCTGGGGTCGAAGGCGCTTCGACACTGCGACACATGAAGAATTGGTTTGAACAAATACCAGTAGTTGTCATGGTGTCTAGTTATCACATTTTTTCGCCCGTGGGCGCCGCCGTACAATCTTTGGGGCCCCCTTCGACCAGGCTGCATACAGCACATGTTGAACGTGACTGCACATCTAGCCAGCTACTCTGCTCTGGGGGAAAGCGAAAAGAGAAAGTAAGGGGAACAAGACGGCAGAGTGCGAGGGCATAGGCAATAGACGAAGCATAGAACTAGGGGTCTATTGAAATACTATAGGTTCCAAATATTCACTCTACATAAGCGTCAAACAAAGCAGTGTAGTCGATGTGTCAATGTAGCAACTTACCTCGCTCATGACAAACCGTTGAGTTGCAGACCTCTGTAGAAAGCCCCTGGCTTACTTTCTTCAATGCTGCAAAGTAAACATGCAGTACGCAGTGTTATTTAGTGTCCTCTCCACTAGCCATGCAATCAAAGTCACTCCTTATCGGTAGCTTGAGGTGAAGTTTGTGCTCCGTGTAACTCATTTTCGTGTAAAAATAATGAGACACCGTGAGGCACAATGCTTCTTTTATCTGTGTGCGGTCTGTTTATTGGTCACAGCCTGTCTTTAGAAAATTGTCTTTAGGAAACCGTCTTTAAGCAACCGTCTTCAGACAACTGTCTTTAGACAGCTGTCTGTAGGCGACTGTCTGTAGACGACTGTCTGTAGACAACTTTCTGTAGACAACTATCTTTAGGAGCCCGCAGAAATTTGCACAAAGAAATGAAAAGTGACGAATGCAAGTCTTCCCGTGCTGTGCAATCTATGAATCCGGCCCAAACTTTCCTTCTTTAGCATCCCAATACGTAGTCACAGCGATCGTATCTTTATTAAATCGATAGATATAACTCTTGCATATAGATGCATCGTATGCGTGTCGCTATTGTCTATTCCCTAGGCACTTCTGCGTTACTTTCGCAGTGTGCTTGTATCTGCGGAAAGGTTCCAGGAATCGAACCCAGTACATATGTATCAGTTTCTGAATTGCTGTTGTTTGTTACCTTTTCCTTAGGTTTCCTTTGTTGACGATTTCAGTTAACTCTGGTAGTCTTGTTTAGGATCTTCATTGTGAATGGCTCTATCGTGCCTTAGCTTATGGCTACAAGCAGACAAATGTTTTCACACTTTTTATTTGATGCTCTTGTGCCTGAGGTACTTTCTCAAAATAACTACCATCTCGTGAGAGCACGAGCTTTGTTCAGTACTAACGATTGTGTACATTTTTCTTGTTCTCGCCTCCAGTTGTCGTTGAGTCACATCTACTTTATCAGTATTTTTATGCGATATTATTATTGTTATCAGTTTTGTCGACTTCAATGACTCTATCGAATAATTTATTCCGCCTTATAAAACCGATGTGCCCACTCCTGCCGTGGCTTCCAAAAGGTAGCCGGCGGTATCTGACAAATAAATAGATAAATAAACTGTTAGGTGCCCGAAGGCCAGCCAATAAAGAAATGCCTTCGTCACTGCAAAAGACTTGGGAATACGGCTCCCCTACAAGTGTTGCATTCAGATAGCCAACCTGAATTCCAGGGTTAATTGCAGCAGCTATTTTAGCTTTAGCGAGCTCGTACCATCGCAATTTACACTGAGCACCAAACGGTTCTTTGCTACACAAAATCGTTGTCAGTTGGAAGCGTGAATAGTTTTGTGCACAATGCAGATATTTTCCCAATGTTCTGTATTTCTCTATCTCCGCCAACGGTGCGCAATGTAAATAGGCAATTAGCAGAGGTTGCGACACTGTCATTTTTGACAGAGCTACAAATGAGTTACTCGTCACAGGACACGAAGAAAGGGCCACTATGGTGCAGGTTACATGGTGAACCTAGTATATGCTTATTTGTGGGGACTGTCGCTGGACCTACGGTACCTTGCGTTTAGTCAGTAACTGTAGTGTGCGTATGCTACGCTGCAGGCCTTCAGTAACAACAGGCGTTCTTGGCTTTCAACTGCGTGAAGTAAAACGTCACAGTGCGACTGAGTTGTCAGATTCGTTGGCATTTCTGTAATCAGAAATTTAAACACAATAAAGTTTCACAAACGCTAAATGTACACAGTGCTTGAGACAGGTGTCGTTAGGCAACTTTCTTTTGGAAAACAGTCTCTGCTAAACTGTATTTGGAAAAGAGTCTTTAAAACTCTTTAGAAATCTTTTCAGAAATGTCTTTAGAAAACTGATCTGAATGATACATGCAGCTCTTTTTTTTTATGTTACACTGCTTTTCGGAAAAGCCAACCTTTTCTGCACCACAAAATTTCCGGTGTCGCTTTTTCACTAATGGCCCCCTCTGCAACCGCGGCGAGGAATGAGTTAGCTGAAAACCTGTCCCCACTCGCACTGGTAAGAGGCGCCATGTTAATTTGGCCACTGTTCAAACGCCCTTCTCGACCCTTCTGCTTTGTATGCCTTGCGGCATACAAGGCGGAAGAAGGATTCGTGTCTTCCTGGATTGTTCACATTGCAAGCGGAACGCTTGCTTCCATTTTAATGAGGCCTTTACCTTAGCCGCTGGACTCTTCACTCGAAGCTTGTTCTTTGTAACTCGGCCGCGAACGCGTGGAGAGGGCGCGATGTGGGCAGGCTTCGGACAAGACAGAAAGGGACTGGTTGACCGTGCCGTAAGCTCGTTCAAAAAAGCTCGTTAATTAGCCGTATACATCTAGCCATGGATCAGCATTCGAAACAAAGTGGTCTCAGGAAGCTGGAATATCGCGTTGATTAGCAGTATTCGAAGGGAAGTCTCGTACTTCCAGCGAAAGTCTTGTCAAAAATGTTTATCGACAGCCTGTAATCTTGCCTCGAGATAAGCTCCTATGTCTGAGCGGACATTAGCCACCTCTGCATTTATAACTAACTGCGTCTGCCACTTGTGCAGAATTTATCGCACACTACATGACGCCCGAGGTTGAAAACGTGTTCCGCATACACCGATGTGACCGCGAGGGGAGCTGACTAACACTCTCACGGCTAGCATTAGCACACAAATACAGAAGGAAGTGGACAAATACTTGGCGGAAAGTCTCAAACGTTATGCAGAAGGCCTGAGTTCGGCTCCCGCATGCGGCGAATTGTCATTCCGTTCAACTTCATTTCATTTTCCCTTATAATTTATACACTTCAATTACCAAATAATTAATTTCCCCCTTTTCCATGCTCTGGCTCCATCATCTGTTTTCTTCATACAGCTGTAACAGACTATCGAACCTTCCGTTCTCGATTATTGCCGTAAATGGTTAACGTTATGAGAGGAAAAGGGACAGCCGAGTGCGCGTAGTGAGATCCTCGACTAATTGTTTCAGGGCACTTCGGCAACGCTATGAGGGGAGTATAGGACAAGTCCTAAAGTTACCTTTCAGATCACGCGGGTTCCTTTAGCGACAACGAAATGTTATAATCGCTACTATAAAGCTTCCTCCATTTTATTGATACATCCATTACGCTGTCTTACGCGCCCTTCACAGAGTTGCCCGAGCACTGTGAAACGACCTGTCAGAAGACGCCGTAAACGTTGCGACTCGCTTGTGTGCGTGCGTACTAGGCACGAATGTGAAATTGTTTAGGTCATCCTCGTCACCTGGAGTAACAGGCTTTTGGCCAAGCGAACACCCCCAGCGTCTATTTAAGAATGTCTCTATCTACCCGCCGTGGCTGCTCAGTGGCTATGGTGCTGGGCTGCTGAGTGCGAGGTCGCGGGATCGAATCCCGGCCACGGCGGCCGCATTTCGATGGGAGACAAATGCGAAAGCACCCGTGCACTTATATTTAGGTGCACGTTAAGGAACCCCAGGTGGTCGAAATTTCCGGAGTCCCCCACTACGGCGTGCCTCATAATCAGAAAGTGGTTTTGGCACCTAAAACCTCGCACGTATTTTATGTCTCCATCTATCTCTATGTCGTCGTCCCCCCCGTCCCCCTCCCATAGAAGTACCCTTGTATATACACCCAAATAAAATGTAAAACAGAAAGGGCGCTCCATTCAGCGATTGGGATGATCTCCGCGTTTCTTCCCAGTAGCATCTATCGACGACGGCGCGATATTGCTCCGAGTTACGTCAACTTAAACTTAGGCAGCGTGCTCAGCAGCTCGTTTTCTCGTATTTGGGTCTCTGAACGCTTGGCGAGCGCTGGTATGCATTCACCGATCGTTTCGATAGTTCCGTCTGCGCGCCGGCGGCCCATTGCTTTAGAGACCGACCGAGAAATCCGCAATCTCCAGAAGTTTTGCAGAGCCAAGAATTAAGCCGCGCAGCTGTTTTGCCCCCATAGTTGCACCGTCGTCTGCACGCGGGCGCTCGGATTTTGCAAAAATTTCCGGTTTCTTTGCGTCGCCGCCAGATTATCTCTTTCGCTCTCGAGAAACGAGGGTCAGAGGGGAGGCCGGGGATCCATTACGATCGCCAGCATCGCAGCGGGCGTCGTGTCAAGGTCTTCGCCGATGAATGCGAGGCATAAGCGGGACGTTGTAAGGCGCCTAATGCGGGATCCCGAGTGATACCCATCTCGTTACGTAACCCAAAACTCCAGAACATTGCTAGGCTTTCAACATCACTTTTGTTTCTTCCTAACTGTGCATACCGTCTTATGAATCCCTTTTATGTGCAGAGACGCTTCGGCGTTATCGTTTTCACCTGTAGCCCGCCCCGTCATGTAGTTCATGCCTATATAAGAGGGAGCACCAGATTCTCCTTTCTAATGTCAGATATTTGCCGTCTTCCATCGCCAAAATAAAACAAAAAAATTGCGTTTGGTGATTGTTCTTGGGCTCGCAAGTTCGCAGGTAATCATTGCTTATACAAACAATAAGTGTCCCATGATCTTGAATTGTATCGTGAAGTGACATAGACAGAGACTAGAAGCAGACAGGACTGGCCCAACTTTCTATCCTTTTGCAAGAAGTGACCCCTTTGAAATTGTCGCATGCTGCAACACCCTTTGATTCTGCTGTAATTCATGCCTGAGCTTTGAGCATACAGCCAGCCCGAGGTTACCTGGCACCAAACTCAACATGCGGTCCCAAGGGAGCGAAATGATCAGCTCAATCGTTCACACTCATCCGGTAATTGTTAATACCTTGGACCTGCCTATGTATGGCACGGAAACGAGAGTATTACACATCTACGCGTTAACTCCGGAAAGATAAACGTTTTTAGTTGCACGAGAGCATCTAGTCAATATCGTTCAAAACCACGACATTTTAGGACAATTGTAGTATAACTCCTCCATTTAACGACATAATTATTCGACATTGATGCTGAAAGTATAGGAGAGTTGTGTATTACTCAAACATGTAACGAGTGGACCTCAAGGCAGCCACTTTGGCACAAAGTAGCCAAACCTGGCAACTGGCGTAGCATCGTAGAACCACGCACGACACACCGATCTCTACATTTCTGACACTGTAGTCCCACCCTCTCTGTCTCGTTGTAGCGCCTTTCATGTCTTCGCGCCGCGTTTCTGTAATTTTGAGCGTATCCAAATTTGTTTTCCGCCTAACGCGTCTATTCTATTAGCGCCAATCTCGGCATGGAACTGCCCACACAGGTAATGAGAGAGAGAGTGAGACGAAGTTGGCACGCACGTGAAAGTAACGCGATAGCTGGAATAAATCCCAACTTTCCTTTTTTTTTCTTTTTTTTTTGGATTGTACCTCCAGCTCGCGCTTTTACGCGGAAATCATTCGAATAATAGATGTTCCACAGCTGTGAGTTGTCGATTAGCTCGCCCTCGCACTACCAGCTGCTAGCCTTCTAGTCAGCCGAGTTGGCAGAGTGATCGTCACGGAACAATCGATGCCGACCGTCACGCAGCGATCGTTTAGGAGTTCCCAGACGCCTTGAGGAATTTTCCTCAAACTGCGAAGCTTTCGCTCCTAAGAACCTGTTCAGTGGTTCTCTTCGTGGCTTCACGTTACCCCTCAAGTAAACGTTCCCGTCGTTTCTTTTTTTTTTTTTTTTTTTTTGTTCCTCACAACTGCAGTTTTTCACAAAGCTCGTTAGTTTGACCGCGACCTCCGATATCCCGGCGGTGGGCTAGCGCTTTCGGCGTGCATGGGACGCCGTGTTTCATACACCTTGTCGAAAGCCCGAAGCAAGACTGTCCCGCAAAACTTATTGAGAAAGGTCAGTCCGGCAGCGATCTACTCTGCTCGGAGTGACGTCGCCGCGGAGCGGGTCTGTACGTGTTTGCGTTCGGATGGCGTGCGGCACACCTTTAGGCTTGGCCATGGCTAGCGTTGTGGTAGCGATGAGGACGATGGCGATGACGATGAGGAACCCAACGCTGACCAGCAGGCAACGCTCCATCTTCGTCCGCCGGTTCCACCAGGAACGGCCACTGCAAGTGTGCGAAGACAGTGTGAGCTCATGACGCGGCATGTGCTGGGCACAAATGGCGACGAAACTGCAGAAGTATAGCAGCAGGAAGTCACTACAATAAACGCCTCTAAGGTAAAAAAATTGTACAATTCAGGGACCAATACGTCACGATGCCGGTGCAGTAGTGCATGCATTCAAAAGGAAGTGCGAACAAGCGCATAGCCGTGGTTATCGCGATATTTTTTTTTTTTTTCTGTAGTGCGTGATTGATCATCTGAAATCGTGGGATCATTTTCATTCAGCTTTTAAGGCGAAAGCCTGAAGTTGCTCGTTGCAATGGCTCGTACCCGAAAAGAGCGGCGTCTAGTCGAGTGGTTCAAAAAATATATTCAACTAGTCCAGTGGGTCAAAAGAAGCTGACGAAAGATACAAAAAACATCATCATCAGCAATGGCTCATACCCGAAAAAAAAAGGGGGGGGGGGGGGTAGGAACTGCTCGTACACCCCGTAGGCAAGCAAAGATGCTATGGCTGAATATGAAAGAAGAAACGAAGAAGAAAACATAGAACGAAAAAAGAAGAACAGAACAAAGAACAAAAAAAGAAAGAACGAAAGAACAAGAAAAGAGAGAACAAAGAAAGAATGAACGGAAGAAAGAAGGAAAGAACGATGAAAAGAAAGAAATAACCTTTACACAGTGCATTAGATGCTCGCACGTGTTGTTAAGGAAATGGACCTACAGCGCAACAACTTTACTTGATACTGCAGCTCGTTATGTCCTGCAAGAAGTCTGAACCCTCCGATCAGATAACTTATTGCATTAGCACGTGTTGCGGAAGTGTAACACGCTGCCACTTTTATTTTATTCCTCTAGTCGAAGAAACTAGAGAGTTCAAGTCAACGAATGCATATAATTCGGTTTCCAGCTTCATTTAACAGATTACTTTCGCTCGGTTTATTGCATTCTTATCGAATAACGTAACCATTGATACCTCCTGTTGATAACGTGCACGGTGACCTAAACTTGGTACCCTTGATGAAGGTTACCCCTTATAAAAGTTACCCCTTATGAAGGTTACCCCTTATGAAGGTTACCCTTTATGAAGGTTACCCCTTATGAAGGTTACCTTTTATGAAGGTTACCTTTTATGAAGGTTACCCCTTATGAAGGTTACCCCTTATGAAGGTTATCAAACCTGCCAGCAACATTGCTCTACACAGAACACGTGGCTCAGAAACGAGAATAAAGAAAGGAAACCAAAGAGAGAGAGAGAGAGAGAGAGAGAGAGGAAAAGGATAAACGATAGGCTGAGAGCTTAACCAAGGCTGAGTCAGTTTGGCTACCCTGCATCGGAGGAATCAAAAAAAAAGGGGAGGAAAACGTCAAGAGGATAAAGTCCACTGCTGATATCGCTAACGTAGCAGGACTTCTCTGCTCCACATTACAGGCGGTCGCTCAACCCGAAAGCCTTCAGAAATCGCAGCTGCCCTTTTCTGGCCTTTCGTAGCTGCGACCAGCGCGAAAAATATCAACGCCCGGAACAAAAAACGCGCAACTCCAAGAATTTTCAGCACGCGCATTCTTCGAAAGCGCACGCAAATGCAAGAGTAATTATTTCGAACTTAGCGGCAAAAATGCATCTTAAAGAATGCAGCAATGTACGCGCTGTCCATCTGCCTAAGTGACTTCGAGTCGATTGGTGCCCTAGGCAGGCTGCTCATATTAATGTGAAGCCAATCGCTCGCCTAATTCTCATTGACGAGAGAGGAAAGAACGCGAATACCGGGGGCCGGTGTGTTAGAGTAGCAGCGTCAACCGGGAGAGAATAGCTACAGTCATAAATTGCGAATTTAACGCAGCCCAGAACGTGAGACTCTATACGCACTGTGCCCTTTCCTGGTTGGTCCTGTCTTCTTATTAAAGTGTTTTAGTTGAGCGTCCTTACGGTACGCTCCGCTCCGAGCTGCCCCGCTAAGCCACAGCGGAGCGGCGGGCGATTTTCACGTTTTATTATACGTTTACCGTAGCGGAGCGGACCTTTCGTAGTTGCAGCGCCCCCTGGCTCAATGCAGGGTAATGAAAGAAAATTAAAACACCTATTGATGACTTTTATACAGTAAAACGTATATATGTATATATATATAACTTATTTCTCCATGAAGTATCTAGACGTGCGCTTGTGATGCGTTACCGATCCATTTTATCCAATCGAAAATAAAGTGCCGTCTTGGTGAACGCCACGTGATAGCCAGCGCGCTTGCTTTCTGCAGCCAATCCAATCCTTTCTGACGCCAACGCTAGCCAAAGCACTGCGCAGCACGCTCCGCTCAGGCAGCTTCTAAGCGGACCGTGTTCCTCGCTCCGCTATCCCGCTTACGGCTAAGCGGACGGCGCATGCGCATTCGCGCTTCCGCTCCGCTTAGCTGCTTAGCGGAGCGTAAACACGCTCAAGTAAAACACTCTATTTAGTCAATATAGCTTCACAGACTTTCCCAGCCACAAATATGAAATTTTGATTAATGCGATAGGCATTACTTTCTTATTTTTACTAAGGTAAAATGAGCTCTCCGGCAGTCACGACATGCGGAAGACTGCAGATAAACGAAACTGGCTGAAACGTAAATGCCGAATAAACGGAACAGCGGTATCAACTGTGGTTGGCCGCCAACCCTAGTTTTCGAGCCTATAGTGCTCGAAAACTAGGGTTAAATGGAACTCGGGCTTCTGTTCTTTTATATTTTTTCTCTCGTGAATGCCGGTGAAAAGGATCTTCAACCGAAACTACCACTTACCTAATCGGCTTATGTAGCAGGAAAAGTTCGAAAAACGTGTGAAGATGCGATGCTATAAACAATGAAGAAAATCTAATCCGTGCGGCACTTGCAGCCAAGTTATAGCAAATTAACGCGGCCGAAATTCCAAAGGTGTTTTTCCCTGACCAGTACTTCGCTCGGCAAATAATGATCCTTGAGTGGCAGAAGAACACTGCGGAGTATCGGCGTGACGTTGCACTATAGGCTGCCTACTACAGCTTCGTTCACACCGTCAAGAATAATATTTATCGCATAGTGTCCTTATTACCTGCTTTAAGGAGGCAGTTCAAATAGGTGAAGTTCGCGGCGAAGCCTACGATTCTACTGATCAATACATTGGCATCACTCTCCCAGAACGTGCTTTTGTTTTGCAGTAGGCGAAAAGAGAAACAGCTGAAAGTCTGAGACGCCATTATTAACGTGAAGACTACGCAAACAATGGTTGAAAAACCTTGCACTAAAGAAGCTACATTAGAATCACAATGTATTATTATGATTATCATTATTATTATTATTATTATTATTATTACTATTAGTATTATTATTTACCACAATTATATAGAAAGACACGGACACTTTTTGAATAAAACAATTTTTGAGAATTGTTGTTTCCTTCGCTTAAATGGAACTTCGGATGATACAAACATATTTTTCTGTGCCTGTGAAAGCATAGAAGAATCAAGACATAAACCTTTAAGGCCTTTTAAGGCCTGTAAGGTGTCTATTGCATAACGAGCAAGTGACTGTCAGGCTCCCTTGCATTCTGCTTGCTAGCACGAAGAGAAAGAACACACCAAGCTTAGCAATTACAGCCTATGTCAAACGTACACGGGACATTACGTGCCATCAGCACATAGGTCGTTATACTGTGGGCTACGTTTACGGTGTGGTACGGTGTGGAACGACACTCCAGAACTTTGAATACAAAGTACGAGAATTGTTTTCGCAGTGCATAGGACTTTGTAACTTAAGGCATAGCATAGAAACAGCCTTAAGCAGCCTGTAGTAAACTTAGACTGCATAGTTTCCAGTCTTCTCGTTTGTTTATATAAAACCGTCCACATACTTTTCTGTGTTTGACCACGTTGTAGCCACGTAAATTATTGATCCATTTATTCTTTAAGTTATACAAATAAACCGCATTTATGATTGAATAATAATAATTAGGCAGTTAGTTAATAACCTCAAGGCAATGTGCAGTAATTGAACAACCTTGTAGATCACTTATAGAAGGCTTCAAGCATGAGATTTGCATTCAAAGCCGAATCCACAAAGCATTTCGCTTGCAAGGGCAATTTATCATTGGCAAGTTACTTCTTATAACAATATATGTTCGCTGTTATGAGTGACCGGTACTTGTTAAAAAATGGTATAAATTCCAAACTCGTTTGGGAATACGGGCCGAATATTTGATACATTCGCTATCGCTCACGTTTCACATGGGGCAGAATGCAAGAGGCCGGTAACCTACGAGAAAAACATTTTTTCTCCAACAGCAATGCTACAAAGGGTCGATTGCTTGATGCAAATAATGACGTTGGTCAAGCTTTATGCACCATAGCATGTCTTAAAAACAAAAGTAAATAAAGAAAGGAAATTTGAAGGTCGCACACCGAGGAAGAGCTTTCCTCACACTTAGGCCCGTGCATGGATGGTCGAACGCCCCGCAGGATGTTTTCGAAGGGATGTTTTTGTCTGCATCGATTGCTCCGCGAAAAAGCAAAGACGTACCGGAAACTTTCTTTTGACTGATCTATCGGTCTTCCTGGTTGCCCATAGGTGCAAGCGTTTCGTGTTTAGCCAACACACGGTTCAGCGGTGAAAAAAAAATGAAGTAGAAAAAGAAAAAAGAAGAAATTACGAGAAATGTGCCGCAAGGTTTCCGGGCTTATACTTTCGTAAGATGTGGCCTCTCGCGAGTACATCCTAACGTGTACAAATCTGTCGTCCCGCGCGCGCAAGAGTGTTTTTGCCATTTTGATGGAGCACCACGTTTCGCCGGGCAAGACGCGAAAGTAGCGCCCCTCGACCGTGACCCTCCCAGTCGCACTTTTCCGAAACTCGGTTTCGGCGCCATCTCGGACCTCGTGCTGCGTCAACTCGGAGCACCGTTACGCACGGAGAGAACGCGTTACCTGAACAACGTTAACACAACTTTCGGAGAATTGTTGCAGTGTAAAACTAGCTCTTACGTTTCACAGGTGCTGCTGCTCCTTGCGTAGTTTGTTGATTTTGCCACTGCATTTCATGCGGCTCAGCTCATTGCTTTCACTATAGTTTCCGAGCAACCTTCTCATATCCTTTTCCGTTTTACATGTTGCGGCATTCAGGTAAAGTGTCGACATTATTTATACCGACGTGTGTTCTTCGTTTACAGTTTTTCTTGCAGTTCGTGAACCTTGTTAGAGGGAAGCCCGGCCAGCAAGAGTACAGTAACATCCGGTGAATCGGAGTTGTTATTTCGTACGTCGAGGTCCGGTGACCGTCTATTTTGCTTTGCTTCAGCGCTGTTGCAGTGTTTGTCAGCGGTGGTAACCTCTGAGCAGCTTTTCAAGTGTAAAGTGAAGCACGGAAAAGTATACAGTCCGGCACAAACGATCACGGGACACGGGATTCGCGAAAGAGTTGAATTGTTGCGAAGCCCCAGCAGGTAGCCTCGAAATCAGCGTCTCTCTCCCTCTCCCCCTCCCCACGTGTGGGGTATCATACTGGACAATGTCCGGCTAACCTACCGGCCTTTTTCTTCCTCTATCGCTCATCAGTGTGCAGTAACCTTTGAGAACGAGACACCATGTAATAAATTAGAAGCGGCGTGCCTTATTAGTGGAGCAGAAATTCATATCTGGTGCGGAACCTAAATGTTCGGTACACTTTTGTGGTGGAATGAACGTTTCAATACTCCACAGCCTACAGGAGAAACTTGGGAAGATTGTATCGCCGGGGGGGGGGGGGGAGGGGGGGGGGGCAGGGGGCGGAAAACTTGGGACCGAAGGCGCTTGCATTTTCTCGTATTGATCATTGATGTTGAGTGAGTGAGCGAGTGAGTGAGCGAGTGAGCGAGTGAGCGAGTGAGCGAGTGAGTGAGTGAGCGATTGAGCGAGTGAGCAAGCGTGCGTGCGTGCGTGTGGGTAATGGAAACTCATTAATAACGTTGAAGTTTCCCAAGCACTACAATGATGAACGTCGATCAATCCGAATATGTTGAGCCAGTCATGCATGTCATACACTTGAATTCGTGTGTGCGCGATAATAAGTTTCCAGTATAGCCGAAAAATCTTGACAAATACAACTTCATTCTCGTAATTTGACTGCGTCAGTATATTCGGGGAAAAAATGTTTAAGTTACCCCAAATTGAGTAGAAGGTTGCTAATTGCGTAGTCACACTCAATTTCTCGTCAGCGTTGAACCTTGATTTCCAAGCAGGTGAGCCCGCCGCGGTGGCTTGGTAGCTGTGGAGTTGCTCTGGTAAGCACGAGGTCGCGGGATCAAATCCTGGCCGCGGCGGTGGCACTTTGACGAAGGCAAAGTGAAAAAAAAAAGAAAAAAGAAAAGCGCCGGCGTTTTATGCATTGGGCGCACGTTAAAGATCCCCCGGTGGTCAAAATTACTCTATAGTCCCCCCCCCCCCCCCCCCCCCTTGCGGCGTGCCTCATGATTACATCGTGCTTTTGGCACGTAAGACCCCAGCATTCATTCACTCCAAGCAGGTATAATCATTGCATATTGTCTTATCTTACGTGAATTTGTTACATTGTGTACAAGAGTTCTGCAAAAGGCGTAATTGCATATTACTCAATTTTTGGGCTTCACGTGTACCATATAACTTTTGTCCGATTTAGATGCACTATTATATGCAATTGACAGGATTGTCATCATTTTTCATTGCTGTGTTATAGAGCTGTGAACTTGATAGTTTCGTTTTCTGAAAATTTGCGATTTTCGCCAACATTTTATAAAAAAGTTGACGACCTAGAACGATAATTCGAAACCAAAAGTCACTGTAATTTAAGTTTCTCTTTTAAATGCAAGAAATCTCGTCAAATTCAGTGCAGTGGTTGCCGAGAAAAACGAATTCTGCTTTTACATGCATTTATGTAGAAACACCTGAGCTAAAGCTTCCTCTTAACGTCATCTTGTCAGGGCCTGACAAAGCCAAGTACTCGCGTTGAAACGCTGACTCCAGTCTTAGACACCACTCGTTGAACCACTGTCGATCGCTTCCAGGCTTATGCATTTTATCTAAGCGGGCATGTTTAGCTGTATGCTTAGAAAGCTTAACTCAAAGCAGCAAGCTCTCGAATAGTAAGTAGTGTGCGGCGAACAAGTGCCATTCGTGCAATCATTTTTCTTCTACTTTCATGTCTCGAAAAACTGTCCGTACGAAAATTTGTTTAACTTTCACGACGCCGTTTAACCGAGGGTAAAGTCGCCCGTGGTTAAAATGCAAGCGTCCCCTAGTCTTCAGTCTCAAGACATGAGCGTAGCAACCATTCAGGAAGTTGCGGAGCTTCATTTGCATTCCATAAAAAAAATATTTTCACGCCCGTGAGCCCCGTATATTATCCATATGTTTACAATATGAGAAAAGTGCGCGACATGTCGGCATAGCGTGCATTAAACGCGTGCGCGAGTAAAGAACGGACGAGGGATCGTGAATGGAGCGAAATGCGATACCTCTCGTGGACTTCGAAGCAAGGCGTTCCTGTGCCTATCTAAATACTGCCTGAATGAGCTTCCGCAAGAGGACACCCGCTCCAGTTCTCGTGAAAAGCACAAGACTTAGTGAAGTGAATTTTTCCGAAGCTTGCCACATTCATGTAAGCGGCGAAGCATGTGTAAGCCTTCCCTCTGTTTCTCTCCTTCCGAGGGAGATTGCCTTCATATCGCATTAACTGCAATCTTCCGCCCCCCTGCGCATGCCCAATTCTGTTGATTCTGTGGTTTGAGATAGCGGCGGAATATATATATATGCTGACTGAAAGAATAAAGGCACTTTGGTTGCTAGTCAGCGCTGTTGTCTGTGTCCCTTCCCTCGTCCTGTTGTTTAGCGCTGTTTTTTATTGCTCGTAATCATGAACCAACCAGCCCAAATGCGTACTCTTCTGAATTTTTCACCTTGCATTACAGGACGTGATCTCCTCGCTCGGAAATGTTCTCTGCCTCGGTGCTTCTCTAATTCTAATAACTCCATAGCAGCAAAATGTATCTACAAATGTCTTCTACGTCGTCTAGACGGCAGGAGAGCCCTATTCATGCAAAAAGGAAAATAAAGCTTTTTTGTCGTAATGCACACTAAGTGCACTTTCTTTTATTTATTTAGCGACGCACTACCCTATCGCCGAGCTGGACGAACTAATCTGAAGCACTTCCCGAGCAGCCATAACGACGGTGTGGTCCTCGAAGAGGGTGCCTGCTGTTTACATTGGGCTAGTACGCTGTCGGTGGCAGATAATCGAAGCTTCGCTTCTTACTAACGCTCGTGCCCAAACTGTTTACTTTTCTCTATGCATCGCTTCTTTTTTAAGGGTTACGTTTAGCTACTTTATTATAACATAGAAGTGTATCTCCTCTTGCGGGAGCTTCCCGATGAAGAAACTAACCTGAATGACTTCACCGCTCGCAAAATATTTGAAATGGCGTAGAAAGTATAAAGACTGCTTTAAGTGGGGCTGAGTCATTGTTGTCTTTGTTCGGTTGGTGTCTTCACGCGCCGAAGAGAATCGTTCCTAACAACTCGCAACTTGTTTTGCCTCGTTGTACGTCCTTGCGGTATGTGGCTCGCTCACTATGACGCACTTCGCGTTCGCTTCACACTTGAATGACCCGAGTTTGCGGACTGCTTTTATAAATTTCGAAGCTTCTAAAGCTCTGGCGACTCTCTGTCGAATAACTGAGACGGAACAGACCGCGGGCTGCTTGCGTACACGCTTGAAACATGGACGTCCGCACGGAGCACAAAGGGACGGAACACAAAAGGATGTGCTTCGAAAACCGGCGCTCCAACTCCGAAACTCCTATTTGCCCAACTTGTTTCTTTGTGTCGTTTCAATGATTCTTGGTTTTCCGCCTTCAGCTATTGAGCTCGCGAGTGCGAATTACTTTAAGTGTAACTGCTGCTGTTGCCTCCTCTTGTGTGTTTCGCTGCTTTTTGCACTGCGCTGTCCATATGCGAGGGCGCATCAGAAAGTATTTGTCCCTACGATTTCCTTGGCCCAATTACGGTTACAAATGCGAAGCCAACATATCCATTCCGAGCGGTGGACCTTTCTTGGACTGACCCTGCCTCATCCGTCTGTAGCTCAGCAGCATGCCGTGCTGTCAGTTGTTGAAGATGGTGGTTGTGCTTTCACACATCCAGGGCATACGAGCAACGAAGTGTGATTCGCTTTCTGTGGAACACGGGACGAACGCCCATCTACACCCCCATGGGAAATACAGCCCAAGTATTGGGAAAGGTGTCCCGCTCTGAGAGATGTGAGGTGGTGGTGGTGGTTTGAGTTCCCAAAAGGCGATGAAGCCAAGACAGTCCGACGGTGGTTCCACAGACAGCCGGACGAATTCTACCACAGGGGCATCTCAAATTTCGTGCTGCGATGAGACAAATGTCTGAAACGGTGTGGCGACTATGTGGGAAATCCGGTTAAGGTGCGTGGAATAGTACGTATATTTGTAGTTACCTGTATGTACTTTATTTTGGCTAATAAAAAATAGGGGCAACGACTTTCTGATTCGCCCTCGTAACTCCACTCATTGTTTGCATTACCATCCGAGCAAGTTCTTTTCTTTTTTTGTCTAAGTTGCGGCCTTTTTAACTTTGTAATACTCGTCAGCTTTGATTATAAGTGATGCCCGTGTGAGGATTTTCATCGAGCATGGTCTATATAAAAGTTCAGGACTTTTTCTGCCTGCATTTGACCATCGTTGGTCAGCACCCAATTAATTCTATTGGTATTCACTTCTGGGAAGCACAGCTGCATCAATTACGCATATGGTCGTGGTCACGTCTCTCGATTGAACTCTGCGCCCACGTCTACTGGCCCTTTTCCTCTTGCATCACGTGGTCTTACATTTCGTCTTACGTCCTAAAGACTGAATTACATGCGTACTGACAGACTGCACGAGCACTTTCACATTCCGACTGCATAGGAATGCGGCAACCGGTGCCGGGAGTCGAACCTCGACCTTGTAGAGCGGACGAACGTCCATGTCACCTATACAGCCACACAGGCGGGTACTTATCCTCCTTCATGTCATTAAGGCACGCCATTCCTTGCTGGGAAAAACCAGCCGTTCCGCATGCTTCGCTACCTCAAGAACCTGTTCTGATTAGGCTCGGCTTCGCAAGTAATATTTGTGTTTGAGGAATTCTTACTATTCGAAAGGTTCCATCGCAGCCGCTAATGAGCCCTGTCTTAGAATTGAGAAGTAAGAGATTTAGTGTAGAGTCTAGAAAACCCGGCGGTGCCAATGTTGGCGACAGTTGCTAGCACGATGGCTGTGAAAAATAGCTGCAGCAAGCATTTCCCTTACGTGCGAAGAACTGCCATATTGTCCGCACACGAGTCAAGACATATAGCTGGACCATGAACTGTAGTAGCGACTCTGGGTCCCGCGCTAGGATGGCGCTTTTAATTTTTTTTTCTTTGAGGCATTGGTCTCAAAGAGATACTTTAAATGTGTACGTTGTATGTATATTATGGGTGTACTGTCTATCATGTGCGTATCCTTTCAACTATCATCACGTTAACCTGGGTTAGCGGCGCAGCAGTGTCGCCAGGCATGCCTCTTCAATTTGTATTAAACATCGTATCCGTATCTCCCTAACATGCGAACAATTTTGAAGGTTTCCTTCAATTGTTTGCGGTAATGTGATGAACTAGCATGTTCGCGCAAACACCGAGAAAATTGGTTAACATTAAATTTACAATTTTTCCCTTTCTTTACGTATCGTGCATTCGTTTTTATCCCTGCGCACCGTCTCGCCAAATGCGTCGCCTCCATTCCCAGTGGGGATGATTTTCTCGGCCTAACACTGCTGGCGGAAACGACGCTGAACGCTCTCGGATGTCTCCAAATACACCCTCACGTCATTTATCCACGACCCGTTCACCGAGAGCAAAAACGAATTCCCGAGTCTTCTCGGCACCTCCTAAAGACCTGCCCTTCACAACATCTCGCATTCGCATCCCGCCGGCCCTGAAACAGCGTCTCCGAGGAGGAAGCAAACGTCTCTAATGAGCGGTCAGCACAATTAGCGTTGTAAAAAACGAGCTTGCCGTCGCGTGATCGTCGGTACAAAAGCACAACGAGCAGGACAAGGAACAAGCGAAGCCGCGAGATTCCACTCACCAACACCTTAGCCGGGAACCCGCAGGTGCGCAACTGACGGCCGCAAAGTAAGCATCCCTGCCGAACAAACAGCATCCGACGGCTTCGGCGAAAGCAGGCGCCAGTCTTGTGATCGAACATCAAGGAACACCGCGCAAGCACCACCTCCGCGTTTGTTCTTTTTTTTTTTGCGCTTTTGTTCTGCCTTTATAAGCGTGTATACTCGCAGCCGTCATTAGGTTGCCGAGTGCCTGACAATAACGCGCCGCCTCTTACTTTTTCTTTTTTCATCTGCATGCTCACGAAAGAGCCGCTGATGGCGATGGACGCACGATACGTGTTTGCATTTCCTTTGTGGCCTTTATGCGCTCTGTTGTTGATACGCTGCCGCTTGCTCGGGCCTTTGGGGATCGCGTACGTCTTCGCGTACACGCGGCGGTGACGTTGAATGCGGTGGTTTACCGGTGTAAACGTGAGAGGCGGCGAAGGGAGCGGGTAGTAGGAAATGGAGATTTGCAGCCGCGGTGAGGAGTGTCAAGAGATACGTCGAACGTGACGCCTCTCTCTAAGTGGGTGGCATATCATAGAAATGACTGTCTCGTCGAAATAGACAGAGTGGCTTGCCTCATTCAATACTAGCGCCCTGGGGCTTGCTGATTTATTTCGATGAGTTACTTGCCACTGATTCTTAAGGTTTCAGGCTTTCGTGCACGTTCTTTTTTTGCCTTTTTTTTTTCAGGTAGCCTGGCGGATATGTTGAGCTTTGCGGGTGTTTTCGCATGGTCGAATTTGAGAGATGCTTTCAAGTGCTGGTTTCATTCTCACATAAAGATCTACAAGACAAGAAAAGAGAGGGTAAGCTTGCCACCTTCGTTTTCTTGTGCGCTGGTCATTAATTCTGGCCATATCTGATAAAAGAGCGAGGTATAGTGAAAGAAGAATGCGGGTAATGACCATTGGTCTGTTTCAGCGTTGTCCATGCTTAACTTTTACCCGTGGCTTACCTAAAGTGAACTGCTTTTTTTTTAATTCGATAAATGTTTAAGCTCAAACGCGACGTTACCTTGCTTCTTCAACGGTCTCTTCGTTCTCATTTGCGCAGAATTCTTATCTACGGCGAAGTTCCATGCTCATTTATTCCTGAACATTTCGCGAATCTCAAGTCGACACAATAACGGCTCGCACCAGCCTATAACGGAACTTTGAGCTCCCGGTGGTGTTCGTGGAAACAGTCCGGAGAGGAGAGCTCGTTTATCACGGCCGAACACGAAAAAAACAGCTTGTGCTCCTATCCGAAGCCGGGAAGAACAAATCAAATATTATGGCGCCCCCGCAGTTTCAACCGGTCGTACATCCAAACAAAACGGCCCGTCAAATGCGAGGCCATTACGGAGGCACCATGGACGACTACTGGCTCTGGCCCAATAATCCAAGGCCGTACACACAGCCACCCGCTCAATAAAGAGGCATTAATAATCATAAAACACAATAACAAACAGGAATGTCACTTATGATACCACTTCGATGTCACGCGTACGTGTGGGACTCCCTGACGTCGCCGTTTCACAAGCCGACAAACAGCCCATCAGATCTTGACACGCTAATAGGACAAAGGAACCCACTCATTTCTTCATTATTTCGCAGGGCGTTTGAAAACGAGCATGGTGCTTCAGCGAAAGAAGAGGTTTGTGCTCGAGCATGGCGACCCCGTGTGCAACCTCAAACGGCAAACAATGCAAGAACTAAACACATACTGAGAGAACATATGACGCGGGTGCTGTCGTCCGTTCCCTTAATCTTTGTCCAGCTTTTCTTCTTCTTCTTTTTTTTTTTTGCTATGTCAGCACTGTAATGTCATTTTTTTTTTCTTTATTCACGACACGCTACCGCAACTGCAGTTCAAAGGCTCGCCGAGCTCGATGATAACGCGCGGCGCCGAAAAAAAAATCCCTCGCCGGTTTCATTACCTTGGTGACGTTATTTCTTTATTATGATGACTGACAACAACGATGATGAAGTCGCACTTCCCGACGGTCCGGGATCCCTCACGCCGTTTTCATTTTATTTCTCTTGCAGTAGCACTGAGACTGTATACACGCGACACCACTCTTTTCGACCCATCGAAACCGCCGAGAACATGGCATCCGTGAAACGGGGGCACACGTCGTTGCAGCGACAGCCCAAACTTCAGCCTAGAGCGGCTATTCGCGGCAACGTCGAAGTGGCTGCGGCAGCTACAGAATTTTTCGCGGCGAAACCCGACGCATGACGGCGAAGGAACGTGCGGAAAAGCGTGAAAGCTCCCTCCACCCTGAAACTTCAGAGTGAAGCAAGACACCGGACTGTGCTGTTGATGGGGGCAGCGGATCTGTCCAGCTGCCTTCGCGAACTAAGACAGCAGGGGTACAAAGACAACGGCGAGCCGAGTTGGATGAGTACACTTGAAGACAGAAAGAAAAAAAGAAAAGATACAGTGAAACACCGACGCGCCTTGACTGACCTTGAGAGCCACGGCCTCATTGAGAATGAAAGCCCCCGAGAAAGAGAGAGAGAGAGATGGAACTTCCTACGTGCCCGACGACGGTGCAGTTGCCGTGGTCGCGAGTCATTCAATGCCCATTTAAGATAGCGTGGTGGAAAGCGCGTGTTCTTTGTCTCGACGCTCGAGATGCAGACTGGCTTTCATAAGTATAGTTGGCGATGCGCGGACGGCCACTTTCAGACTTCCTCTCGAACTGCTTTCGCATAACGGCCGCTTTTTTTTTTTTTTTGTTCGGTTCGCGGAACAAAACTTTCGGCGACCGCTGACCGACAGGCGCGGGTTGAAGGATTTAGTCACGTGCCTGCGGGCCTGTCCTCCACATCGACGCTGCGGCAGCGGCCGTTCGGCCCGCACACAATGGCGGAAAGTTTCGTACGTCGCTGGCTGAGCCCTTGAGTTATTGTTTGAAGAGCCTCGTCTTTTCATCGAGGGTGCCGGCAGGTTCCGTTAGGCCAATTAAGGGTCACGTTAACTGACCCTGCCAAGAGAGTAAGTATACTCGAGCGCGCAGTATAGCCTTCGTTAGTCGGAAAGGATAGCTTATTGAGGGGCCACCAGACTGTGCATTGCCAACGCTTGCGTAATATTGCCCAGATTTGGAGGAAACCTGTGGGTTGCTCTGAAAGCGTGCCTCGAGTAAGTAAGCGTTGACGCTTCAACAGCAGCAGCAGCAACTCGTAAAACTATCAGCCCAAGCACTGCGTACAGACGGTTAACCAGCGAAGCTGAAACGTGCGGTCCCGGTGTTTATCGCTGGGCTAATCCCGATGGTTCGTTAAACTCTTTCTCAAGTATTCGTTACGTCCTTGTGTTTGTTAATTAGTTAATTGATGACGACGACGAACGCGGGAGCAGTGGCACGAGCGCGGTGTCGCCGGGGTGCGCCAACGAGCCAGCTGTGGAACAAGATGACGCTGGAGCCATTGCTGATGATGATAGGTTCTTTTTTCTACACGCGGACACGATACTGGGGCAATTAGTCCTTAACAGCTTCGCTGTAAAAGAAAGAAAGAATAATAGAAGAAGTTAGACTTGGTCCATTACTTCGGTTCTGAATGCATCTTCTGTGTCTGTTCAGCTGAGGACTGTAAGAGGCATGTCCTAGGTATTATTTTTTTTTTTTGTCATTTCAACAAATATGTTATGTCACACACCAAAATGACTCCACACATGGGAAATGAGCCCATTTTTTTCAGCGTATGCCTTAGTTTTAGAAAGAAAAAAAAAAAGATGTTAATTTAGACAAGGTGGAAAATGCGAATAATGCATTTTCACGATGTCTCGAGTTCGCAAGAACGCTATAAAACAAATACAAACTTCTACGCCTTTTAACGTTTTTACACTGATAACATTGTCCTTAGATTGAATTGTAAGTGGAAGTAAAATAAATTTACTTTATTCTGCGCAATGAAAGCACAATGACCAAATACGCCCCTTGGCTTTTGGACGGCAAGCATATAAATGGGCCCCATTCGGCGATATTTTAGTGTTACCTATGGCACATATTTTCAAAAACACTTTAACGACGCATTTCATTGCCGTTTCGTGTATATTTGCGTAGTACCTCTCTCCCCTAGCCCTCCTCAACTTTTTTTTTCGTATTTGCCGTCATGGTGCGGCAAAATTAAGAAGTGTATATGTTCTGGTAAAAAAAATGAAACTTAGTTTCCCGCTGTGTCAACAACGCCAAGAAGTATACAACCAACACCCTAATTGCAGTAACGAAATCGGTGAAAGCAGAATTTCGGAAATCCTTCATAGCGACGAATTTCAGATTTCCGCCCAGTTGATGTTCGCCTCGACATCGGTGAGGGAAACTTGAAGGTGTTGTGGATATCGCGAAGTGACACATCGCGAAGTCACACTCCAGTATGCAAGGATGTGACGCTTATTGGGAGGGCGATCAGATTGCAAGGGGTTAACTGTTTATTAAGATGGAATGCGCAATCGATAGAATGGAAACCATTTGCACCGACACCTAATGACCAGGAGTAATAATGAGGTAACAGTCTTGGCCTTCTTTCAACCTTAACCAAATCTCCATCAAATCTACTTCCACGTACTTAAAAGTAATTAAAAACGTACTTAAACGCACGTACCTAAAAGGTATCGCCAACATCACCCTCGCCCCATGGTTCGTCCAATCAGACTGTGCACAGTGCGCACAACGGAACTCTACAGGGTGACACTATCCGGAGTTCCAATGTCTCGAGGCCGTTACCATAAATCATTTGCAGTGCAATGTGTGTCTTGTCTCAGAACCACGCAAGTCACAGTACCCCCCAAAGAAAACACTTCCATGCACGCTGGTGCATCTGGTCCGTTCGAGGAATGTCTCGGCGTGGGTGCGGTCCGGCGGCGACAGCTTGACTTCAAAGGCGCTGCACTGCTTCCGCGAAGCGAGTGGCTGAAGCTCCGGCTCATGATCAACCCGCTTACGCACATTTCGCCAAACCGCGGCTCGATTTCCACCCTCCGACGGCTGTAACTCTCCGTCGCCGGGGTTGTTCCGGCCGGACCACGCGTCTCCTTTGACAGCCATGCACGGTCTTTACAAGTAACCTCCAGCGCTAACAACAAACGCTGAAACTCGGCTCGCCCTGTCGTAGGCTACAGGAAAAAAAAAACTGACTCGCCATCCCGGCCCTGTGAAAGTAGATGTCCGGCGAAGCTGTTGCAAAACCACCACTATACTGCTGAGTGGGGTATGCAATGTTTTACTGATGGTTCGGATGCTTGTTTTGAGCGTGTTCTTTATTGAAGCGTATGCCGTTCTGTGTGCTGTATGGGTGATTTCAATGAATGTATGCACTGTTCGCTTCATTTTGCTGAGCGCTTGTAGCCTCTGCCTTACGCGGGTATGAGTCGATGTATTTTTCCTTGCTTACGGGGATATGAGTTATTGCTGATGATGATAGAGGCTTGTTTTGACCTTGTTTTTTATTAAACCGTACGCTGTTTTGTACGTTGTATGCGTGATTCCATTGAATGGATGCACTGTCCGCCTCACTTTGCTGAGGGCTTGTAGTCTGCATTACGAGGCGGATGAATGGGCGGATGGATGGATACAACTTTATTGAACGTCCGGCGAGGTTTAAGGCGACACGGGCTAAGGAGGAAGGAGGAAATAACCTTATTGTGACCTGAGGAACCACTCCCCACCCACTCTTGGTTTAGTGGCCGCCAGGGGTCGCGGGCCGCACCCACGTTGCGACACGGGCTAAGCCATAGAATTTTTTGCTTGCTTAAGGGCTGGGGGGTATGAGCCATTGCGTATGACGATAATTTTACTTCATGGGCGGACGCTAAAAATTGCAACATCCGAGAGGTTAACAGCTTCGCTGTAAAAACCTTCGGCAACTTCATTTCGAAAATTCCCAACCGATAAAGCTGTGCGCGGGGCTTAACACGGACTCTAATGAAAAGGCGTCTCATTATACGAGTGCCGATTTTTATTGCGAGTGAGCCGCATTGCCATCATTCGGAATCTCCAGTGAGCAAGTTGGATGATTCATGTCTGTTTCTCGCTCCTTGGCGAAAAATCTTCAAGGAAAAGCTAAGAATAAGCCCGGCGAAGGACGCGTAATCAGTGCCAACTTCGTTATGACGAGTGAAAGAATTGTGCAACAGCCGCGTATACGCTAGGGTGCGGACTGGGCGCATGCTAACTACATCCACAGAGAGCCTCGCATTTCCTTACAGCACGCCATCTCATTTCGAGGCTTCATTCTTAACCGATGAGACTCCGAGACCAAGTTTTACCGAGACCCGCGTCCAGGGAAAATACGCATGGACTGAACGCGTAAGTGCCTCGCGCCATAGGATTACAGAGAGAGAGAGAGAGAGAAAGGAAAGGGGAAAGGCAGGGAGGTTAACCAGAGGGGAATATCTGGTTTGCTACCCTACGCTGGGGAGAGAGGGGAGGGGGCAGGTAAAGTGATAACAAAGCAGAGGTAAAGAAAGAAAGGAGCACTGACATACAATCACAGTCGGTCACTGTCGCCGCATACTTTAACAATTCAGAACTGGATATAAGATGCAAATATATAACACGCTCGTTGACGCCATTCGCAAGACGTTCACGAGTCTCAAGCTGTTCGTTCGCGTGTTACAGCTGTTCGCGTTTCGACGTAGCTCACGGGCAGAGCGGTGCATAAATGCGAACACTGCGTGAGATTAAAAGTCGAATCGCGTTAAAGTAAAGGACAATTGTACGCATCGAACGCAGTAGCCATATGGCAGATCAATTGACCCCTTCAAAACTGCTTCACCTCACATAGATTCCAACGTGTGCGTTGGATCTGCATAACTACTTGTCCAGACAAAGCTATTCTTTAATAAAGGTAAAGTGAAACATCTATCCAAATGTAGCATATTGCTGCAAAGGAAAACCATACAGGTTCCATCCAAACGTAGCACTTTGCTACGTTTGGGTGGATGTCTCATTTTCCCTTTATTAATTACTTCTCTCCGCCTTGCGGGCTTCCGCGGAACTATTAGGTCAAAGCTATTCTTTCTCCGATTTTGCATTCTTTATAATTTTGATGTAAATATTAATTCAAATGTTCCATTTTTCCAAATTGTTACTTGAAGTCTTTTGCACAATTTAGGGGGATAGGAAAAATAAAAAGAAACGCTTTGCTTTGATACATGCCCGTTACCAAGAGCTGACGTCGGAGCCACGAAATGTCTTTATGTGGCGACCGAAGGAATTTTACGCGCCAACTCTTCGTAACGTTCCCAAGAAGTGACCAGCCCAGATTGATAACTACGGGAAAGCAGAAAAGAGCGCTTCTTCGGTGGAACAGCCGAGATTCAGACGGAGTAAATGATAACGTTGGCGCATTGCAGCTCTTAGACTCTGAGTTCAAAGTCACCACACATTGCCGCCGTCCGCCCTCGTGCGACAATGTAACGACACCGTGGCCTTCCACGTATGGTAGGAAAGTGCGAAACGTATTCTTGCTGTTAAAAGCCTGGCGGTGCATTTTTGAAAGGACATATGAAAGTGAGTTGGAGCTTGTTAACCTGTAAAGTGCCTCTAATTTGTTCATCGAGACCTCTCTTCATAGGGTTGCAAATTGGCAAACAGCACACTGATAACATGGTGCATCTGGGACGATGCATGCGTCTTTCCTCCCTTTAGAGAAAGTGTACACTGGCTGAGTCAAGAAATGCAGAAAGCAATTGCTTAGCACCCGCCACGGTGAATGAGGGGCTATGGCTTTCTGCATCTGAGCCAGAGGTCGGGGGTTCGACTCCCGACAGGATTGGTTGCATCTCAGCAGAAGGGCAATCTATAAGAACGCTCGCGCGCGTAGATTGGGCACACAATAACGAACCCCAGGTGGTTCAAACTGGTCCGTCTTCCACCTGCCCGAGACTACGGTGACTCTAGTAACCCACGAGTTGCTTTGAAACATTAAACCCGACGATTCGTAAAATGATCGCACCTAAAGGTGCTGGCGATGTGTTGGAGTGAGGGTGATACGTGCTACAGGAGGCAGATGCTTGCTCCATCATGGGGTCTCGCCCCGTATCTTGCAATATTAAACATTGCACATAAGCTGCCGCCCTCCCCTCCCCCCGCCACGGCGTGATGTTTATACATACAACTGTCTTAGACCGTGCCGCAACTTCGCGTATACGCAACGCACGCCCTCGCAGGCCTTCGCGGCGAGCAGTCGTCGACTCACGCCGGGCGCCTCCTTCGTTCGCACAGTTTAGTCTTACGCAAGCAGGTGTATCGCGCCACGCACGCACTGGCTGCATATTCAACAGGGCCGGGGACGACGACGGCATTGAGCCGTGCCCCATTAAAGCTTTACTCGAGCGTGCCGACATCCACTCTATCTTGAGACTTTCTTTTTCATTTACTTTTCTCATCCCTCATGTCGCACCCGCGGGGGTCCCTCGCCTGACCGGTGACGCGTGAAACAAGCGACTCCCTCGACGTAGCCAGGAGAGGAGAAAGTGGGGAAGGGGGAGGAAATTGCCGCATCCACGTGCCCTGCTGGAGCGGCCGGAGCTCCTGGTATATATGCATGCGAGCGCTGAACGATGCGCACGCGACTGTCTCTGCAGTCACGCAGGGGCACTCGTCGGAGATTACTGCGAGCTATCAAGAAGTGCCGTAGCGGTGGCCGCAGCCTCGTATTAAGGCCGTCGGTAACGGTCGTTCTATAGACGTGCTTCGGTAGATTTCACGAACGCAAGCGACATTGGGGGGCGCAAAAGCGGTTGTGGAAGTTGCTGGTATATCGCGGGGCGTCGGGTAATAGCTTTACGATTACCGCTGGCGGTCAAGTGCTTCCATAGATACCGCGAGTGGAATGAAAACGAGTTTACTAGGCGAGCTTTCTGCTCCGTAAAAGTGCCGTGCATGCGCTTTCGTCTTACCAAACGCGAGATCTGTGCTCGCGCGGAACCGTTTGCCGGTCGCAGTTTCAAGAGACAAGCGGGTGGCCGAGGGTAATTTTTTGCCGAGAGCGAGCCTTTCGTCAGGAAGTCTTGTCGATAATGAGAGCTGCGTGTCAAAATTAGTTCTCGTGAAAACAAGCAAACTACGCCCGCGCACAGCACACGTGGGCGCGCGAGCGAGCTGGTGGCACATCACGTGATGACACCTCATTGTCCATAGGTCGATGAAAGACATCAGCCAGTGGGTGCTCGACAGTGATCGCAAAAAATATCAGGGATGTCCTGTGTAATATTTTAAGTAGACGAAATCATTGGAACGAGAAGCTGAATTTTGTATGCGCGATTTACAACGTCCGAATGATATAAACGCAACAAGAACTGTAAAAAAAAAAAAATGCCGGGGGCGTTACATCTTGTCGTTTGAGGCAACGCGGTTGCGTGAAGCGATACTTATCTTGTGCATTATCTCCTGTAAAATCGCGCTCATTGAGGAACAAAGCATCACTTGCTAGACAGTGTGAATGTGCGGGCCAGCAGCTCCGCCATCTGAGCTGACCAGGAGGCTAGCTTGAGCTGGCACGAAGGCTTGTAGGTTCCTGCTGCTTTCGAGCGGACATTTTTTGTTCTCCTTTCAGGAAAATTCCAGCACTTCGCGGATTTCCCCGAACTCGTTTCCATATATTCACTGTTAAATTAAATTAAATTATGGAGTTTTACGTGCCAAAACCACTTTCTGATTATGAGGCACGCCGTAGTGGAGGACTCCGGAAATTTCGACCACCTGGGGTTCTTTAACGTGCACCTAAATCTAAGTACACGGGTGTTATCGCATTTCGCCACCATCGAAATGCGGCCGCCGTGGCCGGGTATATTCACTGTCTTCGCTTTTTCGAGTTGTCGATGAATTCGACCTCGCCCTGCGATCTCTTCGTCTCCTGGTTAGCTCAGAGATGGCTGGGTGACGACCCCGAAAGACATTGGTCCCGGGTTCGATCTCCGGAACAAGAGATAGGTCGTTTTCAAATGCGGAGCGTTCTGTCTGCGAAACTCGCACATTGGTGGTTTGCTTTGAAACGCTCACGCGTGGATGACAACTCTCTTTATTTTTTTAAATTTTTTTTGGCCTTTCACGAAACGTCGTCCAGGTTGCGGATTGCAACAGAAATCGTTCCCCACTTCGTTCACCACCCTGAACTGACACATGCGCATATGAGAAACTGTGGCGTATAGGCTACTCCCCACAAATTTTTGACCAGCTCCGGTTCTTTAGCCCGCACTCAAAAATCGGTATACGCAAGCCTCTGTTCCGTTCCGTCCCGCTCCTAATGCAGTTACCGGCCGCAGCCGGTGCATCTCGTGTGGAGCATCCGAACGCCTCGTGCACTAAACGTTGCTTCTATAGCTTCAATGCTTGATAAATCGAGAAGGGCTCTATCCTTGCTATGAGCGCAAGCGTTTTCGCGTTCTGAGCTGTCCTTCTCGAAAGCTTGGGCGGAATCGGTGTCGAGCGAACCATTTCCTTCTGCTTCTTCTCCCTTTGTTTACAAAAAAAGACGCGTTCCTGTCAGCACTAAAGTGCGCGAAGACCGGTCAGGGCTAGGCTCCCCAAAAGCGAAAATGAGCGTCTGATTTCTTTTTATTGTTTTCGCCCTCGTGACTTCCGCAAAATTTTTGTCGCATTGCAGGAACGCAAGGACAAAAGAAAGGAACGCGCACAATACGAGGACGCGGTGTTCGTTAACAAAGATGCCTTCCAAATAGCGTCGCACTGCACGTCCTCTCTTCTTAGGCGTGCTCACGCGAGGTCGCGGTAGGCAATCGGCACTGAACACCAGGGTTGTCATTGCCTTTTTTTTTTTTTTTTTTTCTTCGAGTGGTGACGCGACTATAGCGACGAATGCGACTATAGCGACGAAAGACGAGCTGATAGTGTCGTCTCCTGCCTATTAGATGACCGCTATAAGACCTATGCAATTACAAACGCTGATGACGCATTCTTTGGCAGCGATTTCCTGTAACACTGCATCGCAAGGCTAGAAACGTTGCATTCGAAGCAGGAACAGAATTTCGATGATTAGCCCGTCCACCCAATAAGAAAGAAAAAGAGAAAAGAAAGGAAAAAGCACATTCCGCGTGGACTGCCCTTTGTAGTTTCCTTTCAACGCTTTGCCGGATGCCTGATCGAAGAGAATGCCCTTCCTTGATGGGCGAGGTCAGCGTGAGAAAACGTGCGTAGAGTGGCATTCGAACAACGTCGCTGGTATAGCGAGGCGATTTGCTGCGCAGTGTCCGTGATGGCTGATGCGGTGGCTGTAGCCTTTATGTCGCTTGCGACTGACACGCGAAGACAGAAGCGGGAAGCCTCTTGGTCGTCGAGGGCACGCAACCAGCGGTGCGCGAATGGGGCCAATGAAACGTTCCGCACGACCGTATTCAAGTTAACCCTGCTGTGATTTTGTCTACCACACTCAAAGACACCTGAGTTTGGTCTTAAAGCCCAATTTGCGATCTATTTTCGGTCGTCTACGATTCCGCCAACAAGCAAGCAAGGGTTCTTATTGGGCTATGAATTTATAGACTCTCAGCGGTATCTTCAAAATCATAATGGCATTGCCACAGTTGCAACAAAGGTAAATGAAATCAGCAGTCTGACATAAAAGAACGAGGTCGACATGAACCCGCTTTGCCAGAAAACCCCAAAAAGATGGCATAGTGGTTGTTTTTCGCTTTTCCTACGCGTTAAGAGCAAAATAGCGCTCTACAAGCGTTCTAATATAGTACCTGAGGGACCCGCCGTAATAGCTCCATCTCATGCAAGAACTGGCAGGCTGCACTTCAACGGGAACACTGGTGCCAAAGAAAGCGACGATAAAGAAGAAAAAAAAACATCACAGAGTAAAAACAATTGGAAACGAAATCAAGTCTGGAAGCAAGTAGATCACACAATGAGAGCAATTAGCTTGCGCAAGAATGAGCACCAATCCAAGCGGAAACTAGCGAACGACTTCCTACCCGCCCCCTTTTTTTTTCTTTTTTTGTACATATTGAAACTATTAGTTTGTAGAATGACTAATTCCATCCAATTCCTTTTATTTACGTACGAAAACAGAGTATATTATACGGGAAACGCTAACGACAGCAACGTTTCAGTCCCCGCGATATCAAAAATATTAGACCGTTAAAATATATTTTACAAACACTCGCAGTACGCGCCTCCTAATCGTTGCCGATGAAAGAAGTCGACAACGTGGAACAAACAGTCACAAGTTCCCTTAGCAGCCGCGGGCTCTGACCTCGAGCGGCTTGTAAGAGCACAGATTTCGGTACATAGTACCCATACGCAGCACTCGACCTTTCCGTGTCATTAGTAATGCACAATGGAAGTCCCTTGTAACGTCCAAGAACATTGCGAGACGAAGCGGAAGTATCTACGATCTCCGCGAATTCAGTGAAGAACGTCACTGCGCTGGAAATGCTCTCCGTGGAAACGTTCCGCGGTGGCCCGCATATTGCCTCCAAGGACCGCCTGGCGAACCTCATGCCAGATCTCTGTGACACGCACACTGTCAATACGGCCCCCGATGATGGAGGATATGGCGTCCAAGGCAAAAAACTATTTAATGATGTGAGAAGAATGATAAACAGCAACGATGTAATGGGGTATGGTTTATAAAGAAAGAGAAAATAAGGCACACATATATATATATATATATATATATATATATACATATATATATATATATATATATATGCACGCACACACACACACGCGCACACACACAACACATACACACTTTGGCTCCTCGTTCACTCTTGCTTGCACACACAACTCGGGTTTCGTCGGGTCTCGGCGAAAGTCAAGGAAAGGCCGGGAAAGTGGGTAAATCAAACTTCTCGTCTGAAAGCCAATAGCCCGGTGCTGAATCGGCACCGCACTCACGCACGCACGCACAACCAAGCACAAACACACATGACATGTCGTCCCCTGTGCATTGCACGGGAAAGACAAACAGGCTACGGAGAACGAATAAGCTCTCCTCGGTAAACAAGTGCGTTAGTTGCTGGAGCGATATTGAGGAAGGGTTCAGCCAATCCTTCTCGCGTGATATGAGGGAAACGAAAATGCAGTGAAACTGGAGTAAATATAGAGTCGGCTTCACCGCTCCTTTCCGCAGCTCCTTTCGTTTTCTTTTCAGTCTTTTTTTTTTTTTTTGTAGGCTCACGAGTTCAGATGCCGCAGTCCCCCCCTCGGAAACGATGCCTTGCGGCAAGACGGCAGCAAACCAAAACGGTTCGCCTGGCTTACCACTGCAAGGCACCGGTACCGGGCTCTCACTTGCTCTCATCTCGTGTTTGTTTTTCTGCCATTTGTCTCCCCCGCTCAACCTTTCTGTCTGAAGCACGAAGGTACAGCAGTACAGCGTACGCAGAGGAATCCAAGCAGGTTAGCAAGGTACGGTAGCGTCCTCGCCAGACAGGGTTGCCTTTCGAAACCAGCCGGCTAGTTCCGTGCACGACTGCATGCCGAAGAACAAGCGGGCGCAGGAAAAACGGCGACAGAATCAAGCCATTTCATTCGGAACGAAATGGCTCTTTTGGTTCGAACGAATGAAGCCCTACCGTCAACATGGGGCACGAGCAACTACTGACAAGGCGGAGCTGAATTTCCGGCGACAGGCAGCCGAGCTACAAGCTCGTTCACCTAAGCATACAGAAGCACCAATGCACCCGACGGTTCTACTATTCCTGTGGATTGAATGGCTGCTTGACAACGTAGTACCGAAATCGGCAAGAGAGAGAGAACCAGGCTGGGCCAATTGCAGAACATTCAGTGGAGCAACACATGCCGAACAGCACACGACCACCAAGCCCAGCGCAGCCACCGCGCCTGTCAGCTGCGAGGCCCCAAACGGGTGTCTCCTCGTCTCATTATTGCCTGTTGGCTGCGATCGGCGAGCCACACAGAACCCGGAGTTCCTTAGGCCAAACGCAGCGATGCCTCTCGAGCACAGACGTCACTACAGCAGTAGCTACAGGAACAGCAAAAAAAATCTGAGCGGCAAGCCAGGCCCGCATACATCGTGCTTAGCAGGATGACCTGGTACTAGAGCTAAGAACCTCGGCGAATGTCACGTGGCCGCGGTGGAGGACGGTTTAGAGCTCCGGCTAACAGCTTCGCCGCCCCCTTTTCGCTGCGTGCAACTTCTGGGAGGACGTGGCACGTAGGGCCCGAGGCGGAGAGAACGGGAGTCGCGAAGAGGGGCAGCTGCTCTTGACGCGGCGAGCGGCTGCCTACCGAAAGAAGAGGGAAGCGGGCAATAAAGGAGCTCCGTTGTGCAAGGTTGCCGCGCGCGGCGCGCCCTGCCCTCCCCACCACGCGTTCCGTGAACGAAAGTGAACAGGGACTGGAGAACTTAGCTCGGCGAAGGCACCGTTCTTGTTTGGGTCGCGCTGTCGACAACCGTGCGCGCGCGCGCAGAGCTGCTTCGTGGGCCCATTTCTTGCTCGACCCCACAAAGAAGACGGGGAGGGGTACAGGGGAAGGGTACGGTGGGGTGCTCCTTGTATACACACTATAGCTGAAACCCCTTTTGCCGGTTGCTATTTGCACTGCTCTTCGTGGCTGCGCGTACCTCGTTCCTGTGTGTTCGCCATTTCTTTTTAAACGAAAGTTGCAGCGACGAGCAAGAAGGCTAAGCAGTTGGTGGTGAAGGAAAAAGTGAGTCTATAAGGTGACTCGCTAGATTTCCGCAGTAAAAGAAAGGAGAAAAAGAAGAAAAGGTAAAGAAGGAGAAGCCTAATTTTTAATAGTTGTAGAAGCACACAGAAAACACAGATGAAAAAGGAAGAAGGCACACATATGCACACGCATAGGCGCAACTTCCAACAATTCATTTTTGATCCCGATGCCCCTTTTTATACATCACATAATCTGAGCAAATCAGTATCACTGCGCAGAAACTTCAAAGGCACCCCGAGTCAGCATTTCTACACGAGCGAGGATGGCACACTCACAAAATCAAATTATTTCGTTGTCAGCGCGATCGACGCCATGCTTACGCACATTTCACCCATCTGTTCTACTTGTTCTGCTTCTTCAAGCGCTCTTGTAAGCTCATTCCTATATATCGACCAACAATTCTCGCCAGAAAAACGCCGGCCACGTTTTTGGACATTATAACTGTGCTCGCGCAACCGATCGTTGAGGCAACGGCCGGTTTGCCCAACATAGCTGCGACCGCATGACAATGGTAAGCAATAAATTACGCATTCAGCAGAATCTGCAAGTTTGTTTTTGTGGATCTTTTCGCAACCACAGTTCTTTCTGTGCGGTTGGAGCCGTGATCTCGCACAGCTTTCCCAGCTTTACTTAGTGCTGAAAAGACCACAAGCACATTAGTTTGTCGAGCGACTTTCTTTCGAATTATGGGCGACAGTGCGTATGCAGGGCAACACACTTATGTGACTCCCGCGCCTCAAACGGTCTGGCCACGGTTTGACCAACGTTCTTGCTGTCCCTCAGAATGCGCTCAGCTACAGAAACCAGCCCTGGCTGAGGGCAACCAGCATCAATCAGCCTCATTCTTTGTTGGTCAAAACTCAAGGCAATTAAACAGTGGCACGATTTCTTTAGGGAATTCTTGAAGCACAGGCTAGCAATCGCCCTTTTGAGTAATTTAGATTGCGTTGAGTGGTAAGTGAGCAGGGGTTTACTTGCGCGTGGCTCATAATGCCAACAATAGCGATCATTACGCAGCGACAGGCGAAGATACGGAAAAGCGCAAGATTTCATTCTGTGGTATCTCAAAAGTCACGTCCAGGGGTTTGAGACAATCTCGAATAATTGGCAGGGCAGCGTCAAGCTCCGGCTCTAACTGATCGCAAGGGCAATTAACAAAACAAAAAAAGCACGAAATCATCAACAAATCTAAAAGCTTTTTCTACCTCTGTACCAAGTAGTCTGTTTCAGACAGCTTCGCGCCACGGTGGCCTAAAGACAAGTCGGAAAACCGGGGTGTAAGAAATTTTGCCAGAAATCTCCTAAACACAGCCGTGCGCTTAGAAGCTTTCAAAACGGTACTTCGTAGTTGGCTACGTTCAGCAGTCAAGTGTAACGCTACGCCATTGATAAGTGACCGGTTGGAAGCGTTTCACATCGAATAGAGATTTCTTTCTTTCTTTCTTTCTTTCTTTCTTTCTTTCTTTCTTTCTTTCTTTCTTTGCGTCTTTAGCAGCCCGGTATTGTTATGGGGAGCGTGAGAGAGCTGGCATTATACAGCGGACGTGGGCAACTAATGTAGACAACGGCCAGCGATTCCCCCCCCCCCCCCTCCCCAATAAGAAAAAATAGAAACGTTTTAAACTGTGTCAGTTGATATCCGTTCAATTAATTTCTTGAATATACGTCACAAAAAAAAAACTCTCTCTCTCGGTGTACAGTCTCTCGCACACACACGAAGAGACGTTTTTCTCCCTTTGTGCGTGTCAATTCATTCGTTTTGCGTTTTCAGCAAGCGAAAACCCAAGGACGACTAAGTCATTCACGAGCAAAAGGTCTTTAGTCTCTGCTACGGCTCAGTGATGTTATTTCACTTCACTTTATTAACTCGAAAGCACCCGGGTTGGGGCCATTAATGAGGCGTGGGCTAACTCTCCAAAGAGAAACAACTCGTACAGGATAGAGGAGGCGCTCCACACTCAAAGTGCGTGTGCCTGTGAAAGTGAACACACGGAAGGCATATTGCAAAGCCACAAACTATCGTCTTTACATTTAGGAAACAAGTGCGACCCGCTCCAGTAATCAGCGAGCACTTCAGTAACGTTATCCTGCTGCGCCCGTGATAAACGGCTCTACCATCGAAAGATCCTGCCCCCCCCCCCCCCTCCAAAAAAATAGAAGGGTTACCGAAACGATGAGGTATTTGAAATGACGCGAGTGTACCAAAGAAGAATGAAAATCATGCTTTCCTCGCCCAAGTACGATGCTACAGAAACAAACGGGACCAGCATACTATACATGGCGAGTTGCTCGCTCAGTGCACGGTTTTCGGCGCTGTGCATTTGGACCGGAATAGGGGTAACGCACTTTCGCAGTCCCCCGATCGTGTGGGGGTGCCCATTCATCCGTGCAAAAAGAAAAACGTGGATTTCGCAAAAAAACACCGATGCAAACCGGTGTTTTCTCCCACGCGGAATACGAGAAATCCGGGTCACCGGAAATCGTTCGTTTGCGAGCTTTCTTTTCTTATTCTTTCGATCCGTTTGCTCGTTCTTTTTTCCCTCTTTGTATTTGTTTTTTTTTTTTTGCTTTCTACCGCTCTTATTTGTCTATCAAGCACGCCGAGAGTGGGGAAACGTCGCTTGCATTTTGGCGGGTGCACCACCGTTTGAACGCTGGCATGAAAGAAGTCTGATCCGGTAATAAACGCCTTGAGGTCTCCCGGCTTGTTTTCGTTATTTACGTTGAGCGTATAGTTGGCGTCAGAAAGCGACGAAGCAGGACCTCCACCTCAGCTACTTGAAAAATCTGCAGCCAAAAGCGCCTGTGCAAAACCGCTGTGCAAAACCCCTGCGCAAAACCCCTGCGCAAAACCCCTGCGCAAAACCCCTGCGCAAAACCCCTGTGCAAAACCCCTGTGCAAAACCCCTGCGCAAAACCCCTGCGCAAAACCCCTGCGCAAAACCCCTGTGCAAAACCCCTGTGCAAAACCCCTGTGCAAAACCCCTGTGCAAAACCCCTGTGCAAAACCCCTGTGCAAAACCCCTGTGCAAAACCCCTGTGCAAAACCCCTGCGCAAAACCCCTGCGCAAAACCCCTGCGCAAAACCCCTGTGCAAAACCCCTGAGCAAAACCACTGTGCAAAACCCCTGTGCAAAACCCCTGTGCAAAACCCCTGTGCAAAACCCCTGTGCAAAACCCCTGTGCAAAACCCCTGTGCAAAACCCCTGTGCAAAACCCCTGTGCAAAACCCCTGTGCAAAACCCCTGTGCAACTTCGGGCTAATATTGCTTCAAGACTGGTATGCACGATTCGAGATTGCTGCATATCGTTACACCACAGCTAATGGTACTGCTTCTTAGCCATTTCGTTTTTCCTTTTCTGTGCAGGGGACAGGAGTGACAAGTTTTCAACACTGATCAAGTTCTTCGGCGCGATGTGTCGTTCATACAGATTCGCGATTTCCTTGTACTGCTGTACGAAATGTGACGGGATGGATATATTTCTTTCGGTGGACGGAAACAGTAGTGACGAGTGCTCAATGCTGGCGATGGTTAGAGTTTCGAAACTATGTGTCAGCCTCAAGAGTCGTTTCAATGGAGCGCTCTAGGTTGACGTATGGGCCACCCAAATTCCATCAACATCCACCGAAATGTGAGTACACGCACGCTCTGAAGCGACTGCTTAAACTCGGATCACGAGAGCGACACCTGAACACTAACGTGGTTCTGCATCTCTGCCGAATTCGCATTTATTAAGTATCCATTTTTCAGGCTCTTGCGCATCGTACGGTATCTTCCTTTCTCACTGAGACATCACTGACGCCAGCACTGCTATACTTACGAAATGCGTCAGCACATCGCGACAATCGACTACATCGTGTGCCGTCACTGTTAAAAGCAATGTACACACATCCGCCGCGTTGGCCCTTAAGCATTCACGCCTCATAACCTCGCAACAATAGAAAACATTGACATATCCCTGCCGAACAATGGTACGTCTGCAACAAAAAAAAAAAAAAAAAGGCAGACGACACAGTTGGCCCGTGTAAATGTGCGCAGTCAAACAGTCTGCCCTTGAACGCGCACGAACTCGGACGAGTCCGCCGTGTGTGTGTATTTTTTTTTTTCAGCCTAAAATAAACAATTAGCGAAACAAAAATAGCCCGAAAGGATGGATGGAAGGAGAGAGAGAGAGAGAGAGAAGGCAAGTGGGAAGCAGAAGAAGGCCACGGGATCAGTGTTTTTCTTAGGGCCGCCACATTCAAGGTTGAAGTCGGACCGCTCGGGAGACGGCGGCTTGCGCGCGCTCTTCGTGCAATTCGATCACGTCCACCGAGACGAATGCGCAGCCTGGGCGTAGTCGTCGTCTTCGTTGTATTCGGCGCGACGCCGGCTTAGGGCTGGCCCGCGGAGAGCCGTGGGCCGACATCGTTCCTGGCGCCATTCACGCGCGCGTGCGTGCGGAGCAAACTTCCGCGCACGTTCTTTTTCTTTCTTTTCTTTTTTTTTCTTTATCTCCTTTGAACGAGGTCCATGCGAGAATTTCGGGCGTGTCGCGGTGTTGTGCGTACAGTGCATGTACGTATACGGTCCCGAGAGAGTGTAGCAGGCAGCCGAGTGCACATAACAGCTTTTTTTTAAAGTCAGATTTCGTTACAAACTGTGTGTTATACGAATGTGAAAACCGCCACTTTGTTTTCTCTAAATACTATACAATCAGATGCTGAAATCAGTATCTGCGTGTGCACCCGTGTATGAAAGTATATACAGACCGGAGCCTCGCCGAAGCAACCGAATTCATTCCTAATTCGGCCACACCTATATATAGTGAAATTTGCGAGCGCACTAGAAGGTTGGTCATCTTAAGTTTGGAGTGTAGTTCGCTGTTTCAAGTGACAGTCGTAGGCGGAGAAGAAAGTCGGCTTTTTTTCCCGAATTCTCTCGTCGGTGTGCTTTTTCTCAGGGGCGTTCGCGGGCATAGTTAATCGTTCCCTCACACTTTTCCTTGGTAGAAACCACTTTTCGTGGCTGAAACAGAGATGAAGATGCGATATCGTGTGGTGAGTTGTCATGTTAACGCTGAGTCCTTCATTTGCATCACATATCGCGCTATTCGAAAAGTACTACACGATTTATTTTATTTTCGCCGTCTGTGACGATACACCGGTCTTTGTCAAATTGGTGTCAATTTTCTGGAAAGCTGATGGCAAGTACCTAACTGAACTTCTTTCACACAGTTCCACTTACGTCTGACTTCTTATCCGGGATGAATATATTGACTGATCGCTTCAGAGTTAGTATTGAAAAGCAGTGCGAGTGAAGGGGAAATATAATGCACAAGGGGTGTGTGGAAGATAAGATATGCTCCCCCCCCCCCCTTCTCCCATTTGTTTCTAAATTGTACAGTGGGGATCTGTCGGAGGTCACTTTTAACACGCTTTCTCCCACTCTCAACTCGACCAGAGTTGACATAGGCACGTGTTTGGTGGGACGGGGTGAAGGAAGGAGAAGCGAGTGGTTTACGTTGTGTGTGGAGAGCGGGGGGGGGGGGGGGGGGGGGGAGGGAGGAGACGTGCACACGCTGCCATGCTTAAGATGAGCGAGCATCATCATTGGTGGTTTCCTAATGCACCTCGAAGGCTGAGCGCACCAACCGTTTAATGCCGTGTCGCCATCACCCATACGTATATGCAGTCATCGGCCGCGGTAATCAGAAACGATGGCCTTGGAATTAGCGGCAGGAGGCGTTAACTGTCGCCAGACCGTGGCCGGATAGGACGGTGTGATAGAAAGTGTCTATTCGACTCACTGCTATTCGAAGAAAACACTTCGCTTTCTTTGTTTTCTTCGTGTATAAAGTATACGTGCAAGCCAGCTAGACAGGTGGTTATGGTTAAACGTCGGAGACGACACCTGGGTGTATTCGGTGCATTGGCATCTGGACACCTGTAGGTGTACCGATGGGTAGGAAATTTGGTGACATGAAGGACTCTTGTTTCACCGAAACGCTGAGAGTTGCGACGATCTCTGCGCTCGTTCGTACTCAAAGCACTTCGACACGAGAGAGAGGAGCTCAGTGTTCCATCAGAAGTGCCTCCTGCAATTGAGGAGTTCTGCAGAAGGACTTGCAGTACGTCTGCTCTTGAAGCGTCGGCAGCACTTACTTCTGCTGTTGAAGCGCCAGCAGCACGTCCACAGCTACAGCAGAAGCGTTTTGGTGGCATCGAAGGACACTCGGCTTCCGTGGTGCTCGTCGTTAATTCGTTCGACGTGGAGTTGCTAGCGAAACGCAGCTGCCCTCCAAGTGCATTCGAGGGGATTTAAAAACCATCTCGCGACACCCTTTTCGCCCCTCGATTGCCTTAAAGCATATTCGAAGCACAGTGTCCACTTCAAGTCAGAGGAGTTGCTGCCATCAATTTTTCTTCTGTCAAAGACCAATATCGCGTGGAGGAACGTACCGTTATGCGCGGCTTAATGTATGACCCGAAAGTCTTGCTTTACTTATCTTCTATAATCGAAGGATAAAAACACGCAAGAAGTTTTGGTATAAAAGACATTTCGACAAAGAAACATCTGCAGATAATGGCTTGAAACGCAGTCTTCAGTGTTGCTTAATAACTATAGACCAATAAGAAAGTAGACTTCATCAGGGCCGGCAATCACAAGGTACAATAAAGAAACTGAGGCTACCTCTTTTCTCACATAAGGGCCCATACATATCCCAAACACAAGCATACTAACTCTACAAAAAAATAAGAAAAGAGAGGTAAGATGCGAGTCATAGTTATATTCACGGATCGGTGCAGACAAGCCAGCAGCACAAGCAAGGAAAAAAAGTCTGCTGGATTCCCTCGGCTCCTTAAATAGACATGAGTGAGAGTCATGTGCAAAGTAATGAATATTCAACGCCCGACAAGCCAGGACGCGTCATCCCAGTCACGTGTTTCTCGCACGTGGACTGGAGATCAGATTAAGGCACGTCGAGACGACGTTGCTGCGGGCGCGGTCGAAAAAAGAGCCAGTGGGCGTGTCGACGCTACCCAGAGGTCGTGCAATCTCCGGTGCGAGTGTGTGCAATTATGCCCACGCGAACGTTTACACTATCGGCGCGACACTGAATACTAAACCGTTAGCCCGCGCCTGTTACTATGTTTCTGAAGGCGGTCATGTTTCGTTTCTTTGGTTCTTGCCCTGCTATTCCTGTAAGCCTTATTATTATTGTGATTATTTGTTCTCAAAACACATACACTTGAGAGGTTATCTATGACCCCGTGAACGTGGTAAAAACGCAACAGTGCCGCAGATGAATTAAGTCTGACTCATCTTTGATAACCACCGTAAATTCCACAATCCGTTTCCAGATTCTAGTGGGTTGAATCGCACGTCTCCCTCAGAACGAGAATTAAATCCGCTGATTTAGTTCAGCTGACCTTTTTGACAGGCGATCTTGATACGTACGGTTATTGTCATGTGTCTAACTGGAAACATATTTTGCTTTGTCGGCAAGTGCACGTGAATTTGGTTCAATGCAAGATTTAAACATGGTAACTGGTGTGCCTTGCTTGCAGAAAAAGGAAAAGTAAAAGCCTAAACGAAGAGGAAAATGTTTACGCAGACTAGAGTAGACGGACCGATTGATCGGATGATTTAAATACAAGGTGAATATACCGCAACATGCTCAACGACAATTCACACGAGATTGGTTGTAGGAAAAAAGGCAGCATGATTTCGAGTAATACGTCACAGTTCTCGGGACACACGGATGTAGACTCGAAACGGAAGTGAAAGAAACATCCGAAGTTTAACGCTTTTCTCACCGAGGCGTTAAACTGTGGCGGCAACTTTACAGGCGTGCCAAGCGTAACGATCGCGCGTGCGGAGAGAGAGAGAGAGAAAAAAAAGACGTACGCGGTTGACCATTTCGGTCTGATCTTTTATTATTTTTTTACAGTTTCGAACCCAAAACGAAGAAAAACCGGGAGAAACCAATGCGAAGTAGAGCGGCACAAACACGCACACGCACACACGTTGATGGAAGCCGCTGGAACCGTTTACTCGTAACGACGAACGCGAGGTCGACCAGTCGAGACGGTGTCTCTCTTTACGTCAGACTAAGTCTGGAGCCGACGTGACGCTGTGAGGCAAGCACATATACATACACGAGTTGGAATTCTGCCCATGACGCACACGAATAAGTTTTACAAAAGCCCGCGCGCTCACTCAGCCGAGACGATCGGCGAAAGTCGTCGAACTGCGTCGCCCCACGTGGGCACGCATTCTGTCGCACGAAACGCACCGTGAAATGTCCGGGAGAGTTGATGACTGCAACGTAAGAAAATAATTAAAGAATGAAGTGGAGCCAAGCGTCGTAGTCTGTACAAACAAACGTACGGGTACGAAAGAAAAAAAAATACGCCGTGTTTCTGGAGATTCGTACAGGGATTTCCCTTTGCTCGAACAAGCAGTCTCTGCGAAGAGTAAAGTCAGCGTTCGTCTTTTTTTTTTTTTTTTTTCACTTCTCACTTCGCTCTTGCTTCTATAAGCGATGACTTCCTTGTAGCGTGGTAGAAAGCAAAGAAGAGAAAAAAAAGAACGTCGTCGCAGTAGTTACGTGAAACGATTCGCAAGGTTGCCTTTCAACCGGAAAAGGCAAGAAAGCGAAGGTTTAGTACTGTATATAACGAGGGGTAATATCTAGCAGGTCCATGGAGATACACGGGCCAGCACTGCACGGTAATTCGTTTTGTGAAGAATAATCGCGCGCGACCACAAGCAGCGAAGTTCCGTGGAGGCATGCAGGAACAAGGGGACCGTAATAAACAAGACCTTTCTGTCGAGATTCTCGACATCCGTGACAGACGCAAGCAGACGTAACCGGACGTCTACGACTTATGCGTGACCATGACGCGCACATGGCAAAGGTGAACTTACGCGAAAGAATACAGCTATGGTGGAATAGGAAGCGAGCAGACAGCGAGTTGCGGCTGTTCAGGTGAATGGTAAACAGGGTTACGACGATCTGGCGTCTCTGAGCGATGGCTGTGCCATGTCCCCGGTGCTTGCTTCACGTCTGGTAACAATATCTGCAGCTTTATATATGAAAAAACGAAAAAGTAAGAAAGAACGAACGGCACGAAAGAAGTAGTTGCCTATAACAGACACGGCGATTCGCCTGTCCAGCTTATATTTAGTGTATATCCGTTGTGTTCCGCGCCGTATCGTGACTTTAAAGCTTTGCTGGCGTGACATTTGCTTTTTGCTTTTGCGTTAAATTGAGGTCCTTGACGTCGAAAACCTAGAAGGGACGCTGGCAGGCTTCAGAGGGCTGTAAATTATTTATTATAATAGCCTTTCTACGTGTCAGTTCCGATTTTGTTGACCAACAGGCATACATGTCGCGACGTCATCATCCAGAGGGTGGGTCATGCGGGAGCAAAATATAAAAATGACAACCATTCTACTCTATGAAGATGGAGTGGCAGCGAACGCTGACGACAGTCAAAGCTCTCAAACAAAAAGCAAAGTGTTTTCGCTGCCATTCCATCTTCACATAGTGGAATGGTTCTCATTTGTTCGTTCATTACCGGGGGAACGTTCTTCTTCTGCGGTCGTTTCGTGCCGGCGCCGTTTACATTCTCGTTGCTGTTCCCTCCGGCGCTCCTCGTACGCATGTTGTTCTTCGGGTGTACCAACTAAACGTGTCCGCCCCATCGATAACGCCGTTGTTTTTATCGCCAATAGCTCTCCTGCTTATATACTGCGATAACCTTGACGTCACGCTATTTTTCACGGCGAGCGTTCTAATCTGTTTCGCATTTTGACATATGCGCCGCCGCACTGCACCCGCATAGGTTTGTTACAAATCGTTGCCGGACACCGAAAAAAACTACGGAAGGTTAGTCATATACAGCTTTCGCCATAAAGAAAAGAAAGAAAGCAACGTGTGGCGGTTTGCTACTTACTCCGGCCAGCTCCTTCGGCTGCTATCCTGGTACATCGGGTTGCGCGAGCCCTCTCTTGCAGCTGTATTAGGGCAAGGATCACCTAAACTGCAACGGGAGTCGCAGAACAGAAGCAGAATACAGAAGCGGTTGAGGAGAAGCTGGCAGAGCAAGAAAAAAGAAACTGCCGGAACCGGCGCGGATACGATGAGGTGACGACGGAACGGAGGGACACCGGTCACGACAAGCTTGACGCAAGAGCACGAGGAACAACAAAAACAAAGAAAAAAGCAAACAAAAACAAAGAAAAAAAAGCACGAACACGAAAAGCGAGGAGCACGACGTGATGGCCGAACAGACAAACAAAAAAAAACAGGGACAGGGGACAAATCTCGCGCCGGCTGCGCAAATCAAAACCGCGAATGCGTGCCCTGGGCACGCGAACGTATAATAGAGCGAGGCTAAAATGGCCCCCGCTGTACAAACTTGTCCGCGGCGTCGGCGTCGGCGGCGTCGTAGCCCATTTTCGCCTCATTGTTCATTCACTGTCGTACCAGTTGGTGGGGGCGGCAGAAGTGAATGACACGGTATACAGAGAGCGTGTCTTGCTCAAAAGCGAAGCCTATAAGGTCTTTCTGTTCTTTTGATCTCCTTGCCAACAATACCAATCACCTTGGGCTTCTCAACTCGGGCGCTTTCGATAGCGTTCGCGCCCTCCGTGCTGACAAATAACGGGCCGATGCAGGCGTACAAGCCCGAGCAATGGGCAGAAAAGAAATGAAAAGGAAAGATAGGTGATGGAGAGAGAGGTGCGAAAAGCGAAATTCGATATTGGTGGTTGTTGAATACGCGCTCGCGTTACGGCGCTTGTTTCGATTGTCCGTTATCGCGTGACGTGGGGGTATATTCACGCGAGTCGACTCGGCTTCCGGAAGTCGCAGAGACCGCCATATCTGGTCACGACAAGAGAGCGTGAAGTGGAGTTTCCATTCCTTTCCGAAGAACGAACAAGTATGAGCAAAGGGCTATAGGAAGACTGACGATGCCTCGCTTGTATATACAGTAGACTATAAGTGGCGATTATACATTTTGCACTGCGTATATAAGCAATCGGCTGTGTATGCAGTAAGTGGCGATTAGTTTGGCCCCTTAGGGACAGGCTTTTTGTTCGTGAACCCGCTTTTAGAAGTACTTTGTTGCACTTAAAAAATGCAGCGTGAGATGTTCATTATGCGCTTCGTGTTATCGTAAGTGTTATGTAAATCTTGTGTTTGTTTTTGTTTAACTGGCAAGATGTAATTGAGGGTGGCTCGTTGAGATGGCACCGGTTGTGTCATCACAAGTGGTGCCGAAAAATGCTGAACACAGACAGACCGCACGAGCTCAAAGCTCTAGTACGCGAGTCCAGGAACCGAAAGAAGTTAGTTGGTGACACGTGTAGTAAACATTGCCTGACGTGTAAATTTGGCAACAGCGGTGACTGCGGACGTGAACATGAACGATTTTGAAGCGCGACGGCGGGCATGAGCGGAAGTAATTTAATCAAAGTTTACGATGACGCTCAAAAATGGCGACTGATGTGTTTCTTTTTTTTTCTTTTTAGGAAGAGCAGAAGGAAGTGAAAAAGCCCGCGGGGTCATTTTCTTGCTCAATCTATCCAAAGCGACTCATTTATAAGGGATTGGATATTCACATTTTTTATGTATATTCGAGCTGATTCTTAGTTTTACACTCATTCCTACTCAAACAGGCGTTCGCTCATCAATACTTTTTCATCAATACGGAGATGGTGCTTATATACCGAGCGCCATCTCTTTGTTGCCACATAATAGTTCCCAACAGTTCATAGGTTATTAGGGCAAAGGTTAGAAGGCTCATAGGTTTCAACGGCATGAGCTTTGATTCCCAAAGCCGATGGTAGCGGGCATAGTTTCGTAATCCTTCGGCATATGCGAAGGAATACGAAACCATGTTTCCACTACAGAAGTGCAGCTGATGATATATAGGGAGAATGTCCTGACGGTGTCGACGACTTGACGACGACGTCGACAGCAAGACAATTGGTGACTTGGTGGGCATGACAACAAAACTGCGAGTCGGGCGTGTTTTTCGGGCTGGCGCGTAAGCCTAATGGTGGCCTGTGTAGTTATGTATGTCCGTCATAGACTTTTCTTTAAGTGCACCGTTTCATATCCGTTTCATATCATATCCTCATGCGCAGTGTAATAACATCCGGACACGACATACCTATAGTTTCTAGCTTTTAACCATGTGATGTCCGACGAATAATGTATGCTTCGCAGAGTATGACGCCCCAAAATGCTGATTCGAGCTTGAGAAGCTTAACGCAAAAGCCGTACTTGCGTCTTCGATACTCTGTGGTGAAGATTCAGCTGCACATAATTCAAATTGTAATTATTTGAATATATAACTGAAAAAGATATTTGGTTAATCAATATTTACCACTAAATAAAGTACGTCAACTCAAATACGATCACGTATTATTGTTTTTTTTCTGTTCAAATGTAATCTCAACGACTAGAGATAAAGCTGAACAAGTTGCTTCACTCGTCGATCACTCACGGCTCAGTGATGCGACCGCGGTCAACCCTCTACTGGCCATACAGAGGTGCACATCGAGGAAAATTGAAACAACTCGTTCCCTCTTATTTCGTTTTTCTTTTTCCTCGACGTAAAACTCTGAACGGACATCACAGGGGCGACAGCGCGGTCACGGTGCCAGAAATCGCGAGTGATCTCTCGCGTGTTCGTTCTACAAGTGCGTGTTCTCGTCCGGCCTACTCCTTCCCGCTTCTTGTTTCTACGATCACACCACACGCATTTTGTGCAAAACATGGCTACAATACCAGACCGGAGCCTGCTATAGATACGTTCCGCGTTTTTACAGTTTATCTGCGCCCCGTACACGAGGTAGTCTGCAGCTTCCTTGGGCGTTAAGATACGTCCTCACTTGCGCAAGGCGCTTTCGCGGCAAGAATTCTCTGGTATAGCAGCTTAGGCTTGTTGGTTTTCTGCACGAAAAGCGATTCGTGCGCTAGTGCAATACTTGAAGTGCACCGGCTTAAGAGACCGTTTATAGTGTCCCTGTGTATAGTGTCCCCCTCCCACACGCACCCAGTGCTTACTCTCTCCCTTGTTTCCTGTTTCTGTTCCCCTTTGCCCCACCCCAAGTGCAGGGTAGCAAACCGGGTGCTCTTCTGGTTGACCTCCCTGCCTTTACTGTCCTTGCTTTCTCTCTTTCTCTTTCTTCCATCCTGGTGTTAACAGCGCGAAACGTAGGCGGGACACGAGACGAGACGACGACACCACAAGCGCTGACGTAATAAGCGCACCGATTTGCGCGCGCTTACTTCCGCAAGTCTGGACGTATACCTTTACACTTCCGGGCAGACGCGTTACGCAATAAAGCAACGCAAAACGGCGTGTTCATCTGAGACCGCTGCGAGTTCCGATTCCCACGATATCGTCGAAAACGTTTCGAAAGCCTTCGGTTATAGCGGGTACACGTTGCACACGATCTTCTCGCTGAAATTCGATAACAAGGCGTCGCGGCGTTTGTCTTTCGTCGCAGTGGCGTGAGGCTTAATCGGACCGCCGGTAATTAGTCCCGTCATTCCCATCGGATTCTGGAGGGACGCGGAACGTGGCGATATCGATTTTACGTACATTTAATCGTTCGGCGCGGGCGATGCCGTCTCAGAGAGGGAGAAGAAAGAAGGGAACTGTAAATTCCTCAGATTTCGTCGTCTAATTCGGAGCTACGAGCGGCGCTCCTTCTGTTATCGCACGACATGGCGGACTGTTAAATAATTTACGCCCTTAAACGCGGATAAGTGTGTAAATCGGTCTAGAACTCACAACCTTACACATTTTTTTTATTCCTTTCTCTTCCCCTTTTCCCTTCCCCCTGTGTGTAGGGTAGCAAACCGGACGCTCGTCTGGTTCACCCTCCCTGCCTTCATTCTCCTTGCTTTTACTCTCTCTCTCTCTCTCCCACACACACACTCACACATATTCCTTTTTGAGTGTAAATGTGCAAGTTATAGAATGGTTTACACCCTCATTCACTTTTAACAGTGTATATTATTTTACAGTGTTTGTGTGGGGGTGGGGGCAGTCATGCCGACGCGAACGCCATTATCTCGACCGCGGAGATATAAGTCGTATTTTTTTGCGCTCATACTAATGAATATTGTTGCCTGCCACGTGGCTGTGGCTTCGCGATACCGTGCACGAGGTTCGCGGGTTCGAATGCCGCTCCGCAGCGGCCGCGTTCCAATGGGGAACTGAATGCAAAAACACCCGCGTGTACCGTTGCGTCTTTCTTTATTTATTTTTTTTTTGGGGGGGGGGGGGGGGGGGGCACACGTTGACAAACCAGGGGGCAACATTGATCCGCAGTCCTCCCGACTACGGCATCCGCTCATCCCCCACCGCTGGGCAGTCTTGGAATCTATAGTTAACATTATAGCGTGGCCACATCGAGCCTAAAAAAGAAGTCTTTTTTTTCTCTCTTTCTCTGCCACGTTTCATTCCACGTTTTCTACTTGCTTTTTCTAAGCCACGTGCCCAGTTTTTAAAGTACGCCAATTTGGTTCATGTACTAAAAATCAGCGAGCATAGCATATGCTGGCTGTGAGGATTTAGCCGCAATCTTGGGGAGATTATAAATATATATATAGTAATAATAGTATTAATATAAGACCAGACAGAACGGTTTATCTTTTGCAAAAGCTTAAAATCTACAATTGGTAGTCCATCTGCTTTATGTTTTTTTCAGACAGAATTTCCGATAAGCAGTTGGAATTTGTGAATCACTTATTCCATCGTCCCAATCTGTTACAGCAGCTACTACTTGCTGGATCAGCTTATTGGCGACGTCGCGAGAGCAGGGAAAGTTGGCTTCGCAGTGATGTATATAAACTGAAGAAGAAAACATCAATTGCTACGAAAGAATTCCCATTTCCTGGCACGAAAATAAGTGTACTGTTTCATGCCAACTCATTAGGCATTCAATGACGTCGCCAAAGAAATCGAGGCTGTGTCTAATTTGCATAAGGCTGCCAATCCCGTCCTAAGGAGTGTTTCCATGCGACGTGTTTAATTTCTGTAAGCGCATGCTCGGTTTCCTATGCTGATCAGTTATTTTAACGTCACCCTTCCATTTATCTCCCAACTTTTTTAATCAATATCATGACTTCAACATTTCGCTGAATAGACTTTATCACTTTTTTTTGGTATGATGCGTCTGTCGTCACACCATAAAATTTGAATGTGATGTCCTTGCCATGATCTGTTTATAAGATGCAGTCATTACATTCAGCACATCAACCACCAAATCTTTATTTCACAGTTAGAAATATGGGAGTAAAATGTTTATACCCTTTTTCGAGAAGCTTGCATGCGCTGCTCTGTAGATCACGAAACCGATTGTTAATATACTTCAATATGCGTTTCCAACTACAGCCACGCAATGTCTCACACTCGTTTGTCTTCTAATGTCGATACTGTGTTTATTGATACCACGGTATCGAAGTGTCACCCATGGGTATCTCTTCCTTTCCTTTCTCTCTCTCTATCTTCTATATGTGCGATGGAAATTTCTAAAGATCGACATCGTGGAAAGCTTATCTTGGCACGTCTTGTTAACCTGAATGGACGCCATGCGCCATACAATGGATGTTTCACACCCTACCGGGAACTTCTCATTCTATACTGCGTTGTTTCTGAGGGAAGTGAAACAGCCCCAACGCTTCACCGTCGTTCGTTCGCCGCTAAGCCAAATGCGCATACCAGCGTTTTCAGCATTCGTGTTATCCGGGCAGTCATGCTCAAGCAGCACAACCAACGTAAGCTCAACATTTAGTAACATTGGCTGTGCAGCCGACGACGTTCGCTCAACGTTCGTCCAATGCTCGTCCAATGTATGCCCAATGTTCGCCCAACGTTCGCTTAATGTTTACTCAATGTTTGCTCAACGTTTACTCAACGTTTACCGAACATTTGCCGACGTTTACCTAACGTTCGCCCCGCTTACATTAATGCCTGGGTTACACATACACTCGCGCTATGATGAAAGCGAAGAACACCGACGCGTTTCTCCGCAAGTTTTGGAAGGGATATCTTGAAGATGGCACTGTATAGTCTCGGTGTAGGTGCTAACTGCGCGTGGCGACACCGTTGGCTTCAACTTCACCATTTCTTCGTGTTCACAATTGCAAAATGTGCCCTAAAGAAATCAGTTACGGAGACTTTCTCTCCGGAATGATCCGCCGAAAGTTGCAGACCTGCCATCACCATCATCAGCCTGGTTACGCCCACTACAGGGCAAAGGCCTCTCCCATACTTCTCCAACAACCCCGGTCATGTACTAATTGTGGCCATGTCGTCCCTGCAAACTTCTTAATCTCATCCGCCCACCTAACTTTCTGCCGCCCCCTACTACGCTTCCCTTCCCTTGTAATCCAGTCCGTAACCCTTAATGACCATCGGTTATTTTCCCTCCTCATTACATGTCCTGCCCATGCCCATTTCTTTTTCTTGATTTCAAATAAGATGTCATTAACTCGCGTCTGTTCCCTCACCCAATCTGCTCTTTTCTTATCCCTTAACGTTACAGCCATCATTCTTCTTTCCATAGCTCGTTGCGTCGTCCTCAATTTAAGTAGAACCCTTTCCGTAAGCCTCCAGGTTTCTGCCCCGTAGGTGAGTACTGGTAAGACACAGCTATTATACACTTTTCTTTAAGACCTGCAAATATTCTGTAATAAGTAACGCGTCCCTAACGAAATGGCTCCACTTGGGGCCCGTTTCAGAAAGTGCAAGCTGAAACGAAAGCCCTCGCTTAGGCACACACGTAACGACGCACGCGCCGACACATACACGTAGGTACACTGATGATAAAAATGCCTAAAAAACAATAAATATTGGACAAATGATAAACTGAGTCGATTAACGAGGGCTGTTCTATAGCGAGTTACGTGCACGAAGTTACGCTTAAAAGGATAAACATTCGCACACGTTCGTGCACAACCCGCACGTTATAAAAATGGCTCCGAAATAAGAAGCACCCAATAAAGAACACTCTGAACAATGATCTGCTACCGAAACCGTGCGCGCATGCGTGGGCGCCCGCATACTCCTTGAAACAAACACGTACGCGCACACACACACACACACACGCACGCACATACTGCTACACGCACCAGCTTATATGCACGATCGCTTCTATAGTAACATTCGCTCACAATCAAAATGGCTAAAAAAATAATTCCGAGAGAAAACGGAAAGAACAGAGAATAATGCACTGTGGGACAAAGACCATGCTCTGAGCGACCCGGAAGTGCCACGGGGCGGGGGGAAAAAAAAGCCTCCCTCAGTTAACGAGCAGGTGTCGCGCTAACGCTCCTGTAATTTCGGGGACACCCACTCTTCGCGTTCACTGGGCCGACATTCATTCTTAATTTGAGCTCTTTCTTCTTTTTTTTACAACCACTCAAAGGAATCGCCCGGACGTTTCCATTGAGAGCAGCAAGCTATTTCTTGAGAACTATTCGTTGTGTCATAGCTTATCCCGTTCAATAATAATAATAATAATAAAATAGAATAGAAGCTAGAAGTGCACTCGTTATTCGCGAAAGCCGTCATCCAGCAGTGCCCGTCGGATCTCGAATGAAAGCGAAATCATGTCTCGTCGCACCCGGCTGTCATGCGAAGCGGAAAATAATCCGATTATTTTCTTCCGTATTGAAGCGTGGAAGTCTCTGGGTAGCTTATGGTTCTTTTTCTTTCTGTATTCGCTTTTACTTGTGTCTGGTCGCTTCAGTTCGTTTCGCAAGATGCCTTGGCTCATACGTTCGGTGCCGGCGAACTGTCTTTTCGGTTCCCGATATTGCGAAACAAGGACATCGTTTTTTTTATTTTCTGTACGCGTTAATAAGTAGGGCCTTCGTCAGCCCAAGCGTGGAAGCAAGCCTTATTGCGATTCCTTAAGAATATTTATATCACGCCGTTTAAGTCTGCCCGATCGCCGGCCAGGTCAAGGAAGGAACATAAGAAAGAACTATGCGACAGGCTAATCTGCAATTTTGGCAGGCAACTGCCGCGTCGTTATGAAATATTGGACGTCATCTAACCGTTGGTACGCATTGCAGTTCATAGTAAGCAGATAGAAATCAGAACGCCAGCGGCTCCGATGTGCTTGAAGAGGTTAAAGGACGCTCCAGGCTGTCACACAGAAAAACAAGGCTCCTCTATATTGGCAGCCGAAACGTACGTTTAACCCCTTTCGCTACGGCGCTTTGGTCGGCATTCTGCCTTTTATTCCGATTGTGCTACACCGGCCACATGTGGCACTTTCGATCGCGATCGAGCCTGGTCAGGGTCGAAGTTCTCGACCGAGATTGGCTCCCTTCCGGCACATTCGCAAATGAGCCAATCGCGATCGAGTAATTCGATCTCAGTCGGGCTCATATCGCCATCGAAAGCACCCCGTGAAACAGGGGTACATTTGAGCAGACGACATCCCCTCCCTGTCTCCTCTAAGTTACAGGAAAACGATTTAGTGCAAGCAGACAATTCGTTGACGAGTCGTACGTAGTTAAATGCACACAGAGGCACTTCTGCAAATTTAACGCCGGGAAAACGAGAGCGGAAAATGTGGTTGACTTGTTTTACGGTACACGGCACGTCATTTCGCTTCAGAAATGCAATTGCACCGCGTGTTCTGCCAACAGCCTTCTGGAATTCTGGAAGCGTCAGGCCTTCATAGATCGGGCACTACATCTGCCTTGCAAACGTTGCTTTCTCGAGGTTGCAGATGCTTCGAGCTGATGCAACGAGCAGTCGCTTCATTGGCGGGGAGCACGTTTTCACTTTGCAGATACAACAACATAAAAAGAAGTATTAAAGAGCGAAAGCTGATTCCACGAGTAAATTTATCGTAGACTGGGAATAGCTAATTCTGTCCATCTTTCTTATTTATATCTGTGTATTTTTCGCATTGCACATAAAGAAGTATGCACTATGTACTTCAGTTATCTCGTTCGTGAAAGGAACGTGATAGCGCTTCGATATATTTAAAGCCAACTTTCATTTATCGCACCAAAAAAAGGAACTTTTATCATGTGAAACTGTAAAACATTAACACCATCCGAACACATAGCCGGGTGATATGTTGCACAGTGGCCATTTTATAACCTAACAGCGGATTGAATTCCACGGGGCAAATAAGTTAGTGACACCGGTTTGTAATTGTGCGCGCGGTTGCGACAGTAACTGTGTGTTGGGGTGTTTCATTTGCTAATATACACTCTTTGAGTAACCTTTTCCACTAACGATTTGTTAAACGTGGGCCCATTTGCACTTCGGTGTGCTGAAAACAAACTCGTCGAAGTGCAAATCCCTCGATTTAGTTTTGTCATTCTTCTAGGAGACGTGATCCCAACTTTTTTCGCCCTGTGCTGGAAATAGTGTTCTCGGCAATCGTTTAATTGCCTAGTCACGCATTTCGCTATCTACATTGCACTTTCTCCCGATAGCTGCAGGGAAGCCGAAACCACGATATGCTATTTCCTGATAAGGCGTGTCACTTTACTCGGAAGATTAGACATCTGTCGGAAGATGCGCCGGCAAGATTTCTTCACCTAGCAGGGACGTTTGCCTGACAGATGAAGTTTGTCGAAACAAGTGTGCTGTGAAGTTAATTATGCAGCGAGGGGTGACGCATTGCTAGCTGAAGGAAGAGACACTTCGCATGTACACTAGCACAATACGCGCCACTGCTCATTGCTTGCAGCCCCGCCAGCCAGCAAATGTACAAGTTAATTGTTCGGGAATTAAAAACTGATCTGGTCAGCGTTCAATGCATGGCGGAAGTGCTACTGAGATGAAGATAGAACGGGGTATAGAAGCAGAAAATGTGCTGACTCTCCACTATTCTTCTATATAAAAAATGAAAAAAGAAAAACGTAAGCATACGGGCAAATAAAGAAAACGCGTGTGTGAAAAGTACGAAGGGGTCACAACTGTGGCTGCGCGGTGATAAATGTTTCGACTTACGGCACTCTCAAAGTGCTAGCTAAGTATTCAAAACTACTTGTCACTGAGAGCGTTGTACGCTTGACTAACGCACTTGACCCCCTTTTCCTTATCATATGGAAGGCTGCAATGATCTCGCGGGCCAGCTGATGGCCATGATTGGACTAAACGGTCGTGTCACAAAAATACAAGGGTGCGCAAACACACACACATACGTCAATGCGCGGCGATATGGGAAGGGTTCGTCTAAGAAAAGAAGAATTATGGAAATTTACGCGCCAGAATCGGGATTCAGAATTCGTGCGTGCTCAACCAGGCCCGCGTATACCGACTGCCATTAACTTGCGGCAAAACATACAACAGTCAAAACAAAACATGTGGCAACGTCAGATTGAAGGGGCAGAGGTGTTCACACTCTGGCTCGAACCCTTCCCATCTCGCCGCGCATCAACAGGTATGTGCAGGTGTAGCCCGGTCTTCCGTGACACGACCATTTGGTCCCGTCATGGTGAACAGCTGGCCCGCGAGTTCGTCGAAGCATTCAACATTAGAAGAAAAGGGACCGATTACGGTATATCGAGTGACAAAGAATTTGAATGCCTAGCTAGGACATGCAGCGTACCATGAGTCCAACATCTTTAGCCGCGCATTCATGATTGTGACGCCTTCATACTTTTCACACATATTTTTTTTAGTTTGAGTGTACGCTAATGTTTTTTTTTTTTAAATACAAGTTTAGAGTAAGCTCATGTGCCCTTTCTACTTCCTTCTCTCTTTGTCTCAGTAGCACTGCCGCCACACAGTCCACGAATGAATGCGTGCATCGAACCACATTATGCTCGCCACAGTTTCAGCAAGCATCCACCGGAGTCGCGTTAAGTAATAATTCGAAATCAAAGCTCACCTGATCTCCTCCGGCTTCTTGGTGTCCATGGCGACTGCGAGCTTGCGGCGGGCAACACCTCCTTCCGTTCCAGCGCTGCCGTCTCACCGTCGAAATCGGTCTGTCCGCAGCACTTTGGACGAGCTCGTTCCACTTCGCGCCGCAACACCGGTAGTCACTTCGGCAAACGTTGACCGTCCGAGCGCCACGGTGCCTCTGTGAGTCCCTGTCTGGCGAGCCCGCGCACTCTCTCAAAGAAACCGCGCTCCGAGAACGGCACCAACCAGCGTTCGAGCGAGTCGAGCGCGTAGCGGAAGAAAAACGCGACAGCCCTGCAGCAGCTCCCCGGAACGAGCAAGATTCTACGACACTAACGAACGAACAGCGAACGAATAACCGCCAAGCAGCAGCATGCAGCACCACTGCGCAGCCGCTGAACAAACACCGATGAGGTGTTCTTTTGACCCTCGTACGGGGTGGCTATGATGTATGTCACACTCTCCGGGTTGATGATGCCTCCGCCGAATCCAAGGACGAAGACACTGTTCGGAATAAGAAATGAGAAGGCAAAGGAGCACTCTAGCAGGAAGAGTTTGTGGAAGAGAGAAGACGAACCAAGCCGAGGATGAGGAGCTGCCGGAGCAGCGGGAGCAGACGAAAAACAGGGGGAGCGGCGGAAGCAGACGAAAAAGTGCCTTCGCTGCGGAGCAGACCACGGGTGAAAACGACGCCGAAGCGAAACCGAAAGGAGCGCTCGCCCCTCTAGCGACGGTAACGGCAGCTACTGGCGTCGAAAACGGCTACGCGCGCGCGCGCGCGGAATGAAAGAAAAGCACGCATATACAGAACAGCTAGCTAGCCGGGCTGGTATACCGGATGATGATCCGGCCTAGAAGCGCCTTCTTATTCTCCCAGTAATGCCGCGCCGCGCGAAACGTGCCTCTCACGCCGAATACTACGCTAACAACCCGAGCGCTGAACGCGGTTGTTACGAGGCGATAACGCGCGGACTCAAACTAGGTCCCTTATTGTTTTGTGTTTCTATCGCGGCGGCGGCGTTCTCGTGGTAGTCGTTGTCAACGGTGTCGTGCGGTTTGGTTGCGGCGGCGCTGGGAGAAAGTCTGCACAGACAGCACCGGAACAGCGCACAGCGATTTCTCTCGGGCGTCGGAGATCGGTCCTTGGGGCGCGGCGGCCGCGGCAGTGTCTCGGTGGCGTTTAAGCGAAGCGCTCGTGTGCCCGGGCCGGTATAGCGTCGCGCCGACGTCGTCTCCTCCGCGCTTTTCCTCTCATCTTCGCCCCGAGGCAAGTGGCGATGGCAGAGTTCCGAAAAAGGGAAAGGGTTGCGCGCTTGCTGCTGCCTACGATGATGCCAGTGCACGACGTCTCCGCACCACTTCTTTCTCACTTACCCTCTCTTCACTCTCTTGAGCGCTCTCTCACTCTCTCGTCCGATTCGGTGCTTCCTTTCCCACTTCTCCTCACGTCTCTCTATCACTTGGTCTCTCTCGCTCTCTCTCTCTCTCTCTGTCTATCTAGCTATCTCTTTCAACATCTCCGATCTTTCTTTCCCAGGTCCCTCCCTTTCTCATCGGTTTCGGCTCACCGACACGATGACAAAACGTCACACTCACTTACCCCCTTCCGCCCTCCAACCCCTTTCTTTTTTTTTTCACAAGGCCCGTACACGCATTGAACATTCTGTCGCGCGCGGACTTTACCGACGTCGACGCCTTGCCGTTGCCACAGGTCGTTCCTACTACATTGCGGGGAAGCGATACTCCAGGGAACCACTCGTTTTTCCGGGGCCCTTATTCCGCCGTCTGCTTGCCTTGTTTTCCTAGAAGACTGGGGTTTGTTTATTCGCGCCATTGATTTTCGTGCCCAAGACGAGAGTGGGGCGCCCGGGGGCTGTCCTAGAGCGGGGATTCCTTCGCGTGAGTCCTCTGAAGGTTTTCTTACAAGGTCGGAGCAATGCAAGCTGTCTCTCCTTTTGCGGTCTATATCGCTGAAGCAGCGGAGCTTTTGAGAGGCGGGTTTGTTTAAAAAAAAAAGAATAATAAGATTAAGAAATATAGAAGTTTTGGAGCAGACAGTGCCTGAGAGACAGCTGGTAGAGTGGTGAACATCAACAAGAAAATTATAATACTAAATGGTAAATACACAACTCTTGCGATCTCACTTGCTAAACCTTTTGAGACGTTCGTTGTTGCCGGCGGCACCAGCGAATTTCCATGGGAAGCTGCTCGTGGGTTTATGTGTGCTACGAGGCACCAGTGAAAGCAATAAAAAGTAATGTTTAGAAAAAGTTTATTTCGACAAGACACGATACGAACACTGAGTCATAATCACGGCACAATTCCACCGGTACGATAACATATAAGAAACGAGACACAGCACGTTTTCAAAGTAAGTAATGTCCGAGTCCTCACGCACCAACATATAAACACATACACCAACGGAAAGGCACAGATACACGTAAACTAAATGCCACATGTGCAATGGCCATTGAGAACCCTTACTTTGGAGTCGAATTGTGAGTGGCAGCTCAGCTTAGAAGCCATAAAGTGCAACCCCCTCATCTGCTATAAATAATACTTTCCATTTCGTTCAACGCTTTCATTAGCGCTTGCGACAATTGTTAAGCTTAAGTAGCATGTTTAACAAGTGCAATATTACGTATGTTTCTTTTTACTCAATCACGGATGTATTCTTGTTGGAGACAATATATACATAAAATAATAGAATGATATTATCAAAAGTGTTTCGTTTCCGAAAAGTACAGACACCCACATTTTTTCTTCCGATTTCTTTTCCGCGCTGGTTCTCCTTCCGTTCCGATGGCGTACTCATTACGAGAGAACCATCGCTCGTGCCACCTTTATGAGAGTGTTAAAGGGCATCTCCGGCGATTTTTTCATGTGCACTGATATTACTAACATTATGAATATACGTTCTAGCTTGCCCTCTTAATATCTCTGCCAAACATTATGGTTGCAAGTCATTTAGTTTTCCTGAAAATGAATTTCGAAGATTGGTTGCGTTCCCGGCTCTTTTCTTTTTACTGGCCACCCTCTGTTCGTGACGCCAGAGACTACACCGCCACTGTCACTGAAATTGTCGCTGAAATCGCTGCTGTCTAGATCGTAAAATCTGCAAACGCTCGCTGTGTCGTCAGGCGACATCATCAGCATCGCTTCTTTGGCGTTAGCGCCGCGGTACAGTCAAGTTGGCGTGTCTAGCCAACGCCAACTTGACAGCACAAGGCCTTTTCACTCCAATCCATGGCGTCATGTTACTTGGCCCGATTGCCATAGAATATAATGGGGATGCTCCCGAGTAGGCAACAGTGATTCTGACGTCACCGCTTTCATCACGCCAGCCTTGTCAATGGAAATTTCGGGCCAGGTATCGTGACGTCATGGATCGGAGTGAACAGGCCTTGTGCTATCTAGCACGCGTTTTGCGTGTTTAAATTATGGTAGTGTAGTGTAGGATCTGACGTCATCGACTCATCATGACGTCACACGAAGCAGCTACCCGTTTCGGTTTCGATGTCTTGTTTATTGATTACTGAAAATTATCGATGGATTTCTAAGCAAATTGAACCACCCCACCGGTGGCAGGACTGTCAATACCATTTGAAAACGACGATATCCTATTATGGTTAAAAAAAAAAACCGGAGTTGCCCTTTAACAGTATACATGGCAACGTTCGAAACTGTCGCTGCAGTGGCTCCCCTCTCGCGTAGGCGTCCTGAAGTGCAGCGAGGAGGCTTACGCCCTGGCAAAGCCAGCACACCACGCCACTGTACCCGTCACCACCTCTGTAACGACCTTCGACTATGTATGCAACGCACACGTTGCAGCTACACCTTACGGCGCTTCACCCGGATCGACGCGTCGCCAGCGGTCGAACCCCACGTCCCCTCCCTGATCGTGGTCTCACAAGGCAGGGCCGGTCTCTCCTACAGCGGCTTCAGAGCGTCTGCTCCTGGACGGACTCCCGGGGGTACAGCAAAGGCCCATCCCCGGCCTGCTCAGCGTGCGGCGAGGCCTAAACAATGGAGCAACTTCTTTGTTTCTGCCCCGCTTTCTCAAAAATTTGAGAATCCGTTCAACTCTGTGAAGATGGACGACAAACGGAGCTGTATAGCACATCACACAGGGTTAGACAAAGAGCACATGTTCATTTTGATCATTCGGTAATATTATAGTGACGATTACTCTGTGACTACTGTGATACACACTGATTGGCTAGCTTAGAACTTTAGACAGAATCTCGACCAAAGTTAAATCTGTAGACGACCGTTGTTGAGTAGTTGAGTAACTCGGATTGGTGTGGCACTTCAAACGATACGCTTCTAGCACAAACTGAGTGAACCATTTCATGTCTGCTTTTGAAATGTCCACATTCAAGTCTCCAACGATGATCTCAGGTTATACTACCATCACGGCTAAACCATGCGAAGTGCGGGGTCTTGAACTTCTCTACATCACGTTTGAGTGTGCCTGGAGATATATGCACAGTGGTTATCACAATTCCGCCTTTCGTTTGCAGGGCACAGACATCCCCACAGTCGGTGGCATTGCACTCTCGCGAGTCAAGGCTGTATGGTTGTAGATACATGTTGTCCTTTGCGTATTGGCGGCGAGAAGTTACGGAGTCGCCATCTGTCGGAAGCGCCTCGCTTGCGTAGTATGAGTGATAACGCGACGCGCTACCTCGTAGGTTTGGCTGTTGGCGCTCTATAAAAACACCACGCGGGAGCCCTCCTCGACATTTCTGTAAGTACTCTCGAAACGAGAGATGTTCTTTAGTGCCAAAAGTAATGTTCTTGAGCAAACAGAGCGCGCGAAATGGTTTACAGACGCTTTCTCTTTAGCGAATACGTGCAGTGAAAGTACACTGCGCGCTGTCACCGCGATGGAAGTCCCCCGAGCCGGTTTCTTGCGCGAAAGGACATGAGTAATCTCTGAGAGCTAACTAGTTAAAACATGTTATTATAGTGCATGGGCTGTCTGTATAACCAAATGGAGCATAACAGAATGAAGCCCCAATGCAGCGATCGCACGGGTTCGCAGCGATCGATTGCGCGCCTGCATGCATGCCCGCGCACAATGTTTCGCTTTCGCTGCAAGCGCGTTTTCGCACCGTGCCGTGAGCTTTAGACCGCAGCGTATGAGCATTTGACCGTACACAAGCAACCATTGTTGCGTGAACGCTATCAGAGCTGTTCAAAAACAGTTTCGTTATAGTTATAACAAAAATTGTCTTTGTACAGCTCTGATAGCGTGCAGGCAAGAATGGTTGCCTAGGGAGTTCGACACCTACGGCGACTTGCGATGTGCCGTCGCTACGATTCAATCTTTTTTTTTTATTTCTTCTACATCACTGGACGTTTCAATATTTACTTCTCAAGTTGCATCGCACTCTATGCTCGTCGGTCTCCTCAGCGAGCAATTTCCCGCTGCTTCTTTCTTTCTTAATCCAGTATACATACATCTATTGCTTGGTTCTAACACAAGCACGAGCATAAGCCATGCCTTCTTTTAATGTGCTTTTTGCCGTTCCCTTACCATTCAAGTGGATATGCCAGTATATAGCAGCAACTAGGTCATGGATCAAAGCTTCACGACATTAGCCGGGCAGCGCGCGCTTTCTTCTACCCACCGCGAACATCGCGGCACCGACGCCGTAGCAAAAATCTTCCGCGCGGAAGTGCTTGCTGCAAACCGAAGTTGTAGCCGATGGCTGCTTGCCGATTCCAAAGGTTTTGCGTTCCAAGTTTTGCGCAGCTCCTTGTCCCGCGGGTATACGTGTAAAGGCCGACACCGGGCTCCGTTGCGTACGTCCGGCACTGTGGCAGCGAGCAGTAGCCTATACCATGTTGGAGGCCTTCAAAGGCAGCCGCTACCTATTATAGGGCTTTCCTGTTTTGTCAAGTGGACACCCGAAGAAGGAAAACCTACCCGCTTAGTCAGAACCGCAGCGCAGGTGCGACTTCAAACTTTCGTTTTCAGTTCGCGCTTCGGCGCTTCCGAAGCAACCGACGCGGCCGCTGTGTCCATGTGATCTCTCACACCACGTCACGCCAACGGTAGGGGCCAGCATTTCCGGTGGTGGAGCTCGTCCCCAATATGACAATGCCTCCTGCTCGTGAGTCCATGCGCTGTTGTTGTTCGCAAACAATTCTAGTATAATCGACTTGAAACGATGCATCTTGATTGATTCATTTCATTTATTATGATCTATTATTATTATTATTAGGAGCAGAGTGCTTGAAGCATGCTTCCCCTCCGCCGCAGGTCGGCCCAGTATTTGACTATGTCCGGGATCGGCCCACATTTCTAGCCACAGACGCGACAAATGCATAGGGGGTAGAGCTATATACAGGTTCGCTGTAAAGAAAAATGTACTAAATGGGTGACGGCAACCAAACATTCCATTTTGACAGTAATAGATATATAAATATTTTGGTTTACAAGAACAAAATATAAGAACACTCTAACCTCAACATCTCCCCCTAAAGAAAAAAATAAGGTGTGCAATATCAACAGGGATGATACAAGCTGCGAAATGCGACGAAAGAATGTGCTGACTAACGAATTTCAAGTCACGCGTGTCTCCTGAGACACGCCACTTCCTTTTATTCCTGCCTTTTGCTGGCGAGGTGACAGCCACTTGACCTGCACTTCTGTCACCCTCAATAGATATAAAGGACTCTCTACCATACTCTGTAATGCCCTAGGGCCCTGAAGGTATCTGAATAAATAAATAAATAGGTAAATAAATAAATGTATAAATAAATAAATAAATAAATAAATAAATAAATAAATAAATAATCTTCAACGGCAGTTTATAGTCGATCTCGTTCCTACACACATCGCGGTACGTGCTCCATTTCACGAGTACGATGCTGTTTTACTCCTTAGATTACACGCAAGGTCCTGAATGCGGGGAACGCTAGAGTTTTCGAAAATGCTTCATCACATCCAGCCATATTGAACGGGAGTCGCTAAAAAAATTTGCCCTTTTCTCGATCATTGCTTTCGTCTTATTTGGCCTTTCTTGACTCGAGTGGAGAAAACTGCATGTGCTCGTAATCTTAGTACTCATCTTCTGCTTTTGCTTTTTCAGATTTTTTTGCGGATTTCATTTCTTTTTCACCAGGCGAAGAGAAGTAGCCGGTGCAATCTAAAGCGCCAATCTCTATTTGAATATAATATCACTAAAGTAACTTTAGTGTATTGCTTGCTTACGGGGTTATGTAGCCTGGCAACAAAATTAATTTAGCAGGTATTCGAAAGCTAAGAACATCAATAAAGTGCGTTTTGCTGAAATGTATGTGTGCGCGTGAGCGGGGTGGGAGAGGGGGGGAGAAAGCAATACCAATTGTGTGCGGCCTACATATCAACTCTGTCTTACCCACCAGCTGGTGTAATTTCAGAGCGCTTTGCCGCAGCCTTTCTGCAGCGTGGTTTCGCGTTCTGCATTAAATTCAATGTCCTCTCGAACAAAACGGCCAAACAGCAGTTACGGCAACAAAGCTCATCCCCACGTGCAATGCCTTTTAACATGTTGTCACATTCATTCATTCATTCATTCATTCATTCATTCATAATCCCTTGTGTGGGGCATTGAGTAAGGGGGCAAACAAAACCTCAATAAAAGGTTACACTTGGTGACAGACAACAAAAACAATAAAAGAAGAAGAGCAGAATTCAACAAATACAAGCCTACTGAAGTTCTGACAACAAAACTTGCCAAAACATTATTAGCGTTCAGTACGCTCAACAAGTTATCGCTACCAGTGCACTTCATTCGCAGAGGTTTTAATATACCATCAAAATACACAAAGGTGAAAAAAGAACAAATGCCAAAGGCATTTCTTCTTAACGTGTGCATTCGAGTATTTTTTCCTCGTTAAATAGCGCGAGTTGTCACACGCTGACTGCTTGGCTCAAGGTTATTTTCTTCGGTGCGCCAATAACAGTGAAACGGTGGGCACCCACATAGGCTCGTATCTGCTAAACTGGATGTTTGTACATGCGAGAGCGACTGTGGGAAATTCCATAATCTTATAATCACGTAACAAGCCAAATAAAAACAAAAAAGAACAATAGAAATGCAATGGAAGTGAGGAAAGCATTACCCAACTTTGTCGTTGATAAAGATGAGATCCACTAATTTGAACGTGCATTAGCTATGTGCTTTAGTATTGCGTAACTTTGTGTGTTTCAGTACCTGAGTGTGTGTATGATTGTATATGTGACTTTGACTGTGTATTATTATTAAGACGGTATGTGATTATCTATGCTTGTAACCCTCCCTGCAATAACCCCAAATGGCGGTTGACGGTATAATTAAAAAAAATTAAAAAATCAATTTCACCGGTGTATCCGTGAACTACGCTGCTCCTGTCCGTGGCGGCGCACATAGCATGGCCAACGTAGCCTAAACGTTGGTCCACATTAAACTCTAAACTGAGCAGCAGGCGTGTTAGCTCGGGCCAAACTCTCTGCTTCCATTCAGATAAATTCTCTCTTTCACCGTCTTTCTCTTGGGCAGAGTGCATGCAATATTCGCCGTACTTACAGCGGTACCCGTGACAGACCTATGGTCGCAACGCGGTTTGTTCCTGATAATTATGTGTAACATTTCCTCTTGATGCCGTAAGGCTAAGTAACGCAATAATAATAATAATAATAATAATAATAATAATAATAATAATAATAATAATAATAATAATAATAATAATAATAATAATAATAATAATAATAGTAATGATAATAATAATAATAATAATAATAATATTTATTGCCACTTTGTAGAGGATACAGAGAGGTTCAGGCCCGTCAAAGCCAACAGGAGGCTTGAAGGACTGGGCCCGGCAGTTTGCGGCAGAGGTTACAAAATGGCAACAACAAGCAAAACATTGAAAGGAACAATAGGTTCAGCTGAAGAAATAGAAAAACAAGGCAATCACAAAGCCAGTGTCAAGGACATCCGTACTAACTCCAAGGAAGCAAAGCTTATAATACATAATCTCATACGTCTAAGCATCAACTGTAAAAGAACAAAAGAATCAACTCAATGTTCTCAAATGGGTTTTTAGGTTCCGCATAGAGTTTATAGCAAAAAGTTCTTCTGGTAGCCCATTAAAAATGTCCGGCACATAAGCACACCGACGTGCCTTTCCATACCTTGTTACACTCCGTTGTACAACATATCGAATGGTATTTCGCAACTTCCGGTTAGGATCATATTTAATTAAAAATTCTGAATTCCAAAAGTGGCGATGAACAACTGTTTGTACAAAAAGAGAATGGAATGAAGGAAGACGTAAGAAGCTGAAAATGTCGGCCCCGGAAGGGATATGACAATTATATGCAATGCTCTTTGACATGTTTTTTAAGATGCTATCAATTCGGCAATGCCAACGGGAAGGACATGACGCAAATAAGGTAATTCCGTATCTAAGAACACTATACGCAAGTCCATAAATTACAGTTTTTTTTACATACATTGGAGCCAAAGATCTGATATTAAAGAGTAACCATGAAACCTTCCGCAGCCTGGTACAAACGTAAGCCAAGTGATCATGCCATGATAAACTGCTATCGAAAATCACTCCGAGGTATTTGAACGAATTTACATATTCAACGGGTTCGCAACGACAAGAGAGAGAATCATGATCATGTAAGAACACTCGTTTGTCTATAAGGGCTGTCTTTAGCGGATTTCTGAAACATATTATTTTGGTTTTCTGTGTGTTAACTGAAATTCCGTTATCAGCGAACCATTTCATTACATGAATCACGTTTTCCTGCAACGTATTAACTGCAGTCTCGTAGTTTATATGTCTTGTGAGCAAAACAGTGTCGTCTGCGTACTGAAATATGGAACACTTGGAAGTTATTAAGCTCAAGTCATTTGTGAATATATTAAAGAGTAGTGGGGACAGAATGGATCCTTGTGGTACACCAGCCTTCACAGGCAGCTTGCTACTATATTCTGATTGGTTGTTTAAACTAACAACTTGAGAACGACCACTCAAAAAATTCTTGAGAATGGCATAAAAGGGACCTCGAAAGCCTAGTAAGTACAGTTTTTCTAAAAGAATAGTATGGTTAACAGTATCAAAAGCTTTCTTTACGTCTAGAAAGAGGGCGCAGCTAAACGAGTTTCCCTCAAATGCTGCGTACAATTCGTCTGCAAATTCCTCTAGAAGATGTATGGTGCCCCTTCCTGGGATAAAACCATATTGACGGTTTGAAAGGACAGCAAATTTGTTTAAGAAGGACATCATGCGTTCAAATAGAAATTTCTCCAGTATTTGGGAAAGGATCGGCAAAACAGAGATCGGTCGATAGTTCTCGACTGCGTTCTTTTGACCTCCCTTGAACAGTGGTCTTACAATAGCGGTCTTCAGCTTTTCTGGCAAGACGGCATGATAAGACGGCATGAATGATAAGACGGCATGAATGATAAGACGATTGAATGAACATGAATGAACATGAACATGAATGATAAGACGGCATGAATGATAATAATAATAATAATAAATCTCCTTTAGATGGACATCGCTTGGAATTACTGTCACATACCCACTGTGGGGACTGACCAAGAATAGGGTAGTTTAAAATAAAGTAACACACAGACAAAATTTGAAAACCGGCATTTTAGAAGGAGGACATAGATGGGCGAGATCGATATTGTGAAAATATACGAATAAGTGAACAACGTAAAAAGAAAACAAAGTTCAAGCTCAGATTGTTTGAATGAAAAGGTGCAATACTGAATTTGAGGTTTAAATCTCATTGGCTCTACAATAAGGCCTTGGATGACAACGCAAAACTTCCTGTCTCTGTGCCCGCGAGTAGTTGTACCCGAGGATAGTAAATTTTGGACAGTTGATTCAAGTCTAAGAAGGCGGAGCAATGCTTTTAATGTTCTTTTTTCCTAAACTAATAAATTGTCGACAACATATGAAAAAGATTTCCTGACGTGTCGCGTATCGTCATGAGGTTGATCGCCGCCGCGTCAACACATCAGCCAACAAGTACACCAAAAACAAACGCTATCGCCAACCGGGATTTATTACCGGTACTTCTCCGTGTGAGCCGCCGTGCCTTCGTCGTGCCGTCATCGTCGTTCCCGCGGTGTTAACGCGGCTCTTGTGCCATCGTCATCGCCGACGTCGTTGGCAAAAAGCGTTGGTAAAGGTAAAACGTAATAGGCGTTGGTATAGCGATGTCTTGCATGTCAACAAAAGTTGTAGTTTCCTCAAACAGTGGCGTGCTCTCTTTGCATACGAGAGGCGCTTATACTTCACAGCGATGACGTTGTCGAACCCACTTAATGAGTTGTCAAACTCGCGATTGATAATCTACGCCCTTTTACTGAGAGTCCCAAAGTTATGGGAACTGTCCCGGAAACCTGCTCCATTACATTACGAAAGGGTGATGATCTACGCGATTTTCTTTATTTACCGTCGCACCAGCTGAAAACATTTCTTACAGAGGTACAGAAAAAGAGGGGGGAAAAAAGAAGGCGTCTCACTAATTTCCACCCGCTTCGCATCGATATGCGCGCATGTTTAAACCGAGTCCAACGCACGAGACGTTGCACGCGGCGGGGCTGAACGTGGACTCGTGCCAGAAGCGAGCTGTCATCGCCCCGAGGGGAAATACGTAAACTTGACCCTGTACGAGAGCATGCCTGCAAGGGCATTCAGAAGTAAAAGAGAGAGAGAAAAATAAAGGAAAGAAACGAAAAACAGTTAAGATGGCCGTCGACGAGTCGGGATTGTGGTAAGCGCTGTCTGCGCACAGAAGCAGCTCTCCGTCCAGAAGCTGTGCGCCTAATGTTCACCACAGCCACGAAGCGGCGGCGCTTCCTTAAATATTGCGAAAGGCCGCATATCCTTCCTTGGAGCGCACTCGATTGAGCAGTAAACACGGCCTTCGGTTTTACGAACGAATAAACGAAGGTGAAAGGACACCACTTCCTTCGGAGAGAGAGAGAGAGAGAGAGAGGGACAGCAAAGAGAGGAAAGGCAAGGAGGAAAGCGCGAAGATCAAAGAGCCTGTCTCCGGGGGGAGTCGGGCGGACGTGCAGAAACAATTTGGAGCACCGGCACGTGGCTATTCTTCTGCGTCGTCTGCTTGGGTTTCGCTTTTGACGACGCCTTCTGACGGCCGGCAGGCGAGTCAACTATACGGCGGGAACCCTGTATGCATGGATTAAGAGGTTAACAACCCGTGGAAGAAAAGAAATAGAAACCCTCCTTTTTTTGTGGCCAGCAGGAACAATGCGCCGTTGCTTCACGGTTTCGGCTGAGTGTTCTTTCGGCAGGAAATTTCGCAGACGAACGATTAAAATGCGAAGGAGGGAGCCGTGCAGCGTTAGGTGCAAGCGAAACGTCTGTGACAGTATTGGTAAGGCGAATATTGCTTACTATTTATGATTGGTCGGAATTCGGGCAGTCGCCCCTCGTGGTATAGCGATGGGCGTGGTAAGGAGAGTGTAGCTGCGGCGGTGACCAATCCCGAACAGTACTTGCGTACAGAAAATTCTGTTAATATGGGCCCTTGATATCACAAACAAAATCATGTTATAGACACTTGGACAGACTGACAGATGCGCATACATACATACATACATACATACATACATACATACATACATACATACATACATACATACATACATACGTACATACATACATACATACATACATACATACATACATACATACATACATACATACATACATACATACATACATACATACATACATACATGCATACATACAGGCAGGTCGACAGACAGACCGAAAGGCACCGTAATGTGCGTGAAATATCAAAAGAATTATAATCGCATTAACTTCAAGTGTTTAAAAATTATCCGGATTCTTCAACTGTGCCGTCTCTCAATCCCTTTGTATTTCTCATTCTACAGACGCCTTTTTATTGACAAACGGATTTCTACCTGAGCCACAGGAGTGGGTTACCATGTTTTCAGTGCTGCTTTGACATCTTGGAATATTCCTTGAAAGTGCTCATTGGCTTCAGCCGACAAAAACGTTGACAAATTGCCCCCCCCCCCAAAAAAAAAAAAAATAGAAGAGAGAGAGCGAGGGAGAGAACCAGTCTAGAAGAACTTGGAAGGACACCTACTCGAAGTGAACCTAACGACACCGTCGGAAGTCTAACGATGAATGAAATAAATAGCAAGATGCGTGAGGACAACCGTCCGAAAATTAAGTTAATCTTCACACACAAGTAATTAGCGGCGACGGTCCTGGTGGAACTGGTTTCAAGTTTCGCAGTACTTGGGGGCAAAGATCGTGGCGATACACAGACTTAATCAGACGAGGGGTTTCCTAATACCTTCAAAACGCAGAAACAAAAGATTGTTGGTGAGGTGTAGTAAAAAAAAAAGCAAGCCTTGCAACTATCGGCCAGTGCTAATAATGTTCGAACGCCGTTCTCTGACGTTCCTATACGGACGCCTTGTCTACCATCAGCAAATCGAGTTAGGAGCGGGCAAGGAGGACCACGAGATTTTGCTTAGTTTCTAGGTTCAGTTATGTTCTGGTTGGTGCTAAGGACTATTTGCCTTATGAACCAACTTCCGGTGTTCCCCAAGGGTCTATCTTAGGCCCATTATTTTTGAACGTCTTCGTTAATAACCTTAAAGAACGTTCGCGTTATTCGCGTCTCCTTCTATACGCTGACGATATTAAACTTGACCGCGAAATAGAATCAGAGCAGGATTATGATATTTTAACAGGAAGATATGAATTCTGTTGCGGAGTGGTGTGCTTCCATCTTTTGCGCATTATTCTAACGAAGACACTTGTTGTTTCCTTGAATCCCAAAATGTGCAATTTACTATACGAATATTCACTTGACAACATTCGCTTGAATAGAGCGAGTTGTACGCGTGTCTTGGGAATATTGGTTGACTCGCGGCTAGCTTTCGAAGAACATGTTTCAAGCATCGTTAATGCATCCTACAGGAAGTTAGGCCTCATATCAAGAATGACTAAATAGTTTACGAATATTGATCACCTGCGTTTTTCTCTCGTATTCTTCTTTTGTGCGCTTGAAGTTAGAGTTTATTTCTGTTGCACGGAACTGTATTAATTTGACCAATGTTGCAAAAATTGAATGTGATCAGCGACGTTTCATTCGTATCCTGTACAATCGATTTCTTAGATGCCGTGTATCTCATGTCAATAAGCGTGTACTGCGCATGTTCAATATTAGACCCCTTAGAAATAAGACGGAAATGCCGTGATTACTTATTCTTGTATGAACTAATTCACAACCACTTCTCCTGTCAGCGGTTACTTGTCAGCTGTAACGTTCTGTGCGCCTCGCCCCAACTTGCGCAATCCTTACATTTTCTATACGTGAATTTCTCTTGCACCTCTAACGCTATACCACGTCTTGTAACGCAACAAAATACCTTGCGTTATGATTTTGATATATTCAGCTGCACTATTTGCTAATTGCCTGACTTCTGTCTTTGATTATTTCAATTTTTGTCGCATTTTGTACTATCGTTGTTTGAGATATTCTATTTTGTTTTTCGGTTTTACGTTCTTTATGTAACACAACTGCACCAATATTGAGGCGGGAAGCTGTTCTTGGGCACTTTCGTAAAACAAATAGACGAAATGAAAACAAATGGTGCAGGTTCATTCGCTAAATATCGCGGGACTATGCCACTGTCCTCAAAAAGAACCTTTTATTTTCTTTTTCAAGGCTGTCGTATATAAAACATTAATGCGTCGCATTTGTTGGCCACGGTCTCAGTTCTCTTTCATCTTTTTTTTTTTTATTTAGTGATATCCGCTTAAGTCCATCTTCTCTCGTACAGTGGTTTCCGAGATTCGGCTTTTTCCCAACGCTGCAACCCCTTTTACCGAAAGACGGGAGCATCAACACTCCTTAACGAATATATGGTGCGCCATATACCCCGGTTCCCGTCGTGGTTCTCTTTATCACTCCATCATCTATTTCCTCTCGCCGCGTTTGTTTATTTTTCGTTTTTTTTTTCTTTTCGTGAATGATTTCGCTTTCAGTCCGTCGCCGACGCAGCAGACACCACAGTATATGCCGTTTGCGTTGGCCATATAGCAGCAATCGAAGTAATTTCCACGTGGGGACGCCACAGCAACGCGTCAGCGAGAAAAAAAAAAAAAAAAAAAAACGCTGTGTACCACAGCGTGGCTCACCGCATGTCTCTGTACGAAGAAAGTGATTGCAGTGCGTGTTGGCTCTGGCGGCGAAAGCCAGTTCTCTCCCCTTCCTTTCTTTCTATTTCTTTTCCTTTTTTTCTGTCTGTTTCTTTTCCTTTTCTTATTTCTTGTCTCGTGGTTTCCCGGGCCGTTCGGCGGCTTCGCGAATGTTCGCGAAAGAGTCGATTTGAATTTTCAAGCGCGCGTAATCAGGATAGACCACCCGTCTGTCGGTGCGTCCTGTTTGTACAGGCTTTAAGAGGAAGGCGTATTTTTAGCACTATCGTCCGTCAAACTGCGTCGCGGGAAAGAAAAAAAAAGCGAAGAGAGAAGAAAAGACTGAAAAAAAAAATGAATCCAAAAGCCGTATCATTCTGCAAAGGCTTGGCGTACTTGAAGAAAAGTGTGTTAGACCATCTTTATGTTCAGTCTTAAAAATATGTATCAAATGTAGTGGCTGGTGAAATATGGGTACGAGTTGTATAGAAACATCAGAAAAAAAAAATAAAACGTCCAATATGGGAGTAGCGGTGCATATTTGAAAGAAAATTAACGAAAGTTTTCATGTTATAGACAGTATTATCAGTGGTAGTGGCGGGGGCGAGTAGTATGCTAGTTCTAAATGAAATTAAGAAGAAATAACGAAATCTGGGAATAATTGACAATGGCTGCAGACATAAGGGCAAAAGAAAATGCAATATTTTGAAATCTTTCAAATGAATATAGTTCAATTCCGTTAGATAGTGCGAGCAGAGCTAGAAAATATAGGCTTTATGATGCATTGCTTTATCTTCGCAGGTTTTGCGATGGTGGCGTTTGGGAACATATAACCTAAGGATTCATAAATCACCGGCGACGGCTAATGCATGTCGGGAAGTGCAGTGCAAGCAAGTTTTTGCACTCAGTTTTGTGACGTGAATCGACGCATCATTGCTCCTTTTGTTGTCTTGCTTTTATGCACAGCAGCTCTTTAAAAAAGTCAACATTGCTTCCGCTAGAGCGTTCAAAGAAAGAATCAACACTTTCACAGGTTCAGTACGTATTTTACGTTGGCCGCCTCTGCATAGAACAGTAATGAGCGGTGGGACCGTGCAAGGCATGATGCAACGTATATGTAGGGTCCTTCTTTTTCGGGTTTCATATTGTTCTACATTTCTTTGGGGTGAAATCGAATCTTACTTTAGGGCTGAGCACTGGAGAGAGAAACTGGGATTTTCTCTTGCCTGGTAGCTTAAAGTTCGAGACCTTTGTGGGAACTTTCGCTAGAGATCAGTACTGCCGACGTAGTCTCCTTTTGGACACAAACGTCTCTTTATCAGACTCCTATAACACTTTTATGGCTTTTATTTAAGGAAGCGCTATCAATGAGAGCAGCATGCAAAAAATAAAAGCTAAGCTTCTCGCATGTAATGTGACGAACATATCCATAAAAGTCCTCTTCGGCAGACATTATGTGCACTTTTTTGAAGAAACCACGTAAAAGCAACAACAACAACAACAAATGTAGATGTGCTTGGTGATCCCTTGTTTGCATTGTTCACTGCACATTAACGTAGACAAAAAAATAGCACATATAGTAGTGCACACAGGCCTGCCTCGCAATAGGTGATAGTCTTTTCCTTATCTTGACCCGTCGTGGTGGCTCAGCGGGAATGCCAGCGATAACGGTGTACGACTACCGGCCACGTCGACCACATTTTCGATGGTTGCGAAATGCAACAAGTATGCTCGTGTACTTGGATTTATATTGCACGGTAAATAAGTCCGTGTGGTCAAAATTTTTTCCGTAGCAACCTTCCCCTCCCCCCCCCCTACCTCCACTACGTCGTGCCTCGTAATCATATCGTTTTTTCGGCACATTAAAAGGCCAGAGTTGTTTCTTTCTTTTTTCTTATCTTGCGAGCCCTGGTCGACTTTCGTAGTCATTCGCACTTTGGTGGACATTGCTCCGTCTATCTCAGGCCAGTCGGGCCTTAGAACGGTATACCTGACTCGAGAAAGAAATAAAAAATAAAAAACGTCTTCTCGATAATCTCCCAGCTGACGCGTACCCCGATGCAGAGCAACGTCGGTGCAGAGTCCTTACAACCCATCCCGCCCGTTTACACAAGCATGCGACGCGCGAAAAAACGCGATGCGACGACGTACGCGCCATTGTCGCGTTCACATAAGCGCAGCATATACTCAAAGGGCAACAACCTTTCGCTCACTGAAGGAGCTGCTGAATACACTACGCATGTCGGTTATCGCTCGAATGCTAATCGAAAAGGAAGCATATATTTATTTATTTATTTCAAGTACCTGCAGCGCCCGGAGGCATTATTTCAGGGGAGAATACACAGTGTACGTAAGCTCGACAAAATACATAACTGATCAACAAAAATGTCACATCAGTAGTAATGTTCACGCCGCTATAAATTCAACAGAAATGCTCCGAACGATGCTTTAGTGCGACAATCAGCAATTTCCCGCGATAGCTGATTCCTCTGTGATATTGTGTGTGAAAAAAAAATAACAAGAATGCTTGAAGACGTCTGTTCTACAAATAAGTCCTCTTATTTTTAAATCGCCCGCGTATCGCACACATGTATACAAATAACAATGTTGAAACCAATGTATCTTCACCACTTGCTCGCACAAGAGTTTCGTAATGTCTTTTATTCATAGCATTTACGAAAGCGCGGAAATTGTGTGTGTCGGGGGGGGGTCACGTATAACCCGATTTTCATAAAACTTGCCGGGGCAGGGGCTGTGGGCATTGGGAATTACCGGGAATCATCGGGTTTTACCTCAACATGAAGGACCCTACGCATCCAGCGTCAAACTGCGCAACACCGCGGCCACTCAATGGCTATGCCGCTCAGCCTCTGAACACCGAGGCCGCGGGTGAAAGCAGCCCGCGAATGTCGGCACAGTGCTTCGAGCGGCCAGTCTCCCGGCAATCTCGCGTGTATATTCGCGTGCTTCCTTCCCGCTCGGAAAAACACTTTTGCGTAGCACGTATTGAGCAACAGAATTCTCTATCGGGAGTTTTTCGTGTTGCTTTACAATATTTACAATATTATAATATTATATTACAATATTATAATATTTGAGAGGTTGAATAATTAATTAAGACTAGTCATGTAAGTGGGCACAATGCAAAAGAAAAAAAAAATACTCTGGGTATCTACAAGCGACGGCAAACAACATTACCTTGGCTCTGTACAGCTACGTGGCATTTGCATATCTTTAAATCTTGCTGCAAGAGAGTTGGGACACCCTATGTCCGCGGGATCGAATCCCGGCCGCGGCGGCCGCATTTCGATGTAGGCGGAATGCGAAAACACCCGTGTGCTTAGATTTAGGTGCACTGTTAAAGAACCCCAGGTGGTCGAAATTTCTGGAGTCCTCCACTACGGCGTGCCTCATAATCAACAAGTGGTTTTGGCACGTTAAACCCCATAATTTAATTTGTTTTTTAACACCCTGTGTAGCGGGCGTAGATTGTTAAAGGAAAGGAAACGAACGCAAGACAGATGACAATTATCGTTTGGGGACGAGATGGGACGCAAATGGTGAAATAATTTTCGGAGTGCATTTGAACGGAGCATAAGATGACAAAGTTACTTTCTGCTTGCATGATAGAATTCCTGAAATCCACATTTTCAAACAATTAGAATTTCAGATTACCCCCCCCCCCAAATTGTGCGTAGAACAATTAAAATTCTGAACAAAATTTCCCTTAATAAGTCTAAATATTTAGATTTTGTTGTTCACGGCAACAAGAAAGGTTTCAGTTTTTCAGGCAGGCATCACCAGGAAATGTGTTGTGTCGTTTTGTTCAAAAGCGCCGCAGCTTTGAAAACGTGCCGACGTCGAAGTGACTTGGCAGCGTCCCACACCTCTTCTTTGGAATTATTCCAGGTCGGATAGATGCAAGGAGGCTTGGAGAACCCGCGCATAGTTTTAGCGCGTTCGTTATATAAAGATGCATGCCATTAAGCCGAGATATAGCTTTTTACTTTTACGATGGGATTAACCTTCTCGTCGGTGCCAAGTGTTTCACGCGGAGATTCTAGCATTTAGCGAACGCAATATGGCACCGCCTGTCACCGTCTTTGTCGTTATGTGCAAACAAACGTACGACACCGCATAATGCGTCATCATCACAAACGTGCTAACGTTACCAGAACTCATTTGAGTTGTATCACGTGATCAGTTTCCTTAATTTTTTTCTTACCCGCCATGGTGGCTTTCCTATAGCGCCTACGGTGTGGCCGTTGCTGAGCACGAGGTCGCGGGATCGAATCCCGGCCGCGGCGGCAGCATTTCGATGGGGGCTAAATAAAGAAACAAAACAAAAAACGCGACCGTGGTCAAACTGAAACCGGAATACCCCACGACGGCGTGCTGCATAATGAAATCGCGGTTTTGGCACGTGAAGCCCCTGAATTCAATTCAGATTCAATTAAATTTTATTTCTTACAGTTTTGCGTCTCTGCGGTGTTTCATTTGTTTATGCTTGACGTCATCGTTGTCTTCGGGGCAGCTGACAAGAGAGAGAGAGAGACACGGAGAAGGCAGGGAGGTTAGCCAGTGTAAGTACCTGCTGGCGAACCAGATGGGAAGATGGGTAAAGGGAATAAAAGGTGGTAAAATAAACAAATAAAAAATCAAAAGAAATAAAGGGACGATAATTCACATAATATTGCGCTGCTACGCGCTAAAACTTTCAAAGTCGGTCGCACAATTCACAAGCCCTTAAGAACTTAGGAAGCTGATAATATTTTATATATTTAGGTCTGATAAGTGACTGTAAGAATAATCTGGGGAAAATAACAACAGACCTGGGGGATAACATACAACTGAAACAATCAGGAATAAGCGTACAAAATCCAGAGGAATATACAGTGTTTTTTTTTCTTTAGCTTGAACAGCGTTTAAGAACTCCCAATTCATTCTTTCATACAATATACTACTTAAGCTATCAGGAATGTGGGTATAAAATCCAGTGGAACTAATCATGTATACTTTTCTTTAGTTTAAAAGAAAATTTTAAACAGATTTCATTCATTCATTCATTCATTGCGTTACCCTAAGGGCGATGTGGTATAAAAGGGGCTGGATAATGGTGGTCAAAAAGTTATTTGAATAGAAATGCAAAACAGAAATCAGAATTTGCGTAAATTAAAATGACAGAAGCGTAGTAGAGATTATTTCATTAGGAAGTCCATAGGGTGGTTCAATTTGCTCTGGTAGATTACCCAACAGGCGCACATTACTTTCATGCCAAGCAGCAATGTTCAGATAGGAAATTAAAAATATAGAATAATTCACTTGTTTTAGATCTACATATTTGAACACATGGTTGAACTGAGCGCGTGATGCAGCAGTTAGTAGTCATGTCTGCTCAGCACAAATCCTAAGCCTGTCATCACCTTCGAGACATCCGTCCCTAAAGTGTGTTATGAAACGAATTGGCGTTGCAGTTAACCGTTTTGAAAAAGCCTCTTCAGATGGATATCTTAGAGTGCTGCAAATGTTAGGTTTTCTCTTAAGCATACGCGAATTCACTACAGCGCAGCCCCATTTTACAATTATAGTACGTCATGAAAGTGACTGATTCAACAAGTTAACTAATGAATCTTTTCACTCAGCTGCCTGGACATAAATGTCCACCCTTCACACATTTTAGCTGAACTGGCGAAATCACACTATCTATCCCAATCTATGTTTTTACAAAATCTGTAAAACCTAAAAAAAAGGAGACAATCTATATGAAAGTGTGTTCGTTCCCTTTGTAAGCGCAACGCACTCTCACGATCATGTTCCCGAAGTGACCGGTTTAGCTCTTCACAAAGTCCACTCGTCCAGCCTTCTTTGCGCAATGAGTTCTGCAGATACTCGCTTCGAGCTTAGCCAATGCGGGGCGATTCTAGATATTAAAACGCCCCTGAACGTTCTAAATCTCGTTCTTCTTTTTTCTTTCCTATCCTTCCTTCTTGGCATGAAAAAAAAAAAAACGTGCACTCTCCACTCGACTGAGCAATAATATTTGCCGCATAGCGCTTTGTGTTTGCTATCGAAGACGAGTAGACGTGAGAGATTCGCTACGACGTACGGAAACTGGAGAGGCCTCTATAAGGGCGAAGCATGTTGGGTAAGCTCGAAAGAGGAAAAAATGCGCGACACCTACCGAAATCTAAGTACCCACTGTATTATAACACTCTTATTCCCATCTTTCTTCATTAGCTTTCATTTCTTTTCTTCTTTTTTAAAATTTCCTTTCGCAATCACCTCACGCAACGGCGTTTCGAAACCACTGTTTATCCCCAGAAGCTCTCGCGAGATAAATCTGATTTGAATCGCCCCAAGGCGTGTACGCGCGCTTAAAAAGATGGTCGGAAGCTGCGGAAAGAGTTACTCGCCTGGCCCGAGAGAGAGAAAGTCTTGTCGAACAAAAAGCGTGGAGGGCCATTTTTGAAACGGTCTCGTTTCGAAATGCGCCACTCTCGCGCTTCTCGGATGCGCTTAAAACTCCTGTCTCGAAGGGCGGAGTATAGATACTAACGCACCAAATACGGCGAACTTAACGAAGCCGCCCAACACTTTGTAATGCCGCTTAAAATCCACGAGCGAGAAGATCAAGGGAATCGTACAGGCTGTTCTTTTATTTCTTGCTAGTCACAACTGTACGAAGAAACGGACGATGCAATCAGAGGAGGTACAGGGGAAGTGAAGTGCTAAGTTTGATGGTCATTAAATATAATAATGCAAAGGAAAATAAAACTGAACAATAAGAGAGAGAGAGAGAGAGAGAGAGAGGGAGAAAGGACGCATAGCAGGGCAGGGGAGGTTAAACGAATGCAGTTCCGGCTGGCTTCCCTCCACGGGGGCGAGGAATAGGGGGTTAAAAAAGAGAAAGAGTGGATGGGGGGAGAGCGAGAGAGAGAAACGAGCACGAACAAACCGAGTATGCTACAGAGCGGTACGGGGCCGGCCTTTTTCAGTGTCTATCGTGCAGGACCATGGACCGCAGGAGTGAGCGGAAAGGTGACCCTCGGTCAGGTGCGAGCTCAGCACACATCTACCACATGACGCGTGCGCTGCTTTACCACTTACGTTACAGTGGCGGCCATCTTCGCTACGAGATGCGCTGTTGCGAGATGCGCTGCGAGATGAGCTGTTGGGGTGTTCGCCAGCGCCTCTCACGGTCAAGCCGACGGCGAATGTGGAAGGTTCGTTTACACCCAGGCGTCCCGTAGTACGCGAGCTTAGAAGCAGGCGACTGGCCAATGAGCCCTTACACGCTACTTCATTGCATGAAAGCAAGCTGCCACACGCGATTCCCGTCGCTGAGGAAATTGCGAAAAAAAAATATTGGGGATCCCAGGGTTTCAATTTTGTCGTGAAGCTTTACGAGCGCATTACATTCCGAGAGCACGTAGTCCGTCAAACTGTCATGTGAGAAGCATTTTGACCCTGTTCCCAGTTTCTTGTATTCCTTTTTTTTATTGAATGGTGAAATAAACAATCTGAGCACACCTAAACACTTTCCTCGTGAATGGGAAAGCATTGATGTCCAATTGAACGCTTCTGAGCGGTCCTTCGAGCTATTGTTGGGGTCTCGGTGCTGACGCCCGTTATTGCCAATGGGTCGCAAGCCCCAAGGGTAGCGTTGGCCTGGCGGCCTGGGGCACTGGAAGCATCCGAAGGTCCCGGCAAAGCAAGAGAAGACTGGTAACAGAACAACTTGTTTATTCTAACATAGCAAAAGAGCGGCCGGTCAGTTCGACCGAAGTGGAGAGACGGGAGAGCACGTAACTCAACAGTACAAATCGGAGCCTCTCTCCTGGCGTCCGGGGGCAGCTGCTCTTATACTCTCGGCGTCGCGGGCCAGAAGGAAGGTCACGGGATGAGCCCACGACACGGCGGAGCATGGTCCCACGACGGCGCGCACGGTCGAGCCGAGAGACATGTTGAGCCGAGTGTAGTGACGCATCGCCAACCCGCCGACGGACAGACCTGCTGGCTCCTCACTTGGGGAGCTCCGCTCCCCGGCTGCCGCGCTTTGACAAGCGTGGGCACACACACACACACGCACACACGAAGACACGTGGCACTGAAACACGCTTGGACACGCTTGGCGGGGAGGCGTTGCGGCGGCGTCGAACGGGCCAAAATGTCCGCCGCTTTGAACGAAGCCCCGGCGTCCGTTGCATCCGCGCCGGCATTACCGCGCGTTGTAGGCGAAACGTAACAGACCGCCCCGCCGGGGGAAGGAGATCCCGATGGTCAGGGGACTGCATCCGCTGTCCGGAGGGATGTCGCTCGATGATGCTCATAACCGAAGTCGGGCGTCCTTTGGCGTTTCTTGAGCGCAGCGCACAGAGAAGGCCTCGTTCTCACGTTCAGGTGCACACAGGACACTGCAAAGTGACTTCGGGAGAGTTGACATTTTTGTTCTCGTTTCCGGCAAGCGTTAGAACTACGCCGAAAGTCAACCGTTCAGTCAGCAAGCACGGCACAACCCTCACTAAGCCCTGCCAGGCTCTTTCCCCTTTTATACTGCTGCCTAGTTCCTTACAGTAGTTTAGCAGCACTCAGAACGCGTCCACAAATCGGAAAATTGCACTAAAAAGCACATCATCACTTTGAAACACTACACGAAAGCAATAGGTTAAAAATCCTGCCTCAGGAAGAAAAACATCAGTAACAAGCAATTTTGAGGCTGATTCCCACGTTAGGGGCTTCGACTTAAGCCATCGGCGTTACCGTTGAGACTCCCCTTTTTGTAACGTACCTCAAAGGAATATTGTTGCAAAGCGAGGCTCCAGCGCAGGAGGCGGCCATTTTTGGGAGAGATGGTCTGCAGCCATTGGAGAGGGCAGTGATCCGTCTCAATGATAAACCTCGAGCCAGCTAGGTAACATGACAATTTCTGAACGGCCCACACGATACACGCACACTCTTTCTCGGTGGCGCTATACGCCTGCTCACGACTCGTCAGCTTACGACTAGCATACAGGACGGGGTGTTCTACTGCTCCATTTTCCCGTTGGCACAGTACAACGCCCATGCCTCGCTCACTAGCATCACACTGAACAACGAACCCTTTTGTGTAGTCGGGCGATCGTAGCACAGGCTGGCTTGTTAGGGCGCTCTTTAGGGCGCTAAAAGCTCTTTCCTTTGTCTCATCCCAGACGACTGTTTGCGGCTCTGTCTTTCTTAGAGCATCCGTCAAGGGAGCCGCGATATCAGAGTACCTGGGGATGTACCTCTGATAGTAGCCGGCGACACCTAAGAACGACCGAATATCGGTCTTCGTGCGCGGTTGCGGGAAGTCTCGCACAGCGGCCACCTTTATTTCAGAGGGGCGGCGACGACCCCGACCAATCACGTGTCCGAGGTAGACAACCTCGGCCTGTGCTAACTGGCACTTGGGAGCCTTGACTGTCAAGCCCGCATCGCGCAGGCGGGTTAGCACTGCCCGCAAGTGCGCCATATGCTCAGGCCAGGATGCGGAGAATATCGCTACGTCGTCTAGATACGGTAAAGCGAATTCTTGCTGTCCCCGCAACACTTTATCCATGAGGCTTGAAAAGCAGTATGGCGCGTTCTTCAAACCAAAACTCAAAACTTTAGGACGGAATGTCCCCATTGGTGAAATGAACGCCGCATACCTACTAGCCTCTTCTGTAAGTGGAACCTGCCAATAACCCCTGACAAGATCTAGGGTGGAAATAAACTGAGCGCTACTCACTCTCTCAAGGCGCTCCTCGATGTTAGGGATCGGATAAATTTGATCCTTAGTGATGGAATTAAGCCTGCGGTAGTCGACGCAAGGACGAGGTTCCTTGCCCGGTACCTCAACTAAAATCAAAGGGGAGGTATAATCACTCTCACCCGCTTCAATAACACCGAGCTGCAGCATTTTCGTTACCTCAGCCTCCATAATATCGCTCTGGCGGGGTGACACCCGGTACGCCTTGGATCGTACTGGCTCTGGGGAGGTAAGTTCTATGTCATGAGTAAGGACAGAAGTCCTACCAGGCCTCTCAGAGAACAGACCTTGAAACTCTTGTAAGAGCTGGTGTAGTTCGGTTTTCTGCTCAGGCGACAGCGATGCTTTACTTATTAAGTCACTAATGACTTGATCGGTGTCTTTCCTGTTCGTCACTGAGCCTAGTCCCGGAAGCTCGACCGGAAGCTCTTCTAACTTTCCCGCATCGGGAATTTCCTCTCCAGTATCTGGTGCCTTTAACGCTACAGGCTCAATTTTATTCAGTTCGGGCGTGCTCTGAATACCAGCTTGCTGCGCCTCTGACCCTTTCTCATCGTTCAACAACGTCGGCCCCGCAACTACCGCCTTTGCAGCGAGCTCCCGAACCTTCGATCTGGTTAAGGCCTGAACGCTAGCCTCACCAAACAAAAGCCCCTTCTCGCGCAGGAGGTGATCGGACCTGTTCGAAAATAGGTACGGGTACTGGGGGGGCAGCATAGATGACACTGCGGCCTCCGTCTCAAGTGCTCCGAAAGGTCCTTCAATAAGCACTTTTGCTACCGGCAGACACACGCTATGAGCTTCCACTGCTTGCTTGATCCATGCGCACTCGCCCGTGAACATATCGGGTTCTACGTAAGAGGGGTGAACTACATCCATCGTAGCTGCGGTATCGCGAAGCACTCGGCACTCTTTCCCGTTCACGAGGAGGTCTCGCATGTAAGGCTCGAGAAGCTTGATGTTCTCGTCAGTGCTGCATAATGACAAAAACACGACTTTTGGTTTTGTTTCTGGACACTGCGCCGAAAAGTGACCCGGCTTCTGACACGTATAACACCCGCGCACTTGCCTCATCTCGAACCGCTTTCTGCGTTCGGCTTCGGCTGCCGCCGTCTCCTCACGTTCGGTCGGACACTGCGCCGAAAAGTGACCCGGCTTCTGGCACGTATAACACACGCGCGCTCGCCTCGTCTCGAACCGCTTTCTCATGGGCGTGAACTTCGGCCTCTCAAACTTGGAGCCAAATTCACCCTTTTGACCGTCCTTAGCTCCGCGAGCCCGACGCGTCACAAACTCCTCGGCTAGCTCAGCGGCTCGAGCCACCGTACTAACGTCTGGCCTATCCAAGACCCAGTACCGCACGTTCTCAGGTAACCGACTATAAAACTGTTCTAGCCCGAAACACTGCAGAACTTTCTCGTGGTCACCAAACGCTTTCTCTTCTTTGAGCCACTCCTGCATGTTTGACATAAGCCTGTAGGCAAACTCTGTATATGACTCACTTCTGCCTTTCTCATTTTCCCGAAACTTCCGACGGAACGCCTCCGCTGACAGCCGGTACTTTTTTAGCAGACTCGATTTCACTTTGTCGAAATCCTCTGCCTCCTCTCTCTCCAAGCGAGCGACTACGTCGGCCGCCTCGCAGGGTAGCAAAGTGAGCAAGCGCTGTGGCCACGTTTCCCGAGAGAACCCCTGCTTCTCGCACGTTCGCTCAAAGTTAACCAGGAACAAACCAATGTCCTCTCCAAGCTTAAACGGCCGCATCAGGTCAGTCATTTTGAACCATACTCGTTCTCCTGCACCGTGTGCCTGACTTCCATTACGAGCGCGTTCCATCTCTAACTCGAGACGCTTCATTTCCAAAGCGTGTTCGCGCTCTTCTTTTTCTTTCTGTTCTTTAAGTTCACGCTCCTGTCTCTCTTTCTGTTCTTTAAGTTCGCGCTCCTGTCTTTTTGCCGTCTCCCTCTCCTCAATGGTCTCAAGGCATTCCGACAGCTCGTCATCCTCAGCTTCTAACTCAAGAATAGCCCTTAGCAGTTCTGGTTTTCTGAGTTTGTCTGAGACATCCAGACCCAACTCTCTTGCAAGCTCCAGCAATTTCGGTTTGCGCAACGACTTCAAATCCATGGCTGCTCTGAATGCTGCTTTCTCTACTGCCTACTATTGTCTTGCTGCAAACTAACCCGGCAGCAACGACAACCACAATTACCAGCTCTGTTTCTGACACTAACAAAAGCCTGGCAAAACTCAGAAGAAGAAAGTCCCGCACTCACCAAACCTCGCAGCCAAGAATTCAGCGCAGTCGTTCCGCTGCAGGCAACCAGTCGTCACACAGGGCTCGTTGCACTGCTCCCGGATGGTCGTTGTGCTGCTCAGCATACAGTCAACCGCATCTCTTCGCTGCTGGCCTCCGTTGTCGCGATCTCACCGCTGGCAACCAGTTGTTGGGGTCTCGGTGCTGACGCCCGTTATTGCCAATGGGTCGCAAGCCCCAAGGGTAGCGTTGGCCTGGCGGCCTGGGGCACTGGAAGCATCCGAAGGTCCCGGCAAAGCAAGAGAAGACTGGTAACAGAACAACTTGTTTATTCTAACATAGCAAAAGAGCGGCCGGTCAGTTCGACCGAAGTGGAGAGACGGGAGAGCACGTAACTCAACAGTACAAATCGGAGCCTCTCTCCTGGCGTCCGGGGGCAGCTGCTCTTATACTCTCGGCGTCGCGGGCCAGAAGGAAGGTCACGGGATGAGCCCACGACACGGCGGAGCATGGTCCCACGACGGCGCGCACGGTCGAGCCGAGAGACATGTTGAGCCGAGTGTAGTGACGCATCGCCAACCCGCCGACGGACAGACCTGCTGGCTCCTCACTTGGGGAGCTCCGCTCCCCGGCTGCCGCGCTTTGACAAGCGTGGGCACACACACACACACGCACACACGAAGACACGTGGCACTGAAACACGCTTGGACACGCTTGGCGGGGAGGCGTTGCGGCGGCGTCGAACGGGCCAAAATGTCCGCCGCTTTGAACGAAGCCCCGGCGTCCGTTGCATCCGCGCCGGCATTACCGCGCGTTGTAGGCGAAACGTAACACTATGAACTCCTCGCGGGCAAGCGAGCTCGTTGAGACGCTTGACCAGTTTAGTCTAGTGGGTAAGACACTCGGCTTCTGAGCGTGGGATCGTACGTTCCAGATTGACTACCGCCAACGTTTATCCATTCGAATTGTTTATTTTCTTCAAGCAAAGCTTGTATTGACTCGCAAGTTTTGGTGGCGGTATGGTCATGCAAAAGAGCGCAGTTGCTATTAGAGCGGAGCAGCTGCGGGAAAGGGCGATTTTGTAAGTTGACACCTGCGCCGGCACCGGAGCGTGAGTCATCAGCAAGGACTCCAGCTGCATAGGCGCGCGCTCACACCACGTGCGCAACCAATCAGAGCCGTTTCGCTTCCGCCGAGGAGGGAAAGGGCAGGAAAGGGTATCGCGCGGGCTGTGTCGGCGTCGTTTCCGTTCAGTTCACACACACACACACACACACACACACACACACACACACACACACACACACACACACACACACGCACGCGCACACACACACACACACACACACACACACACCCACACACACGCACACACACACACACACACACACACACGCACACACACACACACGCACACACACGCACACACACACGCACACACACACACACACACACACACACACACACACCACGCGGTACAGCCAGAGTACTTATTCTGCATAAGTCTGCCCACACCCTATTTGAATTGGCCCACCCCAAATTTCAACTTGGCCTACCTCCAAATTTCAAGTTGACCCACTCCGAATTTTCAAGTTGGCCCAGCCCAAAATTTCAGTTGGCCCACCGTTGCTCTAAGCTTCTCCATGCATATTCAAGGTAGCCCTATGTATCCATATGGGTCTTCTCTGTGAGCAATTTTATTATTTGTGTTTGTTTATATTGTTCCTTATCTTTTATAAAGTTACGAATCATCTACATTTACACTATTATAACGATGGAATGTCTTAATTTCGCTAATTGCGGATTTTTACGCAGGTACAAGTTACGATACAAGTTACGTAGTTTTACGTAGGTACAAGTCTCCCGTGCATTTTCGCTTTGCCGAAGAACGCCTACGCATTAAAGAAGTGTTGTCAGAGGGCGTAACCGTACGTACGAAGGCGTCCTAACTCGAGTGTAGCGAGTGCTGCCAGACGCGCACATGTCTCAACGGCAACAATACACAGTTTGCTTGCGTGCGACAGCTCTGCAGGGCGGCTGCTCGTTCTGTCAATCACAGCCGCTCGATATGTAAAAAAAAAAAAAAAAAAAAAAAAACATAAAGAGACCAATTGCTCTACTTCTAAGCTAGTATCACAGGCGTCCGGTTAAAGGACGCGCTTTGTGGGCTACGTAATGAAGCGCCGCACTCTGTATTTTCTCTATTCTAGCTCTCATTGAAGAAACACTTGGTCGATACCGAGGGCATGACGGCAGCCACTATGGAGGCTAGTCGAATAGGCCAAGAGGTGACGAGCACCAAGAGCTGAGGCTCCTAGCGCTCCTGGGGTTTTCATGGTAGGCTTTCGATTGTCGAAGTAAACTTTCCTGTCTGTATGAACCTGGAGAATACAATTCAACAAGGGCGGACAGTCCGCGAAAACTGGTTACAGGAAATGCGTCACGCTAGTATTAATGTCGACCGTTTACTGTCGCGAGCATCGGAGAAAAGAAGGAATGTGAACTGAAGTTAAGTGACATAGAGCTGAGGCCCCTAGCGCTCCCGGGGCTTTGCGGCGAAAGCTTCCGACTGTCGATGTGAACTTCCCTGTCTGTGTGAACCTGGAGGACACAATTCAACAAGGGCGGACAATTCGCGAAAACTGGTAACAGGAAATGCGTCACGCTAGTATTAATGTCGACCGTTTACTGTTGCGAGCATCGGAGAAATGAAGGAATGTGAAATGAAGTGACATTGTTTTATTTTTTTATTCTTTCGCGGCAGAACTAAAGATAACATTACATAATCAGTTCAGTTTCATGCGCATATATGCATTTGGTTGCTTAATTGCATTACATGCATTTGTTTTACCGTATATATACGGTAAAACAAATGCATTTAATTCATCTGCACTACCACGTGCCATTTGTCTCTGGAATGACCTCCCTGATAACATAGCCTCCATATCTAATCCCGACACGTTCCGCTCTCAGTTACTCATGCTTTTCCCATTTAATACCGTTCACAAGTGACCAATCTAGTGTATGTTATCGTGCATTTTTGCCATGTTGTATATCATTTTTATAAACGGTATTCCTTTGCTCTGTTAACAGTAACAAGTGCCCGTGTGCCTTCAGATATTGCTTTGTATTTTCCTAGTGCCTTCAATATTGTGTAACACGGTAATCTTTTTATAGCACTGTTCCTGTTGGAAATTTGTACTTTTTATACCTTTACTGTTTAATATGCCCCCCTTACTTTATGCCCTGCCATAGGGCCTGTAAGGTTCTTTTAAATAGATAAATAAATAAATAAATAAATAAATAAATAAATAAATAAATACGTGCGTATAAATTAGGTTATGCTTATTGCGACTTACTTGCGTTACCTAGCGACAGCTTGCGTTACCTAGCGACAGGCCAATGGCGTCATGGGTCAAGACACGCCGCCGAAGCGAGCGAGGCTGGCTGCGCGTGTGAGCGCTGGCCTGTTCGGCGACCAGTCTGCCTGCTTTCCTTTGTTTCTGGTTTTGGCCTGGTTTGTTGGGCTCCCGATGTATCCTTGCGTTCCTACTGAACTTCCACGCGGCACCACTGCACTACTGGACTACGGCAAGGTGAGACATCTCGTTTGATTGTCTGCGACCCATTACGAGAGGTTAGGCTTTTGACGCAGTTAGAGAAAAACGACTCTGCCGTCCTGGCGCAGTCAATTTGAGTTGATTACTCGTACTGGGAGACTTTTGCAACGCTTTCTGTTAGTCTCACATTAATGCAACTAATTTCGGTAGCTTCTGGGCGCGCTCGCCGCGCCTGGTGTCGTGACTCTGTTATCGAAAAGCAGTTCGGCAGTGTGACGCGTTAATTTCGCGCGCACTGAACCTTACTAGGACAAGCTTGTGACGCTTTCTCTAACCCCGAGCATTAGTGTAATTAATTTTGTTAATTTACGGGACATAGTTGAGGCACGCTCGCCGCGCCGGGTGTTGTGACGCAGTTAGTGTAAAGCAGCTCGGTCATGTGACGCAGTTTTCTCGTGCGCAAAGTGAATCTTACTGGGACGAGTTTGTGACGCTTTCTGGGACGCCCAAAATTATTTTACTTAATTCCGTTACATTTGGCTATAAGCTTGAGGCACCCTCGCCGCGCCTGTCACGACGCAGCGAAAAGGAGCTCGGCCGTGGTGACAAAGTTAGTTTGGCGTGTAGCGAATCTTGGTGGGACAAGTATGCGATGCCTTTTATGGCACCGCAACAACGTACACCTTGTTTCGGCACTCGCGCTTGTCGAAAACGCGATGAGCTGCTACCAAAAATGATAACACGGAAGTGTGCTTGCGCCGGCAGGACGCGCGAAAGATAACGCCATGGAGCTCAAACATCGGGAACACCCAAAGAAATAAAAAGCAGCTGTTATTGAGAAAAAGAAAAGTGAGCCCCCGTATCACGCGTACATCCACGACACTGACCCTCGAGGTCACACGCAAGAAAACTTTGGCATGCGTTGAGCCGTGACAGAAAGAAACTCGCTCGCGAAAGCCGTTCGGCGCGTCGCACCGCTTGCGTGGTACATACACACTCGCGCACACGCGACCATACGTGGGCGCCATGTTTACGCCGGGACGCAAAAATACAGAAAGCGAGTGTATATAACATGCGTCGTTTCTTCATGCGATTCCATTGGGCAACCTGGGTTGCCGCGCATTTCTACGTGCCGCACCCACACGTGACCGGCGGTGCGCAGTCACAATCACTCGTGTGTAATAGGCGTCCGAAAGCCAGTTGATACCGGTCGAGTCTCTCTTTTCTTTTTTCTTTTTTTTACGCGCGCGCGTTGGCTTGCATTACGAGCCGTGCGTGCGTGCTCGCGGTACCATTTCCTTTATCTCCGAAGGAACCTCGACCTTACGGCATTCCTGATCAAATGTCCATAGCGCCCGCATCCTCACGTGAGCGTTGCCAAGGCGAGGTGCCCCTCGCATGCGCGCGTTCGGACACGTACCCACACACGCACTACATCAGCACGCGCACGCACTCACACGTAAGCGTGCGCGCATGCGCACACAGATGAACACAAACATTTCCTGCTTTCAGGATTTGCATAAGAATGCGCGAAGCGGAGAAAAAAAAGACTCGGGATTAGAGGGAAAAAAAAAGTAAGTTGCGATCTTTCTTTATTGTTGGGATTATTTGTATAGCTGCACGTCACGTGAGACGATTGCGACACTTTATAGCCGAAGGTATAGAACAAATAACTGCGCCACGAACTTGAGTGGATGTCGCGGACGCGCGTGAGTGCATGTGAATTCTTCATTCCTAGTTTATTTTTTTTATTTTCATGCGGTTGTTTGCGTATTGGTGTGGAAAGCGAAAACCGCCTTATGAAACTTCGGCACCTAGCGTGAGCTGCACACTCGTGTCATCTTTGTTAAGGCTTGTTGGTGGGATAGTTGGTTATGATTCGTAGCGAGCGAATAACAGCGCGAAAAGACCAAGAACAGAACGAAAACAGAACGAAAAGACAACGCATGCGCGTGTCACCTTCACGCCCTTATTGTCCCATTCGCGCTGTTATTCCGGTCATCTCCTTGCGATTTATTTCAATGCAGTCGTAGCAGACGAGGCAGTTAAAATCGTTAAACCAGAATCCGGGCGTTTCGTGATTCTCGAAGCAGGTTTCATCCGGCGTAGGAATGGGAAACGCAAAGGTTCCCTCTGGTATATCCGCATGTACTTTTGCTATGCAAGTGTATACAATGAAACCGTTCTAGAGCTGATGCGATAGACATTTTGACTCTTTGTCGGCTACAGTATAATAGAATGAATTCCGTGGGGAGCGAATACGAAGTCCGTCAGCGAATTGGTGCAGAAATTAAACGAGATAATTAGCGAGTTTGGCATGGTGCCGTTTTCGGTTGGCGAAAGACACGGGCAACCAAAGATCTTTTTGAAGGGTTCCTCTTGCTGAAAAAAAAAAAAACTAGTTAGAATGACGACGCTCACGGGGGTGATTAAATGACGCGTCATTTCTCCATAAAGCTGGCGGAAAGGCTGTGGCAAATTTGCCATGCGTTCTTCAGTCTTACTTGGTATTGCTTCCTAGCTCTTACTGCCTAATTCACTTTGATCAATAACGTGAAGTTCAGTTTCTTTTTTCATCTCGTTCTTCTTGGGGCCTGGAGGGGAGGGGGGAGGGTCCAGTGCTTTCCGCGCAATTCAGGGGAAAGAGACGCATACTTTGACGAAAAGCTGGAGGTATTAGCCTGGCTGTTCACCTGACACGCTGCTACAGATTCTGGGTTATAGATATATTTTACACAGAAGAACAGCGGCACCTATAGGATCCCGATTTCTGCTATTCACAACCACATATCAAGCCAACAGGTAATGAAGCTCTAAGAAACGCATAACAGCGAAATTATTTGCAACCACGCAGTTACACCGCCACATAAACAGCATATAAGCACTCACTGACAGAAACACGCACGCAATAAAGTTATTCGCAAAGTTTCGTTAAGGTCCGTAGACCTAAGAAGCACCAAGAGCGCGTTTTCGTAGCGAGCAACGCGCCCAGGTCGTGCGTCCCCACAGGCCGAGAATGGCGCGCATACCCGCCGTGGTTGCTCAGTGGCTATCGTGTTAGGCTGCTCAGCACGAGGTCGCGGGATCGAATCCCGGCCATGGCGGCCGCATTTCGATGGGGGCGAAATGCGAAAACACCCGCGTACTTAGATTTAGGTGCACGTTAAAGATCCCCAGGTGGTCTAAATTTCCGGAGTCCACCACTGCGGCGTGCCTCATAATCAGAAAGTGGTTTTGGCACGTAAAACCTCATAATTAATTAATTAATGCCGCGCAGCTGAATGCTGCATTTGCCTCACAGACTTTTGAGGACCGAACACCGTAAACCTTATATGCGTAATCTTGCACCGTGGTCTTTAAAATCTTTTCGTTTTTCTATTCTTTGAACGACTTGGCCAACGTTTGCTGGGACACGCGGTATAGTATGTGCACGCGACGTGAGTGTGATTCGGCGAGGACTTTCTTGACCGTGCCCGTCGAGGGAAGCCAATGCAGGAGATTTGCAAATCGTTGAATGGGAGAAGCTGGTGTTAGTCCTTTCATGAGCCAAAGAAGCAACTCTCTGACTGTGTGAAATCAAGTCTCGTACACAGCCTCTATGGCTAGACGCACTCCTTAATGAGTTACAAAAGGACAGGCTAGGGCAGAGAAGAAGGCGGACAAAGATGAAGCGCGAACTCACAAGTCGCTAATTTTTTTCGTGACGGCGTGCGCATTATGTATGCTAGTCCAAAGCAACCCGAGTTAACGGCGAAGTAAACCGGGCACAAAACGAAAAGAAGCAACGATATAAAAGTTCGCACCTCACGTTTACAGTCAACATATGTGCTTAGGCTGTTTGCACTCTTTTCTTGTTTTTTTCCCCTAACATAAACCCGCGGCGTCTCCAAATTCTATTTCTTTCTTGCTTTTCTAGACCGAGCAATTGAAGGCACGCTTACCCATCTACCAGCAACACGAGTTTCAAACGCCCCATTAATCTATGTCGCCACCCGGTCAATCGGTGGCGTGATATGACTTGTGCGCCAGGAATGCGCGGTCCACGTGGTGCATACCCCACAGTACATACGCAGTTCGATTTCCGAGGTGCGTAATCGGCTTGCACGAATACTTATGTTTCCAGCGTCCCTCGTTACTGTCGCGTGGTTCCATCGGGGCCCCGTCGCATCATTCGGCACGTATTTTTTGTTTGTTCGCTGCCTGCTGATCCCGCGCTTCAGTTTAGCACCGCGTCAAGACGCAAGCCTTGCAGTCTCCTCCTCTTGTACTGTTGAACTAGCGCTCATACTGCTTCGCGCGCATATATAGGCAAGTCCTTACATGCGTGTACGTGTGCCGAATGCGCATACAGCCGGCCAAATATTTAGCTGGCACGCACGAGTACCGACTTACGCTAGCGCTATAGGACAGGGACAGCTTAATACACCTTCGCATTTTTTCTGCCATCGAAAAATAACATAAAGATAAACAAAAAAATAACCATGAGCTTAGCCTTGGCCTTCTCACAAGCCAGATTTTACGGCTTTATCGCCATGCGCTACGCAAAGCCGAAAAAGCGGCGCTCGCGTGATGCCAGCCAAATATTTTCGTCCGGCTGCAAGTCTACACAGGCCACAAGCTAGCAGTGGAGCGCCTGCTTCACCGCCACTGTTCATACGCTGCGAAAGATCGCAAGTGACATTCCAATTTTTTAGAGCCTTAGGGGGCACTTGCTGGATGTAGCGCTAGGCCCATTAAGCAAAGCGGCCATGCGTATACCATGTTGAGCATGATTTAGCCGAATGTTGAGCTGCACGGCCCTAACAACTGAGGCTTCCTTTCTAAACTTATTTTTTCTTTCTCGACTTCACCTGCTATAATCTCTCTTTATTTTGCAACGTCCGTATAACATGCGGGCCACTGCAGCGGCTGGGTAGCCGCTGCGGGGGGGGGGGGGGGGGTGCTTTTAGGACGACATTGCGAATTTATTTAATTAGTTAGGTAGGTAGTTAGTTAGTTTGTCAGGTTGTTAGTTATCCGAAACTAATGCCAACAAGTAGAGTTTGTCGCCTGCTTTTACACAACGTTAAATTATTGCGCGATCTACTGAAGGATGATGATAGGTAGTTTGGCGCATCACTGTTTTGTTTTTTTCTGTCCCGTTTCACGAAACATATTTCTCGCCAGAATCAAGCATACCTAGAAAGATAGGTCACGAGTTCGAGTCATGACCGGGGGGCCGCATACCAATGGGGGAGGAATGCGGAAGGGCAAGTGTACCGCGCTTTCGGCACCCCGCTATACAACCATGCGGTGTTTGTTACAAAAGTCTGTCTGTCTGTCTGTCTGTCTGTCTGTCTGTCTGTCTGTCTGTCTGTCTGTCTGTCTGTCTGTCTGTCTGTCTGTCTGTCTGTCTGTCTGTCTGTCTGTCTGTCTGTCTGTCTGTCTGTCTGTCTGTCTGTCTGTCTGTCTGTCTGTCTGTCTGTCTGTCTGTCTGTCTGTCTGTCTGTCTGTCTGTCTGTCTGTCTGTCTGTCTGTCTGTCTGTCTGTCTGTCTGTCTGTCTGTCTGTCTGTCTGTCTGTCTGTCTGTCTGTCTGTCTGTCTGTCTGTCTGTCTGTCTGTCTGTCTGTCTGTCTGTCTGTCTGTCTGTCTGTCTGTCTGTCTGTCTGTCTGTCTGTCTGTCTGTCTGTCTGTCTGTCTGTCTGTCTGTCTGTCTGTCTGTCTGTCTGTCTGTCTGTCTGTCTGTCTGTCTGTCTGTCTGTCTGTCTGTCTGTCTGTCTGTCTGTCTGTCTGTCTGTCTGTCTGTCTGTCTGTCTGTCTGTCTGTCTGTCTGTCTGTCTGTCTGTCTGTCTGTCTGTCTGTCTGTCTGTCTGTCTGTCTGTCTGTCTGTCTGTCTGTCTGTCTGTCTGTCTGTCTGTCTGTCTGTCTGTCTGTCTGTCTGTCTGTCTGTCTGTCTGTCTGTCTGTCTGTCTGTCTGTCTGTCTGTCTGTCTGTCTGTCTGTCTGTCTGTCTGTCTGTCTGTCTGTCTGTCTGTCTGTCTGTCTGTCTGTCTGTCTGTCTGTCTGTCTGTCTGTCTGTCTGTCTGTCTGTCTGTCTGTCTGTCTGTCTGTCTGTCTGTCTGTCTGTCTGTCTGTCTGTCTGTCTGTCTGTCTGTCTGTCTGTCTGTCTGTCTGTCTGTCTGTCTGTCTGTCTGTCTGTCTGTCTGTCTGTCTGTCTGTCTGTCTGTCTGTCTGTCTGTCTGTCTGTCTGTCTGTCTGTCTGTCTGTCTGTCTGTCTGTCTGTCTGTCTGTCTGTCTGTCTGTCTGTCTGTCTGTCTGTCTGTCTGTCTGTCTGTCTGTCTGTCTGTCTGTCTGTCTGTCTGTCTGTCTGTCTGTCTGTCTGTCTGTCTGTCTGTCTGTCTGTCTGTCTGTCTGTCTGTCTGTCTGTCTGTCTGTCTGTCTGTCTGTCTGTCTGTCTGTCTGTCTGTCTGTCTGTCTGTCTGTCTACGTTAACGTATCATACGCATTTTAGTCCACGTTATGTTAGCTCTGACGCGATCAGCCTCCGTTCTTTTACCTGCCACACAGCCCTTCCCCAGTGCAGGGTAGAAAAATGGATATCTGTATTCTCGTTAATTTTATTTCCTTTCGCATCTCATTTATACTTCACCCGCCTTCTCTCTCTATCTTCCTTACGGCCACATGCTGGCTCGCATGCACGCGGAGACCGCTAATTAAAAAACGGGACGACCTTCCTCCTTTACATCCTTATTGAGATGCCGGTGTGCGATACTCAGCTTCTAAGAAGGCTTATCTTACGAAATTTCCGGAGTTGCGGGCACATTCAAAGAGATTCCGCACAATCGGCGCTTCGCAACAGTTCTCTTCCTTACGGAAGACGTAAAACCCTCACTTTGCATAACTGCATGTTGCGCAATCTGTGTAACTACGCGTACGAACGCGTGCCGTGCTTTGCGTACAATAGCGAAGTGCCGCATACCACCGTTTGGGTTTTCTCTTTGTTACCTCATCGTACACTGGAAACTAGTACCTTGGTTCGGTCCACTAGTCATGCAACCTCTACCCCCGCCTTTTCTTTTATTCAGGATTTTAAGTTAAGCCAGTTTTGATATAACTGCTGCATCTGGTGTATACGTCCCAGCAAACTGCCAACCTATACAGGATCCTTCACGTGAACAGAACGCGCCCGATGCATTTACCATCCATTCGAGCTCGACACCCATAAAAAGTCGTCCTTGTATGTTGTGTAAGCGTTTTCTGCATTTGTTTCCTTATCTGCTAATGTCATTTCTGTATGTTCATTTGACAAACGTTCTGGAATAGCCGGCACCGCAACCTGCCAATATTTGCAATGCCATCAGATAGTCACGCTCAAGAGCTACAGCGGGCTCAACTAATATAATATACATGGTGAACATCTTTATGTACGCTGTTATGACTGCCGTAGACAACATGCTGTTGGTCGCGCGCAAGAGTACAATGCGAGAGTCACGCTGGGAAGACAGTCGGAGGACCGCTTCCACGCGATGCTGGGCAGGCTAATTTTCCCGTAACAAGCTCCCCTCGTCAGAGGAGAAGCGCCACGAAGGGAAGAAAGAGCTGCCATTCCGGGGGCGCCGAGACGACGCGATGGGCTCATGGGCGTTTCCCGTAAGAAAGCCACCCCGAACTGGTGCCTGCCCCATACTGAGAAGCAGTGGAGAAGACCACTTGGGAGTAACAGATCTCCTTTCCCATTCACTAGGACAGACCCTCTCTCCGCCTCTGCGGCCGCTGGAACTTGATGGGGCCGCCGGTACGATTCCGTCTGCAGCGGAGTTGTTTGTGTTTCTTGATTGGCTGTTGTCCTGGTGGGATGTGACCTGTGTGTGATTGGCTACCGACAGGTGTTAGGGTTGGAACAGAGGTGTTATAATGACGGTGCGAAGAGAAAACAAATGGCTCTGGGCCACGGAAACGAGGCTTATCCAGACGCTCCTTGCTAAAGACTTGACATTTTTCTGTTTTTCCTATTCAAACTATGTAAATACGTTTTGTTCAAGTGCCAGTAAACATGTTCGTTTTCGATTTCCCAACTTCCGAGCTTCTGATTTCTTCCACCGGAAGCCTCCGCCCCACTATCATGCGTAGCTGGGTTCGAGATATTGTTACGAACGGCCTGCAGAGGTGCCGACCTGCAAAGCTTTCCCAGCCAGCCGCAGCCGCGGGGGTGGCGTTCTTCGGGGAAGCAACCATCGTCCCCAGCGGTTCGGCGCCGGCATGTCTGCTGCGAGGACAATCTCCTTTATGAAGACAAGAATGCGCCGCATCAGCCGGGGGACGGCGCCGAGATGTCTGGACGTGGTCGGCGGAGGAAGTATTGTTAGTGTGTACGCCGACACCGTCATGGTCTGTTTGGAGCAGGGGAGCTCCGGGAAGGTGTTTGGCGGGGCCATCTCACGCAGCTTCGGATTCGTCAGCCAATGGACAGACGCGTCGGCCATTGTCTCGGGCTTAACCATAAATTAGTGGGCTTTGCCAACAATGAACTGGCATTTCTTTAAAAAGCACGAGAGAGAGAGAGAGAGAGAGAGACGGGTGACTGTATAGACCGCATGCCTTATGTACATGATCTGGAGTTCATGTTTTGTTTTTGTGTCTGTGATTCCTGGTTGGTCTTAACATTGTATACCATCAACGCCTGTATGTGGGCATGTTTCCGATGCAGATTAGTTGTAAGGCAGCGCGATCTGCCTGTCTCATTGCAGTTGTTTCTGCGGTTATAGTCTTTTTAGACGGCGGATCACTGCTGCAGATTTTGTACAAGCATTTCAAAGGGAGCGAGTGTATATGTGTACCTGATGTATTTAAAAGTGTAAGTTCGCCCGACAGTTTATAACAACACCAAGCGGTCTACAAGAATTTCAAAGAAATATTTCGTCATTCTTGATATTGAGCAATATTGAGCTTCCTTTCTTAACTGTGATTTAGTTCCATCATTTGTCGTTTTTCACAGTCACCGCGAGCGGTGCAAACTTAGATGCTGCGCATGTTTCAGCGCCACTCACCTATGTAATTTGCATATTGTGCTTCAAATTTCTTTCGTGCGCCTCGGAGCACTATACTGATGGAAGCTGGGCACGCAAGCGCGTTAACATGTTTACTTCAGCTTACCGAGATTCTGGGTCGTTCGGAAATTTCCTTCGACTCTTCTTACTTCGTTCATTACGGCGGAAACCATATACATTGAAAGGGAAGCACTGTAGGGCTCTACGGCCATGTTGCTGAACTCCCAGTGCCTGGTAGACAACCCCACTTTTTTTTTAAACATAAACGTGCAAACGTGTTCGGCGTCTGCCTTGTGTGTCACCATTGTTTTCTACGCGTCACCAAACACTGCTTCATCCACAGTGCATATAGCATGGCAACGTTCGTCATCACAATATAGCTGTCCCGTCATGCAACACAAATATTTCTGCCACCCATTTGTGTCTCGTACGTCTCAGGAGCAGAACAGATTTCTCGCCGATATCTTTATCAATTATGAGCACGAGTTTCGTGAAGCCTCAACTAACTTTGTATAATTAGGCGCTCATCTGCGTAACTGAACTCGACGGACTACTTTCTGGTCACACGCTTCGCATAAAACCCCACTCCCATATGTAACGACACCCGGTCCAGAGGGTAAAACTAACGATTTAAACGAAGAAGTTGCAACATTCTCTAAATCAAGGGGCTATAACGAAACATAATACTAACAAAGTAACTAAGTTAAGATGAAAGTGTTTAGCCTCCCAAAATTGTCTATGCATTGGTTAAAGAGGGACGCCGTAACTTGACGGCTGCGGAATAATTTTGACCACCTAGACCGTGTGTACCCTACACGCGGTAGGCCACCGCCCGGTGTATTCCGCGACCATCGATACGCAGCCGTAGCGATCTGGAATGGCAACCGCCCCCCCCCCCCCCCCCGACCCTTGCTCCAACAAGACAACGCCGTGTAACCTTAACCTTGAGTCACCACGACGTGATTTCTGACCGCAAACTGTATCCTCTAGACAAACAGTACACGTTCAGAAAGGGCCACGGAATATATTATCGCTGTTTATGCATTCCCGAAGAATCTAGGATTAACGTTTCACTAGGCCGCTTTCTGTCACTGACCATTTAGTACGTGTTCAAATAGAGAAGTTAAACGTAATACCATTTAGCAGCAGACGTCTCGTTGCGTGTAAGCTAAATAAATTCGTCCGACGGGAAATGGATAGATCTTGGCTATTATTTAAATTATCCACCTAATATATACTAGTTGTCTGCGTGAAGCAAACTTGCTCGAAAATATATGTGAGCGAATAGGTAAAAGAAAATCGCAATTCTGGCTGTGTAAATACAGATTATTCACGTATTTCATGGTAATACGCCATTACCGATAATGCTTTATGCGTGTCTTACTCGCTTGTTTCCTTTTTTTATTATTATTAAGCTTCTTGTTATATACATTTCATACCGCAAACTTCAGTATTAGGAGGATATCTTAAGTGCCTTGATGTTGTAACGACTTCAATAAACCTCTCGAACGGCCGGGAACGAAAGGAAATTATTGCAAAATGTCCTCGGCTTCATAACAGTGTGATAGAGTATCCGGTTGTCCGACGCCGTTCCCTCATAAGTATTATTTATTTATACATTCATTAAATATTTATTATTACGGTCAGAGCAGTCACTCTTGTACTTTCATTTCCTACTGAATGCGTACTGTATATATATCGCCTACAATTTATTGAACTTGAAGCGCAAAACAGAATATTTATATTTTCCCCTCTACATATTTACAGATGCAGACTAAGATGTGGAAACTCCAGAAAGCTTCAAGCAGCTTTGTAACACCTGTCCACTATATATAAGAAACATAAGTAGCCGATATCAAATCGCACTATCTTTTTTTTGTTAAAATCAATAATAGGAGAGGTTGGCGCCTTTATGGCGGCACCGGCTACTGCTTGGCACTTAGCAAAGTATAACTCCGATTTCTTATATGGCTGATCAAACAAGGTAGTTTTGCTGAGACGACAGGATATCTGTCTCAGGAGCAGACGGAAATCACTGCGCAAAAAGGGGAAGTTTGGTTGTCTCTGCCTTATTGTGCGCCCCATTCTGCCGCTAAGTCCGCTGCAGTATTACAGGAATATTGCAGTGCCCGGGCATCCACTGAAAAGGTATGCGCAAAACGGGAGAATGATGTCACAAAACATGGCACTCAGTAGAACACCAGGAAAACAGAAACTATACAGTCCAACAGTACATGAATCGCCAAGTTTTTTGCATGAGTTCAGTACACATACGCATAAAGTCAAATATTTTCCTCATATTTTCCTCATTACACCTCATATATAAATTCTGAATCCCGAACAAGGTTTATAGCACTCATTTAGCTTAGCTATTCGCATAAATTGAAATTTAATATTTCCCCCGAATGTTGGCGTGCTCGAAAAACGTTTTCAGAGCAAGTAGTACGCTTTTCTAAAGGCCCACAGTTGGCCATGGACCAAGTATCCATATTAGAGTGAATGACCTTTTGTCTAAAAGCAACAAGTTTGCTTACAATACCCTTCGTGGTGAATCATATTTTGTACACTCGAGGAAGAGATCATGCAAATCTTCGTCGGGATGGCCACAGGAGCACTGCAGACTAGAGGCACGTTTTATCCTGTATAAAAAGTGCCTCGTAAGTGTAACTCCAAGCATCAGGTTGTGTTATAATGTATCGAATTTCCTGTTTTCTATCAGATTTCACGGAATTGGTAGGTTTATACATGGGTCTATAAAGTATAACTCCGATTTCTCATATAGCTGATCAAACCAGGTAGTTTTGCTGAGAAGACAGGATATCTGTCTCAGGAGCAGACGGAAATCAATACGCAAAAAGGGGAAGTTTGATTGTCTCTGCCTTATTGTGCGCCCGATTCGGCCGCTGCGTCCGCTGCAGTATTACAGGAATATTGCAGTGCCCGGGCATCCACTGAAATGCAATTACGTGATTCATTGCGCTTCCTTCTGTTTGTTCTTTGAGCGCCTCATACAATTGCAAAGTGTTCAAAAACTTTTTCTTATTGCTTTGTAATAATGTGACAACGGCCTGCGAATCGCTAAACCATATTAATCGCTAACCCATTCTTGTGCATTTTTTTTCTGATGTTATGAAACGCAAAGCATACAGGATTGCAAACAGTTCTGCCACCGAGGAAGATGTGTCTAGGGACAATTTAAATGTTTGCTCTAGCGGCAAATGTGGAATGACGAGTGCTGAAGCCGATGACGTTTTATGACACGAACCATCTGTATACACGTGGATGTACTGGTGATATGATGAGCAAATTTACAACAGTACCAATTGCTGTGCGGCTGCCATGAACATGTGTCTCTTAGATATAATCCCGTTGGCCGACAATTCTATTTTATGACCTGTCAACATCCAAGGAGGGTAACTAACATCCACTTTTCACAGTTCAAATCTTGGTAGTAATGCTTCATGCTTTCGAACAACATCATGAATTTTCCTTTTGCTTTGTTCGCTAAGCTTGAGGTTTGATGGATGCTTCTCGTGTTGGGTTAAGATGCGATAAATACGTCGGTATGCTTCAACCGTTAGTATGACTGGAAATGGTGGGTGACGAGCTTCAGTAATTAATTACTAGAGCACTCGAGGTAGCCTGCGGGACCCCAAGCCACAATCGCAGTACCTTTGCCAGTAAACGATGAAGACGTTCCTCACAAGTTTGCAATAAACCATTGAGAATAAGTGCCGAATAAGCAAATTTTGGTTTTATGAGTGCGTTATGAACTTGTAATAGCGAAGAGACTGATCCCCCCACCATGTGCCAGCGAGTCACCGAAGTACGTTTATTACAGTACCGGTCTCCTTTTCAATCGCTCGGATGTGTGATACCCAGGTCAGCTGGCGGTCAGGAATAACTCTAAGAAGTTTATGCTCTCTCACGAACATCAAAGTTTGCCCTTCAAGCGTAAGTAGGAAATTATTCAGCTGTAGTCTAATGAAAGGAAGTACGGCTGTCCTTACGTATGAAAGACTCATGCCCCTTTCTTTTAAAAAGGTGTCGATACTATCAAGACCCTCTTGCAGTGTTGTTTGAATGTCTTGTATATGAGATCCAGCGACACATAGGCAGATGTCATTTGCGTACAGAGACCAGACAGTAGTTTTTGTGGTAAGGCTGCCGTGACACAGCTGAATATAAACGGACTGAGACACTGCCCTGCGGAACGCCCTGCGGAACGCCCTGCGTGATGATGTGATAATTACTCTCTCTCCTTCGATTGTTTCCGTAAATATATTTCTTTTGCTTAAGAAATTTGATATCCATTGCAGTGTTCGGCCATGTAGGCCAAGTTCTAACATACCAACAAGGACGTGTATGTGACTTACAGTGTCGAATGCTCTTTGAATGTCTAAGAATACTGCCAGTGTCGCATTTGAGCACATTCGTTTATGTTCCACGCATTTGACAATGTCTAATACTGCATCCATTGTACAGCACTTTTGTCGAAAACCGGTCATGTAGTTGGATAACACATTTGTGTATTCACACCACCATTGCAGTCGACTGTCTACCATCATCTCCATTAGTTTACAAAAAAGAAACAGCATATCAGACTGACGAGTCGGTAGCAGTCAAAACAAAGTGGAGTCTTTCCTGGTTTCAGTACTGGAATTCACGAGCTAATTTCCATGAATTCCGAAGAGTCTATTTTATACAGATATCACTAACTATCTCCAAAACAGTCATTCTACCTGCTAAACTGAGGTTCTTCAACATGACGTACATAACACTGTATGGGCCGTCTTCGGTTGTCTTTGTACAGCATTACGTAAGAACACATTTCAATCAACCTGAACTACACTTAGTCATGTTGAGGGTGTTGTGACATAATACACGCACGAACATTCTGTTCTGCTAGTGTTGTGGAACTTGTGAATTGTAGGCAAGTAAACGGAATTCCTGGTCTAGATGTAAGTTGACAGAATTCGTCAGCAACAGCTGTTTACGGAGTGCTTCGAGCTTCGGCAAGGGCTCGGAAAGGATGGCTCTGGATAACTGGACCATTAAAAGATCGGACAACTGACCATATTCTGGGAACTGGAGTGAAAGGAGACAACGACGCGCTGTACTCCCGCCATTTTCCCCAACCTAATTTATGTAAGCGTATGTGCGAGGTTGACTGAACTTTCTGTGCCATGTTGTAGTCATGCAGTTTTCCGCTTCGATGGTAAGCCCGTTCTGCTCGTCTTCGAATTGCTCTTAGGCATTCATATTCCCTGTCAACTGCCGCCTATTCATTTGGGACAATGACTTGTTTGTGCAGATCTTTTAAGACTCACACAATATATTTGTAGTACTCCTAAAGTTCGGATTTTCGCCCAATGAGTTACTTAAGTAGTGACGAAAATTTTGCCAATTAGAATATTTTGACTAGCGCCGGGTCTCTTCGCTCTGTATGAGACAATGCTTTACCAAAACCGAAAATTGACCACTACTGTCCGTTCTTATGTCCGTTGACCATTCAACGTCATGACGAAGGTCATGGGAACAGAGCACTACATATATATGGCTGGAGTAGTGAAACCCTCGCAAAAACGCTGGAGAGCTTTCATTTCGTACGTTCAAATTACATTTTTCTGCGGCGCACTCTATAACACTTCCGCGGGGAATATATGTTCACTGCTCCACATTACGTTATGTGCGTTAGAGTCCCCACAAACCAGCATGTGTGAGTTTTCCATACCAAACACATCCACCAAGCCGTCTACACATATTCTGCTAGAACCTTGTACATAAAGGCTTATCACTCTGACGCATGTATTTCTAACATAGATATTACATGCTGCGAACTCTGGTATATCATAATCGCTCGACAGACAGTATTAAATAGGACGGCAGGTCTTTTGTCACGCATAACATCGCTCTGCAATTTCCGGCAATGCGCGATGATATATATATATATATATATATATATATATATATATATATATATATATATATATATATATATATATATATATATATATATATATATATATATATATTACATAGTAGTTTGAAAGAAGAAAGTCATCTCGTATGCCTGCCTCCTGCATACAATAAACAGGAGAGTTATGTTGAGCTAGTAGTTTGCGAAAATCAGCTGACTTATTACAAAGGCTATTAGCATTCCATTGATATTAAAACATTGTTTCTAAAGATTATTAATTGTAAGCCTGCCGTGGAGCTGTTGGTGATTGTGGAAGCACCAAGGACTCCATAGAAAGCAGTGCTTTCACCTCTGCTAGGTTGTTTGCTTGTCGAATGGCACTGAGAATTGCACGCAGAGCTGCGAATAGCATGGGCAGGGTAATCTGTGCCACGGGTGTAGACGCGTACTCACCGAATGACGCCGAAGCTCCATGTGCGATCGGAGCAGATCGTTAATTAAAAATTATGGGGTTTTACGTGCCAAAACCACTTTCTGATTATGAGGCACGCCGTAGTGGAGGACTCCGGAAATTTCGACCACCTGGGTTTCTTTAACGTGCACCTAAATCTAAGTGCACGGATGTTTTCGCATTTCGCTCCCATCGAAATGCGGTCGCCGTGGCCGGGATTCGATCCCGCGACCTCGTGCTCAGCAGCCCAACACCATAGCCACTGAGCAACCACGGCGGGTGGAGCAGATCGTTGAAGAGCTGACTGGAATGGTCGCTTGGATGACTCCATGGTGTGGTTGGGGCGATTGTTGGAATAGTCACTGAGATGTTAGATGAGGTCGCTGCGTCAATGGCAGAGGGCGTTGCGAAGAAGGCCTGCGAATTTGACTCGATGCGTGCGCAAGATGAGCAACATTCTCTGAAGACGGATTCTGTCGCTCGCTGTGGAAACGTTGTCGACCTGAGTGCTTTAGAGCTGCAGAATAGCTCAAATTGACCCCTTGTATTTTTTCTTTGTTGGGAGTTGGAGGCGCATATTTTACGGTATCAAGGTTATGCGGTTTCATGGAGGCGGCCTTCCGTATATCAAGTCGTGCCTATGTAATTTTGAGGCAGCTTTGCTCTGAGGCCACCTGGAGTAGCGCGCTGTGTGGTTTCCGTCTCTGTTGGCAGAGTTGGGCTGACCCACAGGCTTGCACTCTGAGTGGCTGTGGTCTTCTGAGCATGTCTTGCAAGTGACGTGGACTGCGGCAGTTTTTCGCTAAACGTCGAAATCTCTGGCACTTGTATCGTATCGAAGCAGGACCACGGGATTCTTCTACAGGATGGCTCGTGAAGCCCGTGCGCATTCTTTGCGACATTGGCTTTGTTTGTCTTCTCTGAAATCGATTGAATGACGCTGCCTAATCACATTACATTCCTTATTCGCGTTTATTTTGCGTCTAACATTTAAGACAGCTCCCCAAACGCGTTCTCCCCACAAGCCGCGACCGGCGTTCCCGCACCTCAAAGAAACTTGGGCGCTGTGGCGCCATCTACCGCCAAGGTGGTAGAACGCAGGAGTAGCGCGATATTCAACTTCTGACTTGCGTACGTCGCGGAACGTAAACAAGGCAAATAAAATGCCAGTGTTATTGTTGGGCACTGCGTAGAACCACTGCTAGCTGGAGTGGAATAACACGCTCTTGGTGCGAGTAGCAATAAATTTTATTTTAGAACGTACAGTTCCAGCTTAGTGCGTTAAACTTGTGAACTAGAAACAATGTTTACACCAAAGGTCTCTGATGGCATCATAAGTAGTTCTCTGTTCTTCTCCTCTGGTCATCATTTTAGCGCACCTTCTCCATGTCATTGCACTGAAATGCTTCGCGGAACTCTGGCATCTTCATCAGATGATTCATTCTGAAAAGTTGCAATGTAGGTAAGCTAAATGCAGCTTCGCTACAAATGAATTTTTTTACCTTTTGTTTCAAGTAAACATGACGGTAGAGGAGACAGATGACATGAGAAACGCATGAAATAAGCATTATTCGATATCGTGCTTAAAGTATCATTTGTCAGATACTTTAGCGCACGTCAGGTGGCCAGAATTAGTACGCAGTTGCAACTGCGTACTATTTCCCCTTTTCCTCACCTCCAGTGTAGGGTAGCAAACTGGGTGCTCGTCTCGTTGCCCTCCCTGCTATTCCTGTCCTTGCTCTCTCTCTTTCTCTCTCTCTCTCTCGAACTGCGGCTTCTCATGCCCCAGATGCAGCTTGATCTCCACTGCCGCGCACACCGATACAAACCACACACAGTACAACCAACACCTTGAATGTGCAAATATTTTTGATGTGTGATTATTACGCGCCTTTCCTTTTGCGACATAGCCAAATTTTACACATCATCACTTTATCCGAAGTATAGAATGGCATATTTTTTTTTATTTTACTACATGCTCGCAGAGATACAACGAACAACGTTGTTTGTCATCCTGTGACGCAAGCGCTTTAGGGACTGACGTCAACTACCCCTTTTAATGGCCACTTGTCGATGCGAGCCCGACAACCAGCAGGTGCTGTGGCGGGTGAATTCTGCATGTCTGCAATACAGTAGATCACGATATACCCTTTGGTCCCGAAAACTCTTGGATTGACTTTTGCATCCCTAACTGCTCTACGACTGCTGATTGCCTTCATTCGAGACACAGGGTTCATCAACACTTGGTGACACACACTGTGACACTCATAGGAGGCTCAGGCGGAAGAATTGCTGGCTATGTATGCCAGGCTAACCCCGCCTACTGCAACACCACCACCACCACCACCCCAAACACCACCACCACCACCACCACCACCACCACCACCACCACTACCACCACCACCACCACCACCCTCCCTAGCTTGAATTGCATTATAGCGAAACTTTCCAACTGAGAACGATAAGCCAAAATAATTTGCCCGACAGCGTCCTTGTCGTTTCTTCGGTCATCAATGATGACGTGTTCTACTCTCCGCAAAGGAAAACTGTACTCTGTCATTCACACCCACAGACACTTTTTTGTTTATTTAATTGGCTATTCTAAGTAGATATCCAATGCATTTTGACCACTCATAGTCAACCGCGTTATCGACCATTTACACTAAAGAGGTACTAAGTAATGTGAATCTTTTTTTAATATTCTGCGAGCTCTGCGCATGGGCGGTCCAACTTTTATTTACGGATTTAGTATTATGATTAATTTCCTAAACTGGCCTACGTGTGGTATATAATTGTTGCTAAACAAAAATGAATAGCCGGGATCACCGACGATGGCAAGCTCTACTACGCATGCTTAATTATAATAAAGCAGTGCGGAAGCTCACGTCGGCGCTTACCTACAATCCATGATGTCGTCAGTCTCACATTTGCGTATGTCATAATTCGAAATAATCGTGCGTAAAAACTGAAAAGAAAAACAAACGAATTTTCGATGTCAACTGTAAGGGCGGGGCGTAACTAGTTAGACAGGCCACTGTGGGCGCACGCCAAAAAAAAAAAAAAATACAAACTGTGCTGCCTCTTTTAAACTTGAGTGCGCTTAACGCTGCGTTTTACGTACGAAGTCCTGATTTCTAATCTTAGTTGGTTAATTGTCACTCTTCACGTACCAGTGAGATACGCGCTTAAATTTCTTCAAAAGTAAACGTCATTTCATTTTTCAGCTGCTGTGCCTTCATCTCCGTTGGTCATGTCGTATTTGCTGTTGGTATAATGTTCGGGTCGAACCGGTAGCAGAGCCTTGTGCACTAAGGAAACATGCGGTCTTGGCAGCATGTCGAATGAAAAAAATTACACTTTAGCTCAAATTTAAGCCAGCTTCTAAGCTTTTAGTACTGAATTTACCTGGTCAGCTAGTGGCCGGAGAGGCCAGCTTGAGCTTGCAGAACTAACATATTTAAAATGAGACTTGTCATCTTTGTGGCCAGAAGTCCCCTTCTCGAAACGCTGGCGACAGGCTGATGATTCCTTTTTTTCACCCACTTTTGACCACTTCAAGTCTTCAACTGCCAGTGGACACATTGCCTTGCTTAGTACTGGCTGCCACTTTGAGGATTGTATTGGTAAGTTGTGTCCTAGCCCAGCTTCTCCAGGCGCCGATTCATTCTACCCATTGAAAGCTTAGTTTAACCTCATATATTGCTTCTTCAGGATCATCGAAAGCCTACGCCTGCAGAACGGATCAATGATTTTATCGTTCTTCAGTGAATTTTTGCAAGAATGCGGACCCCACGCGATAACTCTTTACCGAAACGCCAACCTGCGGGAACATCAGTTATTTCACGTGTAGCATACTTGGAAAGTAACATAGCTATCGAGCCACTTTAAAAGTATGCTTGTTGTAAGATATTGTGAAAAATAATAAATAAAGTGAAGCTAACGCCTTTCAATCGTTTTATTCAAACACCTTACACATATTATTAAAACTTGCAGCACAGGTGCAATGAGAAATGTTTCAAAATGCACGCGCTACGTGTATTACACTTCTTTTTCTGTTCAGAAGTACATTATCTTGGCACTGTTGGATCTGGAGGACAATACCAATTGCTGTCCCCCAGATTTTGGACCTTGCCGTTGAGTGCGGGAGTTGGCCGAGGTTGAGCAGGACTTTGAGATGAAAACTGGAGGTTTATTTACATTATTTACAGTGAGAGTACAAAGAAATTAACAGTCATAAAGTCATTACGGGCCGGCAGCAACTCGGACGCTGCGGCCCGTGGCAAGAAGTTCGAAAGAGATAAATGAAGGAATGCCCTTGGTGCTCCCGATCTCTGGCTTTTAACCCCTTCGGTGTCTCGAAGTCACGTCCCGTTCGGCCAATCGGCGAGCCCGCTCAGGTGGCGTCATTTTCGGCCAATGGTAGGCGCCCGTGCGAATGTAAGTCACACCCGGCGCAGAGGGTCGCTCCATTGTCTCCACCTGTCCGAGGGAGTACTGCTCTGCGGTATTGCCTTCCTGGTCTGCAACTGCCGTCACAAAGGCGGAGGGGGGGTTGCTGCCAGGGCTTCACGGTGCATTACAGCCGTCTTGCCTCGCGGCTTGCAAGCGCACAGCGGGGGCAGGCGGTTTGTTCTCGAGCGACCTTTCAGAGCCGCAAAGCAGCTTTGCTCGGGACCCACGTTAACTGGAACAGTGCCACGCTCCCGCTACACTTTCGGGAAGAGTCAAGCAGTGGGACAACAGCTCCACATGCGGCGCACGAGGTGGGGGACGCCAACTTGTTTGGACGTGCCGCGCCTCGGGAACGTGGTAGATGTGCTTCTGCGCTCCTTAATTAGGTGTGATGCGATTCGATGTAGTCTGGTGAACTCGAAGTAGGCTCAGGAAAAGGTCCCGTACCTAACAGCACGCACAATCGTGCACACGGTGCCAGCACTGTCGAGAAGCAGCAACTTCTGAATTTCTGCTGTTCTTATGTCGCATTGCGAATGCGATGCGATTTGTTTCATTTAAGAAATTCGCAGTTTCGCCCTTAAGGCGAAACTGCGCGCGCGTATATAGACAGCTATATACGAAGTAAGAATAGTAGATTTATCGGGCCGTGTAAACTTGGAAACATTCGCTCACTAACTGAATTAACGAGCATGGTGTGCGCGGGCACAAGCAAACATCACACTCGATGAGCGCGGAGACTAGCTGCAAGAATGCTGGTGCGAGCAAGCGTCGCAGCAGCAGCGAGCGAAGCGACGTTCGTGCGGTCTATCGCTTCATTGCAACAGCAGCGGGAATACAATGCGCACAAAGGTATGATCAGCCTGCACATTCCTTTGAAGATGGGGCGCGCGCAGTCGTGTAAGGTCAGGCCCCGCACACTCTCAAGTTCAACAAATGGCCACAGAGGGCGAAAAATCAATCGAGGCGCGTTTCAGCGTAAGCGCGCAAGTGGAGCTACTGTAATTTGGTCGAATACTTTAATTTGTGCTTTCTCTGCTAGGGGCGCTGAACATGCTGAATTTTTTAATTTACACAAACCATTGACATGAACAATCGAAGTGTCTAAGGATGCTTTTTTACCTCAGGCAAATAGGCAGTTGATTTTTTTTAAATTTGATTGTTGAAGCTGCTTTTTAGTCATAGCGTCAAGGTTTTTGTGCTCGCTTAACCACCGTCAGCCGACAGCCTATTGGTATCGATGTGTTTCCTGGCCGTTGGCGTTCGAATACTACGGCGGTAAAACATTTTCGAAAGCATGCTGGTTTCGTCTGCGAGTCATTACATAGACTTGCTGTAAAAAGGTCTACTCTTGGCAAAGAATAGTGCCTCATTTTGTTTAGGCGTTGATTATCATAATGAATGCGGTGGAGGTTGAGGGAGTACGCTTGAAGGTACGTTTTTGTGCCGTTGATCTCCATAACACCGCAAGTACGCAAACCGATGTCACAGAACACCCGATGCATCATTGTGTGTTCTCCGTCATCGCTTGTTTGCTGTATGCCTACTAATTCTTCATTTCTTCAAGTGTTGTATCCTCCTTTTGTCCTTGCTCTCTTGTGCTTCACTTACAGTATGTCGTTCCGTCAGCTGTAATGCGCATTTGCAAAACCAATACGTTTGATAAGACGCAGTGGTTATCATAATTTCACTACACGTGTATTAAGCTGGCACATATGGTTCAGATACAGACACCTGTATGCGAACTTGCAGGACGTTGATGCGGAGATTAGGATGATTATGACACCCGTAAGGAATAGGCAGCTGACGGTCGTATAAGCTGTTGCGTTCTTTCCGCCAAACTACCCGGCCTGGTACTGCTCTAAAGATGCTGTATAAAAGTGACACGCGGTGACAGGGAAATTATTATACTTAGCAGCCGACCGTACGTTTTGTAGCTTAGGTCTTCTTTCTTGTGCGTTTGTGCTACCCTTATTAATGAGCCATTTCTTGACTATGTTCTTGACTATGTAACCGCGTTTCTGTGGATGCGTAGACGTGTGCTTTTTGTTGTACTTGTAAAATGCAAATAAAATATTTTCAGGCTTACTCAATCTTTGGTGTCGTGTGCGTTTATTCCAGTCGAGGCCATCGTGCCACCTGGAAACCGCATTCTGTCAGTAGCCCTACACGAAATGCAACAGCTGGAGCGCGGCGGCACAATTTAACTCAGGGTAACGGCGGCGTAATAAACGAAAAACCGCTCGGGATGCCCTTAAAAGTCAGTTCAGAGTGTGCCTTAACTCGATATGACTTAGCGCTACATGTATTCTGCTGCGCCTCGATCGTGCTTCCGCCAGTTTGGTTGCTGTGTGGCAAACGTAGCGCCAACATGTAGGCGCTACGTTTTACACAGCAACTAAACTGGCGGGAGCACGATCGAGGCGCAGCAGCCAAAAACCCAGTAAAGCCACAGAACACCTGGTAAAGCGTGTGCAAAACCCCGTTTCCGTTTCCTGTTGTACAGCGCCACCTGTGGTCGCATACTTTAGTTCACGACGCCACCGCTATGCTTATTTCCGTAGCACTGTGGAAGGTACAGTTTCCCTTCTCTAAGTTTGTATAGGTGTTCTGTGGTAAGGTATACTTAAGAGGAAGCTTTAGCTCGGGTGCTCCTATCTAAATACATGTAAAGGGAGAATTCGTTTTTCTCGGCAACCACTGCATTAAATTTGACGGGGTTTGCTGCATTTAAAAGAAAAACTTAAAATCTAGTGACTGTTGGTTTCGAATTTTTGAGTTAGGTCGTCAATTTTTTATTAAAAATTGACAAAAATTAAAAATTTTCAGAAATCGAAACTATCAAGTTTACAACTCTGTAACTCAACCACTAAAAATGATAATACAATTCTGTGAATTGCATCTAATAGTACATCTAAAGCGGACAAAATTGATATGTTACACATGAATATAAAAAAATTTAATCATAGGGAAATACAACTTTTGCAGAACCGTTGTAACCAACGTAACAAATTCACGTAAGATGTAAAATGACATATTGAATTTGTCCGCTTTGAATGATCTAATGGATGCCGTTCACAGAACCGCGATATCAGTTCTTGATGCAGAGCTATGAATTTGTAAACTTCGTGCTTCTATTTTTTTTCAAACGGTCAAATATTTGAATATCGTTTAAAGAAAATTCAAGCCCTAAATCGAAATTCCGCTTCCAACAGTCACTAGAATTTAACTTTCTCTTTCAAATGCAACAAATTTCATCAAAATCGGTCCAGGGGTTATCTCATAAAAACGTTTTTGCGTTTTTACATGTATTTGAATAGGCCGCGTCGGAGTTGTGCCCGAGCTAAAGCTTCTTCTTAATGTCTCCCTCCCTCTCTCCCTACCTCTCGTGCTGCCTCTCCGCTTTCCTCCATGTATGGCGCCCGAGATTCGGCCGCGATTGTCAGTTCCCCTTGCGCCCAATAGCGATATTGTCAGTTCCCCTTGCGCCCGGTAGCGCCCGGTAGTTGCTGCCGGAGCACCACGCCACCCCGCCTCCCTCCCGACCCCCCACGGCCTCTCGCGCGACTGAAGACGGCGCGTTTGCTCTCCGCTTTCTCCTGCGCGCGCGCCAGATTGAGCCGGCATCATCGGTGCCCCTCGCCCACTTTCTCTCCCTCATACAGCATGCGGCGCGCGTCAGCTGTGTTATCGCCCTTGGACATTATAGAGAACATTAGGGCGACGCCGACGCCGACGCCAAAAATGTACCTGGAGTGTCCGTATATTTGCTATATCAATAAAACAATTTAGGCCCCCCCTGCCGCATATATTTTTTTCCCCCAGAAACTGAAAATATCTAACTTCTTGGGACAGGAAATACAGCACAAGCTTACTTGAACATTACTGGCTGCCCGGTCTGCCCACGAAGATACCCAGACGCGTTCAATACCTTTGGCGAGATCGGACGCTGCCAGGGAACTTCGCGTACATGCACGCAAAAAGTCGCAAGATCTCTGGAGCTCAAGTGCCTACAATTGCCGATTATATAAACTGGACCCCACGCTACGGCTACAACTGCCATCTAGCCTTTCCCGCGGTGAAGCAACCTTGCTGTACCGCTTGTGACTGGGAGTAGCGTTCACGAACTCATACTCTTATCGTTTGGGAATGGCCGAGAGCCCGATGTGCGATTCCTGTGGGTGCGAGGAGACCATCGAGCACTTATTGTGTACCTGCCCCCGCTACGATGTACAACGCCTCTCTCTGCGGGAAACTTTACACCGACTGGACTTAAGACCGTTCAACGAGTCAAGGATACTCGGACCGTGGCCACACCCGTCACTGGCACGAAAAGCGAATCGTGCATTAGTGCAATACTTGAAGTGCACCGGCTTACGAGATCGGTTATAGTGTCCCTGTGCATAGTGTCCCGCCCACACGCACTCAGTGCTCACTTTCTACCCTTTTCCTCTTTCTATTCCCCTTTCCCCCATGCCCAGTGTAGGGTAGCAAACCGGATGCTCTTCTGGTTGACCTCCCTGCATTTCCTATCCTTGCTTTTTTCTCTCTCTCTCACTGAGTATGTCAACCGTTTTGCACCAGAGCAGGCGCTGAGCTCAAGAAGCTTCTCTTAATGCTGTTATTTCTAGCATTGAGAAGCAATCAAGCAAACTCGATCAATAATTTGTTCGACGCTAACATGACTTACCACACCCGCTGAATCGAAGAACAGTTTCTTTTTTCTCGTCTCTTCCTCAGTATTCAAATTGTCCCCTATTTTTAATTGATTTGTGTGAGTCAAGTAAGCCTGAAATGATGGTGAAGAAATTATCACATATTAAGACTTGTAATGCTTTACCGCAGGATTCCTTACCTTCCATGATAATTTCAAGGCAATCTTGTCGATGATCCCTTCCTTCAAATCTTCGTTGTCCGCTGTCAATGACTGTATAGAAGTCAAGCTTAGGAAACATAAGCATATTCAAATAGAGCATGTGCTTGGTTAACTATAACCAGGGGCAGTCTTTGTTGTTGGAAATGATGGGGACTCGCCTCAAGAGCCCAGAAATAGCATGCGCAAGTTGAACCTTGCGCGAGGGTGTAACGCTTGATTTAGATGGCGTTAACCCGGCACACAGACCTAAAAAAAAAGATAAGGGACTAGCAGATAGTGAAGCAGCACAGGCACTCCTTCAGCCTCTGCCTGTCCCTTGTTTTCTTGAGTCTGCGTCCACTGTGAACATCACTGCAATGTCCCTAATATTTTTCCGTCGGTGACAAACAGGTCGGACGTGTTCCTTGATTTTGTCTCGACTTGCTCAATCGTATGAACTTTCGCATGGCCTTAGACATGGGTTCAAGCTTGTACTCAAGCTTTTATGCACTGTGCCTTAAATCGTTACACGTTCCCCTGTCATAAAGATCTTTTTCACCTCTTGACTAACAACGTCTTTACAGCGAAGCTGTATACCTCACCCTCAATGCGTTTGTGGTGTCCGTGGAGAAAAATGCGGACCGCGATCCCTGAGGTCTTGCAATACCGGGCTGATCCGCGGCTGAGGTGAAGCAAGCTTCAAGCGCTCCGCCCCTAATAATAATAATATAATTATTATTAATAATATAAATAATTATGGAAATAAATAAATCAAGATGCATTGATTCAAGTCGATAAGTATTCTGGAATCGTTTCTGAGCAGCCCATGGACTGACGAGCAGGAGACATTCCCATATACGTAAAGGAGAAAATGTATGTACGACCATGCCCTCTTGACTCGCCTTAGAACCGTTAGGGTCACAGAATGGGTGCCAAGAGAAGGGAGGCGCAGTCGAATACGGCAGAAGACTAGGTTGGGTGATGAAATTAAGAAATCCGCAGGCGCAAGTTGGAATCGGTTGGTTCCAACCAGAGATACTTGGAGATGTCAGGGAGAGGCCGTCGTCCTGCAGTGGGCATAAAATTGGCTGATGGTGATGAAGAAGACGAAGAAGAAGATGATGATGACACCCTTAACTCACAAGAAGACAATACCGCCGACTGTGGGGACGTATGTGTTGTACAAATGAAAAACGGAATTGCGATATCCGCTGTGTATATGTCTCCAGGCACACCCAAGTGTGATATCTAGTAGTTCATGAACATGGGCTTTGCGTGACTTAGTCGTGATGACACCACCCCTGTGATCATCGTTGGAGACTTCAATGTGGGCATTTCAAAACCAGACGAGAAATGGCTCCTTCAGTTCGTGCTAGAAGACTTCCGTTTGAAGTGCTTCGCCAATCCAAGTCACTCTACTCAACAACGGTAGTGTATAGATTTAACTTAGGCCAAGATTCTGTCTAAGGTTATAACCAAACAAATCCGACTATATCACAGTAATCAGAAAGCTATCGTCACTACCATTACCAAATGATGGAAATAAATACATGTACCCTTGTCTAACCCAGTGCGATGTGCTACAGCTTTGCTGGTCCCCAACCTCAACAGAGCAGAATAGCGCCTCGAATTTAGGAGAAAGCGGGAAAAAAACAGAGGAGTTGCTCGATTGTTTCGGTGTCGTCGTACGCTGAGCAGACCGGGGATGGGGCCAAGACCTTTCCTGCACCTCCAAGATGCCGTCCAGGAGCAGCCGATCCGCAGCCGCCGCAAGAGAGGCCACTCTTGCCCTGTGATCGTTGGCAAATGACACTTAACACATCTAAGTGCTGTGTTCTTTCCTTCACTCGTATGAAATTATATCCTAAGTTTCCTTACAAAATCTGTTGGGCAGAAGTTCCTCGTGACTCTTCTTACAGATATCTTGGCGTTTATTTTTGTACTAATCTTGTCTGGAGCTCTCACATCAATAAGATATGCGCTAAAGCTAATATAACTCTAGGTTTTTTTACGTCCTCATCTGCACCTTTCGCCATCTACCATCCGTCAACAGGCCTACCAAACTTTTGTAAGCCCTCAACTTGAATATCTTTCATCGATCTGGTCTCGTCATCAACAATACCTAATGGATAAATTGGAATCCGCCCAAAATCGTGCCCGCCCGCTTTATAACCTTTAATTACAGTCGTCAATCTAGCATTACCCAAATTAAACGCGATGTTCCCCTTCCGGACTTGGACTCCCGCCGCTCTGTTGCCCTTATATCTCTCTTTCATAAGTACTACTATAAATAATGGTGCAGCTTTTTTGTCGTTTGAAATTCCTTCTCGCACATGTACTCGACTTCATAACCATCTCAGTATCAGGCACATTTTTGGCCGCACACAGACATTCAATCACTCTGTCTTATCGTGCGCCATCACACTATGGAATTGCCTTCCAAATATTATTGTTTCATTAAAGGATCCTGCCAAATTTCGTGAACCTCTGGAGCTTCACATGTTCGCTTGACTATGTTGTACGACATTGTATTGTATTCGCCCTTGTATCGTTTTTTGACTTTGTTTTGCACTGTATTCTCTTGACTTTGTATGTATTTTTCCAATGTTTGCCAGTGTTCCTTTTTTGCAATGTACAAATTTATTCATTTCTCCTACTGTGTAGTTCAGTTTTTTGCCTTAAATATTTGTCATTCTTCTGTAGACCCCCTTACCCAATGCTCCTCCGTGCTTGTAGGGTAAACTGAATAAATAAATAAATAAATAAATAAATAAATAAATAAATGATGCCGCGATCAGGCAGGGGGCGTGGGGGTGGACCGCTGGCAACGCGCCTATCCGGGTAAAGCTGCAACGTGCGCGTTGCATATGTAGTCGAAGGTCGTTACAGAGGTGGTGACGGGCACAGTGGCGGGGTATGCTGGCTTTGCCAGGGCGTCAGCCTCCTTGTCACACTTGCGTGAGAGGGAAACCGTTGTAGCGACAGCTCCAAGCCTTGTCATGTTACTGTTAATAGTGTCATAAAGATGGCAACGGCGATGATTCTCTTGTAATGCGTACGCACGAATCAGAACCAGTACGGAACCAGTACAAAATGAAATCGGAAAAAAGAAACGTATATGTTGGCACTTTTCGGAAACGAAACACTGTTCATATCATTATCCTACAATTTTACGTATGTTTTCTAGAACAAGAAAGCAGTCTTGATTAAGTAAAAAGAAACATGCTTAATATTGAACATGTTGGAAATACGACTTAACCATAGCAATTGCCGCAAGCGCTAAAGAAATCATTGGTTGAAATAAAAATACTACTTAGAGCACGTGAGGGGGCTTCTGGTTATGGCTTCCAAGCTCTGCTGCACTACATAATTTGGCTCCGCAGCAACAACTCCTTCGTTGCAGCCTACACTCTCGGCGGTGATAGAATCAGTCCTACCGTTACGCCATCATCACCATCAGAAAACAGCGCCAGCCTAGAAGTTGATGGCAGCGTTGGACTCTCGCCAAGCCTGGATGAACTCGACAGAGAAATGGCAGCCCCACGAGACGTAAAGCGTGCCCATGCGTCAGCCTCTGGCTCGGAGGGCGGCCCGGATCGCCGTGCCGAGTTACAGCGGCACAAAAAACCTTGGCCTTCTTCGAGAGGGTCGAAGAAGTGACGCGTGCATTGCATAACCCCTGGACTTGTTTCCGGGGCGCCGACTTGAACAACACGTCCAGGTCAGTTTGGTGATACTTTTAATTAAATATGGCTGACACCCTAAACATTCTTTCGTGAAACGCAGAAGGGTTCCGAAGACCTGCAGAACAAGCCGAAATTATCAGCGTGGCCTGCGCGAAAAATTGCGACATACAATGTTTACAAGGAACACATTTTTTTCACCAGTGGACATGTTCTTACATTCGAACGAACATTTAACCTAGACTGTCTTTTCTCCTTTGCCACATCACGCTGTAGTGGAGTTGGTATTATCATTTTCAACTGAACTCTCTTGCGAGATCATCATGTCTTTTATGATGGAACAGGGCGGATATTGGCATTTGATTGTGTACTATCTTCATTTAAGTTACGGATTTTGTGCATATATGGACCCGCGCAGGCCATTAGGGCCAATGATTTTTTTCGTGACCTGGACGTGCATTTCCTGGACGGTCGTCACGTGGTGCTTGTTGGGGATTTTAATTCCGTCTTAGACACGCGAGCAGATGTGCAAGGCCCGGGCTGGGGTCGCCCTGATTGGAAGGCACGGGAGCTGCGTCGCCTCGTCCAAGCACTTTTCGTTGCTGGATACATATAGACTTTTTCATGGTTCTTTATTTGCCTAGACGTGGCGACGGGGCGCGTCATCAAACAGGTTAGACCGTATCTATGAGCCGGGCAATTTAGCTCTGTATGTCACGCTATCTGATGTGATAACATTACATTCCTAGGTATACATTGTGGTGCAAAATACACAAAGTATAGACAAAGTATACCTTGGAAATCTAAGCAGCAACTTGCCCCAGAAGAAGTCCTTTTGGAACATTACCTTCATCTTCTGCTTATATTTCCGATAACAGACCAGTTTTACTTGAAATTCGCTTCCCTGCTTCCTCATCGGTAAAACCTTGGCGCCGCGACATCCGCATTCTACAAGACGCGCATTCACGCTCTTGTTTGTCAAAAGTCTTGCGCGCCTCTGTTTCTAGATCTGACCCAGAGTCATGGGACGCACTCAAGGTGCAGTGGCGTCTGCATTGTTCAGTAGAAGGACGTGCACTCAGACTACGTATGTCAGAAGAAGTGGCGGATACTGCCACAAAGCTCTGCATTGCCCTTCGGGACAATCAACTGACTCCGTTGGTGCGGTCATGGCAGCGTGAGCTACGGAGGCATTTCCAACGCCTCATCGCAGCGTCCTCTTTGTCAGCTGCTGTTTGGCGATGCAGACGTAATCCGTGTGCACACTCTGAAGTTCTACGCTTTGCAAGAAACTCGCTTTTGGACCGGTGAATGCATTCGGTTCTGTGGCCCCAAGAGCCCTTCCTGTTACGTCGCCTCCCACGCGTGGTTACTCGCTCTTTGTAACGCATTTTGAAAACTTGGCGCGTACGACTATGCTAATAGATCCTGGCACTCGAGGATCGCGTACAATGCTTAGTGGGCTGCCTCACGTTCCACCTGAGGTAGCTGACCATCTTTGTGCACGACCATCAGCTGGTGAAGTGAAGGCAGCATTATCTTCCATGAAGCGTGGCTCGGCCCTAGGGCCTGACGGGTGGCCCGTTGAGTTTTACTTAACGTTGTGGGAAGATATTGGTGCCACTTTCGTATCTGTTATCAGCCGTTGCCTTGAGAACTTTGAATTCCCGTCTAGTTTTCGCGAGGGTCGTACTGTGCTGACACCTAAACACGATCCATCATCAGTTCGTCCAGAGGAATGGAGGCCAATCGCGCTTCTCAGCGTTGACTACAAAACCTTCACAGGTGTAGTCACCCGGCTCTTGGGAAGCCTGATGTCTTTCTTAATAGGACACCATCAGTCAGCACGTGGTCTTTTAGTTCCAATAGATCAGGAAAAGGCATTCGATCGCCTTGAACATAGCTACCTACATATTTAATGTACTGACCGCGTTCGGCTTTTCGTCAAATTTTGTTGTACTTGTTAGGAATGTGTATTCAAATATCAGAAGTACATTGTTCCTTGATGGTCGAGAAAATGCACCATTTCCTGTTACTCGTGGTGTTCGCCAAGGGTGCCGTCTATCCCCAGTACTCTTTGTGCTCAGACTTGAGCCAGTTTTGCGCTCATTACTGAGAGACCCTTACGTATGTGGTCTACCACTGCCTGGTAGCGGTGTTGTAAAGGTGACAGCCTTCGCCGATGACATCACACTATATCTCAGGAGTGAAGAAAGCTTAACCCATAGCCTTCGAATTTTCACTGAGTACGGAAATAATTCAGGTGCTGCGCTGAATTTTTAAGTGTCGTTATTTGTTCATTGGTTCACTACAGACACGCCTAAGTTCCCTTCTCCGTCTTCAAAAGAGCAATTCTCTTCTTATTTTAGGCCTTGATTACACCTATGATGGCATATCAGAATCTGCGTAGCTCTCAATTCTGTGTTGCTGTCATCTCCCTTCAGAGGAGTAGGCAGGCGTTGTGCCCCTTCCGGTGGCAGTTGCCAGCCTGCTCCTCGCTTTCCCTTTCCTGATACCTGTGTATATGTGTATATGTGTTCAAAACAAATAATAATAATAATAATAATTCTGGAAGATGTAAGGCGAAATATTGAAGATGTTCAAGGGTATGATTTACGCCTATCAGAATGAAGGTACTTAGCGCAGTCTGTATTTTGCGGCCGAGTGTGGTACGTTTGTCACGTTGTACAGCCACCATTACGGGTTACTAGGTCCTTGCAGTCCCTTCTCGGTTCTTTCTTCTGGTCGGGCCGTACAGAACTTATCTGTCGCGCGGCGCTTGGACAACCACGCTCTCGCGGTGGGTTCGCGTTCCCATCGGTATCTATCCGCTGCCGGCTGCTTGCCCTGCGATTTCTGCTCCGCCTGTTGCAGCGTGAATAGTGTCCTGTGCATGAACTCGCCTGCTATTTCCTTGGCACAAAACTCCGTTACGTGTTACTGGGGGTACGCTTAAATCGCGGACCAGAAGTGTAAACGCACCTGTATTTTACTCTATGGCCGTGGCATTTTATCGCCACATATAACAGGTATGTCCTGATGTAGACATTCTCGAAAACCGTGTTGTAGTTACCATGTCAACCTTACTGCTTCCTCTAGTTCATCCAGCGCGCCGGGCCCATTCGGATAATGTGTCGTGGGATGCGATAACGGCATCATTTCTGCCTGGCCACCTACGCGACTTCATGTGGCGTCTAGGGTGGCAAGTGCTTCCAACTCGTGATAGGCTAGAGCGGTGAGGCGTTGTCCCATCTTCGCTGTGTCCCAATTGTCCCCTTCAAGAATCCAATAAACATGTGCTGCTGCAATGCGTTGTCGCTAGAGTAGTTTGGAAGGCCATCCATACTGGTTCCCGTGGCCTTGGAGTTAACCGCTTTATTACATCCGGTCGCTGCTCGCGTGGCTAATTCGCGCGACATTAATTGCTGCGGGGGCCTTTTGTCTATGGCGTAACCGGTACGAGGAAGTTGCCGCGGTACATCATGGCCGCACACCGTTTCCACTTCTGTGGTGGCTCTACTCTGAGCTACAGTCGTTTCTGTCAGACGAGCTTTTCCTCCTTGGGGAAGAACAGTTCCTTCGACAGTGGCCATGCCGTTTCCTGTCGGTGGCTGATGGACGCGCATGGCTTAGTTTTCGACCAGCCTGGTTCTTGTAGCCAGGCCATTAAATGTGTTCACTGAATATACATGTATGTAGATGCCCATAATTTCCTTGTGCTTTCGTATGCATGATCATCTTTGTATGCATGATCGTGTGCATGCATGGTCATCTTGTAGCATCGCTACAAAACTATGTAAAGTCACATCATTATTGTACATAACCATTGTGTAAATTGTATATATTGAACATCATTTTCTGATATGTCACAATTAGTTTATATGGAGAACACGGGGAATGCGGGAGATGGAAATTCAAGACGATGAGAAAAACGAGAACAAGGTGAATGCAGCAGGCAGCGCTTCGACATGTGGACTTGGCTTCTTCAAGGCGACGTATGCTTTCCTCGCCACAGTATATATAGGTGGGGTTATTAGTTTATGTGTAACTGTGCGTTTCCGTGGGTCTATGTGCCTATATGTTAGTGAGTGTGGACTCGGACACATCTTTCAAAACGTGGCCTTTATACAATGCTGCGTATTTTGCGTATGTTATCGTCATGGTAGAATTGTTTCTTTATTGTGACCCAGTGTTCGTATCGTCTTTTGTGGAAATAAACTTTTTCTTATATGCGCTGCTCCTTCATTCTTTCCGGTGGAGCCTCATGGCAAACCAAAATCAACGAACAATTTTTCCGGACGTTCACGTTCACTCGCCATCCCGGCCCTATGAAAGCGGATGACCAGCAAAGCTGTTGAACACCCACGCTACAACTGCTGAGAGGCGTATGCAATAGTTTTAAGGCGACAGGCTTAGGTGCCTACCTTCGCGGTGCCCTTGCCCAAACATTTCCGTGACATGGTTCCACGGTTCTGGCTTACTAAGGGTGTGCCTAGTGCATGTCTGATTGCATACGTGTTTGTGGTCACAGAGACGCGTTTGCTACTTCTCGCGCGTTCGTCGTCGTCGTCGTCGTCGTCATCTCCTTCCACAGCTGGCTCCCACGCCACTCATCACGCCAGCGTTCCCTGCGCGGTCTGTGAGTGGTAGCGTTGGCTAGCACTAACAGGGTTAGTTCTAGAAGTAAAACATAGATAGCCCAGAAAGTGGATGGGAAAGCGGCGCCGCGGATGTTCAAATGGTAAGAGCATCGCACGCGTCAAGCGACGACATGGGATCATTCCCCGCCTATGCCAATTTGCTTTTTCATTCACTTTCGTTTCAATTAATTTATCATCTCTTCAATTCAATCAGTAAGTGCAAGTAACTTCCCCGATCTCATCCTTGGTGCCAATGTTTGTTGGCTCCTCAGTTCCCTTTCTTCCATATATATGTTAATCAACGGGTAATCTTCGCTCACAGTACCTTGTTTTAGAAAGTTATCGCGAGCGTTCCAAGAGCAATTGGAAAAAGCGAGAAAGAATGTCATGCTTACCACCTCGTCAATGCCGTCGACATCCCGGCGTACTCTTGCACACGAGGGATTACGTTCGTAATATTGCTCAAGCGTTCTTTTCGGACATATCGACTTGTCGCTGACTGACTCTAGGTCTTGGAAGTCCAATGTGCCGGGGAATGATGAAGGCAAGCTTAAGTCAAACAACACTTCAATGCATCGCAAAAATTCTACATGTATAAATTCCATAACGCAATGCTTTGGTTCTTTTGGACAGTAACTACTTCTATCAGTCAGCTAGTTCACTTGTGTTAGAAAAAAAAATGTCCCAGTGTCTTCCGATAGCAAATTAATAGACAAGTATGCGAAGTAAGTATAGTAGTTTTATCGCATTTACAAACTTGCAAACATTGGCTTACTAACTAAATGAACACGCACGTCACCCGCGCACGGGTAAACATGAACACATTTCGGTCCATGACCGCGGAAACTCGCAGTCAAAGCGTTTTAGTCAGGAAACGCAGCACCGGCAGCGAGCGAATTGACCTTCCTTCTGTCTCTCGCTTCAACGAGGACTAAACGTCGAAAGCACAGCACACACGAAGCTACCAGCACTCAGCGAACTTTGTACACATCGCAGATCGCTACGAAGATGACGCCCGTGGGGGCGCGCACTTTGTCCACGTCGCAGATCGCTTTCAACATGTGGCACCCGGAAGGCGCGCCGTAAGGAGCAGCTGCCGCAGTAGGACGCCCCCCTCTCTTGCCTTCCCACCATGCTTCGCCCACGACAAAATACGGCATGCTTGCCCCGCCTTCCTCGAGTGAGAGACTGAAATTTAGCCGCGATCGGGGGGCTGACCCTCGCAAGCTTTCACTTGCACATACAGCGTACGGCGCGCGGCGACGATATCATCGTCTTTGGACTTTATGCGGAACATCACGGCGACGTCCACGGCATAAATGCGCTAGGAGTATCCTTATAATCGCTATCGCAATAAGTTTGCATTCTGTTTAGCAAGCTATACGTGAAATATAGCTGCATACGTACATTGGGCGCTGAAAGCTTGTGCCATCTCACGAGCAATCATAACACCAGCGGTGCCATAGTTGACGACCCTGTTGAAGAAAAATGACGTTGGTCACAATGATTTCATGAAGTTGTTTTAAGAAACAACACAGTGAAAGAGACAAACCTCGGATAATGCGGCGAGTACAACGGCGGTTGTAGGACTGCTGCAGGCACATCTGTAGAGAAGCGGCGCAGTTACATAAGGGGCCCTAATGTTCGGGCAAAATTAAATGTTTATGCGTACACGCTGTCAGTGTAGTACTAGAAGCCACTCTAAAGCGAAAGAAGCTTGAGTTTATGTTTGGAGATCGGTGGTCTCGGAAGCCATGCGAATCTTACGGAAAGCAGATGCACTGCTTTCAGTGAATGAACGTGCAAATGTAAGCTTATATCTGCGCAAGGGAGTGTATTTGAGTGTATAGGGTGTTTGTGTATTGATGTAATTGATATTTCGGTCCTGATTACCACCCAGGACATGGAGGAGCATGTGAAAGGATTAGCCAGGCTAGTACGTCCACCTTTTCAGTGATGAAGAAGATGATGTTAATGGTGGTGATAAAGCTACCTAAAGTCTGTAATCTCTCTCTCAAATGTAAAATAAAGATTCTGAAGCCTCTCATACACAGTCTTCTCGAACAGCTAAAGTATTTCGCTCTTATGTTACAGTGAAATGTTCCGACCTTGACTGATTAGTTCATTATTCAAAAAGTTTTCATTGCAGATTTCAATGTGAGAGAAACCTTAAGCGGAAAATTTTTGTTAGCAATTCCTTAGGAAAACGAGACGATATTCCTACAGCATAGCAAATGTGTGACACCACGTATTTCCATTATCGATCTTACGGCGTTGCCGCGAAAGAAATTGCCAATGTAACCTTGGACTTTTTATCAAAGATGTCTTCACCAGCATGATTTTTCATCCCAGAAGCACAGACGGCCCTGGAAGATTGATTTGCCTATTATACGTAAGTTCTGTTTCCATGAAGAGGAACAGTGAGGGACTCTGTCACCAGGATTATTCTTGAAGTGTACAAATGGACGTACATTCACGCAGCTTTTGTAGCTATACCAGGGGAACCACTCCTCACCCCCCCCCCAAGAAAAAATAGAACTGCCTCGAAAAAAAAAGAAAAGGAAGAGGCTTCCGTGTAGGGCAAAGAGCACATCGTTCCCTTCAAAATAATCTTTAACGGAGTCGATACACGTGTCCAAGCTTTTCTACTACTTTTCAACATCTTTGGAGCTACTCATGCTTAATACTGTTGAGTGCCCCCTGCAAAGCTGTCTTCACCTAGTGCACTGCGATAAATTGCTACCTTTATTAAACTTTCTTCTTTAACATTAAAAAAAATGACAGGGAGATTGGTCCGATGAATAGATGCGTGGGGGAACGCAAGCAATTGGAGCTGCGATGTCTTCGTGATGGAGAAACTAGTCCCCCGCATTCCACAATTTTGCGAGTCTTTTTGCCATAGTCTTTCTTAATCGCCTTAATAATTTCAAGGAGGATTGGTAATTGGCAGTCTGTCCAGCACGAGCAAATCCACGCTGCCCAGTACCAAAAATGCCAAAGAAGAAAGAAATGAAACAATTATCATCGTCTTCTCACAAGCGCACTTGCCCCTTCTTTTCGCTTTTGCTGAAGACGTCTTCAAATACTCGAAACTAGTTTGTTAACGGGGTCACACTCATAGCACCAGCTTAAATCACCTGTGATGATCTTCGAAAGAATTTCGGGGTCACTTTCGGCGTGATTTTCTAAATCCTGGCCCAAAATCGACAAAGTGCTGTTTGTCCTGCAGGCGGGGAACAAACGTCGTGGCAATGCCCCTCATGCCATATTCGAATCTCAACATTCACTTAGGTGAGCTCGAAGTTATGCCTGCAGTCAACTGTGAGGTGGCGACTCTCATTGGCTTTTTTTTGTCAAACCTTTCCGACAATTTCGCACGTATGACTGGTTGCAGGGGAGCCCGAATGAGCACGAACTTTAAGTCATGTCTTCTCTTGGAACAACTATAACCACTCAAAACCTCGCGTGCGGCTCAGTGCCTCCTTTATAAATGTTGTTAGAAGCATTTCAAGTGTTCCGTAGCTGATTTTTCTAGGAAGCAATAAAAATCTCAAGAATTCGCTGTTCGTTATGGGAAGACGTCCTGATTTTGCAAGAGTAGCGAGACGACAGTTGGGCCAACTGTCACTAGAATTCCGTACCGCATCTTGGCTTGGCTACTAACTTGTGGAGTGTCGACCTACACCTACATAGCCGGAGAACTGGAGCCAGTATAACTTTTTTTGTCCCCCCCCCCCCGTACAGTCCTTAGAAGTACAGTAAAGCAGCGCAAAAGTACTTACATAACAAATTAGATGATGAGTCATATCCGTATATGACATCCATCGGCGCACCACTCCATCTAAGACGAGAAAAATTCGGCAGACACACTTAAGCCTGCTTATGTGTGGGGAATTCGAAGGTGTTAGTCTTTTGGTGAAATGCTTTGTTTCCCGGCCACGGCGGCTCCGTTTCCATGGGGGCGAAATGCGTAAACACCCGTGTACTTATATTTAGGTGCACGTTAAAGAACCCCAGGTAGTCGAAATTTCCGAAGTCCTCCACTACGGCGAGCCTCATGATCAGAAAGTGGTTTTGGCACGTAAAACCCTATAATCTATTTTTTCAATGTTTTGTTTTCTGCGTGTCGTCCTCGCAAGCTCTCACCCGCGTTTTAACTGCGCCTCGGCAAGGCCGAATGAAAGCGCGTCAAGTGTCTTAACGCGCTCGCTTGCTCGCGACGAGTTCATATTCAAAGGACCGCTCGGCGACGTTCAATTGGACATTAATGCTTTTTTATTATATGCACTCATTTTACACACTCATTATGTGGCGCCACCTACTTCCCCATCGGCTGCACCATCAGGTACCCTATGAAACATGCATTAGGCGACACCTTTAGACAGCCAGGCGGCTGTGACGTGACGTGCTCAATGACGCACGCACTAGGCACACCAGCCAATCAGAACCGTGCAGCCAGCGTAGCGTCGGGGAGCATGCTCGTCTCGCAACCCGGAGGCCCGGGTTCGATTCCCACCCAGACCGAAATTTATCTACTGATCTTTTCAAAGGGATTAGTCTACTTCGTTTACAAGAACTTCCCTGAGAATTTTGACGTCAATCCGAGTATATTTTGAGGTGGTTGTACTGTTTGCCGCAGGCCATTTTTGGTACCATGATTCGGTCACGCCGCCGACTACAACGCCGGATTTTCGCGTAACGGAGCATATAATGCTTTCGCATTAATATAACCTTCATTCTTACGGACACGTTGAAAGGAAAGCGGCTCATGTAATGAGTTGCGTGCACTACTGTATGTGGTGTAGCCGTAAAGAACTGCGCGTAGGAGCTCACAGTTCCTCGCTAGAACTGCGGCAGCTTTCCATACTTCTGCCCTGCAGTGTTCTGTGCAGGAACTGTGACTTTGGCAATCAAAGCTAGCATATTCCTCCTCTGATAAAAATATGTATTCTGGTTTAAAGTTATTTCGCTCCTTCTCGTCACACGCCACCATCGAGCTGCCAGATTATATGAATAGTTTGAGCCAACGGGAGATAATCTCTGGTTAACCTCCCCGTCTTTCCTTTGCCTTTCTCTCTCTCTCTCTCTCTTTGTGCGTGTAGGCCACACCATCCGGTTCAAAGAATGCTATCACACAGAAGACACAGTTCTCTGCAGGAAGAAAAGCCAAAACGAATTCCTGTGGAGTAAGTGCTTCCTGTTGCCAGAATTATACCCTCTCTCTAAACATACATAGAAATAAATTAAATTATGGTGTTTTATGTGCCAAAACCACTTTCTGACTATGAGGCGCGACGTAGTCGAAGACTCTGGAAATTTCTACCACCTTGGTTTATGTAACGTGCACCTAAATCTAAGCACACGGGTGTTTTCACATTTCTCCCCCGTCGAAATGCGGCCGCCATGGCCGGGATTCAATCCCGCGACATCGTGCTCAGCAGCCCAACACCACAGACACTGAGCAACTACGGCGGGCAACATACACAGAGAAATGGCTATAACACAGGTATGCATTTTGTTCGGCGTTATTCTCTTCTTGAAGATTCGGTTCAATTCACTAAAAGGGGGTTAGGTTTGGTAACACAGCAAAAACACGGACATGCAAACTTACTCATCGCTCGCGGAGTAGGGTGAGGAGAGCTTTTTCATCAAGTTCTCAAACGCGGCCATCCTGTGCTCCTCGTAGACCCGTACAAATGGCGATTGCGTGGCGAAGTTCCGCACCTGGAATAAAGTATGAGTGTTTACAGCGCCGTATACAACTTGACGCCAAGATCAGCGCTGTAGACAACAGGACAGAACATTACACGATACCTTGTGATTCCTAGGAAATGAATTGTTGGGATGGTGCTGGCTAAGCACTTGAAATCTATGCAGCAAGTTCTGGCGATCGGAACATAGACGTCGTTATTGTTCACTGGCTTTAACGCGCAATGAGCATTTTATGTTCTCTTGCTGAAGTGCAAAGGTGCGCATGATGCATAATGCATCAATTACTGGGTAATATCCCCAATAATTCCGATTTGAGTTTAAAATGTGCATTAGGTACATGCTGGCCGGTTAGTTGGTCTCGCATTATTACGTATCTTACACAGTGCGTACGTGCTTCATCGGTTCATCGCTCGTGCTGTATGAGGTACATAATCGTTTCTAATCAAGAAATCTAGCTCGAGAGCTTTTATATAAATAAAATGCTAACGGAATTTTCTTGCATTAAAAAAATAGCACCTAATGACTTCATTCAGGATACATATATACAGGCCCGTCAATGCTTTAACAAAATCTCTGAAAATCGCGATATTTCAGGAGCCTCAATAAAGCCTATTTGCAACCCTTAAACTAAGCAATAAAGAATGATATCACAATTACATCAATCAGACAAAATTCAAGTATTATACAGACAATAACAGACAAAATTCAAGTATTATACACCTCCATTAAATAAGTCAACAATCTGTAATTAGGACATTTGTAAAACCAGCGTGAAGATTTTAACGAATGCATATCAGACATCAGTTAATACATAAAAGTTATCTGCTTTAGGTGTTCTAAAATTGAAGATTACATGATATAGATATCTGTTACTGGTGTACAGTTACGGATTTGTAGACTTCGTGCTTCAATCTTTGGCAGCTTGCCAATTTTGGGCAGCTGTTGTGCAAAACTACGCACCCTAAGTCAAAATATCTTCCTTGAACCAATAGAACGTAACTTTCTCTCTCAAATGAAACGTATTTCGACAGACATTTCTGCATTTTGCACATATTTGAATTGCCGAATCGGAGCATTCCCCGAGCTAAAGCTCCCTGCTAAATAAATAAAAAGAAAGATTTCATACTGGTTGATGCTGTTTTTAGTTCTTCTATTCATTTTGACCAATAGAATAGGAATGCTTTAGGATTTAGTATCTCCTTGCCGGTATAATTCATGAATCTAGACAGACTCTCACGCCTTCCATTTTCTTTCTTTCAAAAGAGAATAAATCGAATATGTGAATAAAGCAAGAGCCTCCTTATGCATGAGCTTGTGCTATCTATCTATCTATCTATCTATCTATCTATCTATCTATCTATCTATCTATCTATCTATCTATCTATCTATCTATCTATCTATCTATCTATCTATCTATCTATCTATCTATCTATCTATCTATCTATCTATCTATCTATCTATCTATCTATCTATCTATCTATCTATCTATCTATCTATCTATCTATCTATCTATCTATCTATCTATCTATCTATCTATCTATCTATCTATCTATCTATCTATTTATTTTATATGTTTAATTTTAGCAACAGCTGATTCTCCCGATGCTTTCCTTGGCTTCATGGTCTGTCGACTTTATACAGTGTCGAAAAACGAAAATCGAGCCCTTCTGTTTCCCTACTTCTCTCGTATATATGCATACGTCCTTTTCATCTCTGTGACCTCTTGCACTCTCGTCCCCAAAGTGGGGTATCAAACAAGAGAGAGAGAGCAAATGATAAAGGAAATGTAGGGAGGTTAACCAGGACTGAGCCCGGTTGGCTACCCTACACTGGGGAAAGGGAAAAGAGGACGGAAAGATTAAAAGAAGAGAAAGTCTACTGGGTATATCGTTTGGTCACTCAGTCCGGATAACAGACGCTGACTCAATCCAGTAGCCTTCAAATATCGCAGCAGAGCCTTTGTGGCCTTTTGTAGCTGCGATATGCGAGGCCATGGTCCCAAGATCTTCTTCAAGGTGAATGGCGTTCTATCTAGCTGATCGAGAGCTGTGCAGAGGCCATGTCTTTCGTTTTGAAAAGATGGGCAGTAGCACAGTAGATGTTCTATAGTTTCCTCGACACCGCAGGCATTACAGTCGGCGCTATCAGTCATTCCAATCAAAAACGTATATGCATTGGTGAATGCGACGCCCAAGCGTAAGCGGCACAGCATTGTTTCCTCATTTCGCAGAAGCCCTCGTAACAGCCGCAGTTGCATAGAGGGGTCGAGGGAATGCAATCCTTCTTGGGTGAATTCAGGTGTGTGCCATTTCTCTAATGTCATACGGTGTGCTACCTTGCTTAGGTGTTGGGCTGCGTCGGTCCGCGATAAAGGTACAGAAACAGGGGTTGCTCCTTCATGTGCTTTCCTAGCAGCTTCGTCAGCGAGGTCGTTGCCGAAGATACCGCAATGGCCAGGCAGCCACTGAAACACGACGTCGTGTCCGTTCGCTATCATACGATGGTGCATTTCTCGTATCTCCGATCAAACAAGAATTTTCTTTTAAGCAATTCCCTTCTTTCTGCTATCTTTAGTCTCTCTATCTCTCTCTCTAAATAACGCAGTACTCACGTTGCCGAAGAGTTCTGCCAAATGCTCTTCGTCGTCCATGCAGTCCGGGTAGCCAATCATTTTGTCCATCTCTGCGACCTGTGGAAAGCGAGAGTAATGCGCTGAGGAAGGTGGTAAAATTCTTCAATGCCAGCGAAGTTGTAGCGCCAATGAAGAGAAACTGATACCCTACTGCTTTTAAGGCTGTTCTTCGGGCTTCGTGGCTTGTCCATATTGAATTCCGCAGCGAGGCTACCAATTCTCGCTGAATCAGCTCTGTCATCAGTAGAACCTAAGTCAGGCGGTACAGGCATGCGTAAGCAAAGCGATCAATAATGTTCAGTGAGTGCAGTATTGTATTACTGCCGTCGATAGCTTATATACTACCTTCAAGGCTCGTTGCGACGGGCTAGTAGACTAATTCAGAAAACGTATACTTAGTGTGGCAACGAGCCGTTGCGATCGATGAGTGGCTGTAGCAGCAATTTGAAGTAAACTCATCCTTCTAACCGGTCAAACTTACCTTCCCTTTCTTTTTTTTTATATCGATCGTATCATAAGCCTAGTTACGTTCACTGCAGCACAAAGGCCTCCTTGCAGAGGCTTCTATACTCTCTCCTTTCCAACGTCAACCGAACACAGCCTACTGATCACGGCAAGTTTCACCGATCACACGACAGCGTTTGCTACAAGTGCTATCAATTTCTCTTTCCTTCACATAGTGCCGTAGTTATTAAATGCAAACTGAATAGACTAGCCGTGCCCGATCTATATAACGTTGCAGGAATCTAAACACGGCAAAGGGTCCACGTGCACATTTTGACGAAACGGACACACAGGGGTGGTACAGAGGAACCCTCAGTAACCTGGAGCACGCGTTTCGACAAAAAAGATTTTGTTCTTCGTTAGAAGATTACTTCTTCATCTTGCAACCAGATCAATCCGGGTGTTGGCTTAAGTATATAGCATCTACTCGGCCATTGAAAGAGGACCACTAAAATAGGCCAGTGTCAACTGAGACGGGTCGAGCACGAGTGAGCCCAGATTTCACCAACGCCTTCCTCTTTCACGCTGCACAGTGCTAGCACCGATAACATCTACAATTTACTTCGAGTATAGTCGGGTTACGGCCAGTTTCAGGCCGAGACACGAGGTAGATGCGCGCAATGCATTACGTTTAAATGGTACACGTGTATACCAAGAATGCTAGTAGTGTATTACGTAGACGCGCACGTACAGAATGGTCACGTGGCAGACACACACGAGAGCCGTAGCGGTGGCCTCCGAGAACAAGGTATGTGGCATGGAGCCGCATGTTAGCGCACGCATCAGTAACAACAAAATAGACATTGAAGATGCCCGTGGATGAAGAGGAAGTCTAATGCTGCGCCTGCTTAGACCCATAAGGACGCGAAGAGAGTATTGTCGCAGCTTCTTCTTTCTTTTGTGCACAGAAAATAAAGCGCCACTTAAACAGCTCGTGCAATTGGCACAGCGAAGGTTCGCGTTTGAAATATATGGCGTAATGAGCAGAATCATCTCGAGAAGCAGCGTTATTCTCAGGACATATCACGTGAAATGCAAAGCGCCTCAAAAACGAAAGATACAAATCGATCGCGAAGAGGCCAGGAGCTGCGAGTCACACAAAGTTTCAGGGCTCCTACCTCTTCTGAAAGAAAAAGAAGCAAGCTCCACTTATCCCTGGGATATAAGCATACTTAAGAGGAAGCTTTAGCTCAGGTCGAGCTTCTATTTCCCTCTTCTAATACGCGTAAAACGCGGTTTTCCCATTAGACAACTACAGAACTAACTTGAACAATAGGTATAGCATATGCGAGTAAAAGCCGAAGTGTAAAGACTGTAATAAGGACAATTTTGATTTACGGTCTCTGATATCTTTTCTTTTTTCTTGAGTGACACTTTGCGGAAATTGGTAATATACGTATTCGAAAACTGAGGCACACATTTTACAGCGCTGTCCTGTGTGTTTCCTGCCTGTTGTCTTTTTCGTCTTGCGCTGCCCCTTCAAGATGTCCAACCAACTCGCCAAAATTTCGATTCATCTACAGTTTTACAAATTTATAACTCAGCACAAAAATCTGATATCGCAGTTCTGTAAACGGTATATCGTAGAACATCCTCTAGGGGAAGTAAATATATCATAAGAGTTTGCAGCTTGCGTGAAATGGTTTACGATGATTGCGAGGATTTCGGAAATCAGATTATCTTGGGTTTTTACGTGCCAAAACCGCGATTTGATTATGAGGGCGACGTATTTCGGATTAATTTTGACCACCAGGGGTTTTGACCACCACTGTTCTCCCGGTGCACAGGAATTTCGCCAAATTCGTGCTCGGATATTAATGGCCCGTTTCAGAGCAGTATTCGATCAATTTTTGTCCGCTTTGGATGCCTCTATATGCAGCTGACAGAACTGTCATACTTCATTTTGTTACCGGGTCAGATAGCTTAAAACCTAATGATTCGGTTATTTCTTTTCATCTGCAACAACTTTAGTAACACAAATGCGTGACATGAATTAAAAAACAATTGCTCCATTGAGTCAATAAAAGTCAAGTTGGTTTTTCAAATGCGAGAAACCTCATCAAGACTCAGCGGTTACTAGGAAAACTATGTCTCCGTTCTCGTGCATTTAGGAAGAAGTCCCCACGTTCATATTTAGTCGCATAAGATCGTCGGCCAGTCTTTCTTCTGGAATGGTGGAGGGTTAGAGTCACATATCTCACCCTGCTTAACCATGAAGCGTGGCCTCGCTACGCCATTTTTTGCGATGCATGTTTTAAACTTTCATCGCGCGTAGTTGTTAGGCTAGTGGAGTGTAGTTACTTAATGCACTTCATCATTGAACGAAACAGCGCATATGTTACAAGGCGGGTGAACCATAATCGCACTGAGCGATATGCACTACGGTTTGAATCCGAGCTTCTTGGTAAGGCAACATCTTTGTGCTAGTTGTTAAGGGGGCAACATGCGCTGTGTGTGTGTATTTACCACTCGCCTTGTCCGGTCATTTTTCTCTGTTTCGTTCAAAAATGCTGCTTTACCAGCTAGCTCAGATTCACATCTTAGTGTATCAGTACTTGATTAATCGTGAATCGCCATAGAAATTTAATTAGGGTCAACTGTCTTTAAAGCGCGTGACATCGATGAGCATTGTGAACGCCGAGCCGGGTATTGTGTATTGTGCACCTCCTTATGGCGAAGCCACCTAAGCTCAAGAGAAGGCCAGCCTACGTGGAATTACAAATCCGACAAATTCGAGCTCTCATTTATTCCTACAAAAAATTCGTAATTTATACGCACGTCATCCTTGGCCTCCGGCGAAAATTTTCTCTCAACGTACAGCTGGCTGATGAGAGGTTGCATGGCGCTTCGTGTAGCAGCTATGCTTTCCGTGCAGATATCCTGCTTCCTCTTTTCGTGCAATCCGTACTGCGCCATAAATTTCTCATGATGAGGTCTTAACGGGCTCACGAATGGCGCTAGGGTTGCTATAATTTTCCAGCCAACGTAATTTTTCACTTTATATCTGAAAGAACACCGAAACAACAGAAATATCTAGTTGAACTTTGCCTGTTTATTTTGGTACTCAAGTGAGAAGAAAATGAACCTTCTGTTACAGAAAGGCGGAGAGGTCAGCCTGAGGTAATATAGCTTGTTCTGGCCTACTACTACGCGCTCAGTAGAATTTTGTAAGGTGCGCTTTGGCAAAAGTGTAAACAAAAACAAAGGCTGCTTATCTTTGAAGAGGTGTGACTTCTTCAATTGTTGTAAAACAGCAGTTTCTAAGACATAGCTGTCAAGTGAATCATATACTTGGTGATTGAGGCCAGGAGAATCGAAGTAGATTATGCACTAATTAATATTAGGCACTCTTGTAAGGTACCTGTACTTGAATATCAAGGAAAGAAAGCAAGTAAACATTTGCAAGTAAGAAAAATGCCTTCCTTGTGTCGTCAAGGGCTGAGGGAAAACAAGAAGTGAAAGGCAGAGAGGTTAACCAAATTAACTGTCCGGTCGGCTACGCTCCAACCGGACAGATGCGCGAGAAACTGACAGAATTACCGAGCAACGTGCTCAAGTATACTTATTATATCACTGTACAAACAAAAACTTGAATATAAGAAGTTTTAGCTTGCGGGCAACCCTGATGCCACCTATTCAAACACATGTAAAACGTAAAATTTCTTTTGACACAACCTGTGGACCAATTTGAGTGAAAGTTGTTGAATTTGAGAGAGAAAGGCATATAATAATGACTGTCGGAAGCGACACGTTGATTTAGGGCATAAAGTGAGTTAGATTGTTCTCGAAAATTGGAAGTTTAGAAAAGAAATTAAAAGCGTCAAGATTACAAACCTGTAACTCTGCAACGAAAATAGATATTGTGGTCGTGTAAACTGCCCCCGTTAAACCAGCCTAAGCGCCCATATTTTTTATGTGAATTTGTATCTTATGTCAATTTGTGCCACAGCTTGTCTGTGGTATTTGATTCCTCGTGTCCTTGCTTTATTCGCGCTGTTGAACCTCAGTTGTAGAGAATTACCTGCTTGTTTTGCGAAGCAGAATGAAGACATCTTCAATGTACGCCCGTTCAGCGATATATATCTTGGTTTCGTCGGGAATTTTTGTTCCTTTTTTTCGGAGATGCTTTTTTAGTAAGTTCACGGATAAAGATATCTGAAAAAGGAGTGTTCTCACATCATATCTTCTCCAAATACGTACACTATATACATGGCGACGCCTGAGCACTACCTAGACGGTTAGCAGGAAAATGGCTTACTTTTGCCACTCGTGGCATTATTAGAATATTTCGTTTTGTTGCGGATTAGTGAACCTCACGCTTTATTTTCTATTTTATTTATTTGCCATTGTTAACTCGCGTAGAAAAAAAAGTGAGGGCTCGAATAGGGTTGGGCTACCGGTCTTATTAAAGACCACCATTTTTATATTCTGTTTTGGTTTGAAACCGCATTGAAATATGTACACATCGGTAGCACAAATTTCGCATGTAACCGTATTTTAAGAGGATAACTGGATGTGAGGATAAAGCTTTCTCAGTGGGTGGCACGTCGGCTCGCGGAAATAATGTTGCAACGTGCCCGTGATTATGCCATCACTCACTTAGCTGTCGCAGTGGCTAGTTCCTGTCCTTTGTTCTACTTTCGTGTTAAAAGCGCAATCTCTATTTACAATGTTTCACTCTTTGCTCGGACGTTCTTGAAAGCGTTCCTCTCACGGAGGAAGGAAACTAAGGAGAGGCCCTGACGTCACTCTTTGTGAAGCAAAAGTGAAGCCGGAATTTGGCGTTGCTCATGGCGATGCTCCGCCTTTTGGGCCACCCTCCTCTCTTGTTTACATCTTTCGCGAAACCACGCCGCGCTGCGCGTGGTGTCGCGCGCGCTCGCGCAACATCTGGCAGAGCTCGGTGCAGGTAACACAGCGCAACAAGACACGGTGACTAACGCAAACCCGCCCACTCAGCGCCTTTGCCACGGCCCGAAACCTACCAGAGCAACACGTGTGAGCGCTCAAAACCATAACAACGCCGCCATTGTGGCCCAAAAGGCGTGGCCATAGAACAAAAAAAATAAAAAAGCAGCAAAAAAATGAGAACCTACTACGTAATTTCCGCCACACTTTTCTCCTAGCGCGCGGAGGGGGTAGGGCCTCTCCTTAGTTTCCTTCCTCCGTGGTTCCTCTCAACTCATTTGCAGGTGGCGCCCTCCTGTAACACAAAGTCGAAACACTGCAAACTTTATATATTCTCGAGAGATGGCAGAACGCGCCGCGTGGATGCGCGTCTTCTATTTAAGCCGGAAGCAGGCACGTACCCAAGGGGGGGCCCGGGGGGGCCCGGGCCTCCCCCGAAATTAAGACGCATACCCCCCCCCCCCCCCCCGACCCACGCCACCACTTCTCACACACATTCCTAAAGCACTGCCAAATCAATGTTGAGACGTGACAGCTATTCGGCGGTCAATATATTGTGGCCTTTTTCACTCCTTTTGGATGGCGGTAGTTGTCGGCGTCTCCTGGGATGTGAAGGCCAGTTTTCTCATCAATTCGGTGCCCGCGCGATTAACTCGAGATGCATTCAGTTGTCACCGTCTATTCAACGGTCACGCGCATCGTTGTTGCTTCGTTAGTTCAACCTTCTTCGTCTAGACTGATCCGGGGACCGGGAAAGGGATTCAGTTCGTAGTCAGGAGGTCTGTATGCACGTGGAACGAGTTGCGGCCAGAGAAAATGGCAACTGCGTTTAACTTTTCTTTTTGTTTCATTATTTCCTCGAGTGACGGCTCGCCGCGACACTGACAGATCCTCGGAACCATATACCCGTGATATGGGTTAGATAAGGCGGAAAATAATATAATGCGAGACAGCGTCCATCATCAAACCTTGCAATAACCCTTAAAATCATAGGCAATATGACTGTCACCCGTTAACTCGTCTGGCTTTTGCCTAAGTGTACAGCATTTTTCGTGCAAAATTGGCAACTGGAAACAAGACTCTCAAGGAGTTAAGCGATTTACTAAGCGATCTACTAAGCGATCTACTAAGGGAGAGGGCCGAGACAACAGCCGAACAGGAAGGAAAAGCGAAAGTTAACAAATTTAGCCATTGTTTATGAAACTATTTACGGATCAACATCTCTCATATCTTTATTTAGAAATGAACAGAGAAAACGCCGCCGGAAGTGGAGGACAATTCCGTGTGCTCTGAATGACGCTTCTACAGTTATCATTAGAGCCGCCTAACGTAACCACGTCTCTGCTGTGCTTATGTAGGTGTTTTTCTAACCTTCCGCGGTGGGCGCAGTACGCCTAGAATCGCAGCTTCCTGCGCCATACGCGGTCGTACGCGACTGGCGGCCACGCATCGTTACGTAACTTCCCTAATAACAATACGAGTTGGTTGTGGCACTTGTTACAGCAGTAAACGAGGGATCCAAAAGAACTGTGATTGTTCCGCAAACATATGTTTCTGTATAATTCTTCCAGAGCTCATTCAAAAAGCGCTAATATAGTCGGATACAACTGAAGTCTGCATTGAAGCCCCGCCCACGCCCTCATCACCGCCAGCCACTGTTCCTCCGCGAGGCTGCAAATAATTCGTACTTCAAACTTTTTCTGTTACCCAAATAAGGCGGTAACCACAAAAATAAAATTATTAGCGTGCAATTTTATACCTTTTCCCTCGCCTATATGGTGGAATGGCGAATACCTAATTCTTTATTGAACTGAAATAACACGCTTGGCTTCGCTAAAACTATTTGTTGTGAAGTTTCACTTAAAGTTGGCAGTGAAGTTTCATGGGTAAAATGAAGTTTCATGAGTAAATGAAGTGAAATTTCATGAGCAGTGAAATGAACCGCACCACGGACTTTTGAGGACTCCGTACATTTTGTCCATGTCTGTTGCAGACATCATTATTTCTGCCGATGAAAAGACTCTTCAAGAAAAGCAGACGCTCCGGAGGTATCAAGTACAACGCCATATTGAAATGGCCGCATGACGACGATTTTGTTTGCTTCTGTGATTGGCTGGCGGAGTAACCTAACTCCGCGCGGTCCATGTGCCTTTGTTGCCAACTGCTGTTCTTTTTAAGTTCTATTCTACTAAAGTAATCTTTATTTTACACTTTTTCTTCTTTACTGGATCTTGGCAGTGTCCTTTCTGGCTTCTTTCCTGCGCGAGTCCATTTGACGTGGTTCTTTGTTTGCCAAGTAAAGGAGAGGTGTATCGCACAGGCGTACGAGTAAAATACACCTTATTTCATTTCTCCTCTGTGGGTTCACGCGTTTTTATGGCGAATGGTGGGCGTTATTCACATTTGTACTAGTAGAGGTACCACCCCCCCCCCCCTCATTTGCATAGAAAAGTTATCTTGGGTTGGGCCCCCCCCGAAAGAAAATCCTGGGTACGTGCCTGGCCGGAAGATTTAAATCATTACCTAAAATTGGGAGCCCACTTAGTGCAACAGATCTTTCGGTGAGTGTGCGGTACCTTTCGGCTTCATATTGAATTTCTTCACACGCACCTAACGAATACGAGTTGCCAAACTTCGCACTTACCACAGGGTACTTTTCGTTAAGTCTCCTTAATGTTGTGTAGATGGCAGTCTTCCGTTGGGCCCCTGTTTCAGCTTCTGCAATCTAACGACAAAACTGCAAGCTTATTTGGAGCTCAAAGAATGCAGTAGTTTGTTGTGCGTCTCCAAGCTACTTCTACATTCCTAGAGACCAAAATTTCGAGAGGGGTCAGCACTTAATTGTTCCAACAATACCTACGAAATTTGTAGCGGTACTTACTACCGTAGGAGAGTTATGACTATATCCTTGCTCGTCACGAGACGATCCACTACTCAGAAATTTTGTTTTTGTAAAAACTGAGCGCGTGGAAGTTTAAGAGCTTAATTACCCGGGTTTGTTGTAGCAAACTCGACAAAGACTAGTTAACCTCTCTCTCTTTCATTCCCTCCCTCTCTCTGTTACCTGCCAGGGAAATGTGGTAGTACGTTAGCGCTTCATTTGGCATTGAAATCATTGGCTTGCACAATACTTTACAGGCACCTTGCTGCATACCAACTGGCAATGCCTATTTGACCCCGTTCTTTAATGCGCAAAGCAATGTAAAATTGATTTACGTATCTACGCGCCCACATCAATGTACTGTGCGACCCACAGATAACGTATTGTTGAGGCTCGTAGCATATGCATCGGCGTCTATGACTACGCGCATTGCGCTATCGGAATACATTCCTGTTACACCATTTTAAGCATGCAATGCATGCAATGCGCCGCTAGATGCAGCACCGAGGAGTACGAGTTAAAATCTCACCCTGGCCAATTTCGCTTCTAGATGAATGATTTCCTTTGCTAGTTCCATCGATTCGACGCTGGCCAAGCTTTTCGTGGAGGTGATCACTGCTTTCACGTACGACTGATATTCTTGGACTATGCGCGTTTCAGCCCTTGTTAAGTCTTGAGCCGTTGCTTCGTCCTCGCTGTCATTTGTGCCCGTGCTTCCACTGCTAATGTGCACGTTTCCAGTTTCTGTTTGCTTTCCTCCAGTGTATGAATGTGCTCGCTCTCGTACAAGTGACTCAGGCACTTCTGTTAGGTCATCAGTACTTGCAAGCACCCCTCCGTGTAAAACAGGTAAAGAAGCCCTGCCAACCTAGGAGAGGAAAAAGAAAATGTAAAACGCAAGACAAAGGCTTCGCGGCGAGATGGAAACTTCAAGGAATGAGCAGTGGCCGATCAAGACAGTTTTCCACATGGACCTAACGTTTCGACAAAAAGACCCGTCTTCATCAGGGCAACACCGGCTGCCCTTAGCAAGGTTTATACGCCTCCATCTTTTCCCCGAAGCGAGGACCCATATGTGAACGCTGTATAACCTGTGCAACCCCTCCCCGTCAGCTTTAACTACGTTTACCATCAACCTAAACTAAAATTATTTTGCCAGGGAATTAGCACAATCGAACTATGCATCACGTTACCGAAAGAATGTGCCTGGATTTGTCGTGCTTGTCTTGAACGACGTCGTAATGGAAGAAGGCCTCCAGTTCCGTCAAATCTATGTCGTTTCCTGTGTCATAAACCTCTTTGGCATTGCTGCTTTTGGTTGGCCAGTCAGAAATCCCACGATCAGTCAGCAATTCCTTCAGACTATCGATATCGTGGGCACTATCTGAAGAATGACACAAGAAAAGGGTATCAATAGAATATGTTATTTATGCGCGTCCGCTTATCAATAAAACGCTCTTTGTCGTGTCTGGGAGAGCATAACTTCTTGCATCCATTAAACACTTCTCGGGAACAACGACATTTGTGAATGTATCATATTTCGAGATGCATCCAGGAGTGTAGTAATGGTCCTCTTTTAGAAACCTCGTTTCCAAATGTATGAAATCTAAGGTCACATTACAAAAGGAGTAGTCGGAATTCACCTGAACGTACGTGAGAATCTACAAAGGTAACTCTCAAAAACATTTACAGTTAATTAAAAAGTCCTCCTAGCCCAGATACAAAATACTGCACCACCACCTTTCCGAGGAAATCGCTCTATCAATAAAAGAATATGTGGAGAGAGAGAGAGAGCAAATGATAAAGGAAAGGTAGGGAGGTTAACCAGGACTGAGCCCGGTTGGCTACCCTACACTGGGGAAAGGGAAAAGGGGACGGAAAGATTAAAAGAAGAAGAGAAAGTCTACTGGGTATATCGTTCGGTCACTCAGTTCGGATCACAAACGCTGACTCAAACCAGTAGCCTTCAAATATCGCAGCAGAGCTTTTGTGGCCTTTTGTAGCTGCGATATGCGAGGCCATGGTCCCAAGATCTTCTTCAAGGTGAACGGTGTTCTATCTAGCTGATTGAGAGCTGTGCAGAGGTCATGTCTTTCGTTTTGAAAAGATGGGCAGTAGCACAGTAGATGTTCTATAGTTTCCTCGGCACCGCAGGCATTACAGTTGGCGCTATCAGTCATTCCAATCAAAACCGTATATGCATTGGTGAATGCGACGCCCAAGCGTAAGCGGCACAGCATTGTTTCTTCATTTCGCAGAAGCCCTGGTAACAGCCGCAGTTGCATAGAGGGGTCTAGGGAATGCAATCGTTCTTGGGTGAATTCAGGTGTGTGCCACTTCTCTAATGTCATACGGTGTGCTACCTTGCTTAGGTGTTGGGCTGCGTCGGTCCGCGATAAAGGTACAGAAACAAGGGTTGCTCCTTCGTGTGCTTTCCTAGCAGCTTCGTCAGCGAGGTCGTTGCCGGAGATACCGCAGTGGCCAGGCAGCCACTGAAACACGACGTCGTGTCCTTTCGCTATCATACGATGGTGCATTTCTCGTATCTCCGACACTAGTTGTTCACACGACCCGCGACGAAGAGATGACAGAAGACATTGTAAGGCCGCCTTCGAATCGCAGAATATTGCCCACCGATTAGCGGGTTGGTTGTTAATGTAATCAACGGCACCTCGGAGGGCAACAAGCTCCGATGCGGTCGATGTTGTCATATGAGAAATCTTGTATCGGACGCTAATTGATCGTGATGGTATAACCACTGCGCCGGTGGAGCTGGTCGGAGTGGAAGAGCCATCCGTATATATGTGGACTCGGTCAAAGTAGAAAGTGTTCAAACAATCCAGAGCTGCTTGCTTCAGGGCCAAGGTAGGCAGGTCGGTCTTCTTCCTTATCCCTGGAACCGTGAGACGCACTTGAGGTTGTTCTAAACACCACAAAGCTGAGGTTGAACGTGCTGAGGGTGTGAAGCCCGATGGTAGACAGGCACGATGGATGCTGACCTCGTTGGAGAAGGACGCCTGTGGTCGTCGTTCTGGCAGGCAGGCAAGAGAGCTTGATTGCATGCGTGAAACATGACGAACATGGGCCCTAAGCGTGTCGATGCTAATGTAAGTCGCGATCGGATGGTCTCGAGCCATTATAATGGTTCCTGCTGTTGAGGCGCTCCGCGGAAGTCCTAGGCAAACACGTAGTGCCTGTGCTTGCACGCTCTGTAGTTCTCGAAGATTTGACTTGCATGTTTTAGCAAGCACGGGAGAACTGTAACGTAGCAATCCGATGAAAAGTGCTCGATATAACTGTAGCATGGAGCCCACTGAGGATCCCCATGTTTTCCCGGCGATAAACTTGAAGACATGAACAATAGATGTGAGCTTCTTCTTCAAGTGGGCAACATGAGGGCTCCAAGAGAGGTCCCGGTCCACAATGACACCCAAAAACCGATGATTTTTCTTGTAGGAGATAGGCTGGCCATTAATGCACACTGGATAATGAGACATTGGTTTTCGTGTGAAAGCGACTAACGCACATTTTTCTGTAGAGATGGTAAGGCCTTGTGTGTGAAGATAGTGACATGCCTGTGTTGCTGCTTTCTGTAGCCTTGCGCGAACCTGCAGACGAGTGACCGCTGATGACCAGATGCAGATGTCGTCGGCGTAGATTGAGACACTCACTGTTTCCGGTAGGGATTCGGCCAGCCCAAGAAGCGCGAGGTTGAAAAGAATAGGGCTTAGAACCCCACCTTGGGGAACTCCTCGGCATGTGTAGTGGTCGGTAGTGGGACCATCTTCCGTACGTACGAACATGGACCTTTGTGTCAAGTAGTTTCTGACGCATCGATATACTCGCCCTCCTAGTTCAATTGTCAAAAGTGCGTCTAGAATGGGTTGATGGGAAACGTTGTCGTAAGCGCCTTTCACGTCCAGAAAGAGCGCTACTGATAATCGTTTCCAAGATTTTTGCTGTTCTACAGATGACACTAAATCGATGACGCTGTCAATCGATGAACGGCCTCGTCGAAATCCCGCCATAGAATCAGGGTAAATCTTGTGGTGTTCTAGGTACCATTCGAGACGCATGAGGATCATGCGTTCCATGAGTTTCCCGACGCAGCTTGCAAGCGCTATAGGCCGATACGATGCCAGTTCGAGCGGCGACTTTCCTGCTTTTAGTAGCGGTACCAGGCGGCTGCGTTTCCACTCCTGTGGGACGACACCATCTTGCCATGAACTATTAAAAAGGCTGAGGAGTTCTCTTCGTGCTTCTCGGCCTAGGTGGCGCAAAGCAGTATATGTTATGCCATCGGGCCCTGGTGAAGACGAACACCTACAGAGCGCCATAGCAGCTTCTAATTCTTCCATAGAGAATGGAGCCTCCATGCTGGTATCTCGTGGACCGGGGATGTCGCTTGAAGCCATGTCAGGGACTAAAACTGTGCCGCCGGCGATTTGCGCGCAAAATTCCTCTGCAACGTCTATCTCGCGGCGGTTTTGACAGAGAGCGAGGGCGTTAAAAGGGTGTCGTTGCTGGGGTCTTGAGCAAAGACCCCGTAGGGTACGCCACACACGGGACAATGGCTTGCGGGGGTCCAGTGACTCGCAAAAGCATTTCCATCTTTGATCCGCTAGCTTATCCATTCGGCGTCTTATCTTCTTTTGCATGCGCCGAGCTTCTCTGAGGTCAAGAATTGACTTTGTGCGCCTGTACATCCTTTCAGCACGGCGGCGTATTGTACGAAGCCTTTCCAATTCAATGTCATTCTCTGTACGCTTTTTCGAATGTGTGCAGCAACGCGTGCAATCTTGCATTGCGTCTGCAATTATGTCTTCTAATCTGCGTGATATGTTTCTTGCAGGTGTCTTCTACTCGATCTTGAAAGACTGTCCAATCGATTTGACGAGATACATCCGGTATTGCGGCGTCTAGACCATTAATTCTCACATAGGTCGGAATATGATCACTTCCATGGGTTTCAATATCAGTGAACCACTGCACGCTCGAAGTCAGGCAACGTGACACCAAAGTCAAGTCAAGGCAGCTACTGTACGTTGTTCCTCGCAGAAATGTCGGACTTCCGTCATTTAGAAGACACAGGTTGTGGCCTGATGCAAAGGATATTAGTGACCTGCCCCTCGAATTTATCCTGGAGCTTCCCCATATATGGTGGTGAGCTTTGAAGTCCCCTGTTATTATCCAAGGACCGGGAGTAGTAGCCATAATATCTTCTAGTCTTTTGCTGTCAAACTGACTTGTTGGGGATAGGTAGACGCCAATAATAGTAAAAGACAGCCTCTTCTTTTTCACACTAACACAGACGTATTGGTTACCGTCGTGTGGCGCTACGGGTTGCGAAAAATACGTTAGGTCCTTGCGAATATAAACCAGAACCTTACTACTACGGGCACACGTTGTTGAAACAAAAGGTTCATATCCTGATAGTCTTATGGAGGCTAATAAGTTCGGTTCACAGATCACCAGTATAGGAAAGTGGTAGTCAAACACGAACTGTCGAAAATCCGAAATACGTGACCTTAGGCCTCTCGCATTCCATTGGAATATGGAGGCACTTCTCACATCATCCCGGAACGATCGCTGTTGCTGTCGATGAGCCATGGTTCTGCTGTAGAAGTTCTCAAGCACTGGACTTCTGAAGGCTCGCTAGAACCACTGGACTTCTGAAGGCTCGCTAGAACCGGATTGATGGCATCCAGCACTTGCAACGCACTTCGAGCTGTTGGTGTCTGTATCTTGTCCAGAAGAACACGAATAGCACTCACCAGAGAGCTGATCATGACAACAATTTGTTGATCTTGGTCCGTCAGTTTTTCAGGAACAGTCGAAGTGTCCCTTGCTGTAGACGTCTGATTTCGCTCAGTAGGAGCATGTAGCCTCGGGAGTGCAGGCCACGCGTCAGCAGCAGGGCTGTTCGTTGCATCTTTGTCCTTTGAGCTGACTGCGTTTGGCATGGGCGGAAGAGTGGGTGGCAGTGTACGTGGTTGGCGCTCTGCAGAGGCTTTGGAGGTTCGTGATCGACGTCGGCGACGCGATCGTCGCCGCCTAATAGATGTTGCTGCTTCTCGGTGAGACGAGTGGTCTCTAACCATTTTCCTCAATATTGCCATTTCCTTGCGAACTAACGGGCATTCCTTCGAGGAGGCATCGTGAGGGCCGCTGCAGTTTGTGCACTTCAGCACACTGGCTTCGCACGTGTTAGTGGTGTGGGGCCCAGTGCAGCGAGAACAGACGGTAGTGTTCTTGCACACACTACTCACATGCCCAAACTTCATGCACTTCCAGCACTGCAGCGGTTTTGGTATGAAGGGGCGAACTGCGTGTCGGAAGTGGCCCACTTTTACATGCGATGGTAGGGATTCGCCTTTAAATATGATTTTGACACACCGTGACGTGCCGAGACGAAACGCGTTTGTGATGATGGTGTTTTCTGTAGCTGGCTTGATTAAGATCGACAGATCGGAGTCGGCAATGGTCTCATCAACATCGTAAATTACGCCACTACTGATTTGTTTGCCCAGCGGAATATGAGGGCGGACTTTCATCCCGTCAAGTTCCGTGACATTGCGCAAGGAATCCAACGCAGCCGCGTGTTCTACGTCAATTGCTAGGACGTTCTTACGGGTGTTCACTCTGATGTCTTTGATTTCATTCGGAACCAGTGCCTCTATATGTGAAGACACGGCTTGCCTGTTGAGGCGTCTCAGGTTGTCAGTAGCGAGAACTGGCGTGAACAGGATGGTGAGCTCCTCGGTATTCCGCGAAGATCTCACGGTGGACTCACTCGAATTCGAGGATGCGCTGAGAAACCTTCATTTTGCTTTACGACTCCGCACCAGCTCGAAGGCGTCGTCACAAGAATCTTCACCGCTGACATAGTACTGCATGGTGTCGTCGCTGTCAGTGTCGCTCTCGGTGCCGTTGCGCTTCCTGGAGGCAGCCGTCGCGGGCACTGCCGAGTCCGGCGGACGCGCGTGAGACTCCATCTCCATCGCAGTTAAGGAGGAAATAGCAGTTCACTGGCAAAGTTTAAAAAAATCCACAAAATAAGTAGAGCTGGAAGACTCGGTGTTCTGCCTGAAAGGCACTTCGTCTTCCTCTTCAAGAATATGTGGAAGTTTCTCTTGCTGCTTCGTGCTGCTTTAAGCCGGATATCAATTTTTTCTTTGACTGACGCTACCTACCTACGTTTCACTGATTAGAGAATATTTCATTTGATTATACAGCGGCACTGCACTTATAAGAGCATACTTCGATTCAAGATCTCATGAATATGCTTAAATGTGTAACCGAAAAAAACGGGTCGCGATGACCCCAGAGATAATCAGCTGTGAAAGGACTCACTTACCTCCTTTCATACAAGACTGGTAGGCTATAATGGCTTTCTCTGATACTTTAGAGCCAGCTCTCTCACGAATTTGCAGCATACCTGAGGTTGAAGAAAATGACCACGTTTTTTCTCAGTTTCAAAAGTCTAGGCAAAGACCGTCTCGTTTGGAATTACTTCGATAGTTCAAAAAGTGAGTCAACTCCTGACATTCCAGCCGTAGCGCTACTGCAGCGTATTGATCTAAATTTTTATTTCAACAAGCATCGGTAATTCCACATTTCAGTACTATGAGCCTTTCCCAAGTTGACAAACCCTGCATCTTATGCGTGTTCACTTTCTAAAATGTGCTCACTACAAAAGCCACTGTGCGCCATACACATAAGCAATGGGAGTCTTGTTGGTGGCCGCCTTGTTCGTGTTTAGCTAGGTAGGCTACATAACTGATGATATGTAGTGTTTAATGGCGCAAGGGCAACTCACCTTTAAAGGGACACTGAAGTGAAAAATTATTTCTTCTGCATCAGTAAATTACCCTTCTACAACACCAAAAGCACAACTCTTACAACGATAAGACGTTTGGTAAACCAGAAAAAGCGCAAGAACGAAATACGGGTGGCGACGTCTACTTAAGTTCCCGCACCTGGGGGCTGTGACGTCTTGGATTTTCATGGCATCTTCTAGGGCCTACTAATTATATATAGCGGTACAGATTGACCACATTGTGTTCTAAAGGAAGCAAATATTAAACATGGCAAGTTTCGGGAACCTTTATTCAGCCAACGCGGCCCAAATGCGAAAACACACTTTGGAATCCCTGACGTCATGCTGACGTACCGGCGCTGGGGTTTCGGCGCGAAATTCAAATACTGATACTTGGACCTTCATTTTGTCATCCAATTCTCAAACTATTTTTTTGAAATGACTGCCTGCAGGGTTCTCAAGCAATGCTTCATTAGTCTAAACTTATTTATTGTTTCGCTTTAGTGTCCCTTTAAGCATCAGCTCAAACTACACTGAACGAACAGCGTTGCTTTTAAAATAAAAATTTTATTGCAGCCGCAGATGTATGTATTCAGAAAGGGGACAGGCGTTGTGTACGTGTCTATTTAGCACCATCGATTGTTACCTACCATGGACAATTGTGTTTCAATAGCAGCATCTGTACTTTGAAACGTGAAGCCTGTTTGCAACGCTTACTATACTCAAAGCCTTCGGCCATAAAGAGCAATATTTCCCGTTAAATATGTGTTCACTTACTTGATATATCGTCCTTAACCTTCAACCATCGTGCTTGAAGTGATCCCGGTAGATCGGAGAGGTCTAATTTTGATGTATTTCGCCGAGAGCTGCCGCAGACGTATCTATAGAAATTGGCGCACGGATCTGCGGTCGAATCCAGGAGTCTTGCAATGTCGTCGGCTGGTTAAAAGTAAATGCATGAAAACTTACCGCTTTGAATCTATTGGAGTTATGTGGACTCGGAACACTTGCTTAAAACGCAACCACGTAATGTTGTAGTGTTGTGGGATGGCTGACAGATTTAGAAGAGAAATATCTAGATGCCACTCAAGGTTAGTGCATGGGCTCCTGCAAGTTGTTGTTTTGTGTTCGAGGTAGCTGGTCGAATTACCGGATTCGTTATAAGAACACTAAAGGAAAATATTAGGTCAAACACGGTCGACAGAAATCGATCATCGTTTGACTTCTGCCAATGTGTCCCCTTGTTGCGTAGAAAATTGCTAGCAAAGGTCCCGTTGGTGTTACTCAGTTTCAACCACCCGCGGCAAAACGTATGAGCTGACGTAATCTCCCCGAGACCTGCCTCCATGCAGCTGTTATGTCTTTTAGAAGATATTTATTTAGCTTTCTATACGAAGCATATTGCTTGACGGCTGCAAGTGTTCTGGTTGAGTGAGTCGATCTGCAGCTCTGGATAGGTTAAGGATACCGAATACGGTCGCTTGAGTCTCGGCGGCAGTCTCTTTGCAGGTGCTTTCATTAAAAATTTGATGCTTTACTGTTCTATTATGTTATGTGAGCGTTAGTTTAAGAAAATCAACCGTAATCTTTCAACTTCTTCTACGCTTTTCTTATGTGGTGGTGGACACAAGGAGATAGGCAGTTATATGTGCTCAATATTTAAACTTTCATACCACAGAGATCTCATGTTAAAGATGGTGCTCAGTTAACTAATGAATGCATTCAGTTTATAGCACGTTCTACAAAAAGAGGAGGTCACACTGCAAACTGCACGTAATAACATAAAAAAGTCGCACTAAGCCATGCTCACTGCACTTCAGGAAGTATGCACGTAAAATCTGTTAGTGAGCATTGGCGTAAAAATGAAAGCAAGTTGTTCTCTGTTAGTTTATACGTATTCCCAACTAATTTCTCTTACCGGTCGGTATGGCTCCATTTGTTGCTCTACCGGCCTGGTTTGATATGAGTACGCAGAGGAGGACTGTCAGCATTCTTGCAGTACTTGAAGGGCCCTGACAGGTGGATATCAAGAAAAGATTTCTTAACACAAAAAACATTCAATACAGAACAAAATATTTGGTTCTCTGAAATATAGCTCTCTAGCAACGCATATTCGGCATGGAAACATTAAGCTTCACGGCGAAATCAGACTTTTGTCAAGATGGTAGGAGAGCCACTGTATAACATGAAATGTCACAAAAGGACGATTCTCAGTCCATTTTCTTTGTGACCGCCACCACCTAAGGTGTAACTGTAGGTCAGACCAGCAGCGGGCGTTGTCGAGGGTTAAAGCTCAGGAAGTGGGTCCAGTTTGGTGCTCCCTATGAGCAGGCGAGAAAGAAACACCGTAGTGCGCTTTCTATGTCCACTACACAGGGCGACGCAAGCGCTGACTGCCGGTTTTTTAGCCATGTTTATGAGCTACTCTGCAGTGGACATTTCATAAACACTTTTCCGAAAGTGGAAACAAAATTGCAGTGGTTTTCAAGCGCAATTTGAGTCATAAAAGCCAGAGTGCACAAGTATGTTCGAGGCTGCGCAAGCTCGAAATAAATTATTTATGCATACACGAAAAGCCAGGTAATTCGGTGGGTGCCTGCGGCACAAAAAACGCGCAAGACGGTCGCCTGAAACAGACCGTCTCAGATCATTAAAAAATGCAATTTGAGACAGAACGGCAACTTTTATTGAACTCGGTTCATATATAGGAATGGGTGACACCAGAATATGCTAGATTACGGTCGAAACAATTTTGAACAATCCATCTTCATTTAATACTTCATGACATACGGGATAGGTTAAAATATATAATTGAATTAGCCACTACTTGAAGTAGAACGTTTTGGTAGAAACTCTGGGCCCCCTTGTACAACTCTTAATATGTACTCAAAATATTCTGGTAAATACAAGGCTACTCCATTTAATATGTCTCCGCGCTGTCGAAGAATGCAAAACGGAGTGATGTTGAATATAGAACAGAAATACATTTCGCAGAACGTTCTGAATCCGTATTTCTTGAAACTGAAGCGAGCCACAAAGTTTCCAACGGAAAGGTAAGGTTAGCATACTGTCTGAATTACATTCTGCAAATACAAGATATTCGTAATGTAAATAATAAAGAGTGAATTCGTAAACTTTTTTTCAATATTTGTTTTAACGGAGGTTATCGCGCCAATAGTGACATCTACCAACGCTATAAGAAGCCTGCTCAGCAAGAATTTATCATTTTATCTCAAGTCGTCTACATTTAGCGATTGTAGCAAAGAACGAGAGATGTTGCGGCACCTCTATTTTTTCCATTCTTCCGAGCTGAGCTGTAGTGCTTCTAGTAAGCCATGTGCATGGCTGGGGTTGCAGGTTAACGTGGAAAGGGTGCACACACAGCCCGTTGCACTCCTTGTTCAAATACGTCCTCTCCACTAGTATTCTTTTGCGTTACCAGATGCCTCACATTACCAGACCTAATATGACTGGCTTCGTACACTACCCCATTTTATAAGTAACGCTTGTGGAACAGTTACCGGTGACATTCGATATGCTGCGCCCACCTAGAGTAAGCAATACTCTTCCTTGCCCTCCTGCTCCTTCTTCTCTTCCTCCTCACAGTCGCTGCAGAACCAAGTGGTATATAGAGCATCGCGGCATCAGAAGTAATGTTCCCCATTGCAAAAACACAACACAAGGGCAAATGTCCCACACCACACGCGGCCACTTTAGGCAGTTGTCACGTGTACTCCTACATACGGTTTATGTAGATTAGCTTTTCTGTCAATTCACGTTCGCGCGAAGACGCACATGTGTGTCTACACACCGTCTACAGACAGCAAATATTGGTCTTCTGATGGCGTGCTCGTCAGTATTTGCCAGTGCCTTCTTCTGAAGATTTTTCACCATTCCCGCTTCTTGTGGGTTCACACGTCAGTGAGAACGTTGTTGCTTGTCTATGGCGCCGCGCGAACCATTGTTTACTTACTGTTTTCTTTTTTTTGCTACCTGCTATCCATCACGTGCCATCTGTGCCTACGTCGTCTCTTGAGCGGGCGTTGTCTCCTTCTCACATCTGCAGGTAAAGGACTGCGAGCTTTCATGTTTTACGGTCGGCGCAGCCGCAACCGATGAACTTCAATTTGAGATCGATCGCAAGTAACATGTTATACGAGCACAAGCAGGAAGTACAAGAGTCGTGCGACCACCATAATGTACCTATATTTAAGATATTTAATGTTCACTGAAGCATAAAAGCCAAATAAGAGCCAACTAGAGCCCCTCGCATCCTTCACTATTCCGCGTCAAGAGATATCACCGTAAGCTTGCTAAAAACCTGCTCATGCCATCATACAAGCTTTCTTTTTATTCTACCATCTACGTAGCGTACACTTTCGAAAACTTGCGAGCGAAGCGATGCGAGAAAAAAAAAAAGGCTATAGTAAACCACGCACGTATTGAGACATTCATTGTGTTGCGAGATGCATCTTCGGGTAGACGGCTCCAAGACCACAAACGTTGCCGTGAACGAAAGAGATCTATACGTGTACAAAGTTCACAGATCTGTTTTGAAAGAAGTGTTCTTGGTTAACCGGTAACAAACCTAACGCAGCAACAACAACAAAAAAAGCCGAGTGATGCCGAAGGTGAGTCGCATTTTCAGTTATTTGGACAACGCCACTCACATAAGAAATTATTTCCGCGAGTTTAATAGCAATGCTGGCGCCGACTGCCCTTTACCTTTCTCAAAGACTGAGATCAACGTCGCTAGGTTGTACTAATTTATAGTATGCAGCGCACTCACCAAACTTGTCGTTATCGCGACGAAAGAAGTAAAGTTCTACTGAAAATTCAGTTGCATAGTCAATTTTTTGAGCACCGCTGTAGGCTTTATTGTGAAAACACTCACTCTTGTTAAAGCCGCAGCATGGGTCACTGTAAACGGCATCTTTTCCCGATGAACATTACCGTTCGACAGTCCTGCTCGTCTAGCTTTTCATACAACTTGCCACGTCCAAACCGCTTCGTTGATGTCCAACACCTCGTACGAATATAAAAATCCTGCTCGAGAATGTAGATCTTCTAAACACGCCAATGTAAGAAGTTCGTGAACTTTACATGGCTCAGAAGCTTGCCTCTGCTCGCCGCCAGAGCTTCTCCTAAATAGCAGGTGTTTTTGCTGCAGCTGCGGTTCCCACTAGCGCCCATGGAGAGCGAAAGTCGCATCTAAAAACGTAGCTAAAATAACGTATCAGTGAATTTGAGAAGTCTTAAAAACTGCTTGGAGCATCTACATATCCTCTTTAAAGAAAAACAAAACGGAAAACGAAGAAAGCAAAACAGGATTGCCAGGGGGAAAAAACTCTGAGAGACCAGTAATATCCAATTCATTACTAGTTGTCTCTGATAGCGAGAGATGGCATCAGCAGTACCGAAACAGACACTTCTAGTGGGAAGAATTTTCTGAGAAACAAACAAGCTGTTGTAACATCGGCATGGAAAAGCGTAAATGGGCTATTCCGTCTTCAGAAGCACCATTCCTGCGGAACCACTTCTTTGATTCTGTCAACATACCCGGTCGACACTACATAATAGTGTCGTTAACGCTATTTAAAAACATTACCACACGTCCTACTTTGTGGGGATGTTTGTAGAGTTTACGCTACCCTCTTGCTTCACTCATAAAAGAAAGGTTGCACCCTTTGGAGCGTACCTTGTCTCACAACAATAATCGCCATCTGCCTTTCTTGCGTTTCCTTTTTCGCAAACTCAACGCTCGCTACTTTCTAGAATGCTATATAATGCTGATAGCCCGCATGCTGTTCGCGACTTGGAAGTACCAGCTAGCAGCGTTAAAGAAAGGAAATACAGGCAAAAGAGATGACGATTGTCGTTGTGGGACAAGATAAGCCCAAACGGTGTAAATTTTTAAAAGAGTTTTCCTTTACAAAAATATTCAATGAACATCGGCAAGAGCACTGTTCGTACTTCACCAAAGCTAAGGAGAAAAGAGTATGCGGTGAGTAGTACTTGATAGAGGAGTCGCAATTGTGGCACAATATCGTGGCGAACATCATTATTACTGGAATAGTTCACTCATAAGGAATAAAAATATTGATCGTATTTTTTTACCGGTGTTATCTGTTTTACTTTATTTTTCCTGCTTCATTTTGCGCCTGCACTACACCGAACATAATGTTTTGAAGAAAAAGAGAAGAGAGCGCGTACAAACACCATCTATCAGTGTCATTTTACTGTAAACTTTGACAAGTTTTTCAGATGTCATTTTCTGCAGAGTGACATTTCATCACAGCGCAATGAACAAGACATGTCGCCGAAAACCATCTGGGCATTAGAAGTGCAGGGACATTTGTATGAAGAAATATTTTGACGCCATCTACATCAACAGTATTCTATAACTGGATAAAGGTGTTTTTGTATACATGTAGGAGTCGTCATCACAACAATAAGGTCGAAACCGGTGAACCTACATCTTCCTGTACAGCACCAGCTTCGTTGAAATGCAAGCGGCTCTCAAAACTATAGGCTAAAGAAACCAACGTTTTGTAATGGAACAAAGAAAGTATAGATGTTTATGAAGTGTTTAGAAGGTCATAATGCTGCTTCGTGGACAGAAAATCACGCATTCTACGAAACGTCATTGTAGGTATGTCGGAATTTATCCCCTGTTAAATGCTTCATTTTAAACTGCGCAAAACATTTCCTAATACGGCAGAAAGACTTCGGCTGCGTTGTGCAAACACTTGCCACTCTTCTTAGGAATATAATATATTCTGCTTTCCTTGAATTTAGCTGTAAAACATTCAACTAACTAATTTACTAAAGTTTCGCATCACCAAAATTCAGAAATGTGCTTTGGATTTGCCGATGTCCTTTTTCAACAGATTATCGCTACTATCAAGTTATCCCTCTCCGCAAGACGTACCTATACGGTGCCCATTATTTGTCTAGTTTTGCCGTCGTTTCACGTAATGGTAGAGCTTTGTCGAATCAGATTTCGCGTGCGACGCCAATAGTGTCGTGCACTCTCAGATGTACGCGAGTGCCAAGGTATATATTGCAATGCGTACGCTCATACATGCATAAATAACCGATGGACTTGACGATTTCGAAGACAGGCGACTGTAGATGCCGCTATTATTGTGTTGTTTTCAGTGTTGCTTGTCTTTCTGGGCCCAGTTCAATTAATGTAGAGTTCAATTGTTAAATGACAGTTTTGGCAGCGTTTGCCTCTTGCTGTCATTACGATGTGACTGTATCGTGACGGAGGACGAGAGGGCTACTATATATATATATATATATATATATATATATATATATATATATATATATATACACTCGCACTTTTGCCTTGTTCTCCTCTGGCTCGTCGTCTTGAATTTCCATCTCCCGTCTGCCCCGTGTTTTCCATAAATGACCTAGTGACACAATTCCATCCGTAGCACATCACCGGGAAACAACCGAAGGTGTCTATTTCTAATGCATAGCGAGTAGCGAATAATCATGGAGGGAATCTTGCGTTTGGTCACATGAAGTCTACAGCTCAAAGTAAAAGGAAACAACGACAACAACAAAGGCAGCATATACGCAAGTCACACATATTTTACAGGAGTAAAAGTACAGTGGGATTCATTCATCTGTGGTCGAGTTAACTTTGACAAATTTGAAGTTGAATCGAACGTTCATTTCATTTAACACAAAAAGGTGACCGTAAAGGTGCTCAACCCAACTTCAGTCAACATTCGTCGTTCGATAGCTTCTCTTCAGGAACCAAGTTACACGTGTCATTGACAGTTCCGTTGCAACTGAACGTTTCGTTGAACTTGTGGTAGATGGACACAATTTCGTTCAAGCTGTAAAAGAAATGAACATAAGGGCCACGCACGTACATCAAGTCAATGTTATTTTTCATTCCGTATTTTCTAAGAGTGTCTATACCAGTCACTCAGTGCGTTGACATATGCCACTCGTTTTTTAGAAAGCTTTCCAGTATATACTATTCGAGTCTTGCGTCACCAATCACGCAAGCAAAACTAAAGAAAATGTCCGCATATATATATGTATATACATACATACATACATACATACATACATACATACATATATATATATATATATATATATATATATATATATATATATATATATATAATATATATATATATATATAAATTAATTTGGCTCGGTAATTCAAGGGGTCGTGGTTAAGGCTCACAATGAACAGCTCTGTACTTTATCCTTGAATTTTTGAATCGTCTACAGGGCAGTTCAGTACATTTTATTTATTTAAAAGTCAAATATTTAGTAGAACACCACCGTACAGAATCGCTCTTCGCCTGCTCACAGGCCCTCCATGTTCCAAATAATCTTGCAACTTCCACAGCATAAAAAGATTTGATATAATTTTGTGATTCTGTACAATATAAACCAAACATGTAGAAAAGCTGTTCGAACGACTAGCCAGGAGTCGTCGCCAAATTTGACATCATCATTTCGCTCTCTCGTTCCCTCAATAGCTTAACAATTTCGCCACCAAGTTCTCGAAGGCACGTGCTTCAATTGCACAATGTTTCCACCTATCGCTTCCAGTATCGTGTTTTCTCGAAGTGCTTCTACACACCATAGAAATGGGGCAGGGTGAGGAATTACATCGAAATCGAGAGAATTTCTCTACAACGCACCTAATTCCCACGCCGGTGTGGCGCAGCGGCTGTGGTGTTGCGCTGCTAAGCACGAGGTCACGGGATCAAATCCCGGCCGCGGTGGCCCCATTTCAATAAGGGCGAAAGAAAAAAAAAAAAAAAAAGAAGGGAATGGTCGTGTCCCGTGCATAGGGGGTGCGTTAAAGATACCCTGGTGGTCAAAATTAATCCGGAGTTCCACAGTACGGCGTGTCTCATAATCAAACCGTGGTTATGGCACACAAAACCCCATAATTCAATTCAACTCAAACCACGCCTGTAACCTTGCCTAAGGCTCATCGAACCCAACTTTATCTCAAGTTGTTCTAGTGCACTACGAAGTTCAGTTCCTGGTACGGGCGCTGGCTTACGTGCCTTTCTTCTACGTTCTCTCTTCTATACGCTTGCATTTGCGAGAGCTTCTACGTAAGATAACAGCTTAGAGGCAAAACAAGTCAACGAAGCCACACATGCACAGCCAGAAGAGACCCTATGTAGACCGCAGGTGAAGGGCATTGCAGAAAAGCACTGATGAAATGGACACACGAAAAGGCACGAGGCACACTGCAGAAATAGGTCGCGTCTGTTTATGTAATTGCTGTGTACACACACGTGAACACACATGGAGAAGGGCGGCGGGACACTGTAGCAAACTGAGAAACCAAAAGCGAGGACATGAAAAGGACATCGAGGAAGCTGTGACAAGGCTAGCCCCTTTAAGCCGTGTTTGCTTCTGCGTTCTTAGCTTGAACTAACTAAATTGTATTAGCCCAGCACTTAACTCATCGAATGTGTTTTGAAATGAGTGAGAGGCGAAAGAACAATACAGGGATGCGCAGTGTGGCTGCGAACGCGAGAAAGTTTTCGTGTGTTCAACGAACACATGCACCCACAGGCCAAATTATAGGCTGCAGGGTTCAACGATAAAGGTCATTTTTTTTTGCAACTATGACGTGAAACTTCGAAATACAGATCAGCGCGTTATGGTGTGCGTTTGTGCGTGTAATCAAGCAAATGCTACTGATGTCAATTCATGGATTAAGCTTGAAATTAATCCTCTTTCTCCTGACACTCGTGGTCTAAACAGCGTTTTTTTTTTCTTATACGGATGTACACTTCTACTGCAGTTTAGCCAAGTGTCCCGTGGACTTTCCTGCTGAGAGTATGTTTTCTGTCTTCTATGCCATATTCATATCACCCTTTGTAGTCTCTCGCTCCTGCTCTCTTCTGCTGCGTATAAAATTATTCGTTGTTGTACAGAGATTGGTGCGGAAAAAACCTCGGCAACTCCAATTTCTCTGTGCTTAACACCATAAATAAAGGGGTTTGTTTGTTCTCTACGTTATTATTACCAAAATGGGTAGCACCTCATCGTCTCAGGTTGGTGTCTTTTGTAACATGGGAATTATTAAGATTACAAAGGATAGCTTCTAGATGTGGTAAAGCCCCTTTCATAGCGTTCATCTCCAACGATCAGAGGAGGTAGCCGTTGGGAATTATTTCCCGTGGATAAAACTGCAAGTAAATTACAAAAGATGTTTCCTTACTATATGAGCGTACCTGCTCCGTCATTCGGCAGAGGACGTAACTGTAACAACTGATGAAATTAGCATTACGTTTTTGTGACAGCGCAAGAACACTCATTCTGGTGCATGTCAGATGGTGGGAGTTTTGATTAAAGATAAATCTTCATCCTTCATGCATTGCTGATTTAGTGCCGAGTGATTCCAACTGTTAGAGCATTTAAGGATGTTTTGCAATGAACAAGTGTCGAAGCTAAACCGTACTTGGAGCATGCAAACTATAGTTTTGCACACAGAATCTATTACTGTGCGCGAGCAGCCTGCATGTTTTAGGTTTACAGCTGCGTATCAATGAAAGCTATATATAAGGGTTGGCAGAATATAACCAACCCTTATATATAGCTTTCATTGATTACGAGAAAGCGTTTGATTCAGTCGAAACCTCAGCAGTCATGGAGGCATTACGGAATCAGGGTGTAGATGAGCCATATGTAAAAATACTGGAAGATATCTATAGCGGCTCCACAGCCACCGTAGTCCTCCACAAAGAAAGCAACAAAATCCCTATAAAGAAAGGCGTCAGACAGGGAGATACGATATCTCCAATGCTATTCACAGCATGTTTACAGGAGGTATTCAGAGGCCTGGAGTGGGAAGAATTGGGGATAAAAGTCGATGGAGAATACCTTAGCAACTTGCGATTCGCTGATGATATTGCCTTGCTTAGTAACTCAGGAGACCAATTGCAATGCATGCTCACTGACCTGGAGAGGCTTCAAATCAAGAAAAAGAAATGGGCATGGGCCGGACATGTAATGAGGAGGGAAAATAACCGATGGTCATTAAGGGTTACGGACTGGATCCCAAGGGAAGGGAAGCGTAGCAGGGGGCGGCAGAAAGTTAGGTGGGCGGATGAGATTAAGAAGTTTGCAGGGACGGCATGGCCGCAATTAGTACATGACCGGGGTTGTTGGAGAAGTATGGGAGAGGCCTTTGCCCTGCAGTGGGCGTAACCAGGCTGATGATGATGATGATGACGTCCCGCTGACATACCGGCGCTGGGCTGCGACGCCAAATTTAAAAGAAATGAAATATTGACTTTACGGTGCTGTTTTTCTAATAAGCAACCTAATACAGCAAAGTTAACAGCGCTCTGAAGGAATACTTCATGAATATGAACTGATTTAATGTACGTGCCTATTTAGGGTCCGCTTAATGCAGCGGTAAAAATGAAGGCTACGGCATAACACGAAATAATACCGGTAATTTTTTTTTCCAGAACGCGCTCATGATACCATTGTTTCGACTATCTGCAAGAACCGCTAATAACTACGTCTTGAACGACAGCAAAAAAACACTCAGTGAAGTACCTTTTTGGGAAGGAGATTCCTTCGTCATCCGCTCTTGCTTGGACAGACTTCACCGTTTTCTTGACTTCGCTTAAATCGTTTTCATTTACGCTGTACGGACAGTAGAGCTGTGAAGTAACGACATTCATAAGTTAAAATAATTTCACTAAACAGCATATGCTTGATCCGCTTGAAGGAACATGCGAAGATAAAGAGCAGCGCTGCAACCATTCGAAGAATAATCGATTCATTGCCAATTGTCTTTGCTATGCGACAGTTAATTGTTGACATGCAGTTGATTTCGCAGAATAAAGATTTACCAAGATATACGGCGTTCAAGCGATTGTTTTTATCGCATATTCGTTTATCGAGCTTCAAGCCTGCCTCAAAGGCGCGACGTCTGTCCGCGCCATATTGTGATTGGCAGGGGCCTCGACAGGCTTCATTCGTTGCGGTTATCTGTCGCAGTAGCAAAGCAGTGGTTTATACGAAGAAAAGAAGAGTCAAAAAGCAAGAATAGTAAAAATTTATGCGAGAGCGCGCATATTTTACTCACACTTCCAAAGAAAGTAAAGAATATCTTGTCCTCGGTGTTCAACGTCTCGTTATCTAGCAAAAACGGCCCTGTGTAGTTCTGTTTGCTTCGTTCTAGTGCCTGTAACATGAACGGCGCGAAGTTAATCACCTTATTTTATTCGCACCCGGTATTTATTGTTGTTGGTACTGAATATAGTGACATACAAAATTCACTTAACTTTACAACAATGAGAATATTATTAATAGATAACAGTGAGCAACCACTGCTTCAGAATTATCAACCGCCTTCGCGCTTGTTAACAACACTCCTTAAATGAGGGCGTGGCTCTCAAGACAAATTTACCCAGCGTCACATCGCTTTTGCGATATGCCACTATGACTGAGTGATTACGACTTTCCGCTGCTAAGCATGAGGTCCCGATTTGCTCATCGGCTGCGACTGGTGCATTCCTCTAGAAATTTCTTTCAAACTAGTTCGTGTATTGAGATTTTCTTGCTCGTTAAACAACCCTGAGCGGTGATAACTTATATTGTCTATGACAGCCAAGCTGATCCTTTAGACGTAATTGACACTATCAGGCAATCACTATCTGATGGGATTACGAACTGTGTCAGTAATCGTTCTAGAGGCCTTGAATTCGTGCTTCTTCAGATGTGCTTTTTAATAAACCCATAATTAACGATTGATCAGAAATTGGTTCATCGCAGTTTACTTAAAAAAAGGTAGGTATGCGCCGAAGAAGTTTCTTTTCATACTCTATCACAGAAATCCAGAGCGCGTTCAGAAATGTGGAACGATGCTCATTACGTAACATTGGCTTTGTTCCATATTCCCCCACATTCCGTGTTTCTCGAACTTTTCTTTAACAGATACTCAGTTATTTAACCAGAACGAAGGCGCTCAGAACACACATACTAACCGTGTGTGATACCCGTACTCCAACGTAATCGCGTAGCTTCTGATGGCTCGCACTGTAACAATCCTGTGAAATGAAGACGAAAGAAAGGAATATATTCGTTATCCGTGCCTACCGCTAGTAAAACAACATGCTGCATGCACTCGTTACGAGACCTTGAACGTGGCTTCATATTATCAGTGATAGTAATAATCACCATGCAAATGTGTGTTTCTTTTATTTGATGCTTTTTAATAAGCTTCTCGCTTTACATAAACAGTCGCGGAACGGTCACTTTTTAGCGACGTGTTTCCCGTCATATAGTCGAGCAGCTACTTCAATATATATCAGTTCATGAACACAGGGGTGGTTTATCTCAATGTCATCGCGGCCTGTATCTTAAGGAAGCAACGACGCCTGATAGTGTGAAGCGTTAATTATATGGCTCGTTACGCGCTTGTCCCAGAAAACAAAAGAAAAGGTGCGCGGGCAGTGACACTAGGTGTCCACCATCCCCGCAAGGCAATAAAAGAGCTGCCTTCCTTCGGCGAAACGTACCCCGCAGGAGTGGACATAATCCGTTATCAGATGATTTCTCTCGCAAAGTACCCAAACGCCCAAAAGTGGCTGTGCCACCAAAAAATGTGAGTATTCTTATAATTCAACTAATGTCGTCGTCATAATCGATGAACAGAGAGTATTTTCTTTATCGAGATTTTCAAGAATGATTTTGAATTAACTGTCACATTCAGGTACCAAAATTAAGCTCCGACATTGCATCTCTGTTGCGTCGTGATACCGCTCCCAAAATCTCAAGAGAGAGAGAGAGAGTGTGTGTGTAATGTTTATTAAAAGCTAAATACATCTGCCCTATAACGTGCGGGGCTTCCTATTTCAGATGGGGTGACTTCAATAACATAAACAAGACAAGAATGTAGCTAAAATACCTAGGAATAAGCAAACAAGTCACTCCATGGGACAGAAGCATATAGGGACGACATCGGAGCCACGAAAGCGTTGCTGTTATGCTTACGCCAGTCATGACTTATAATTAATTTGATCAAGATCAATAACTAATTTCAGACTAGAGCTACTATTAAAAAAATGTAGATGTTCAACACTATACCGCGACAGCAAGACTGCTATTACTTGACGAGCAATTCACACATCGCAATGCCCTTAACTAAACTCCCAAACGTACCTACCCATGAGCCAACAAGTGAGCGATTTCATAACTTGAACGTTTGATAAATAGTTACTCAAAAGCTAAAAATGCTATATAAAATAATAAACGTTAACTTACTCCTTTGTCACTGCATTGTTCAGAATTGTTCAGACACTTGGAGTTTCTGCAGAAACTTGTCGTCGTCTGATTATCCCAGAATTCGATTTCAACGATGCTGCCATTTATGCGCTTTTCTGCATAATATGAAAAATTTATTCTTAATAATAGGCAGTTTGCCTGAAGTTCATTTAATAGAGCTTGAATTTGGGGGATTTAGTGTTAAAGTATTAGAGGGAACATATATATAATAGTATACCAAAGACCACAGCCATGTTAATATGAATTCTTTATAGAAACCTATAGAAGTGGTGAATACGAAAATACATAATAAGCAATCGAGAAATTCTAGGGCGCTAATTCAAACAACAGTAAGTGTATCCATGGTGATGTAACAAGAAGCGCGCTGTCAAGCCATTGCATTCCATTTCAGCGACGACATACGATTTCCTTCCGGTTTTATACGCATGCTCATATTTGTTCTTGCTGTTTCGAGGAAGGCGTAATAGCTCTATGCTGCACAGCAGAATTCCATTCGGCTCGCCACAATGACTTCGCAAGTGATATTTTTCTCGAGACTATTTTCACAGTCCTGTCTCTCAGCTTTGCAGGTGGAGCCATCTTTTAAGAGGAAGCTTTAGCTCAAGTGCTCCTATCTAAATACATGTGGAAGGAGAAGTCGTTTTTGTCGGCAACCACTGCACCAAGTTTGAAGGAGTTTGTGGCATTTAAAAGAAAAACTTTATATCTAGTGACTGTTGCTTTTGAATTTTTGATTTAGATTGTCAATATTTTTATCAAAAATTGGCGAAAATCGAAATTATCAGAAAACGCAACTATCAAGTTTACAACTCCGTACCCCAGCAAGGAAAATTGATATCACAATTCTGGGAATTGTATCTGACAGTACATATAAAGCGGACAAAATCGATATGCTACACGTGAAATTAAAAAAGAACTTCAATAATATGGAAATATAGCTTTTGCAGAACCCTTCTACACAACGTAACAAACTCACGTAAGATATAAATTGACATATCAAATTTGTCCGCTTTGAATTATGCAATGGATTCCGTTTACAGAACCGCGATATCTGTTCTTGATGCAGAGCTATTAATTTATAAACTTCCTGCCTCAATTTTTTTCAAACTTTCGTATTTTGGAAAATCGTTTTCGCAAAGTTTAGGCCCTCAATCGAAATTCCGCTTCCAGCAGTCACTAGAATTTAACTTTCTCTTTCAAATGTAGCAAACTTCATTAAAATCGGTCAAGCAGTTATCTCAGAAACGCGTTTTTGCGTTTTACATGTATTTGAATAGGCCGCGTCGGAGTTGGGCCCGAGCTAAAGCTTCCTCTTAACCAAGTCTGTGGTATAAAGGTGATAAACAGGGATAAGGTGCCTTAGAAAGGCTGGCCAAAGTTTCGATAGGATGACCTATCTTCGTCAAAAGCCTTTCGAAGGCCTTTGACGAAGATAGGTCTTCCTAGCGAAACGTTGGCCAGCCTGTCTGAGGCACCTTATTGCTATTTATGACCTATATACCACAGTGTGCTATTCCATCTGTCAGCCCCTTTCTTGATTTTGGATCTTAACGAAGTCTGTATTTCACGCTTACTCCAAAAACCAAGCAACATTTCATTGGGTTCGGTCTTCGCAAATCGTCTAATTACGAAATGACCAATTTACTATTTCAGAGTTTACTTGATTAAACGCGCGTCAGGTCGTGAATTTAACTATTAAATGACTGTAATGGGAGAACAGTAGAAGAAGATATCTAACGAGTGATCAAATGCAGCGGCACCAACGGCACTGGAACACGCTGCAGCATCTTAAATACTCAGCGGCCCTCTTAAACGACAGCGGTCTTCTATCAAGGATCTGCGGTTAACATCTGTTTGCAGGAGCATGTTTTAATATTTGTCAGAGCAGAAGTAAAGGTATTCTACATTTTTATCGGATTTTTCGCAGTGGCATATTAGACTAGTAGCTGAATTTTTTGTATCCTGTATTGAAAGCACTGCGTAATCAGTGCCTATGCAGTGTTCGTGTACCTTGCTGCGCAGGGCAGCCAACCAGAACTACCTCTGGTTAACCTCCCTGCCTTCCGCTGCATTATCTTATCTCTCTATCTCGTGTTCCTTGAATGACATTGATCGGTATGCTTACCTAATAATGTGATCTATGCTACATCTATCTAACATTGAGGCACGTGTTAAAATTTGCGAAATGCGGGGTGAGCGTTGTTTGCCTAATACTCCTTTCATGTGGCGAAACATACGCTTGGCACTGCAGGCAATGTATCCTTGTAAGGATCAGCTAACAGAGGTATTCACTCCTTGACAAAAAACCGTCTCACTTTGGGGCTCATCTCACTTTCTCTCCTTTTCGATGTGCAATAGGACGTTTTCGTCATCATCAGCATTTCTAAGCGTATAGATTTCTTTTTGGAACTAACCACAATTTTCTTGTCATTGTCTAACCGTTTATGTGGGGCGATCCCAATGATAGCGCAATCTAAGCACCGCGGTAAAGATTGCACTGCGGTACTGTAACACCATGCGGTGGTGCCATTGGGTATTCGACGGCCGTGCCGCACGGTGACATCGTGGCAAGGAAGGTGTTCTCACATTGTTCCCTCATGACAGCTGTAGTGTTCTGAGGCCCTGTCGTTGAGACGCCGTGTCTCAGAAGAACCTGCACGGTAGTCCGAGCTGGTCTTTGGGGAAGCCATGCTCAAAGTACTCATTGGCTCCCACGTGTGGGAAACTCACGGCAGTAAGGGGAGTGTCACCATAACAGATAGTACAACACAGTGCCACAAATAGCCACCTCCCATATGTGCTAAGCGAGTTAATTGGATAACAAGATAAATTGTTTCTACATATTTTTTTCTCACGAAATAATTAATGTTTTCCATGTAACAAGAAAAAAAAAGGCGAGATTGTGTGACACAGCCGTCTGTGCAACTTAGTGACAATGAGGAAGTGTTTCGCCTTCATGTGTACGGAATCAAAATGCAAATGTTGATATGATTGTTCAAAGAGTGATCTGAACCGCTTTTTACTTGCTAATATTTATGTGCATTCTTCCTATATTATGTATAGTTGTACGTAAGTGGTTATCCTATGCTTATTTTACTATTTCGTCCTCGTTTCCGGTGAGTGCTCCGCAAATCTCAATTTCTGCGGCAATAATAATGATCGATTCACTGCATCGCCGTGAACGCAAGCACAACCCCGTCACCGTCCACATTGAGCTTTTGTTTCACATATCGCTAGGTATATGTTTATGCGTCACAGTGTTGGTGCCGACAGTACATCAAGGGAAAATCGGTAGCTTTGGCCTAGTCCGTCATCTGTGGCGTTAATCGGGGATCTTGTTTCGCCCCCATTACTTAAGAAGACTAAACGTTCAATAACTATGGAAAGGAATATTGCTACACGTAATACCGGTCGTAAAGAAGTTACAATACACGCAAAAGTGACACATACTGTCGTATCTGTCCATTGCTGTAGATAGTAGTTGTGCAAGAATGGTTCCTACGGTTCCAAAGTTAACGGACCTGAAATTTGAAATAATGAATGAGCGCTCGTTTTTTTTTATTTCTGCGTCGTTTACTTGTTTAATATTGAATGAGGAAAACTCACCTGGGTATAGGAGACTTTCTAAAATGAGTGGCAAGCGCAGCAGCTGGATAGGCTGTAAGAGAAAAGGTTTCATAAAGCAAATCTCTAGGTAAAAAAAATGTTCCGTAACAGCCGTGACGATAAGTGTAAATATGCTTGGTGGATGAAGGAACTTGGCAGTATTTTATCCGCCATTTGAGATTTAATTTTTTGCTTAATGGAAGGTAACAAAATGACGTGTACCTGGAAGCTCACATATAGAAAAGTGGCGGCATTGATAGACCAGTGATAGAGCAGGGGCAGCTAGGAAATTATTAGAAAAGAACTGACACGTAAAAATAGCCAGAACTACCGATATTGAAATTCACTTTAGTTTACTGCACACAATTTTGCTGTGCTGGGGGCAAATGCAATTTTGCTACAAGACGTCGTCTGTATTTTTCTTGTTTGTACAGTAGATTCTATTCACCCCTGTATAAGACTACCAGCTGAAGTCAGTCACAAAATGCTACCCAGAATAGTTTGTAAGCACGAGATGGACACTGTGTTTGTCGGAACGTAACTTTAGAAGTATAGTGAACTTCAAGTCTATATTGTGGTTATTTACACCAGGTACCTAGGACCGGAAAATTAACTTTAAAGTTCAACTTGAAGCTATAACGTCTGCGTGGGTTATTTTCTTATTAAGAAAATCGTAACGGGGTAGTACTGTTATTGCTGAAATCGTTCATACCTATAGTTTCTGTAACTCCATCATAAAATGCGTGTGAGCGCAGGACGACTTCTTCGTATCTGAAGAAACAAGAGGCAAAAAGAGCAAAGGTGCATTTTTGAACATCCTAATAAGTTCACTCTGGCGAAATCATCAAGCGACGAAGAAAAAAAAATTAATTGCAGCTCTAGTTCAGTATCAACACATGTGGCTGCATTACACAGATGGTCACGACGGAAGCAGTGAGAAAAGTCAAGCGTGCGTGGTCACTAAATATCAGAACACATGCCATGCCTTCAAACGTCAAATCAATTTCTTGAAGCGATTTCTTGAAATTTTATATCTTTATTAGACTTAAAGTAAATGTTGTAGACATAAGCGAGTAGTCCTTTTCCACGGAAAAGCAGCATTCAATAAGTATTTTCCTTTGGAACAAAGTAATAATACTCACGATTTGTTAAAGTATTTTGAGGTAAGCTTAAGAAGCTTCTGATTGTGGTCATTCTCTTGAAGATGGAAGAAGTGTTTGATGAACGAATCTTGCTCTTGAATGTTCGGAACCTGTACACACAAGCATACAATGTAATCGCTGAACATTAGTCGTCGAGTTAGCAATCATTGTATTCATGGATTTAGATCATTGAAGGCCCCCACACAATTACATTATGTTCATTATCACTGCTGATGTGCACTTGATTCCCGCCTTCTTTTTCTGTGCCTTCAATTTTCTATACAGTGTCTTCAGTTTTCTCTTTATATGATGATGGTGATGGCACGCGTTAAAAGAACGGTTCGCGACGTATACGCCAAGTTAGAACCAATGAGTATTATCTAACAGTAGCTACGCCAGCGTTCCACGAAACCTCGTTGTCTTCGCGTTGTAGTCCACTGCAGCACAGTCGAATCGTTAACGAACAGGCACACCATAGTAATATAAGCGTATCCGAGTGTATGGGTTTTAATGCGGCTAGCACTCTTTGCCTAATTAGGGAGATGAAAAGGGGTTAACGGAGGGGCCCCATTTTTATTAGTCATATCATAAGATGCAAACAAACACTGACACACAGGGGAACACAGGGGAAATTACTTGTGCTTAATAAATGGAATAAAGAAACGATAAATTAATGGAAATGAAAGTGGATGACAAAACAACTTGCCGCAGGTGGGGAACAATCCTACAACCTTCGCATCGCACGCGAAAGCATTTCAGTATCGTGATCTTATTCTCGTGATGCCGCCGTCACACCACCGTGATCGTTCCGTCAACGTCACTTCATCCACGTCATTGCATCGTTGTCATAAATATGTGTCGTCATGCCGTCATTTTCATGGGGTGACCTTGGCAAGCGAGTACCATACCAAGTGGGCCTATACCAGAGACAGTATGTAGGATAGGGCCGAAGTAACGGAAGTCTCACAATGACCTTTCAGATTAAAAAAAAAAAAAGACTTGCAGTTTCGCCTGAAAGGGGTATCGATTGCTATACCAAGTTAGTAGATAGCTATACAAAGCGAGGATAGTAGTTTTATCGGCAGTAAAAGTTGTAAACGTTCGCTTACTAAGTAAATTAACAAGCACGGTGTCACGCGCGCACAGGTAAACATGAACATATCTCCCTAGAAGACTCCGGAAAGTCGCTGTCAAAATGCTGTAGCGAGGAAACGCGGCAGCGGCAGCAAGCGAATGGACCTTCCTGCTGTCTCTCACTTCAACGCCAACTAACCGCCGAAAGCCCAGCGCATACGAAGCTACCTGCACTCGTCGCATGCACTTTGTCCACATTGCAGATCGCTTTGAAGATGAGGCTCGCAGGGGCGCGCACTTTGTCCTTTCAGGTCGCTTTCAAGATACGGCACCTGCGCGGCCGGGCCCTAAGCAGCAGCCGCCGGAGTAGAATTCTCCCCCTCTCTCTCTTGCCTCCCCCCTCCCCCCGTGCCTCGCGCACGACAGAAGACTGCGCGCTTGCGCTCCGCTTTCCTCGATTGAGAGATCGAGATTGAGCCGCGATCGTGGGCTGACCCTTGCAAGCTTTCACTCGCACATACAGCGTACAGCACGCGGCAATAATGTTATCGTGTTTGGATATTATACGAAACATCACGGCAACAGCGACGACGATGGCGAAGGCAAAAATTAGCTTGGAGTGTCCACATAATTGCTATCGCAATTATAAACGTTCTATAACAATACACTGTGTCGCCACACTGCTTGAATGCTAATCGCATTACCGTCGACAGTCATTGCGGGATGGGTTCTGCCGTAATTTTTTTATGAGACTGTTTTAGCTGAGCACCGATTAGGCTCCGGTCAGCTCAGCCCAGATTTCTTGCGCTGAGGCGCTTCGGGAACTGCCCTGTAGCACACTGCGGCGGACATGGCGAATAGCCAGTGGCGTTTGTGCTGAGACGTGCTTCCTAAAGGGTTGAAGAACAAAGCACCTCTTCTTCTCTACAATCACTTTCTCTCCCGTTCAGTGGCGTTTGACAGGTTCAGACGTGTCTTGTGAAGGTGCGTGTGACCACAGTTTAAAATGGATGTAGTGCTGCCAACCAGTGGTATGGAAAGCCATGCTGAGGAACGTCGCCGAAGGACAAGATCAACAAGATGTACGAAAGTGAATGTACGTGATTGACGCAAAACACAAAGCGGAACATTAGGCGAAAAGTACCATGAGTATGAGTCGTTAAGGAACCTCGTGGCGTTCTTCAGGCGTCCTGCTGGCTACTTAAAGCTTGCAAAGTGTTAATGCTAACGGATTTTCATCGAATCAACCAATTTGTGAACCTTTTTTTGAGATAGCAAATATATAGACATTTCATGCGCATTTTCGCAGAAGCCAGCGACTCCCCCATGCTCTCTCGAGTGAATTCCAAGGGCGCCGATAATAAGCTGGCCGGGTGCCGCACGTTGGTTGTCACGTTGTCTGTTGGTGTGAGTGCAAGTATGCCGAGGGCGAGCCGAGAGATATGCATAGTTGCCAAGTCTCCCGATTTGTCCGGGAGGTTCCCAAATTCTGCGCAATTCTCATGTTTGTACGGGCCTCGTCATATCTCCCTTAAAAGTGCTCCAACCCCATGGCGAGAAAAACAAAAGAAACAAGAACGCGTCATTGCCATTGTGCGATTGGTAGCTAGCCGAAGTCATTTATATGCAAGCGATTTGTGTGTAGGCAGTGCAGGCCTAACTCAGTTCGCTTCAGATCGAGACATACGCTGAGGAGCGCGCGTGCGGCAAGAGAGAGGGAGACAGAGACAGAGGAATATGGGAAGGCAGGGATGTTGACCAGTCAAGAGTCTGGTTGGCTACCCTACGCTGGAGGAAGGGAGAAGAGGAAGAGAGAGAAGGGAGAGAGAAGAGAAAGCATCCATGAATGCATAAAGCCTTTATTTTAAGGAAGGGGACGGCTCTAGGCCGCTGCTGGGGATTATGAGGGAAAGGAATGTGGGTTCCCGGATTGTTGGCTGAAGCACATCTTCTCAGTCTTGGATCTTCCGCTTTATGCAGACTCAGGTGCATGTTCAGTTCAGCCGCTCTCGCATGTGCTCGTCGACCCCTTCTACACTACTCGAAACAAGCCACTTTGTCTGCCATATGCCACAATGGCTTTTTTTTTTTTTTTTTTTTTATTGAAGTGAATGTTAGGAGAGGTTGGCGCCTTTATGTGGTGGCACCGGCTACTCCTTGTCACTTGGCAGACGAAACAAATTTGCGCAAAAAGGGAGATAGCGACACTAAATATAACACTCAGTAGAACACCGGATCAGTAAAAAATATACAGTCCAACAGTACATGAGTCGCAAAGTTCTGTGCATGAGTTCAGTCCACGTACGCATATATGAAGTCCGATGTTTTGAACAGCCAAAACACACAACAACACTTGTAATACACTTCAAGTACAGGACAGAATTATACGTATTGCGTAAAAGTTGCGATCACCACATAAACCAACTATGCACCACGAACAACGTTTATGTAACTCATTTAGCGTATTCGGATCATCCAATGCTTAATATTTTCCCAAAATGTTGGTCTCCTCTAAAAACTTTTTCAGAGCAAGAAGCGCTCTTTTTTGAAGGCCCGCAGTTGGCCATGGGCCAAGTATCTTTTTCAGAGTGAATGGTCTTCTGTCTAATATAAACAAATTAGCTTGCAGTACCGCTCTTTGTGTATCGTATTTCGAGCACTCGAGAAGAAGATGATGCACATTTTCGTCTGGATGTCCACAAGAACACTGCGGACTAGAGACACGTTTTATTCTGTACAAGAAGTGTCTCGTAAATGCAGTACCAAGACGCAGCCGGTGTACTAAAGTTTCAAATTTTCTGTTGTCTCTTAGAGTTTCCGGCATTGTTAAGTTTATATATGGGTCTATTGAGTACAACTCCGAGTTCTTAGTTTGCTGGTCAAACCAGGTAGTTTTGCTGAGACGACAAGAAATCTGTCTCAGGATCAGACGGACTTCACTACGCAATAGGGGAAGATTGGTTGTCTCTGCGTTATTGTGCGCTCGATTCGCAGCTGCGTCCGCTGCAGTATTACCAGGAATATTGCAGTGCCCAGGAATCCACTGAAATGCAATTACGTGGTTCATTGCGCTTGCTTTTGTAAGTTCTTTGAGCGTCTCATACAATATCGAAGTGTTCAAAGAATTTTTCTTATTGCTCTGTAGTAATGTGAGAGCGGCTTGCGAATCGCTAAAGATAACCCATTTTTGCGAATGTTTTTCTAAAGTTATGAAACGCAAAGCACACAGGATTGCAAATAGTTCTGCCATGGTGGAAGATGTCTCCCGGGATAATTTAAATGTTTGCTCTAGCGCTAAGTGTGGAATGACGAATGCTGAAGTCGAGGAATTTTTATGACACGAACCATCTGTATAAACGTGGATGTACTGGGGATATAATGAGTAAATTTGGTAGAGTGCCAGTTGCTGTGCGGCTACTATGAACATGTCTCTCTTAGATATAATCCCGTCAACCGATAACTCTATTTTAGGGTATGTTAACATCCAGGGAGGGTAACTAACATCCACTTTGCATAATTCAAATCTTGGTAATAATGTTTTATGTTCTCGAACAACATCGTGAATTTTGCTTTTGTTTCTTTCGGTGAGCGCGAGGTTTAATGGATGCTTCTCGTGTTGGGTTAAGATGCGATAAATATGTCGGCATGTTTCAACCGTTCGTATGACTGGAAATGGGGGGTGACGAGCTTCAGCAATTACTAAAGAACTCGAGGTAGCCTGCGGAACCCCAAGACACACTCGCAGCCCCCTTGCTAGTAAACGTTGAAGACGTTCCTCAGAAGTTTGCGATAAACCATGGAGAATAGGTGCCGAGTAAGCAATTTTTTGTTTTATGAGTGCGTTATGAACTTGTAGTAGCGAAGAGACTGATCCCCCCCACGTTGTGACTGCGAGTCGCCGAAGTACGTTTATTACTGCATTGGTCTGTTTTTCAATTGCGCGGATGTGTGAAGCCCATGTAAGTTGGCGGTCAAGAATAACTCCAAGAAATTTATGCTCTTTCACAATCATCAAAGCTTGCCCGTTAAGCCTAAGTTGGAAATTAATCATCTGTCGTCTAGTGAAAGGAAGTACGGCTGTCTTTGCGTATGAAAGACTCATGCCTCTTTCTTTTAAAAAGGTGTCGATGCTATCAAGGCCCTCTTGCAGCGTTGTTTGAATGTCTTGTATATTAGAACCAGAGGCCCATATGCAGATGTCATCTGCGTACAGAGAATACCATAGACCAGACGGGAGCTTTTGTGGCAAGGCTGCCATGACACAATTGAATAAAAACGGACTAAGAACACTGCCCTGCGGAACGCCCTGCGTGATGCTGTGATAATTACTTTCTCCTTCTATTGTTTCCATAAATATTTTTCTATCTTTCAAGAAGTTTGACACCCATCGCAGCGTTCGGCCGTGTAGGCCAAGCTCTAACATACCAGCAAGGACGTGTATGTGACTTACAGTGTCGAATGCTCTTTGAATGTCTAAGAATACTGCTATTGTCACATTTCCGCAGCTTCGTTCATGTTCGACGTATGTGGCAATATCTAATACTGCATCCATTGTACAACGATTTTGTCGAAAACCGGTCATGTGGTCGGAAAACACATGTGTGTGTTCACACCACCATTGCAGTCGACTGTCTATCATCTTCTCCATTAGCTTGGAAAAACAGCTTGTGAGACTGACGGGTCGGTAGGAGTCAAGACAAAGTGGAGTCTTTCCTGGTTTTAGCACTGGAATTACCCGAGCTAATTTCCATGAATCCGGTAGAGTCTCTCTTATCCAGATATCATTAAATATCTCCAAAAGAGTCATTCTTCCTACTGGACCTAGGTTCTTTAACATCACATACGTTACACCATCTGGGCCTGCGGTTGTCTTTGTACGGCATGACGAAAGAGCACTTTTCAATTCATTTAAACTAAACTCACAATCAAGTTGTGGATGTTGTGACATAAAGCACGCACGAAGCTTCTGTTCTGCTAGTGTTGTCGAACTCGCAAATTGTAGACAAGTAAACGGAATTCCTGGTCTGGATATAAGTTGGCAAAATTCGTCAGCAACAGATGTTTCCGGAGTGCTTCGAGCTACAGCAAGGGCTCGAAAGGGATGGCTCTGGGTAACTGGACCACCAAAAGATCGGACAACGGACCATATTCTGGGAACTGGAGTAAACGGAGACAACGACGCGCAGTATTCTCGCCATTTTCTTGTGCCTAATTTTTGTAAGCGTCTGCGCGAAGTTGACTGAACTTTCTGTGCCATCTTGTAGTCGTCCAGCTTTCCACTGCGGCGGTAAGCCCGTTCTGCGCGCCTTCTAATTGCTCTTAGGCATTCATATTCGCCGTCGACTGCAGCGTATTCATTTGGAACAATGACTTGCTTTGTGCAGTTCTTGTAGGACTCATACAATGTATTTGCAAAACTTTGAAAGTTCGGATTTTCACCCAATGAATTACTTAAATGGTGCCGAAAACTTTGCCAATTAGTATACTTTGAGTAGCGGCGGGTCCCTTTACTCCGTATGAGGCGATGTTTGACCAGGATCGGAAAATGATCACTACCGTGCGTTTCTATGTCCGTTGACCATTCAACACCATCAAGAAGGTCTTGGGAGCAGAGCGTAACATCTATACAGCTTGAGTAACGAAACCCCCGCAAGAACGTTGGAGAGCTGTCATTTAACACAATCAGATTACTTTTTTCTGCGGCAGACTCTATAATGCTTCCACGGGAATCATTATATTCACTGCCCCAGATGACGTTATGTGCGTTGAAGTCCCCACAAACCAGCACATGTGAGTTTGCGATACCAAACACATTCACCAAGCTGTCTACTGATATTTTGCTAGAACATTGTAGATAAATACTGATCACTGTGACGCTTGTATTTCTAAAAGATATCTTGCATGCTACGAACTCCGGTATGTTTGAATCGCTCGACTGTATTAAATAGGACGGCAGGTCTTTTCTCACGCATAACATCGCTCTACTACTTCCAGCAATGCGCGATGATTTATATATAACATAGTTCGAAAGACGAAAGTCATCTCGTACGCCTGCTTCCTGTATGCATAAAACAGGAAAGTTATGTTGAGCTAGTAGTTTGCGAAAATCAGCTGACTTATTTCGAAGGCTATTAGCATTCCACTGAAATATGAAAACATTGTTATAACGATTATTCATTGTAAGCCTGCAGTGGAGCTGTTGGTGGTTGTGGAAGCACCAACGATTCCATAGAAAGCAGTGCTTTTACCTCTGGAAGGTTGTTTGCGTGTGGAATGGCACTGAGAATTGCACGCAGAGCTGTGAATAGCACGGGCAGGATCATCTGTGCCACGGGTAAAGACGCGTAATCACCAAACGACGCTGAAGCTCCATGTGTGCTCGAAGCAGGTCGCTGAAGAGCTGACTGAGATGGTCGCTGGGATGACAGATGTGGTTGAGGCGAATGTTGAGGTAGTCGCTCAGATGTTAGGTGAGGCTGCTGTGTCAATGGCACAGGGCGTTGTTTAGAAGGTCGGCTAAGTTCACTCGAAGCCTGGGCAAGATGAGTAGTGTTCTCTGGAGGTGGACCGTGTCGCTCGCTGTCAGAATGTTGTCGACCTGAGTGCTTTAGAGCTGCAGAATAGTTCATATTGACCACTTGCTCTTTCTCTTTGTTGGCAGTTGTAGGCGCGCATCTTACAGCATCAAGGTTGGGTGGGGGCGCATTTCGAGGAGGCAGCCTTCCGTATTTCAACTCATGTCTGCGCAACCTTGAGGCAGCTCTGCTCTGAGGGCACCCGGAGAAGGAAGCTGTATGGTTTCCGCCACAGTTGGCACACTTTGGCTGACACACAGACTTGCACTCTGAATGGTCGTGGTCTTCTGAGCATATCTTGCAGCGACGTGGACTGCGGCAGTTCTTCGATAGATGTCCAAATCTCTGGCAGTTGTAGCATCTCAGAGCAGGGCCGTGATATTCTTCTACGGGATGACTCGTGAAACCTAGATGCACTCGTTGCGGCATTGGTTTATCTTCTCTGAAATGGAGAATGACAGATCTCAGAGGGCGTGATTCTACCGCTCCATCTTCTTGGCGATTGTAGCGTGCCTGACGACGGGCAGATGTCACGCCAAAGTCCTTCAGGAAGTCAACCAGTTGTTCTTCTGTATACTCAACTGGCACATGGCGTATCTTGCCGACATTCTTGGTATAAGATGCCGGAATGAATGGCTTGACTACCAAACCAGCCACTTCGCTCATCGACAGAAGATGTCTTGCAGATGAGACTGAAGTAACGTTGACAGCAAAACTTCCATCTCTGTTCACGCGGAATGACTGTACTTTTTCCTTTGCCGCGGAGACAATTTCCGACGCAGCGCGGTTCGGATTCACTTGCCAGAAGTTGCGGCCTTCCTGTGAGGGTCGAAAAACAACTGGAATTCCCTCAGGCCGCTTCTTTTTATACGATACCAAGGAGAATGGCGTGTCATCGCAGTCTATGTCTTCATCTTCACTTAACTCATAGGTAGATGTCTTGTCGTCGTCAACCCGTGGTTTCTTGGCTTCACTTTCGCTTGTCTCAGCCATATTCACTGAAGGTGAGCTGGAAGGTAGGGCAGCGTTGAAAACTAGCGTCGCCGGCTTGATGACATTAGGCGCGTGGTGTGGCACTTCCGAGTGCGGCGCCGATTCTGCGGCACTCATGCGCCTAGGAATGCGCTGTCGAACATATGGCTCGTGCCGGTGTTCTTTGCCGCCCACCGCCGTGGCAGGCGTAGATGGGCTGCGGAGCGCAGCAAAACCACGCGATACTGTGCGCGATCTCCAGCACACAGGTATCCCACGGGATGTTCGTTCTCTCTGGACAACAGCGAAGTCTCAACACAGCACTAATTCTTGAAGAAAACAGAAAACAATATCTCACCGAAGAAGCAGCGGCCGCTCGGAGGGACTTCTTCTTCTTCCACTCCCACAATGGCTTTCTGTTTTTCAGGATTAATTTGTATTCGAATTCCTAGTGTTCTAATGTCTCCGTGTAGTAAGTTTTGAATGTTGGATGTCTCTCGTGAAAAAGCTGCACAGCTCCAAGCTCCAAATGAGATGTTGCAAGTCTGCTCTGCATGACTCCTGGCATTGTGTGCATCGGGTATAAGTGTTCGCAATCATAGCTTATCTGGGTTGGTGCCATTTCTCAAGTATAAGTGGTGTGTATGCAGCGTTGACCATAATCTTATTAAAAAAAAAAAAAAACTCTTCCGTGCGAGTAAGCCGCCCTTGTCGTCAAGCACATGTACTGGTGTAGCTTCTGGTAGTCTCCGTTTACGGTCTGCTTTTATTTTAGTGCGAACGTAATGCATCAGTGCTCTGCTAGGAGAGCCTTGGACCATTATCTTTAGGTACGGGTTTTGGTCCGCGGGGTTTGGCGAGGAAATGGAGTTTGAGGAGCTGTACGTGTAATCCAGCCGCGGCAACTGCGTGAGCGGCTGCCTTTCCCCCATCCGTGCCGGTGGGGCCCGGTGTCCATAGGATTTCAACAATTGTCCCATTGTCCTGTATTCTCTTTATCTTTTTTCTGGTGTCGTCGGCCACAGCATCATCTGTCGTAGGCACAGTTAATTCAGTCACCGCTTCGTACGAGTCAGTAAGGATCCGATAATTATTTCGCAAACTCTGCTCTACAATTTCAGCGTGCATGGTTGCACCCCCGAGAAGCTGACATGTGGGATAGCCATTGTGTTGGGGTGCACATGTGCTAACCCGGGCCATGCTTGCTATGTCGTTTGTGATTACAGCATCCGTGTAGATGTCGATGGTGTGCTGCGGCGATCTTTGTTCCAATCTGTTTGCAAATAGTTTTCTAGCTTCCGCGTTTCGTCTGGAGATAGGGCGTTGTTGCCTCCGTATGCCCAGTGGTGCTTCCCATGGTGGCGTTATGGTCGCTTCCTCGGGCTCTGGCTTCGCATGGGCTTCTTTATACCGTGCCACGATCTGTTTTTTCTTTATTCGCATGTTCCAACCGGGATCGCATTCGATCGCATCGCACTTTACACATCGGTCAAAGCGATATTATGTCGGCCAATGGACAAGTTAGGATCCTCGGAGCACAGATTGCTAGCTGCAACAGCCAACGGCTATGGATTCGAACACTAAAGCAAAAATGGAGACCGCTGTTGTACATGGTTAGACGAATATTGAGCAAGTATGGTGGAGCGCGTCAGAAAGCGTGCCAAACGCTTGCAAAAGCGGTCGCGGTTGGAAGGATTCTTTACGGGGCACCCGTGTACGAATTCTCTGAACGAGACCTCGGCGACATCGAAAAGTTACACAGGGCCACCCTCCGCACGATCAGTGGGCTACCGAAGCACACGAGGAACGAGGACGTGCTCAAGTTCGTAAAGATTCCACCCGTACGGGACATAACGAAGCACGAATTCGAAGGGAGAGAGAAGGTGTAGAGACGTACACGGACAGTACTTGAGTTAAAGCCGCTCGCGCAAACCAGATGTTCTGAAAAAGCACAAAAGTGCCTTCACGGCAGGCATTCAGGCAAGGAATGGCTCGTTGAGCCCCAAGCGCCATCTAGTTTTTATTCCGCCAACTAGTCACTGAAAAGCGCCGACAGGGTCCCCAAATTTTATTGTCGGCACACTCGAGCAACGTTTTAGTTCTACAGAATAAGCGAAGCGTTTTATTCGGCTTTACAGCAACAGTCAAACATAAAAGAAGCAGTGAGAAATACACGAACAGGAAGAGGATGGAAATAGGTCTGGCCGGATTAACCTTGCAATGACGTGCCATTAGATGCTCCACTCAGGCACCTCGTTTTATTGTATAGGGATAAGCGCGTCAGAGGGTTAACCCAGCGTGAGCAAGCCCTTTACCAAAACGCAACTAAGACAGATTAAGGCAATTATACAGGGTGTCCGAGAAGTAACTGCGCAGTGGAAAAAAATTCGTATGATAATTGTGAATGAAATCGCAGTTTCACGTGCAGTGTAGTAGTGCAAGACTTGCAGTTCGTCTAATAACGTCTGAGGTGAGAACTTAAAGGACGGGTGTATGACAACCATCTTAACACACTGCAGGAGTTACAGACAACCATTACTCAACACGTCACAGAGATAACTCTAGCAAGTCTCCACCGAGTTTTAACTAAGAAGCAGCATCATGTGCCGATATGCCTTCAAGCCAGTGCTGGACATTTTCTGCATCTCATGTAGTGATCGCTGCATTGCCGTAAGCAAAGCTTTAAATTTTAAGAACCACATTTCCACCCGCAGTTACATTTTCGAACACCAAGTACACTATTACAACAGCTCCATGGACAACCATTGTTGCAGCTGTAACTTCATCAAAGAGCCGCAAGATGTGCAGAGTGTACATATGCGAAATTCTGCACATTTACCTTCTACGGCGCCATAGCCACTATAGAACAGTGGACGATGAAGAAAGCTCTTTATACGCTGAGTTCATCATGCAGTTCACTCATATACCTATAAGCACATATCGAAATACCATTGCAACTAACGTAATGCCAAACCTAATTCTTGAGAGTTAACACAAGTACTGCGATGGTTATTCGCAGTTCCACATAGACTGATCCTTATGTTTGTGCGCGTTATGTGTTTAGGAAATATGTAAACTTCGCACAACTTACAAATTGGTACAGGTTATTAATGGTGGTCTCGTCCAGCATCCAGTCGGGATATCCCACCACAAGATTTATTTCATTCAGCTGGAAGCAAAATATAAATAATTAAGCTCAACATCAACGGTCAGTGTTGTCGCCATTTATGGAAGAAGACGTTTCTTAGCGAGCCAAAAAATAAGGCAAGAGTCTTATTTATTAGAGAGCACCAGATGTGCACATGGAAAACGTGTCAAAAATATTCTTTGGCGGGACACTATTAGCACATTATTAAAAGGTTTCTGAATAACGGATTCAGTCGTACGTAAACGTTATCTTTCGCAATCGCTTTTCAAAAACTGTCCACGGTTTTGTAATTGGGAAATGCAAGACCCATTGTTGTGGCTTCATCTTATTTAGATATAGAAGATAGAAACGAAAACTATATTAGAGCCACTTGTTATTGTTGTTTTCGTGCTTTTAATAAAATTAGCACGATTACGATACCTCATAAGCTTTCCGGGGTTCATCTATCTATCTATCTATCTATCTATCTATCTATCTATCTATCTATCTATCTATCTATCTATCTATCTATCTATCTATCTATCTATCTATCTATCTATCTATCTATCTATCTATCTATCTATCTATCTATCTATCTATCTATCTATCTATCTAAATAATCGCTTTTCCATGAAGGGAGGCTCGAGAGAGGAGCCCAGCTGCATACACCGCCCAACCGTCTCGAATTTAGCGAGACAGTCCTGACTTTTGAGTAAATGCCCCTTGTACTGATTTGACTTAGTCGTGACGGCCAAATGTCCCGACTTTTAAAAAAATAATTATTAAGGTTAAGTGGACCAGGTTTTCTATTCATAATGCACGAAAGCTTATTCGCGCATTCTTTTTTTTCTGCGCACTATTGCGTTCTCATTAACATAAGGGTGGTTTAGTTTCTGTCATAGTTCTATTTCTGCTGCAGGAGGCCTGGCCATTCGCAGTACCTTTGTCCCGTGTGGTAGCCATATTAAGTCGGTACCTTTCTTCATTCTTTGTTTATCTTTGCTACACGTGCAGAATGGCTGCTCCTGGCACTGACAGGGTCGGTCGCCACCGTGCACCTACCAACGCACTGATTCGGGCAAGTTGGCCTGTCATAGTGGGCACCTCAATAGCGTTATTAAGACAGCGACATGCATAAAGACGACATTGCGGAGTGTGTTGTTGTCTGTCCCTGTCTTTTCAGCGCTATTGAGGATCCCAGTATGACACTTCATAACCCTCGTCCCGACTTCGTCCGCACAAGAGTTGGCCACCCTACTCATCAATGACGCATTTTGGGGATGTCCGTACGGCGTACGACTACATTTATTCAATGATAATTACATTAACGTCTACACTCATCATGGAATGGGTTCGGCAGGTATATTGTAGTTGTTCCCTTTAATTAGCGTTGCTACTTTTTAGCGGTGGACTGATCTACAAGAGGCGTTCATAAACTTCATACTATCGGTGCCATAAACGTCAGCATTTATATTTGAATTAACACAATGCTGACGTTATCTATGCTGAGCTGATGTCGATTTACGGTGACCATTGCCGTACACCTCCAACAGGTCGGCTTAAATCTCTTTGTGACTGTGTCTTTCGTAGTACGTGTTAAAAGGCAGTAATGGAATAAAGATGACTAGTTGGAATGAAGGGATCATCACTGAAGATATCAATTATGTTGTAATCTTTTTCTTTTTTCGCTTTCTCCTAAAGCCTTTTTCATTTCCTCTATCCCTCCCTTGTAAAGTAGCGTGTGGGTGAACACTTTAACGGCAAGAAATCCCTCTCTGCCTTTTAGGGACCCTTAAACCACTCCTAGCTCGAAGGCCAGTGACCAGATTTTTTTTTAACTTCACTACCGTCCACACAGACTCTGTCTGTCCTTTTCCGCTTATGAAAGTGTATGTTTGTCTGATGACACGTTGATGTTATTTGCCCCTAGAGCAATCAGATATTTCTTGAATAATATTTATTCTGAGTACCTATTGTGTTTCAAGGGGCTACTTGATGGCTACTTGATGTGCAAGTCGCTTTTCAGTTTCTACCATGTGCTTATATGCACACATCATAAATTCTTTTCAGCGGCTGAGCATTCTTCTTTTGGGTACGCAATGTGTTTTCTTTGGCAATTCTTCAATATGTATAAAATTATGTTTTATCACTGATAAAGCTTAGAAAAAGCATACAACCTATAACATTTGGAGGACGCTTAAGCTTCGCCTTTAAGAGTTGAACGCGATAGCATTCAAAGATCCCTGACTGCTTTTGACGCTTCCCGGCAATTGCAGCGTATGTAACTGTAATGTTTGCCGAGAAACGCCCGCGAGCGCTATGCACGAAGGCAGGCTTCCTGGTCGAAACGCGGCTTCCTGCAGGGGCCGCGATGCGGTGGAGGCGAGCGCCATCTGGAAGTCTTTCAAGGAAGTGGGCGCGCTGCTCCGTGGACTCTGAGCTATTTACGCGCCGGCGTGCGGAAATGTCGGACGCCGTCTCCGGTCTGTGCATTGTAGAAACGCTGGAAAAGGTTTTTTTAGTTTTCGCGCAACAAAATATGTTTTCTCGTAAATTCAAATTACAATACGAGAGCTATCATGTCTGTAGATTGTGTGTAAGTCGTAGTTTACGATTTTTTCACATATTGTAGCTTGAGAAATTCGATTAGTTCAGTGCATTTATTGCGTCACATGCAGGGCCTGCGTATCTGTGGTTCGAAAATCTTTTTGCTGATTAGACGTCGGACGCCGGGCGCTGGACGCCAACTCGGCACGCCGAATTTTTTTGCTACACGGGCTACTTATCACTATCGCGTTAAAAGAAAGAAAGAAAGACGGGAACTGAGAGACCAACAGCGCTACGCGGATTTGAACTTCTTACTGCGTACCCAGTACTTCGCTACTACGTCCTGCCGAAGCACTACAACTGGTGGTCTTACGATGCGAACTTTCACTACGCTACTAGAAACTGCTATAATTGCTGTCTCTAAAGAACAGAGAAAACTGCTTTCGTCGCTCGCCACTCTTTCAGCGTTCAACGGACACAGTACGAAGTAAACAAATCTTTACTGGAAACCACCATGGGTAAAGCTGAACTCAAACCCCCGTATTCATAAATGCATCTCCACTTGATGCCCACGCTTGACTTGGTTTAAATGACGCCGGTCGTGAACGCACATAAAAGAAATGCAATGAGCATCTTGGGCGCGTTCGCACGAGTCGTGGTTTATATCAAGTCAAGCATGGGCTTCAACATTCATTTCTGGATACGGGGGTAAAAGTCTTATTCCTCGTCAAAATTGCTTAGGCTTGATAAAAGTTGCGCCAATGGCACGTATACGAGCTCAGTCGGTGCACTGGTATTATTTTCCGGCGGAAGAGAATGATAGCCTCTCACACGGCCCGGGCGGCTCCCGAGGACTGAAGTGTGGGCATTTGCACTTTTGAAGCTTTTTTTTGCTTTATTTTGATTAAATAAACAAAGCTATAAGAACGCAGGCATTGCCGCAGTCGTGTTTTTGGCAGGATAGTTTCCATCATGCAACGGCCGATTGCCCGATGTTCATTGAAATGCATATATAGGCCCCATATCCTAACTAAAAATAATTCTAATTTATAAACAGGTGTATTAATTGCGTATAAAAGCCATACTAAACCAGGTCAACGCATAAATCTTAGTTGTTTGAAACTAGAATACAAATTTTGGTGAAGTTACCATAAGCAACCACGCCTTAACAATTTACTCACGAAGTACTACGATAATATAGTATAGTCTGGCCACCAAGAGAACCTTCTGCATATTCTGATATAAACGCGTGCTGTGAGCTAATACTGTACATTATGTATTTAGTCATGAGGCATCATAGATAAGGTCTGTTTAGTCTCCAGAGGACAAGCCTTATGTGATTTCTCAAATGAATGCCACTTCTAGACCCAAAGATGAAATACATCAGCATATCGTATTGTCTTTCTGATAAATTTCTGGCGACTCACAAATAAAGAATTAGGAGTTCACCGGAAACTAAAAAAGAGCACTTTCGTAAGGGATCACCGCCTACTTGTCTACGGGACACGTAGAGTCTACGTCAGTACGACGTTGGCGCTCTTTTCTTCCGAGAAAACGCCATCAACTTTCTATGGTCAGAACTCTCGACATTTAGGCTAGACGCTCTTGAGTTTGCGCGCGCAGTGCAATGCACACAAGACTAGACGCCGGACCAGACTGGGAATCGGCGTGCTATAGAACGTGCGAGCGCGTGCGCTCCACAGAAGGCCACTTGCTACGGACAATGGCCGACCACGTTCGCCGGGCGTTATCAAAGGTTGATATAGGCTCGCGCCTGTTCGAGATATCATGCCATTTCTTTGGAGCACCTATCGGACGGACTCAGCATTAGCAGGGCAATCAAACTGCACTAGCGCCACCTGGCCAGCTCTGGCTTCTGATGGGTACTAGTTTCCTACGTTGTATCTCACGTACACCACGGCCACTATTGCTTAACTTCCACTTCAAAACGTTTACGCAGAAAATTTAACCAGGGCATCTGTAGTATTCGCCCTGCACATATATCCTCCTCGGCGCCCGTCATTTAAAGCGTTTTGCCTGAGCATTGACAAAGCACGTTTTTTTTTTTCTGTCAGAATTATTACTGCTGATAAAGCTGTTCGAACAAAGTGAACAGCAGGGCTGTGCCAATAAGTGCTTCATGCAGCGTCCGCAAGGTTGGCGAAAGCCATATGTCTAAGAATATAGTACACGAAAATTTAGATTGTGGTAACACGTGATGACGACAAGTTCATCGTACCGTGAAACAGCAGGTGTCATGGAATCTACATGCACGTACGGCTTTTAAATGACCGTACTTGGCTCTTACCCGTTTGAGCACTGCCTTTTTGGTTGTTTCCGACATCCAGCTGTTATTTTTAATTATGTACTGAAACGTGATATTCACATACTTCATTATCTTCATTACCTGTCAGAAATGAGCGGAATATGAGGTTATAATGACAGACATTGAAGGTTTCGTCAGTTCGCATACTCACTTCTGCCTTTGAGTCGTTGTCAAACTTATTCTTACTGTAAAAATTTGCTGCTGCCGTGTACATGACATTACGCTGCAGCAGCTGACGCATGCAAAGCGTCTTATTGTCTTCCTTTTTTACAGGCCTCGAAGATATAGCTGTCTTGTTTTTGTATTCTAACAAGTATGCGTGAAGACTAGTTGCTTCCGCTTCAGCCATGCCTCTGACTATTACCCAGCCTACGTAATTTTTCAATGCAGTTCTGTAAAAAGAAAAAATAAACAGATGTGTTGTATCCGGTATAGTTTCATATCACAATTATATACTTTAGGCTGTACATCAGAAGAATTCATCAAAGCACGCGTGAGAGGTTATTTCTGCACTGTAATAGAGTGTTCATAATCAGTCACCGTGGGTAAAGAGCAATCCTGTGGGCAGCCAGCGGGACGCAAGAGCATTTGCGAGGTTTATTACTTCCCGTGTGGTCCTTCGTAATGCGCCGTCTTCGACACGTTTGACAGCAACAGCTGCAGTCGACTCTTGCTTACCTGGCTTTCACGCACCTAAATTGTCATCACCTGCCACATTGCGCTTTGCAATTACGCGCTTGGAACCCCACCATCTCTAACATCCCGTTATCTAACGTCAAGCTCAAACATATACGTTCTTATGTGAATGGCAGTAACGCAAAATGGATTCGCACAAGGGGGGGGGGGCAGTTGTGCACAAGGACAGGCGTTGCAGTCAACAGCTGTCTATATATGATTAGCATGAGTGTTTCTTTTATGGAGAATAATAATAATAAAAAAGCAGATGACACGCGTGCAAAGATTGCTGAAGGAGGACGAGTATACGACTGTATGTGGCAACGTCTAAAGTGCGGAAGCAGCGCGACAAATCACGCATGGTGTGGTTAGATTTAAGGATAAACTATCATAAAATATTACCTTAATAAATATCAGGCATCTATGTCACTTTCCTAACCGGTGCTGTGCCCACCAGGGCATTGTAGGTATGTCTGTGCTTGGGCTTGTTTTGAATGTGGCTTAGCCTAACGTATAGCCACAGCCGTGTATTCTTAGGTGGTGTCTAAGATATTCCGACCGACCGTGAAGTATTTCGGGCTCTCAAAATTGCTTGGTCGCTTGCAGCACGCAGAAGGCTGGCCTCTGCGATCTTTTTCCGTACTGCTCAGGAAGCTGTCGTTGAGGTGTGCAATGCGGACACCCCCATTCTAACTTTAATCTCAAAATTATACATGTTCCAGAAAACAACTAAGTGATTACAATTACAATTACTTTATTCAAAAAAGAAATTGATTACAGTAACCAATTACGGCCCCACGAAAGCAACTGAGCAATAACTATAAGTAATTGATTGACTTATAGTTTGATTGATTGATTGACGTTCCTTTCCTCTCAACCTTCATTAACTGAATTAAAAAGAAGAAACAACTCCAATCAAAACTTATTTTAAAACCTGACACTTCGGAGCCCCACCAGCTCCTTTGCCTGGGGTGAGATGGCGCGAGGCGTAGCAGTGCGTATACGCCTTTTTGGGGCTTTGACGGGCGCGCAGACATCACATCACTGAAGAAGGAACTGGTCCGGCTTCGAGACATCGCTCCTTTCAAATAAATTGTCGTCGGAGTTCTTCCTTCTCTTTAATAAAGTTGTCCCCAACCAGGCACGAATCTGTCGAATGTTTACCTTTGATTTATTAACTTTTCACAAATACAGTAAATTGAATAAGCTGGCCGGGCTCTTTCAGTACGTCCTCTGCAGCCCTTCAACGTTGTTTACCTTTACTAAAAATTGCTTTCCAAAAATTTTTGCCGGTCATCTTCCCTCGTTTCTTCTGAATACATCAGAAGCGACGCTGAAAACGTTCTTGATGTGTGTGCTAAAAGAAAGGGTGTTGCTGTAACGTATGATCACCTTGAGGTGCACGAGATCGCGGTTTCTCAATGCCCCAAAAGCTGGTGTCTGTGTTCCATGCGGGGTACAGAGCTTCTATCTTGCTTGGAGACGGAGAAGGCGCTCTGTAGGGCCAATAGAGAGGTGAAAAAAAAATCGTCTGTAGCTAATTTTCTAGCGTTAACGTCCCAAGTGGCCATCTACATCGAGCTATAGCAGCGCCAGTTCAATCTATGCGTCATATGATGTAACTCTTGCTGGAGCGCCCTTCACTCGTTAGTCCTTTACACTTAAGAGGAAGCTTTAGCTCGGGCCCAACTCCGGCGCGGCCCATTCAAATACATGTAAAACGCAAAATACGTTTTTCTAAGATAACCCCTGGACCGATTTTAATGAAATTTGTTGCATTTGAGAGAGAAAGTTAAATTCTAGTGACTGTTGCGCGCAGAATTTCGACTTAGGGCTTGAATTTTGTTTAAAAGATATTAAAATATTCGGCAGTTTGAAAAACATAGAAGCACGAAGTTTACAAATTCGTAGCTCTGCATCAAGAACAGATATCGTGGTTCTGTAAACGGCATCCATTAGATAATTCAAAGCGGACAAATTGGAAATGTCATTTTACATGTTACGTGAACTTATTACGTTGGTTACAAGGGTTCTGCAAAATCTGTATTTGCGTATTACAAATTGTTTTGATATTCATGTGTGACATAAATTTTGTCCGGTTTAGATGTGCTATTGTATGCATTTTACGAAATTGGATTATCATTTTTCGTTGTTGAGTTACAGAGTTGTCAACTTGATAGTTTCGTTTTCTGAAAATTTTCGATGTTTGCCAATTTTTAATAAAACATTGGCAATCTAACTAAAACATTCCAAACCAACAGTCACTAGATTTTAAGTTTTTCTTTTAAATGCAACAAACCTCGTCAAGTTTGGTGCATTGGTTGCCGAGAAAAACGAATTCTCCTCTTACATGCATTTAGATAGGAGCACCCGAGCTAAAGCTTCCTCTTAAACCGAGGAATTGTAATTGACGCCAGGAACGGGCGTTCTGCTGTAGCTCCCGCAAAATTAAAATGTTCAAAGCTGCGTCGCCTATTACAGCTTGCTTCGTGAATAAAGTAATTGGTTACAGACAACTGGTTACATAAAGACAATTAAATAACCGTGAGCGTTACCGAGTAAAAAAAAATTATCCATCAGTTACAAAACTGCCAAAAATGTTGGCGATTACAAGTAATGTAGTTACGTGTAAGTCTGATCAATCTACATAAAATGATGTATTTGTTCTCTCGTAATACATCTTTCACCACTGCTTTATCGATCACTAAAAGGTATAAGCGAAGAAAGCGGAAACATGTGATTCAGAGCTGCACATAGTAACCGCGGACCCTTGTACTCTTTCCCAAAACTTAAGCGACCCACTCGTACTGTTTCTGTATTACTATACTCCTACATATTACCACAGCACGCCATTTTAGTAGAGACTGAAGCAACGCGATTAGCTGAATACGGCAAATCGGCGATAATAGGGCTCCAATACGATGTGGCTTTGGCACCGAATCTCCGAAACATTTAAATTACATCCACTTCACACCAAACACTCTACAGCAGAAGGTATGCGAATGTCAGGATAATAACACTCATGGTTTATCATGCAAAGGTGCCCATACGTCATTGACTGTATGGAGCCTGCACTTCTCAGCTGGCGCGCCTTGACTCGTTACGGGCTTGGCGATTATCAGGCTTTACTTGACTTGGCTAGTGCTGCTCGCAGCAGATGTATTATCTCCCCGTTTAAGGGGGCCGCAGTGCAATTAAAGGACGCTGAAAACAGCTTTTTCTAAATTTGACGTATGAATTTTCTTTGTAAGAATGGTATTTAGGGTTTGTAGTATCCAACTTGGAGACTGGTGAAAGTATTACTTTCTTTTGCCTTTATTCCGAAAATTTGGCTATGAGCAAATCTTAAGCAATTGGATTGTATACTATCAACTGTCGCAGTAACATGCTTATTTATTTATTTGTTTTATTTATACATACTGCAGCCTCTTTGAAGCTATTGCAGAAGTGGGATGAACAACAAACATAGAAACATTTTTAAACAAACTTGCGTGAATTGTTTCAGTGGTAGTAAACGGATGTTGCCTGGTGATGAATCCCAGACTTCACTTGTTGATGAAAAAAAAAAAAACTGAATTTAACGGAATCAGTGCGGGCAAAAAAGGTTGAGATATTTAGAGCATGGTGACTCCTCGTACATGAGGGTTTGAAAAAAAGTCAAATAGCTATCTAGAGAGGTGAGGCAAAGAGATTTGATTAACGTGTGAAGGAATTTTAGGCATTCAAGTTTGCGACGCTCAGCGATAGGAGTGAGACCTGGTAGAGGAAGAGAGTTGGACGGCGAAAATTCCTTATCATATCTCCTGCAAACAAAACGCACTGCCATTTTTTGCACTGATTATAGTTTTTCGGCGTCACAGTGTTTGTATGAGTTTCGTACAACGCAGCCATATTCGAGAATGGGGCTAATGAGGGTTTTATATTTAAGAAGTTTAATTTCTTCAGGAGCAAGATGCAGCGTAGGATGTAACCTAGTCTTTTAATGACCTTGTTACAGATGACATCAATGCGTTGCGACCATGACAAATCTTGTGTTAGTAGGATACCTAAATATTGGAATTCGAAGACCCTATTTAAAGTAATAGCGTTAAAGGCATAGGCAAAGAAGGAAGGGCATGAGCGTCATGTAAAGGACATGGAGACAGTTCTGGAAAATTTGATATTCATTTGTCATACTTTGGACAACTTACAGAAGTTAGCAAAATAATTGTTAAGGACAACGTGATCAGTAGGATATTTAATTGTTTGATTTAAAACGCAATCTTATGATTGCGTTTTATCTTCAAAAAGGAGTATTTTACCTGAGGTGTGTAGGGGGAGATCCTTATTATTATAAAGCAGGAATAAAAGAGGACCCAGTACTGAGCCTTGGGAAGCCCCGATGAAACAGGCATCAAAGGTGAGTTAGTAGATTTCAAACATACATACTGCGAACGCTGGGAAAGAAAGCCCGATATACAGCCAACCAAAGATGCATTTTTTTTTAGTATAGCGAACAGCTTGTGCAGAAGTTTAGGGTGTGAGACAGTGTCGAAGGCCTTTGCAAGGTCACTGCTTGGAACTTAAGAATGTGCCAAGCAACGCGAAGAGACACAGACACAGGTCAGAGAAAACAGACCGGTGTTTTCTCTGCCCTGTGTCTGCGTCTCTTCGCGTTGCTTGTACTTTTTTGAAATATTAATGCCTACCAAATCGGCACTTCTGATCGCAGTATCTTCACAGACTTGTCAAAATTAATGGAAAATAAAAAATAATTACAAGAAGACAAAGGGACTGTAGGAGAAGAAGCACGTCTAGGTGGCAGGACCGTTGTTTGGCTGAAGGTTTGTTTTCTCTACCCTTTGTCTACGTATTTTCAAGCTGCTTGTAACTTTTCTCAACATAAATGCACGCCAACTCAACCAAATTTTGGCACTTCGGATCACAGTATCTTCAAAGACATGAAGAAAATAATGCAAAAAGGGAAAAGAACAGGAACACAAAGGGCTGTAGGAGAAGAAGCAAGTCTAAAGGGCAGCACCGTTTCTTGGCATAAAGGTCTGTCTTGAATCAAGTACGTGTATCATTTAAGAAGACGGTAAAAGCAATTCTTTTGCACTTAGGACTCATTGCGAACCATAGGCAAGCGACATGTTGAAACAGTATGACCGAATGGCGCTATCATCATAACACCATTCCTGTGAATTCTTAGCAATGCGAGGGTGGAAAGGCAAGATATATTTCATCGCAGTTACGTCGTCAACACCCGCCCGACTGGATCAGTGGCTATGACACTCTGCTGTTCTGACACTCAATGCCACGCTCAGCACGGGGTCGCGGGGTCGATTCCCAGCCGTAGTGGCCACATTTTGGTGCGGGCGGTATGTAAGAACGCTCGTGCAATAAGTTTGAAGCTTATACATAAAAGAACTCATGTGGTCAAAATTCATCGGTAGGTCTCCACTATGGTGTCTATCATAGCGGATGTGTGGCTTTGGTAAGTAGAAGGCCGTTAATAATCATGAAGATGTCAATGGCAGTGCTTTATATGAAAGGCTTGAAGCATCGAAAACGATTTTTTTTTCATACTTACGCATTTGCGGAATCTTTCAGATATTTGGTCACGCTTTTGTAATATTCTTCATACTGCACTATTACATTTGTGCTCCCATTTATCGTAAAGTTTATTGCGTCGAAATCCTTTTTCAAAATTTTGTCCATAGAAATCTATACAAGAGAGGCAGAAAATCCACAGATATGACTTCTCCGTCACCGTTCGCCATTCGCGACATTATGCGGTAAAATGATCCTTCAAGTCCGTGACCTTCGAGAAAGGTCCAGAACGAATGCTTTCCTTACGAAACCGAAGATGCACGTTGCAGCTATTCCAACAGAAGTTGCCAAAAAACAATTCGATCGCATAGGTAAAAACCAACGATAGCCAGCCCCCTAAGCCACATATTTAGAGCCGAATAAATATGAGATGTTTGATCTATTCTTCATTTCTTTGTGTACACCTAGGACCTGAAGCTTTGGCCGTGAATGCATGCAAGATATTAGGTCAGTCATTACTTCGCAGAAAGCGCCCACATGCGTATTTCATTTATAAGCTATTGCGTGTTTAATACGTGCTATTAAGCAAATCGCTGACCGCTATCGCAATGTGGACATTTTTTTCTTTGCAGGTAATGTCTGCGTCAGGAAAATTTCAATATCTGAGGGAAGTCACAGCCAAATGAAGAGCAGAAGGCGCTGGAGCTGTTTCTGTCCGGTCAAGTTGGACTTGCCCGTTCACATTTTAAAGGGAAGCTTTTTGATTGCTTCTGGCACTTGGGAGCTATCTAACGGCTATGTACTGCGCAGACAGACACTGACGTCAGAACACCGCTACACACACACACACACACACACACACACACACACACACACACACACACACACACACACACACACACACACACACACGCGCACACGCACACGCACACGCACACGCACACACACACACACACACACACACACACACACACACACACACATATATATATATATGGTACTTGTTCGTTAGATCCGGTGACTATTATGTCATAAGTGCAGGCGGCACGTGAAAAAAGAAAAAAAAAAACATTTGATTAGACGCCTCGGCGAGGGGCATATGTATAACTATATATGAAGAAATTACATTTTGGGTGGTTGGTCTGGAAGCCCGTACCCCCAGCACAGGAGCCCGACGCTCTAAACCATCACGAACGCATGCCTAAATAGGCGGGATAAGGCATGCTTACCAATTCTGCTCGTGCCAGCAAGCTCTCCGAGATGCTCGTCGCGTTAGCTGCATCGCATTTGGCAACACTTATGAAAATTGAACACCCGCATCTAGCTCATGGTGAAGCTGAACGTTCCGGGACGCGTTCGTCTCCGAAATTCCATGCGCGTCTCTCATCGTACAGTGGCGCTGTGGCGCATTTCTACAAGGTTGAGCATGTCGTGTTTTATTCAACACGTTCGCATGCTCACTAAAAGTTACGCTTACTAAATCATGACCGCGCTGGAAGCGTTCTAAAGCGCTTTCCGCGTTTGAGTACTAGCACCACCAGCTGGTGCTAGTACTCAAACGCGGAAAAGGTACTGTGAACCTGGCATCGTATCGACCGGTGTCGCTAACATCGTGCGTACCGAAGTTAATGGAAAGATTACTGTAGAACCAGGGACTTAGCCTGGCACGTTGAGCAAAGTAGAAAACTCCTGCCACGTATGGCCACATTTCGTCAAAAGTTTAACACTCAGGACTGGCCATGTCGAGTACTACGGAGTCGATGGCCTCTCGACACTTGCCGTCTTCATGGAGGTTGCCAAAACGCAGCGTGGCATTGCTTTGTTCAAGAGTCATCAATGAACTGAAAGCGACAGCCTTCTCGGGAAATACTTTACTAATCATGCCTGAATTTCTCGGAGGACGCTGTGTCCGGGTTAATTTCGGAAAAATGGTGAGACGGGCGAAACGACTCTTCTGCATTCCACAAGAAAGCGTCCTATATCCCTTCGGTTTTAACTTCGTCATTGTCAGCGCTGCTCAGGCGAAAAATGTGGTCGATTGATAGTTAAAGCGCTCATTTACACAGGCGCTATCTGCATTTGTATCTCTGGGCACGAACACAAACATTTGTCGGCTTCATCTGTCGTACAGATCCAAGGCGCAGTTGAGAAAGAGACGGCTTTATTCTGAAGGGTACAGGGTACAGCGTAACACGCTACATTGCCACACACGGAAAGTAACGCCACACAGGTGAGCCCACAGACACGTTTGGGGAACGTCTTTCTCGCTATGAAACGTCAGACAACTTTCTGCGTGTTTCCCAGGCTCCACCAACACTTGCTGACACACAACGTTAAGAGCGCACCTTCACTGGGCGCTACGGATTAGCTAATAAGTTTCGCACCAGCTCAGGAAGGACTCCGAGGCCGAGGCATGTCAGACTGAACATTACAGGCCATCTGACTGGATGAGCGAAGAGGAGTCTTCCACACGTGAGATTTCAAGACGAAGTGTTTTCTTTAGGCCATGGAACAAAAAGGAAAAGAGTTCAATGCCTGTTAATTGCCTTCCTATACGAGGCACCAAATTGAGGAATGTTTAGGGAAACACCCATGCTAACAGTGTAAGAGATGCTCAGATAGAATAATTGCCGGCCATGTATACCAGGCTAACCGCGTCTGCTGCAACATCAATGCCACTAGCAATATGATATTATTACTCGACAAAATAAAAATTGTCAGTAAGTGTAGGAAGGCGGCTTTTGCAGAGAGGCGAGCGGTAAAGGAAAGTCAACTTACACTATCACCTAAAGTCTGGCTGAATTCCGAAAGGTTCGTCTGTCTCGTTTCACTCTTGGCTTGAGAAGCGTACTGAAAAATAAAGGAAAAAAAGGGGAAACTCAGGTTTGTATATTATTCTGGCACACCTCATTATGTTGTATCTTATAATGAATTGGTATTCTTCATCAAAGAAGCTTTATTAACTTAAATTTGGATCTTAGCGTAAGTAATGCATTCGTTGGAGGGCTACCAAGCATAGACTTCCTGGAAAACACTGCATTTTTGCTATTCCTTTGTGTTTAAATTTTGAAGATGATAGTTATCACTCGAAGAACACATTTATTTATTTATTTATTTATTTATTTATTTATTTACTTATTTATTTATTTATTTATTTATTTATTTATTTACTTAGTTATTTTGGCGGAAAATAATCAGATGGCAAAGTTTGGACGTATTAGTCCCAACACGACTGCCGGAAAAGTTTCGGGGGCATAAACGGATAACTGTCACAGCCAAGAGAACGCTTATTCACAACCATGGTCGTGTGGGCGGCGGAGCTCGCAGATGCAACTCAGCCGCTTAGGCGGCGAAGAATATGGTCCAGCAAAGGACCATATGAGAATTATTAGCCCTTGTATATTACGTTCTATACTGTTTTGTATTCTGTGTATTCTCATCTGTTTACATTCTCATCACAATCTACATCCGGGTCACTTGTGTGTGTTTGTGACTGTTACAAAGTCACTGTGGTGGGACTTGCATTTGCCTTTTACATTTGTATGTTCGTGGGTGTACAGCATTGCATACTGTGGGTTCCTCGCCCTATGACGGGGTTTCTTTTCATTTGCTTACTGTATATATTTTTATACTGTTGTTTCTTCTATGCGAAAAGGGGTAGCCGTCACCATTATTAGGTGAGTACATCTGTTTTTATTTTATTTTGATTTCAATAAAAAAGAAACAGTTGAGAAAACTCATGCCTGAGTGTGCAACTTTTTGGCTGCTGAAGCGTCCAAAAAAAAAAAAAGTTTTGCTCGTTTTCTTTTTTTTTTGGGGGGGGTTATGGGGGGGGGGGGTAGGCTAGAAGCGCTCCTGGGAATAGAAGAATGGACGGCAGCCCGCCGGCACCGCCTTGTGAAAGCCACCTCGCCAGCCTGTGCCTCCTGCGGTGAACCAGAGACTCTGGACCACCTTCTGCTGGCCTGCCCTGCTCCCCTGCAGCACCGGGGCCGACTTCTGCAAGAGTTCCACCACCTGGGGCTCCCATGTTCACGACAGGAAGATATCCTCTTCCGCTGTCGTAATCAGCTACCAGCCTTCCTAGGTGTCGTCGAGTACCTCGACGAGACTATAGGAAATTTCTACAAAGACGGATAACCTAACGGCCATCCCGCCACCTCGGGCTTCCTCATCCGCCACTACTTCGCTTCTGCTGGCCCACCTCCTATACAGTCTATCACCAGCCTACTCCTCCGGTCGAACCCACTGGGCCCTCCCGGCCTGGCTGCTCTGATGATGCTAGGACGACCCTCTACCTTTCTCCCCCCTACCCCCTTTCTCCTTTACTCCCATCTCCGCCACCCTGCTGGCGCAGAGCCGTGCTCCCACATGGGTTGCAGAAGATAGTGCCAGCCTTTCCTCCTTTCCCCACAAGAACCACTTCTTTTTAGAAGTATTGTGGTTGTCGGCTGAACCCATGTCTCTCTGCACTGATCACAGGCCCCCATCTGCGGGAATCAATTTCCGCGGATTTTTAAACAGCGTTTGCGGCTTAGGTGTCCCATTGCTTTTTAGGAGAACGGTGTAATTTTGACGTGCTCGTATTTGCAAGTGCCCTACTTTTGTTGCATCACTAACGGTATTCTACAGCATGTTTTCCTGTGCGCATGCGCTCCACATCGTTCAGGTATACAGACAAGCGACCCAGAAAATATGCGATTGTATAAAGCAAGCATTGTGGCAGATGCATTTACTTTTTAACATCGCACTAACAGGCATTTTTATTCTACTTGGTATTCTTTCCTTTTTTCCTACATATAAACGTAGCTTTTTGTCGCTTGGTGAAAGAAGTCCTAAATAAAGCACAATGGGGTTTCGCTACGCCTACGAAAATGGCTGTTCTGCGTCGATCCAATTTTGTGCCTAGCAGCAATTTCATTGGTTGAGTTTGTAAGCTCTACGCCAACCGGACAATTAATCTGGTTAACCTATCTGCCTTCTTGCACCTCTTCTTTTCTTTCCTCCTTTACGTAAATCTATATACCCCGGTGATCGGCGTCTTGATATGATAACGCGTGTGATTTGAATTGCAGTCTACTTAGGCAATACCTGATCCGTTCTGTATTTTTTGTATTCTGTTACATCGTCGACTCGATCGAAAGAAAATCGTTCCAAAGTGTCGCTCACATGCGATGTTTTCTTGGCTGTTCATTAATCTTGCATATAACTTGTAACTGAGTTTACCTCTGAAAACACTTCCGGCGCGTTTAGGTAAAGACACGTGAGCTTTGTTTATCAAGGAGACTGGTGCAGGCAGTAGCTGAAGAAGCTATCAGAATTTAACTAACTTCGTATAGCATTTATGGGATATACCTAACATACAGCGAATGCGTGATACATACGGTCCAGATATATCTGCCTCATACTGACAAACCGATGTCAGACCTTTCGCATTACCGCTCTGCAAATACAAATCTTGCAAGCGGTGGGCTGTGTGTGTTAGATTTAGTTTTTGATTATAAAATTAGTTATGCGACTAAGACATGTATTAGAGAAGTGCAGAACGCAAGGCAATGACACTTTTCTCTGCAAACCCCATAGCAATGCTGTGCTCCAACAAAATTGACATGATTATTTTTTTATTTCGTACTAACACACGTTTTAGAAGGCCATTACACGAATCGGGTACAGGTACGGTACCGTTAGGACCAATCGATAAAGCAAAACATGACCGCGCGCTCACACGTAAATTCTTATTTTGCACAACCACCAAAAAGTGAGTTTTTCAATACTGTGTTTCGAAACTTTCGCGGTTGGAATACGTCCTACATAAAGTCCTGCGTAGTTGACCCCCTGAAGTACATCGCTCTTTCTAGCTGTCTTTCAATGCAGCCCATTTACTGAATATAAAAGCATCTCGGCATTTCTTTTCGGGCAAAATTGCAGACGTAAGAGCTCGTTTTGGTTGTATACAGCCCGATCAAAAAATTGTATGTAGCCAAGGGTTCGGATATACCAGGACTTCAAAACTGCATTGTCGCACTGATTACTATGCTGAATCGTACCTACTGCTGACCAAGGGGATTAACATTAAGTATATTGTTCTTCGGAATTATGTATATAGACGCAATTACATTGAATCCATAGATAAGAAAATTATGAACAGAATTGACAGATTTGACCCATTACGTTCTAATAGATACACGTATCGTCAATTTCAGCGCTGCCCTTTTACGTATTTATCTAAGCTACTGGACTGGCTATCGCTATGGGTCACGATGACAAGAAAATGATTCGCAAAATTGTGTAATATAGCATTTATCCGAAGTCAGGATTTGATCATGTGGGGATATTACGTATCATTTCTTAAGGGTTGTTATTCGTGCCTATCACGCCGCATCTCGCCACAATTATGACAGTGGCTCACGAGTCAGCTGGTGTATTCTTTCGACTTGACGATGCAGCCTAGTTCAGTCGAACGTGCGACAAACTTAAATCACACCAAGAACAACTCGTTCTCGGCATATTCAAAGAAATTTGCGGAACCGCATTTTCTGAAGTAATCGATAAGAGCATGGACTTATTGCAGAAATACGTCTCGCATCATAGCAGGGTGTCGTTACTCAAATATAATTTTATGTATTCTGTGCTCGGCACGCACAGTTTGACGTAGGCACTTACTTTAGAGAGTTCCTTCTCAAATTGGATGATGCTCTTTGCGGTTTCAGGTATGTTTGCCTGCGGGAAAGTGCTGTTCAGCAGTTTTATTGCTTCCACTATGAAGGATTCATACGCTTCTTCTGCTTGTGTCTCGTAAGTGTCGTAGTTATCGTAGTTATATGTACTAGTCGGGCTTTCATCGTTTCGAGAGGAAAGCAAAGTCCCATAGTTGTCATATCCAGAAGACACAAAAAATTCTTTCGGTTTAGTCATCTGTAAACATAGAGGGGAGGAATGTTACTTCTGGAAATATCGGAAAGTATTACTTGTGCTCAGAAGAAACTTCACTCGAAACATTAAAGGGGATCTTTTCTTACCGTTATGATGGGGATTGATCTTTCGTCAGATACAAAATAGTTAAACAGGGGACGCGGGCCTATTTCTTTCAGTATCTCCTTGTAGTCTTTGTCTTCCGAGGCATGGTTCTCGTATAGAAGTGGCCAACCTCTGAAGCCGAATGTGTCAAGGACACTCTTCACCGCTTCAGCAAGCTTTGCTTGTTCTTCTGAAAATTATGTCATTGCAATAGAAAAAGGCACAACTTATAAGTAGCTCTCTTGCGATGTGCATATTACACATCTTTCATTTTCATTTCTGATCCCTGCCTTTTATTAACTTATAGTATTTATCTCATAACTCATTCTGGGGTCTATGGATTGAACAACGCATTAAAAATAAGAAAAAACGAGAAATTAAGAACGCCAATCACGTGGTCTAAAACGAAGTTCCTTTCGACAGTTTGAAAACTCCTCTTTCGTGGCCTTCAAGTCCTTTACACACAATGACATTAATATGTCCCGTTGACTTTATTCCACTTTTGCGTAATGTACGACCCGTTATGTGATGGTGTCCAGAGAGACAGTATGGAAAACATTTTTCCTATGTTGGTTGCCCTCACCTGGTGTCGTACACGATTTGTAGGCATTAATCAATTTCCCCGTTGCATTCAATGGCTCTTCAGTCGGTTTAGAGGCGGCATCCAAAAGCCCTGTAATGTAGACAAAAAAGTGTCGGCAAAAGGTTGGAATAGATGATGATGTCTGTGAAATGAAGAGTCGAGAAACATTTACCTGCTGAGTACAGATCGCACTTTATATCTAGCGTTTAAATGCGCAACAAGCATCTATTGTTTTCTCTCAAACGCATTGCTATAAAGACTGCTTTCACATAGCTCAATGCTTTTTAATTTCATATAAGCTTAGAGAGATAAGCGAAATTTGCGCGGCCAATGGGGGCGCCGTGATTACTTACCAAAGTCTTACTAATTAAATCTTAGTGAGTTAACAGCAAAACGCACTCCCTTTCTGCTCATATAATTCTACAACACCTTTGTTGAGACCTTTGTGCACCTGCGTATTTATGTGTGCTACATGCAATGCGTCTGCCGCATGCTGGCGCATTTATATAAGAGTACATGTGTTCTCATTTCTTAATTATTAAACTTGAATAGGACAAAATATAAACGTTATAAATGTTCAACCAATATTTAGAAAATCCGCTATACAACACACCAGTGAAGAAGAGAAACGCATGTATGCGTAGACTATTGCACTCCTTAAAAGACGGATAATAGGATTCAAGTTAGGCACATCATGAATGTAAAAAATTCAGTTGGATTCCGCAAGACATGGCGCGAAAAAGTTTTGGGTAAGAGAGGGGTAATTTTTACTTTCACGGGAAACTTTCAGCAGCTAAAAGTAAAGGAAACTATTATTATGCATCGTCTTGGCAACGCGTTGTAATTTCACACTGGCTGATGTGTTTTTTTTTTTTTTCTATTTGGAGTCTGCGCTTCACTGCAAGTTCAATGCTTGATGATGTGCTTTTTTTTTGTCAAGGTCTCTAACGCACTGTACTGCTTGGTTCGTTTGTTATTATCGTTTATTGTTATTCTTTGTATATGAACGTTGGACATGTATTTAGAATATTATGCATATCATTCATGTATTGTGGGTGGATTATATATATATCACAAATTAAGTATTAAGTGTCGTGTGACACCCATTTTACTGAGTGTTCGTCATCGAATTTCGTAATGTATTTGAAATAAGTTAGCAAACGAGGTGCTTGAAATTAGGAATGGTGGCAATTACAAGATTACAACAATTCGCTAAAGTGTACTTGAAGGTGTGAAATCGAACAGTGTGGCGCTGGCTAACACACCCAGGGTTAGTTCTGGTAGTAAAACATAAGTACACAAGAAAGTGGATGGGAAAACTGCGCCGCGATAGCTCAATTGGTGGAGCATCGTACGCGTAATGCGAAGACGTGGGATCGTCCTCCGCCTGCGGTAAGTTCTTTCTTCCTCCACTTTCATTTTCATTAATTCTTTATTTATTTAATTCAATTAGCAAGTACAAGTAATTTCCCCGATGTTGTCATTGGTATCATTGTTTGTTGGCTTCTTACGATGTTATCTGTTCATTGCCGCTTGAAAACGCTATTAATTATGACCACACGGTGAAGATAATAGAATTAGGGATCATTGATATTAATAGAAAGCTCGATAGGAATACTTACGTATAAGGTCTGCTACTGCTTTGACCTTTAAGTCCTTTGATTTCAGTTCTCTACTGCCATTCCAGTTGCCGCATACGTACTCGTAAAAATCATCGCAAGGCGTCGAATTTCCCATTTGTGCTTTTATCTGCAAAACTGTTTGATAATAGCGTATATTTCATGTGTTTTTTTCTTGCTTTAATGCTTAGTATTCTTATTTAATTATACAGCTGCAAAACGCAGAATGTAACATGAATAAATTCAGAAAAAGAGTAACATAGCTTTTGGAGCATTACGGGCCAAAACCACGAGCTCATTATGAGCCACGCCTTAGCGGGGGACTCCTGATTAATTTCGACCACCTGCGATTCTTTAACATGCACCCGATGAACGGTACGCAAACGTTTTCTGAATTCCGTCCCCCATTTGAATTCCTGCCATTCAGATGGGGGTGGAATCGAGTAGGCTGAGGAAGATGAATTCAGTAAGATCAACTCCGGAATTGAGTTGGATGAACTCCTCAACATTCGCTTCTACTTTGCCACGACACACAGAGGTCTTGTTCAGCTGGTGTAGCTTTTGTTGAGCTTCAAACTGTAGTGCAGCTGATTACGCACGAAACGGGTAAATGGAGGAGAGACACACTAGGAAGGCTCAAGAGTATCTCCAAAGGAAAAAGTAATTCTGCCTGCTCAGTATCAGACTGCCGCAAGGAGCCCATACCGAAAGGGAGCATGTTGCGAGCCGAGCACATTTTGTTACCCTGTTGTTGGAGCTTGCAGCGTCTCACAATTTCATTTCTTAGCTCGTTCGCTTCTGCACTGTGGCGCCAATAGTGACGTCTTCAGGAGAGGGACGCTACCTTGTTTAACGCATATGGACAGACGTCAGACAGATGACACAGAATTTACTGCGAGAGGAAGGCAACGGGCGCGCAAAAACATACATGACAGAGCGTTATGGCCTGTCAGTTTAGCGCTATTTCCTTTATCTCCTCCTCTCTTGGCCTCTCGGGCTCGTAACTTTGCCTCTATGTATGACAGCCAGATTAACCGAATGAGCGCGTTTCTTTTCATCAATCTTATTTACTACTTGCATGTTTTGCCAACGGGCGCGCACGCTGCTCTCTCCACTCATTTGTACATGCATGCACAAAAACTTCAGTGATTGGTCCCCGCCGCGGCTATGATACTCTTATCACTAACACTGCTATTGTGAGTGGCGGGATGTCCTGAGCTATAGTCAATCAGGAAACGCCTTTAGTTAGAAAATTTTTGTGAGCATGGGGCCTGACTATCTGCGTATTTCTCCTTTGGTTGGCGTGACCGACTAGTTCTGATGTCCTTCTGGTTGTCTTGTGCGTTGTTGCTGGTTTACTCGCTTGCTTAATTATTTGAGAGCTGACACGTTCAGGTAGTTGCTTGGCTGTTGTATGGTTTGCTTTCTTAGACGGTAGACGCCGCCAGAATGAGCTATTCTTGCGCAAACAATCGTCGCATACTTCTTTTTGTTCTGTATTGTTACAGGGTCAAAGGTAGCAGTTAAGTACGGCAGTTTCGTTAGGTGGAATCATGCCAGATACGCTGTGAATATGGACTTTTTTCTTTCTGTTTCAATTCCACCACCTTGAACTCCCATATAGGCGGATACGAAAATGAATGCTTGGATGGGCGTCTTCCTAATGTGAAAATGCCCCGCCGTGGTTGCTCAGTGGCTATGGTGTTGGGCTGCTGAGCACGAGGTCGCGGGATCGAATCCCGGCCACGGCGGCCGCATTTCGATGGGGGCGAAATGCGAAAACACCCGTGTGCTTAGATTTAGGTGCACGTTAAAGAACCCCTGGTGGTCGAAATTTCCGGAGTCCTCCACTACGGCGTGCCTCATAATCAGGAAGGGGTTTTGGCACGTAAAACCCCATAATTTAATAATTTATTTTTTTAATGTGAAAATTCAACGGGTGGCTAATACATCTTATCGTCCATGACCTAATGCAGTCTGTCTGATCTGTCTATCTCGATCATCAATCCCTAGGTTGACAGTTGTTAGAATGTTGACTTATGTTGCCTTAGTTCTTGACGAGAGTCGCGATATATGTGTGAGCGTACACTGTGGATTGAGGAGCGGAAAACTTGAGACAGACTATGAAGTCTTAAGGTTATAGAGGTTGTATGTAACAAATCGCTCTTCGAAATGGGGGCCATCGGTTGATTGCTGTTTCATGAGACTGCAGGTGTCATAAAGAATTTGCAAAGTCTCGCCTATAAGTTCCGTGTTAATAGCGCCCTGAAGGGGGGGGGGGGGATATTCTGTAAGAGTCCACCTAGTGGACGGTCCATTTCGGCCGCTGCTGATTGGCTAGGGCCGCTCGTCTCCTCATTTCTCGCACAGCCGCATCCAATCAGCAGCGGCCGAAATCGACAGTCTACTAGGTGGACGCTTACCAAATACCCCCCCCCCCCCTTTTTTTTTTTTGTTGCCCGTCGAGCTCGCCGCAAGTTCTTGGCACAAGATTGTCTTCTTGAGGTTGTAAATTAGCTTTATGTAAACATAACCCTGTTTTGCACTTACGCTACCTCACTGCCTTCTTATCCTTGTAATGGAGAATCGAGCCACTTTGCACCAACTTTGTATCTGACTGGAACATTCGTGATATTCCGTGGTATTTCGTTACCTATGCCACAACCATTCAGAAAAGATTTTACTAAATAATTAAACTGGGCTTTCGAAGAAACGCTGAGGGGCGCACTTGCTAATAAGAACATCATTTAATTACTATGAAAGAGATCGTTCCATTCATTTTGATAAGCACTAAACGTAATGATGTGCAGCGCTGCGGCTACCCCGGACTAAAAGTATGTTATTGTGAGCAATGGGTATGGATACTTCTACTAATAAAACAAGGAAATGCACTTTACCAAGTTCCTTGCATTCTTCGTCATCGCACACGTCACTCTTGGGTTTTGTTGTTCCTTGGCCTAGAAAAATTATAGCACATTATTTTTTGTTATAGTCGACAGCGTACGTGCATACATTAGATCACGGCTACGACATGTTATCATGCTGAGCAGAGGAGTCTAGATTACAATGGCAGATCCAGGGCGGCCCGTAAGCTTTGGCAAACAGCGTCGAGCTTCAAATGTACGTTTCGCAAACTCGCTTTCCAGCAGGAGCAAGCACAAATGCTTTTACAAAGGTACCGGTACTCTTCGTCTGTTTTCTGAGACGACAGCTCTTTGGGATGTTCGGCAATCCTGACTTATTAGATGGCCCGCTACGCCAGCTCCTGGCCACACCCTCGTGGCATTATGAATCGTCCCTCGCGGGATATTAGTTGTTTCGGTTATTGAAAACGCAAATGCGAACTCCGAGAACGTCTGAGCTAATGAGTAAGCTTTGTTATCTTTTTTAACTGAGCCAGGCTGGAATACCTTTCCTGGGAGGCACACTACATTCAGTATGTTGGTTCGACAAACGCAAGATATCGTAACGGGCCACTCATCCGACACCGATTTCGGGCTGCCTATTCGGTGACAGCGTTTTTTTTCCCTTCGTGTCGGCACCTCTGTCACACTGTACCGACGCCGAGCTCTCCGCCGACCATGAGCAGATTGTCAGCGTCGGTACAGTGTGACAGAGGCGCCGACACGAAGGAAAAACCGCTATCGCCGACAGGTGGCAGACCGAAATCGGTGTCGCGTTGGCCTAGTGTGAATGAACCTTAAAGAGCACGTTATTAAGCATAAAAATCGTTGTCGTCGGAGTCCGATTTTTTACTTATAGAACTCGAGGGATCCCTTTTGCAGTCGTCACTTTGTCAATTCCGAAGAGAATTGTGCTCAGAGTTATTATCTATCGCTGCAGCAGAAAATGAAGCGCAGGCCTCTGGTATCTGATGCCGTTCTGCTACATGAACGATCCTAGTCAACGACCGCTGGAAGAACTACGTCACTTGGACTTCCGACCGAATTGGCCAAATCCAACGGAGTGGTTCTGGCTGCTCCGTGGGGTGATGTCGGTTCTATATCTCCACTTTATCTGCCATGATTTATATGAATCGGTCCAAAGAGGGCAGCAAATTTCGCTCCGGATGTGCTTTGAATCTGCTATTGGAATTTAGCATTAACTTTCTTATTGCATGATGCTGCAACAGTCACAGTGCTTTTCGGAACCAAAGATGAACATGCGCAAAATCAGTTTTTAGTTTGCTCCACTAGCTCAATACACTTACCTAAGAATGAACGCAGCACACCGAAAGCTGAAAAGTCTGCTGTTTTATGAGAGCGCCGAAACATCGTTCACATGGCGCTGGATGTCATGGCGATAAACACTGAAGCGTACGTTCTTATCTGAACGCGACACAAGTTCACAAGAAAGTGGAGATTTGAAGTGATCTACAGTGATTGCACAAGGAATTCTGCTGGTGCCAATGTTTCAACGCAGGAATTTTTCTTCGTCATGGCAGCAATAGCTTTTCCTAACGGTCATACTCCACCCACCCCAACCCTCAATGGAGGAGGAGGAGGAGGCGGATAATTATAACAATAATAAACTGATGCGTAGAGTAGGGTGAGAGAAGTCGATGTTTTAAGCAAAATATTGGACATCAGTGTTTAGTCCTGAGACGGCCGCTCGATCATTTTGAGCGAGTGGCGTTGGTTTTAATGCAGAGGGAAAGATTAGGGGTACAGCTGTTGGTTCTTTCAATACGCAGGGGTAACAAGAACGGAAAGTATGAGAGGTGTTTTTTACTATGCCCTGTTGAGAGTACATCTTTTTCCTTCATTTGCTTCGCATGGTTCGCAATGCTCAATTTTGTGTAAATGGCATTTGTAAACAATGATGTACTGCCTTTGTGTTTGCTAACGCCGCGCAAACGCCAATGCGGGGGCCTGCGGCTTCGTCAAGCTGTCCATGCAGCAGCTTCTTCTGCATGCCTCTCGCGTCATGTACTGATGCAAATAAACATCATTGCTATTGTCATTTCACTTCTGCCTACGATGAATAAAGTTTCTTTCGGGAGGAGGAGGAGGAGAAGGAGGAAAAAACATTTATTGAAGGACAAGCAGGTGCCTTTCTGCTTGTGCAGGGAGGCGCCCTCAGTCCAGGTTCCCAATGGCTCTTGCTGTCTCCTGGGCTTTCAGCTCGTATGTGCGAGCGTACGCGCCCTATGCTTCGTCGCTTTTGAATCGACGGTGAAAGTCTAACCTCGGACCGCGAAAACGTGCGAAAAAGCCAAGAAATCTCGGGCTTTAAAACAAGTACGCATCCACAACTTGCCGAAAGCTTTCCAGAAAACGTATGCATTGTTACTTTATTTATTTTGCTTTTTAACTTCAAACACTCTTTTTTTAATCCCACCGAAGTTAGGCAAATCGCTTCACCAGAGATTGACTGTCTGCCCTGGCGAACATAATTTCCAAGAATAAGTAAACAAAGAAGAGAAGAAGAAAAAGAGCACGGCGAGAAGCTCGCAATCCTGCCAGATGCAGAGCCAACTCAGAGCTGTCTAACCGTAGATTAGATGGCTGCATGGATGTGCGCCGTTCTACATAACAAAAGACCACAACTGCGTTTACAGTTCCCGCGCATGAGACGCATTACTTAATTTTGCGACGACCATGACGCTTTGTACACAATTGTGTACACGCCAGTAAAAAAATGAACAATGCTAGTTTCGTGTTTCCCGCTGACGTGATTAGTTTTGCTGAGGCGTACTTCGGTTGCTTAACGTGAATTTCTTTTTTCTCTGCATATACCAGACGGCGTCTGAAAAGGTTTACCGGAAGAGTAACCTGCTCATCCATCCCACTAGTGGGGAGGACGCTGAGGTAGTGAAAAGGAAAGAACGGGAGAGAGGTCAAGTTATTCGCGTTCACTGGAGAAGGCCGCAGCGCTAAAAGGTTAAAAGAGAACTACTACAAATGAGCGAAATAATAGAACGAGGCTTAGGAGCGCTAACAGTACACTGACTTACAATTAGAGTAGAGCAATCCACCTTGGTGGATCGCTGTACACGCGCAAAGTCAGCCACAATCACTCTGAGCCTCATGAAAGTACATGGCGATAAAACACTACACTTAAAGCCTAAGATGGCCTCAAACAGTAGGAAAGAAAGAAACCAATAATGAAAGGTAACTGGAAATATGCGTGGAAAACAATTTGCGAGAGAGTGTCTGCATAGCGCACGCATGAGGAGCCCTTTGTGTGTCTAAACCGAACTTCCTCTTTTTTTTTTCTGTCAGTGAAACAGATGACACACTAACAAAGACGCACAGCCACAACCCAATTAAGTATCTCCGCCGATTGAAGAACCTCCCGCTGCCTCCCTTGCTTAGCGCGCTGAAGAATAAGCGCGTCAATTAAATCAAAAGGTTTTCAATTCAGGCATTTTTGGAAGCACACAATGAAAGGAAAAGACGGGGGGGGGGGGGGGAAGGTAAGAGAAAACGCTTACCAAGTGCCAGGCAGGTTAGAATCCACAGTATTCCAATGGTGACTGGATGAACCATCGTGCCCTGCGACAGATATACATCACTGGTTAGTTCCTTGCACTTTACTTTCTGTACTGAACCACCTTGAGCCGCGAGCGGAAACGACCACCTGAATAGCTGCTTGGACTCCTTGGTTTTCCATCCTTGTGTAAACAGTGCAAAACGTAGAAGGGACACGAAACGAGAAGACCACAACCACAAGCGCTGCGGTGTCGTCTTCTCGTGTCGTCTCCCATCTACGTTTTGCGCTGTTAACACCAGGACCACGATAATACGGCTAACTTGCACGACTCGGTATTATTTTAAACATTTAAATGAGGCTTTCAGGTACGTTATACTAAATTTAACAGCTGGTGGAAAATTAGCTTATGAGCCTCTTGAGTACATTATGAGCTATGAATACATCTTTCATCCCCCCCCATCCCGCTCCCATGTGTAGGGCAGCAAACCGGTTAGGCTAAACTGGTTAACCTCCCTGCCTTCCTTCTCCACTTTTTCCTTCCTTCCTTCCTTATGAATACATGCATAACTTTTGCCTCAAAAAGAATTACCGACGCTCGGACCCAAGTGAACATAGACCGTGCAAACTCTGAAAATCAGATAGTCCGCTCAGGAGTTATCATATCATATATTAGTGAGCATTTGCGTATATGAATAACAGAAAGCTTGAACAAACCAAGCTTGAAAACCGAAAATCAAAGTTCTGTCGCATGCCGTAACATGAACCAGGCAACACTGAAGCTCTCCTTGTTCAATTCTTTATCTACAGGCTACCCCCAGTACAGGGTAGCCAACCGGAGATAATCTTTGGTTAACCTCCCTGTCCTTCCTTTGCCGTTCTCTCTCTCTCTCTATTTAGCTACAGACTGGTGCTCCATCTGCGGCAGTGATAACGCTGCTCGCGCGTATGAGCTACTAATAGAGGAAATGAAGCAACCTTCAAGGTAAGTGATACTTCCCTCACAAATACCTGTTCCCGCCAGGCTAGAGTGTCGTAGCTTACTTGGGAATGCTTGAAAGCTATCCGCGATAAAAGCGTGCTGTTTCAAAGTTTCCTTTGGACAAAAGAGCACCTCAGATGTAGCACGATTGGTTTCCGGCAGAACGTCCTGACACGGACAGGAAAAGTCAACGACACACGCTGGACTAGCAATTGTATGTTTAGTATTGATTTCATACACTTGCTATAGCACAACACAGCCAATGCTTCTTTCTCGTGTCACGCCGATTATCGGACTCGTTAGGTTGAAATATCGTCCTTGCGCAAATAGCCCTTTTCTTTTTCTGTTAGCAGTATTGATGGTGCACTGATGCAAGATTTCACGAAGGAAGGAGCACACTACCTGCAAAACAGGTGTGGTATATGATATACCCTTATCATCTGGCCGACAATATAGGACAATCAGGCAGGTGTGCCAATGACAGGACAAAAGGGCATGAAGCATCTTTGGAAGTTATCTCCGCTGGGCATCTCGCTTCTCATTATCGCCAGCACCATTGCAACGTTTAATTGCACGACATCAAAGTTTTTAGAAAAAAGTAAAGACAAGCTGACGCGCGGAATTTTAGAATCTATGGCGATCGAGAAAAGCGGGAAATCTTGCATCAGTACACTATCAATACTACTAACAGAAAAAGAAAAGGGCTACTTGGGCAAAGACGATATTTAAACATAAGGAGTCGGACAAAAAAGAAGCATTGGCTGTCTTGTGCTATAGGAAGTCTAGAAAATCAATAATAAACATTCTGTTTCTAGTCCAGCGTGTGTCGTCGACTCTTTCTTTCCGTGTCAGAACGTTCTGCTGGAAACCAATTGTGCTATGTGCAACCAACGAGCTCAGGCAAACGCTATTCTGAACCCTCTGAAATAGAAGCGTTTAAGAAACATCGTAATAAAAGAAATAGCCGTTATTGGAAATATCAATATCGACACTTTGAAAACGTGTATAATCATGAAAGATATGGAAAGTCGGAACTTATCCGGAAAGGGTAAATTCTTCACTGAAGTGCTATTCTGAAGCGAACACTGGCCTCACAGAGATTAAAGCAGATAGCGACATATTCGCTGGCCGCATACACTAGCCGATATTTTTAACAATGTTTATTGCCCTAGTCGCTAACAGTGCACATAATACTTGTGGCATGGAATTTATGCCTTCGCGAGCACGAGAATGTGCCCATCTGTTTACCGTCACTGTTTACCCATCTGTTTACCGTGTTTTTGTCCTTCAAGAATAGTAACTACGCCGTGGCCTATGATCTGCAAGTCCGACCCATTATCTTCGTGCTTGATATGATTACCCCGGCGCTAACACATATGATCTTCCCATATAGCTGGCAGTTGTTAGGGTTTCCGTTACCTTTAAGGGTGGCCACAAAAATTGTGTATTGGACTGCACTGAAAGTTTTATATTTCAAACTTAGGCAAAGCGTGTTCAGTGCGGCTGCGCCCACGTGATGCACCCACGTGACACTGCGACCAGCGCCGCACGCCAAAAACTAGATGTGAGCTAGAACGCATTCGACAATGCTTTGAAGCTAGAAAACGGAGCACTACTTCAGGCACTCATCGAGTGAACTTTGCCATTACCATTGTCTTGTCACAAACAAACTTGCGTTGAGTTCCAAGGCAATGAAAATAACGGCGTAAACACAAATCCACCAGAAACAAGTGTCGCGCAAACACCAACAAGTACAACGTCACCCCTTTTAATGCGTAAGCATTATTTAGCGAATACTCGCGCAAAATCTGCTTTCAACGCGATAGTATAGGGTCTTGTATCTGCAAACAAATGCGTAATGTGCGATGTTAAGAGATTTAATTGTTATAATAGTGTAAATGTAGATGAATACTAACTTTATAAGCAATAAGGCATAATTTAAACGAAAAAGAAACAAAATTGATCTGACGGGATATCCATGTTATCAGATTTATGCATACACATAAGGGTACATGGGGCTCCATAGAATATGCATGAGGAAGCCTTAGTCGGTGTGGGCCAACTTCAAATTTGGGGATGGACCAGCCTAAATTTAGGGGTGGGCTAGCTTAAATTTGGGGATGAGCCAACCTGAAATTTGGGGGTGGGCTATCTTAAATTTCGGGGTTGCCAACCTGCACTGTTGTACAAAACGTTAATACGTCCGAAACTAGAGTACGCCGCATCCATCTGGGGCCCTCATCATGAAAACCTAATGCATTCACTAGAAATAGCCCAAAATAACTCGGTTCGCTTCATTCTTTCTAACTATAACAGGACCGCTAGCATATCTTCAATGACATCAAGCCTTAATCTACCATCCCTAGCCTCACGTCACAAAGCGTTTCGTATCTCATCATCATCATCATCATCATCATCAGCCTAGTTACGCCCACTGCAGGGCAAAGGCCTCTCCCATACTTCTCCAACTACCCCGGTCATGTACTAATTTTGGCCATGTTGTCCCTGCAAACGTCTTAATGTCATCCGCCCACCTAACTTTCTGCCGCCCCCTACTACGCTTCCCTTCCCTTGGAATCCAGTCCGTAACCCTTAATGACCATCGGTTATCTTCCCTCCTCATTACATGTCCGGCCCATGCCCATTTCTTTTTCTTGATTTCAACTAAGATGTCATTTACCCGCGTTTGTTCCCTCACCCAATCTGCTCTTTTCTTATCCCTTAACGTTACACCTATCATTCTTCTTTCCATAGCTCGTTGCGTCGTCCTCAATTTCAGCAGAACCCTTTTCGTAAGCCTCCAGGTTTCTGCCCCGTAGGTGAGTACTGGTAAGACACAGCTGTTATACACTTTCCTCTTGAGGGATAGTGGCAACCTGCTGTTCATGATTTGAGAATGCCTGCCAAACGCACCCCAGCCCATTCTTATTCTTCTGGTTATTTCAGTCTCATGATCCGGATTCGTGGTCACTACCTGCCCTAAGTAGATGTATTCCCTTACCACTTCCAGTGCCTCGCCACCTATCGTAAACTGCTGTTCTCTTCCGAGACTGTTAAACATTACTTTAGTTTTCTGTAGATTAATTTTCAGACCCACCCTTCTGCTTTGCCTCTCCAGTTCAGTGAGCATGCATTGCAATTGGTCTCCTGAGTTTCTAAGCAAGGCAATATCATCAGCGAATCGCAAGTTGCTAAGGTATTCTGCATCAACTTTTATCCCCAATTCTTCCCACTCCAGGTCTCTGAATACCTCCTGTAAACATGCTGTGAATAGCATTGGAGATATCGTATCTCCCTGTCTGACGCCTTTCTTTATTGGGATTTTGTTGCTTTCTTTGTGGAGGATTACGGTGGCTGTGGAACCGCTATAGATATCTTCCAGTATCTTTACATATGGCTCATCTACACCCTGATTCCGTAGTGCCTTCATGACTGCTGAGGTTTCGACTGAATCAAATGCTTTTTCGTAATCAGTGAAGGCTATATATAAGGGTTGGTTATATTCCGCACATTTCTCTATCACCTGATCGATAGTGTGAATATGGTCTATTAGTAGCCTTTACGGAATCCTGCCTGGTCCTTTGGTTGACAGAAATGTAAGGTATTCCTGATTCTGTTTGCGATTACCTTAGTAAATACTTTGTAGGCAACGGACAGTAAGCTGATCGGTCTATAATTTTTCAAGTCTTTGGCGTCCCTTTTCTTATGGATTCGGATTATGTTAGCGTTCTTCCAAGATTCCGGTACGTTCGAGGTCATGAGGCATTGTGTATATAGGGCGGCCAATCTTTCTAGGACAGTGTTCCCACCATCCTTCAACAAATCTGCTGTTACTTGATCCTCCCCAGCTGCCTTCCCCCTTTGCATAGCTCCCAAGGCGTTCTTTACCTCTTCCGGTGTTACTTGTGGGGTTTCAAGTTCCTCTAGCCAATTCTCTCTCACCTTATCGTTGTGGCTGTTACTGGTACTGTACAAATCTCTATAAAACTCTTCAGCCACTTGAACTATCTCATCCATATTAGTAACGATATTGCCGGCTTTGTCTCTTAACGCACACATCTGATTCTAGCCTATTCCTAGTTTCTTCTTCACTGCTTTTAGGCTTCCTCCGTTCCTGAGAGCCTGTTCAATTCTATCCATATTATAGGTCCTTATGTCCGCTGTCTTACGCTTGTTGAATAACTTAGAAAGTTCTGCCAGTTCTATTCTAGCTGTAGGGTTAGAGGCTTTCATACATTGGCGTTTCTTGATCAGATCTTTCGTCTCCTGCGATAGCTTACTGGTTTCCTGTTTAACGGTGTTACCATCGACTTCTATTGCGCACTCCTTAATGATGCCCATAATATTGTCGTTCATTGCTTCAACACTATGGTCCTCTTCCTGGGTTAAAGCCGAATACCTGTTCTGTAGCTTGATCCGGAATTCCTCTAGTTTCCCTCTTACCGCTAACTCATTGATTGGTTTCTTATGTACCAGTTTCTTCCGTTCCCTCCTCAAGTCAAGGCTAATTCAAGTTCTTACCATCCTATGGTCACTGCAGCGCACCTTGCCGAGCACGTCTACATCTTGTATGATGCCAGGGTTCGCGCAGAGTATGAAGTCGATTTCATTTCTAGTCTCACCATTCGGGCTCCTCCATATCCACTTTCGGCCAACCCGCTTGCGGAAAAACGTATTCATTATCCGCATATTATTCTGTTCTGCAAACTCTACTAATAACTCTCCTCTGCTATTCCTAGAGCCTATGCCATATTCCCCCACTGACTTGTCTCCGGCCTGCTTCTTGCCTACCCTGGCATTGAAATCGCCCATCAGTATACTGTATTTTGTTTTGACTTTACCCATCGCCGATTCCACGTCTTCATAGAAGCTTTCGACTTCCTGGTCATCATGACTAGATGTAGGGGCGTAGACCTGTACAGCCTTCATTTTGTACCGCTTATTAAGTTTCACAACAAGACATGCCACCCTCTCGTTAATGCTATAGAATTCCTGTATGTTACCAGCTATGTTCTTATTAATCAGGAATCCGACTCCTAGTTCTCGTCTCTCTGCTAAGCCCCGGTAGCGCAGGACGTGCCCGCTTTTTAGCACTGTATATGCTTCTTTTGGCCTCCTAACTTCACTGAGCCCTATTATATCCCATTTACTGCCCTCTAATTCCTCCAATAGCACTGCTAGACTCGCCTCACTAGATAACGTTCTAGCGTTAAACGTTGCCAGGTTCATATTCCAATGGCGGCCTGTCCGGCCATAAGATGTTTCATCATCCACACATGCGTAGCGAATTAATGCCTCCCCCACGTCACCTATCATCGCGATTAGATCGTGCCTACAAGGTCGGTGTCCCATTTTGTAGAACTAACGCTTTCTTTCAGTCAGTTATACCTCGTACAGCAGCACAGTGGAATCAACTTCCCTCAATGATAGCCACCATCAAAGATTACCAGCTTTTCAAAACGCCTTAGCTAATATTGTATGAGTAGACACACCTGTTAACATTTTATTGCAATACTCCTATTCCTTGTATCACATTTCCTATTCTTTCTTGTTTTGTATGCCTGTAATCACTCCCCTCTCCAATGCCAATGGCCCTGAGGGTACATGAAATAAATAAATAAATAAAAAATAAATAAATAAATAAATAAATAAATAAATAAATAAATAAATAAATAAATAAATTACGGGTTTGGCCAACTTGAATTTGAGGGCGGGCCAACTTCAAATTTGGGACTAGTCTAACTTAAATTTAGGGGTGGCCCGACTGAAATTTAGGGTTTGGCCAACTTGAAATTGGGGACCCACCCAAATTCGAGGTCGCTGGATCCTCTGCTTTCAATAAAGTGCGTGCCAAAGAGAGCCTTATTACGTTTTCTCGCAGTCGATAAGCAACCATTTGCGACAAGTGCCCAACAATGATCCGGCATTTCTGCTTTATAGAAGCGTCGCACTTTATTTTCATAGAAGAGGATTGCGAAAATCAGAGCTCGATTAGGGGATCATCCACGTCATAATAATAATAATAATAATAATAATAATAATAATAATAATAATAATAATAATAATAATAATAATAATAATCGTCGTCGTCGTCGTCATTATCATCATCATCATCATCAGAACCCCAGAAGCCGCAGCCTATTAAGGCGATAACGTTAGAGGCAAAATGTCGCACAAAATCGGGTGCCCGCGTCCCGTGTCCAGCGTCGACCGTATTCTTCGGCAAAAATCATTCCGAACCGAATTCTGCACCAACCTTCTATCACCAAAGTTTCTCATACCTTGTCTTTCACTCTTTACGAAGTTATTCCTCGGAATTTTAAGAACGGCCGCCCACACATAAATGTAATGAAAAAAAAAAAGAAAAACACCGACAGCGCATATATACTTTATGTTAGTTCTTCCCAGACTGTAATATTAAAAGTGCGGGAAAATAACAGGAGATCCACCCACACAAAAGGTCACGTTTCAGCCAGAAAGCTTACCTTCGTGCATAGCATAGCGTTGGCCGCTAGCGTTTCCCGGTAAACATTACGGTCAGGTAAGCTGCAGTTGTAGGGAAGCGTGCAAAGCGGTCAGGGATCTTTGAATGTTATCGCGTTCCACTCTTAAAGGTGGAGCTTAAGCCTGCTCCGCATTTTTTTTTTCGCGTTTTATTGACATTTAATTTTTTCACGCTTGGAAAAACACTTCTTTTGTAGCACATATTGAGGAACAGAAAGTGGTATCGGGAGTTCTTCATGTTGCTCTGCAAGGTTCTCATTCACACTTTTCATTTAATTATACTAATTGAGAAGTTGATAAATAATTAATTATGACTAATTATCTAATTATACGGCATGGAAGAAATTATCTGAGTATCTGCAAGCGACGGCAAACAACATTACCTTTGTTCGGTCCAGCTACGTAGCCTTTGCACATTTTTATAGTTTGACCCAAGTTGAGGGAAACACCCTGTATTGTTTACGAGTTTCGCTGGAATCACAAAAGCATCTGCTGAGGTGGTAGTAGAACTCAAGCCATCGGTATGCGCGTGGTCTCGGTATCACTGGTCCAGTAATAGCAGTGCCAGCTGCTTGATAGCCAAGAGCGAATGATCGATGTTCTTTTGTAATTCCATGAATAGCTACAGATTCAGGCTATTGTTGGCGCGACAGGGGAGACGGGGGTTGCGCAATCGGTGTATTGTTTAGGGTATCTACTTTTGGTGAGCGGTTATCAGTAGCGAGAATGTCGCTTGACGTCACTGCGCCTACAGGGAAGCCAACTTACAGTCGGGGATCCTTCAAAGATGGTGAATGTGTGCTCTGAGAGAGTGGACAGATACATGCATTGCAATCAGATGGTCTCTGGCGATGACAGTTGTTGCTGGCATTGACGTGCATTGAGGTAGCTACAAGCGCGTATGCAGTGATTGAATCTGTGTACTGTTCAGAGTGCCAATGTTGATATTTTTGTTTTGTATTTAACAATACTGCATACTGTAACGTAGGAGTTCCAAACACAGCGCCTAGCGCAGCTGCAGTGCAAAGCGCTCACGCGTACCGCAGGCTTTCTCACAGAGGAAATTCAATGTGGGATTTATGCGGGTGATTTCCCGCATACTTACACATGGCTCTAGGTGAACGTGTTGGAAGCAACGTTTTGGGTAATAATGAAGGTATGTGCAGCATAGCTTCGAATAACAGTGGCTGTACTGGTAACACAGTTTTACATACTTATGTGTACCTTAAGAGGTACAAACTGCAACATTAGATATACCATTCTATAAATTTTGCTATTTCATGTGGGCTGTCATTCCATTTATGTGAGAAAATAATGTTCCCAAACGTTTCCCGAAAGCCCAAGTACAACGAAATTAATACTGTAGATTATGACTTTGCTGCGCGCACTGAATATGGCGAGACGAAATACGCGTATGCAGATAGTCTCAGAAAAGCCGATGTATTTCGTTCACAGTTCATTTGTAGGAGGAAGCGATTTATAAAAACGAGTTGACGGAACTCAGATACACCGACCTTCAGGCCTCTGGCATTCAAATGGAAGATTTCCGTATTTCTGACTTCAGTCGAAATTAAGGCAGTGGGCGAGTCATGGTGCTTACTCAAGACTTGCCCTGGTGTAGTCTGCAGCTTACTCAAGAGTACGCGAACAAATTATTTCTGAAATACTGAAGCAGAGCAAACACACGCCAGTCTTCATCGGACAATTTGCAGGCACTCAAATTATTTCAATTCCTCTGGAAAGGACCGACACCGTTAGAGAATTTCGTTTGCTTGCAATGACACATGCTTGCTAGAGCTCTTCGAGCGTATCTAATTGCCACCTACGTAGCCTGGACCTTTTGTTATGTTTACAATAAGTGCCATCTAACCTCTCCCGCGGTGATACAACATTGCTGTTCCAAAGTAGCGGGCAACACGCGGTATCCCTCCGTGAACGGCTGCTATCTGCAGCTGCCGGAAGGCGGCAACACAAGTTTATGTTTGTACCCCCTCGTCAGCAGTTAGTATTCTCATAAACGACGGCAACTTTGCCCATCTTTCTTAAATACCAGGCACTAAACTGCACCAAGTGGTATACATAGCGGCGTAAACTCCAAAATGCTATCTCTCACTGAAATTTGAGTAAGAACGCTGCTACGGTAAGCGCAAAATCTTTTGTCGAACATTTTAAGGGAAATATGCACGTCCCTGTATGCTAAACAGCTACTTACTATTTGGTCTTCATATGACACGACAAAGGGAAATAACAAGATTCCGTTCGTTTAAGGCCAATGAAACACTGGAAACCTAGACGCTCGTCTTGAGATAAAGCTTTGAAAAATAATCCTGATTCTGGAGAGAATATAAACAAAACATTGCTTAGTTGAGATAATGAATGCTTGGACCAAGTGATGTTACGTTTTTTTTTTCTTTTTTTACACGATTCCACGTGCGCTTTGATAGACTGGAGCAGATGTATGAATAGATACACGTATGCTTTACACCCTTTCCAGTTGGATTTCCTGCATAAGTATTAACAATACGCTGCCCTCTCAACGGACTAACATGTAACTGTACGCTTACGTTTAAACTAAGTATACGTATTAATAATATGGAAAGTGTACCTAGTATTACTCCAATCCAGCACGTCGCCCCCTGAAGAAGCGCAGATGGAATATCCGGGTAGCACTCTGGTGATTTAGAGGGCAATGAGTTTTCTTTATAAGGGTTGTGAGAACGGCGAACCCTTTGAGACCTTTAACATACAAAATACGCAGCATAAACGACGTCGATTGGTTCCTTTTTCATCCATTCAGTGGCAGTCATAGTTTTCCAGACTACGAGACCTTATTCTTTCGGTTGATATTATTATATGGCAAAGGTGGCCGCAGACAGCATCTTATTGTCTCATGGAAATGTTTGTGACATTATTCGCCTTTCCAGGAGCGACCTTTCACTGCGCGTTTAGTATCTCGTGCTTGCGAGAAAGAGTTAAATACCGAAAGGACATCATCCCCACAGAAACTCTATGCTTCGGAATATTTTCCGTTTAGCGCGCCTTCGTTTCAGGGGAGACGGTTCTTTCTTTGTCTCCTAGAAGTTATGTTGGAACAGCAACTATATGCACACTTCGTTGCGCCATGGAAAACAAAACGAATCTTATTTTGAAGCACACTTCATTGTGATTCTCGTTTTTCTAACCTTTTTATCTATGCATCTAACACCCTGACTAAAAAAAGCTTCTATTTCAACAGAAGATTCGATTTTTCTTCGTACTTTATATACAGTGCAAGAAACGTTTGACATTGGCCTTGCTAGTTCATCGTGCATTGTGGTTTTCTCCTCTTTATGTAAGTAACCACACACTTTACCCTCGGTCACTCGTCATCACTCACAGAGCCAGACCTCAGAGTCTAAGGTGGCACTTGCCTGCCTCTTGGGCACACGCTCAAGTATACGCTAAAGAGAAAGATCGGCTGAAATTCATTAGTCAATTATCCCTTGCAATAGCAACAAAAATGTCACCTTTAGTGTTGGAGGAGACTTGATAAGTCAGAAAACCTGCGACCACGATATACTGGTGGCGACGCTGTCTTGAAATGCTCCCATAAAGTCGCAATGGTGTCATCGAGTTTGACGTCGCCTTTTCAGGCATGTTGAATTTTTTATTGCTAAAGACAAACCTACACTGAACTTCAAAGAAGCCTAAGCCTTAAGAATGTTAAAGGACTATTGGTGTGACCCAACGGCTCAACAACAATCGGTGACATCACACTGACATACGAACGCGAAGATTCTCGTGAAGTTTTATTTTCCCTTTTAACTGTGACCTTTCGCCGAAAGAACTAACGAAAATCATGTCATGAAATATACTTTACCAGTCTGCACTTATTTAGGGTGTCACTTTAGTGTATCTTCAACGGAAGGCACTTCCCTTAGAAAAGTCGCTAAAAAAGGTTCAGTTGCGTTTCTGTTGAGCTTTATTGCAATAGAAATTGTACGCTGGTTCAAGGCGCGTTCAAGCCGTCGTCGCTATCGTGTTGTCCCGCTATCGACGGCGCATGCGCCTATCGCACGCCGACGGTTAGATGCTAAAAAAATTAAATTATGGGGTTTTACGTGCCAAAACCACTTTCTGATTATGAGGCACGCCGTAGTGGAGGACTCCGGAAATTTCGACCACCTGTGGTTCTTTAACGTGCACCTAAATCTAAGTACACGAGTGTTTTCGCATTTCGCCCCCATCGAAATGCGGCCGCCGTGGCCGGGATTCGATCCCGCGACCTTGTGCTCAGCAGCCCAACACCATAGCCACTGAGCAACCACGGCGGGTGATTAGATGCTCTCCGGAGGCGCGAAGTGGGTTTGGCTGCAAAAACGACAAAGCGAAATGGACACACCGCCACCACGTCGCTCAATCTGCTCAGTGGTGGAGCCACGCCAGCGCTCTGCTATCCACTGCTGGCATGGCCACTGCGCGCAGGCATAGTGTGTGGACACTGTAGCGTTACTGCTTGTCTGATGTGCGTAAGCGCTGGTCTGAAGAGAACATACAGTAAACGTCGAGCTAACGTTAGCTAAAATTTCACTGGTTACTGACACGGCCGCTAAATCGAAACGCTCACCCACGTGTTTTTTGATCGAGCGGCTGGGGTATTGACTAATGCCGACGGCTTCTCGTCGGTTTCATCTCGCGCATCGTCGCCACTGTCGGCGCCACTGTCGGCTCCACTGACGCCACTGTCGGCGCTCGTCGTGCCGCCATGAGTTGTCAGAGACGGCAGACGACACTTGGCTCGCGTGCAGCGTCGCGCCAACACGTCACGTCTGCGTGTCGTCCGGACACTGTCCGACGTGTTCGAGCGCAGCTCCATACGTTGCTATCGATGTCAATGTTTCATATTTCTGGCGAAACTGCCAAATGTTTCTGTTGCATTCATGAATCTTTCTGCTGAGGCGCAATTGGACGTCATACGTAAATTTTCGCAAATGTTCCTCGTCACCCGCCGAGGTGACTCAGTAGCTGGGTTCATGGCGTACTGCTGTTGAGCACGATGTACAGTGTTCAGTTCCAGGCAGTAAGTCCTAGAAGGATGTAGGGTAGCAAACCGGATGCTCTTCTGGTTGACCTCCCTGCTTTTCCTTTCCTTGTTTTATCTCTCTGACGGCTTGTTGATTACCAGCCTCAAAAAAAAAAAGAAAGGGCCCGTTATGCGAGGAAGAAAGGCATGCTGATTTTCTCACTTAACTAAAGAGACGAAGGCGTTAGTGCTGTCCAACACACCACCTATATGGCAACAGGCTCGCTCCAGAAGCACTGCTAGGTTTAGTCGTCGAATGTCAAGGTTTTGAGTGGCTATAGATCTTTGATTTCATTCATACGTCAAACTGTTTCAGGCTCAGTTCCACGTACTCCGTGGTTATATGTGAGAAGTGACGTGCATTGGAAATGTCTGTGCCATTACATGTCAACATGTGTGCTCCGCTATAGGTCACATTGAACTGCGGAAAGTGCGCAAGCGTTGCTTCATTTTCAAGTTAAGCTGCTATTTCACGTTATAGGAGGAGGAGAAAAGAAGCAAGGGAAGGAAGAGAGGTCAACCAGATGCACGTCTGCTTTGCTACCCTACAAGGGGAAGGGGTTTAAGGCACGAAAGGAAAGAAAGGAGAGGGAGGGAAGAAGGTACTATCAATGTGAATACGTTGTGGTCGGTTGTCTGTACCTTCGCGCCTATGATCGGTCACTGAGGCCAGTCGATTTCATGAATCGCAGCTGTGCCCGCATCTCTTTGTAAGCCTGCGACACCTGGGACCATGGTCTGAGAATCTTAGTCTCTGACAATGGTCTGCGCTCTAATCGATTTAACATTCTCCGAAGAACGTCGCGTTCGATATTGTAGAGATTATAGAAACAGAACACGTGTTCGATCGTCTCTTGACAGTTGCGCGAGTCACAGATCGGTGCGTCGGGCATTCCAATAAGAAATGAGTAGGTTTTCGTAAAAAAACACCCCTAACCAGCGGCGGCAAAGTAATGTTGCATCACGGCGGGAGAAGTTCGATGGACTCCGCAGCTTCTATGTAGGATCCAGCCAGTGGAGGCGGCAGTTGGTGAAAATTGGGGTGTTTCACAAAGTTTCAGTCTTGGCTTGAGCAAGTAAGCGAAGACCCCTCGCAGCGTCTGTCCTTGATAAGGGTACAGGAAGTGTCAGGGCTTCTTTATCACCTCACCGGGAGGCATCATCAGCAAGGTCATTTCCGACGATGTCACACTGCCCCAGAAGCCATTGGAAGATCATATCGTGTCCACATATGAGGGCTTGATGGAAAACCTCTCTGGTCTCAAACACCAGTTGTTCATGGGTCTTGGATCGTGAGGCTGACGGCAGCCGAGTCTGAAAGGTTGCTTTGGAGTCACAAAAAACTACCCACTTTCGAGGCTTTGCTTGTGCGATCTAATTAACAGCGGCACGTAGAGCTACCAATTCTGTTGCCGTAGGGGTCGTTATACGGGACACTTTGAACGTGACTGTGGCTTGTAAGGCCGGGATGATAACAGCGCCTGTGGATCCGGTGGCTGAAGCAGATCCATCGGTGTAACTGTGTGCTCTCTGTTCATACGCCTCGTTCAATAATGACAGTGTCAACTGACGTAGAGCCACTGTTACATGACGGGGCTTCTTCGTAATTCCCGGAATCGTGAGGCGTACTTGTTGCTGTCGTAGGCACCAGAGGGGTAGCAGTGGTCTTGCTGCTGGTGTAAAGCCCGACGGAAGGTTGCCTTGATGTTTTGTTATGCGGGATCCGGGACCTCTGTGAGGCACTCACTGCCTTTTATTCCAGTATCATCTTGAGATTTTCTGTAGTTGTAATAAATAAATGCAAATTCGAACAACTTTTCGGGCCTTCAAGGGTTACCATGAGTAATCGGTGTTTAGACCTCTGTTAACTATAAATATAACAGGCTGAAGCATTTCCACGCTCTTCCACTCATTCTAATAGTAATTCTCAATACACGCAACGCGCGCGCACGCACACACACACACACACACACACACACACACACACACACACACACACATACATACATACATACATATATATATATATATATATATATATATATATATATATAGGAGGGAGAGAGAGAGAGAGATGAGCGTTCGCGGTCACCACCACACCTCCCTCCGCTCTAGTAGTAATCCTCCAACTGGCCTGTACTTAGAAATGCCGAACACGCGGCATCCCTCCTTGAGCGGCTGCTTTCTACAGCTGCCGGCAGACGTCGACAAAAGTTTATGCTTGTACCGTAGAGGCAGCAGTATGGTTCCCCATAAATGAAGGCAATTTTGCATTTATTTCTTAAAGAAACAAGCAGTGAACTGTGCCAAGTGTAACAGTCAACGACGTAGACTCCTAAATGGGACGTTTCTGCGAAATTTGAGCAAGAATAGTACAACGGTAAGTTCAAGATCCTTTTTCGAATAGTTTAAACGAAATAGGCACGTCCCTGAATACTAAACAGCCACTTCTTATTTGGTCTTCATGTGGCAGCACAAACCAATACAACAGGATTCAGTAAGCTTTATGCTAATGAAGCACTGAAAACGTAGGTGCTCATCTTGCAATAAAACTTCGAAAAATGATCCTAATTCAGGAAAGAATATAATTTAACCATTGCCTAATTGAGATAACGGATGCTTGCCCCGTGTAATGGTACGGTTTTTGACACGATTCCACGTGCGTTTTCAGAAAGAGAGAGATAGTGAGATACAAGCATTAGAGAACATGCTGGAGGTGCTAGCGTGGCTGTTCACCTGATATGGCACTCCAGGGGCTGGGCGATGATCATGAAGTACAAAGTGATAAATACTAAACAGTACGTACTGTGACAAACACACAAGCGCACATATACGCTATATAGATATTTATAAAGTTTCGTTGAGGCTCTCAGCCCGAAAATACGTCAGCAGCGCGTGCGTTTTGAGAGACTGCAGCAGATGTAGGAACGTATACAGGGTGTCCCAGCTAATTTTAGCCAGATTTTAAAGATATGCAAATGCCGCGTAACTGGACAGAACAGAGGTAATGTTGTTTGCGATCGCTTGGAGATACTCAAACAACTTTTTTCACTCCGCCTCATTAGATAACTAGTCTTATTTATTCAACTTCTCAAACATTATAATCAGTTGTAAAGTGTCAATGAGAAAATTGTAGAGCCAGATAAAGAACTCCCGATGCAGCTTTCGGTTGCTCAATACGTGCTACGTAAAAGTGTTTTTCCAAGCGTGAAAGAAGCCCGCGAATACACGCAAAGTACATCGAGCGGCCAGTCGCGCGACATTTCCCGTGCACTTGCGGGGTTCTTTCACGCTCGGTTGATGTTATTATGTGCCAACGGTGACTGTTCACAGTGTCGTGTTGTTTTTCAGCAAAGTTTGTGACATTAGTTCATTATCTGCCTTTTCCAGGAATGACCTTTAATTCCGCGTTGAGCATCTTGTATTTGCGAGAAAGCGTTAAATACCAAAAGGCATCACTCCCACAGGAACTCAAAGTTCGAGCAAGTCTCGAGTAAGCCCCATGGCTCACCTGCAGCATTCCATTCGCGCTACGAGCACTGGCCTTTTGGTCGTACCAGATGTCAACTACGCAGGTAACCAGCTGTGGAACCTTTCTGTCACGGCGCTTCACTGCACGCACAGTGATCACTTCTTTCCCATTTTCTTCTTTATACTACTCTTTCTCCTGCCCCCAGTGTAGGGTAACAAACCGAAGCCTCGTCTAGCTGACCTCCCTGCCTTTCCTCTCTCTGGCATCTCTCTCTCACTCTCCTTTAGGTGGCATGTTCGCACTATTTCCGAAAGTATTCTTTTGGAAAAGGTTGCAGTTTCATACGGTTGCGATAGCAAATCACTAAAAAGCCGCGCAAAGTAAGAATGGTAGTGCTATCGGCCGATAAAGTTGTAAACGTTCGCCCACTAACTAAATCAACAAGCATAGTGTCGCGCGTGCACAGGCAACCGTAAACACACCTCACTCGATGAGCGCGGACACTCGCTGACAAAAGGCTGGCATGAGTAATCGCGCCAGCAGCAGGGAGCAAATTGACCTTCGGGCTGCCTCTCAATTCAACGCGAAGTAAGCGGCTAGAACACAACACAAACACGAAGTTATCAACCCCCGGCACACGTCAACTACGTCCTCAATGGCGACCGCGCTCGGCCGCGCCGTACGCAGCCGCCGCTGACGCACAACAATGACGCACAACGACGCCTCAAGCAAACAAGTCTTCCTTCTTCTTACTTCTTCTACCCGTGCGTCATGGAATGCCGTGTGTATAATGTCGACTCCAGCGTCATTCCTTGGGAAATAATGACGATTATAACGCGAAGCAATGCCACTAAACAACCGAAAATGGCACACTAAAGCGGATGCCCGCGCGGTCCTGTTCATGGCTTCTGCGTCGCAAAGATAAAGTCAAAGGACGACCGCTGACGTCTTTGTCACTGTCGACGAAAACGACGTCGCCCTCCATGACACCCACCAAGGTTATCGTATAGGCAGCGCTTCAGGAATGCCCGCGACCCAATCGAACACGACAAAGTCTTTCATTGATTGTGCGTTGATCCACCACGCTACTTCGAATACCACTCATTTAATGTACCTGTGGTCTTCGAAGTAGCGTGGTGGATCAATGCATAATCCCTGAAAGACATTGTGGTGTTCGATTGGTTCGCGTTTAATGTACCTGGTTCCGTGATTGTACTTTGCCCCTGTGGGACTTGAATGTTTTCACCATGTGTCGTTTGCGTTCGTTGTCTCCGGACATACGGATGCACCTCCCGCCTGGGTTACCACGACGTGAACAGACCATGCTGTAGCGTCTGTGGCTAGGCGTTGCCTTTACGAACTCATATGCTTTCGTTGTTGGAATGGCCAACAGCCCCACGTTCGACACATGCAACAGCGAAGAGACGCTCACACACATTATATGTGTCTGCCCGCGATATAGTGCCCAGAGACAAAGGATGTGCAGAGAACTGGACCAGTTGGACAGTCATCCACTATCAGAACTGAAAGCTTTAGGTCAGTGCTCTGAAAGAACATCCGCGTTGAAGGCCTTACTCGCATTATTAAGGTTCCTGCGGTCTACGGCGCTTAACGATAGGCTTTAATAACGCGGCCCCTTACCGCTCTATAGAGTACGCGCTTTGTTAGTGCTCGTCTCGCTTTCTCTCTATCCCCCCTTCTACTATCTTTTTATCCCTCTTAACCCTTCCCCCCGTGCAGGGTAGCCAGCCGGAAATACCTCTGGTTAACCTCCCTGCCTTTCTCTGTACTCTCTCTCTCTCTCTCTAATGTAACTACTAAGCAGCGCCAAAAATTGTGTTGAAAATGATCATAATCTTGAAAATGGCGAATAATCTTCCGTAACCACTTTGATGATGCAGTGACAGCGTTTCAAATCAAGAGAGAGAGGGATGGACAACAAGAAGTGCACCATGGCCCCCCCCCCCCCCCCCACCTCGCAGCTATTGCGCTAAGCGACTCTTAGGAAGGCACGCCGGCGAAAATAAAATAAAAAGACAAGGAAAGGGTTTATTCTCATGTCATGATAGGAAATGTAACGCGAGTCGCGTTCTAAGGCCGGAATTTTCGAGAAAAAAAAAATGAAGCAAGAACGCCTTGTATTTATTCGAGTACGGTATTTTCATCATCATCATCATCATTTATTTTTCCTTAAGGACCCCTGTCGGGGTATTACATAAGGGGGGGTTACAGAAGATAAGGATCGAAACAAGGATATGGTTACAATTTCTTACAAGACTCAGCCTGTGGATTCGCATTAAAACAAACAAACAAACAACAACAACAAAAAAGCCAAGAGGCACACTGAATAGTATGCAAGAGCAAATCAGCAGAACAGTCACAATGTGAGACGGCAATCGCAAAAGAATGAAGGCACAGTACGGTCATTATAAGGTTAGGGTTTAAGGTGATCAGTAAGCAGCTGCTTGAAGATAATGGGGTTGCGCTGATTGACAACATTATCTGGTAAATTGTTCCACTCTATAATGGCGCTAGGCAAAAACGATTGATTAAAGGAAAATGTTGAACCATGCAAGCGCTGGATGCTGCAAGAGTTAAAAAGGCGACGAGATGTACGGGTTGGTGGGATTAGAAGCCTTCCATGCAGTTCGGGGAAGTTATAATAAAGTCGCTGGAAAAGGCACAGTTTCGCAATTTTCCGACGCAACACCAATGGTTCGAGTCCTAGAGATGATTTAATCGTACTGACACTTTCTTCACGGCTGTACCTGGAAGTGATGAATCTAGCGGCACGATTTTGTATTGATTCTAACATATTAATTAAGTAAGCTTGGTGCGGGCTCCAGATAGCTGAGGCATATTCAAGTTTACTTCGAATAAAAGTTTCATAAGCTAGTTTTCTTGTGGATGAGGGGCACAGCGCAAGGGTACGTCTGACGTAACCAAGTGATTTATTAGTGTCGGTAGCCAATTTTGTTATATGGTCGGACCAGGTCAACTTGCTATTAATAGTAATACCGAGATAACGATACGATTCAACGGTGGACATGTACATTTATCCTAAAGTACCGATAAGCCTGGTACCCACAACACTACGTGAGCAATGCATTGTGGTATCTAGCGTTTAGAAAATAAATATTTGCATGCCTCATGGGAAGAACAGAAACACCTAGCCCTAATAATTTTGACGGTTTCGTACACGCTTCTCGTGGCGCGGCGGCACCTTGAAGGCTTCATAGTTGTGTAATCGACGCAATCAAGGCACACCGCTACACTAAATTAGCTTTTAGCGGTTGACCACTCCATTCCACAAAGTCCGCCACCGCGGTTTATAAGGCCCGCGCATCACTCAAAATATTTTCGTGGAGCATTTAATTTCCCATATTGACATTTTTCTTCACCGCGTCCAAGTAGCACTGGAAAAAAGAAAATTCGTGTAGCGGTCATGATGTCTGATAACTGGAGAGATATATGGATACACGATAGGCAGGCAGGTTAGACAGGAGCGAAGCCGTTTGGCTAGGCTGGACTGGAAAACAAGTCGAAACGGGGAAAGGAGTAAAGTGGTAGAAAAGATCAAGAAACGAAAGTCAATACTAGATGAGCGCTGCAGTCGCCAAGCTAATGAAAGTGCAGTGACGCAGAAAGTCGCTCAGTCCGCTTCCCAACGGGAATCGCAGCTGCGCTTTTATGCCTGATGGCTATCTAGACAATGCGATGTAGCGAATCTCTGGAGACTGCGACAGCGGACGTGGCACGAGGCGTGTCGGCTCGACCATGCTTCAGAATTGGGTCACGGAACGCCAAACGCCACACCCAAAAACTTTACCTTTTCCAGTTTCTTATTTTTTCTTGTTCTCGTTAACTGAGCCTCAAGAAATGCATTCCAAAAATATATTGTTTCAAAAAGATATTCGTTTCTGTGTAAGCGCAATTTGAATTGTACCATTACATAAGGAAAACAAATCACACACGAAGAAATAACAAAAATGAATGGTAATTAAGTTAATGCGGATATTTCGTCTCAGTACCTCAAAAACCGTGCCCTTTACCATACATCTCCCTTTGTTGGCCCTGACTTTACTTTTCATACATTAATAATGGGGGCAAAAAGCACATTTTGGGTATTTTCGCAGATTTTTTGTAATATTTTAAGATTTATCCCCAGTTTTGTATCACGCATTGCAACGTATACAACGTACTGCCACCGTCGAAACGAGTTATGTATGATGCCCGTACTGCAGCGCAGCTCCTGCGCATGGCCTCCGAAATGCGTGGCGCCTCGGTGCGCGCGAACGCTGAAAAACGCGTCATGTGGAAATTGGGCTCCATGGTCGCGCTTCTTCCTGAACACGCTGCGTCATACAGTGGCGCTGCCGGCAACTCCATGCGTGGCCTCCGAGACTAGAAGTGTGGCACGCCGGTGCCTGAGAACGCTGAGAATTGTTCCCTCACTTACCGAACACTCAGTGGCACATACTCAGTGACCCACATTGGGGAAATGTCTATTGAACAGAGGCACATACCGAGTGTATTTGTGGCGCCGCCTGCTAAAGCGCCGGGTAGTGGTCCTCGATGAGCCCTCGTGACGTGGGTTCGGTTGCGCTCAGCATCGGTGAAATTTGGGGCACCTTTTTCATCATCGTAGAGCGGCAAACTTCCAGTGGCACATATCTATAGTTACCCATGTTGGCCTCAAAGACGTTCATTGAACATCGGCACCCACCTACTGGCACACACCTAGCGGCCCATGTTGGCATCAAAGCGGTTCGTTGAATACTAGCACAGATCGAGTGGCACATACCCAATGCTCCAAGTGGGTGTGAAGGAGCTTCTTCGAAATGCTTCGCCTACCCAGTCCCGCATCCACCTTGACCCATAAGGACGCTAAAGAGGTTCGTTAAACAGCGGCAATATGCACACACTGCGACATACTAAGTGACTCAAGCTGGACAGATGATTGGTGTGGAACCCTGTTGCGTTACCTATTCGACCAAGGACCAGGTAGGCAGGAAGATAGTAGGCCGCCGGAAAATGGCTGAAGTACCCTAACAATGCTAACGAATTCAGAATTTTGGCGATTTTAATGCGATTAGCATTCTTTAGGAAGTTCCATCTATTTACGGTTTGTATGTATGTATGTATGTATGTATGTATGTATGTATGTATGTATGTATGTATGTATGTATGTATGTATGTATGTATGTATGTATGTATGTATGTATGTATGTATGTATGTATGTATGTATGTATGTATGTATGTCCCCGCCTGATCTCTTTCCCGCCAACTTGGACCACTGGGTCTGTGGATATGTGCCGCTCTTAAATGAACCACAGTCTCGCCAATTTGTGTCGTTTGGTATGTGTCGCTTTTCAGAATGATCTTTATATAAAACTGTCATCAGCAATTATGCATCTCTCATAAGATAGTTTGCTAATCGCATTAAGGTCGCCAATCATTTCTAAAAGATGAAAGCACCAACATGTTCTTTTCTTCTTGTCTTGGCACGATACTCCATTAAAAAGGTAGCGTAGTTCTTAAAGTACGAGGAACAGCTGTTTAAAAATATAGCGAAATTCCTCTTGGAACACTCACACAGATTCCCTGACGTGTTCGGCGCCGTCTGTAAAAGATGACATATGAATTAACACAGATGTGACCACTGCTTTCATCCGACCTGAAGTAGACGACTATTGTATGTATTGTGTAGTATTCTATGAACGGTGGCCACTTTGTTCATCCAATTAAAGAAACTGGAGAGCAACCCGAACATGGAAGTGTCAGTGTTCAGCATAATCCATAACGACGGTGGTCTCACCTTGCTAGATAATAACGTTTTGCTCCCTCAGAAATTGGAGGAGGCTAAATAAACGGAGCAACAGCAGATTCAAGCACTTTTGCTCATGAGAGTGGCTTGTTGGGCTAGTTGGTACATGGTTATACATGGTTACATGGTTATGCCATGTGCTTCCCAGGAAAACCCTGTCAGTGCATAATATTTCCTGCCACTCTGAGGTGTGCATTGCAGCAAAGACGCTCTGCTTTTCAGTGGCGCCGTATAGAGTTTAATAGGGAACAAACTTGAAAAAAATAATGTTTGTGCCTAAAAGGAACATTACTTCAATTAAACTTTCAGAAACAACTTCTTAGGTGTCCTTTCACGAAACACGTAACCTTTCATATATTTAGGTGGACCACCACAACGCAGAATTTACAGCTGAACACGTTATAGAAATAAAATTTCCGAAGCTTTGTATTCATTCTTCTCCAATGTTAACTGGTTATTGCATGCCAAGATATTTTATATAACTGATCATTTAGGAATAACTGATTATTTAGGCACAAGACTGCCAGAAGTGGTAAGCAAGGCAACTATGGATATTAAGATTGTTATAAAAAATTTGAAGCCTGCCGCATATTTTGTTGCGGCCACATTCTCAATATGCCTCAACTATAGCCCAAACTCTGGTTGCCATGGAGTTTCCACTGGGGTGCTGTGATTACAAGATATACTGCGTCGCAGCATCATCTTATGTGATAACGTTTCCTGCTTCGCGGACGGCATTGTGACATGCAGCAGGTTACACGAAAAAGCTGTAGCTCAGTGTTACAGACGAGCTGTATAGTTTCTGCCAGAATATTTTTTCTTTCTTCTCTTTTCTTTAATTTCCCACTATATATTTGTTTTATACAGGGTATATGGGAAAATGAATTTGAAATTTCTTGCGCTGAACCACCCATACGTGACGTACCTGTTTACGATTCACTGTCGAAAGAGACTGGGGCGACCGAGATCGCTGCTTGATAAGTACACGCGCTTCATGTTCGCCCGACGGTGAGCCGTAAACAACCACTTCACATATGGGCGTCTTGTAAGGGCATGACACTTGTGCTCTTCGGCAGTTGAAGTTTGTTTTTCTGAGTGAAAATGGCCGGGAATTCATTAGGCTATGAAGGCTATGAACACTTTGTTCGGGGGTCTTCAAATCTGCCATCGGGATCAAACATCTGGCTCTCCCGGTTTAAAAGCCAACATAATTACAAGCATATTTGCTACCTCGAGTTACTTCATTGCGATAGGTTTTACATGGATACGCCAGGCGCACTTTTTGCCATCGTCGTCGCCGTCGTCGTGAGATTCAGCAGAATGCCCAATGACGATAACGCCGTCGCCGCGTGCCGTATGCTGCGTGGGCCAGTGAAAAGTGCGAGGTTGAGCCGACGATGGCGGCTGAATCTCGCGCGCGCAAAGGAGGAAAGCGGGGGGAAAGCGCGCCGTCTTCAGTCGCGCGCAAGGCTCTGAGGGTTGGGGGAGAGGAGGGGGGCGTTCTACTTCGTCGGCTGCTGTGGCCGCGCGCTAGAGCAGGGGCCACTCTATGTTGAAAGCGATCTGCGACGGGGACAGGGACCACAGTGCGCTGTGCTTTCGCGACGTAGTCCGCGTTCATTCGAGAGGCAGCACGAAGGTCAATTCGCCCGCTGCAGCTGCGGCGCTTCCTCACTCCAGCGTTTTGACAGCGCGTTTCCGCGGTCATCGAGTGAGACATGTCCATGTTTGCTTAGGCGCGTGCGACACCATTCTTGCTAATTTAGTTAGTAAGGGAATGTTTACGAGTTTATACGGCCAATAGTACAACTATCCTTAATTGGTATAGCTGTCTACTAATTTTCTATCGCAATCGATGCTTCGCTTTTCGGGAGAAACTGCGACGTTTATTATTGTATGTTTCCATGGAAAAATTAATCCATAAGGAATTGTTTAATTGTTCCATCTGACCTATATTTAAGGAATTTCGAAAGCAATTTCTGAAACGTCCTGGATGTATGTTCTCGCTAGAAAAGGCTGACATCAAACTGGCGTCAAGGCTGACGTCAAGCTCAGCTTCTCCTGGTGGCGGGCAATAGTGAGCGCTTTCCTTTTTCATCTGCGCTATATTTTTCTATTTACATTATTAACATCATTAACACCACAATAATAATAATAATAATAATAATAATAAACAGAAGAAGAAGAACACTGCGCGAAGTTTTCAATTCAAAGCTGCAGGTCTCAGATTGTACTGTTGGGCCCAGCGATACCACGCCGAGTTCTGGCGAGCACAGATCACATGCGCGTTCTGCTTGAAGCAGGGCAGATCAAGCGATGGCTTCAAGCTAGCCGAGTAATAATGGCACTATTGCCAGACATAGAAAGACTCCTCCCTCTCTCACCCCGCTTTACCGAGTGCAAAGAAATAAAATTATTAATTAATTATACTCGGAGAATGAACCGTTTGTTTGGTCGACATGGCTAATTCCTTTAAGCACAGCAATATTGTAGACGGCCTCTTAAAGCGCGGCTTTCTTTGCAATTTATCGAGGACCTTCCCGATCGCGTATCGCCAAACACCAGCGAATAAATTTATTTAAACCCATAGGGTCTGAAGCATGCATGAGTCAAAATACAAGCGAAGAGTGTGGAGAAGAAGAGACGTTACATCACGAACTTTCTTGATAAAAGGACAAAAACGACTATTTCATAATGTCTCACGCGATAACACTGCACTTGAGAACCTGTATATGACTGAATACATAAAACGTAGTTCTTGCTAGGGACACGTAACATTGCTTACAGTTAACGAAAACTCAGTGGCTAAATGCAAATGAAGATAACGGACATGCCATCGTATAGTAAGCAATATATATTAGGTGCATCAATTCAATATTCCATAATTTTGTTGACCAGCCGTGTAAGAAGCGTTCTTCACTTGTCCTGTGACGCGCGGGTTTGAATTCTAATGCGTTTGAGGATAGTATAGGACTGCACGTTGTCTCCTACCGCTGGCTGCAGCGAAGGAACGGCGCCGCCGCCAAGCAAGCACTGACCGTGGCTGCTGGCTTGCTGGTTGCGCCTGCATGCTGTCTCACCGAACGCAACACCGCACTGCCGTCTTTGCGACCCTTAGAAATTTCCCAAGCCGCTGGCTTCGTGTTCTACGAAATTACTCGGCGATAAAACAAATGACGCGTAAGTATATTCTCAATGCAGCAAATATACGTCCTGAAGAGAACAATGCTTTCAATAAAACAAACCCTTCTAACCTTTCTATGCTTACTTTCTTGACAATTAGGCAAAAGTCGCACGTGTACTTATATCGTGCCAGTTCAAACTACCTCTTTGAGATGGTCGCCGCGAGTTGAAAATGATGATGATCTTTCTACCGTGACACCCGCGATCGGCTGAGAAGCTCCCTGTGCATATAAAGTTCAACTTTTTTATTTTAAGTTTCAAAATTTATAATTCTATAATAGCTTAACAAGCAAAATTGGCAGCAGATTGTTACGTCGCTGCATTTAAGCAAGACAAACACGGCCGATTTGCGGTGAGCAACCTCTCTAGGATCATTATTTTACGTAGCTCACGCGAACAAGCCTTAATGACGGTTGTTGGCTCGAAAGGGTCATGGGCACCTCTAAGTAATACCCTTTGAGCTGAACGAAGTGTGCTGAGCGGCATTTCGAAGCAGAAAATGTCGACTGGGAACATTTGTTACGATTTATGGCAACTGTCGTTAAGTTCATGTTTTGCCATTCTCTGACTCGATATGCTCCGCCTGGCACAGTAATAAAGCCCTCCGAGCAGTTGTCACTACTTTGGGCGTAATGGTTCTAGGGAAAGGAGATGCGGACGTATCGAAATCCATTTAATAGCTAATAACAATTGCTGCTGAATAAACTCATTTCTTTGACTGAATAGAGGCGGGGTGGATGAAAAATTGAAATAAAATCTTGCCTATCTATCAAAGCGACGCCTTACGTTTCTAGTGTAATAGAAACAATACGTTTCAGTACGCCCTTTTATGGCTGCTTAAATACGGCACCAGTGCAAGAGCAGCACGTTTGCGGTTTTCGAAATCCTCTATTAATGTTCATATGATTGGCTATTCGCTTTGGATCTACTCAAGGAAATGAACTTGGCGATCGAAATGTTACCTATCCTGGTTTCTCCGCAGCTTAACCTTGGGACAGCCACATTTTTTATGACGATCATGCTCGACATCTTTTTTGTCTTTGAAGAAGTGAAATAAAATACCATGTGAAAAAATGCAAACAAATCTCTCGAAATCTGTTGTTTTCTTAGTACAACTTTGACGTAGCATCTGTTGCTGGTTAGAGAAGCCCATGACATTTTATCGGAGTCTGACCCTTCACGTCGACTTTTCATTAAAGATAAGAGCTTTAAACAACGAGAAAAGTGTTGACCTCCCTTGAGTTACAACGCAGCAGATGTTTTCTCGGCGCAAAAAAAAAAAATACACAATCGATAAAGATGAAGTTTGCGTGTATGTTTTTTTTTTTCGTTTGTTTCGTCTCTTCATGGGATGCTAAGAGCCGCATAAGATTGTCCTTTTACCTTAGTAGCGTTTTAAGAAAAGAAATAAAAATAAGTGGCAATACAAATTTAGTTTATTGACATTTTCTTTTTCATTACTTTCATTTAGACTTTGCTTAACCTTGTTGTGCCGTTGCAACTGTCACAACTTCCCCCGCCAATGTAGATCATAATACACGCGAATGATGTTTGCATGTGCGTATCCGGAACAGATCTACGTTGCTTATGGAGCAGCAGCCGCAGTGTGGCATCGACGTGGATTGGTTTCTGCGTGCTCAGGCTATAAATTTGTCGCCAGAAAGTCAGTCTATCTGCCACTTACTTGCAAACGGTTAAGAAATTTTAACTCTCTTTCAGTTGTGAGGCCATTGTGCGAGTGAATCATCAAAAGTTTCTTGGTGTGGTCCTTGACGCGTCTCGGTGCAGGACAAGACATTTAGACAAGGTCGAGGAAAAAAAGCGAATAAGGTCGTTCAACCTTTGCGATGTCTGTGTGTTCTTCGGTGGGGCGCCCAAAATGATGTTCTCCTTCAGGCTCACCAGTACTCAACAACTTGTGCTCTACTCAAGAAACATGAATTAAGTGAATTTTAGCTCGCAGCCTCAAGGTTTGCTTGGGAATTCCAACTTTGGCATCCAGCAGCCTTGTGCTGCCAGAAGCACACGAATCTCCAGCAGCTGCAATGAAAACAAAGAAAGCATAAAGTAGCTTGCGATTTCTACTTTTATGGATGCGCAGGCTGACACATTTACAAGACACGACAGCTGCTTCTGTCGGTTACTTGGCAGCTTTTCGTTCGCAGTTTCATATCATACGCAGTGGGCCGTTGATTCACGTTGACCACCTTGGCTTCTTCCACCAGTGCGGATAAATGTCGACATTGCCGCACATGATAAGAAAAAAAAAAATGGTGTCTGCACCCTTTTTGCTAAAATGTTGGTTTTGTGGCATCTACAGTGTTATCACAATGAAAGTGTGCGCATTTACACTCATAATTCAACAACTTGGTCAGAGCGAACATCTGTATTTGTGATTCCCTCACTCTGAATACGTCATAGTTGTCGTCTTTCACACAACCTGCTGTCTGGTCTGTTCCTACAAGACTCAAACTTGGCTCTTCAATGCTTCCGGCGCTTTCGCTCGCGAGATCGAAACGCAACGATGACATTAAATTTCCCTCAAATAACTACAGCTGTGTCATGAGGCTGTCAAGGGAAGTTGTAATGGATTCCTCGACATGTCGCTAAATCAGGAAGCACCGTCACACTAACTCTATTCACGAGGGCTGATGGTAACATTGCAACAAAACAATTATGCAAGTAAATAACTCAAGTTCACCAATCTGACGCCATACCTATGAAGAGTCTTCTATTTAGATTTGACCCCAATCTACAGTTTCCCATACCTGCTGGTGCTGACCATGATATAGAATCTCATCCATCGTACAAGGTTAGAAGTGGCGCATACAGGTAGCTTTTTGTATCGTATACGTCGTTCAGTGAGGCCTTGTCGTACGTGTGGTCATTAAAAGAAGAACGAGATAGAACACGTTGTATGAACCTGTCCGAAGCAAGAAAAGAAAAATGTGCTTTGAAGAACACATCGATGACCCTTCACAATCGCCTTTTCAGCATAGAAAAGTTGCTTGGGACATGGGAAAACGCATTATTGCAGCGATCTGCACTGAAACCTGTAATAACATTCTTTAGTGAAAGTGACCGCGTATCTATGTATTAACACTTTGTGCGTCCGTATGTGTTGTTCTTCTGTTGCAGTATTCTGTGTGGGTTACAGATTTACTTGCTGTTTTTCTATTTAATATTGACTGTTGTATTTTAAGCATGTTTACGAACTTTACTTTATTGCCGGACCGTTTATTTGTTTTTTTTTTTTTTTAGATTGTCTCATGTTTGTGTTTTCATATCAGATTTCAAGCCACACTCACAAACTAGAGGTGTATTTCGGAGCACTGTACAATACACCAATTTTGTCCACTTCAGATGTATTACTAGGTGCAATTTACAGCATTGTTATATCGTGTACTTTTTTTTCGATTCTCAACTCTTTGTTTACAAGCAATATACGGCGGGAAAATGAAATTTATTCCCTCCAATCTGTATATTTTCACTTTTAATTGACTGGCGACAAACTTCTTCAAAATGGCTTGGTAGATGTTGAGCAAAAAATTTGTCACTTCCAAAGGATTTAGAAAGGAGCTTTTGAGGAAAAGCTTCATCTTAGGCAATTCGGGCTGATATCGGCTGCGACCAGAGTATCTCATAAGATTCGTGAGGGGCTCGTTCATTTAAATGAACTCGTACGCTTGTAGTTTGTGGCGTAACTTCACCTCATGATGTCCAGATTCAGATATGAGTGGAACCAGAAGCGCTGTTATTTCACTACAGCTGCAACAATCGGAATTACGCTTAATTCAGATGCAAGATAGCCGTGCTCCATGTTCTCGAACATAACTTTTATATACGTATCCAATTGGCAGTAAGAATTTATGAAAAATAACACTTAAAAAATCAAGCTTCGATTTGCAACTCCGTAACACCGTTATAAACGCAGATAGACCATCAGCATTTGCAACGCGCAATGTAAAAATTACCTAAATTCAATTCACAGGTTTTACGTGCCAGACCACAGCCTGATAATGAGGCATCCCGCATTACGAGGGACTTCGGTTATATTTGACCACCTGGCGTTCCTTAACGAGCGCCTAAATTTAAGTATGCACGAATGTTCTTGTATTTCGCCTCTATCAGAATGCGATGAAGTATGAATAAGATTTTTGTGGATCTGAAGCAAAAATTATGGCAAATAAAATTAGTGGTAAGTTGAGGTGTATATATATATATATATACATATATATATATATATATATATATATATATATATATATATATATACACATACATACATACATACATATATATATATATATATATATGATAGTTTGCTTTAGACAATTAAAAGATTGCGCATTTTCTATACACTTTATTTAGTCGGGCGTTAGGCAATTGTAGACTTCGTGCTTCAATTTTTTTCCTCGTCATTGGAAATTTTTGCTAACAAGAATTGATGTCATAAAACAAAGTTCCGCTTGAACATTCCATTCAATTCAACTTTCTTGAATTCAGAAACTTTCACGAAAATTCGTTCTGTGAATATCGACCAGTACGATTTCTCCGCTTCCGTTTAAGTAGGTAGATAATACCCACGTAAGGCCTCCCATGATGGACATAATGGGAGGCTTTGTAAAGCCTCCCACCGCTTTTGGCTACATTCTGTGAAATAGTCTAAGTATTTTGCTTTTGAACTGAGCGTGACACTAGATGCGAAGTGGCCACACTGCGTCTCCTGAAATGGTGCACACATGAATATTCCACACACGTCACGGCGCGTTCTGTTTCACCAAGTCACGTGCCGCGTTGATAGAGGCGTCGAAGTTTATTCTAGGCGCCGTAATTTCTTTTTCTGCAAGACAAATTGAAAATTTAAAGTGTTGATTATCGAAAGTCATCCTCCACAGTGATACCAGTGTAAATACAGACTACACTTACTTACGCAGCAGTCTTACAAATCCCTGTGTCCCACTCGGTTATGTTTTTATGAAAACATTGCCCGCTGCCATAACTGACCCGTTCATTGAGCAAGCTCACTACTTATTTTATTTGTTATACATTTGATGTTACAAACCTTCAGATAGTAGATTCCGGTTATAAAAGGACCTATCTATCTATCTATCTATCTATCTATCTATCTATCTATCTATCTATCTATCTATCTATCTATCTATCTATCTATCTATCTATCTATCTATCTATCTATCTATCTATCTATCTATCTATCTATCTATCTATCTATCTATCTATCTATCTATCTATCTATCTATCTATTCATCATTTACAGCATTAGTGATTTTCCTCACAACACTCCTTCCGAAGAATTGAGCTTCAAGTCGACATGTCGCTGGAGAGACCTCGTTCCCGTGAAGTGCCAACAGCAGCTAACATCAACAGTAAGTGTGCGCTTACTCTCGTCACCGAAAGCCCGCTAACAAAAAAAAAAACTTCCAGCTTCCCATGTTATATCTGAGCATCGATATTTTGGTAGCATTATGGTTTCCTATTATTCAAACGTTATCCACAGGTATCGCTTGAGAACCGCCTTTACCTGCAGAGCTCTCTGGCGCAGAGCATTGCGCAATCCATCCCGCCCACCGGCGCAGACACCGCCATTTCGCTTGTCACGTGCCCCTATACACGTCACACCGCTGCGCTGGTTCCTTCTTACCCGCTCCGTCGTTCTCAGGCCGCCAGCTGCTCCACCAAAAGACGCACTTCTTTACATCATTACTGAAAACAGTTTGTGCGGCGTAACTAGACAAGTCAAAAGGGAACAACCGATGGAGACGGGTGCTTTTGTTCCTTTATGTTTATTTAATTAATATACTGTCAGTGCTAAAGGCATTACAGAGGGGAGTAGTGAGAGCAAATAAAAAAATAGTGAGTTAGAAAAGAAGTTTTCTTGGCGAATACCTTTCAACACTTTGCTGACCGTGGCTGCTTTATGTGTGCTGCCGTTATACCTAATAGCTTGCACACAGGACAGCACTGTGATAACGAATCGACTTACGTGTAGCCGCATCTGATGCTCGGGTTATGTGAAACTCGAAGACGTTCTAGAGAAAAAAAGGTAAACGAGACTGCTCTTCCGTAGCTCTGCACACAATGCCACTTCGATGAGATAAGTTACTGGACGAGATCACATATTCTCTGCGCTTTTACTGCGGAATTCCGCGTGCGCTCTGAGAGAGCGCATTAAAATATAACTAGCTTTGTACGCGCTTGAAACCGCCTGAAGCTAGTCCTTCCCGCATAAACCCCTGCAATGTTTTTACCGCCTGATTGGGATCGAAGTGGATCCTATTACACTTATTTTCTCGGGATTCATCAAAACTGAGAAAATTTTTAATGATTATGAACGTCTGGACAATATCCAGTATCACCTTGATTCTTCGTTCCCTGAAGAAGCACAGAAGGAAAATCCGGGTATCTTTTTGTTTTTACTTTTTGGAGACAACTGAGTCATCTGATCGTGTGTCAGCCATATATGCGTATCCCGAGACCTTTAACCGAATGGGCCACAAAGCATGAACAACGTCAATCAAAGACTTCTTCACCCATTCGGTGGAAGCCACATTTGACGTCTGTTTGTGACCTTATTACTCATGTTAATATTTTTATATGACATCCGCTGCTGTAGACAACGTGCGTTTGTTTGCTGGCCAGGGCTTTGACGTTATGTTTTCATGAGCGACTTTTAAGTTTTTTGTTTAGCAGGTTTAATCAGCAAGTAGGAGTTAAAAAATATATCACATACGCCATAAGGGCGAAGTAGTGAATGCGACAGCAACATGTTAAAGTATTACACGAAGTTTAAAACTCGTAATTGTGGTGGCAGTATAATTTGAAGCAAAGATAACCGGACTAAGTAAATATTAGACAGAAATTCTGAGAATTGCCTACTAATGCACAAGCATTCTTTGGTACGGTTGTTATTCAGATATTGCTCTTCTTTCTCAAATTTCATTTGGCCCGCCCCCAAGTTTATGTTGTAGCCACACGCCTGTTTCAAGTTGGCCCACCTCCAAATTAAAGTTGGCCCACCTCAAATATTCAAGTTGAACACCTCAGATTTCAAAGTTGGCCCACCCCCAAATTTCACTTGGCCAACCCCTACTATAGGCTTCCCCATGCATTTTCTGTGGCGCCCTATGTGTTTTTATGGGTAACGTGCCACGCGTTATGCGTTACTGACACGATTTTTCTACCCGAATTGCCGAGGTATTCGCAAAGAAATTAGCAGGTTTCACTTTTTTTCTTATCGCCAGTAAAGTTACCAATCATGTACATTTAGCTATTATAACGATGAAATGTCCTAATATCGCAAATTTCGCATTTTGTAGATACAAGGCATTACACTCTTTGCCTTACAGACAGATGTGCTATGGTACTCGCCAAAGAATGATTAAGCATTAGAACGAACTCTTGTGCCAACTGTCCTCTGTTTCAGTCCTGCCATCGGACAATTTCGCTTATGTTTATAAATCAAAGCCAACGTGTTTTTTAGCAGCTTTACCACAAAGTCTTTGTATCGGGTATGTTTTAAACCTCTTGGCCGATCACGGAGGTAGTGCACAGCCGCGCAAATAACATTACATAATTTTCCGGTTCGAGCTCTATTTTGCTTGGCACTTTTGATATTTAAGCATGACAAGACTTAAAATAAAAGGCATGCGGGGTCGGTGTTTTCTATCCTGACATTCATTTGTCTGCTGCCGCTCTCAAAATTCTGAGGAATAATTTCGGCATGAGCAGCTTTAGTGATAGAACAGTAGCGCAATGTAACCGAGAGTTCGAAGGAAGCCCGTCTGGTCAGGATGACAAAGGAAGACGTACTCCGACCAAAAAAGAAAAAAAGAACTTCAAAAACAAGACGGTTCGACTTCCATACGGAAGCAAGGTATGGTGATATCACCCGCATATACCGCATGTCATATAGCATGGCATGGTATATAGCGTGCATATGCCTAAATGTATACAGCGCGGCCAACGGTGAAAATTCGTTTGGAACATCTACATAATTGTTTTCGCAAAAAAACAAGATGATTTATTAGTGGTAAAGCATTAAATCTATACGCCCAACTACGCGAAAATCCGTCTTAGTCGGCGACGTGACTGAATGATGGGACCAAAAATGGCCGACGCACACAGAGTAAAAACACGTGAAAAAAATGCTCGAATTGACGTCAAATTTCTCAGGGAGGTTCCTGTAAACAGAGTAAATTAATGGCTTTGAAAACAAAAATTTGCTCGGTCTAGGTGGGAATCAAACCCGTGCCTCCGGGGTGCGAGGCGAGCACGCTTTCCCAATGCCGTGGCTGTTACACGTTTCTGGATGACTAAAGGTGCGCCTAGTGCATACATCATTGCACGTGTCACGTCGCTGTGACCATGCTGATTAAAGGTGTGGCCTACTGCGTGCGTCATTGGACACGTGACGGCGCAGCCACTGTGGAGGAGTTGGCGGCACGTCATGCGTCTATAATATGACTGAACAAATTTCAAAAAATTTCAGTGACGTCTCACTTCATGAACGCGGCTTGTGCGCATGCGTATGGGTGCTAACTTCTCTTCTTGCATTGCGCGTAGAATGTTTACATTGTGGCAAGCCGCCTGGCACGTTCCACGGGAGTCACCTGGGCAAGCTAAGCCCGCGCCTTTTGCCGGACTTGTTCAACTCGTGTCCGGCGCTTGGCAACGACTTCGGAGTCGGTCGACTTGTGCTCGCCCGGTCTCCGCTTGCGTCGCTCCTCCGTTCGTCTCACTCGACGCTAGACCACTCGACCACGAGACCAACCCGGTACGTCCATAGCGCTCACAGAACCCGTAGCAACTGCTAGAGGTCAACCCAGCGCGCCTCCGCCTACCCTCCTCCTCCACGATGCTTCGCCTCCTTTCTCTTCTCACGCCTCGCTCAACGCCACCTAGAGAAAAGCCTAGGTGGGGTTGCTTTACCGAGAGAATGCCAAATAGAGACGCCGGGAACATTTACCACGCGCCCATGCACGGCGTCAACGTTCAAATGGAAAAGGTGCGAACGCGGTCGCTACATTGATCTTGACGGTGCGACTCCTGGCGTGGCACATGCAAATCGCATACTGCTGCATATGCAAAGAACACATGGCGCGAACATGCACAGCGAGCTCCGCGACGTCGAACTTCAGACTGAAAGGCCGCGAACGATGTCCCGGACGCTACATTGCATTAATGTCCAATGGAACGCTGCTGAGCGGGCCATCGCATTACGAACTCCTGGCGGGTGAGCAGGCGCGTCGAGATGCCTGGCACGTTTTCATTTCGCTGGCGCGAGAAAATCAGATTTCATGAAAGGGCCTATAAGGCCTTTGCTTTCCCGCAGATATGTAGTCTCAAGTTCCTCGGCCGAAGTTTTGTAGAGAGTCGTTTCACAGAGCGGTGCACTCTACCGGATCCCTGTCGATCCCTCTACTGTGTCCGGAACCAGCAGATATTGCAGGGCCGTGGGAAACCACCTTGTATAACCAACGTAGTTTCTCAGGGTGCCTACGTAGAATATTTCAGATTATTTTTCTAAATAATAATAATTAAAGAAAAGCTTATGTGGCGCCGCGCAGTTGCGCACAGAGCATAAACGTTTTATATAAATTAGTCTATAAAAAACATCTACCGTATATCGCTAATACAAAAAACTGTATATTACAGTAAATGTCAGGCAGCCACTACCAGCAACCACCGTGAAATCGCTACGTTTTCATTTTATCAATTAAATAAAAACTCCAGGCGCATTTTTCCCGTCGCCGTCGGCCTCGCCGTGAGGTTCCATATGAGTGAAAGCGTGCGAGGGTTAGCCGGCGAACGCTGTTCAATCTTGCGTGCGCGAGCGAGGAACGCGGCCGGACTGGGTGCCCCCTACTGTCGGGCGCGAGGCAGGGAGGGGGGGGTCAGGCGAGAGAGGAGGGACATTCTTTTCCGGCGGCTGATAGGGTGCCTTGATGTCATCCTCACCCGCCGTTTTGTACAGAGTGGAGACAACCGCGGCGTCTACTACGGCGTTGGCCACGCGAATGGCGGACGCCATAGTAAACGCCTTTGGCGGACTCCGTATGGACACGTTGCCGGCGCTTGCGCCTCTTGAAAGCGATGTGCGACGTGCTCAAAGTGCGCGTCTGCGCGGGCCTCCTCTTCAAAGCCATCTGCGATGTTTGCATTGTGCGTGTAGTGCCGGTATCTTCATATGCACTGTTCTTTCGATGTTTCGTTCGCGTTGAAGCGAGAGGGGCATGAAGGTCAATTCTCCTTGCTGCTGCCACGATTTCTCACTCTAGAATTTTGACAGCGAGTTTCCGCACTCCTCGAGCGATATGTGTTCATGTTTACCTGTGCGTGCTCAACACAGTGCTGGTTTAGTAAGTTAAAACACGCTGGTGGGCAGGTTGGTTTGAGTCCAGAATAGAATGTGTACGCGCACCTGAAGAAGGACGTAGAAAGAAGCAGACACGCAAAGACAGCGCTGTCTGTGTGTGTTTGTTTCATCCTACGTCCTTGTTTAGTTGCGCTTACACATTCTATCATTGTTAATTTAGCTAGTAAGGTAATGTTTATATGTTAATACGGCCGCTAGACCTACTATCCTTACTTCGTACACCTATTCGCTAATTTGCTATACTTAAGTACTTAACGCCGCATACGCTACGAGGAGCGCTGTTGTGCCATTACCACCAGCCTGGATTCCGAATCTACAAGATGCAGAATTTATCCTGCGAGCGCCCTTTGGACAAACCCGGGGCTGCGCCGAAAGGCACAGCGCCCTAATTCTCCCTTGACAAGTCAAGATGCTGAGCCGTCAGGCAGCGGTGTCCTGCGGAGAAGTATCGGCGAGCAACGTGTCCAAACGTGCCACCAAGTGCCAGACAGCCCGGCGCCGCACCTCCTTTTCCTGGAGGTCACCGCGCCCGCCAACTTTGAACGGGGTGGCCAGCGCGGTCGCTGGTTGGACCTCTCGGACGACCGTCGAGTGCTGGCTTTGTATTGGGCCGTTTGAATGACAATGGTTTCTCGGGGATTATAAAGCCGCGACGCGGCCGCCTGAGAAACCGGATCCGCCGACCCACCGGGAGCAGAGTGCCGCTCTCGACTGGAGTGAGATGTGTCACGCGTTTTCGCCGGACGTCGCCGTGCGGGAACAGTCGCGTTTGCTGTGAGCTCTCGGCCCCAGTGCCGATCCCTTCATGTCCTGTATAATGACCTGTATATAGTGTATAAAGTCCCTTTTGTTATTCTCACCGACGCCTGCCTCGGAGTCTTCGCTACCAACGCTCTGTCACGAAAAGGGTGACGAGCGCTACGGGACCACCTCAAAGTCGTAACAGTGGTGGCACCGGTGCAAAGTCGTAACAGCGCGCACTTGCCCAAAATATTTCGACGCCATACAGAGTGACTAAGTACATGCCACGCGGAATGAGAAGCGCGCATAAGTTTCTGATGTACATCCATAAGCCTTGAAAGCGGGCTTCAGACCATAAGCATTTTCCTGCTGCCGCGCGTACGGCTTAACTCTGAACCCCCATTCTTCGTGGGATATGATTGTCTTATGCCGGCTATGCGTGAAGGAAAAGCGCGTCGCCAATACGTAATTGTCTCGTCTCTTATTGGAATAAAGCGCAGACCGAGGGCGAAACTCTACCTAAACACCGAGCTTGCTACGACTCCTCAGTTATCAAAAAAAAAAAAGAAAACTAATTTCTGATGAATTTCGCACGTCATTCGTGCAATGCGGCGAAGCATTCAGTGTATTGCATTGAAGCGATTGAGAATTTTCGCGCACACGCAGTGCGAACAACCCGTTATTATCAAAACTGTAGACCTCACTCAGTACACTTCTAACCTTTATTATTATCTCAGCTGCTCATTTGAGGCCTTCGCACTGAAGCAATTGGACATTATTCCTTTCGTATTCACAACTCAAAAGGGCTTAGGTGCGCTCGGATTTCTTCCTTTTTTACTTCAAGGCTGTGTTGTGGGGCAACAACGATTGCATAAACTCGGCTATAAAATATGTAGTTTGAAAATCAAGTCCAATCAGCAGGCGGGAACGCCATGTGGCGGAGAGGATGTGGTTTTTATTTCCCTCAGTTTTGGGCATACGGATGCAAAACCTGGAATGAGCGTGTAAAGCACAAGAATAGTTTTCAGTCTGATGTTGGGAGGCGTCAGTCGACACTTGTCCAGCCTTGCATTCATTCTGCAGTTGAAAGTTTTGTTGAAGAACTTGTAAAGTACTTGTAGTTGTAAAGCACAAGTACTTGTACTTGTTTTATGTTCAGCCTAGATAAAGTAGAAGCAGGAGCTCATCATCATCACGTCTACACTTAAACATAGAATGCTTCTGTCTGTATACTTTGTTACTAGGTTTATTACACATGAACGAATGAATGAAGTGCTTCTTGTCGTGATGCTGTGGGGTACAGTTAGGAAGCTGATACGTGGGCTGACGCGAACTGTGCACGACACATTTGACAGTCGCTGTAGAATTTTAGGTTAACAATCTGTAATAAATGTAAAGCATGAAAGGTAAGAGGTTTCTTTCAAAAATGTGAATCTATCTCTATATACAGTTATCTCTGGAAGTATAGAAAGGCGACGCATAAATAGTTTTATGTAAGTATTATTTTACAAATGATGCAAAAATTCGACAATTTCGAAACACACAGGTGTGGTATATAAGCAAGCATGAGTAACTTCCCTTATACTCAGTGTTCACACGCAAGCACACACAAAGATCAGGACCTAAATTATTGATACACTGCGGATGCGAATCAAATCGGCAAGAACCCGACCACCGATCAAATGATTTACACACTGACCACCCCACCAAGGCGAAACATGCGTGGACTTGTAAGCAAAGAAAGCTTCGCGTTAAAGGGACCCTGAACCACTTCGTATTGAAGAGGAGAAATGCATTTGACGTTAAAGGCTATTTCATAAATAAGTTGCCGCAAAACGTACTTCAATGCGGCGAGCAGAAGTGGAGTTATTGGCAATCAAACACGGCCTTCGTGTTGCTTACACTCCTTCTTCAATGGCTTACACTGCGAAGGCTACGGCGGAGCGTGGAATACCCACAATGATCTGTCTTCTGTTACCGTGGCACGCAGTTCAAATTTTCTTTTGCATGTTAACGCAGACGCCACTAATTCCGATTTCCGCGCCCACGACGCGCCAAACGTTGCCAAACGCTGTTGTGCTCAGCGAGCCGCAATGCGCTTCGCCAATTGACTCGGGGTGGAACACCGCGACGGCCGTTGTATCTGCGCTACGTAGCAGACCACATCTACATGCAACTGCAGTGCGTATGCCTAAGATTTGCTGCGTGCACGACACGGCTTGTGAATACGTGCTCGCGCTCGTACGCTACATTCTGACCAAGCTACGTGGTACGGACAGGCTTTGTCCTTCACCAGCTTGAACGACGGATGGTAGCCACATTTAACTCGCGCATTTTTGAAGCGCTATATTAATTAGTCTGCCAAGGCTTCTAACCAGGAGCAACGCTGGCAAGTGGAGTGAGCGCGCGCTGGCAAACGTGCGTGTGGGCTAAACTTAAGTCTCGCGTGCTGCGAAGCCCCGCGAAACACAATGCCTACACGGGCGGCAACGGCCGAGCGTGAGCAGACGACAGTCGGCCTCTTCCAGAAGTCCGTAATTATTATCGAAATTCGTAAGCAAATGTTCCTTTACTACAGCCAATTCATTAAACTGAATCTATAAATACACCCAGTAACACTAATAAGAAGCGCACTGATCCAAACACACTTCCTTAGTGATGTCAACTATTGGCCAATAACAGGCGCTTATGGCAATCTGCTCTTTTACGAAATAAAGCGCCCGAAAAAGAGTGCACAGACTCCTGTTGAAAAGAGAGAGAGAGAGAGAGAGAAAACAAGGGTAGGAAAGGCAGGGAGGTCAACCAGAAAAGCATCCGGTTTGCTACCCTACACTGGGGGTGGGGGAAAGGGGAATAGAAAGAGGAAGAAAGGGAGAGAGGAAGCACTGAGTACATGTGGGAGCGACACCATACACAAGGACACTATAAACGGTCTGTTAAGCCCGTGCACTTCAAGTACCGCACTAGTGCACGAATCGCTTTTCGAGCCAGTGACGGGTGTGGCCACGGTCCGAGTACCTTTGAAAGAGAGAATTTGAAAAGAAAAAATGCGCCTCCATTCCACACTGCGAAAGCGGATATACAGGGAAGGTGTTGCCACCGCGGGCACGGACTTTCCTGACCAGTCCTCCTGCGACTCAGCGCTCAGAAGCAGCGAGCTCATCGGGCAGCTAAAGGCTGTCCAGAGGGCCCGGGCAGGATTGACTTAATTATTTCTCGTCAGGACCCACATAAAGTTCGCACTCACTCACTCACTGTTACCGTTGTTACACAAGCGCCACCACCACAACCGACTACTTTACGCGCGCACGCACTTCCGCGGAAGTGCAGCATACATCCTCATTATTCTAGGCCCTCCACCAAGCGCAAGTGCCTCATTGAACTAAGTGAATTTTTTCGAAGTGCATTGCGTCCGACTTACACAAACTGCAGTCTTAGTGGCTGGGGCTACTAGGTGGCGGTACTGTTTTTTGGACAGTGCTCCAGAAAGTTTGATGCAGGGAATTCTTTGTTGTTGTTGATTTTTTCTAGAAATACGTAGGACATTAGGCAATATAGTAACAAGAGCTTCGTAGCGCGACCAACCGCCCCGTTTCAAAGGGGATGCTCAAAGCACAGATCCAGTGTTTGCTACAATGTTGATTACGGTCGCAGCACATGCTCTACGCAGTAACGCCAACTCTAGGGATTTATCCCTAGACCCAGCTATTTTCGGGTCCGCTCAGGGATTTAGCGTCTTTCACGAAGTGTCTAGGATTTGTTGAAGATGCAGTTACCTCGCCATTAACGCCCCTATGCATATATATAAGCACCTAAGCAGACTTATTCAAGGTTACTAGAACCAGCTGCTTTTTAACTCTCTAATACTACCAGCGGAGGTTTTACGTGGAGGTGGAGCAGTGCGCCCGGAGTAGCGGTCGCTAGTACGAGCGGTGCTGTAGTCAGTCACGACTTCTCTCGATTCTGGCATCGTGATAGGTGAGGGTGAAGCAGGGGTCGCTGTTCTCTTCACGGCCGTATGGGACGTGTCTTCAAGTGGCCCAGTAATTGAGGTAGTTCTAGTAACATAATAGTGTTTGTGTTGGACCAGAAAGGGCGTTCAGCGCCCTTCCGCCTATTCCTCGTTCCTGAAACCTTTCGGAAACATGTCGTTTCGAAAAAGTAAATGGCAAATTATGCCATATACTTCTAAGAGTTCGACCTTTCTTGTCTTACTTTCTTGAGTGCATGTGTTTTTTGGGCTCTAGGTCAAATGTGAATTCTTACAAACTCGCCCATATTTCGGTTCTTGTAGGCAACTTGTGGAACGAGCGGCGACGAAGTAGTAGAACCGAGTAAAAAGAAACCAGTTTACTTTATCGTTCATCAAGACATATAAATGTGTAAACAGGAGCACGCACAATTCTCTGCCGCCCCATGAAGCACAACATGGTCAATGTATAACAGCTATAGGTTTTTTTTTGAAATCTAGGGATATATGGGCATCAATCAAGGGATGATACAGCACACTGAGTGGGCAGCACTGGCTGTGCGAGAGATGCAGCATACATCCTCATTCTTCTAGGCCCTCAGCCAAGCGCAAATGCCTTATTGAAGTAATTGAAATTTTTTTCAAATTATATTGCGTCAGGAAATTCGTCATGTACGACTTACACACAAGCTGCAGAGCTGATGGGTTCGGATTGTAATTTTAATGCACGAGAAAACACAATTCTGTTGCGTGGAAACTCAAAAAGAAAGCCATTTTGCAGCGGTCGTTTCAGGTATGCCTGAGGAACCGCAGCCGCTAGGCGGTGCTACTGTTTTTGGGTGACCACGAACCAACGAAAAAGATTACAGGGTCTTTAGGACTTCTCTTAAGGGCTGATCGGCGATAGCCTATTCTTCCTCCGCTTATCATTCGCCTCTTTCTCGTCATTACTGCTCAATACTAAGTATATTCAGTCATTTGTAATCAATTGTGGTCAATACAAGCCATCGTTAGACGTGTTGGTCATATCGTAGTGATTAGTAGTCATTACAAATAATTTCATTAATTATTAGCCATTAGTGATCATTACTAAGCATTTTTAGTCATTTCTAATTGATTGGAGTCGTTACAAGTTGTCGTTAGACATATTAGTCACTTCGTAGTCATTTTTAGTCAATACAAGTCATTTTTACTCATTATTAGTCATTACTGCCCAATACTAAGCATATTTAGTCATTTGTAATCAATTGTGGTCATTACAATCCATCGTTAGACACATTGGTCATTTCGTAGCCTTCAGTAGTCATTAGAAGTCATTAGTGGTCATTTTAGTCATTACTACTCATTACTAGACGTTTCTAGTCACTTCTAATCAATTGTCATCATTACAAGCCGTCGTTGACACATTGGTCAATTCGGAGTCATTACTAGTCATTATAAGTCATTAGTAGTCATTATTAGTCATTACTATTCATTATTAACCTCTACCAATCTGTACTATAACGCTGTCATTCACTATCTGTCCCTATCAATGATTTTTCATTCTTTATTGTTTCTTTAGTCTGTCTTCAAATGGCGTGATGACGCTTAGGCAGACACTCCAGCGGTCAGGTCTGTTGACACAAATTTCACCATGAGCCTAGAAAGGCTTTCACCTCTAAAAAAAAAAATTCTTCAGAGCCAACACACAGCGGGAAAACCTTTGCAGGTAGCTGGCTATCCAGCTTAATTTGGGTTTCTTCCAAGAGCAAGATCGGATTCGCTTGGGCGTCGCCTTCACTCGACGCTATGCACATTTCATCGGCCATGCGGACAGCCCGAACTGTGAACGCTGCCAAGTGCCCAAGACTGTCCAACATGCGTTTTGCGACTGAGCTCTGTCCGCATCACAGCTTAAGACGCTAGCTTCAAGGTTAGCATGGCATTGGAAGGGGAACATTGCCTAAAGATACTATTGCGTCTGCAATGTGTGACCGTACAGTGGCATCAATAGCCACAAGGGCTGCTCTGGGCTATTTGAAGATCACGGCCCTTGACACAAGGCTTTAAGGAAAACCACTGCGTTAGTGTCCATATGCATCCCTTCTTCCTGTCCTCATTATCATCCTTAATCCCTCTTTTTAGTCTCCTTTTCTTGTTTTCCCTGCGCAGAGTAGCAGGCCAGAGCATGCTTGCTTAGGCCGATTTCTCGGCCTTTCTAATAAATCATCTCTCTCTCTCTCTCTTTTCAGAAAGTTACCAGATGGACCAACGGGCTTGTGTAAAACAAGCAGTTATGTTTGACGCGAGCCTGTGTTGACGACAGAAGTTCTTTTTTATTATTTAATCTCGGAAGAGACTGTACAACCTGGACCGAGTGCGAAGGTGGTACGATTTACCGCCGCGTATTGGTAGCGTTCTGCTACGGGGAACGGACTCGGGAATGTGGCCCGATCCCGAAGGCGGAGGTGCAGTTTAACACAACGTCCCAAATCGTAAGCGGCCACGAGGCAAGAATGTGACACACTGACAGCTTCGCTGCTCGTGATGCAAGAGTAAAATGATTAATTCTAGCGTTTGAATAGGAGCAAGCGCGCACACAAGTGATGTAGCTCGTGCTATGTGGGACAGGACGTATACTCGGCCGTCACGTCGAATAAGTGTAATACAGTGGAACGCCTTTACAAACGATGTGTTTGGGGCCTCCTAAATCATTGGTTATACACTGCACAGATCACACAAGAGCCGGCACAGAGTTATTCCTTCGTTATACAGGTCATTCCGTTCTAGTGGCATTCGCTGTAGGGGGACTCGGCTGTAGCTGGCGTGGGTGTAGGAGATGCATGCGTGCGGTTTGAACATCGGGCTGCTTTGCCTGCTGCATGAGGGTTTCGATCCCACCACGAATAGATGACAAGTTTGTTCACTCGCAGGCACCCGTATAACTGTCGTATGAACGTAGAGTAAAATATAAAGTATCGCAAGTGCAACGTATCGTACATCACATAAACAAAATAGATAAGTAAACAATATGGTGAATTGTGCCTGCTTGGCGCTGGTTTTGACACACATATAAAAGCAATATTAAAGCTACATGCAAACGCATATAACGACATAACGCAAAGACAGTAATCAGCTGGGTATCGCCATTGGAGTCGAACAATACATGCGCAATCCTACATGTTATTGCTGGTGACCATTGTAGTCACTCTGGTAATCTTTGTACGCCTCTGACAAATACTTCGTGATTGTATGATTAACGAGAAAATCAGAACAGCCTTCGGAAACGGCTTCAGTAGAAACGGAAGCCTCTTTGCTCAATATCTCCGATGCAAAGTCCTTTAAGAGTACAAGTGCGATGTTTAAGGTCCTATAGGCGAGAACATGTTTCTTGAGAGGCGAAAAAAAAATCAGTTCCATTTCCCTCTATGAAGGTGGATCACCAGCGAAGCTGTGTACAGTGATGACTCTACTCATTTGGTATATGGTGATTACCATACTGATTGAACAAAAGACACATGCACGCGTGACTTCGTGATTCAGCGTCCTTTATTTTATTTTGTTACCATAGTGACCACCGCTTTATGCTCACTGTGGTAGACGGCCATGGGCTTAGCGACGATTCTGGAAAGGTTTTCGGCAAAACGTCAAGTCTATATCTGACCGGTGACGCGTATTTCGGGCATTGAAATGTGCATAGCATTGAATGCCTAGCCTATCCTTCTTGTGGTATTAGGGGTCCCGACGGACATCGCGCGTACGCTTGGCGTTGGTCGGCCCGCTCGTTGTCGGCGTTCTCCTTCCGAAGCCGCTGCGCCCATTCTTGTTTCTGTTCGCGAAGGCTACATTCACGGGCAACGCCGCTGTTCTTCGTCGGACGGAAGCCGGCTACGCGACGGTCCAGGTGGCGTATTTAAAATTGCTCGTAGGTACAACGGGGCGTGCCACTTTTGACGGAGCTCCACGTTTCTGCGCAGGCGCGAGTAAGAGCGGGCGCGAGAGAGAAAATCTGGGGGCTTTTGCTCCTTGAATATATGACTCAGCCTAGGCACTACGGAGGAGGTTTCTTAGATTGCGTTGTATTCATTTGTCCCCTGACATGCCGGCATTGCGGAGTTCGGTCGAGTTGGTTTATACGCTCCGCCGCTGGCTGCCCGCGCGGTGAGGCAGTGGGCGCGGACGCCGCTTGGTGATCGCTGTGTCTGAAGGGACAATGTTCTGACTGGTGTTTTATAAGTCGCGGGTCGAATTTTTCGTCGCGACGATAGATCGGATTTTTTACAAGCACTGCTCCAGGAGGGCACATGTAACCGGCAAACGGAGGCCTCAGGAGAGCACCTGAGGTTATATTAAAGCAGGCGGCGCAGGATCTCCGGGGCACCCAAGCGGTAGCGGGGGGATCAAAGCTGGAAGCCGGGCGGCCCGTGGGTTGGGGCCGCAGAGGCCGAAGCGTGCCTGGGGGTGTTCGCATAAAACATTGGCTGTCCGCGATAGCGGACAGCCGATCTTATACTCCCCTGGCACGCTTCGGCCTCTGCGAGCCCCAACCCACGGACCAGTCCGGCTTCTAGCTTTGATATCCCCGTTGCCGCTTTGGTGTCCTGGAGGCGCCGCCAATAATGCGAAATAATGACACGTTGTTTTCATTAGTAAAAACATGATCGATTAAATATGATTGCGTCGAGCCGCCAACTTGCGATGCTAAGTTCAGCACAACCGCGCCCCGCGACTTCTGCCGGCACGGCGCGCCTAGGGACAAGCGCATACACCGCGCCCCAAGGGACTCCTCCGTAGTACCTAGGCAGAGTCGTATTTTCAAGAATCAAAACTCCCCACATTTCCTCTCTCGCACCCGCTCTCACTCGCGCATGCGCGCAAACGTCCGTCTTCTCCGCAAGTTCCACGCCCCGTTGTACCTACGAGCAGTTGGAAATACGCGTCCAGGTGCGTGGACGCGCACGCGCTTGCAGTTAACGACTTCCCGCCGCCTTCGCACCCATTCGCGCCTGTGATCACGCCGTCGCAACAACGGAAGCCTAGCTACATACAGCTTCGCCGTAAAACGTCGAAGCCTACCCTTATTTGTCAGAAGAGTCCGAGGTACCCTTATCTATTGCCTAAAAGACGCGAATGCCAAATTCTTGTAAAGCCTACTCTAACTCACCTTAATCCACCTTAATCCTCCTAAATTCTTCCTAATGTATTTTAATCCCCTCCAACTCACCTTATTCCTTGATCCACCCTGATCGACGTTAAGGCACCTTAATCCAACTTAATCTACCTTGATCCACTTTAATCATCGTTCACCTATGTAATCTACCTTAATCGACCTTCATCTTCCTTCATCCACCTTAATCCACCTTAATCGACCTCCGTCCACCTTAATCCACCCTAATCCTCCTTTATACACCTTAATCCACCCTAAACCACTTTATTCCTCCTCAATACACCTTGATGCAGCTTAATCGACTCTATCTTAGTCCAGACTAATTCACTTTAATCCAATCACTAATCAATCGTCAGTTAACTTTGCTAATCCTTATTCATCTGTTATACACGGCCGGACATGCTTTGGTATGGTTCTGGCTTTCTGTAGGTCACGTGATATTTTCTGTACCTCACAACACGACCTTGAAACATATGGTAGCTTCGACTGGTCGCCTCCATCCCCCGAAACAGAGACGGGCAGATCCGGCGTTAACTGAACTCAGAAAACTGGGAGTGGCTTGACTCGGCTATGCCAGGATATACGTAAAGAAAGGTAAGGCATAGCATGGTTAGCCTTGGTTATTCTTGATTACAAGTCCAGGTTAGTCTGGTTGTGTAGCTATGTTACAGCGTTTAGCCAGTCGTGGGTCGCGCTGTTCGTCTGTTTCCTGGGCGATTCGTTTCCTCTTCATCTCGTTCCGATGTAGATTCCAGGCCTCCTCCTGCTTATCAGAATTGTCGCCGTCCATACTGCCGCCTCAACTGCGGTTGAGGCGCACGCGAGCTCTCCTTTTCAATCCTCCGACATGTTATCAGGCATGCGACGCAGCTAGCGAAGTGAGCGAAGGCGGGCGCAACGAGCGGAACGCGCTGTAGGAACGTGGTGTGACGTCATGTGCCTCCTCGGAGCACGGCTACGGTGAAATTGCAAGTTCGCGGCCAATAAAGCTTTCGCTATAAATGTAAAGGACAAGCGTGCAAGCCGAACCTGTGACTCGCTCTCGGAGGAACAAATGGCAGATGCGAAACCACGTGACTACTGCCAATCTCCGACGTTTCCAAAGCTCCCAGCGCTGCCGCTAAAACCGGCGCACGCGCTGCTGGAACGAGCGCTCGTCGAGACTCCCCATGCAATTGCCTAGGTTGCCTAGGTTACGGTGGACCGTCGCCGATAGCGGTGACGCTACGTTCCTATGACATTGCGGGAAACGCTCTCAATATTGCACGACGGCTCCAAGAACAAAGCTCGGAGCGCTTAAAGCGTTCGAAGATGAAAGGGAGCGAACTATAAGAACCAGCCGAACGCAGGGCGCGCAAGCTCTATCAACCAGCCGAAGGCAACGCATCGCTCAAACGGATCGTGCCCTTCGTCTAAACACCCATATTGAGCTCGCAGGCCTTTGTTAAAAGAAACACTGCTTACGTGATCGAGCCTTTGCTGAAAACTGCAACAGCCGCCCTCTTAATTCTGACAGTGGCATCAAAGGATGGGCTGTTCCAGGGAACACGCCTATGCGCCTCGTGCACCGCCTATAGAGGCGTCACTGATGGCCACCTAGCGGGCGCTTATAACAGTACGCGCGGGAGCAGTAGCAGACGACAACGCTTTGCAGTAAGGATGGCTGAAGTTCGCTGCTGCGATTTCACCTTTGTTCGGGCGCCAGACTGCTTATTCTGCGGTGACAGCTGTAAGGAAGAAACTGACCTCTGTGGAAGTGGGTATGAACACGATGTTACCGGTGTTTGGGGCAACATGGTCCACATACGTGCCAGGTGCGTCCCGCAGACAAACGCCATGAACCCTATTTACATGAAGGTAAGCTCATGTGAACTAGCCGATAAATTTTGTTGATTAATGCGATGTCTCGATCGTTCTTTTTCTTTTTATTCTACCCTTGCCGTAATGCTGCTTCTGTACCTCAATGATAAGCACACGTCATTAGTGGGGACTTATATCAAATAAATCCACATGGTGCTATGTGTGCATATGCCGTTGGGATTTTTCTGCTGATGAATACATGTGACATGGCCAAATAAGTGCAGTCAAAGTCAGCCGAAGAAGAGTAATTGCGAGTTTATTGATGGAAGCGCGTACACTAGTCAACGAAGTCACCAAACCCACGGGTCACCAAAAGCGCGTGTTACCGCTGTACCGCCGATGCAATTCTGATGCATACGCCGATGAACTGCCGTTCCCGCTGCTGTTCTTGCAATTTAAAATTCCCCAAGGGAGCTGCTTGGAAGCATACAAAGATAAAGTCTGACTAACTTTTCAGTACTTTTTTTTTTTTAATGGTGCCAGAGAGAGGTGCTACATTTAAAGGCAGAGCAGCGCTAGTCAAAGAAGATGAGCGCTGGCGGCAAAATGCCGGGTTTAGTCTCCTGCGACGTAAGCATATAAGAAAGAATTCACTTGAGTACAAAATTCACATGCAAGAAGGGACTACGTTGTGAAACAAACAAATTACTCGTCGTGTTAAGTCTGCTTGGACAGCATCGAGGTGTGATGATTTCCCAAACGTGATGCAAAGTTTTCAGCTAAAAATGTAACAAAAATACCATATGCACCAACTAAATTAGCAATTCTCGCCCGGAACTACCTATTTTCTAAACACATTTTCCAAAAAAAACAATATCTAAGATGCCCTCGGGCGAAAAGAATAAAGCTGTTGCTTTATTATAAAGAAAAAAGCATGCTTGGTATCATTCCGATAAGACACAGCGTGATTTATACCCTTTACAAACGAGGCAGGGTGAAAACCTCGCAGCTCAAAAGAATCAACAAGAGTTATGGATGAAGCAACTAGCAATAGTTAAACATGTGTGAAGCCACGCATAAAATAGATGTAAAAACGTGAAGTGCGTGACAGCTGATGCGAGAATTTACCGGGCCACATTAAACCAACAATTTCAGCTCTTGCAAACTTCAGCAGCTTTAACATACAACACAATGCGCTCGTGCAGTCGTGCTGCCTAGCTAGCGCAACGCGGTAAAGAAGCGGAAAACAATATAAGCAGCAAACGGCATTCCGAACTTTAGCGAAATGCCTTTAAACCGCATGCTGCACTGCAGACGAACTTCGTCGCTTACGCGTCTAACTATAACCGAGTGGAAAAAAACACCGACACGAAAAAGGAAAGGATGAGAACAAAAACTTTCCCACCGAAGCGACGATCCATTGCTACCTTTGCTCCCGCTGATGAGGCTTTGCGGGGAATGATTAGAACCGTATCGCCGGCACGTTTTCGCCGGTATTTGAGCCCCCCACCCTGCAACAATTCTTCTCAAACATTTCTTGAAGCTTTGGCCACCCCACACATGCGAAGGGTGTTGCCTATTTTGCTCTGAAAACGTGAATAAGACAGAGAAGCACTATCAACGACACAACCAACTACGGCGCGCGGCTGGCTCCTCTCCCGTGTGTTCTGCGCAAGGCCGCCACCAGTGGCGCGTCCATCGGCGCGCACTACGCGTATAGCCACATGCGCCAACAGCATGTGCGTAATGAATTGAGTAAATTGTCGTCGCTTTTTAGAATGCATTTATGACGGCGAACTCCGACAGCCTCGTGCCCCAACATTGTGCTGGAGATATTGAAGCTCCGATTAATGAAATGTCAGAAGAATAAACAAAGTATTTGTTGGATTTTTATTGAGGCTGGGATTTCTAGCATGTCGGTACTCGTACGACAGTTGGCGTAGTACCCGAAAAACGGAGACGTATACGTACACGTGTACTGCTGCGCCCGGGGCGCAATCTCCTGACGCTGAGCTCAGTCCGGTGCCCTAAGCAAAATTTTGCAATGACGGGCTCCGTGCTGCCTATCAATTTGCGAAAAAAGGATCGGCAGCCGCATAATCATGCTATAGTGATCTTTCTTTACTTTGCTTTGGCGGCATTAACATACCATAAAGTTAATTTCTAACACTTCATCGCTGAACAGACCGCGAAAAGCCTTCCCTTTACAAGTTCGGCTGCTGTCAACAATGACTCCTCGGGTGTCGCGGTACTCCGTAAATTTCAATACAATGTGCGGACAGACAAAAATTTTATTGCACCTAATATGAACAGACGTCCCTATTTAGACGGGTCACGTGCCGCATTTTATCGCCGTGGTTTCGCTGTCCGACAGCTTACGTATGGGACGGTGTTTTGTATCCTCCTCGGCCTCTCCGCACCCAGAGCTGTCCTGAAGTGCCCACCCCGTGGTGCTGAATGGGCTGTCCACTTTCTCGCGTGGGCTGGCACCCCCTTCAACAAGCCTCGAGAAGCTGGCAGCAAATCGAAACAATGTCGGTAGTAAGGCCTGAAGCACCCATGGTGCGATCTTGTGAGGGTTGGAAAGCGAACTCTTCGCTTCTGCTCGCGTGATTGATAAAAATGGCGATTTTGTCAGCATAAGTGCTATTTTGACCAATCGCGCGAAGCCAAGCGAACGGCTCGCTTTCCGAATCGTCATAAGATCGCACGCAGGACCACATAACGGCTCTTCAGTTTTCTCCGGCCAGCTTCGATGGACTTCTCAATACGTTGGCTAACCAGCCGCAGTCAAGCCAAAGCGCTCTGACCACGCCGTCTTCGTGCCGTTTTGCGTGTCGCACATGGTCATGGTCGAAACACATTGATGTCACGTGTAACAAGGCCCTTAAAAACTAGGTTACTTACATCGTAAGCTGCGTCTTTCTCCTCAAGAAACTAAACTTCTCACATACAAAACCCTCCTTCGCCCCATCTTCGAATATGGTTGCGGTGCGTGGAATCCATACACTGTGACGTCAAAAAACTAGAATCAGTGAAAAAAAAAAGGCAGTGTGTTCTGTTTGTAGGAGATATGACAAAATTTTCACCGTCTTTCTTCCCTCACTTGGTCTTACTTCTCTTGCAGAGTGTCGCAAACTTGAATGCGTAAAATTCCTTCACACGTTAATCTATTCTCCTCGCCTCTCCTCTCTAGATAACTATTTGACTGTTTGCAAACCCTCATGTACGAGGAGTCACCATGCGCTAAATATGTCAACCTTTTTCGCCCACACTGATTTATTTCAAAACAGTTTTTTTCCACCAGCAATTGAAGTCTGGAATTCATTACCGGGCAACATCTGTTCACTACCACTGAAACAAATTACGCAGGCTTGTTTATAAATGTTTGTTTGTTTGTTGTTCATCCCACTCCAGTAATAGCTTCAATGAGGCTGCAGCATTTAGAAATAAATAAATAAATATGTTGTTGAAAGCGCGCGGAATAATAGTGTTTTAGTGTAGCGTTTTTAGGCTCCGCTCAGCAGCTGAGCGGAGCGGAATCGTGAATGCGCATGCGCCGTCCGCTTAGCCGTAAGCGGGCTAGCGGAGCGAGGAACACGGTCCGCTTAGATGCTGCCTGAGCGGAGCGTGCTGCGCAGCACTTTGGTGAGCGTTGGCGTCAGAAAGGATTGGATTGGATGCAGAAAGCAACCCCGCTGGCTATCACGTGGCGTTCCCCAAGACGGAGCTTTATTTTCCATTGGATAAAATGGACCTGTAACGCATTCCAAGCGCACATCTAAATACTTTATGGACAAATAAGTTATATACACATACGTTTTACTGCATAAGGTGTGATCAATAGGTGTTTTTATTTTCTTACATTACATTTAATTTCTCCAGGGGGCGCTGCAACTACGAAAGGTGCGCTCCGCTACGCTAAACGTGTAACTAAAACGTGTAAATCGCCCGCCGCTCCGCTTTGGCTTAGCGGGGCAACTCGGAGCGGAGCGTACCGTAAAAACGCTCAACTAAAACATTCTAATGACGAGAGTGGAGAAACCGGAGGACTGTGCGCGTGCGTATTGGCGACTAGACGAAAGTGCATGGTCCTTGCCTGGGTTACGGAAATAAAGTGACGGCTGATTTCCATGTACTGTAAGTTTTATGGAAATCAAGAGCACGAAGTCCACGGCAGACCGTGGTGTCACATCTTGATTTCACCAGCAGAGAAGGGAAGGAGAACAGTTATCATCTTTGTCTATGTCACCACCCTGTTGTCAGACTAAACGCCGCACGCAGCAGCTGCGTCACGTCAGGGAGGAGCTTTGCGGCGATCCTCACTTTCTTGCAAGCTTAATCATGCGAACGACAAATAAAAATTGGAGTCGGATATCTCGCAGCAGAGGCACGCTACAGTCTAAAAACAGTTGCACTTTTTGGGGTGTATATTTGCCATACAAGGATAATCGTCATCTGTATTGCTTGCATTTCTTTTCTTGAAAACGCTGCACTCGTTGCTTTCGTGTCGATAATGCCCTGTCATGCTTATAACGCCAATGCAGTTCGTGGCTTGGATGTACCGGGCCCGCAGCATGAAGGAAAGGAAATGCGGGTAAGACAGATGACGCTTATTGTTGGGTGGCAAATACACACCCCAAACGGTGCAACTGTTTTCGCGGTGCAGAAGTCTTCCTACTCATGCACCTAAATTGCGTAAATAGTAAATTACGCAAGCTAACTCTATATTTTTCCGTGCGTTCAAACCCTCTGCGTTCAAATCCACGGTCCTGAGCACTCGGTGATGGCACCATTATCTGCTGTTCTCAAAACAGTTGGTATTTTTGTAACAGAACGAACTATGACGAAGCTTGTGAAGGAATTGCATTGCCCGTTACAATCGAGGAGCTATGTGCGAGGAAACAACTTCCAGTTGAACTTTTATGTGATCATTCACGCGACCCAGCATTACTCGGAAAGAAAAGAGAAATGGAGTAAATATTGCAAGAGCCAGAATCCAGAAAAAGAACATATTGTTGTTCTCGTTGCCGCGATGGTTACAAGAGTGGCGGCACAGCCAGCCCTATTAAAAACTTCATGCGCACGCTAACCAGAATTATTGAATATTATACGGGTGCATATGAGAATGTAGAATTTTATTAGGACGTGGTCGCGGGTGCTCGTTCTTGTGGTAAAATGTTCTCTTGTTAAAACGTACAAATAAAATCAGTGTTGCATTCCTAGCGCCTGAGAACAGCTAGTAGGTTTTACTAAACTAATAGGATTTATAGTTAGGGTTCTATTCTTCTATGGCTATATGTCCTTCGAGGGCGGGATCAATGAATTTTTTGCCCCGACCATTGACACCATCGGTTTTTGAGCAGGACTTTCGTTATCACACCAAAATTCGTTATAAAATGAAACTTAAGGCTACAATAGTAAGAAGTACACCAAATATTCATACTGTTGCGACGTCTCAGCTTAGCCTTCGCCTCTGATAAGCGCGTCTTGCCGAGACGCGAGGGTCATGCTATCAGCTCGGCTGCAGAGCGACTGGGAAGTGAAGTGGACGCGGTGCCAAGCCGGTCAAGCTCCGTTAAGTCGGCTTTGTAAGCGGAGCGAGAGAAGCGATCTTCGTTCCGCTGTCGGCTCGAGCCTCGTGCGCATGCGCACTAGCATTCCCGCTAAGCGGTTGTGTGGGATTCGTTAGCATTTGCCGGTCTCAGCCAACGCCTCCTAGATAGCAGGCACCTTGCTCCGCGACGTCATGCTACATGGAGCGAAATTTCCCAGATGCCCTAAAGTGCAGTTAATTCGCATTGACCTTAGCGTTCTCGTTGGCCCTTTATTCAGCATTCGCGCAATTAATTTGTCATAATTAAAAAAAAATATTATTTCAATAGATGAAGCCCTAAAGCGACGGCACAATAGGAAGGAACAAAGACAGGACTTTGCCAGGACTCTGTCCTTGTTCCTTCCTAATGTGCCGTCCCCATTGGCGCTTCATCTATTGCAAGCTATGCACCAACTAGCCCCACAACGTGTTTTACTGCAATGCCCAAATTTATGTTGAGCCACACGCCAGTTTTAGGTTGGCCCACCTCTAAATTAAAGTTCACCCACCTCAAATTTCAAAGTTGGCCCAACCCCAAATTTCCAGCTGGCCAACCCCTAAATTTTAAGTTGCTAAACACTCCAATTTCAAGTTGGCCCATACCCAAATATCAGTTAGCCCACCCCTGCCATAGGCTTCCCTATGCATCTTCTATGGAGCCCTATGCATTCATATGGGTGACGTGTCACGCGTCTTGCGTTACAGACACAATTTTGCTACATAATTGGCAAAGAATTCGCCAAAGAAGTTCGCAGCTTTCATTTCTTTCTTATCGCCTATAAAGTTACCAATCATCTACATTTACATAACGATTAAACGTCCTAACTTTGCAAATTGCGCATTTTTGTGCAGATTCAAGGCATTACACTATTTCCGTGACGGACAGATTTGCTATGGTACTCGCCAAAGAAGGATTACGCATTAAAACGAACTGTTGTGCTAAGGGTCCTCTGTTTCAGTCCTGCCATCGGCCAATTTGATTTCTATTTATAAATCAAAGCAAACGTGTTTCCAACTGGCTTTACCACAACTTCTTTAAGTCGGGTATGTTTCAAACCGATCACGAAGGTAGTGCAAGGCCGTGCCAATAAAGTTAAATATTTTCAGGTTTGATCTGTGTTTTGCTTGGCAGTTTTAGATACTTAAGTATGAGAATAGTTATAATAAAAGAAATGCGCGGTTGGTGTTTTCGGTCATGATATTTGTTTGTAGGCTGTCACCTTCGAAATTGTGAGGAATAATTTTGGAATGAGCAGCTTTAGCGATAGAACAACCGGGCTATGTAACCGACACTTGGAAGGAAGCCCGTCTTGTTGGGATGTATATGACAAAGAAACCCGTACCCCGACCAAACATAAAAAAACTTCAAAAACAAGACGTTTCGGCTTCCATACGGAAGTCTTGTTAACAATGGTACAAGAAGGAATGGTGATATCACACGCATATACCGCGTGCCATACAGCATGGCATGGCAAAGCTGACGGTAAAGCTGACGCCGAAAATTCGTTTAGAGTATCTATATCATTGTTTTTGTCTAAAAACAAGAGGGTTTATTAGTGCTAAAGCATTAAATGTATACGGCCAACTACGCGAAAATTTGTCGTAGTTGGCGACGTGACGGATTGATGGTACCAAAAATGGCCGACGGCGCAAAGCATAAAAGCACGTGAAAAAGTACTCGAAGTTACGCCAAATTTCTCAGGGAGGCTCCTGTAAACAAGGTAAATAAATGGCTTCGAAAGTAAAAATGTGGTATATTTTGGTTTAGGTGGGAGTATGAGGAGGAGGATGAAAAGGAAGGAAGGAAAGATATGGAGGTCAACCAGACACACGTCCGGTTTGCTTCCCTACGTAGGGGAAGGGGTTTGAGGGAACAAAAGAAAGGAGAGGTAGGAAGGAACGGAGGGAGGGAAGAAGGTGCTATCGGTGTGAGTACGTGCGGATGTCGATAACCTCACGCCTATAATCGGTCAATGAGGCCAGTCGCTTTCATGAAGCGTAGCAGTGTCCGTGTCGCTTTGTAAGGCTGCGATGCGTATGGCCATGGTCTGAAAATCTTAGTCTCTGAAAATGGTCTGTTATGTAATCGGTTTAACACCCTCTGAAGAACGTCGCGTTCGTTGTCACAGAGATTACAAAAACAAAACACGAGCTCGATCGTCTCTTCCCAGTTGCACGAGTCATAGATCGCTGTGTCAGACATTCCAATAAGGAATGAGTAGGCTTTCGTAAAACACACCCCTAACCAGAGATGGCACAGTAAAGTTGCATAACGGCGGGAGGAGTTCGATGGAATCTGCAGCTTCAGTGTAGAATAGAGCTGGTGGAGACGGCAGTCGGAAAAAATTGGGTTGTTCCACAAAGTTTCAGTCTTAGTTTGAGCAAATAAACGAATACTCGTCGCAGTATCTGTCATTGATAAGAGTATAGGAACTTTCAGGGTTTCTTTAAGGCCTGACCAGGCGGAATCATCAGCAAAGTCATTTCCGAAAATGCCATAGCGCCCCAGAAGCCATTGGAAGATCATGTCATGTCTTTTTATGAGGGCTTGATGGAGAACCTGTCTGGTCTCAAACACCACTTGTTTATGGGTCTTCCGCCGTAATGCTGACTGCGAACTCTGAAGGGCTGCCTTGCAGTCACAAAAAACGACCCAGTTTCGAGGTTTGGCTTGGGCGATGTAATTAACTGCGGCAAGTGGAACGGCTGGCTCGGTTTTCGTAGCGGTCGTTATATGGGACACTTTGAAAGTAATTGTGATTTGTGAGGCCGGGATGATAACAGCGGCTGGGGAGCTGGTGGCTGAGAGATCCATCGGTGTAAATGTGCGTTCTTTGTTCATATGCCTTTTTCAGTAATGACAGTGTGAACTGACGTCTATGTGGGAATCAAACCCGTGCCTCCTGGGTGCGAGGCGAGCACTCTTCCCCAATGCCGCGGAGGCTACACGGATCTAGTTGACTAAAGGTGTACCTAGTGCATGCATCATTGCACAGGTCACGTCGCAGGCATCGTGCTTATCAAAGGTGTACCCTACTGCGTGCTTCATTGGACACGTGGCGGCGCAGTCATTGGGGAGGAGGTGGGGGCACGTCATGCGTGTATAAAATGACTGAATAAATAAAATTTACAGTGACGGCTCACTTCATGAACGAGGGTTGTGCGCAAGAATATGGGTGCTCGCCCCTTTTCGTGCATTGCGCGTAGAATGTTTACATTGTGACAAACCGCCGAGTCACTTAGGCAAGCCAAGCCAGCGCCTTTTGCCGGACTTGTTCAGCTCGTTCTTGGCTGTTGGCGACGACTTCGGGGTCGGTCAAATTGTACTCGGCCTGTCGCCACATGCGTCGCTCCTCCGTCCTTCTCGCTCGACGGTAGACCGCTCGACCACGCGATTAACCCGGTACGCCCATCGCGCACCCAGAACCCGTAGCAACTGCCAGAGCAGGACAACCCAGTGCGCCTCTGCATACCCTCCTCCTTCACGATGCTCGGCCTCCTTTCTCCTTCCCCGCCTCACTCAATATCACCTAGAGGAAAGCCTAGGTGGCATTGCTTTACCGAAAGAATGCAAAATTGAGGCGCCGCGAATATTCACAACGCGCCCCCCGGCGTCAACGCTCAAAGGGAAAAGGCGCGAACGCGGTTGCGGACGCTACATTGAGCTTGAAGATGCGATGCCTGACGTGGCACAGAGAAATCGCATACTGCTACACATGCAAAAAACACATTGCGCGAACATGCACAGCGAACCCCGCGACGTCGAACCTCAAACTGGAAGGCCGCGAAGGATATCCCGGACGCTACATTGCATTAACAGGCAGTTTTAGTTGGGCGTCCGCAACCACCCACGTGCGCAGGGCGCGAGGTTGTGCGTGCGTAGCGTAGCGCGGGCGCACGTTACGGTAATAGTTGGCCGGATTGCTGGGGGATTGGGATGGGGATTGCTGACTTGCACGCGTAGGAACCAGTAGTATGCTACTCAGCGCCGCCATATGCAACCTTCTGAAACTGTGTAGCCAATATCAGCCGCCACGAAGTCAAATCACAAGCCGGAGTCATACATCTTCGGCAAGAGCTTTATCGAAAAATGCGCTCTCGTGGACACGCGAGATCGTCCCGCAAAGGCCGCTGAACCCGCTGCGGACGCTACGCAGCTTTTGAAAAAGCTGCAGGCGCACTCAAGATACCCTGCGTGCTCCTGCGTACTGCGCATGCGCACTGACGCCTCCGCGAATACGCTGCGTACGCACAGCTGCAGCGGACGCCCAACTAAAACTTTCTAATCTACATTGGAACGCTGCTGAGCGGCCCATCGCCCTATAAACTCCTCGCGGGCAAGCAAGCGCGTCAAGATATCTGGCACGTTTGTATTTGGCCTTATCCGGGCGCAGCTAGAACGCAGGTGACAGCGCGGGCGTGAAAAACAGATTTCATCGAAGGTTCCATAAAGCTCTTGCGTAAGTAGTTTCAAGGATCTTGGTCGAAGTTTTGCACAGAGAACATTTCTATGTAGTGTAGAAAGACATTTTATACAAGAACCAGGGATGTAAATTTGACATCACGTGTTTGAAGCCAGCAGTAATTGCAGGGCCGTACGATACCACTTTGTATTACCAACCTAGCTTCTCAAGGTACCTAATAGAACATTTTAGGTTGTGTTTCTAAACTTTAATATTTTACAAAATTAGCTTATGTGGCGCAACGCAGTTACACACAGAGCATAAACGTTTTATCTAATTTAGCCTTTAGAAAGAGGCATGTACCGTTTATTGCTAATACAAAAACTGTATATTATAATAAATGTCAGGCAGCCGCTGCCCGCAGCCACCGTTGAATCGCAACCTTTTCATTTTATCAATTACATAGACACTCCAGGCGCATTTCTCCCGTCGCCCTTGGCCTCGCCGTGAGGTTCAGCATGAGTGAAAACGTGTGAGGGTGAGCCGGCGAATGAGCGAGGACCGCCGTCCGACTGGGTGCCCCCTACTGTCGGGCGCGAGGCAGGGGCGATGGGTCAGGCGAGGGAGGAGGGACGTTCTTTTCCGGCGGCTGATAGGGTGCCTTGATGTCATCCTCACCCGCCGTTTTGTACAGAGTGGAGACAACTGCGGCGCCTGCTACGGCGTTGGCCACGCGAATCGTGGACGCCATAGTAGACGCCTTTGGTGGACTCCGCATGGACGCGTTGCCGGCGCTCGTGTGTCTTGAATGCGATCAGCGATGTGCCATAAGTGCGCGCCCGCGCAGGCTTCCTCTTCAAAGCCATCTCCGATGTTTGCATTGCGCGCGTAGTGCCGGTATCTTCATATGCACTGTTCTTTCGATGTTTCGTTCGCGTTGAAGCGAGAGACGCATGAAGGTCGATTCTCCTTGCTGCTGCCGCGATTCCTCACTCTAGAATTTTGACAGCGAGTTTCCGCACTCATCGAGCGAAATGTGTTCATGTTCACCTGTGCGTGCTTGACACAGTGCTCGTTGAGTAAGTTAAAACACGTTGTTGGGCAAGTTGGTTTGAGTCCGTGATAGAATGTGTACGCGCACCTGAACAAGGACGTAGAAAGAAGCAGACACGCAAAGACAGCGCTGTCTGTGTGCGTTTGTTTCTTTCTACGTCCTTGTTCAGTTGCGCTTACACATTCTATCATTGTTAATTTAGCTAGCAAGGGAATCTTTACAAGTTAATAGAGCCGCTAAACCTACTATCCTCACTTCGTACACCCATCCGCTAATTTGCTATACTTAAGTACTTAACGCCGCATACGCTACGCGGAGCGCGCACTTGCCCAAAATATTTCGACGCCACACAGGGTGACTGAGTACATGCCACGCGGAATGAGAATCGAGCATAAATTTCTAGATGTACGTCCATAAGCCTTGATAGCGTGCTTCAGACCATAAGCATTTTCCTCCTGCCGCGCGTACGGCTTAACTCTGACCCACCATTGTTCGAGGGATATGATTTTCTTATACCGGCTATGCATGAAGGAGAAGCGCGCCGCCAATACGTAATTGTTTCGTCTCTTATTGGAATAAAGCGCAGACCAAGGGAGAAACTCTACCAAAACACCGAGCTTGCTACGACTCTTCAGTTATCAAAAAAAGAAAAAGAAAAGCAATTTCTGATTAATTTCGCACGGCATTCGTGTAATGCGACGAAGCATTCAGTGTGTTGCACTGAAGCGATTCAGAATTTTCGCGCACACGCTGTGCGAGCAACGCGTTATTATAAAAACTGTAAACCTCACTCGCGCACGCTTCTAGCCTTTATTATTATCTCAGCTGCTCATTCGAGGCCTTCGCACTGAATCAATTGGACATTAATGCTTTCGTATTCAGAACTCAAAAGTGCTTAGGTGTGCTCGGATTTCTTCCTATTTTACTTCAGGGCTGTGTTGTGGGGCAACAACGATTGCATAAACTCTACTATAATATATGTAATTACAAAATCCAGTCCTTCAATCAACCGGCGGGAACGCCATGTGGCGGAGAGGGTTTGGCGCTTATTTCCGTCAGTTGTGGGCTTAAGGATGCAAAATCTGGAATCAGCGTGTACAAGAATGGTTTTCAGTATGATGTTCGGAAGCGTCAGTCGACACTTGTCCAGCCTTTCATTCATTCTGCAGGTGAAAGTCTTGTAAAAGTTCTTGTAAAGGTAGACAATTATATTCAGCATAGATGAAGTGGAAAATGCGTGTAGAATTTATCTGTCAGGAGCTCATCCTATACACGTCTATACTTAAACATGAAATGCTTCCTTCTGTATATTTTGTTACTAGGTTTATTACACATGAACGAATGAATGAAATTCTTCTCATCGTGATGATATGCGGTACAGTTAGAAAGCTGATACGTGGGTTGACGGGAACTGTGCACCCCACATTTGACAGTCGCAGTAGAAATTGAGGTTAACAATGTGTAACAAATGTGAAGCTTGAAAGGTAACAGGGTGCTTTACAAAATGTAAATCTAGCTCTAAATTTTCATATATACAGTTATCTCTGGAAGTATAGAAAGGTGACGCATAAGTAGCTTTTAAATAAGTATTATTTTACAAATGACGCACAGGTGTGGTATATAAGCAAACACGAGTAACTTCCCTTGTACTCAGTGTCCACACGTAAGCACACACTAGGAGGAGGACCTAAATTGTTGATACACTGCGGATGCGAATCGAATCGGCAAGTACCCGACCACCAACCGACCGACCCAGGCGAAACATGCATGAAACAAAGAAAGCTTCGCTTTAAAGGGACCCTGACCCACTTCTTATCGAAGAGGAGAACTGCATTTCAAGTCAAAGGCTACTTCAGAAATACGTTGCCACAAAAAGTACTTCAATGCGGCAAGCAGAAGCGGAGTTATTGGCAATCAAACACGGCCTTCGTGTTGCTTCCGCTCCTTGTTCAATGGCTTGCACTGCGAAAGCTACGGCGGAGCGTGGAATGCCCACAATGATCTGTCTTCTGTTACCGTGGCACGCAGTTCAAATTTTCTTTTGCATGTTAACGCAGACGCCACTAATTCCGATTTCCGCGCCCACGACGCAGCAAACGTTGCCAAACGCGATTGTGCTCAGGGAGCCGCAGTGCGCTTAGCCAATTGACTCGGGGTGGCACACCGCGACGGCCGTTGCATCTGCGCTACGTAGCAGACCACATCTACATGCAACTGCAGTGCGTATGCCTAAGGCTTGCTGTGTGCACGACATGGCATGAGTACGTGCTGGCGCTCGTACGCTACATTCTGACCAAGCTATATGGTACGGACCGACTTTGTCCTTCACCAGCTTGACCGACGAATGGTAGCCACATTTGCGCATTTTTGAAGCGCTATATCCATTAGTCTGCCAAGGCGTCTAACCAGGAACGACGCTGGTAAGTGGTGTGAGCGAGCGCGCGCTGGCAAACGTGCGTGTGGGCTAACCTTAAGTCTCGCGTGGTGCGAAGCCACGCGAAACACAATGCCTACACGGGCGGCAACGGCCGAGCGTGAGCAGACGATAGTCGGCCTCTTCCAGAAGTCCGTAATTATTATCGAAATTCGAAAGCAAATGTTCCTTTACTACAGCCAGTTCATTAAACTGAGTCTATAAATACGCACAGTAACACTAATAAGAAGCGCACTGGTCCAAACACTCTTCCTTAGTGATGTCAACTATTGGCCAATAGCAGCCGCTTATGGTAATCTCCTCTATTACGAAATAAAGCGCCCGAAAAAGAGTGCACAGACTCCTGTTGAAAAGAGAGAGCTTGAAAAGAAAAAAATGCGCCTCCATTCCACACTGCGAAAGCGGATATACAGGGAAGGTGTTGCCACCGCGGGCACGGACTTTCCTGACCAGTCTTCCTGCGACTCAGCGCTCAGAAGCAGCGAGCTCATCGGGCAGCTAAAGGCTGTCCAGAGGGCCCGGGCCGAATTGATTTAATTATTTCTCGTCAGGACCCACATAAAGTTCGCACTCACTCACCCACTGTTGCCCATGTTAGACAAGCACCACCACCACAACCGACTACATTACGCGCGCGCACACTTCCGAGGAAGTGCAGCATGCATCCTGATTGGGCCCGTAGTCAAGCGCAAGTGCCTTATTGAACTAAGTGAATTTTTTCAAAGTGCATTGCGTCCGACTTACACAAGCTGCAGTCTTAGTGGCTGGGGCTACTAGGTGGTGGTACTGTTTTTTGCACAGTGCTCCAGAATTTTGATGCAGGGAATTCTTCGTTGTTGATTTTTTTTTCTAGAAATACGTAAGACATTAGGCAATATAATAACAAGAAGTCTAGGGTTTGACGAAAACTCCTCTGGCGAGGAAAGAACATGGCTGAAAATAGCATAGTTGAAAATAACATGGAAACAACATGGCTGAATAATAACAAGAGCTTGGTAGCGCGACCAACCGCCCCGTTTCAAACGGGATGCTCATAGCATACATCCAGTGTTTGCTACAATGTTGATTACGGTCGCATCACATGCTACGTGCAGTAACGCCAACTCTAGGGATTTATCGCTACACGCAGGGATTTTCGGGTCTGCTCAAGGATTTAGCGTCTTTCTCGAAGTGTCTAGGATTTGTTGAACATGCAGTTACCTCGCCATTAACGCCCCTATGTATATTCATAAGCACCTAAGCAGACTTCTTCAAGGTTACTGGAACCAGCTGCTTTTTAACTCTCTACTACTACCAGTGGAGGTTTTACGTGGAGGTGGAGCAGTGCGCACGGAGTAGCGGTCGCTAGAACGATTGGTGCTGTAGTCAGTCACGACTTCTCTCGATTCTGGCATCGTGATAGGTGAGGGTGAAGCAGGGGTCTCTGTTCACTTCACGGCCGTATGGGACTTGTCTTCAAGTGGCCCAGTAATTGAGGCAGTTCTAGTAACATAATAGTGTTTGTGTTGAACCAGAAAGGGCGTTCAGCGCCCTGCCGCCTATTCTTCGTTTCGGAAACCTTTCGGAAACATGTCGTTTCGAAAATGTAAATGGCAAATTATGCCGTATACTTCTAAGAGCTCGACCTTCCTTGTCTTACTTTCTTGAGTTCATGTGTTTTTTGGGCTTTAGGTCAAATGTGAATTCTTACAAACTCGCCCATATTTCAGTTCTTGTAGGCAACTTGTGGAACGAGCGGCAACGAGGTAGTAGAAACGAGTAAAAAGAAACCAGTTTACTTTATCATTCATCAAGACATATAAAGATGTAAACAGAAGCACGCACAATGCTCTGCCGCCCCATGAAGCACAACATGGTCAATGTATAACCGATTTAGGTTTTTTTTTCGAAATCTAGGGATATATGGGTATCAATCAAGGGATGATACAGCATACTGAGTGGGCAACACTGGCTGTGCGAGAGATGCAGCCTACATCCTCATTCTTCTAGGCCCTCAGCCAAGCGCAAATGCCTTATTGAAGTAATTGAAATTTTTTTTCAAATTATGTTGCGTCAGGAAATTCGTCATGTACGACTCACACACAAGCTGCAGAGCTGATGGGTTCGGATTGTAATTTTAATGCACGAGAAAACACAATTATGTTGCATGGAAACTCAAAAAGAAAGCCATTATGCAGCTGTCGTTTGAGGTATGCCTGAGGAGCCGCAGCCGCTAAGCGGTACTACTGTTTTTGAGTAACCACGAACCAACGAAAAAAATTACAGGGTCTTTAAGACTTCTCTTAAGGGCTGATCAGCGATAGTATATTCTTCCTCCGCTTATCATTCGCCTCTTTCTCGTCATTATACTGCTCAATACTAAGTATATTCAGTCATTTGTAATCAATTAAGGTCAATACAAGCCATCGTTAGACAGGTTGGTCATATCATAGTGATTAGTAGTCATTACAAATAATTTCATTCATTATTAGCCATTAGTGATCATTACTAAGCATTTTTAGTCATTTCTAATTGATTGGAGTCGTTACAAGTTGTCGTTAGACATATTAGTCACTTCGTAGTCATTTTTAGTCAATATAAGTCATTTTTACTCATTATTAGTCATTACTGCTCAATAATAAGCATTTTTAGTCATTTGTAATCAATCGTGGGCATTACAATCCATCGTTAGACACATTGGTCTTTTCGTAGCCTTCAGTAGTCATTAGAAGTCATTAGTAGTCATTTTAGTCATTACTACTCATTACTAGACATTTCTAGTCATTTCTAATCAATTGTCATCATTACAAGCCGTCGTTGACATATTGGTCAATTCGGAGTCATTACTAGTCATTATAAGTCATTAGTAGTCATTATTAGTCATTACTAGTCATTAGTAACCTCTACCAATCTGTACTATAACGCTGTCATTCACTAACTGTCACTATCAATTATTTTTCATTCTTTATTGCATCTTTAGTCTGTCTTCAAATGGCGTGATGACGCTTCGGCGGACACTCCAGCGGTCAAGTCTGTTGACACAAATTTCAGCATGAGCCTAGAAAGGCTTTCACCTCTAAAAAAAAAAAACTCTTCACAGCCAACACACAGCGGGAAAACCTTTGCAGGTAGTTGGCCATCCAGCTCAATTTGGGTTTCTTCCAAGAGCAAGCATGCTTCATCGGATTCGCTTGGGCTTCGCCTTCCCTCGACGCTATGCACATTTCATCGGCCATGCGGACAGCCCGAACTGTGAACGCTGCCAAGTGCCCGAGACTGTGCAACATGCGTTTTGGGACTGAGCTCTGTGCGCATCACAGCTTAAGACACCAGCTTCAAGGTTAGGATGGCATTGGAAGGGGAACATTGCCTAAAGATACTACTGCGTCTGCAATGTGTGACCGTACAGTGGCATCAATAGCCACAAGGGCTGCTCTGGTCTATTTGAAGATCACGGGACTCGACACAAGGCTTTAAGGAAAACCACTGTGTTAGTGTCCATATGCATCCCTTCTTCCTGTCGTCATTCTCATCCTTAATCCCTCTTTTCAGTCTCCTTTTCTTGTTTTCCCTGCGCAGAGTAGCAGGCCAGAGCATGCTAGCTCAGACCGAACTCTCGGCCTTTCTAATAAATCATCTCTCTCTCTCTCTCTTTTCAGAAAGTTACCAGCGGGACCAACGGGCTTGTGTAAAACAAGCAGTTATGTTTGACGCGAGCCTGTGTTGACGACAGAAGTTCTTTTTTATTATTTAATCCCGGAAGAAACTGTACAACCTGGACCGAGTGCGAAGGTGGTACGATGTATCGCCGCGTATTGGTAGCGTTCTGCTACGGGGAACGGACTCGGGAATGTGGCCCGATCCCGAAGGCGGAGGTGCAGTTTAACACAACGTCCCAAATCGTAAGCGGCCACGAGGCGAGAAGGTGACACACTGACAGCTTCGCTGCTCGTGACGCAAGAGTATGATTAGGAGCAAGCACGCACACAAGTGATGTAGCTCGTGCTATGTGGGACAGGACGTATACTCGAGCGTCACGTCGAATAAGTGTAATACAGTGGAACGCCTTTACAAACGATGTGTTTGGGGCCTCCTAAATCATTGGTTATACACCGCACAGCTCTCACAAGAGCCGGCACAGAGTTATTCCTTCGTTATACAGGTCGTTCCGTTCCAGTGGCATTCGCTGTAGGGGGGTTCGGCTGTAGCTGGCGTGGGTGTAGGAGATGCGTGCGTGCGGTTTGAACATCGGGCTGCTTTGCCTGCTGCATGAGGGTTTCGATCCCACCACGAATAGATGACAAGTTTGTTCACTCGCAGGCACCCGTATAACTGTCGTATGAACGTAGAGTAAAATATGAAGTATCGCAAGTGCAACGCATCGTACGTCATGTAAACCAAATAGATAAGTAAACAATATGGTGAATTGTGCCTGCTTGGCGCTGGTTTTGACACACATATAAAAGCAATATTAAAGCTACATGCAAACGCATATCACGACATAACGGCAATGAAAGTAATCAGCTGGGTATGGCTATTGGAGTCGAACAATACATGCGCAATCCTACATGTTATTGCTGGTGACCATTGTAGTCACTCTGGTAATCTTTGTACGCCTCTGACAAATGCTTCGTCATTGTATGATTAACGAGAAAATCAGAACAGTCTTCGGAAACGGCTTCAGTAGCAACGGAAGCCTCTTAGCTCAATATCTCCGATGCAAAGTCCTTTAAGAGCACAAGTGCGATGTTTAAGGTGCTATAGGCGAGAATACGTTTCTTGAGAGGCGAAAAAAAATCAGTTCCATTTCCCTCTGTGAAAGTGGATCACCAGCGAAGCTGTGTACAGTGATGACTCTACTCATTTGGTATATGGTGATTACTATACTGATTGAACAAAAGACACATGCACGCGTGACTTCGTGATTCAGAGTCCTTTATTTTATTTTGTTACCATAGTGACCACCGCTTTATGCTCACTGTGGTAGACGGCCATGGGCTTAGCGACGATTCTGGAAAGGTTTTCGGCAAAACGTCAAGTCTATATCTGATCGGTGACGCGTATTTCGGGCATTGAAATGTGCCTAGCATTGAATGCCTAGCCTATCATTCTTGTGTTATTAGGGGTCCCGACGGACATCGCGCGTACGCTTGGCTTTGGTCAGCCCGCTCGTTGTCGGCGTTCTCCTTCCGCAGCCGCTGTGCCCATTCTTGTTTCTGTTCGCGAAGGTCACTTTCACGGGCAACGCTGCTGTTCTTCGTCGGACAGAAGGCGGCTACGCTACGACCCAGGCCCGTCGACGCATCCGCGCTCGCTGTTAACGGCTTCCCGCCGCCTTCGCGCCCATTCCGGCTTCTGCTCACGCCGTCACTGCTCTCGCAGGGCATGCTGTACTTCCTGGGTACGTACAATACGCGTCCTACCAACCATAGCACGGCCAGAAAGCAACTGCTGGTAACGGCGCTTGGCAATGTTGATGTCACATCAAAGAGGCCACACTCAATGTCGGACTATAAAGGCGCCTTTATCGTTTATAGTCCAATGTTGTCGGAGCGCAGGCGAGCATCGCTCGACGCCGGTCGCGTCGGAATGCTGTCGATTCTTTGGTCGACGTGAACCTCTTCTACGCGCGCAGAAGAAATATATATATATATATATATATATATATATATATATATATATATATATATATATATATATATATATATATATATATATATATATATATATATATATATATATATGTCGTAGCCTACCCTTATTTCGAAGAAGAAAACTACCAGGAGTCCTTCGTTTTGCCTAAAAAACGAGAAGGTCAAAGCCTTGTAAAGCCTACCCTAATTCACCTTCCGATATCTCAATCCTCCTTAATTCGTCCTAATCTATCTTAATCCCCTTTAATTCCCCCTATTCCTTCATCCACCCTAATCCGCCTTAATCTTCATTCGTCTATGTAATCCACCTTAATCGACCTTCGTCCATCTTATACCACCCTAACTCTCCTTCGTGCACCTTAATCCACCCTAATCCACCTTATTTCTCCTTAATACACCTTAATGTGGCTTAAACGACGTTATTCTATCTTAGTGCCACTAATTCACTTTAGTCCAATCACTAATCAATCGTCAGTTATCTTTGGTAATCATTATTCATCTGTTATACACGGCGGGACATGCTTTGGTAAGCTTCTGCCTTTCCTAGGCTCGCGTAATATTTTCTGCACCTCACAACACGGCCTTGAAACACATGGTTGTTCGACTGGTGACCTTCATCCCCCGAAACAGAGGTGGGCCGATCCGGCGTTCCCCGAGCTCAGAGGTAGAGGACAAGCGCGCAAGCCTTTGAGCGCGAGGTCACGGGTTCGAATCCCGGCCGCGGCGGCCGCATTTCGATGGGGTCGAAATGCGAAAACACCCGTGTACTAAGATTTAGGGGCACGTTAAAGAACCCCAGGCGGTCGGAATTTCCGGAGTCCTCCACTACGGCGTGCCTCATAATCAGAAAGTGGTTTTGGCACGTTAAACCCCATAATTTTTTAAAGCGCACAAGCGAACCTGTGACTCGCTCTCGGAGGAGCAAATGGCAGATGCGAAACCACGTGACTACTGCGAATGTCCGACGTTTCCAAAGCTCCCAGCGCTGCTGGTAAAACCGGCGTACAGGCCGCTGGGAGGAGCGTTCGTCGGGACGCCAGCATGCAATGGCCTAGGTTGCCTAGGTTACGGTGGACCGTCGCCGATTGCGATGACCCTATGTTATTATGACGTTGTGAGAAACGCTCTCAATATCGACGGCTGCTCAGACGACAAGGCTCGGAGCTTCTCAGAGCCTTCGAAGATGAAAGGGAGCGAACTGGAAGAACCAGCCGAATGCAATGCACGCAAGCCCTATAAACCAGTCGAAGGCAACGCATCGCTTTAATGGATCGTGCCCTTCTAAACACCGATATTGAGCACGTAGGCCTTGGTTAAAAGAAAAAAAAACACTGCTTACGTGATCGAGCATCTGCTGAAAACTGCAACGGCAGACCTTTTAATTATGACAGTGGCACCAAAGGATCTGCTGTTCGAGGTGTAATATTGCTACGGCACAATATGCGCGATCACGAAAGGCCAGCAGTGTGAAGACGACGACGACGATTAGAAGCTAGCGCGGGCTGTTGCCTCTTGGCCAAGCGCAGCGTATTTTCCTTGTAAATATATTTGTACATAGCTTTTCGTCTGCGTCTTCCTACGTAACATATCTGGTGGAGGTGGACGTTCCCTGTACCTCGTCACGGAGCTTCGCAGTGGACGGTACGTCGAGCCTTCCTTCATGGCTCCCGGCGACGACAACCCGACTCCGCCGGCTCCGACACCTGCTGCCACTTCGACGACCTACATCACTCTCCCCGCTCCCCGTGATCCTGGCGTATTCTCGGGCCAAGATGGGGAAGACGTCGATGACTGGATCAGCCTGTATGAACACGTCAGCCGCAATAACCGGTGGGACCCTACTATTATGCTCGCCAACGTAGTCTTTTACCTCGGTGGCACACCTCGAGTTTGGTATCGCACGCACGAAGATGAGCTCACCAGTTGGGATTCACTTAAGACACAGCTTCGAGACTTGTTCGGCAACCCCTACGGTCAACAACTTGCCGCGCAGAAGGCGCTTTCCGGCCGTGTGCAGACGTCAACAGAGCCCTATGTCACGTACATTCAGGACGTCTTGGCTCTGTGCCGCAAAGTTGACACCCACATGACTGAGTCAGACAAGGTTTCCCACATCCTCAAAGGCATTGCCGATGACGCCTTCAACTTGCTCGTTTGCAACAACGTAGCGACGGTGGATGCTGTTATAAGAGAGTGCCGCCGCCTGGAACTCGCCAAAAGCCGACGTATTGACCAGCAGTTTGCCCGTCTGCCCAACACCCCAGCGACATCTTCCTGTGCCGACGCTCCTCGTCCCAACAACACTGCCGATGTTACCAGGATAGTCCGGCGTGAGATCGAGGCCGCCTATCCGGCTGCCTTCGACTCCAGTCCCACCAACACATCTGCAGTCACGGTCTCACTGATCCAGGCAGTTGTCCGCCAGGAGTTTGAAAACATGGGTCTTCACACCATCTGCTCGGCCCATCGCCCTAATACCCGCCCGGCTTCTTCGATTTCGCCCCGTCCCGCATCTTCTTACCCACCACGTTTCCGCAACCCATCTGAATGGCGCACTGCTGACGACAAGCCTATTTGTTTCCACTGCCATCGAATCGGGCACATTTCTCGGCACTGTCGTAGTCGCTGGAGTTCCCCGAGCCGGCCTACTTATACTGCCTACTCTCGCCCCTCAGGTGGCCCTTCTCGTCCCTATGCCGCACGCTCCGATAATGCCGCCACTGATTCTCCTGCAACGAACCGCCCCTATTCTCGTTCGCCTTCGCCCCAACGACGACAATCTCGCTCTCCCCAGCCCCGTCGCTCCTATTCGCCGACTCCCTTCGGACGCCGCTCCCAGCCGGAAAACTAGACGATGCAGCGCCTCGAGGTGACGCTGCATTGCTCCCTACGCCGCCAAATCCTCTACTGACTTTGCCCACTCATCTGAACCTTCTTGACGTGCAAGTCGACGGTGTTTCTGTGTCTGCTCTCATAGACACTGGGGCGCATTTGTCCGTAATGAGCGCTGACCTTCGTAACCGGCTCAAGAAAATTATCACGCCCGCCACGACGCCTGTTGTCCGTGTCGCCGATGGCGGAACAGCCCCCGTAATTGGTATGTGTACCGCCCGCGTCTCCTTCGCCGATCGCTCAACAATCGTGCTATTCACAGTCATCGCCCACTGTCCCCACGACATCATCCTCGGCTTAGACTTCCTTTCCGCACATTCTGCTCTCATCGATTGTTCCGCCAGTACTCTCCGCCTTGACCTGCCTGTTCTGGATCCTGCTGAACCACACCCCAGTCGCCTCAGTTCCGCCGACTTCGTTCGCTTGCCACCTTCGGCACTGACCTACGTTGACCTAGTGTCATCCCCACCAGTCCCCGACGGTCACTACATCGCGGCTCCTATGCAAGACGTCCTCCTTACACATGGGATCACAGTACCCCATACAGTTTTATCTATTACGGCGAATTGCGTCTGCCTGCCAGTGGTCACCTTTGGCTTGACGACACAAGTGCTGCCACGTGGGATGTCTTTGGCCCAGCTTTGTTCATTCGAGGATCACTCAGTAGCATCCATTGCAGTAGACGACACTTCATCCGATACTCCTCTACCATCGCAGTCGGCAAATTGTACCATCGCTGACTTACGGAAAATGATTGCCCCCGACTTGCCCTCCGAGCACGCTCGTGAACTCTACCGCGTTCTGTTTTCCTACCACGATATTTTTGACTTTAACGATCGTCCTTTAGCCCAAACTACAGCTGTCAAACATCGCATTAATACCGGCGATGCCCCTCCTATTCATCGCCGCCCGTATCGAGTGTCACCAGCTGAGCGTCAAGTTATTCACGCAGAAGTTCGCAAAATGCTTGCCAAGAACATTATTGAACCATCATACAGTCCATGGGCGTCACCTGTAGTACTGGTCAAAAAGAAGGATGGCTCATGGCGCTTTTGCGTGGATTATCGGCACCTTAACAGGGTTACCAAAAAGGACGTGTATCCCCTACCTCGGATTGATGACGCCCTTGACTGCCTCCACGGTGCTCGCTATTTCTCTTCTATTGACCTTCGCTCCGGCTACTGGCAGATTGCCGTGGACGATCTCGACCGCGAGAAGACTGCTTTTGTCACACCCGACGGTCTTTATCAATTCAAAGTGATGCCGTTCGGTCTATGTAACGCCCCTGCCACTTTTGAACGCATGATGGACTCCCTTCTTCACGGTTTCAAATGGTCCACGTGCCTGTGCTACTTGGACGACGTTATCGTATTCTCCCCAACGTTCGCTACGCACCTCGAGCGCCTCTCAGCAGTCCTGGACGTTTTTCGGCGAGCCGGTCTGCAACTCAACGCATCGAAGTGCCAATTCGGCCGTCGCCAGATTACCGTCCTTGGACATCTCGTTGACGCGAACGGAGTGCAACCGGACCCAGGCAAGATCCATGCTGTTACGCACTTCCCTGTTCCGAAGTGTGTCAAGGATGTGCGCAGCTTCATCGGCCTTTGTTCGTACTTCCGCCGTTTCGTGAGAAATTTCGCCGCCATAGCACGACCACTAACCGACCTTTTGAAAAAAGACGCTCCTTTCCAGTGGGGCGATAACGAGGCCTCTGCATTCTCTCATCTAATCGACATTCTCACAACGCCTCCCGTTTTGGCCCATTTCGATCCTTCTGCGCCTACCGAAGTCCGTACTGATGCCAGCGGTCACGGAATTGGAGCAGTACTGGCACAACGCCAGCGTGGCCACGACCGTGTTATCGCTTACGCCAGCAGGCTCCTCTCACCCGCGGAGCGCAACTATTCCATCACTGAGCGTGAGTGTCTGGCCCTAGTTTGGGCGGTTGCGAAATTCCGCCCATACTTATATGGCCGATCCTTTTCCGTTGTCACAGACCATCACGCGCTTTGCTGGTTATGCTCACTGAAAGATCCTACAGGAAGACTTGGTCGCTGGGCCTTACGCCTCCAAGAATATTCGTATACTGTCACCTATAAATCTGGCCGACTACACAAGGACGCTGACTGCCTGTCTCGCTACCCGGTCGACGAGCCTGACGACGCCGATAGTAGTAGCGCCAACGGCATTTTCTCTGTCTCTGCCTTCGGTAACATCGCCGATGAGCAGTACCGAGACCTATCGCTGCGAGCACTTATCGAGCGTCTGCGCTCTACACCTACCGACGCATCCGTTCGCCGATATGTCCTCCAGGGTGGCATTCTGTATCGAAGGAACTTCCTCCCTGACGGCTCTGACCTTCTTCTTGTCGTGCCAAAACAGCTACGACAGACTGTGCTCTTTGAGATGCATGACGCACCCACTTCAGGACATCTTGGGGTAACCCGCACGTACGACCGCGTCCGCCGCCGCTTCTATTGGCCTGGTCTCGCTCGCTCCGTTCGACGCTATGTTGCTGCCTGTGATCCCTGCCAGCGTCGGAAGACACCTCAGGTGCTACCTGCCGGTCATCTCCAGCCGATCACCGTCCCTGTGGAACCGTTCTTTCGTGTTGGATTAGACCTGCTCGGTCCCTTTCCCACGTCATCTTCTGGGAACAAATGGGTAGCCGTCGCGACTGATTACGCCACCCGATACGCTATCACTCGGGCTCTCCCTACCAGCTGCGCCACTGACGTCGCGGACTTTCTCTTGCGTGACATTATCTTGCTTCATGGCGCCCCGCGACAGCTGCTGACTGACCGTGGTCGAAACTTCCTCTCGAAAGTTATCGCTGACATTGTGCGTTCCTGCTCCATTCAACACAAACTGACTACTTCATACCATCCTCAAACCAATGGCCTGACAGAGCGGTTAAACCGTACTCTTACCGATATGCTGGCCAAGTACGTTTCCAAGGACCACCACGACTGGGACATTGCCCTTCCTTACGTAACATTTGCGTACAATTCTTCCCGGCACGACACCGCCGGATTTTCTCCCTTTTATCTACTGTACGGTCGCGAACCTACCTTGCCCCTAGACACGGCACTTCCTCCTGCTGCGGTCTCAACAAGCGAGTATGCGCGCGATGCCATCGCCCTCGCTGACCATGCACGCCAGCTTGCCCGTGCTCGACTGACGGCCTCACAGACCACTCAGCAGTGTCAGTACAACGCCCGCCATCGTGACGTACAGTTTTCACCTGGTGCGCTCGTGCTCCTGTGGTCGCCCTCTCGTCACGTCGGACTTTCAGAGAAGCTCCTTTCGCGATACACAGGGCCCTACCGCGTGCTGCGCCAGGTGACGCCTGTGACTTACGAAATTGCTCCTGTGGCCTCAACCTCGTCCTCTCCTGTGGCATCTAGTGATGTCGTACACGTCAGTAGGCTCAAGGCCTACTACACTGCTTCCGAGTCCGATCTTTAGTCGCTCCGGGACAGCGCTTTTGCAGCCGGGGGTAGTGCTACGGCACAATATGCGCGATCACGAAAGGCCAGCAGTGTGAAGACGACGACGACGATTAGAAGCTAGCGCGGGCTGTTGCCTCTTGGCCAAGCGCAGCGTATTTTCCTTGTAAATATATTTGTACATAGCTTTTCGTCTGCGTCTTCCTACGTAACAATATGATCAGTTATTATAAGGCACTAGACACAGTCTAGTTGCACTGGCAGTACACGAACGCTGATCGCGCGCACAGCGGACACAAGAGCGCCTTCTTCATCCTCCTCTTCACTAAAATGGCCCCCGGGAGAGAAGAGGAGCCATCCTGGCGACTTACGGCGTAGGTAAGATGAGGGGATCATAGTGCGGCTTAATTCGGTTTACATGAACCGTGTCACGCCCGGGATGCCTAAGGTCGGGTGAAGGCGTCACAGGTTCCACAACGTAGGTGACAGCGGAGGTACGGTCTATGACGCGGTAGGGGCCATCATAGCGTGCAAGTAGTTTGTTTGAAAGGCTAGGGCTGTGAGGCGAGACCCACAACCAAACAAGGCAACCAGTCGGGAAAACTGGTGTAAGCGCCCCACTGTCACGTCGCAGCTTTTGGCGACCTTGAGCAGTGGTCGTAAGGGTTCGCGCGAACTGCCTACAGTCCTCGGCGTGTTTGGCGGCTTCGGACACGGGCGTGCATTCGGAAGCGTCGGGTCGGTATGGGAGCAGTGTGTCCATAGTACACGAGCGCTCTCGTCCATACAGCAGAAAAAAAGGGCGAAAAGCCAGTGGTAGCTTGTGTGGCCATAGCATACGTGACGAGCGGTAAAACAGTGTCCCAGTTACTGTGGTCCGAGGCGACGTGCATAGTCAACATGTCACCGAGTAGGCGGTTGAAACTCTCTGTCAAGCCGTTAGTTTGCGGGTTGTAGGCTGTAGACTTGCGGTGAACGATGCTGCATTCAGCGAGAATGGCCTGGATTACGTCGGACAAGAAGACACGTCCCCTGTGGCTGAGCAGTTCGCGGGGTGCGCCATGTCGAAGAACGAAGTTCCGCAAGATGAAAAACGCAACTTCGCGCGCAGAGGCTGCCGGGAGTGCGGCAGTCTCGGCGTAGCGCGTCAAGTGGTCGACACCTACAATTATCCATCGGTTACCCGAGGAGCTGCAGGGAAGTGGCCCGTATAGGTCTATGCCGACGAGATCCGAGTCGAGGTAGGGCAGCGGCTGTAGCTCACCAGGAGGGCGCTATGGAATTTTACGCCGTTGGCACGCCGTGCAAGCGCGTACGTACTGGCGCACAAAGTGATGCATGCCGTGCTAGTAGAAACGCTGCCTTTGCCGAGTATACGTTTTCAGAACACCGGCGTGACCATTATGAGGAGCAGCATGAAAATAAGCGCATATGTCAGAACGCATGAGTCATGGTATCACCAGGAGCCATTTGCGACCATCAGGCAAATAATTTCTGCGGTAAAGGACGTTGTCGCGTACAGTAAAGTGAGCGGCTTGGCGACGACGTGTCCGAGAAGAGGGTGTGGCGGATGGGTCGTGGAGGAAATTCAGCATAGTTGAAAGCAGGGGATCCTTACGCTGCTCGTCCGGCATATCAGCGACGTTGAAGGCTGAAATGGATGCGAAGAGCGGAGACACTGAAGCCACATCAGAAGGTAGCGGTGATCGGGAAAGCGCATCGGCGTCAGAGTGATTTGTGCCCGATCGGTAGACAACGCGGATGTCATATCCTTGTAAGCGAAGTGCCCATCTGCCTAGGCGACCTGACGGATCCTTGAACGAGGACAGCCAGCAAAGTGAATGGTAGTCGGTGACAATGTCAAAAGGATGACCATATAGGTATGGACGAAATTTGACGAGAGCCCAAATAATGGCCAAGCACTCCTTTTCTGTTACTGAGTAGTTGGCTTCTGCCTTCTTTAGAGTGCGGTTCGCATACACGACGACGTAGTCATCATAGCTGTCTTTCCATTGTGCGAGGACTGCACCAAGTCCGATGCCGCTGGCATCCGTATGTACCTCTGTAGGCGCTGTGGGATCGTAGTGTCGAAGAATCGGTGGTGAAGTAAGTAGGCGACGTAGTTGCTTGAAGATTTCGTCACAGGAAGTTGACCAAGCGGAGATGCCGTTGGTAGCGGTAAGAAAATTGGTCAGTAGTGCGATGATAGTCGCAAAATTGCACACAAAACACCGAAAGTAAGATCAGATCCCTATAAAGCTGCGGAGCGCCTTAAGAGTATTGGGCATCGGAAACTCTGCGACCGCGCGAAGCTTGGCTGGGTCAGGAAGCACACCGTCCTTCGATACAACGTGACCGAATATTGTTAACTTGCGAGCAGCAAAACGGCACTTTTTGATGTTAAGTTGGAGGCCAGCAGAGGGGAGGCAGGTCAGTATCTCACGCAGCCGCACGAGGTGCATCGGGAAATCTGGCGAAAACACCCCGATATCATCAAGGTAGCACAGACATGTTTTCCACTTGTAGTTGCGAAGGATGGTGTCCATCATACGCTCGAAAGTAGCGGGCGCGTTGCAGGGCCCGAATTGCATTACACTAAATTCGTACAAGCCATCGGGCGTGATGAAAGCTGTCTTCTCACAGTCATCTTCTGCCACCGGTACTTGCCAATAGCCGGAGCGAAGACCAAAGATGAAAAGTACTCCGCGCCTTGTAAGGAGTCGAGGGCGTCACCTATCCGAGGCAGCGGATAGACATCTTTACGAGTGAGCTTATTGAGTCGACGGTAATTCACACAGAAGCGTATTGACCCGTCCTTCTTGCGTACTAATACTACAGGAGACGCCCAAGGACTGTGGGAAGGGTGAATGACGCCACGGTGCAGCATGTCGTCGACCTGCTCGTTAATGATCCGACGCGTGGCTGCCGACACGTGGTATGGTGGCTGGCGTGAAGGAGGATGGGAACCAGTGTGGATGCTGTGAGTGACGGTTGCCGTACGCCCCAGAGATTATTAATATTATTATTTGTTTTTAACACATATACACATATACACAGTTAACAGGAAAGGGAAAGCGAGGAGCTGGCTGGCCACTGCCACCGGAAGGGGCACAACGCCTGCCTACTCTTCAGAAGGGAGGTGACAGCAACACAGGGATGTTTGTTCGCAATCAAACGACGAGGGAAAATTCTGAAGAGGCGCGGGGACTTGCCGGCGATGCGGAGGCGGCAGATCGACGTCTACGACAGATTCAAGAACGTCTGACGACGACGACGACGACGACGACGACGACGACAATGATGATGATGACGTGCACAGCATGGCAGAAGTGAGGGCGTCGAGTTCATAACAGGCCATGTCGTCGGAAGCATCGAGAATGTGAAGCGGGTTAAGGGGCTGAACACGACCTAGTCATTCGCCGAGCAGTAACGTCACAGGGTAGTTAGACGGGATACACATAAGCATTGATGCTAATACAGATACAGTGGTGAGGACGGCAAACGGGAGTGGTAGGGCCTTGCGACGTAGAAAAATAGGCAATGGTGTAAAAAGTACTGTAGGCTTTGGCGCGGTAGAGCAAGAGACGGGCACAAGCACACACATTTCGGGTGCTATGTCCATATCGGACACAATAGTGAGCATGGAGGCTTTTTCTTCATAGGGGTCAGGCAGTGGGGCATCGGCAAGTGGGAAAAGTGCCACCTCGGCCCAGGCACAGTCGATGATGGCACGATGGTGAGAATGGAAGTCCCAGCCGAGAATGATGTCATGTGAACATGAAGACAACATGATAAATTCAACAACATAGACAATGCCGTCGATGACCACCCTTGCAGTACATTGAGCAAGCGGGGCTATATGCTGCGCAGTCGCGGTGCTTAGAAGCACACCAGACAACGGCGTTGTGACCTTGTGGAGGTTACGTCAAAACTTTTAGTCGATAACAGAAACTGCAGTCCCAGTATCAATAAGCGCAATTGCGGTGGTTCCTTCGAACAAAACGTCCAACAAGTTGCGTGGCGACTGTGCCGGCCTTGTAGAAGTCGTGAAGCTTGCAGTTCGTGCCTGCGGAACTGCAGCAACTAGTTTCCCTCGCTAGGTGACTGGCGGAGGCGTAAGGGGGAAAGTGAGCAACGACGTGGGGATGGCGAACGATGGGTGCCGACAGGGCGTCGAGAACTCTGGGTCGGGAAGCATCGCATGCCCGGTAGTATCGTGAGAATAGGCATATCCAGGTGCTGCGACAGCAGCGTTAGCAGGTGGCATGTGACGATGGCAGAAGCGCGCAACGTGACCGGCGACACCGCAAGCCAAGCATATGGGTCGGTTGTCGCGTATGCGCCAAGGGGCCTGAACTGGGCGTCAAGACGGAATGGGAGGCGACGCGGGAGGAGGTGCAGCTTGAAGTCGCCTTGGCGCCGGAAACGCGAACGTCGGCGCCACTTCCGTTCGAATCGATAATCGTTGTGCCATCTTATGCCGCTGTCAACACCGAGCGAGAGGATAAATTTAGCTCCGATCGCGGTTCGCGAGGCGCGACAACGGTGCCATCTATCGACGCGACCCACGATGATTGAGTGAGGGTCTCTTTGGTCTACACAACTACATAGTAACGCGCATGCGTAGTAAAACTGCATATATGTAGGCGATAGTACTGTCAAGTTGTAGTGACGGTGAAAAACCCAGAAGCAAATATTTTAATCACGAATTACAATCTTTGCAAATCTTTGAATTGGGCGTGGCTGGGCCTATAAAAGCAAGTCACACTTAACGACAACAACAGCGGCGAGCACCAACGACGATCGTCTAAATCTGATGTGCGAATCAAACGGGTCGCTTATTTATACATGGCTCAATGAACCTTCCGGCGTAATCGTTGGTGCTCGGGTAAGTTCTAGAATGCAAACCAGTATTCCCGTAGCCCAAATAATTTGATTACTAGAAGCTCGGCGAACACATAGGTAACAGATAGAACCAAGATAACATTGGAGACATTTCCAGTATAAAAACACGCGTCTTGCCGAGAGCGACAACCTTTAACGTTTGTGAGGCGGTGAAATGCGGTCACCGGATAAAAAACAGACTATAGGTGTTTTCAGCTATCGCTGAAAAACCTTGAAAAGCCTACCGTAACTCACCTTAATCCACATTAATCCTCATTATTCCACCTTAAAGCAGCCTAATCCTGCTTACTACGCAATATTTCACAATAATCCGCATTATTGTCCCCTAATCCACCTATTGCACCTTAATCCAACCTACTCCACCCTAACCCTCATTCATTTGCATTAATCGACCTTAATACGGATTAATCCAACCTAATCCTCCTTAATTCACCTTAACCAACCCTAATCCACCTTATTCCAATCACTAATGCATCAATTATTAACTTTGCTAATCATTAATCATTTCTTATACAAGGCTGGACGTGCTTTGGTCCGCTTCTGGCCTTCATTGGTCACGTGATAATTTCTGTTCATCACAATGCGACCTTGAAACATAGAGTCCTAAGGCTTTCGCCTTAAAGAAGTGTTTGTGTCGAAAGACTGTATTAGTATAGCGTAAAATGCTTGCGGGTAGCGTTATGGCGTTCCGCACGCTAAACATTTGCCGCACGCTATTCGATAGAGCTTTAGTATAGCGTAAAACAACGAAGCGCCGACAACTGCAGAAATTGTCCGCACCATCTAGGTGAGCGTACTCAACACTTTTAAGCTGATTGGCTCGCCATCTATCTGCCTTGATGCGTTTCCTTTCTTTAACACTGCGAGCCCGGTACTTTCCAGTAACGAACGGCACGCGCGTTATCAGCATAGAACAGTTTACACCCTTTGGAGTGCCCCTTCTGATAACGCGCGTGCCGTTCGTCCCTGGAAAGTTCTGGGCTCGCAGCGTTAAAGAAAGGAAACGCATCAAGGCAGATAACGATTATCGTTGTGTGGCAGAAGGGGCAAGCCAAAGGGTGTAACTTTGCCTAAGAGTGTAAGGATGCTGAACGACCTTAGAAATTGGATGCGCTATGCGCTCACAACTAGGCCTTCAGGTGAGCTTAGATGAAATGAAAGCTCATTTCAGTAGTTACTGGCGATCAAGTGGCGATCAACGAGAGTGAGTGCGTAGCCGTCACGAGAATTCACGGTGAAGCGGGATCCGTGAGTGCCGCCATGATTCCGCGTCCGTGCTTTGCGAGCGTTAGCGTCTCCCGCTAAATTCTGAAAATAGCGGAGGCACGCTATACGCAAAGCTCCTATAGCTTCCTGCACACGCGCAGTGTGGCTTAACGTATAGCGTGATGCAACTTACGCTATGCTAAACCTGTCTAATAGTATTACTAGGGAACCAAGACATCACGTTTTCGTTACATGCGGTTCCAGCAAGCGACCCCCCTTATGCTGACCTACCCGTAGATGTATTGCGGCTAAGCATGTTGTTTCAGGCATATTTTCATTGCTTTTGGAGCGGTTATTTTAAAGCATGGGAAGGAATGTTGAAAAATTTTTTCGCTACATAGATATATTGCTGTTTTTTTATAACACAAATGATATATGTAGAAGAAATTTGCCGTCTACCTTGACCATGTTCGGGGGCTTTTCGATATGTCGTTTGGTAGCAGTCTCCTAAAGCACGGCTCCATTGCCGCGATTGTGCCCATGCGAGTGTCACCGCCATGATATCTGATTGCACATGTGGTTTCAGCAAGCGACCCACCTTATGATGACCTACTGATAGGTGCTTTGCGGCGAAACATGTAGTTTCAGGCATATTTACTTTCATACGAAGCTGTTATTTTAAAGGATGTAAAGCAATATTAAAGCGTATTATCCCGGCATTATTATATTCATGTTTTTTGATAATGCAAACTATATATGAAGACCAATCAACTATTCGCACCACGTTCGGGGGATCTTCGAACATCTCGTTTGGTAGCAGTCTCTATAAACCTGGCTCCATAAGCAATTCTGTGTGTACTTCCGAGTTGAGTAGTTATTGGAAAACCGAATTCTGCGCATTTTATGCTATGGTAGTTGGTGAACCAGGATAGTGCGACCAACCAACCCTTCCCCTACCTGTAAACGGGGGTAAGTGAAGCTTGTCCTGTGCGCACTTGACTATCACGATTAAGTAATCCACAGGTAAAGGTGACGGATTGCTTCGGCCTCACGCTCCCTCCCCTCGAGATCTTCTCGTTGCTGTCGGATTGCCTGGTCTAGAGCGGCTCTAACGGCTCGACCGTCGTGCCCTTTCACCGGCAAGTTCTCGCCGCCGCTCGTCAAAAACATCCCGTTCCTAGTGGGAACTCACAACTTGTGGCCGTCCCATCCGCTTTCCGAGACTGAACTGAACGGACACGAAGCCGGCGCAGCGCGCGAGAAACCACTTCCCGCTCTTTTCCTCCCCGGCGGAAGCGAAAGGGCTGTGATTAGACGCGCGCGCCTATGCAGCAGGAGTAGTTGGTAATGACACGCTCCGGTGCCGGCGCAGCTGTCGACTCACGAATCCGCCCTTTCCCGCAGCTGCTCTGCTCTAGGAGCACTGGGCTTTCTTGCGGGGCCATAACAACGCCACTCCTGAGCCAATACAAGCTTCGTTTAAAAACTATTTCTCACATGTATGCCAAACATGCGAACAGCTACGCCAAAGCGAAGCGGTATAAGCGACTTCTCGTATTCTTCACAAGTGCTAAGCACCTCTTAGTAGCTATTATGGCGATTCTACATCTGACGCCGCCTGCGCGTTGTCACCGACGCCATGGCCATACTGTCGCTTAGGGGTTCCGACGAAGGCCATATTGCTGAACAATGCCAGCAGCTTCCACTGCCGCAGCCACACAATTTCCTAGATTACTTCCAACGAGAATGCGGTGTAAGGCGACGGCAGAAGCACCAATTACGGATTACTGGGGAAAAAACAACCTCCCAATAATGTCGTTCTATATTGCAGCGAGGTATGCGCAAGGTAAGTGTTCTTTCATCACATATAAGAAATAAGTTTGAAAGTCAACTCAGAAACGGTTGTCACACAAGCTGCCTCGGTAGCATCATGGTGTCAACTTCCACCGCCGTTGAGCATTACTGCGCAGTCGTCGTCACATAGTCATCCTCATTCCGTCGTCGTGCCCAGATGTGCGAAGCTGCGGTGAGGATGACGCAATGACCGCAACGGAATGACGAGGACAGCGTGAGGACGAAGGCATGACGACAATTGAATCGCTACAACGAAATGCCGGCCATAGAACTACTACGATAAAATGACGGCGTCATTGACCACGGCGCAATGTCTATTGATGGAACATGCCGACGTGATGGTGAAGATAGGCCACCGCATTGGCAGCTACAGCGGGAAAACGGCGGAAGGATGGCGATGACATGACAACGAAGGAAAGAGGATGAAGGCAAAACTCGGGGCTCTTAGGAAAACTGGCGGTCATGCATTATTCTATCAAGATTATAAAGGCAGATTCGTTGGCCCATAACGTCACAGTATTGTTACGTCTCAGCACGACCATAGGCGATAATTTGATGTTTGCCACGAGACAACCTACACCCATCCATCAGTGCCTATCAAGAAGTCAATGCAGCTTTGACACCTACTGCTGACGGGTCCACAAAAGGCACCCTCCCCACCACTACCTGTGCCAACCTTGGATTAAAAGGGTGCTATCCTGCCACATATTCCATGCCATCGGATGGCGGGATGCTTCGCAGTTGGTGTGCTTCAGAACGCAGCGATAGCATGGCCTTGGTATCGCAACCGATTTGACGATTGTGATTGTTTGCGATACCTTCGTCAGATTCCCTAATCGATTCGCCTTGGGAAGACGACGGTATTAGAAGGCGATATTTCATACACTGGGGGCCGATGACTCATGATGTGAACTCGGACGATTAACATGGTCTTTGCATGGAGTGGGCTTCCCTAATTGTTGTCATTTCACTAATGGCAAATAAACGCATGTTCCTTCATTTTCCTACTGGGCATACTCGGACGATTATCATGCTTCTGCATGGAGTGACCTTCTGTCATTTGTGGGGATGCGTGACTCTCACGCGTCCCTTGATATCTTGTTTTCCCGCATAGCTCCTGTCTTCGGCAGTGCGGCTTCGCCGCGTGGCCTGGCGCCCGCGGCGGTCGGAGTGGTTGAGGCGCAGTGCGAGAGATGGCGCGAGTGTAGCGCTGCTAGCGCCGCCTCACGGCAGGGTTACTTGGGGGTGCGGGTAAGATAAGGGGCTCTCTTTGGCGGTGGATCGGCGAGTGCTGCGGACGTCCCGCGCGCGCGCCGATGCATGCTTCTGTGAGACCGCCTCGCGTGGCCTGCCTTCGAACGCGCCACCGTTCGCGTGACCGTACGCGCGAACGACCATGCGTTGAGATACAGCATGGGGCGAACATATTCGCTGGCTATCCGGTCGCGGTGAGTCGGACTTCTAGATTTGTCGCGCGCCCATCGGCATGTTTTGTGGATAGCAACTCGGTTAGCAGGCATTGGTCTATGAAAGGTGCAATAAATGCCCTTGTGATTGTTTGCACTACTGTGTTGTCGTTCCTTTGTCCCAAGAGTATGGGTGTGAGAACCCCACACATTGCAATCATTAACTAATGTTATATAAACCCCCTTTCCTTCATTGTCCTATTGGACACATTCTTCGATGGACAACGTGGATTCCATGCCCTAAAGCCCCCTCGCGCCGCAACAGTATACATTCCCGACCACCCAGGAATGCATGTTGTCTGCCGCAATGGCAGAGCGAAAAAAAGAAGAAATAAAAAATAAATATATTTTCGCTAGCGCGAATGGTCGCGGCAGATGCTATCCTTATTGTATCCAGTATGTTGCAGTGAAACACATTCCGATTCATTAAGGCGAAGGTCTTACGCTGCTCGAGGCGCAATGGCCTTAAAGAAAACGCTACGAAATGCTCTGACGTTAACCAGATGAGGTGTCCGGATGGCTAATCTGCAGAAGGGAATGGGGTAAGGGCCGAAAAGACAAGAGAACAAGAGGAGATTTAAAAGATACTACGAAGTAATGATAACGGTGTCATGAAGCCGATGAAATTATGCCGACGGAATGACGACGACGACATGACAAGGCCGTCGTGCTGCGGTTGCAACCGTGCGCGGTTCCAGTGCGAGGTGTCCGGATGTCCTGACCCCTCCACCACCCACCCCCCGTTTGTGTGCGAAGTTCCAGTGTACGGCACGTAACGCACTCGTGAAGTCCTTCTCGGCTGTTTCTGTTATTTGCTCTGGAGAGACAAGACTGTGATAGGAATAAGAATGGTGGCGGCAAATGCTACACAGTGAATCACTCTCTGGCCAGTTACGGGCAGTCCAGAAGGCCCGCGATGTGGCTGAAGGGCTCGGCTTGACAGTCCCAACGTGGGAGCGGCCTGCGTCAACGTAGGGTTGACCTTCAGGACCCAATCAAGTTCTCCACACCATACAAGAAAAGTTGCATGAGTATTGAAGAGATCCTCACAGTCTGTAAACTCGCCATAACGTAAGCTGGCACGGATGTCGGACTCGGCTATCCCAACCAACCAAGTATGGAAAAAGTTTAATATGGGGGAGGGGGAGAGGGCCGACGCAGACGATGCACCTAGCTGCACCGTGCGTGCCCGGTGCCTTCCGCTGCATTGACGTGGAGGAATTTCCAAAGGTCAAACCATTTGCGTTTATACTTGTCGGATCGATAGTTGATCTTTTATAACTTAAGTTGTACGACTATAAGTTGTATAATTTGTTCTTTAGTCTATGATGTTAGCTGTTCTGAGTAAACTGATACTGTTGATTCCACATTTATTTTTCTTTGATGTGCGTAGTAACAGAAGGTATTGCGTTCAGTTTTTTGAGTATGAGACCTCCATGTCTGTTTATGTCTGTTATAAAATGCATGCTTCAGATTTTCGAAAATAAAATTGAAATTGAAATAAAACTTCGAACAGAAAGATGTTTCAGAGCAGGCTGTTAATTAATGCGTTAAGAAAGCTTTTCCTTTGGCCATTGCTACTTATGCTTAGGAGAATGGTGAATTGTGCTAGTTGGTGTAGCTTGACAATTGCTACAGCGCAAACAGCGAACAAAATCAGACGAGTCGCATGTGTACGTGAACTGTAAGACCTAGAAGTGTCAGGCGCAGTTCATTCGAACACAAGTAATATCCCGTCACAAAGACGTGATAACGAGGCAATTATTGGAGGCACTGTATATCAAAACTAGCAGAAGCGTGTTATCTAGGAAGCCACTACTGGCCCTTTCAGGCAACGAACTTGGCCCTTTAGCCGTCTGTTGCGTTATTTTGATGTCTGTTTGTTAGGTAGTTATCTGAAGGCGTATAAATCTGACGAGCATGCGCGAGAAGATGGTTGGCCTCTCTATCAAGTGGCTGATTCAAATAAATTAATAGCCGCAGAGTCAACGTGCCCTGTCGGGATATAGACACAGTGACGCCTACCAGGCAGTGTTCACGTATGCCTTCTTATGTGGAGCTCTACGGAGGACCTCTGCAATGCAATGCACATTTGATCATCGCAACCATCGTCGTAGGGGTTGAAAGACGAAAGCTGACCTGCTCGCCAATTGTTTGGAGTACCCATCCTCCCCTTTGAGGCTCGGATGAGACCTTCCACGCGATTGCAGGTGGCACAGCGCATGGCACACGGGAGGCCATCTCCTCCGGTGCCCTCTCCCTCGTCTCATCGCGGCTCTCCACGTTGCGGCCACCTCGTCCTCTCCACCAGAGGCCAAAGACCCGCATTCGCAGTCCGGCTTCCTCCATCTACCTTCTACTCCTTTGGGTGATGTAGGGTGAACCATCACTCCAAAATGGCACCGCCGCCCGCAGCCGAGTATGAGCTATTGGGCGATAACGCGCGAGCAGCAACCAGCAGCAGCAGTGGCAGCCACGGTCAGGAAAGCCCGGGTTGCTTCGCAAAAGAAAGCTTCGATTTAAAATTGCAGCATTACTCATTTCATGATGACTGACGATGGTAATGCGGTAGCATTCATTCAATATGGCGACACAACGTATTAGCACCGTCGAAACGAGACATGTATGGGGCGTGTCCTGCAGCGGGACTCTTCTTTCGTGCTACACTAAGAACTCTCGACGCCACCTGGAGCCAACGGCGCCACGAATCCTGCGCATGGCCTCCGAAATGCATGGCGAACCCTTGCGTGCGAACGCTGATTAACGCGTGTAGCGATGCGCATATTTTCGAAACTTTCGAATAACAAATTTAATCGCGTCCTATTCGATTTGGTCTACGAATCGTTCATTCTATATTCGAATCGAATATTTATTATTTCTAAATGCGGATATTGTTCAAATACTGTTCAATACTTCAAGATGTCAAATGCTCACATGTATAAGATTGAAGAATATGTGCGCTAAATTTTCACCCCCGCGGGCCTGAAATTCACAGGACTCCTAAGCTTCACATTCAAGTATCGAACGCGATCGCATTCAAAGATCTGCTAACCACGCTTCCCGGCAACTTCAGCTCATTTAACCATAAAATTTACCGGCAAGCGCTGGCGTCGAAGGCAATAATCAAATTCGAACCTTCTGTTAGAAACAAGGCTATTTTCCGTGGGCCGCACATGCGCGTAGGCGAGCGCCATCTGGATGGTGTTGCAAGCAACCGGGTGCTTCGCTCAATGAATGGTGGAAACGCTGGAAAAGAGATTTGGGTTTTGTTTCCTAGTACCTGAATTATGCCGACTTTAACTACAACCGAAGCTATCTTGATTGTAGGTTGTGTGTGTGTGTGTGTGTGTGTCATACTATACGATTTTTCTGACGCATTTTACTTACAAAAATTCAATTAGCTCAGTAACGTCTCGGCGAAATCGGGTGGGCTTACGTTGTTAAGTATGCGAGGTTCGGACTCATATGTCGCTCACGGGACGGTCGACGCTGGACGCGAGACGTTCATGGGGGATTTTGGGCTGGACTGGACCCTTAAGGCTATCGCGTTATAACATAAGCAGTTGCCTAGTAGAGCAAGCTACGTCGCTTAGGTAGCGTACTTTACTGGCTATACATCGATGTAAGTACCACAGACCGCAAAAAAAGAGAAATAAAGCGACAAGCATTACCATAAGCTTGACAGCAACAAACAGTTTAGTAAAAGAAAGTAAAAAGGCAGAATTTACGAATATTTCAAAACGTCAACCGCACCCATCTATAATTAGAGTCAAAGCACGGCAAATCTTCACACTCGCTGGCATTGTACTGACATAAAACGTCAGAACTTGCCTAGTAGAACAGGCTACGCGCCATGTAGCCTACTTTATAAGCTATTCAACTATCATTAGCGTTTGCTTGAGAGTCCTGCATATGCACGTGAACAAACTTGTTTCCACCTAATGCTCGTTACGTGCTTTTAAAAGAGAAAGCTTCATAGCGTACTATGTAATGCGAGAAACTTGCTAACATTAAGAATACTGTTTTTTTAATAAAGATCTTTACACAAAGAAAATTTACAGAAATTTGCTGTGCCGCAAAAGAAATTTCCTGCCAATGTTCTATGAGTGTCCTATGAGAGTGTCCTGCCAATGTTCTATGAGACAAAAACAGACATTTTCTGCTTTCTAAATTCAGTCAAAACTAAGATACGACCATTGCACACATCTGAAAGTGTATAAAGTCCTATAAATTAGATATTTAGTTTTTTCCTACGTACGCGGCGTTCCTTGCATAAGTAATGCACGTGGCGGGGTCAGCGGTACTACTTTCATGCCTAGCGCCATATTCAAGAAGGTCACCCTTCGAGTCAGCGCGTGGATAGAATGTTCCTTGTCTCTTTTCGGCAACGTTCAGATGTCAGTGGCTTTCTTTTCAAGGTCATTATAAAGAGCGCAGGACGTACAACGTTACCCGATACTTTCAGCGTGTTGATGACCAAGAACAAGATTGCAATACCGGAAAAAAAATTCAGGCGGACACTGCCGAATTTTGGCAACTACGTATTCCGACGTGTCAGCGTACGATGCGCTTTCTGATTCAGCGAGTTATCCGACTGTTGAATTTAGATTCAGTTTTTTTTATAGCGCACGTAAGGGCCAGCCAGTATGCTTGAGGAATGCATCTTTGTCAATATGCTGGCCTTTCCGGAATCTGTGTTTTTCTGGGCCTTCAAGAAAGGAAAAGGAAAGTGTGCGTGAGTTCTCAACATAGCTCAATCGGCGACGTCATCTCTCAGCGTACAAGTGCTGAGTTTCTCGAAGGCACCAGAAAGTGGGACGTTTTCCGTTGCGTAACGCTCTGTTACATTTTGTTTGTTTGGAGCCATCTGCTGGGATGTGAAACCGCCGGATGTGAAGGGATATGGCCCCAGGGTTGAATCTCCGCCTGGCTGCCATTGGCTGTATTGAAGCAGACGTTCGTTCGACGCTAGCGCCAAGGTCCCCTTCAGTTGCGGCCCTAACAGGAGGAAGATGCTTTAGCACAATGGCGGCGCACACGATTGTTTACGTTGTCATGACAACAGGAACAGCAGCCGCGCGGCGCCTCCCCTGCCTAGCGCTTTTTTTTTTATATCTCCACCCTTGCCTATGCCTGCACGCTTTTACTTTTGCTTTCTTTTCGCCAGTCCGCAGCGCATATTTGTTTTTCTTTTATCGCGCGTGTGCGCTACCCCAGGCATTGTTTGTGAACTAGCCAGTAATGTGCCGTGGGCTCATTATGCGTGAGCACGAACGCAGGCTTGTCCATACTTTGAGTGTGGCAGCATATGCCAGAAAGTACATAAATTCCACTTCCAACACAAGAAATCTTTGGCCTCGTTTTACTGACTCCCGTTTCCGAAAACAAATATTTTTGCATAACATGGTATGATACACGCTCGGAAAATAAACAAAAGGGAAAAAGCATGACATGTACATGACTACTCAACAACACAAAAGTTCACAGACAGTGAAATAGCCAAAAATAAATTGCTAAAGCTAGAGAAAACACGAAGGGCTTTTTCATGTACACAGATATAAAAGATTTTTATATAATGCTCTAAAAACCAAAGTGTAGAAGTCTTTCTGATATGCCCACTGAACGCTTCTGATATACTCACTGAGATGTTGTACAAAACTGAACGATGTGTATGACATAGCCACGACAACTGACGAAAGGGAAAATTCACTGCTAACGGCAAAAACAATGACACGCAATATCCCTAAAAAATAGAATAAATCGCTACGATTGTTTGATTGACAGCCATACCAAAAAAGAAACAAGAGCTTACTTATAAACATGCAGAAAAGTAAATGAAATGCGTGACATGTTCATTACTACTGAACAAAAAGACAAAGACATGTCAGAAGAAAAACATGTACTAAAAACGGAAATACACATTATCACATTATTTTGCACTTGGCCACAACTTGGGTAACGGTGGCAAGGGGGAACAAAAGGTAGTCAGGTTTTGCAAGAGCACATAGAAGACATTCACAGAAAGGCCTATTCCTCAATCAAAGACCAGGTAAAATAGCCAACAACGTTACTCTTATTTCGCCTCGAATGCAATGCTTAGCAGTAAAATTACGTCACTTAGGGCACAAAGTCGTACCTACTAGGCATTCCTTTGTGTAAAAAACAAGAACTGAAAAAATTTGCATTTAGGACAGTTGCAATGCTCATGCTTTCCAGAAGAAAAATAGAAAGGCGTATCATGCCTACACATTAAGGTTGTTCGCACGGTTTTCCCATCGGCTATTACTGAGATAATACACAAACACGAGCAGTAACTTTTTAGCTGTTAGTCCATTTGTAAAACGTGACACACAGAAAAAGCACTGTGGGCGGAATGGAAAGCTGGGCAAGTTACGCAAGTTGCAGCATGAGACTTGGCACAGAAAAACACAAGTCACAGACCAGGTGACAATGAGGAGGAACATCTATTTGTCCGCTTTCTCTACCGGTAAGAGGGAAGTGTAACACAATCAAGGCGCAACGACGTCCGGAGGCTCATGGAGCACAGGCATGGACGGGGCCGCGTTCGTGTACATACGCCTTCTGATTTCCTTAGGTCTGCGCGCTCACCTGTTATCTTTAGGCACACGGAACAACCTTGCAGAGCTTGTTTTTGAGGTATTCGTGCACCAGTGCGCGATGCACGAGCGGTGCGAGTCGTGAAACGGGTGAAACATCGCGGAGCACAAGCACACAGCTATCGACGACCACGAAATTGACAAAATTATCCACAACGGTCAACGCACAGCAGCACGCGCTTCCCAATAACGAAACATGAAACCTCATTCAGCTAGCGCCGCGCCGGACGGCGCGCGCGGAGACAGTCGAAGGTGAGGGCGTTGCGAGAGAGTGCAAGAGCAGAGGAGTTGAGAGGAGGGGCGAAAGGGCACGGCTTCCTCGATTTGCGCGCGGGCGCGCGCCCATCTAGGAGGTCGTAAAAGGGATGCGGATTTGCTTTCCCGCCCAACCGATGGATGGCGCCAATTACCTCTCCCACCGAAGCGGCCGAGTTTCCCAGGCCGGATATGGTACCAAGTATTTAATTTAGTTGCCTTGTATGCACCGTTCGAGTGTTTTAGTTCGTTAACGGCGGAATGTTATTTTGCGTGGCCGCTAACTACGTTCATTCATTTTGAAGATGCTTTGCGAGTACGCTGGACTGCGTGACATCGTGTACTGTCTGCGCATTTTAAAAGCAGAGCGGAGAAGATGCAATAATAACCATTGAGCGACGACATGCTGCCATCACGCTCGTGGCCACAAAGATTCGGTGACCTGTCGTCTGTTTCGTATGACGAAGAATAAACAGATGTATGAATGATGGACGGCGAAAAATGAGAAATAAAGGGACAAAAATTTGCATAAACTGTACTGCGGCAAACAGTTTAGTAAAATAAAGTAAAAGGGCAGCAATGATAATTGTTTCACGCTGCTAATACTCTAGAATTAAGGTAATGTTTCCGACGCTTTAAGTTAACAAGACTATTTCCTCCTTGAGGCATTTTGCTTGATATTGTTGAGAAATAAGCTGAAGTATTTTTTGTTTGTGAAGGGTGGGGGGGGGGGGGTGCACTCGAAAGGTCGCGTAGGTGCTGATATGAATAACCGTGTCTTACATGCCAAAGCCAACATACGATTATGAAGCACGCCTTAATGGAACACTCCGGATTAAATTTTGACCACCTGCATATCCCTAACTTGCCACTAATTCGTGGGACACAGGCTATTATGCATTTCGCCCCCATTGAAATGCGGCCGCCGCGCCAGTATTTGATCCCACAACCTCGTGCTTAGCAACGCAAAACCACTAAGCAACCGCGGCAGGTTAAGTGTTGGCATATGGTAAAAACTGTACATACCTGCTAATCAAGTATAACAAGTATAATCAAGTATAATCAGAGCAGTGATTACGCAGAGCTCAAGGTGAATATAGTCTGATATTCCTTGCGTTGTGCACCTGCGCGGTGTTTACAGAGCTGGTAGTCGATGCATCGGTGCAGGAAATCCGCTGAGAGTAAGGGATATTGTGGTACACTGTATGGGCTCCTCCACCCAAAGGGGGCACACGTCAGCATGTTGCCGCACTCGGCGGAGCTTTTATGCACTCATCCTGGGTGCGCGTCGACCAGACGCGTAGTCACGTGACAGACACACAGGCAGGCAGGCAGGCAGGCAGACAGACAGACAGACAGACAGACAGACAGACAGACAGACAGACAGACAGAGAGATAGATAGATAGATAGATAGATAGATAGATAGATAGATAGATAGATAGATAGATAGATAGATAGATAGATAGATAGATAGATAGATAGATAGATAGATAGATAGATAGATAGATAGATAGATAGATAGATAGACAGACAGACAGACAGACATACAGACAGACAGACAGACAGACAGACAGACAGACAGACAGACAGACAGACAGACAGACAGACAGACAGACAGACAGACAGACAGACAGACAGACAGACAGATAGATAGATAGATAGATAGATAGATAGATAGATAGATAGATAGATAGATAGATAGATAGATAGATAGATAGATAGATAGATAGATAGATAGATAGATAGATAGATAGATAGATAGATAGATCGATCGATCGATCGATCGATCGATCGATCTCGAAACTGGGTGAACTACCTTAAGTCCATGATTGTATTTACCTTAGCATTGCACTGACGAACATGAGGGACAAGACGCGGATGTATGTAGCGCAAACTACTAACTGTATAGTACTGTCAAAGAACACGCTTGTATACAAGAAGTGGTGCGGGGAGGGGGGGGGGGGCATATAAAAAGATATGACAAGGTGACAACATGTGATGACACTTTGGGCATGAAATACAACGTTCAATTCCAGCTGTTCGCCCTGGCCAAGTCGACCTTAGCTTCGATAAGCACGATGGACGGAATGCTTACGCACATCTCTGTTTTTCTATCGCAAGTGCCTCCCATATTTCTCGCTCCGTTTTTGTTTTCGATGTTCCAATGACTGTGGTGCCAGCGCGAACGGGTGCAAGTGAAAGATGTATTTCCGGCCCAAATTATCATCACACGTCGTCACCTTGTCATATCTTTTTATATCCCCCCCGTTCTCCTTGTATATCAGCGTGTTATATAACAGTAATTACCAGTTGGTAGTCTGCGGTACGTATGTGCAGGTATTGTCCCTTATGTTCGTCAGTGTAACACTTAGCGCAATACAATCGTGATCATCCCATAACTAGCTCCAGTCATTGCTTTAGCTTAAGTCGTGTACCGTATGTTACAGCTATGGGCGCTCCTATGCGGTCTACTGTTGCAAGTGTGCTCGCTCCCTTTTCGCTGTGGATCCGCGGTGTTTAAAAGTAGTGGGCCCGAATTTGCATTCCTCTGTGTTGCTTCCAGAGTCTCGATATAAACCATTTCTGGAGCCCGCGTGTCCAAAGCGGGGGCGCCAGAGCCGACCAAGCGTCACATTTCTGAAATCAATTACAGATTTGTAACCCGTCCGACTCCTGATGAGCATGGGTTGCATTTTCATGGATTCTACGGCTGAGTGAGCTTGCCCAAACGGGACCACTTCCGCTCGAATCGACAAACATCGTACTATCCTATGCGCTGTGAACACCAAACGAGAGGATAAATTTAGCTCCGATCGCGGTTTGGGCGGCGCGACGACGGTGCCATCTGCCGACGTGACCCACGATAATCGAGTGACGGTTTCTTTTCTCTAGACAACAACCACATAGTAAAGCGCATCGGTGCTACGGCTGCAAAGATGTAAGTGCTAATACTGTCACGTTGTAGTGACGGTGAAGAACCCATGGAGAACCAAATATTTGAATCGCACAACTAACTTTTTATTTGGCGCGGCTGTGCCCGCAAAAGCAAGTCACACTTAAAGACAACAACAGCGGCGAACACCAACGACGATCGTCGAAACCTGATGTGCGAATCAAACGCGTCGCCTATTTTTATATGGCTCAATGAACCTTCTGGCGTAATCGTTGGTGCTCGGGTAAGGTCTAGAATGCAGACCAGTATTCCCGTAGCCCAAATAATTTGATTACTCGAAGCTCGTCGACAACATAGGTAACAGATAGAACCATGGATAAAATTCGAGAAGCTTCTGGTACGAAAATGAGCGTCTTGCCCAGAGCGATAACCTTTAACGTTTGTTAGCCGCTGAAATGCATTCACCGGATAAAAAAAAATCCTACATGTTCTTAGCCATAGCTTAAGAAACGCGAATGCGCAAACCGTGAAAAGCCTACTGTAATTCACCTTAATCCACATTAATCCTCTTCTCGTGCATGGTGACAGACGTATCGAAGCCAAGACACTCCATTAGCAATCATTCTGTTGTTATGCGGACGCGTCTCGCCAGGCCTGAGGACGCCAGAATCGCCGAACGATCTTTCAGATTTTCAGGTGAGCTTAGAGGAAGTGAGAGCTCATTTCAATGATTACTGGCGCGGAACGAGAGTGAGCGCGTAGCCGTCACGAAAAGTCATGCTCAAGCGAGAGAGGTGGATGCCGCCACGTTTGACAAGGCTACTTCTTTGCGTCCGTGCTTTGCGAGCGCCGACTAAATTCCGAAAATAGCGAAGGCACGCTACGCGCAAAGCTATGGCTTTCTGCGCGTGCGCAGTGTGGGCTCGCTATATTTTAGCGTTTAACATGATGCCGCTTACGCTATGCTGAAGCTGTCTAATGGTATTACTAGGAAGCCAAGACATTACGTTTTCGTTACATGCGGTTTCAGCAAGCGAACCCCCTTATGCTGACCTGCCATTGGATATATTGAGGAGAAACATGTTATTTTAGGCATACTTTCCTTGCTTGTGAAGTGGTTATTTTAAAGGTTGTGAAGGAATATCTAAAATGTATCTTCCTTAGATTAGTATGTTGGTGTGTCTTATAATGGAAATTATATATAAAGACGAAATTTGCAGGCTATCCAGTACACGTACGGGAGCTTTTAAACAAGTCCTTTGGTAGCAGTCTCTATTAATCTGGCTCCATTGGCAATACCGAAAACCGTAGCGTGTTGATCGATATTGGAAAACCGGATTCTGTATATTGGTGTGTCTTATAATGGAAATTATATATAAAGACGAAATTTGCTGGCTATCCAGAACACGTACGGGAGCTTTCAAACAAGTCCTTTGGTAGCAGTCTCTATAAACCTGGCTCCATTGGCAACGGTTGGAATCCTTCGGTGGTGAGTCGATACTGGAATGCCGAATTCTGCGGATGCACGAAATTTCGCGCATTGTCTGCTATAGTAGTTGGTGAACCAGGATAGTGTGGGGACCCGAGTGCGGAAATGCGCAGACAAAAACGACCAACCCTGCCCCTACCGGAAAATGGGTCTACCCGAAGCTTGTCCTGTGTGCACCTGACCTTCGTCACGGTTAAGTAATCCACAGGTAACGATGCCGGATTGCTTCGGCCTCACGCTCCCTATCTCGGGATCTTCTCGTTGCTGTCGAATTGCTTGGGCACGAGCGGCTCTAGCGGCTCTATCGCCGTGCCCTTCCACGGGCGAATTGTCGCCGCTGCTCGTCGAAGCTTCTCCGTCTTCGGGAGAACGCACAATTTGTGGCCATCCCATCCGCTGTCCGAGACTGAACTTAACGGAAACGAAGCCGGCGCAGTGCGCGAGAACCCATTTTCTGCCTTTTTCCTCCCCGGCGGAAGCGAAACTGCTCTGATTGGATGCACGCGCCTATGCAGCTGGAAAACTTGGTAATGACTCACAGTGCGGTGCCGGCACAGCTGTCAACTCACGAATATGCACTTTCCCGCAGCTGCCGTGCTCTAGGAGCAACTTAACTCTTTTGCGAGACCAGGACAACGACACTCGTCAACCGATACAAGTTTCGCTTGAAATATATTTCTCACATGTATGCCAAACAGACGAACAGCTACGTCAAAACGAAGCTGTATAAGCGACTTTTCGCATTGTTCATAAGTACTAAGCGTCTCTCAGTACCTATGATAACGATTCCCCACCTGACGCCACCTGCGCGTTGTCACTGACGCCATGGCCATACTGTCGCTTAGGGGCTCCTACGAAGGCGGCATTGCAGAACAATGCCACCAGCTTTCACTGCCGCAGCCGCAGAATCTCCTAGATTGCCTCCAACGTGAATTTGGTGAAAGGCAACGGGAGAAGCGGAAATTGCAGATTAGTGGGGAAAGAAACAACCTCCCAACAAAAGTCATTCTACATTACAGTCAGGTATATGCAAAGTAAGTTTTATTTTATAACAAATAGTAAATAAGTTTGAAAACCAACTTGGCAGCTCCCACACAAGCTACCGTGGCAGCATCGAAGTGCGAACTTCCACCGCCGTCGAGTACTCCTGCGCAGTCGTCGTCATACCGTCATCCTCATCCCGTCGTCGTGCCCAGTTGTGGGAAGCTGCAACGAGGATGACGCAATGACCGCAACCGAATGACGACAGCGTGATGACGAAGGCATGACGACAATTTAATCACTACAACAAAATGACGGCCATAGAACGACTACGATAAAATGACGGTGACTCTGATGAGGGCGAATTGTCGACGGTCGGAACATGCCGCCGCAGTGGTGATGATACGCCACAGCATTGGCAGCTACAGCGGCAATACGGCGGAAGAATGGCGATGACATGACCACGAAGAAAAGAGGATGGAGAGAGAAAACTCGCGACCCTTCGCAAAAATTGTGGCCATGCATTATCATATCAAGTTCATAAGGACCGATTCGTTGGCCCGTGACGTCAGGGTATTGTTACCTCTCAACACAACCAAAGGCTATAATTAGACGTTCGCCTCGAGTCAACCTGCACCCATCCATCAGTGCCTACCAAGAACTCAACGCAGCACTGACACCGACTGCTGACGGGTCCAAGAAGAAATATCTTTTCGCTAGTGCGAATGGTCGCGGCAGATGCTATCTAGTATGCTTAGATGAAAAACATTCAGATTTATTAGGGCGAAAGTCTTACGCTGCTCGTTGCGCAATGGCCTTGAAAGAAACTCTACGAATAGCACAGAGGCTAACCAGATGAGGTGTCCAGTTGTACTCTGCGGAAGGAAATGGGGTAAGGGCCGAAAAGATAAGAAGACAAGAGGAGATTTAAAAGGTACAACGAATTAATGATAACAGTGTCATGAAGCCGATGAAATGACGACGACGGCATGACAAGGCCGTCGTGTTCGGAGTGGAGCCATGCGCGGTTCCAGTACGGTATGTCCGGATGTCCCGGCCCCTCCCCCTCCCACATCCCTTAATATTTCGGTGCGCGTTTCCAGTGTAGGGCACATAAGACACTCACCAAGTGCTCCTTCTCGATTGTTCTTTTTATTTGTGCTGTTGAAACAAGAAAAGTTGGATGAGTATTGAAGACATCTGGACTGTGTGTAATCTCGTCATAAAGGAAGCTGGCATGTATGTTGGACTCGGCTATCCCAACTAGCCAAGGAGGGACAAAGATTAATAATGGGGAGGCAGAGGGGAGGGGGGGGGGGGGGAGTGACAGACACGATGCACCTCCCTCCGTGCCTGGTGTCCACAGCTTCATTGACGTGGAGGAGATTCCAAAGGCGTTGACCATTTGCGTATATATTCGTTGAATAGGTAGTTCACCTTCTATAACTTAAGTTGTATGAGTATACGTTGTAGAAGTTGTTCTTTATTGTACGATATTAGCTGCTGTGAGTTAGCTCATGCTATTCATTGCACATTTATTTTTCTTTGATGTACGTAATAATAGGATGTCTCGTGTTCAGTCGTTTCACTATTAGACCTCCTTCTTTTGGGGGGCTTTTTACAAGGTGCATGCTTCTGATTGACGAAAATGAAATTGAAATTTAAAAATAAATTTTAACTTAAAGATGTTTCAGAGGTGGCTGTTAAGTAACGCGTGCAGAAAGCTTCTCCTTTGGCAGTGGCAACTTATGCTTAGGAGAATGGTGAATTGCTATATTTGATAGGTTGACAATTACTACAGCACAAACAACGAACAAAATCGGACAACCACTCGCATTCTTCCCGTGAAATGTAACACCCACAAGTGCCAAGCGCAGTTCATTCGTACAGAGGTAACGTCCCGTAACAAAGATGTGATAGCGAGGCACTTAATGGATGCACTGTATATTAAAAAAAAGAAAAAAGCGGAAACATGTTCGTGCGCCAGCCACGACTGGCCCTTTTAGATAACGAACTTGCTCCTTTACTTATCTGACTATTGCGTTATTGGAATTCGGTGTGTTTTGCTAGGTACTTATCTGACTGCGCATAATTCCTATAAGTATGCGCGAGAAGAACGTTGGCGTCTTCTTCAAGCGGTTGTTTCCGGCCACGGCGGCCGCATTCCGATGGGGGCGAAATGCGAAAACACCCGTGTACTTAGATTTAGGTGCGCCTTAAAGAACCCCAGGTGGTCGAAATTTCCGGAGTCCTCCACTACGGCGTGCCTCATAATCAGAAAGTGGTTTTGGAACGTAAAACCCCCTAATTTAATAAGCGGTTGTTTCCAATAAAGTAATAACCGCAGATTCAACGTGCCCGATCGGAATATATACACAACGATGCTTACCAGGCAGTGTTCACCCACAGCTCATCTGGCTCAAGGATGCCCCCAACGAATAGATCTGCATTTCAATGTTCGTTTGAACGCAGCCAGCGTTATAGGGGTTGAATCAGGCAAGCTCACCTGCTGCGCCATTTGTAAGGAGTACCCATACTCTCCTTCGAGGCGCAGATGGGACATTCCACGCGATTGCCAATGGGTGCAGCGCATACGCAACGGGAGGCCATCTCTCCTGGTGTGCTCTCTCTCTCGTCGCACCGCGGCTCTCCGCGTCGCCTACACCTCGTCCTATCCACCTGCGGTCAACGACCTGCATTCGCGGGCCAGCTTCCCCCATCTACCTTTTACTCCTGCGGGCGAAGGAGTCTAAACCATCGTTCCAAAATGGCACCGCCGCACCGCAGCCGAGTATGAGCTTTCGGCGATAACGCACGAGCAGCCGCTATAGCAGCAGCAGTGGCAGCCACGGTCAGGAAAATCCAGCATGGCTCGTAAAGAGAGCTTCTATTAAAAATTGTGGTAGAACCCATCTCATGATGGACTGCCGAATGAGCTTCACAACGTAATGGCACCGTCGAATCGAGCGATGTATGGTGCCTGTACTGCAGTGGCACTCCTCTTTCGTGCTTCACTAAGAACAGTCGGCGCTGTCCAGAGCCACCACCGCAGAAGCAAGATTGTGCAAATTTTCACCCCCGCGAACCTAAAATTCGCAGGATGCTTAAGCTTCACATTTAACAATGGAAAGCGATGGCTTTCCAAGATCTGCTGCCCACGCTTCCCGGCAACTCTCCAACACTCTCCAGTTAACGTAATATGTACAACGCTTTACATTATCAGGACTATTTTCTACTTGAGCCAATTTGTTTCGTATTGTTGGAAAAGAGCTGAAGTATGATGTATTTGCGACGCGCGGTGCACTCGAAGCGTCGTGTTAGTGCTGAATATAACTGTGGGGTATTGCATGCCAAAAGAAGCGTTTGATTACGAGGCACGACTTAGTGGAGGACTCCGCATTCATTTTGATCGCCAGGAGATCTTTAACATGGAACTAATGCACGAGACATGGGCGCCTTTGCAGTTCGTCTCCATCAAAATGCGTCCACCCCGTCGAGGGTTTGATCCCGCGTTCTGGCGATTAGCAGCGCAAGTCCGTGGCCACGAAGCCGCCGCGGCGGCTTGGTGTTCAAGTAAAACTCTTGCTTGGGCTAGTTGGCTCATGCTTCAAGTAGTAAAGGCAGGGCGCAGAAGACCAGGACTCGAGAAGAAGAACACAAACGACAGGCGTACGCGCACAGGCAGTACGGCTGCAAAGATGTAAGCGATAATACTGTCACGTTGTAATGACGGTGAAGAACACAGAAGCAAATTTTTGAATCACGAAACTAAATTTTTACTGGGCGCTGCTGCGCCCGCCAAAGCAAGTCACGCTTAAAGACAACAATAGAGGCGAGCACCGTCGACGATCGTCGAAACCTTATGTGCGAGTCAAACGCGTCGCCTATTTGTGCAGTCGCAATCTTTTTGATCGTGAACACGGGAGCGCGTGGCTTTCGATACGACCACCGCAGTTAAGCGGCGCCTCACAATGTCTGTGCGCATGCGCCGCGAGATTAGCTTCCCTTCGCGCGCAAACACGTCATCGGAGCGCTCGCTTTTCGTCTGCTAGCTATTTTTTTGTTTCCTCAGCGGTGACCGAATTATCGCTGTAAGCAAAATCGAGATGTTTGCAGTTTAAATAATGTGTTCCTCATTCATGGCGTTACGCTAATTACCTGGAACTCGTTACCTAGATTTCCTTTTGTTTTTCCCGGGTTCTTTTAGTAACACAACGCAGGAAACAGGCTAAGGAATACACACGTCCGACCTTTTTGTTGTACTTTTCACAAGATATTGAAACGCTTAGAGAAGTAACACCTTTAAACAGCAATTATTCGCTTTTTGAATTTCGCTAATATTTTGTGATATTCCCCTTTGCAGCAACCGATGCTGCCATTCTAGACGGTAGTGAAGAGTAGACGGCAAGCACTCATTTATTATTTGCTCTTTGACGCTCCAACCCTTGGCAACCAAATCAACGTGAGACTCTCCTGTGTGCCTTAAATAGACTGGATGACAGACCATTTACGGAAGCGAAGATCTTGGGAGCCTGGCCTCACAGTTCATTAGCCCAGAAAGCAGTTCGAGCGCTTTTTCGCTACCTGAGGGCAACAGACTTGAGTGCCCGACTATAGACATCCTACACCTAACTTCCCTCTCTCGCTCTTTCACTGCCCATTCCCCTCCCCACGTGTAGGGTAGCAAACTGCACTCAGTCTGGTTAACCTCCCTGCCTTTCCGTCTTCCCTTCTCTCTCTCACTCTCTACCCACAGCTCTCAGCAGTCGCCGAGTAAATATGGTGCCGCAACATGGCTGCTTTTATGCACCCCCACACATTTTCGCAGGTGTTCATGTTATCGCCCTTGGCCGGTCAGCGGAGCAGATGGACCCTACTAGTCTTTAGGTGCTCTTTCTCTGCCTTCGCAGTGTGCAAGCACGCAAGGCTGTGCAGGAACACAAAATCACCATCCGGGAAAGCGGTGTGGGCGTAAGAGACGAGCATGCCGTCCAAGATTTCGCTACAGCGAATTTCGCTCTGCTAATTAAGGGCGCCCTCCATGCGGCGCAGAGGCTCGAGACCACGCAGTGACACCGCGTCGACACGTGTCGACGCCGGTGCTTCGACACGTGTCTGACTGGCTCGACACTGACTGGCTCGTCAACTGTCTGACTGACGACACTGACTGGCTCGTCAACTGCACAGAAATCATTTTAAATTCAGTCCTTCACGCAAAATAAAGTCCGCATAGAAAAAGTTCTTACCGTGTCCCTCTCGCTCGCCGCGCGCGCACGCGTTCCTTTAGACGCATTAGACGCGTTCGCCGGTCCGAGAAGAATACTCGACGCCAGTCATCGGAAATCCACGAGACGTGCGCTTCGGCAAATCGCAATCGTGACGCCTTGTTCGAAGCAGTGAGCACGGAATTTCGAATGACCACAGAACTTCGCGGACAAGCAGCCCTGAGGCATCGCCATACGCTAACAATCCAGGAGCTCCCACACCTCCGTCGCAGACTGAAACGGGTTCTCCGCGAAAGCAGCTACCACAAGCCCGTCCTCTTCATCCGTCGTTGCCCTTGGTCGATGCTTGTGTGGGGCGTCCAAAATGCGGTGCCCTTGCTCAACGCTTGGATAATCCTAGTGACAGTCTTTAGCGGCCTCTGCACCAGGGCACCGATAGAGCGCAGTAAATATCTCTTGAGGGAATGGTGGACCATAGCTCGCCTCTCTTCTCAACAACACGGGCCATGCTGAGGTTCAACAGCTGCTCTGACCAATGTGGTAATGTGAACAAATACATATGTATACCACAAGTATAATACGCATTCCTGGCAATAGACTAGCCACAGACCAACAGTGGTCTTCAGGAGGTCAGCAAGTAATAGCATACTTTCAAGTATGCTATAAGTAAGCTCTTAAGCTGATTAGCTCGCCATCTAGTTAAGAGTAGTCAAAGCAGCATTTATTGATAGCAGACCAGTTTAGAATAGCGTTTGTCGCCTTACTACATTAGGCTCAATCACACTTAAGGGGCGTTAGGTTAAAAGACAGGGCGCCGTCTGGTGCCTGATGACAAACATATCGAAGCCAAGACAATCCATTGGCAACCTTTCTGTTGTTGTTATGCGGACGCGTCTCGCAAGGCCTAAGGACGCTGAACGATCTCATAAATTGAATGTGCTATGCGTTCATAACTACGCTTTCAGGTGAGCTTAAAGGAAGTGAAAGCTCATTTCAATAGTTACTGGCGATCAACGAGAGTGAGTGCGTACCATCACGAGAATTCACGGTGAAGCGGGAACCATGAGTGCCGCCATGAGTGCCGCCATTTCCTAGCGTCCGTGCTTTGCGAACGTTAGCGTCTCGCGCTAAATTCTGAAAACAGCGGAGGCACGCTATACGCAAAGTTGCTATCGATTTCTGCGCGTGCGCAGTTTGGCCCCGCTATACTTTAACGTTTAGCGTGATGCCACTTACGGTATGCTAAAAGTGTGTAATGGTATTTTACTAGGGAGCGAAGGCAATAATGTTTTGTTACATGCGGTTTCAGCAAGTGGCCCCCTTATGCTGACCTACCCATACATGTTTTGGGGCGAAACATGTATCAGGCATATTTGCCTTTCTTGTGGAGTGGTTCTTTTAAAGGATGTGAAGGAATGTTGAAAATATATTTCAGCGCGTAGGAACGTTGGTGTTTTTTACAAAGCAAATTATATATTAAGACGAAACTTGTGGACTACCCTGACCATTTTTGGTGGCTTTTCGAGATGTCATTTGGTAGCAGTGCCCATAAACCCGGCTCCATTGGCAGTATATGGTAATGTTCACGCTGAATACTTATTGGAATGCCATGATCTGTGGATATACGAAGCAGCTCCCATTTTGTGCTATGGTAGTTGGTGAACCAGGACGGTGAAGAACTCGAATGCGCAAATTCACAGACAAAAACGACCAACCCTTCCCCTACCGGAAAATGGGGGTAAGCGAAGCTTGTCCTGTGTGCGGGCCTTTTGAAGATGTCATGTGGTAGCAGTCTGTATAAACCTGGGTTCATTAGCACTGCTTTGATTTGTAAATTAGTCGAGCAGTTATTGGAATACCGAAATTTGTGGATACATAAGGTTGCTCGCATATTGTGCTATGGTAGTTCGTGAACCAGGATAGTGTGTAGTCCCGAATGCGGAAATGCGCAGACGAAAGCGACCAACCCTTCCCCTACCGGAAAATGGGGGTAAGCGAAGCTTGTCCTGTGTGCAGGCCTTTTGAAGATGTCATGTGGTAGCAGTCTATAAACCTGGGTCCATTAGCACTGCTTTGATTTGTAAATTAGTCGAGCAGTTATTGGAATACCGAATTTTGTGGATACATAAAGCTGCTCGCATATTGTGCTATGGTACTTGGTGAACCAGGACAGTGTGGAGTCCCGAATGCGGAAATGCGCAGACAAAAACGACCGACCCTTCCCCTACTGGGAAATGGCGGTAAACGAAGCTTGACCAGTGGGCACATGACCTTCGTCACGGTTAAGTAATCCACAGGTAACGGTGTCAGATTGCTTCGGCCTCACGCTTCCTCATCTTGGTATCTCGGTATAACGGCTCGCGCGGCGAACCGACGGCAAGCCCTTTCACGGGCGAATACTCGCTGCCACTCGTCGAAGCTTGTCCGTTCTTCGGGAGAACGCACAACTTTTGGCCGCGTCATCCAATTTCCGAGAGTGAATTGAACGGAAACGAAGCGGCGCAGCACGCGAGAAATCATTTCCCGCCCTTTTCCTTCCCGGCGGAAGCAAAACGGCTCTGATTGGATGCGCGCGCCTATGCACCTGGAATACTTGGTAATGACTCACGCTCCCGTGCCGGCGCAGCTGTAGATTCAAGAATGCGTCCGTTCCCGCAGCTGATCTGCTCTAGGAGCAACAGGCCTTTCATGCGTTGCCACGACAACGCTACTCCTGAGCCAGTACGAGCTTAGCTTGAAGAATATTTCGCACATGCATGCCAAATATACGAACTGCTAAGTCAAACCGAAGCGGCATAAGCGACTTTTCGCATTGTTCACAAGTGCTAAGCGTCTCTTAGCAGCTATTATGAAAATTCACCACCTGATGCCGCCTGTGCGTTGTCACCGACGCCATGGCCATAGATTCGCTTAGGGACTCCGACGAAGGCGGCATTGCTGAACAATACCACCAGCTTTCACTGCCGCAGCCGTAGGATTTCCTCGATTACCTCCAACGTGAATGCGGTGTAAAGCGACGGGAGAAGCACCAATTACAGATTAGTGGGGAAGAAAGCAACCCCGCAAGAAGTCATTCTATCTTACAGTGAAGTATACGCAAGGCATGTTTTCTTTTATAACAAATGTTAAGTAAGTTTGAAAGCCAACTCAGTGACGGCACCCACACAAGCAGCCGCGGCAGCATGACAGCGTCAACCTCCGCCGCCGTCGAGAACAACTGCGCAGCCGTCGTCATACCGTCATCCTCGTGCCGTCGTCGTGGCCAGTTGTGGGAAGCTGCGGCGAGTATGACGCAATGAGCGCAACGGAATGACGACGGTACCGTAACGACGAATACATTGCAGCTGAATCACTAAGACAAAAAATTACGGCCATAGAACGACTGCGATAAAATGACGTCGACTTTCACGACGGCGCAATGTCGACGGATGTAACATGCCGGCGATATGGTGAAGATACGCCACCGCATCGGCAGCTACAGCAGGAAAACGGCGGAAGAATGGCGGTGATGTGACAACGAAGGAAAGAGGATGGAGGGAAAACTCGCGACTCTTCGGAAAAATTGCGGCCATGCATTATCATATTAAGTTGATAAAGGCAGATTCGCTGGCCATTAACATCTGTGTATTGCTACGTCTCAGCACGGCCAAAGCAGCAACCCCCCCCCCCCCGCCATACATCAGTGCCAACCAACAAGTCAGCGCAGCTTTGACACCGTCTGCTGATTGGTCTACAAAAGGCACCCTCCTCCCCCCCCCCCCCAACTGCGCCGACTTTGGATTGAAAGGGCGCTATTCTGCCACATATTCCATATGATCGGACGGGGGGATGCTTCGCAGTTGGGGTGCTGCAGATTGTTGCGATAGCATGGGTATGGTATCGCAACCGATTTGACGATTGTGATTGGCTGCGATACATTCATCAGATTCCGTAGTCGAGTCGCCTAGGGAAGGTAACGGCATTAAAATGAGATTTTTCGTGCAGTGGGTCCTATGCCTCCTGATGTGAAGTCGGACGATTAACATGGTGTTTGCATGGAACCATGGGCTTCGGTAGTTGCAGTCGTATAACTAATGTCAAATAAACTCGTTTTCCTTCAATTACCTACAGGACATACTCGGAAGATTAACATCCTTCTTCATGGAGTGGGCTTTCGTAGTTGCAGTCATGTAACTAATGTCAAATAAACCGCTTTTCCTTCATTTTCCTATTGGACTTAATCGTCTTTGGGCAACGTGGATTCCATGCCCTAACTCCACCTCGAGCCTCAAAAGTATACATTCACGAACAACCAGGAAGGAATGCATGTTGTCTGCCGCAGTGGCATAGCGAAAAAGAGAAGAAATAAAAAAATAAAAATATTTTGCTATCGCGAATAGTCGCGGCAGATGCTATCCTTATTGTATCTAGTAGGTTGCAGTGAAACACATTCAGATTTATTAAGCCGAAGGTCTTGCTGATCGTTGCGCAATGGCTTTAAAGAAACGCTACCAAAGGCAGAGAGGTTAACCAGAGGAGTTGCCCAGTTGGCTACTGTGCAAAAGGGAATGGGGTAAGGGCCTAAAAGATAAGAAAACAACGGGAGATGTAACAGATGCAGCGAAGTAATGATAACAGTGTCGTGAAGCCGATGAAACGATGACGAAGAATGACGACCACGGTATGACAACGACGTCGTGTTGGGGTTGGAGCCATGCACGGTTCCAGGGCGGGATGTCCAAATGTCCAAATGTCCCACCCCCCTTAATATTTGTGTGCGCAGTTCTAGTATATGGCACGTAACGCGCTCCTGAGGTGCTCCTTCTTGGTTTTTCCCGTCATTCGCTCTAGAGATAGAAACAAGAAAAGTTGGATGAGTATTGTAGAGATCTGGACAGTGTGTAAACTCGCCATAAAGAAAGCTGGCACGTGTGTCGGACGCGGCTATCCCAGCCAACCAAGAAGGGAAAAAGATTAATGAAAGGGAGGCGGAGGAGGGAGGGATGTGACGGACACGATGTACCTAGTTGCATTGACGTGGTGGAAATTCCAAAGGCGTTCACCATTTGCGTTTATATTTGTCGAATTGATAGTTGATCATTTATAACTTAAATTGTATGCGTATAAGTTGCATAAGTTGTTTTTATTGTACGATACTAGCTATTCTGAATATACCTGATGGTGTTGATTGCACGTATACTTTTTTTATGAAGTACGTAGTAATAGACGGTCTCGCGTTCGGTCTTTTGAGTATGAGACCTCTTTATGTATTTATGCCTGTGAAGAAATGCATCCTCCGGATTTGCGAAAGTAAAATTTAAGTTGCAACAAATACCGAAACGTAAAGCTGTTGTAGAGGTGGCTGTTAAGTAACGCGTAAAGAATGCTTCTCTTTTGGCCATAGCTAATTACGGTTAGGAAAACTGTGAATTACGGTAGTTGGTGTATGCTGACAATTACTACAGCGCAAACAGCGAACAAAATCAGACAACGACTCGCATGTATCCGTGAACTCTAAGACCTAGAAGTGCCAAGCGGAGTTCATTAGAACACAAGTAATATCCCGTGAATGCGCAAATATGCGCAAAGCTGTCATAACTTGCCTGGCATGCGCAGTGTGGCCCTGGTATACTTTAACGTTTGACGTGATGCCACATACGCTATGCAGAAATTGTCTAATGGTATTATAAGGTAACCAAGGCATTACGTTTTCGTTATGTGAGGTTTCAGAAAGCGACCCCTTTATGCTGACTTACTGATATATGTTTTCCGGCAAAACATTTAGTTTCAGACATATCTGCCTTCCTTTTGAAGTGGTTATATTAAAGGATGTCAGGTAACACACAAATTTATTTTCTTTACAATACTATATAGATGTTTTTAATAACGCAAATTATATATGAGCACCAAATTTAGATACTACCCAGACCAGGTTCGGGGGCTTTGGAACGTGTCGTTTGGTAGCAGTCTGCATAAGTTTGGCTCCATTGGCGATGCTGCAGGGGATGTTCCCGTGAGGAAGTTATTGGAATGCCGAATTCTGTAGATAAATGAAGTTGCTCAGATCTTGTCCTATGGTAATTGGTGAACCAGGTTTTGAAACAGTCACTATAAACCTGGCTCCATTGGGAATGTGGTGAAGACTTGTTTGTCGAGTAGGTATTGGAATACCGAATTCTGTGGATACACGAAGTTGCTCGCATTTTGTGCTATGGTAGTTGGTGGACCAGGATAGCGATGATGCCCCAAAGTTTCCATCGAGTAAGTTATTGCAATACCGAATTCTGTAGATAAACGAAGTTGCTCGCATTTTGTGCTACGGTAATTGGTCAAATTATATATGAAGACGAAATTTGCATACTATCCAGACCACGTTCGGGGGCTTTGGAACGTGTGGTTTGGAAGCAGTCTGTGTAAGCCTGGCTCCATTGGCGATGATGCTCCGTGGTTTCCATCGAGTAAGTTATTGGAATACCGAATTCTGTAGATAAACGAAGTTGCTCGCACTTTGTGCTATGGTAACTGGTGAACCATGTTTTGAAGCAGTCACTATAAACCTGGCTCCATTGGCAATGTGGTGAAGATTTGCTTGTCGAGTAGGGATTGATATACCGAATTCTGTGGATACACGAAGTTGCTCGCATTTTGTGCTATGGTAGTTGGTGAACCAGGATAGTGTGGAGCCCCGAATGCGGAAATGCGCAGACAAAAACGACCAACCCAGCCCCTACCGGAATATGGGGCTAAGCGAAGCTTCTCCCGTGTGCACCTGACCATTACGGTTAACTAATCCACAGGTAACGGTGCCGGATTGCTTCGGCCTCACGCTCACTCAGCTCGGGATCTTCTCGTTGGTTTCCGATAGCCTGGGCTTGAGCGGATCTAACGGCTCGATTGGCGCGCCGAAGGCGAGCCCTTTCACGGGCAATTTCTCGTCGCCGCTCGTCGAAAGCTGCCCGTTCCTCGGGAGAACGCACAACTTGTGGCCGTCCCACCCACTTTCCAAGACTGAACTGAACGGAAACGAAGCAGGCGCAGAGGTCGAGAAACCATTTCCCGCCCTTTTCCTCCCCAGCGGAGGCAAAACGGCTCTGATTGGATGCACGCGCCTATGCAGCTGGAACACTTGGTAATGACTCACACTGCGGTGCCGGCACAGCTGTCTACTCACGAATCCACCCTTTTCCGCATCTGCCCTGCTCTAGGAGCAACTGCGCTCTTTTGAGTGGCCACGACAGTGCCACTCCTGAGCCGATACAAGCTTCGCTTGAAGAATATTTCGCACATGTATGCCAAACATACGAACAGCTGCTTCAAAGCAAAGCTGTATAAGCGACTTTTCGCAATGTCAACGAGTACTAAGCGTCTGTTAGCAGCTATTATGACGATTCTACCCCTGACGCCGCCTGTACGTTGTCACCGACGCCATGGCCATACTGTCACTTAGGGGCTCCGACGAAGGCAGCATTGCTGAACACTGCCACTCATTCATTCACATTTATTTTTCTTTCATGTACGTATTAACAGGATGTCTAGCGTTCAGTCTTCTGACTATGAGAGATCCGTCTGTATTTATGTATTTTACAAAATGCATGCTTCAGTGTTACGAAAATAAAATTGAAATAAAAATTGAAACTCAAAAATGTTTCAGAGGTGGCTGTTAAGTAACGCGTAGAGGAAGCTTCTCCTTTAGCCATAGCAACTTTTGCTTAGGAGGATGCTGAACTACACTAGTTGGTATAGGTTGACAATTACTACAGCGCAAACAGCGAACAAAATCGGACAACCACTCGCATGTGTCCGTGAACTGTGAGACCCAGAAGTGCCAAGCGCAGTTCAATAGAACAGATGCAATATCCCGTAACAAAGATGTGACAACGAGGCAATTGATGGAGGCACTGTATATATAAAAAGAAGCCAAAGCGTGTTCGTGAGCCAGCCACCACTGGCCCTTTTAGACAACGAACTTGCTCCTTTAGTTATCTGACTATTGCTTTATTGGATGTCGGTGTGTTTTGCTAGGTAGTTATCTGAAGGCGTATAATTTCTAAGCGCATGCGTGCGAAGAAGGTCGGCGTCTTCATCAACTTGTTGTTGCCAATGAAGTAATAGTGGCAGATTAAGCGTGGCCTCTCGGAATATATGCACAGCGATGCTTACCAGGCATTGTTCAAACGCGCCTTCTCATCTCGCCCAGGCATGCCTCGAACGAATAGCTCTGCAATGCAAGGCACCTTTGAACGCAACCAGCGTTGTAGGGGTTGAATGAGGCAACCTGACCTGCTCGCCATTTGTATGAAGTACCCATCCTCCCCTTCGAGGCGCAGATGCGACGTTCCACGCGATTTACAGGGGGCGCAGCGCGTGCCCAACGTGAGGCCCTCTCCTCTGGTGCCCTCTCTCTCGTCTCGTCGCTGCGCTCCGCGTCCGCCTCCACCTCGACATCTCCACCAGCGGCCAACGGCCGGCATTCGCAAGCCGTCTTCCCCATCTAGCTTTTACTCCAGTGGGCAAAGTAGACTGAACGGTCACTTCCAAAATGGCTGCACCGCCCTCCCGCAGCCGAGTGCGAGTAATTTGGCGATAACGCGCAAGCAGCAACCAGCAGAAAGAGGCGGCAGTCACGGTCAGGAAAGTCCTGGATGGTTCGCAAAGGAAGCTTCGCTTTAAAATTGTGGTAGAGCCAACCTCATGATAACCATCACTGGTAGTAGCTATAAATCAGTATAGTGATACAACACAGTGCCACCGTCGAGACAAGTTATTTGTACTATTCTAGTTATTTGTATTACTAGTCCCACTGCAGTGCACACACTGAGGTGTACTCCAGTGGGACTCCTCTTTAGCGCTTGCCTAAAAGCACTCGCCGCCATTAGAGCCGCCACCGCGAAGCCTGCGCACGGCCTACAAAATGCATGGGGCGCCTGTGCGTGCGAACGCTGAGAAACGCGTCTAAGGGTGTGCGAATATTCGACACTTTCGAATAGCGAACCCAATAGTGCCCTATTGGATTCGGTATTCGAATGGAATATTTACTATTCGTAAGTGCGAATATTTTTCGATTACTTTTCGGGTATTTCAAAACGTAAACTGCGCCTAAGTAAGTATAAAACACGCACAAGCACAAGTGCGGTAGATTTTCACCACAGCGGGCGTAGTAAAGACGTAAAACATCGTAACTTGCCAAGTAGAGCAGGCTGCGTCACGTTTAACGTCAAATGTCGCTAAACTCCAAATGCTGCCTTTATGGTGACTGAAAAGCTCGCTAAATTTAGCGGCTTTGTCACGAAGTTACGGACCCTGTCCGCCTCCGCTACCGACTCCCCAGCATCCTCAAAACAGAGAAGGTCACGTGTTTCTTAAGGGGGATTCGCCGCGCTCGCATGCGTGCACCCCTCCAGCTTTTTGCAAAAGCCGCGGAGGAAGCTTACCTCCACGGCATCAGCCCGCCTAACCGCGACAACTGACCATATAGGTGTGTGCGAATATTCGATACTTTCGACGGAGACTTCAGTAAAACATGAAGACCTCTGTTAGCCGCTGAAAGCTCTAAATAGAGCAATAAAGTTTTTCCTTCCTTCCTTCGAATAGCGACTCGAATAGTGTTCTGTTTGATTCGATCGTCGAATCGAGTAGTCACTGTTCGTAGATGCGAATATTTTTCGAATACTTTTCGAATATTTTGAAACAATAGAATTGGATGCGAACGTACGCAAAATTTCACCCCCGCGGGCTGTTACGTTTCGCCTACGACGCGCGGTATAGCCGGCGCGGATGCAACGGACGCCGGGGCTTCGTTCAAAGCGGCGGACATTTTGGCCCGTTCAGCGCCGCCGATACGCCTCCCCGCCATGCGCGTCCAGGTGTGTTTCAGTGCCACGTGTCTTCGTGTGTGCGTGTGTGTGTGTGTGCATGTTGGTGCCCACGCTTGTCAAAGCGCGGCAGCCAGGGAGAGGAGCTCCCCAAGTGTGAAGCGAGGAGGTCTGACTGGCGCCGGCCAGGCGGATGCGTCACTACACTCGTCCCAACGTGTCTCTCAGCCTGTCCGTGCCGCGCGTCACGTGCGCCTCTATCAGGCGTTCCCTCTTGCCCTCGACTCCGAGACTATAAAAGCAGCTGCCCCCGGACGCCGAGAGAGGCTCCGATTTCTGCTGTTGAGTAACGTGCTCTCCCATCTCTCCACTTCGGTCGACCTGACCGGCCGCTCTTTTGCGATGCTAGAATAAACAAGTTGTTCTGTTAGCAGTCGACTCATGCTTTGCCAGGACCTTCGGATGCTTCCAGTTGTGCCCCAGGCCGCCAGGCCAACGCTACCCTTGGGGCTTGCGACCCATTTGCAACAACGGGTGTCAGCGCCGGGATTACAAACAGCTGGTTGCCAGCGGTGAGATCGCGACAACGGAGGCCAGCAGCGAAGATATGCGGTTGACTGTATGCTGAGCAGCACAACGACCATCCGGGAGCAGTGCAACGAGCCCTGTGTGATGACTGGTTGCCTGCAGCGGAACGACTGCGCCGAATTCTTGGCTGCATGGTTTGGTGAGTGCGGGACTTTCTTCTTCTGAGTTTTGCCAGGCTTTTGTTAGTGTCAGAAACAGAGCTGGTAATTGTGGTTGTCGTTGCTGCCGGGTTAGTTTGCGGCAAGACAATAGTAGGCAGTAGAGAAAGCAGCATTCAGAGCAGCCATGGATTTGAAGTCGTTGCGCAAACCGAAATTGCTGGAGCTTGCAAGAGAGTTGGGTCTGGATGTCTCAGACAAACTCAGAAAACCAGAACTGCTAAGGGCTATTCTTGAGTTAGAAGCGGAGGATGACGAGCTGTCGGAATGCCTTGAGACCATTGAGGAGAGGGCAAAAAGACAGGAGCGCGAACTTAAAGAACAGAAAGAGAAAGATGAGCGTAAACGAAAAGAACAGAAAGAAAAAGAAGAGCGTGAACGTAAAGAACAGATAGAACGAGAGCAACAAGAGAAAGAAAGAGAGCGCGACCGTCAACACGCTTTGGAAATGAAGCGTCTCGAGTTAGAGATGGAACGCGCTCGTAATGGAAGTCAGGCACACGGTGCAGGAGAACGAGTATTGTTCAAAATGACTGACCTGATGCGGCCGTTTAAGCTTGGAGAGGACATTGGTTTGTTCCTGGTTAACTTTGAGCGAACGTGCGAGAAGCAGGGGTTCTCTCGGGAAACGTGGCCACAGCGCTTGCTCACTTTGTTACCCGGCGAGGCGGCCGACGTAGTCGCTCGCTTGAAGAGAGAGGAGGCAGAGGATTTCGACCAAGTGAAATCGAGTCTGCTAAAAAAGTACAGGCTGTCAGCGGGAACCTTCGGTTCCCCCAATCAAGTTCCTCAGGACACTCCCAATAAAGTTCTTGTCACTGTCACTGTCACTGTCAGCGGAGGCTTTCCGTCGGAAGTTTCGGGAAAATGAGAAAGGTAAAAGTGAGTCATATACAGAGTTTGCCTACAGGCTTATGTCAAACATGCAGGAGTGGCTCAAAGAAGAGAAAGCGTTGGGTGATCACGAGCAAGTTCTGCAGTGTTTCGGGCTGGAACAGTTTTATAGTCGGTTACCTGAGAACGTGCGGTACTGGGTCTTGGATAGGCCAGACGTTAGTACGGTGGCTAGAGCCGCTGAGCTAGCCGAAGAGTTTGTGACGCGTCGGGCTCGTGGAGCTAAGGTCGGTCAAAAGGGTGAATTTGGCTCCAAGTTTGAGAGGCCGAAGTTCACGCCCATGAGAAAGCGGTTGAGACGAGGCAAGCGCGCGTGTGTTATACGTGCCAGAAGCCGGGTCACTTTTCGGCGCAGTGTCCGACCGAACGTAAGGAGACGGCGGCAACCGAAGCCGAACGCAGAAAGCGGTTCGAGACGAGGCAAGCGCGCGTGTGTTATACGTGCCAGAAGCCGGGTCACTTTTCGGCGCAGTGTTCAGAAACAAAAACAAAAGTCGTGTTTTTGTCATTATGCAGCACTGACGAGAACATGAAGCTTCTCGAGCCTTACATGCGAGACCTCCTCGTGAACGGGAAAGAGTGCCGAGTGCTTCGCGATTCCGCAGCTACAATGGATGTAGTTCACCCCTCTTACGTAGAAGCCGATATGTTCACGGGTGAGTGTGCATGGATCAAGCAAGCCGTGGAAGCTCATAGCGTGTGTCTGCCCGTAGCAAAAGTGCTTATTGAAGGACCTTTCGGAGCGCTTGAGACGGAGGCCGCAGTGTCATCTATGCTGCCCCCCCCCCCCCCCCCCCCCCAGTACCCGTACCTATTTTCGAACAGGTCCGATCACCTCCGGCGCGAGAAGGGGCTTTTGTTTGGTGAGGCTAGCGTTCAGGCCTTAACCAGATCGAAGGTTCGGGAGCTCGCTGCAAAGGCGGTAGTTGCGGGGCCGACGTTGTCCAACAATGAGAAAGGGTCAGAGGCGCAGCAAGCTGATATTCAGAGCACGTCCGAACTGAATAAAATTGAGCCTGTAGCGTTAAAGGCACCAGATACTGGAGAGGAAATTCCCGATGCGGGAAAGTTAGAAGAGCTATCTGCAGATTTGCTCATCGCGCCTACGTCAGACGGACTTAATAGGTTGCTAAAAGTCAGCCGGTCGGCTTTAATAGCCGAGCAAAAGAAGGATGGCAGCCTAGAAAACATACGCTGCATTGTCAAGGAAGGTATCGCCAAGAAAAATGCTCGCTTTGTGGAAAGAGGTGGGGTCCTGTACCGGAAGTATCTAGACCGCAGGGGAGTGGAGTTCGATCAGCTGATCGTGCCTCAATGCTATCGTCAGGATCTGTTGCGCTTGTCGCATGGGGGTTCGTGGTCCGGACACCTAGGAGTTAAGAAAACTAAGGACCGTCTCTTGCAAGAGTACTATTGGCCAGGGTGTTTTCAGGACGCAGACCACTTTGTGAAGACATGTGACACCTGTCAGCGGGTGGGCAAACCAGGGGACAAATCGAGAGCGCCGTTGAAGTTGGTACCTATCATTACGGAGCCTTTTAGACGGCTCGTTATTGATACAGTGGGACCTCTGCCGGTAACAGCCACGGGGTACAGACACATTTTCACTGTGATCTGCCCAGCGACAAAGTTCCCTGAAGCAGTGCCGCTTAAAGAACTCAGCTGAGTTGAGATAGTCAATGCACTACTGTCCATATTTGCGCGAGTTGGTTTTCCTGCGGAAATCCAGTCAGATCAGGGCACGGTGTTTACGAGCGCTTTGACGACAGCCTTTCTCGAAAGGTGCGGGGTAAAGCTGTTACACAGCTCAGTGTACCACCCACAGTCTAATTCCGTTGAGAAGCTCCACTCCGTCATGAAGCGCGTGTTGAGAGCATTGTGGTTTGAACAACAAACTGACTGGGAGCTGTGTCTGCCTGGGGTGACGTTGGCATTAAAGACCGCGCCGCATGCGGCTACGGGGTTTTCGCCAGCGGAGCTAGTGTACGGTCGCTCGCTGCGATCTCCGTTTCGCATGCTTCGAGACGGATCACTGCCCTCTCCAATGGCTGCAGACCATCTCTTCCACAAATGGCCGCCTCCTGCGCTGGAGCCTCGCTTTGCAACAATATTCCTTTGAGGTGCGTTACAAAAAGGGGAGTCTCAACGGTAACGCCGATGGCTTAAGTCGAAGCCCCTAACGTAGGAATCAGCCTCAGAGTTGTTTGTTATTGATGTTTTTCTTCCTGAGGCAGGATTTTTAACATATTGCTTTTGTTTAGTGTTTCAAAGTGATGACGTGCTTTCTAGTACAATTTTCCAATTTGTGGACGCGTTCTGAGTGCTGCTAGACTACTGTAAGGAACTAGGCAGTGGTGTAAAAGTGGAAAGAGCCTGGCAGGACTTGGTGAGGGTTGTTTCGTGCTTGCTGACTGAGCGGTTGAGTTTCGGCGTAGTTCTAACGCTTGCCGGGAACGAGAACAAAAATGTCAACTCTCCCGAAGTCACTTTGCAGTGTCCTGGGTGAACCTGAACGAGAGAACGAGGCCTTCTCTGTGCGCTGCGCTCAAGAAACGCCGAAGGACGCCCGACATCGGTTATGAGCATCATCGAGCGACATATCCCTCCGGACAGCGGATGCAGTCCCCTGACCATCGGGATCTCCTTCCCCCGGCGGGGCGGTCTGTTAAGTTTCGCCTACGACGCGCGGTATAGCCGGCGCGGATGCGACGGACGCCGGGGCTTCGTTCAAAGCGGCGGACATTTTGGCCCGTTCAGCGCCGCCGATACGCCTCCCCGCCACGCGCGTCCAGGTGTGTTTCAGTGCCACGTGTCTTCGTGTGTGCGTGTGTGTGTGTGTGTGCATGTTGGTGCCCACGCTTGTCAAAGCGCGGCAGCCGGGGAGAGGAGCTCCCCAAGTGTGAAGCGAGGAGGTCTGACTGGCGCCGGCCAGGCGGATGCGTCACTACACTCGTCCCAACGTGTCTCTCAGCCTGTCCGTGCCGCGCGTCACGTGCGCCTCTATCAGGCGTTCCCTCTTGCCCTCGACTCCGAGACTATAAAAGCAGCTGCCCCCGGACGCCGAGAGAGGCTCCGATTTCTGCTGTTGAGTAACGTGCTCTCCCATCTCTCCACTTCGGTCGACCTGACCGGCCGCTCTTTTGCGATGCTAGAATAAACAAGTTGTTCTGTTAGCAGTCGACTCATGCTTTGCCAGGACCTTCGGATGCTTCCAGTTGTGCCCCAGGCCGCCAGGCCAACGCTACCCTTGGGGCTTGCGACCCATTTGCAACAACGGGTGTCAGCGCCGAGATTACAACAGGGCATAGCGTAGACATAAAACATGGGAACTTGCCTGGTGGAGCAAGCTGCGTCCTCAGATGCGATACCTTTACAGAGTGTACAGCGATCATTCCCACTCTCTGAAGAGCCCTGTGCACGTGAAGAAATTACGCGGTTGCTGCTAATGCTCCATTTTAGGCTTTTAATAACCAACGCTTCGTAACGTACTACGTAATGAAAGAAACTTGCTAATTTAAGAATGCTGGGATGTGAACATCGCTTTATATTAATTGTGATAATGGCTGTTCATTATAAGAAAACTGTTCGAAAAGTATTCGATTCGATTCGCTTCCGGCACTATTCGATTAGTGTTCAGTTCGCTCTCAAGAACCTCTATTCCCACACCCCTACAAACCAACGCCCAATCACAGGCACGCTGCACGTTCCACGTTCGCTCGTAAGAGGGCGCCTTGTGTGCGTGGTGGTTGCAGCAGCTCCCAGGTTTGTTTTATGCGGACGATATTGTGTTGCTAGCTAACAAGCAAAGTGATTTACAACGTCTGGCTAATATCTGTGGACAGGAAGGCAACAATTTAGGTTTGAAATTTAGTGTTAGAAAATCAGGTGTTATGGTATTCAATGAAAACAGTGAACAGACAGTGGAGATACAGGGCCCAGGAAATACATCGGGTAACAGAATATAAATACTTTGGTATATGGCTAAACGAAGGCAATAGATATATGGAAACACAGGAAAAAACAATAACAGTGAAGGGGAAGAGAAATGCAGCCATAATGAAGCAAAGTGAGCTATGGGGATACAATAGGTACGAGGTGCTCCGAGGTATGTGGAAAGGTGTAATGGTTCCAGGACTTACTTTTGGAAATGCGGTTGTTTGCTTTAAATCAGGGGTACAATCAGGACTCCAGGGGAACCGAAGGTCAGTAGGTCGCCTCGCATTGGGCGCTCACGGGAAGACTACAAATGAAGCTGTGCAGGGTGATATGGGCTGGACTAGTTTTGAAGTGAGGGAAGCTCGCAGTAAAATTGAGTGTGAAGAACGACTGAGGAATGTAGAAGAAAGTAAACGGGCTGGGAGAGTGTTGAGGTATCTGTAAGGAAAAACGTTGATTCACAGTGGAGGAAAAGAACTAGGAAGCTTACCAGCAAGTATACGGCCTGCAGGGTGGGCAACACAGCAACAAAGTACGTCAAGCGGGAAGTCAGAGAGGCTGAATTAATCTCATGGGTGGCGGCAATGGAAAAGAAACCTGCCATGACTAACTACTTAAGAGGGAAAAACGAAATCAGGAAAGAAACAATTTATGATAACTGAAAGGGAAGCTCATTACTTTTCGAAGCGAGATCGAGATGCCTTAGAACACGCACCTATAAAGCGAGATATAAGGAAGAAGCATGTCCTTGCGGCAGTAAAGCTAGGGAAACTAGGGAGCATGTTTTATTAGAATGTGAAGACGTCTACCCAGCGGTCGATTCAGGCACCACTGGCCTCCTTGAGGGCTTTGGGTCCAGCGAGAGCAGTGGAAAAGTAAACATGTCCACAATAGGGATTAGTAAGAGGCGATTGGAGGATTGGTGGAAGTAGGGAAACGACAAAAAACGGAGACGTACAAAAGCGCAGTTCGCAATAGGAGACCAGAAAATTTGGTTGGGGGAGTTTATAGTGGTTTTTTTTCTTTTTTCATTGTTTAACCTAGGTAGGACATTAGGCAATATAATAGCAAGAGCTCATAACATCCATCCCATCCATCCACCCATCCGGCGATCGTTCAGAGGCAAGAAAGATAGCCATCTGATCTGGTAAGAAGCACCTAATCTTGCCTCTGTTTTCGGCTGCTTGATATACCTTACCTTAACAGAAATTGATGGAAGCCTGGCTTCCATCAATGCCGCGGCTGCATTCAGTCTAACTCAGCGCCAAGGCCGGACGCCACCTGTTTCTGTCAAACTGATGGTCTATTAGGCACCTGAAAACAGTGGCAAGAGCAGATGCCTCTTATAGAACTAGGCTCTCTTTCCGGTCTCTGAAGGACCATATTGCTCCCTCATATTTATTTTCCAGCTACAATTTCATGAAAGGGTAAGGACTTGTGCATGTTGGGCATGTTCGTAGTTTACGTTTAAGAGGAAGCTTTAGCTCCGGTGCTCCTATCTCAATACATGTAAACGGAGAATTCGTTTTTCTCAGCAACCACTCCACCAAATTTCACGAGGTTTGTTGTATTTAAATGAAAAACTTAAAATCTAGACACTGTTTGTTTCAAATTTCTGATATAGGTCGTAATTTGCTTTTTTACTAAGAATTGGCAAAAAACGAAAATTTTCAGAAAACGATATTGTCGAGTTTACAACTCTCCAGCTCAGCAAGAAAAAATGATATAACAATTCTGTGGATTGCGTCTGATAGTGCATCTAAAGCGGAAAAAATGATATGTTACAAATGAATCTAAAAATTCTAACTAGTATGTAAATAAAGCTTGTGCAGAAGCCTTGTACACAACGTAACAAATTCACGTAAGATATAAATTTACATATCGAGTTTGTCCGCTTTGAATGATCTAATGGATGTCGTTTACAGAAACGCGATATCTCTTCTTGATGCAAAGCTATTAATTTGTAAACTTCATCGCGCTGCCATATTTTTTCAATCTCTCGAACTATTGAAAATATTTTTGACAAAAATCAGGCCCCTAATCAATATTCTGCTTCGAATAGCCACAAGAATTTGCCTTTCGCTCTCAAATGCAGCAAATTTCATTAGAATCGGTCCAGGCGTTATCTCAGAAAAGAGTTCTTGCGTTTTACATGTATTTGAATAGGCCGCGTCGGAGTTGGGCCCGAGCTAAAGCTTGCTCTTAAAGTAACAACGGCACGATAGACAGGGACAAAGAATGAAAGACACACGCAGCGTTGTGTGTATCTTTCTTCGTTTTCCCCTGTCTATCGCGCTGTTCTTATTTTAAATATGATTTCAAAGGAGATCTAGGTGCCTTTAAGCGGCCCTGACTACTCCTCTTTGCATGAATGACAAAAGAAAAATGAAATTGCAAGAAGACCCGAAAGAAAGCGCTGAATACGCGGTTAAAGATCACGAACAAATGCAAAGTTTTGCACACGAGCGCAGAAAGGGAATTGGAGGAAAGGAGGAAAGAAAAATGTAGAAGGCAGGGAGGTTAACCAGAATAACGTGCGGTTGGCTACCCTACACCGGGGGAATGGGAAAGGGGAAAACAAAGATCACAGGGAGAGAGAGGAGGGAAGGAAAGAAGGAAATTCATTAAAAAAACGCTCATAATGCTAAAACCAGCAGCATCTTTCTCACTGCTGACACATCCACCTTCGTCTGGGTGAAGGGGAGGGCGTGGGGAGGGGGGTCTGCGGAGGCGCGAGATAATGAGGAGCTTGTGATCACACTCTTTCCCTCGCTGGGCTCTGCCAGACGAGGGCTGCGATGGCCGATAATGCCCCATCGAAGATCCAAAAATTTTCTTTACTTTCAGTACAAACGTGGAGCGCCGCTGTGTGACAATGTCCATGCAGATCTCCATGTGTCTTTGACGGCGATATGCTTCCGCGATATGGTTCGGCGCTATTGGTCAAAGCGCCGAGTGAAAACACGATTACTGCGATGGCGTCGCTTCAAGTTTGAAGTTTCAAGTAATAATGTCGAATGGCGAAACCTCGCCCTGGTCCGTCGTACCGATGTCCGTACCGTGACAAACAGGTACGCCCATTTCTCTCACATGATCTCTAAGATGTCCGAGGCACACTCTTCTCCTGGTCGCCTAACATCTTTGCGCACGCTTTTCAATTTCGCGCAGGTTAGCTGCTAATGGTAGTCTTTGCATTCGAGGAGCACTCACGAAAGTGCCTGGAGGCAGGTGCAATGAAATATCGAAACACCGCAGACTTTCGCACCTCCCTGATAGAGAAGGAGCAGCCTGCCAGCACCTAATGACTTCTTCGTAAAAGTTTGCGTCGCGGCTACGTAGTGAGAACCCCTCATTTCTTTTATTTCTGTTTTGTTTGTTTTTCAGTGCGCACCAACGGTCAAACACAGATTGTCTTGATTTGTTATTTCGACCCACGAATTCACCTTTTTTTTTTTTTCGATTCATAATATATTTTCTCATATCAACTTTCACCGGCTTTATTCGATCGATGTTTTTTCATACCGAGGTTACCAGGACTTACTGCTTTCCTCTTCTTTCTTGTTTTTGTTTTTCACAGTCTTACCGACTCGTTGAAATCCATCGCTTCAACTTGGCATGATATTCTGGTTCGTTTCGTAATGTCAGTGACCCTTCCACAGAACGCAGTGAATGTCCGCAGGCAGCCACTTCTCGTGAGCAGCAGGCAAAATGGAGACGAAGAGAGAGAAAACAAGGATAGGAAAGGCAGGGAGGTCAACCAGAACAGCATCCGGTTTGCTATCCTACACTGGGGGTGGGGGAAAGGGGAATAGAAAGAGAAAGAAAGGGAGAGAGTAAGCACTGAGTACGTGTGGGAGGGACACCATACACAAGGACACTCTAAACGGTCTCTTAAGCCGGTGCACTTCAAGTACTGCACTAGTGCACGAATCGCTTTTCGAGCCAGTGACGGGTGTGGCCACGGTCCGAGTATCTTTGACTCGGTGAACGGTCTCGAGTCCAGTCGGCGTAAAGTTGCCCACAGAGAGAGGCGTTGGACATCGTAGCGAGGGCAGGTACACAATAGGTGCTCGATGGTCTCCTCGCACCCACAGGAGTCGCACATCGGGCTCTCGGCCATTCCCATACGGTAGGAGTATGCGTTCGTGAACGCCACTCCCAGCCACAAGCGGCACAACAAGGTTGTTTCGCCGCGGGAAAAGCTAGATGGCAGTTGTAGCCGTAGCGTGAGGTCCAGTTTACGTAATCTGCAATTGAAGGCACTTGAAATCTGGAGATCTTGTGACTTCTTGCGTGCAAGTAGGCGAAGTTCTCTGGCAGCGTCCGACATCGCCAAAGGTGTTGGACACGTCTTGGTATCTTCGTGGGCACACCGGGTAGCCTTGTCAGCTAGGTTGTTGCCGACGATGCCACAGTGAGCAGGAATCCATTGAAATATAATGTGGTGTCCTCTTTCCAGAGCATGGTGGTGCACTTCCCTGATGTCAGCTATCATCTGCTTGTAAGTTCTGTGACGTAATGCAGACTTGATGCTGTGAATGGCTGCCTTTGAGTCACAAAATACGACCCATTTCTCTGTTGGCTCTTCAGTGGTGTACATCATAGAGGCATGCAGAGCTGCAAGTTCTGCCGATGTAGGTGTAGTCGTGTGCGACAATTTGAATTTAACTGTAACGTTCTTGGCTGGAACGACGAATGTGGCAGTTGAGCTGGTAGGTGAGGTCGAACCATCGGTATATATGTGAATGTGGTCATGATACGTCTGGTGCAGTAATAGGAGCATAAGTTGCTGGCTGACAAATGACCTCGACTCCTGCAGGGCTCTCGCATCGGGGTTCGTGTGGGCTAGCAGCTGTGCTCGAATCACTGTCTCAGCTCTCTGGTTAACTTACTATTAAGTCTTTTCGATTAAAACCGATTCCAGGGAGGGGACAAAAAAAAAAGGTCGCTGTATATTTCCGGTTCACGCCGAAGACGGTGAACTTAGCCTGCTACCCTGCATGGTAGTTGAGGAAGATAGGTTAGAATGATGGAAGTAAAAACAAAAACGAGAAAGATGGAAATAACAAGTAATACCACAGGCGTTTCCATAGATGAGTTGGCGGATACGTGGATAGCTGTCACTACGTTTTCTACACGGCAAAAACAAACAGGCCATGAAAGTAACATCCTGTTGCCTCTTACGGCAAAACATTGTATAATTTGCCAGACTGTTTAGTCACTTTTTATTTATACACTGCAACGAATTGGGTTTGAGAGACATGGAAGTGGTCGTTTTCCTCGAGCCAGCGGTGGTATTCGACGACAGACGCATTCTTGCTGACAGGTGCCTGTGCAACCAACAAAGATTGTTCGTCGTTAATAGAGCTCACACACTTCTTCCTTTTGCAGATCTTCAGGCTGCAACCGGCTGTCCCGCCACGTCACCAAAATCACTTCATCGAACGTCATGGAATGCCTGAATGACTGTCACGCAAAGAGAAGATGTCTGCCAAGGGTCTGTCTACCTTTGTGCACATGTGAACGCATACCTCACCCCTTAGGGTAACACCCTCAATGGGAGGTCTACAAGAGAATAAAAGTCGAGCTGACGTGGGTTACTTTCAGTGCATTGGTAGATATACCGGCCTGCACGTAACTGGCAAAGGATAGTAGTATTGAAGCGGCGTTAAGGCCTACAACATAATAAAACAAAGGCAACAGAAGGCAATGTCTACGTAACACCCTCCCCCCCCAAAAAAAAAACAATATGCGCAAACTAGAACTTCTAAATAAATTTTTAAAAACTCAGCAGGGGAAAAAAGAACACGATGCGAACAAATGTATCCGTGCATTCGCATTCTCTATAGTTGTCGATAAACTACGCGACAGGACGTACACCTATATTTACAAACACGAAGACTGTCTGCGCGGATTGCTCCCGTGGCATACACAGAGCGGCGCGAAATGAACACCAGTAAGACAACGAGGTTATCGCAGAACACGCGCGCCTTGCGAGCTGTCCTGATCGCTCGGCAGATTGCCGCCACCTGCGGCCTCGCTTGCAGTCGACGCGTGGCGACGCATTTTTAGAGCGAGGCTCGGATGGGACGGTAGATATAAATACATACGCTCACACTTGCATGTAGCCTTGCTCCCGAACTAGACGAACTCAATGCCGCAAATACCACTCGGCCTAATCCAGTTTATGTACATAATTGCTGGTTTTTAGGGCGCAGAGACTCCGGTTAAACGACAGACTCCCCGCGAGCCAATAGCTGGACAAGCCTTTATTGTGTATCGGCTAAAGAATCGTGTACATACGCGTGACCGAGCTTCTTCTTGTTTCGCAAGACATACCTGGCTGCCACCCTTTCGGCCAGCAGTTCTCCTGAACATATCCGCATTTGGTTTCTTGCGTTTAACAGACGACAGTGAAACGAACAGAATACCAAAACAGAAGCAAAGTAATAGCATAACACTGCTTCTTAGAAATACACAGATTTTACCCATCCCTCCTCCGGCTTCGTTTGCTTCGGTGACGGGAGCAGACGACCTCTCAGTGGACAACGCCGTCTTAACGAGAACAACTTCGTCGTGATGCGCCCAACGTCCGTCCTCATCCGCTATGGCATAACGCCGGTTGTGGCCTCAGAATTATGTGCACAGAACGCCACCTCTCTCGGAGTCTGAGTGAGGCGCAAGACCTCGCACGAACAACCGAGCGTGCTACGTAATAGCCGAGTGCCTGCAGGGCGTCAAGCTCCCAACTGCCCATTGCCGTACATACACAATCTCGTTCGACGTGGATTCCACTAAGTAACCGAAACATTCTTTTAAGAAATGTCCACGAGAATAACAGCGCTCGGTCGAGCTTCTCGCCTCTGTTACTGTTTATCAGCCATAATATCGTTATACATAAGTTTCAATAAGTATGAGTGGGACGTCTCAATATCGGGTCACACACTCCTGTACTAAGTGGGACACATTTGCAAAGAAAAAAAAAATGCATGAGCTCAGTGGAATTTATGTGAAACAAGATTAAGACACGTGAGCTCGCTCCTCAGTGGCACTGATGAAACAATGAGGGGGGGGGGGGCGGAACGTTATTTTTGAAATCGATTCGCATATGATTCCCAGAAGTGAATCGAACGGAATACCAATTACTTTACGAATCGCTTTCAAGTAATGAAGAGGCGTTTTAACATAAAACTGCATTCACATCCTAAGAGGAGACAGACAGAACGATAGACAGACAGACGGACGGATGGACGGACGGACGGACGGACGGACAGACAGACAGACAGACAGACAGACAGACAGACAGACAGACAGACAGACAGACGGACGGACGGACGGACGGACGGACGGACGGACGGACCGACAGACAGACAGACGGACGGACGGACGGACGGACGGACGGACGGACGGACGGACGGACAGACAGACAGACAGACAGACGGACGGACGGACGGACGGACAGACATTGGCACAGACAGACAGACAGACAGACAGACAGACAGACAGACAGACAGACAGACAGACAGACAGACAGACAGACAGACGGACGGACGGACGGACGGACAGACATTGGCACAGACAGACAGACAGACAGACAGACAGACAGACAGACAGACAGACAGACAGACAGACAGACAGACAGACAGACGGACAGACAGAAGGACGGACGGACGGAGAGTGCGTTGGTTTCGCACGTTAGAACCGCAACAATCAATCAACTCACGAAACGGGAAATGAAAGTGGAAGTAGAGAGAAATTGTCGCCCGCCGAGAACGTAAGTTCACAACAGAGACAATTTGGTTGTTACAAGTTAAGTCATAACTAAGATGCAGCATGTGCATTCGGAACGGAGTGCTGAGAAATCGGAAGATGGCGGTCTGTCTTTACGATATATTCTTTCTTCTTCGCTGTGTACTTGAGCTACCAACACCTTCTTGGTGAAAGCCGAACCTCCAACCTCGACATGACGCCCGCTGCTCTATCCGTTGAGCAACCACGGTAGCTGTCCCTTCGCACACTCTCTCTTCGGTACTTATGTACGTTTATTTAAAATCTTGACCAGCCAGTGCCACAGTCGGCCTTGTGTGAACGATGAGCGATAATCAAGCGAGCGAGTGAGTGAGTGAGTGAGTGAGTGAGTGAGTGAGTGAGTGAGTGAGTGAGTGAGTGAGTGAGTGAGTGAGTGAGTGAGTGAGTGAGTGAGTGAGTGAGTGAGTGAGTCAGTGAGTCAGTGAGTGAGTGAGTGAGTGAGTGAGTGAGTGAGTGAGTGAGTGAGTGAGTGAGTGAGTGCAGCACCGAGTGCAGTGCTCGGTGCTGCACCGAGTGCAGCACCGTTAGCCTCTAAAATTTACAGAACACGTAATTTGGAAAAAAAGGCGAAATGCCCACGAAGCCCCGAATTCGAAATGTCGATCTGTAGTAGCTTTTTCGACATACGCAATGACCTATTAAATCAGAAGCGCCACAACTTAACGAAAAAGAACTTCACATTTATCGGCAAGGGCTCGTGTCACGGAAACTTTTGCGCCGACTGTACGTGCGTCATTTACGATGAGAAAGGTGCGTGTCTCTATGCACACGTGCATTGAAGCAGGCACACGTACGCTCTCGTATTTCGCAACAGTGGTGCAACAACTGTGCACCATTAGCAAGTCTTGCTGCCCGAACATGTTGCCGTCTCCAATAGCAACGCTGGCCGTACGCTCGTTGCCTTTCGTACGAAGCTGCAGGTCATACAGAAGCCGCAACGCTTTAATAAACAAGTAAAAAACGTCGCGCGACAACGAACGAGGTCGACTACGCCTCAAGCGCTGAACCAGAAAAGAACGAATGCAGTGGCTAAAAAAAAAAGAAGAAGAAGAAGAAAAACACTGCCAGACTTCTACGGGTCGTTAAGTTCTCTCTTCCAATTTCGTGTCTCCGCAAGGTCATGCCCTCCACGTTCGGAAAACCTGGGCGAATCCGTACTTACATTTCTGTCAAGCGCTGTTGCTCGGTGAAACAGTTGCGCCGCATATGCAGACCGTGAAAGTCGCGTGGCGCCCAGGTCGGTGGAATCAACGTGCACTCCATTAAATTGTTCAGCTTGTTGAGGCCAACTTCGTCATTTAATAATGGACGACCGTCAACACTTCATAGTCGACAAATGCCCAAACACACTTACGCATGAAGGACAATTAAAACAACTTGTTCACCTTTATTTCTGGCCATAGAGACTGCATTCGTACAAGAAAAAAAAAACTGCGAATGGTTTTTGAGTGTGAACGTCATTAGTATAGTAAATAATTAACACGTAGTTGGTAGAGCTATAAACCACTAAAACACGCTCCAGTGTATCGAAAGTTTTGCTATACTGGGCTTAGTAAAAATCATTCGTTTCGAATTGCGGGGTTAATGCGAGAGAGGAACTTTTTCGCCGTCGTACACGAGACGGACGTTTGATCTGCCTTCGTGCTTTATGAAATCTACGATATCTATGAAATCCTAATTCTTAGTTAGTTAGTTAGTTAGTTAGTTAGTTAGTTAGTTAGTTAGTTAGTTAGTTAGTTAGTTAGTTAGTTAGTTAGTTGGTTAGTTGGTTAGTTGGTTAGTTAGTTAGTTAGTTAGTTAGTTAGTTGGTTAGTTAGTTAGTTAGTTAGTTAGTTAGTTAGTTAGTTAGTTAGTTAGTTAGTTAGTTAGTTAGTTAGTTAGTTAGTTAGTTAGTTAGTTAGTTAGTTAGTTAGTTGGTTAGTTATCACGCTGTATGGCCTACTGCTGCAGGATGTATCTTCGGTCAAGGTGCCAAGACCTCGTCAGGCATTTCGCCTTTAGTCTTTGTCTGCCTCAGGAATATCATGCTCTTTTGCAAATAAGCATGTTCGACTTCGGCATACCGTTTTTCTCCTTGGATGTGAAAAGAGACAGCACAATTTTTAGTACTCGCTGCGGGAGCATGTGCAACTCATGCATGAACTCTTCTGATTAGATGATGCAATCTTAATCTGATGGCACTTGGCTTCCTGCAAAGCTCCCCGCACTTTCACTTTCCTTAACTAGTTTCGGAGCATAAACAATAGCACTACAGACTGGGGTAATTGGAGATCGTTTAGAGAGCCTTTAGACCTGCAGAAGACACAACTTAGGTAAGCGATGAAGGCTGTGACTCTACATTGATAACGATGATGATTGTTGGTGGTTTTTAATGGAACGTTTTAAACGGGACGGAGACAGATGGCCATCTAACTGCTTGAGCTAAACACGTTTTGCTGTATCCATTGCAGTGTATCATTTTGCCTATATCTCCCTGATCTTCTATCTCCTCATTAAAGCCTCTATTTCTGTATAGTACAGTTACCAATGCCTGCAATCTAACTCACCTACACGCGATGATGTTGACGTTTGCTGACATTCCTTTTGAAGTAAGGCGGGGACTAAGCATGGTCTAGCCTGCTTTATTTAATCATGCTTTGCTACATCTATTGCTATGTAGCCTTTTTGCCTATAACAGTGGCTACGATAGCAATCGCTGGAGATCACCTTGTCAGGACCCACATTGAAATTGAAGTACTCAGGACCCATATACGGCATCTGACCAGGACTCCTCGTCGCCACTTGGCCTCCCTAACAGCGGACAGACCACACATATCTTTCAGCCGGACGATAACCGCATATGATGAATCATTTCCAGCTTGTTTCACCCCGGCTGCGAGACCTTCGATTCCTCCATGGTGCCTCGCTCAGTCAAAAATCAACCTCACAATACCTGGTATCTCGAAAAAATCTGATCTACCATCGCCAGCCCTTAGACAGCTCACGCTACTACATTTGTACGAAAACTACCGTGATTCTACGCATATTTACACTGATAGATCTGTCCTTCCAAGTAGCTCCGCGGCTGCAATCGTCATAGCAGCGAAAGCTACAACAACCAAATTTAAGACGACCCACGCGACAACATCGACGGCAGCAGAGCTCGCAGCGCTCTTTACTGCCCTTCATCACATTGGTGATGAACCACCACACAAATGGACAATATTCTGCGATTCGAAGGCGGCACTGCAGTCTTTACTGTCACCTTTACGACGCGGACCACACGAACAACTAATATTCCTTATTACAGAGACGTTGCAACATATAAGTGAAGCAGGCCATGAGATAACCTTTCAGTGGCTTCCAAGTCACTGCGGGATTATCGGCAATGAACGGCCGGATCACGCTGCCCGCTCAGCCCATACTGAGGAGCGCCACGTCCCAATTCCTCATTCTAGAACTGACGCAGCACGGAAGCTCCGCCTACTTGCTCGGCAGTGCACCGCGTCGCAGTGGAATGAGCCACATTTAAGAAACACGCGACTGTACTCACTTTATCCAACATTAAGTCTTCGAGCGCCATCACAGCTTCGCCGTAGAGACGCCACGCTTTTATATCGACTTTGGTTGGGCGTTGCCTTTACTAAAGCCTATGCCTTCCGCATAGGGATGACCGACAGCCCAACCTGTGATCACTGCGGCCATGAAGAATCAATTGGCCATATTTTGTGTGCCTGCCCGCAGTACAGTACACAGAGAGCATGCCTTCGCCACGAACTTGACCAACTGAACGACCAAGCGCTATCCGAAAAAAGAATTCTACAACATCGAAAGGACCTACCGTCACAGAAGAAGGCCGTACAAGCGCTATTGCGCTTTTTGCGATCTACCGGCCTGTGTGAACGACTTTAACTGGAACGCCTTTTGTGTGTGTGCCTCCATGTGTGCGTTTTCTTTTCTGTTTTTTAGCGTTTTCCTCTCTGTCATCTTTCTAACCCCTATCCCCCATCCCCAGTGTAGGGTAGCAAACCGGAGACTCATATCTGGTTAACCTCCCTGCCTTTCCTCTTCACTCTCTCTCTTGCCTATCTGGTATCGATTTTTACTTTCGTGTCTAAAACCTATACTGTACCATTACCTACACTTACAATTATGACTCCGGTTCTATCAAACTCTTCTCTGCCACTTCACTTACGACCGCCACCTCGCGGGGACTGCAAACACCTGCCTCACCTTTCAATCGCTTTCTCCGACTCAGGGATGCCAGTTAATCAGGATGCCATAGTCAGAACAGTTTGATGTTGTTTGATCATACATAAAAAGCGTTCACACATCTCAGTTGTAACTTACAGTTCGTAAATTAGCAACAAGCCACTCACTGGTCCGAGCGATCCGCGTTTCGCATTCGTTCTGTGGTCGATTTTCTTCAAAAAGGGATAGTCACGTGTTCTTGTTTCTAATGCACGACAAGTACTAGGCTGCTCAACAATAAACATACCGGAAGTCTTCCGGCTAAAGAACCTGCGTCGAAATCGGTCGAGGCCGTTGGTACCTCAGACTCCTTGCCCATTTTGTTGGCGCACTGGTCCGCTGGGCCCCTATCATCTAGCTGCATGCTAGCTGTAGCGACTCTCCCATCCCCAGTGTAGGGTAGCAAACCGGAGACTGATATCTGGTTAACCTCCCTGCCTTTCCTCTCTCTCTCTCTCTCTCTCTCTCTCTCTCTCTCTCTCTCTCTCTCTCTCTCTCTCTCTCCCGTGAGTGCCCCTGGCCTCGTATTCGACGCCTTGACTGTTACTTGTCCGGCGGTGACGCCGAGTGTTACAGCCACAGTTGTCGGAACGGGTGACGCCGCGCCCGCCACCCGGTGTTCTCTGCCAGGAAAGACTAAGAAGGGAAGAAGTCGAGAAACAAACGATAACGCTGCTGAAGAAGACAAAGAGACAATGAGCTTGCACCTTGTGTACTTGCAAGAACGACCACGCGAGTGAAAGATAAAGAGGTCCTCCATTCATCCAGTACTGAACTTACGTTTTGAAAACGTCACAAAGCCGACTTTGCCAGTTGTTTACTTTAGCAGTGAGTTTTCGAACAGTAGGCTATTATTTCACCTTTGCATTTTCGTTGTTATTAAGACGAGAAGGTCTTAACATTAAGACTATTATAGATTATGCTTCTGAGCACTTATCATCATCTGTTCTGTACTCTCCTTTAAAAAAAATTCGCCGACAATTACGATACTCGCTAATGCGAAATTTGAGCGCAGCTCTATAAGTATTTTCACGTCGCGATATATTGACTGGCACAAAGAATCTGTCTGGTGCAGTACGTTGCGAACAGAGTGAAGCGTCGCAAAACAAGTAACACTCAAGCACAACAAAAGCGCCGAGCAGAGTCGGCGATCGCCGAAAATGTAATCTGCGGGTCAAGCGCCTCAGCTTTCATACATGACTCAGCGAATTCGCATCGCGCATGCAATAAGATTACAAATACTATGGCGCAATCTCGTAGTCTGGTGCGGCACTCTGCTTTTCTCCTCGCCCTTTCGCTATATTCGGTTTCCGCCTCATGCTTTCACTGTAGACTCGCGCGCGGCCCTCGCAAAAGTCTACCATACAAACAAACATCCCTGTGCAACGGTGGACAATCTGCTGCACCCCTCAGGCTGCATCTCAAGCCAGAAGCGCCTCTTTCGAGCGATTCTGGAGTTCGCCGAGGACATCACCCTAGCTGATCGCCTCTAAGCCCCCTCCCCACGCTCACGGCGTTTCGACCGCTGCTGCTCCTTTCCTCTTTCTTTCACCACTCTTTCTATCCCTTCCCCCTTGTGCAGTGCGGTTGAGGTGTCCTCATCTGAGAGACAGTTACTGCGCTGCACTTTACCCCATGTTCCTACTTCCCAAACAAGAATCTCTCTCTCTCCTCTTCCGCTTTCCTACTCGCGCTGTTTTCTTTCATTTCCCGCTGCGCTCTGCGTTCGCTTTCGTCTTCCGCTCAGCTCGTTCGCTCGGTTATGAGGAACAACGCCGACGGTCGCCGCAAGAACGGGCGCCTAAGAGCTGCTCTCTAAAACGATGGGGCGGTGGCAACTCCTTTATACAAGAGTGTCACTGCTCGTTCCATATATTAACTACATAGGGAGTATATATATATATATATATATATATATATATATATATATATATATATATATATATATATATATATATACAACTATGTTTCCGAGTTTACGCGCTCCCCCGTAGAGTGGTTACGTTTGATGACGGTTTTTCCCAGTCCAAGTGAATATATCCTCCACTTGGAAATATGCGCAGGTGAGCAGCACCACGTTCTCGTGGTGTTCTAAAAGTTAATTTTATTGAAATAGACGTTGAGGAAGATAAAAATTCCGGTTTGTTGATTCAAGCAGACGCTGAGAGCGCCGAGTATACGTGACCTGTACGTCAGCGCAGCACAGAAACCTGGCGTTCCGTTGACATTCTATGGCGTAATGCTCAGCCGGGGGTCTGACACCCTCCGTGGGTCAGATAGCTGCACAGACAGGGCGACGCAGGGCCTCAACTATTTAAGGTTAAAGTATACATCATATTGGTAAAAGAAGCGAGCTTTGTGACATATGACGCAACCGCGAATATCTCAAAGGGGTATGCTCATGTCACCACTAGTGGCGACAGCCGACACAGGGACATATCAGTGGCCTTTTTGTTATTTCAGAGCACCAATCTATAAGCCCTCTTAAAATCCAGGAATATAGCGAATTTAGCTAATTTAGCAAATTTAGCTAATTTAGCTGAAGCGTAATCGACGAAATTCACAAATTAACTTCACACAAGTGCACCAGTATCCAAGTTGAGCTGCAACTAGCTCATCTGTCTTCCTAAGCTTAATTACGTAGAATAGAGCGACGACGATGAAGATTAGGTGCAGCAGAGAAAGCACAATAACGTTCTTCATTTCGACATCACATACAGGGCTCAAGTAGCTTAGTCACAGTGCGAATGTAGGTAGTGGTCGGGCCGTGAAACGCATCCGGTAGTCATGGCAAAAACAAGACATTTCAAAGAGGTCAAAGAACTTTAACACTAAAGGACTAAATTTGGAATGTCACACCGCACTGTAAAAACATGTTATACCCCTTCAGGCTTATAGTTGGTCCCCTAATGATAATCTTCATCAACGTTTGGTACAATTTCTTCATTTAACACTCTGCGCCTGCTACCTTCCTGTCAGGAACGCTGTGTCACCTATCAACGTGCATACCGCTTGTGACCTGAAAGTACTAGGGCCCGTATTCACAAAAACGTTCTTACGCTAGAAATGTTCGTAAGAGCAAACGCCAGTTAATAATGATGTTGGGCATGTTATTAGCGAAAGTGACCGTCCTATGGCAAAGAGCACTTGCGAAAGAAAAGCTTTGTGTATTCGGCCGCAGGAGCGCAGCGTAAATGAATGGATTTCAACAACGAATGCCGCCTTCATATTATTCTTTCACCCCAGTCCTAGTGCACACAGTATGCTATGCCTGCGCTCAGGCAAACCTCTGCATTTTCCGTCACATACGTCTGCCTCTCTTTCTGTGTGTCTTTCCCGTCGCAGTAACGCTATTTCGCTGGCTGGAGAGACCTACAGCACTCGTTCAAGAGCACTATGGCGTCGGATGTTATATATAGTGAGCTGCCTTCTACCGCTCTTCAATCCCAGCAGCTGCGAGACCTCGATAGACCCCGTGTTTCAAAATTTCCTGCTTCAGTTATACCAGCTGCGAGTCCTGCATAGGACCCGTGGATCACAACCAGACAGTGGTTGGCGAGATGCAACAGGGGGAAGGTACGGCGTGCGGGTGGAGAGGGGCCTGCTGACTGCCGCCTCACGTACGAACAAAATTGACTGTGAAAAACACACCTTTCTTTAATACACCGACAAAGAGAGATCTTGGCACGTGCCGTAAGCAAAACCAAAAAGAAAACTGTGATTTCAATTAATGCATTTTTTTAGTCAAATTAGCCATTGCAAACGCTTTGTAGCAGGCGATGGGTAACTACGGTTTGCATTCTTGTCGTTCATTGGGAGCGTGTCAGGCCAACCTACCCCCCGCCGCCCCTCCGCGAGTGGCGCACACAGAGGGACCGAGCGAGAACAAGCAGAACACTAGCTCACCCGCAGTTTGGACCGGAGTTTCAATAGTAGCCTGAGTGAAGAACTCTATTGCCTGCCCCCCCCACCCCCCCCCCCCCAGTTCTGGATCGGCTCACTCATACCAGCTCACTGACCCATTCACTCCGTCCGATCAGACTAAAGAGTGAGGAACCCCAAGCGTACCTACGCCCAGCATCATAGTTTCGCATAACAAGCACTGGTATGCAGACAGCGACAGTGGTTCGGAATGCAATGGAATATCGTCAACGTATAGAACGCCCAGCACAAGGCCAGAAAGATGCAGAGGCCGTGAGAACCAAGACGAATCTTTCCAGGAATAAGAGCGTATATTGAACTTCCGTCTCACCGATTAACGCCTCACTCGCGATAAATTCCCGACTGATCCATCGGCTCAGTACACTCATGTCACGGGGACCCAAGAAACGCGGCTTACAATGTTCTGAGCACAGGTCTGCGAGATAGCTACCGCACCGTTTTGTATCGTAGCATGATGAAGAGCCCGGCTGTCAACAGCATAAGACGTAAGTCGACGCATTCAAATTAGCCATCATTAAGACGTACTAAATGCGCTAACTACAGGTGAGGCTTAAGATAAATCAGTTATTAGCCTTAGTAGCAATGCTTAACGTTGCGCAGTGAACGTTCGTATTGTTATTGTCTGATTTACATATTAGCTAGCTGTACGGAGTTGGACAAATCTTGCGATCGCTGCAAGCGTACGCGGCACATTTCGATTAGGAAGTGGCAGATCATGTGAACAGAAGGCTTAACTGTGGCACCCCCCAACCGGGCACTTCTGCAACACTTTCCGTACTTGGTGACCCTTGCTGCAGGCACGTGTTCCCAACGCTCAACAAAAAGAAAGGAAAAATAAAATTAAAGAGAAAGGTAGGATGCAGTACATCGCACATGTTGACGCAGCGGTGAGGAACGACCACAGGTGGTTGCCGCAATCGGAGTGTGCGCGGTGCAGCGTCACGTGACGAACCTTTGTCATCGCTGCAGAGGCACACCACGCATACGTAGCGGAATACGAAAGAGCCCGCGTGCATTCATTCGCAGTGCAGCTACACGCGGAAGCACGCCTTTCATTTGCGCTTCCGAAGACTGACGTGAAAAGCTTCATAATGAAAGCTGGGCAGTCGATAAAGCTTGAGAATGTTGTGCTCGTACCTCCACACGTAGATAGTTGTCCGGTCTTTAGGGGAAACTCCTTATGCACCTTCAAACGCGCGCAGAAGCCTGAAGTGGCCCGGTTGCCACCATGCAAATCTTTCCACTAATAGATGTCTCCTACGGCGTCATCATCAGACACCTAGCAGAGCAGAAAGCTCAGAAAGTTGTGCGAAGAAAGCTGTACGCCAACCGTACCTTTTTTTTTCCATGAGTTAACACTTATTGCACTTATTGCACTTAAGTCTAAAATATATATCGGCTTGAATACCAATCAACTGTTCTCCCTAAGAATTTTCCTAAGTGGTACATTATGGGGAACTTAAACAAAAACCACCCAAGTAGATTGGTGTCAGCTCACGAACCTTTCGCCACATTTGGACATGGACATCTCTTTCCTCGAGCCTGAAAATTAACCACGCCTTGGAATATCCCAAGCCATATTGTTTACGAAACCAGGAGACTACTGCCCGACGACATATGTGCGAAATACAAGAGGGAACCTCCGCGAAGATCGAGAAATTGTCAGCCTCGACTGCCAGGCTAAACCCGCCTGTTCCAACACCGCCACCGCCAACACCAACACCGATTGAGGCCGCACAAAAAAAAAAAAAAAAAACACGACCTCTGCCACTACAGTCAAACAGCCAACACAGTACGCAGACCAAACGCTGAGATGTGTTCGGCCGCAATTGATGGTGCCATCGTCCTTGAGACCCAGACGGGCATATAAGGAAGTGCGTACCTTTAGTTACGGTACATTCAGGCCACCGCCAGGGAAATAAACAGGTCGTTCGGAATATTGCCAGACTCAGGCAAGCAGGGCCCTTCGTAATATCACGTCCCAAGACAACTGTCGTATGCAGGATCACTAGACGCATCAATAATAAAGCTGTTTTGCCTGCCGAAATCACCCCTGATGAAGGAAACGAAAGGACTCCTATACGTTGTGCTACATTTTAACAAACTTATTCGGGTGGCGTTTGCTTAGCAGGAATAATTTCAAGTATTACCGACCACATAGATTTCAGTCAAAAGATCTTTCAGATCATCTCGTCGATGATAGTTTGCTTCGTTCCAACAAAGGCATAATTTCCGAAGTCATAAGAAGTTTGCGATGTGCACTTCATGACTTCGCAAACACTCTTTTTCAGGTGGTTTCAGTAATGGATTTTTCTGATTTTAGGCGTGATTCGAGATCCTATTGAATGCACCAGAAGGCAAAAATTGTTTTGCACACCACACCCTGACTCATTTTTTTTTTTTATGATTGCTACGAATTAAGGAGAAAGTTAAAGGTTAGTAACTGATGGGCGTGGGGTCCGTATTCATGAAAAGACTCGTAAGTTAGAATTTTTTTCGTAAGAGACAGTTTTCGGCAATTCTGACACTTGTAATAGTATTAACGAAGGTGTTCAGACATATCAAAGGGCACTCACTTACGAAATGAAAAGTTTTATTAATTCGGTCCCGGATGTCTTCATTTGTGGCTTGAGTTGTCTTTATTTATGGCAAGATATAACGATAATGGAACAAAATTTTCAGCTCTCTAATTGTGCACTGAAACTGTGGTGTTAACTGCCCCAATTAAAGTGTTCAAAGCAGAAAGCGGGTAACATATACCACACATCTCTGGGGCGGTATTCACGAAAAAGCACCTTCGCTGTGCGTATATACGTATATACCAGGCATACCTGATGCTGGGCATATCAGTAGCGAATGCACCAAGCCAGTGATAAAGAGCACTTACTAACGAAAGGCTTCAGGGATTCTGTCCCTGAATTAGGCCAATAATTTGCGAATGGGAAATAATTTTAAAATGTTGTAAAAGTGGCGTAAACCATGTATGACTTTCATGTACACTCTAAGGTAATCCTCCACATTTGTCAGCTTTAGACATTCTAGGTCAAACAGTCTATAAAGTTATGACATTTATTCTTGGCGCGTACAGTCATGAAGTTTTAAACTTGGTGTTTCAACCTGGCGTTTATTTCTTAATTTGCGCATAATTCGAAGCTTCTGGGAAAAAAAATTGTTGAGACTAGGATATAACTTCTTATTGAGGTAAACGCTATAGACTTTAACTTTCTGGTATTCTGTAAACTGCGTAAACTGCAATACATATACGGAAACACTCAAGTGATCAAATAATGGAAAAGGCGCATATGCCTGCATAACAGCATATACGTATTAGACTTCAGTTTTAGAGGGCAGCTCTTAGACGCCCGTTCCTGCGACGAGCGTCGGCGTTGTCCCTCGTAACCGGGCGAACGAACACAACGAGAGAGCATACTTGTAAGTTAGTTGGTACAGCATCACTTGAAGCAAGACAAAGTGCATTCTTTGCCTTCTGGTGCCCTCGTGTATTTGTGTGTTTTTATTCTTCTTTCTTTTAGGGGGGGGGGCTTTGCCTCAAGAGCACAGCGAAGGATGAAAGCGAACGCACAGCGCTGCGGGGGATTAAAGACTGCGATAGCGAAGAGAGCGAACAAACTATGACGCAAGCATGAGAAGAAAAGCGTAGTGCGCGCAAGACGGGCTTTGCGGCGACGATGGCTACGAGATGGCTACGAGTGTAGCGCGCGTCGTCTGTACGGAAACAAAGCGCTGCATGAGCGGTGGTCTGTCTGCAGCTGCTGCTGTGAGTGTTGTACACGCTTCGCCGAAGCGTCAAGTCTCACTGTCGCCCGATTAGCGAGGCAGCCGCGCCGCACATCGCTCCGTTTGCAACGTGCCGCATGAGACAAATTGGCTGCGCCAGCCAATACAATGCGAAATGAAAACAAATATAGAGCTGCATTCAAATTTCGCATTAGGGAGTATCGTAATCGTCGGTTAATTATGTTTTGAAGAAATTTATTTTCTTGATGAGAAACGCAACGCAACAACCCTCACCAAATTCTGCGGACCAGGTGCCGAGTTCTCATTTCCACTCGCAATCATCTTTAATGAACTACATATATATATATATATATATATATATATATATATATATATATATATATATATATATATATAACGCTACGTTTCCGAACAGCGTGCGAGCGTGGCTGCGCTCGCCGGCAGTGACTTACTTTTGTGTGCGCGCCCTGCACTAGCCTACATGTCTCCGTATAATGTTTCATCAGTCGAGTGTCAATCCCCTCACGGTAGACCAGTCGTTATGGCGCTGTGCTGCTGAGCACAACTCAGGCGCACGTTCAAGAAAACCAGGTGGTCAAAATTACGCTGGAGTGCTCCATTATGAGGTGTGCCTCACATCAGTCATGGGGCACACCGTAAAACCCAGCGGCCATCATGCCATATATACACGGCTTTATGCCCGACGTGACCATGAACCCTTAATTAGACGAGGAAGCTCCTGCCGCATACCTTACGTCATTTACAAGGTTTTTCTCGAAGTTTGTTAGGCGAATATGATTTGTTGTGCCCGACAGACGCGTAATTTATATAATTGCTTCCCGTGCTCCTCCTGCCTAATTTTTCACCGCGTCTGTTCTGGCCTTCAATCCATTCTTGTACGACAGCATTCTCAGGATAAATGATATGTGGGATAGCCGACCCTGGAAAGATCGACCTTCTCTTTTTCTTTCGTAAGTATCAGTACATATATCAGCGTGCTGGAGCTGGCCACCTAGCATCTCTGCACCAACCTACAAGAAAGTTGCATGTATTAGTACGTGCCGCAATGTACTAATGTCCATCTAATTGCAGGTACTCGCTTGCCGAGTTACGAATGACTCTGTTTCACGTTGCAATAGTATAGCGCAACGGTATAGCGCAACACAAGTTCAGTCTACTAAACTGACAGCCGGCGCCTGTGTCGTCTCTCTCTATGTGTCCTGCCTGTTGCGCTGTATGTAGGTAAAACGTTGAACGCGAATCGACTAGCACACCTTTGCGCACTTGTGACCTTAATTGCTCTCGTTACCTTCGCTAGAGCAGAACTCTGCTGCAGCGTTTTTGCTTCTGAGCACGATGTCTCGTGTTGTATACTTGAGCTAACTGGATTCGTGTACTTAAGTTTAGCTGGTCATCAAACAAACGCGTTAGGTCAGTGAAACGGCGTCTGTCGCAGCTAAGCCGTTGATTTATAACGTCGAATGGGTGACCAGAAAACTGACCCTGTCAGGTTCTTTTTCTTTTTGAAATAGCGAGCGGAATAATTGAGTTGAGCGTAAGGTTGAGCGAATTCCTTACATAATTTTTTTTCATACCTGTGTCTTTCACTATTTGCATATGTACGTAAGAAAGAGTAGCGAGCACCAGTTAACGACGCCAGCATGTCCTAAATAACATATGGCTGCATATTAAAGAAAACACAGACGCAAGGAGAGCTGAATATAGTTTCAGAATAAGTGGTGGTTGCGACGCACACATTTCATGCAGAAACAGTGGGTGACGCCTCTTTATCATTCTCCGCTTTGGTCAACCCGTTGCGTGTGGTTCCGTGGTTGTGACGTTCTGCTGCCAAGTGTGACGTTGCGGGTTCGACTCCCGAGCGCGGTCGCCGAGGTCGGACAGGTGCGGAGGTGCGCGTACGCTCACGCAGTTGGCTTTAGGAGCAACTTAGGGATTCCCAAGCTGTCGAAGTTAATCCGAGACTGCCTTAAAGGGCCCCTCACCAGGCCCCATTGCAAATTTTGGTTATACGATGGAAGTGGTTATGTGTCCTCTAGTTCTGCCGCAAAAAAAAACATGTTTCAAATCGGCTCAATAGCAGCCGAGATAGAAATATTTCAGTGCCGCGAACCCAAGATTTTAGCAGGCGGGCTCCACTGCCAAGCAAGACGCTCTCTCCACTCGCCCCTTCTAGCCTACGCAAGCTAAATCCCTTCCCTGCGTTCTGCCATACCGGACGTCGAGGATGGCGTGACGCATACGTCACAGGCCCCGCCTTCATTTTTTTCCCTCGCTTTTTTTTCGGCGCTAAGCACTTCAGCCGACGGCGTCGCGCGAGCTGTTGTCCCGTTCGCGCAGCGCACGATTTCGGGCGCTTTGCCCAAGGAAACATGACTAGCTATATAATTCAGTCCTACACGAAAAATCAGGCAGAACAAGCGGATCGCAGAGCATGATAACGCGGTGGAACACGGTAGAAAATGGCATAGTTTCGGTACCTACGCACGTGACCGCACGACCGTGGGAACAAGCAGACGAAGGGGAAGTACTTCTCTCTTGCTTCGGTGCGTAGTAAAAAACACGCAGACATTCCGTTTGTGTGTTTTATTATTTGTCTAAACTTCAATTCGTCAATTCAAGCAACAGATCGCACAGATAACAGATGTTGTCTTGAATAACTCTGGAAGTCACGTGTCACCACGACCGACGTCACACTGCGGACACGACAACGTAGGCGCAGGGCCACGACTACGTCACCGTCCGGCTTGGAGCGCGGTGGCCGCGAGGAGAAGGAAAAACAGCGTTCGGTTTGAAATTTCAGATCTTTCCGCGGCGCGTAGCGATGTAGTACTCTGCAGACTGATGGGGTCTCGGTGCTGACGCCCGTTATTGCCAATGGGTCGCAAGCCCCAAGGGTAGCGTTGGCCTGGCGGCCTGGGGCACTGGAAGCATCCGAAGGTCCCGGCAAAGCAAGAGAAGACTGGTAACAGAACAACTTGTTTATTCTAACATAGCAAAAGAGCGGCCGGTCAGGTCGACCGAAGTGGAGAGACGGGAGAGAACGTAACTCAACAGTACAAATCGGAGCCTCTCCTGGCGTCCGGGGGCAGCTGCTCTTATACTCTCGGCGTCGCGGGCCAGAAGGAAGGTCACGGGATGAGCCCACGCGACGGCGGAGCATGAGCCCACGACGGCGCGCACGGTCGAGCCGAGAGACATGGTGAGCCGAGTGTAGTGACGCATCGCCAACCCGCCGACGGACAGACCTGCTGGCTCCTCACTTGAGGAGCTCCGCTCCCCGGCTGCCGCGCTTTGACAAGCGTGGGCACACACACACACACGCACATACGAAGACACGCGGCACTGAAACACGCCTGGACACGCTTGGCGGGGAGGCGTTGCGGCGGCGTCGAACGGGCCAAAAAATGTCCGCCGCTTTGAACGAAGCCCCGGCGTCCGTTGCATCCGCGCCGGCATTACCGCGCGTTGTAGGCGAAACGTAACAGACCGCCCCGCCGGGGGAAGGAGATCCCGATGGTCAGGGGACTGCATCCGCTGTCCGGAGGGATGTCGCTCGATGATGCTCATAACCGAAGCCGGGCGTCCGTTGGCGTTTCTTGAGCGCAGCGCACAGAGAAGGCCTCGTTCTCACGTTCAGGTGCACCCAGGACACTGCAAAGTGACTTCGGGAGAGTTGACATTTTTGTTCTCGTTTCCGGCAAGCGTTAGAACCACGCCTGAAAGTCAACCGCTCAGTCAGCAAGCACGGCACAACCCTCACTAAGCCCTGCCAGGCTCTTTCCCCTTTTATACTGCTGCCTAGTTCCTTACAGTAGTTTAGCAGCACTCAGAACGCGTCCACAAATCGGAAAATTGCACTAGAAAGCACATCATCACTTTGAAACACTACACAAAAGCAATAGGTTAAAAAAATCCTGCCTCAGGAAGAAAAACATCAGTAACAAGCAATTTTGAGGCTGATTCCCACGTTAGGGGCTTCGACTTAAGCCATCGGTGTTACCGTTGAGACTCCCCTTTTTGTAACGCACCTCAAAGGAATATTGTTGCAAAGCGAGGCTCCAGCGCAGGAGGCGGCCATTTTTGGGAGAGATGGTCTGCAGCCATTGGAGAGGGCAGTGATCCGTCTCAATGATAAACCTCGAGCCAGCTAGGTAACATGACAATTTCTGAACGGCCCACACGATACACGCACACTCTTTCTCGGTGGCGCTATACGCCTGCTCACGACTCGTCGGCTTACGACTAGCATACAGGACGGGGTGTTCTACTCCTCCATTTTCCCGTTGGCACAGTACAACGCCCATGCCTCGCTCACTAGCATCACACTGAACAACGAACCCTTTTGTGTAGTCGGGCGATCGCAGCACAGGCTGGCTTGTAAGGGCGCTCTTTAGGGCGCTAAAAGCTCTTTCCTTTGTCTCATCCCAGACGACTGTTTGCGGCTCTGTCTTTCTTAGAGCATCCGTTAGGGGAGCCGCGATATCAGAGTACCTGGGGATGTACCTCTGACATTAGCCGGCGACACCTAAGAACGACCGAATATCGGTCTTCGTGCGCGGTTGCGGGAAGTCTCGCACAGCGGCCACCTTTATTTCAGAGGGGCGGCGACGACCCCGACCAATCACGTGTCCGAGGTAGACAACCTCTGCCTGTGCTAACTGGCACTTGGGAGCCTTGACTGTCAAGCCCGCATCGCGCAGGCGGGTTAGCACTGCCCGCAAGTGCGCCATATGATCAGGCCAGGATGCGGAGAATATCGCTACGTCGTCTAGATACGGTAAAGCGAATTCTTGCTGTCCCCGCAACACTTTATCCATGAGGCTTGAAAAGCAGTATGGCGCGTTCTTCAAACCAAAACTCAAAACTTTAGGACGGAATGTCCCCATTGGTGAAATGAACGCCGCATACCTACTAGCCTCTTCTGTAAGTGGAACCTGCCAATAACCCCTGACAAGATCTAGGGTGGAAATAAACTGAGCGCTACTCACTCTCTCAAGGCGCTCCTCGATGTTAGGGATCGGATAAATTTGATCCTTAGTGATGGAATTAAGCCTGCGGTAGTCGACGCAAGGACGAGGTTCCTTGCCCGGTACCTCAACTAAAATCAAAGGGGAGGTATAATCACTCTCACCCGCTTCAATAACACCGAGCTGTAGCATTTTCTTTACCTCAGCCTCCATAATATCGCTCTGGCGGGGTGACACCCGGTACGCCTTGGATCGTACTGGCTCTGGGGAGGTAAGTTCTATGTCATGAGTAAGGACAGAAGTCCTACCAGGCCTCTCAGAGAACAGACCTTGAAACTCTTGTAAGAGCTGGTGTAGTTCGGTTTTCTGCTCAGGCGACAGCGATGCTTTACTTATTAAGTCACTAATGACTTGATCGGTGTCTTTCCTGTTCGTCACTGAGCCTAGTCCCGGAAGCTCGACCGGAAGCTCTTCGGGAACGTTTACCATCATGCACACCACTGCTTCCCGTTGCTTATAGGGTTTGTGCAGATTACAGTGGTAAACTTGCTGTGCTTTCCGCTTTCCTGGCAGACTCACCACGTAGTTAACGTCCGACAGTTTTTGAACAATCCGTGCTGGGCCCTCCCACTGCACGTCGAGTTTATTCTTTAGCGATGTGCGCAATATCATGACCTCATCGCCCACCTCAAAACGACGGGCCCTGGCTGTCCGATCATAATAAACCTTGGCCCTCTGCTGGGCCTTTGCCATTGCTTCACCTGACAACTCCTGTGCCCTTCTTAAGCGTTCGAGGAGCTTAAGCACGTACTCTACCACGACTGGGTCGTCGCCCCTGCCTTCCCATGATTCTCGAAGCATGCGAAGCGGAGATCGCAGCGAGCGACCGTACACCAGCTCAGCTGGCGAAAACCCCGTAGCCGCATGCGGCGCGGTCCTTAATGCAAACATCACTCCAGGCAGACACAGCTCCCAGTCAGTTTGATGTTCAAAACACAATGCTCTCAACACGCGCTTCATGATGGAGTGGAGCTTCTCAACGGAATTCGACTGGGGGTGGTGCACTGAGCTGTGTAACAGCCTTACCCCGCACCTTTCGAGAAAGGCTGTCGTCAAAGCGCTAGTAAACACTGTGCCCTGATCTGACTGGATTTCTGCAGGAAAACCAACTCGCGCAAATATGGACAGTAGTGCATTGACTATCTCAACTGAGCTGAGTTCTTTAAGCGGCACTGCTTCAGGGAACTTTGTCGCTGGGCAGATCACAGTCAAAATGTGTCGGTACCCCATGGCTGTTACCGGCAGAGGTCCCACTGTATCAATAACGAGCCGTCTAAAAGGCTCCGTAATGATGGGTACCAACTTCAACGGCGCCCTCGATTTGTCCCCTGGCTTGCCCACCCGCTGACAGGTGTCGCATGTCTTCACAAAGTGGTCTGCGTCCCGAAAACACCCTGGCCAATAGTACTCTTGCAAGAGACGGTCCTTAGTTTTCTTAACTCCTAGGTGTCCGGACCACGAACCCCCATGCGACAAGCGCAACAGATCCTGACGATAGCATTGAGGCACGATCAGCTGATCGAACTCCACTCCCCTGCGGTCTAGATACTTCCGGTACAGGACCCCACCTCTTTCCACAAAGCGAGCATTTTTCTTGGCGATACCTTCCTTGACAATGCAGCGTATGTTTTCTAGGCTGCCATCCTTCTTTTGCTCGGCTATCAAAGCCGACCGGCTGACTTTTAGCAACCTGTTTAGTCCGTCTGACGTAGGCGCGATGAGCAAATCTGGAGACAGCTCTTCTAACTTTCCCGTGTCGGGATTTTCCTCTCCAGTATCTGGTGCCTTTAACGCTACAGGCTCAATTTTATTCAGTTCGGGCGTGCTCTGAATTCCAGCTTGCTGCGCCTCTGACCCTTTCTCATCGTTCAACAACGTCGGTCCCGCAACTACCGCCTTTGCAGCGAGCTCCCGAACCTTCGATCTGGTTAAGGCCTGAACGCTAGCCTCACCAAACAAAAGCCCCTTCTCGCGCAGGAGGTGATCGGACCTGTTCGAAAATAAGTACGGGTACTGGGGGGGCAGCATAGATGACACTGCGGCCTCCGTCTCAAGTGCTCCGAAAGGTCCTTCAATAAGCACTTTTGCTACCGGCAGACACACGCTATGAGCTTCCACTGCTTGCTTGATCCATGCGCACTCGCCCGTGAACATATCGGGTTCTACGTAAGAGGGGTGAACTACATCCATTGTAGCTGCGGAATCGCGAAGCACTCGGCACTCTTTCCCGTTCACGAGGAGGTCTCGCATGTAAGGCTCGAGAAGCTTCATGTTCTCGTCAGTGCTGCATAAAGACAAAAACACGACTTTTGTTTTTGTTTCTGGACACTGCGCCGAAAAGTGACCCGGCTTCTGGCACGTATAACAAACGCGCGCTTGCCTCGTCTCGAACCGCTTTCTGCGTTCGGCTTCGGTTGCCGCCGTCTCCGTACGTTCGGTCGGACTGCTTTCACTCGCCTCCGCACTACGTGTATCCCCCTTTGCTCTCATGGGTGTGAACTTCGGCCTCTCAAACTTGGAGCCAAATTCACCCTTTTGACCGTCCTTAGCTCCACGAGCCCGACGCGTCACAAACTCCTCGGCTAGCTCAGCGGCTCGAGCCACCGTACTAACGTCTGGCCTATCCAAGACCCAGTACCGCACGTTCTCAGGTAACCGACTATAAAACTGTTCTAGCCCGAAACACTGCAGAACTTTCTCGTGGTCACCAAACGCTTTCTCTTCTTTGAGCCACTCCTGCATGTTTGACATAAGCCTGTACGCAAACTCTGTATATGACTCACTTTTGCCTTTCTCATTTTCCCGAAACATCCGACGGAACGCCTCCGCTGACAGCCGGTACTTTTTTAGCAGACTCGATTTCACTTTGTCGAAATCCTCTGCCTCCTCTCTCTCCAAGCGAGCGACTACGTCGGCCGCCTCGCCGGGTAGCAAAGTGAGCAAGCGCTGTGGCCACGTTTCCCGAGAGAACCCCTGCTTCTCGCACGTTCGCTCAAAGTTAACCAGGAACAAACCAATGTCCTCTCCAAGCTTAAACGGCCGCATCAGGTCAGTCATTTTGAACAATACTCGTTCTCCTGCACCGTGTGCCTGACTTCCATTACGAGCGCGTTCCATCTCTACCTCGAGACGCTTCATTTCCAAAGCGTGTTCGCGCTCTTCTTTTTCTTTCTGTTCTTTTCGTTCACGCTCATCTTTCTCTTTCTGTTCTTTAAGTTCACGCTCCCTCTCCTCAATGGTCTCAAGGCATTCCGACAGCTCGTCATCCTCAGCTTCTAACTCAAGAATAGCCCTTAGCAGTTCTGGTTTTCTGAGTTTGTCTGAGACATCCAGACCAAACTCTCTTGCAAGCTCCAGCAATTTCGGTTTGCGCAACGACTTCAAATGCATGGCTGCTCTGAATGCTGCTTTCTCTACTGCCTACTATTGTCTTGCCGCAAACCAACCCGGCAGCAACGACAACCACAATTACCAGCTCTGTTTCTAACACTAACAAAAGCCTGGCAAAACTCAGAAGAAGAAAGTCCCGCACTCACCAAACCTCGCAGCCAAGACTTCAGCGCAGTCGTTCCGCTGCAGGCAACCAGTCATCACACAGGGCTCGTTGCACTGCTCCCGGATGGTCGTTGTGCTGCTCAGCCTACAGTCAACCGCATCTCTTCGCTGCTGGCCTCCGTTGTCGCGATCCCACCGCTGCCACCAGTTGATGGGGTCTCGGTGCTGACGCCCGTTATTGCCAATGGGTCGCAAGCCACAAGGGTAGCGTTGGCCTGGCGGCCTGGGGCACTGGAAGCATCCGAAGGTCCCGGCAAAGCAAGAGAAGACTGGTAACAGAACAACTTGTTTATTCTAACATAGCAAAAGAGCGGCCGGTCAGGTCGACCGAAGTGGAGAGACGGGAGAGAACGTCACTCAACAGTACAAATCGGAGCCTCTCCTGGCGTCCGGGGGCAGCTGCTCTTATACTCTCGGCGTCGCGGGCCAGAAGGAAGGTCACGGGATGAGCCCACGCGACGGCGGAGCATGAGCCCACGACGGCGCGCACGGTCGAGCCGAGAGACATGGTGAGCCGAGTGTAGTGACGCATCGCCAACCCGCCGACGGACAGACCTGCTGGCTCCTCACTTGAGGAGCTCCGCTCCCCGGCTGCCGCGCTTTGACAAGCGTGGGCACACACACACACACGCACATACGAAGACACGTGGCACTGAAACACGCCTGGACACGCTTGGCGGGGAGGCGTTGCGGCGGCGTCGAACGGGCCAAAAAATGTCCGCCGCTTTGAACGAAGCCCCGGCGTCCGTTGCATCCGCGCCGGCATTACCGCGCGTTGTAGGCGAAACGTAACAAGACACAATCGTTATTGCGCAATGTATGCTGTGCGCTTGTCAGTTCAATATGGCCAGACCTGGTGGAAGAACCAGAACCGAGCCTGCCTTAAACCAACTCGTCCTCATCAAGCTTGTGCTGCCTTAGAAATAGATTTTAGCTCAGTATAGCCACTATCTAAATGCATGATAACGCAAAGATAGTTTTGTTAGGCCACCATCACACCGATACTGGCGAGGATCGTCACACGTAAAAAACATGATCAGACATAGTTGCTCTGGCGAACGGATTTCCTAGTGAGGCGGTCGAATTAAAAAAATATGGAAACTATTGAACATTGCAAAACTTCAGGAAACTCAACTATCATGTTTAAAACTCAGCGACTCGGCAATAAACCGATATCACCAGCGGGCAACATTGACCTGCGAGTGAGCAGAAGCAGGGTGTCTACAGCAGTGGACACGGCAGTCGACTGCTGCTATCGCCGCCGAAGCTCGCCCGCACCGCCGTCATTTTGGTGTCGTCATGCCCTCCAGCAGCGCACCCGTCTGGGGGGCACGAGCCCGTTTTGCGCAAATCGTGGATGGGTGCACTGCAGCGTTTCTTAACGTGCAATGACCACGCGAGTCGCTCGTGCCAGATCGGTCACTGTGGGAAAAAACCTAGCCCCAGCTCTCGTGGCTGGTCTCGACCTCTATCACCTGTTCCTCTCGCTGAGGCAGGCACATGCCTGGACTGCACCTGAGCCGTGTCCCCCTTTTCCACCGCGGCTCGTTATTTCTGTCTCTCTCTCTCTCTCTCTCTCTCTGCGTGTGCGTGCGCGTGCGTGCGCGTGCGTGCGTGCGTGTGTGTGTGTGTGCGTGCGCGTGCGTGCGCGTGCGTGCGTGTGTGTGTGTGTGCGTGCGCGTGCGTGCGCGTGCGTGCGTGCGTGCGTGCGTGTGTGTGTGTGTGTGTGTGCGTGCGCGTGCGTGCGCGTGCGTGCGTGCGTGTGTGTGTGTGTGTGTGTGCGTGCGTGCGTGCGTGTGCGTGCGTGCGTGTGTGTGTGTGCGTGCGTGCGTGCGTGCGCGTGTGCGTGCGTGCGCGTGCGCGTGTGCGTGTGCGTGTGCGTGTGCGTGTGCGTGTGCGTGCGTGTGCGTGCGTGTGCGTGCGTGTGCGTGTGTGTGCGTGTGCGTGTGCGTGTGCGTGTGCGTGTGCGTGTGTGTGAAGTTGCCGCCACAGTCCGACCAGCAGTGATGCTTGCGATCGCTAGCTGCCAGCCTCGCCGCGAGACACATGATCGCTCGGCTTCGAAGCTGCAGGTGCTGACGTGTGGCTCGAGCTGCCGCCATTCGTGCGAACCGAAACACGTCGGGGTTCGGTAGACGCGACGCGTTCGCCCCAAATGATGGCATGTCGCGACATGCTGTCATTCGAACTTCGCCCCCACACTTCTTCACCGGGCTTTGCCGTTTGACGCGCAACGGGATGCGCTCATTCTGGACGTTACCGCGATTGATCTTTGGAATGTTACGATGAACATCTCGAATTAGGGGCAATTTGTCGAGAGTTTTAAAAAATAGGCGAGCATGAAAATGCCATTGCCTCCAAATCAGCCATTTAGACAACTGCCCCCAAGGCATTAATAAAACACTTCAAAGTTAATTAATTTCGTTAACTATTATTCTGAAGCTCACGTTATTAGCAGCAAAGTATGCCCGCATCGCTTAGGAACTCCTCCGCGTAAACGCCCTGTTCGCTGCTATCATTAGTTTTCTATAAAAAAACTGTATTGCATAAAAAAAAAAGAAAGACCTTGTATATCTCTTATTTGCCCGAGTGTCACCAATCACTTAATTACTGTGCGTACGAAAAGAAGCTCCTGGGGGTAAGTGGACGAAGCTTCGGAAGTCCTGCTAGTAGCCGGCTGCTGTTACCTTAACAGGTAAAAGCTAGTGCACTGACAAGGAGCCGAGAGACAATCTGTGCTGCGCTAGGACGTTAGCATCATTAGAGCTGGTCCATCAGTTGAAGCTCTGCCGCCAAGAACGTATGCATGCCGCGAAAAGCCTAAAAACACGCCGAGTGCAAAGGTCAGAGGCCTTTTACTTCGCTTTCTTCATTCTGAAAATGTTTTTTTCCACAATGATCTTCCAGAACCACCCTCCCGCGCTGACATAAAATAACCCGCTTCTTTTTTTCATATTTGCAAAGCAAGTTCAGCTCGATTTTTTTCTAGGACGACTCCGCCGTCTCGGTCGATTGTCCTTGCGGCAGCAGGCGAGTGGCCAAGTCAATAGGCAATCGATTTCTCTCGAAAAGCATGCAAGTCGGCTAACGGGCGAGGTAGGGGATAAACCGAGCCTTGAAAGAGATTTGTATTGATCAGTTCTTGCACGGGTGGTATTGTGTGCGTGTGTGTGCGCGTGTGCGTGTGTGTAGAGGGCGGGAGGAACAATTCATGTCAGTCTTATTGAGGCATAAGGGTTTCATGTGGCTAGGTCAGCTAGGGGTACTTTGTCCAGCAAGCGGCGGAACTGATGTCGTTGTTTGTGCTGATATGACGGAGAGGCAAAACAGTCGGTGAAGGACGCCCGTGACATGTGCGACACGTAGCGTTAAAAGGAAAAAAAAAAAAAGCTGCAGCCCACCATGGCTGCAGGCCGTGTCGTTCGGAAACCTTCTTTCGGATATGTTTACGTACTGATCTCGTATACCGCTTTATACCTTTCAGAGGCCGCTGTCAATAGCACTAGTTGCGCCGCATGACCTTGTGTCCACTTTTGCGGAGGGCACGCGGTCGTCAATACACTTTTCCTTTATTTTAACGCGAGAGCGTTAAGGAGCCTGTGTCGCAGAAAATCTGGCGTCGGCGTCCCGCGTTGGCGTCCGGCGTCGGATGCCGTTTCGAGAAAAAATATTTCCGAACCACCCATACCCAGGCCCTCCATGTGACGCAAGAAATTTACTAAACTAATTGAATTTCTCAAGGCAAGATGCTTGGAAAAATCGTAAACTACGACTGACACACAACCTACAGACATGGTAGCTCTCGGATTGTAATTGGACTGTACGAGAAAACATAATTCTGTTACGCGAAAAATCAAACAAACCCCTTCACGCAACACAGACCGGCCGCGGCGTCCGCCATTAGCGCGCGCCGGCGCGATGCGTGTCTTGTGGGGGCCACCGAGCAGCGCGCCCGGTTCCTTGCAATACCTCCAGCTGGCGCTCGCCGCCGTGGTATCGCGGCCCGGGCAAGAGGCCGCGTTTCTACCACAAAGCCCGCCTTCGTGCATAGCGCTCGCGGCCAGCGTTTCCCGGCAAACATTACGGTTACATGCGCTCCAGTTGCCGGGAAGCGTGAGAAGCACTTGGGGACCTTTGAATGCTATCGTGTTCCACTCGTAAAAGCGAAGCTTAAGCATCCTCCAAATTCTTTTTGGTTTTTTTTTTTGTTTTTTTTTTAGCACGGCGGCACGCTGTAGCTTTAGTGCAAGGCTAGTGTTGTATTCTGGGGGCACCACTTTCGCGCTCCTTCCGTCACGTGCTTCTCTACGTCACGCCGCTCCGCAGATCCTCTTTGCCCGCTCCGTCGATCTTACCCGGCCAGTTGCACCGCCGAGTACGTATATCACCGAACTACATTGTTGGAGACGAAGTTTTCGATGGCTAGAATTCTAGAACATATATTGCGCACTCTCATCAGACTGGTCTTATACAAAGCCATGCGAGGACACATATCGTCCACATATGGTATGAAGTTCAACCCGTTCACAGCTTTTTACTACCTTCGGTATCGGCCACTGTTAAACCACGATGCCGGACAGTTGTGAACTGTGTAATGATATTGCATTGAAATGTACACAAGTACCACCGACTCGTTGCGGGGCAGGGGGCACAACAGACAATGGCATGATCAGCAGGTCTCCGAAACCGTCGAGGAGGCTCACCGTTCAAATGTCGTATGTGTACAAGAGTTTGCAGAGTGCTGCGCTAACGAATAAAGAAATAATGAAACGCGGGGGAAAAGTTGCACACTTACACATATGACTGTATGATTTCAAATTCTTCCGATTCGCTGCATGCGTTTCTTGCGAAGACTAATAACAGCGATGCTTGAACTCCTTGAACCGCATACCCTGTTTGCATCGACGTTTCCATGTGGCTCTCTCAGAAGTAGTTTAGTACAACCTAGCTAGTACATATTGGTTATTTAAAAAGAACTTACAAGGTAGCTTATCACCTCATACTACTCACAAGACCAAAATGACTGCGTTGTATCTTAAATCTTATTAATTCAATAGTGCACATTTCTTCATGATTATTGGAGACAATATACATTATTAGGTCTAGTATAAGTTTGTAGCATTGTTTGGCCGGATTTCAAATGGAAATAAAATTTTTTAAGATGACCTAAAAAATTGATAAGTAACCTTGCGTGCCCTCGCTGAGAGCTTCCTATACAATGTTTCATATAAAAAAAAATAAGAGTAGCACGTGTCAAAAGTTACCCTCCTTCGTGGCCCGTGTCTTCTTTCGCACATGGAACTCGTTGCTATGCAAACGCCGTTTGCATCGAAGTCCACAAGTGGTTCTATCGTATAGACGCAATCATTTATTAGTCTATTATAGCACTTTTTGAAAGTTCGCATTTTTGTAATCATTGCCGTAGTACAACGCAAATTCACTAATGAGTAGCTACGCAACACATCCACTTAGTGGACACCGGCACAATAAGTTTTTCAGTCTCGGCACCGGCTGTAGGTCCGGGGATTCCTTATTCACAGCCATGCATCACCAGCGCCCTGAAAGCTTCAAAGGCAAAAAAAAACGTCTCATCTACATAATGCGTCACTCAGCAGAGCACTTGTGGTCCAATGCAGTGACGCGCATACACTACCGGGTTCTACTCACTAAGTTTGCCAGACGTTTCTCCAATAGCACGTCCACGGTATCAGTACGCGTGCACGTCGACAGCGTAATTGTAGTTCCCAACAGTCTCGGCACAACCCCGATGGCACCACAGAGGACCGGTAGTCCAGTAAAGCGCACGATGGTTTTCTTTGCCGCAGTCATGATCAAAAGCGACCGTCGAAGTTCACTTCGCATCGATTTCGGAACGATACCGATAACCCGTGCGATCACCGATAGTCAACGAAGCGCGCATTGTCGATCACAGAAAAGAAGACGAGAGCGTGGCCATCAGCAGGCCACTTCACTTGTGGTCGTGAGCGGAATGGCGGCGTCCGAAAGCACCCCTTGTTGTGAGGTGGGAGCAGCTTTCTCGGCCGCCGCCCTCGACTGCCTCCTGGCGACCAACGCGCGCACCAACCAGATGACGGCAAAGATGGCGTTGGCGACGGTCAGTGTGTGGAAGAGACCGTCGTAGTCTCCAATGGTGTCCCGGAAATAGCCTGGAAGAAAGAGGACACAAAAAAAAAAAAAGAATTAGAACTGTATCTTTGTTTTCCTGTCTGTCTGTCAGCTTACCGATTCGTGGACAATGTAGCAAACAAATCAATAATTAAAGATAACAGCACTAATTGAGTCATGCGTGAAAAATTAAATTCATTGTTATTGTTTTTTTTTTACAAATGTACTCTCTATGGCTATAAATGTAGCTCGTTCTTTTATGTGAAACATATCCTGTTGCCTCCGTAATGTACAACTTTGTGATTGCGGGAAAATGTGTGTATTTATGTTTATCTATATGCTGCTGACTAAAGGAGTGGCGAGGCTTTGCAAGAAGTGCATCACTGCTTTTCTCTTGCCACCCTCAATTTGTGTACAAACAGGAAAAAAAATATTATTGGTTGAAGTGAAGCTGAACAGGTTTTACTATCTGTCCCTGATGAGGATCAGTGTTCGGGTATCAAAGGGCTAAATACGAAGGGAAAAAATGGGAAGATTGGCCACAAGTGTACGGCCGGCTATCCAAAAATCGTAGGTATGGAAAACAGCAACAAAACAAAAAAGAAAGGCAGTTAAAACAGAAAACACACTCAATAGTCTATAACAATGGCAAAACACCAACGGAGCAAGTGCGCAGATCACGAAGAAAACAAAGGTTATCACACCACAAGAATAACTTAAGCGCGTACATAGAGGTTAATTTGAACACAGTGTAAATTCGCAATCAGGTATAGCTATCGCTCGCAACAAATGTATCAATTCAGCACCTGTACAGCGAGAAGAAAAAGGCGTATTTTCGTCCTAAACCAAGACGTTCATAGCGATAGCAAGATATTAGACTGCACGAAGCTAGGCTCGTAGCTTTATCTGTAGTAAATATCTGCTCACTAATTAAATTGACAAACGTGACACCACGCACGTACTGGCAAACATGAACATATCTCACTCCATGACCGCAAACACTCGCTGTCACAGCGCTGGCGTGCTCACTCAATGACCGCAAACACTCGCTGTCACAGCGCTGGCGTGCTCACTCAATGACCGCAAACACTCGCTGTCACAGCGCTGGCGTGCTCACTCAATGACCGCAAACACTCGCTGTCACAGCGCTGGCGTGCTCACTCAATGACCGCAAACACTCGCTGTCACAGCGCTGGCGTGCTCACTCAATGACCGCAAACACTCGCTGTCACAGCGCTAGCGTGCTCACTCAATGACCGCAAACACTCGCTGTCACAGCGCTGGCGTGCTCACTCAATGACCGCAAATACTCGCTGTCACAGCGCTGGCGTGAAGAGCGTTAGCAGCGTCGAATGAATTCACCTTCGTGCTGCCTCTCGCTTCAGCCTGAACTGGGCGCGCGGGTACACAGCGCTCGAGCCGTCGGTCATCTGCGGTTTAGCTTATCTCGTGGTTTGTGTTCTATTACAGGCCATGAGCATTCGCAGCACCGCTATATGTATTGGTAGCCGTGTTAGAAAATATTGCACTTATCTTGTTGTAAATCACTACGTGGTCGGACTAAACAAAATTTGCAACGTTCCTGTCACACTACCTCCCCCTTCCTTCACCGCCCAGAGTAACGTAGCAAAGCGGATCTTCCCCTCTGGTTGACCTCCCTGCCTTTCCCTTTTTTCTCTCTCTCTCCCTCTCTCTCTCTCTCTCTGGAATTTTGTTGCACATACAGACTGGCGGCCCATGGCACTGACAGGGTCAGTCGTCGCCAGCCATGTGTGACCAAGGGCCTCAAAAGAAACCAAACCACATTACTGCTCCGCATTCGCACGGACTCTGCTCGTACCCCTGCGTGGATGTATAAGACTGGCCTGGCGTTGTCTCCATTATGTTCAAAGTGTGGTGTGTGCGGTGACATAGAACATTACCTTATCTGCTGTGCTCTGTATAACGCGGAAAGAAGTGTGTTATTCGGGTCGCTCAAGAAGACAGGAATTCGTCACAGCTCTCTTCAGGACATTGTTCTCCCGCGCGGGAACCAGTTGTGTAGGAAGGCGGTTTCTCGCCTTCCTTTAAATTACCTGCAGGACACGGATTTGGCTTCCACATGGTGACCTTAGGAATGACTATGTGTAGTTGTGAGGTCTGTGTCTGATTTATGTGATTTATGTATGTTAAGTGCCGCTACGGCGGAGCGATTGCCGGCAGCAACTGCAAGGCTAATCCCATCAGTAGCCTACAACCACTCAACTCATCTCAACTCAGCCGGTCGCGCGCCGCAACCTAAATGTACCTGTTGCTTTACTAAAGTTTAGATATACCAAGTCTGCATGCAGACATGACACGAAAATTTATCTCCATGCAGACGCTCCAAAATGTGAACAATTTTCCTACACTATTACGCTACCGGCGAAAACGTGATATTAGGTATTCGCTGAACATGTTTAAATAGAAGTTATTACATTTCATAAGTGGAAAAACGTTGAGCTGTGATAGCCCTGAGCTGAGGCTATACGGCTGTTGGACAAATTCGTAACATTAGAAAATTCTACAATATCAGTGAACCAGGTTTGCAACTCCGTAAGTCCGCACCAAAGAAGACATATTTAGGTCCAGCAAATGAAACGTGTATAGTTAGCAGCTTAAATGGAGTCGTTGCTTTCTTTACGCCAGTCTTGCGAAAGTGTTATTCACAAATTACTCCTGCAAATTTAAAGTAATGGACATTCTATCAATATTGTCCGTTTTAAATTTTCTATAACCGGGGCAGTTCATAGGACTGCGATGTCTGTTCCAGCTGTTTACTTTTACGAATTCATAAACGCAGAACTTAAACTTATTAGAATCTCCAGATTTTGCTCAAGTTCTCCTAAAACCATTCGGAGACTAAGTAAAATATCCGCTCCCGACAGTTCCTTTACTCCAACTTCGTTTTCTTTTTCAAACGCAAGAGTATTTGTTTTTTTATCGCTCCATCGATGGTCAAACGAGAGCGCTGCAGAGGTTCGCGTTTCTCTTAACCTGTCCGAATGACCCGAAATAAGACTTCCATTCGAGAAGCACACATTCACCTGGACTCGTTTAACAGGTGCCGTAGCGCACGTAACGCACTGACCAGTAGCCGGCCCCTGTACAGCAACAATTTTGCATTCCGTACACGAACGTCCCTGCGAGCCAACTTTTCACGAGCTCGGCTGCCAGCTGACGCCAGGTTTCCAGTGGAAAATCCCTAGCCGCGAGGCATCCGGTCTCGTACATCGGGTGAGGCACTCGTGATAACGGTTCGTTATGTTGTCAGACTACTTTTTTTTCTTTTTTGTGTGTACGTTTACTTTCGTGCTAGTACAGGGGTACTATTTTCCATCAAGCAACGGTTAGTGTCCCTGCGAAGCGGTTGTCAGCAAGGAAGGCCCAGCTAGGGAACTGTCCTTCTAAACGCGTTCTCTCTTCAGTTACGCCAGATGCATTTATAGCAATACGGATTTCAATTCACAGCCAAGAAAACGTGAAACACCTTTACGTCCGCAGCAACTAGCGTCGCGAACTCCGTATTCTATAGACAAGCTTCCCATGTTTCTAAACAAAACACACCTAACTTCGCTAGCACGAAAGCGCCATGGCAGAATAAAATAAAGAAAGAAAAGAAAAGAACCTTCTTGCTATTTCTTTGTGATGGTCGCAGAAATCTGCGACTTAGCTTGTTTTCCTAGTACGGAAATGACAAGTTCGGGACCAATATAGAACCACGTACGTCGGCCAAAAAAAAAACGACAGGTTCGCGGTAGGCAACGGTAAGCAGATATCTGTCATAGCCTAAAGCAGGTGAGACGAAGTCAATGTTCACTGGCTAGATAGAATGCTAAAGGGGGTCTCACATGTATATAGGGTGAAAAATCCATTACGGCCAAGTGGACATTCCGGTCAAATAGCGATGCAATTTGCTATTTTAGGCTTGATGTAAACCAACGCGGGGAAAACGATAAGTTAACATAGGTGAGGTTGCAATCGCAAAAGCTAACCCTGAGTTGGTGGTGCGGGAGTGAGTTCCTCGATTGGAACATTGAATATCCGGTTCGCACGACAATTACTTTTCTTTTATTGCGAGAATTTGTTCCGGAGGACGCAGCTTCTTGCTAATTCTGGGTGAATGACAACTTATTATGTCACACAATAACCTCATTCGCTTAGCGAATTCCTCGAAAACTCATTTGCATAGAAAAAAAGTCAGTGGCAACTTTGTGAAGCGACGCTTCGTTCCACTTTGTCATTCTTGACTCCAGTTTTTTTTTTCTTCGCATGCACGCAGGCAGAATGCTCGTGATTGTAACATGCGTATTGAATTTCTCGCTGAACAATTGCAGTTGGTAGTGGTGGCGCACATGTTACAAAAATGTGACAATGCTCAAAATCATAAAGTTTATTTAAGAAATGCCCCGTTTCGGCCATTATCTGTAAGTATATACTCGAGTCGAACAACTTACTTGGTGGGCTCTACTTTACATCTCTGTAAGGTGCCTTGTGGATGTCTCGTGCTGAAGATGCCCTCTCGGTGAGCGCATATTTCACCCCTCATCTTTTAAGAGGTTCAATACATACAAGCATTTGTCTAGCAAACCAGATTTTCTTTCAAGGCAATTTTCCACGTCTCAGTAATTTCTCTCGTCGTATTCGAGTGCTGATTGCCGTGTTATAGTTTGTTAACGAAGCTTTCCCTCAAGTCTAAATATTTTAAGGCAGTTTTCCTAGCCTCTAAAGCCGCTCGAGTTCGCTCTTCTCCTTGAGCGGCCATTTTTCCTATAAAGTATGCCTTCCAACTACTCCGCCCTTAAACTGGCTCTCTCAACTACTACACGCAGAGACAAAGCAACAGCGCGCGCATTAGATCCCATAGATGAGATGAATATTTACAATTAGTATTAGGGTTATAATTATATTCGAGTGCTGATTGCCGTGCTATCGTTTGCTAACGAAGCTTTCCCTCAAGTCTAAATATTTTAAGGCAGTTTGTCGTGTGCGTATCATGGCTACGCACGCTTATATCGCATTCCGTTTCTCTACCACGGGTGCGCTTTAAAACCACGGCGCTGCAGTTCTTGCTTTTCTCTTCTTTCTTCTTCTCCGCCCTTAAACTGGCTCTCTTAACTGTACTACACGCAGAGACAAAGAAACAGCGCGCGCATGCGATTCCATAGATGAGATGAATATATATATATATATATATATATATATATATATATATATATATATATATATAGATATATATAGAAAACTATCAGTCATAGCTCTCGTAGTATAGCCCTCTGGGCCGTTTCCTTTTTTTTCCGAAAGTAGTCCTATTAGGGTTATTATAATTACACGAAGGTATTTCGCCCTCATCAGCAGCAGTCCTTGGTATAGTTATTCTGGCGGCTAGCTTCCCACGCTATGCGTGCCGCCATCGCACCTGGTTAAGCTTTTCCTAGACGCTAGAGTTATGCTTTGTCCGCGCAACCTTGAGCGATCGGAAAGCGCGTTTCCCCCTCTTGGCCGGCGGAGAGGGGAGGCTTCGTTCCGGCCGCGAAGCTCTCCACATCTCTGTAAGGTGCCTTGTGGATGTCTCGTGCTGAAGATGCCCTCTCGGTGAGCGCATATTTCACCCCTCATCTTTTAAGAGGTTCAATACATACAAGCATTTGTCTAGCAAACCAGATTTTTTTTCAAGGCAATTTTCCACGTCTCAGTGGAAACATGAGTCTCTTTCCACGTAAGTGTGAGGCTCGGAGCAGGAGCTGTGGCGCTTGAAAGTAGCCTGGGGCCTGACGAACCAACCGACTGAGCTATCTTTCCGGGCAACATCGAAGGGTCACGAGTTCAAATCACCTGTTATGTTCCTTTTTTTTTTCCGCCCCTTTTTCTTTCTTTTTTTTCTTTCTTTTAATGTCTTTTCCTTTATTTTATCACTGTACGGGAACCCTCCTAAAAAAAAAAAGAAAGATATATATCTTCAAATATGTATGGCCTCACACTCACATGTGCAGGTCATAAATACCAGGTTCTCTAGCCGAGTGCCATCCATGCGGTATAACCGAGCTCAGATTGGTCCACCTTGACTGACCAAGTAGGGCACCACTGTAGGTTAAATGAGGCGTACAACTCCTGCGGGACCCGCCGTGGTTGCTCAGTGGTTATGGTGTTAGACTGCTGAGCACGAGGTCGCGGGATCGGACCCCGACCACGGCGGCCGCATTTCGATGGGGGTGAAATGCGAAAACACCCGTGTACTTAGAATTAGGTGCACGTTAAAGAACCCCAGGTGGTCGAAATTTTCGGAGTCCTCCACTACAGCGTGCATAATCAGAAAGTGGTTTTGTCACGTAAAACCCCATAAATTAATTTTTAATTTAACTCCTACGGGGACGGTAGAGTATCCGTCTCCAGTGCAAGAGGACCGTGATTCAAATCCCGGTGCCGCGCTATTCTCCACCGGAAAATACACACAAAAAAAAACCGTGTGTTGAGAAAATTGCACAAACAGGCCTGGAGTGCGGCCTGATCCCGGTGACCACAACCGGTAACGCACTCTCTCACCAGAGCAGGATTGGCCACCCTGGTGCAGTACTTGGCCACAACCTCCTATATGAATACAACAATCGAACCCCGGCCCTCAGTCCCCAGCAGCCGCGAAACAACTGACCACGGCGGCGGTCAGATCTGTGACGCTGCAGAGGGTGCTAAGAATACCTGGCTCCGGACAGGCCGCCATTGGAATCTGAACCTGGCAACGTTTAACGTTAGAACGCTATCTAGTGAGGCGAGTCTAGCAGTGTTATTGGAGGAATTAGAGGGTAGTAAATGGGATATAATAGGGCTCAGTGAGGTTAGGAGGACAAAAGAAGCATATACAGTGCTAAAAAGCGGGCATGTACTGTGTTACCGGGGCTTAGCGGAGAGACGAGAACTAGGAGTCGGATTCCTGATTAATAAGGAAATAGCTGGTAACATACAGGAATTCTATAGCATTAATGAGAGGGTGGCATGTCTTGTTGTGAAACTTAATAAGAGGTACAAAATGAAGGTTGTACAGGTCTACGCTCCTACATCTAGTCATGATGACCAGGAAGTCGAAAGCTTTTATGGAGACGTAGAATCGGCGATGGGTAAAGTCAAAACAAAATACACTATACTGATGGGCGACTTCAATGCCAGGGTAGGCAAGAAGCAGGCTGGATACAAGTCAGTGGGGGAATATGGCATAGGCTCTAGGAATAGCAGAGGAGAATTATTAGTAGAGTTTGCAGAACAGAATAATATGCGTATAATGAATACCTTTTTCCGCAAGCGGGTTAGCCGAAAGTGGACGTGGAGGAGCCCGAATGGTGAGACTAGAAATGAAATCGACTTCATACTCTGCGCGAACCCTGGCATCATTCAAGATGTAGACGTGCTCGGCAAGGTACGCTGCAGTAACCACAGGATGGTAAGAACTCGAATTAGCCTAGACTTGAGGAGGGAACGAAAGAAACTGGTACACAAGAAGCCAATCAATGAGTTAGCGGTAAGAGGGAAACTAGAGGAATTCCGGATCAAACTACAGAACAGGTATTCGGCTTTGACTCAGGAAGAGGACCTTAGTGTTGAAGCAATGAACGACAATCTCATGGGCATCATTAAGGAGTGCGCAATAGAAGTCGGTGGTAACGCCGTTAGACAGGAAACCAGTAAGCTATCGCAGGAGACGAAAGATCTGATCAAGAAACGCCAATGTATGAAAGCCTCTAATCCTACAGCTAGAATAGAACTGGCAGAACTTTCTAAGTTAATCAACAAGCGTAAGACAGCGGACATCAGGAACTATAATATGGATAGAATTGAACAGGCTCTCAGGAACGGAGGAAGCCTAAAAACAGTGAAGAAGAAACTAGGAATAGGCAAGAATCAGATGTGTGCGTTAAGAGACAAAGCCGGCAATATCGTTACTAATATGGACGAGATAGTTCAAGTGGCTGAGGAGTTCTATAGAGATTTATACAGTACCAGTGGCACCCACGATGATAGTGGAAGAGAGAATAGCCTAGAAGAATTCGAAATCCCACAGGTAACGCCAGAAGAAGTAAAGAAAGCCTTAGGAGCTATGCAAAGGGGGAAGGCAGCTGGGGAGGATCAGGTAACAGCAGATTTGTTGAAGGATGGTGGTCAGATTGTTCTAGAGAAACTGGCCACCCTGTATACGCAATGCCTCATAACCTCGAGCGTACCGGAATCTTGGAAGAACGCTAACATAATCCTAATCCATAAGAAAGGGGACGCCAAAGACTTGAAAAATTATAGACCGATCAGCTTACTGTCCGTTGCCTACAAAGTATTTACTAAGGTAATCGCAAATAGAATCAGGAACACCTTAGACTTCTGTCAACCAAAGGACCAGGCAGGATTCCGTAAAGGCTACTCAACAATAGACCATATTCACACTATCAATCAAGTGATAGAGAAATGTGCAGAATATAACCAACCCTTATATATAGCTTTCATTGATTACGAGAAAGCGTTTGATTCAGTCGAAACCTCAGCAGTCATGGAGGCATTACGGAATCAGGGTGTAGATGAGCCATATGTAAATATACTGGAAGATATCTATAGCGGCTCCACAGCCACCGTAGTCCTCCACAAAGAAAGCAACAAAATCCCTATAAAGAAAGGCGTCAGACAGGGAGATACGATATCTCCAATGCTATTCACAGCATGTTTACAGGAGGTATTCAGAGGCCTGGAGTGGGAAGAATTGGGGATAAAAGTTGATGGAGAATACCTTAGCAACTTGCGATTCGCTGATGATATTGCCTTGCTTAGTAACTCAGGAGACCAATTGCAATGCATGCTCACTGACCTGGAGAGGCAAAGCAGAAGGGTGGGTCTGAAAATTAATCTGCAGAAAACTAAAGTACTGTTTAACAGTCTCGGAAGAGAACAGCAGTTTACGATAGGTAGCGAAACACTGGAAGTGGTAAGGGAATACATCTACTTAGGGCAGGTAGTGACCACGGATCCGGATCATGAGACTGAAATAACCAGAAGAATAAGAATGGGTTGGGGTGCGTTTGGCAGGCATTCTCAAATCATGAACAGTAGGTTGCCACTATCTCTCAAAAGGAAAGTGTACAACAGCTGTGTGTTACCAGTACTCACATATGGGGCAGAAACCTAGAGGCTTACGAAAAGGGTTCTGCTGAAATTGAGAACGACGCAACGAGCTATGGAAAGAAGAATGATGGGTGTAACGTTAAGGGATAAGAAAAGAGCAGATTGGGTGAGGCAACAAACGCGGGTAAACGACATCTTAGTTGAAATCAAGAAAAAGAAATGGGCATGGGCCGGACATGTAATGAGGAGGGAAGATAACCGATGGTCACTAAGAGCTACGGACTGGATTCCAAGAGAAGGGAAGCGTAGCAGGGGGCGGCAGAAAGTTAGGTGGGCAGATGACATTAAGACGTTTGCAGGGACAACATGGCCACAATTAGTACATGACCGGGGTAGTTGGAGAAGTATGGGAGAGGCCTTTGCCCTGCAGTGGGCGTAACTAGGCTGATGATGATGATGATGATGATGACTTTTCATGTTTATAATGGGAAAACACCGTGCGGATAGGAGAAAGGGACAGCAGGCAAGAAGACGCATGGAGAACAAGCGTAATACCGTAAGGTCGAGCAGATGTGTTGAGACCAGGGCAGACGTGTGTAAATGTTTCTTGAAGGTGGAAAACAGCGCCGAAACGACGACAGGTAAAACACGTGTTCCCTTACCTACTACGGGCGGCCTCGTCAGAATGATGAGTCCCGTGATGAACATGACTCCCCCGAACATCATGGCGAGCGACTCCTTCTTGAAGTCGTGCTGCAGCAAGGGCGCGATGATGCCTATGTTGATGCCGGTGCCGCATCCGAACAGCAGGGACGCAAATATGAGCGGCACCAGGGTGTGCGAAGTCCTTATCGCCTGCGCGCCCGCGACACTAAACACGAAACCCGCCAGTTTCGAACACTCGATGGGCAGGTACTTGCGGTCCACGAACCATCCGCTCAGCACTCGAAAGGCCAAGTCGGCGGTCGAGTAGGCGTGCAAGAGGTACACGGCACTCTCCACGCTCAGTCCCTTGTCGACGGCCATGTCGGCGTACACCATGAAGTACGTCGACATCGTGTACACCTCCAGAGAATAGGACAGGCCGTCCACGTAGAACTTCCAGCTCAAGAGGGCACCCGCCGTGTTCTTCCAGAGCAACTTGGTCTTGTCGCGAACTCCCTTAAGACCCTGCGGCATGTCGCGTATGGCGAACCCGTCGCAGCTCGACCCGATGACCTTGTCGTCTGCTCTGTCGTTGCGGGTGCAGACGATCCTCACAGCCGAGGGGTCGTCGGGCGTCTTGCGGTCCAGCATCTCCTCCGTTTCCGGAGCCCCGGATGCTGCATGGATCTTGCGCTTTGAGACGCCATCGCCGTAAGCCTCGGCTTTTTTCAGGCTCATGCGGCTGCCGTCGCCGCTGCCCCCGGAAGAGGCGCCGCGGCGAGCTGGAGAGCCTCCTTTGGCCTTCAGGGCCCATGGCGGGGTCTTGATGACGATGCACGCCGGTAGGGCGTTGAGGCAGAGAGCGCCTATCAGTAAGAAGAGCTCGGGCGTGCCGTACGCCACGCGGAAAAAGTTTGCTAGCTGTGGTATGAAGTAGACGTTATAGCACTGCGACGACCAGACGATGCTGGTGGCGGTGGCGCGCCATTTCTTGAAGTACAGCGACGGCAGCACGTTCGCGACGACGAAGATGCCCGACGTCGCCCCACCTGGAAGCACAGAAACAAACAAGGGAATGCTACAGCACCAAACAAAGCGTGAAACAGTGACCGCGACAGTGATATGGCACACTCTTGCGTCCAGTGAGACATTTACTGTTCGTGTGTCAGCATTTATCGGACCACACGAGGAGTTCAAAAATCAAGATGGCGACGCGTGCCGACAAGTGAGCGAGGAAACGTAATCCTCACTCCCCTCCTCACTTGCGAGAAGAAGAGAGCGACTTGAGGGGTCACGTGAGCGCGGTGTAGTCGGCGGACGCGACACCTGGCGCGGTGACGCCGTGCATCAATGCCGCGCAGGAGGGCACGTGGGTAAGCGTGCCGGGTAGGCAACCCAGGGGCGGAGGAGAGTAACAACGTCAGGGGTCACGTGAATGTGAGTGAATAAACCTTTATTGGGTCCAGTAAAACGCGATAAAAAGCGCACCCGGCTAATTCCACGACGGGACTGACAGATCTAGTCTGACGGCCCGATCGCGGGCGCGCTGGACGGCCTGGATTTGGTCCTCAAAGATGGGACTTCACAGGAGCGCGTCCCACTCTTCCTCGGTGAACTTCGTGCCCAGCGACCCGCACTCCCAGAGTATATGAGGCAAAGTAGCAACGTCACCACAGGCCACGCAAGAACAATTCGGATAAATCTCGGGATATATGCTGTTAAAGGACGCCGGATTTGGGTAGGAGTTCGTTTGCAAGAGTCTGAACATGACCGCCTGTGGCCTGCTTAGCTTGGAGTGAGGCGGCGCGAAAACCCTTCTCTCTAAGCAAAAGAATTTAGTAAGTTCGTCATGCGTGATAGGAGCATCTCTGTGTCCGGGGATATAGTCGCCCGATTCGAGGGCAGCGCGGTCGGTAAAGCCACGCACAGCCTCATCGACAGACTCGTTGAGGTTCAGAGGATCCCCCTCAATCGCTACGACGTGGGCAGGGAACCAAAGGATGGAGTGTATGGAGGTGTCGCCGTGTTTGGCACCTTTCAGAATTTGACTTGCCTGCCGGGCTACCCGGCCTTTCTGGAATGCCCTGACGGCCACTTTCGAATCGCTATACACCCTTTCTCTCCGACCGTCTTGCATGGCGAGTGCAATGGCCACTTGCTCGGCCACCGCGGGGTTCGTCGTCCGGACGGAAGCACAGTTGATGACTTTGCCCAGCGTGTCCCCGACGGAAACCGCAAAAGCCTTGCCGTCTCGGTATGCAGCTGCGTCCACGAAGCTTGCTTCGACACGTGAAGTGGAAATGCCTGCTCCAGAGGGGTGATCGTGCGGCGGCGGCGGAGCACATTGATAGGAGAGGCCGACTGGCAGCGGATGGCGAAATGAGCGTCACAGCGAACAAAAATTAGCCAAAGAATTACGGCAACAATAAGTTCATGCGTTCTTGAAAAGGACAGGTCAGGTGTGTATACTATACCTTATACGAAAAACACTGGCTGCGCCAATCATTAGTGCTTGTACGTGTCTTTAGGTGGGTGACGTACCGTACGTGCCTTTAGGTGTGTGAAGGTGCGCGTGCGTGTGTGCGTGAAGTCACATTGCATTGGTTTTGTGTATTCCGGTGTTGTAAGTTGACCTGAAAGGAACGATAGCGACAGGCATGCGGCGGCCTGCCGAGCCGTCATGAGCGAGCTTATCAAGCTCTTATACCTTGCAAGCAACGCGGCGCGTATTTGCACGTCACCCATGAAGAATATGGCGTCAGACAGGTTTCGAAACACCCGGTTTGAACACCCGGCGCGTGATTACAGTTTTTGTTACTTTATAGTGCTGTACTGAGTGGTACAAGCTGATGCACTAAGTGTCATGAATTGTTCTTAATATTGTTAATATGTCGACAGTTAGACATACCCGCCTGGGCAAATTTCTGCCGGACACTTACTTAACTACACGACAGTTATCTGCACAGAATTATTGTCGTGGTACTTTCTCTTTTTTTCTACAATCGTTACTAACAGCTGCTGAAACAATTATCTCTGTCTCTGCGTCTGTGTATTCTTTTCGCATTTGTATATCTCAGTTCGTGCAGTGGTCGCATGTTGCTTTGTTGGCTGCAACTTCCTGATGCTGAAACATGAGCATATAAAGTCTACTTCTCTTGACGGTTTCCTTATAGTTTTATCTATTTCCATCTTTGTAGCATCTACGAATGCCCACGTGCCTATATCTCTGGCTATTTCACAACTACTTCTTTCCTTCTCATATGCCTCGCGCTCAATAACTCCCTTGCGAAAGTCTTGTGAAGCCAATTTGTCACTTTTTGGCAGTGCCTCCGCTAATTATTGATGCGTAAATATGGGGTATGCGCCAATGTCATCGAGGCGGCCGTTTTTCTCGCACAGCCAGCATGGTGAAAACCTGGATTTTATCTCGATCAGTTTGTCTCCAGAGGCAAAGTAGCAGCTGTGAATATTACAGAAAAAAAAAAATGGCGCACGGTGACGTCACGTGAAGGCTGCCTCCAAGGATTTTATTTGAGCGCAGCCTCTGCAAGACGCAAACGCGGTCGCCCTTATTTTAATAGCGCAGCCTATTGCCTACAAAAAGCTTATAAGAATTCTGCTTTCCTGTCTCTTGTCATGCCACTGTTGCGAACTGCTGACCTCTCTTGATTAGATATGTTCTATCAAGTCTGTTAATCTCTTTTCGCCGATGGCAAGAATTCGCTTGGAGTGCCCATACAATCATTAAAATAAAATGTGCAGTGGTGATCCATAGCATTGTGTTGCGCTCGTGGTGTTTTTGATGCGCCACTCTCTTCTAGTGCAACTGTGGATCGAAACGTGCCAAGCGTCTCAACCCCTTCGCCTCTTCCCCCCCTTCCCCCCCCCCCCCCACGGGCTTGCCCAGAAGAAAGGGTTGTTCTATGCCTCTTGTCGAAGCATGCGTCCGTGGTGTTCGGCGTCTAAAGACAGACATGTATGAAAAAGCGCCTCCAGCTCCGCAAGGAAGTTTCTCTCTAAAACTTGAGAAAACCAGCGAAAAAAAGAATGCGACGCAAACAAGATGAAAAGAAAAAACAACAATGCTGGACTAGCAACTGATGTATATTTGAAAAAAAAAAAAAAAACGGGTCAACCCTGGAACATCAAACCGCCGACGCATGCGCAAAGCCCTTAGCAAGATACAAAATTCTTTAAATTTATGAACACACCATCTCTCTAAAGAATGGCGGATACGTACGGAGTGCCTGTCGTGTTCTCCGCTCCCAACAGGCTTGCCCGACTGTGTCCCCGCATCAGGGGCACCTTTAAGATAGGCTGCCATGTGAAGCACTTCAAGCAGTACGTGCTCTGCCCCTACCGTGTTCGCTTCGCACATTGCCCGATACGGAAAGCAGTGCATGCGCCAGTTCGTGCCACAGGCGTGTGAACGAGAGGTGAGTGGAAGAGGGCAAGAAGGAAGACAAGGCGTCCAACTAGACAGGCACCCTATTCGCTACCCTACAACGGGAGCAGCGGGTAAAGAGAGGGAAAATATAACATGGGGAGCGTGGGAGAGTTGAACTAGCAACGGTATCACGGGAGGGGAGGGGAGGGGGGGGCTGCCTACCACGATCGGTCACTGAGTCTAGCGGATTTCAGAAACTGCAGCAACAGCCGTGTTGCTCTGTGAGTCTGCAACGCATTGTGCCACGTTCTAATAATCCTTATCTCAGAGAACTCAAGGATCCAGCTTGGCACCGGCGGGCCAGGGGCTGTACTATTCGTCTGGACGCAAGAGGCCTGTATATTTAATTTTATGATTTTTCGTTGTTCCATTACAGCCGCTGGAAACAAATGGCTTATGCGGTCAGCGAAAAGATTCGTGTCTCGTACTTTACGGTTATCAAATCCTCAATCAATAGAGCAAGAAAAGCTAGAAGAATAACTTGAGGAAAATTGGCTGTTGCTTTTACTGCAGGCATCGCTGCGCAGGAGGCTAAGCTACCTCAATGATAGATATGTAGTCAACCATACGTCCCAACATTTACAAAAGAGACTCCTATAGCTGCGGCAAGTGCGTGCAAATTGCATCATGTCATCGAGTACCCAAGCCATAGCTTGTTGACGTACTGGTGCAGACCTCCGCGGTCGACATTCATGTGACAATGTCGCTGCAGGGACCGGATGCAGAACATCCGCACGATTTTTGCAAGGCAAATACCGGAACTGAAACACTAACGGTTGACGCCGGCGCAGCATAAGATAACATTGGAAAGCCTTCGTCCACGTGGAATCGGCGAAGTCCTCGTAGACCATTACCAACGCAGAGCAAAGGAGGTGCCGGCCAAACAAGTGGAACCAATTGCGTATATGATAGTGTACCTGAACTGTTATACGAGATTTTGATTGGCTGCACGACCACATGGGGCGAACTATACCCATGCACCCGGCAGCGATTGTCGCATTGGGGAGTAGTCCCAAAGGATTGCATGCCCCCAACTGTTACAATACAGAAACAACGCGTCCCACGACGTTTGAATGTGTAGCGGCCAAAGGCGTGCGGCACGTGGTAAAGGCGTTCTTTCGACCTCCGCGGTGAATGCGAACGGGATCTATTCATTCGTCCAATATTAAAGCGAAAGGCCCATGACGTGACAACACGCGCCCTCGCCGCGGATATTTCTCTCTCTCGCTCGCTCCCTAGTCACTACTGCGCGTGCGCCACTAGTAGCACCGAGCCACAGGTGTTCCGCCGCTGCGCAGCGCCGCGCCTTTCCGCCACCGCCGTTTCGTATGACGTCACACCGCGTTCGTCGCCGTTGCGCTCGCCTCCGCTCGATTCGCCAGCTGCGTCGCATGCCTGATAACATGTCAGGGGATTGAAAAGGAGAGCTCGCGTGCGCCGCAACCACAGCTGAGGCGGCAGTATGGACGGCGACAATCCTGATAAGCAGGTGGAGGCCTGGAATCGACATCGGAACGAGATGAAGAGGAAATGAATCGCCCAGGAAACAGACGAACAGCGCGCCGAACGACTCGCTAAACGCCGCAACATAGATAGACAACCAGACTAACCTGGACCTGCAATCAAGATTAACCAAGGCTAACCATGCTATGCCTTAGCTTTCGCTACATATATCCTGGCATAGCCGAGCTAAGCCACGGCCAATTTCTGTCACCCCAATCGTGATGAGACGTCGGCGCTGCTTAGCCGAAGCCCGACGAAGCCGAAGCCCGACGAAAAAACCGAAACGCGTGCAAGTGCAGGTAGAAGATATTTGACGGCCAGGCGTGCGTGCCTTCCTGTGTATCATATTTCTATTGATTTTTTTTTTTCTTCTGTTGAATGATCCGACATCAGTGATGCTCTCAGTAACCGAGTATGGAAGGACAAAACAATTGTTTATTCTACCTGCAGTTAGTGTTACACAGTTTTCCAAGTTACGGTCACCTGTACTGTTGTTACTATTTCACCATTAAGCTTCCTTTATTAGCCCAAGGGCCAGATCTTCGGATGTATGCAAACCGTTACTATTAAAGTATTTTTGCGTAAATAATATTCCCTTGCAGAAAGGCCTGCATTCTAAATCATTAGGTGTCCTGCTGATTTCACGCGACTTCGTCGCCAGTATTTTGTTATTTTGCTGTACGTTGAACCAACTTCCGTTTATCAATAAACTTCTAATTCTCCGGCCTTTAGAATGCAGCGGCTTACATGCTGTCAAAGAAAGCCTTCATCATAACCTCCCGTGCCTTATGGCGTTTCAAATCAATAATCAACTACGCGAAAAATACAAGGTAAGCTGCCCCGAGCACAACATATACATCGATGTTTCGGTATCATTACAGGTTGGCTGTGGACGGCCCCCATTCGGTGGCACTGCTTCTAACATGTGTTTGTTTCAGGTTTATTGTTTCACCAAACAAGGCTGGACGCACATACCTTTTCGATGTCTGACTGCGCAACGCTATTAGCAATGCCAGACAGGCTCCGGTATACCCCTCGAAGCGCGCGCAAATGGAGTCTATATAATTCGCCGCACGTGCGTGGAGAGTTTCTGCTGCTCTTATTATGCTATTTCGTCGAGCTCTGCACGGAGGCAAGGGTCCGTAAGAGTTTCGCGGTAATGCGAATAACTTTCTCGGTATTCTCATCACGGATACAAAGTCGCCGGTGCAAACGACACGCGCTGTCGCGTAACCGCGAGCTCCCATGTTTCACTGTAAGCCGAGCTGCCGAGGCACGTTCGACACCGAACGCCTGTACTTTTTTTTTTTGTTTCTTTTCACGCGCACGCGTTGTGTGGCAGGAGTGCTTGGGGGGCGTCTGAAAGGACGCTCCTCCACTTCTCTCGCCGCCCTTTCCCGTCTGTGGGGGCTGCGGGAGAGGAGGACAGCAGTCGCCTTCCAAGCTGGCGCTCGCGCAGCTGGAGACAACGCGCATTTGACGATCATCATCATCATCATCATCAGCATCATCATCATCATCATCATCATCAACAACAACATCATCATCATCATCATCAGCAGCAGCAGCATCAGCAGCAGCAGCAGCAGCAGCAGCAGCAGCAGCAGCAGCAGCAGCAGCAGCAGCAGCCTGGTCAGGCCCACTGCAGGGCATAAGCCTCTCCCATACTTCTCCAACTACCCCGGTCGTGTACTAGGGGTATGTATTTGACGATATGTAATGTAATAATAGCGCCAAATAAGATGCGAAATCACATGAGCAGTGGGAACGTACCGTGAACGACGCCAAAAAAGAAATTAATGAAGTCGATGCTGGGCGCGAAGTAGCATATCATCATGGACGCCGACGTGATGAGAACGCTGCCCAAGGCCACCGCCTCGAAGGAACAGAGCTCGCACAGGTAGCCTCCCACGAGCGCTGAAAGTATGAAAAAAGAGAAGAAAGAAAAGAAAAGCCAAATTCGATTCTTCTTCATTTTAATTTGTGTTATTAAAGGGAGTTACCGCAAGACACGTGTAACAAAAAAGAAATTGGCAAAAGAGCAGCAACATAACGTACTAGAGCACGCCGGGTCGCTCAGGCGGCCAGATTTTTTCAATTAACCACGATCACTCGCAACAAGATGTAGACATGGCGTTCGGCAGTGCGTACTGTTTAGTTCTAATGTATAGACGCAGACGACGGTACGCATTTGTGATTTGTTCGCGAAGGTATGCAGACATATTAAATAGGCCGACAACAAGGCTGTCTTTTAAGGCTTTACTTGATAATGCATGACCGCGCACGTTCTGAAGAGCCGCGATCTTTGCGAACAAAGTGGTTACTTGTTCCTAATACGCCCTGTGTGTGTCTAATAAAGCAGGCTGTAATATTTGCAGTGTTCTCATAGAAACTTCCGAATGTTGTGAATATTAAGATGTAAAAGATTATTCGACCGTAATGGCGAGAAGGCTATACATTATTCAGAAACTATTAAAAAATATTGTATATTCTATTCACTTCTGGTGCTGTTCGACTGGTATTCGATTTTCTTCCAACGCTGCTAGACTTGGGTCCGATTCGGTATCAAGAGATTCGCAATGCCGACACCTTCCCCGCCCCCCTCTGCTCACACCTACTATATAAAAACCACCGAACGACCACTGGAAACATTTTTCAAGCGGCGGAAATGCTATCTTCCATATTTTACTCCTCTCTGGAACTTTGTTGTGCTCCCCAATTAACCATTTACTCCAGTTTAAAGTAACCTTTCACTACAATTGTGTAATGCGTGACAATCCTATAGTTACTGGACTGTGCTTTCAGTGCTGGTGCCCGTAGAGGCGGCAATCTTTGTGCGATTGTGTTGGTGGATGTACGTGCTTTTTTATATTTTCTTTTTTTTATCATTTTTTAAATTTTTGCTGCAGCAACAAATTTGGTATTTCGTCATAGCCGGCTCTGATGTAGCCTACCTTCCCAAGCTTCTACATCGAAATTGCAAAAGGAAACATAGTTGCAACGTGTGTGAGGTCCTCCTATAATGCTACAGCATTATAACATGGAAGGCGAGTGGAGACGTCATCCCAGAATTCCCATTTAAGAACTTCGTGTGACGCATTAGAGATTAACGACTGCTTGTTGACAATTTATTGTTCCTTTTTGTTTCTGTAAGCAACGATCATATTTCATTTGAAAGTAGCAATTTAATCTTACGAGCTTCGGGAACTATTACGTATAAGAAATACTCTTAAATTTGTGACGTCACACAGGCACCATCTGTGCCACGTCTCGAGCACTGAATTCAAGAAGGAAAGCTTTGCCTGAATCGCGCGGCTGCTGCTGTTGCTGTTGTATTTGTTGTTGTTAACAGCCTATCTTTTCCCTCGAATTAAGAAAGAGTGATTTAATGTGTACATATAGTGCCCGATCACACAACCATCGGGTTCCTCATAATAAGCTGAAGCCCTTCACCAGGCCGTTCTTGGTAGCTAATGTGTAACTTAAGGACCTTCAACCTTTCCAGGTTTCCATTTCGTTATTGGCGTAGCAAACTTATATTTTGTGCACCTGAAGCGTGAACAGAAAAGGAAAGGACGAATCCCACTGCCAATTCTTCACGATGTTTTAAATCCTTCCTTTCATTGATTCATATTATTCTAAATTCCCAATCGTACCATTTGTGTAAAGAATGGCTACAAAAAATTCGAAGCCAACACACGCCGCCAAAGACCTGTTACGTTACTTACGCAGTAGGCTCTTCAGATGGCACACATAATCCTAACATGAGTGTGCTGCAACCTTTCGACTTCAGAAGAAGTTTCCGGCATAACAAATGACCTGAAGCGCAAAGTCTACACAGTACAGCGGTTACGTCGTTGAATTTTTGCTTTCACTCTGATTTCTCACATTACTACTCTACTCCCCTCTTGATATTATCAGGGGTCAACGCGGGGCGCGAGTCATGACTGGTACCTTCGGGTTGGAACACGAACCTTATATTTCTTTCGTGTTATATATTCCTCGTAAAACATTACGATACCAACAGGAATCATCGGAACAGACAGCCTAAGCCCCGTCAATGACACCTCCATTCTTCGGTGCGGGTCTAAATTATAATTAAAGGAAAATCAGACATCCACCCATTCATGGCAATTGCTACAAAGGAAACCTACACGGGCTCCTCGAAAGAAAAGCCTGGCAGTTGAAGGAAAATTTGTCCTGCTCCGGGACTCGAACCCGGGACCACCGTCTTTCCGGGGCAGCCGCTCCACCGTCTGAGCTAACCAGGCGGCTAGCAGATGGCAGGGCAAAGTCGAATTTGTCAGCAACTCGAAGTTTGACGTAAGAGTCCTGCGGAAACTCTCAAGGTGGAGAGAAGTTGGAGAGAATTAATTACTTCTCTCCACCTTGCGAGTTACGTAAAATCGTCAAATTACGTCAGGCGCGGGTCTAAATTTTGCGCCGCCGTGGTTTTCAAGACTGCTGCGCTTAAAATACGCCCGCGCGCCGCATGCTTACATGCCGAGCAGAGGACGGTCATGTGTATGGTGAGCGGCAGGGACGCCTCCTCGCGGCTCGTGTGGTAGTGCTCGACGAGACCCACGTAGATGACACCGGCCGCCCGCACGCTCACCGTCGTCATCATCATGCACCAGCTGAGGAACGCCAGCACCACCCAGCTGCGCCGGGAGTCCATGCCCGCCGGCGTGGCGGAGGCGACCGGCGCACCGGACGGCGGCGACGCCATCCTAGAGGGCGGAAGGCTGCAACGGACAAATGACAGCTCGTAAGAATGGGCTACTATAGATATACACTACAAATCCTGAACAATGGTATCGCACGCATAGCACCGGCTTTTTTCGCTGAATAGGGCATTTAAAGCTTTCGCATAAAAAATCTTCACAATCAAAGACCTTCCTAAGTACTATTTATACTCGCGCTCAACTTTCTGTGGCAATGAAGAGAAAGCTACGTGTTACCGCGCCAAGTAGTCCGGCAGCGTTTTTGGTTTCTCGCGACCGGACGCTGGGGAATCAACACAGCTTCAACGTGCGACGGTTGCTCACTTGCCCATACGCGGAAGGGAAAAGCCTCAAAATAAGTCAACTTCAACATTCAGTGCTGTGCTTTGTCTTATTTAGCTATGGTAAATAAGGCCCTTATCTTCTCTCTTCCTCAGCTTAAACTGACGCTGATGAAAATGTAGGACTTCCTTTTTTTTTTTTCAAGAGCGTCCTTACCTACGCGCGCATTGCGTCCGTAGCTTTCCCTTCATTATTGCCCCCCGAAAAGTTGTCCGCGAGCATAGGTGTCTGTTTGCTGGCTCACAGCATCCTTGCTCGAATGCAGCGGCATCATTCCAGCGCATTTGTGACTGCTTGTAAACTCCCGTATTCTAGAACGTCCCTCCACTCAACGCTCCAACCCAGGCTTGCTTGCATACGCTATGGAGGCAAGCATACTTCCTTTCACCTGATCCCTCACCGCCATGTTCGGCCACGGACCATCAATTCTAGTAAAAGTTTCAATCAATCAATGCAATCGCCTCAATTCTTGAGAAGTGTAATGTCTTCTTCAGTCGAGAGGTGGCGCTGTCCCTTTCGCCTGCTGTTGAAGTTCTGATTGGCTGTGGACGCGCAGCCCAGCCCAGCCAATCAGAACTTCAGCAGCAGACGAAGTGGACATGTCCACTAGGTGGACTTTCACAGAATACCTCCCCCGGTGACCATTTGTCACCGCTCCGTTCAAAAGGGTATGCCAATAAATCATCATCATCATCATGCAGTGGAAGAAGAACTTCGAGCGGGACACTGTTTGAGAATACGGGGTTTAGTGACAGCTCCCCCGCAGGATATGTTGTGGCGCCACGGCGTTAGCTTTCACCGCCACTGCCGCACACGCTCCTAGGCGACATCCAACAGGGAGCCGGTATTTATACACTGGTTAAAAAAATTACTGGGTGGAAAATAAAAACGTGCATGTAAGGTGTCCTTTCGAATGACACGTAATCGAGGTATTTTATTTCGCAATCATTGGTTATTACGTAGCAAACCAAGTTCGGGGCTCAGTCCCTCGTTGCATTTGATATCCACCACGTGTGCTTAAGGGCGTAAATTAGCCTATAACTCAAACCCTTACACTCTCACAGCTTTAAGGGTGTGGTTTGTAGGCAGGAAACACCCACAAGGATGTAAACTGGTTTACAAACGGGAAATTCAGACATCTACCCGTTCGTGGCAATACGGGTTCCTCGAAAGAAAAGCCTCGCAGTTGAAGAAAAATTCGTCCTGGTCCGGGACTCGAACCCGGGACCACCGCCTTTCCAGGGCAGCCGCTCTACGATGTGAGCTAACCAGGCGGCTAGCAGATGGCAGGGCGAAGTCGAATTTGTCGACAACTCGAAGCAAAGGCAAGAATTTGACGTAATAGTTTGGCGGAAACCCGCAAGGTGGAGAGAAGTAATTAATAAAGGTAAAATCAGACATCCACCCGTTCGTAGGAATTGCTACGAACGATTTGCTTCGAGTTGTCGAACGAATTTCACTTAGGTGGTTCTAGAGAATCTTGAGAAATGTAAAAACGAGGTGTTTTCGGCAACGTACACATTGCGAGTTTACTTTTTTTTTTCTTCCGGCAAATAAAATAAGCGCGCGAAATACGAAACACATCGTGTGCCTACACGCACCCCTGCGCACGGCAATATTCAAACAATCTCAGTGGGGGGGGAGGGGGGGGGGGGGGGGGGGGCAAGCGACGCTCTACAGCTACTCAAGCGTGGTATTAAATCGAACCCGCTGTAAAAAAAATGCGACCACCGCGCCAGTGTTGAGCGAAAATCAGCCGTGGGTGGTTTTTAGCTATTTCTGAAACACTCAGCGCAGCAAATCAGAACATCAACTTACACGCATATCTTCCAAGCATTTGCAGCAACGGGAGCCAGACGTGCGCAGACGAGCTTTATATATATATATACTACCAGGTGCGTTTAGAGTAAAACGCGCTGTGGGAAACTCGCATTCAGATGCATCGATGTTGACGACCCCGCCAGCAGAGGCAGTGCAAAGAGACGAGAATACGTCGACAGGCCACATGCAACGTCGTCGACTATCGGGGCTGCGCTGCAGCAACTGCTGCTCCGTGACGTCACGCCCGAACGAGCTGCGGTGCAAGCTTAGCCGAAAACATTGAGCGACGTGTGCAAACACCGAGCGGTTTCTCCGCGGGTGCTGAACAAGAGTGAACTTGTCTCCTTTTTTTTCCGGTAACGTTATACCAGATGAGCTGATAACGCGCTCTCGTCTTCACTACCTTTGCTTCTCTTGTTGTTCTTTTGCTGTCTCGTCGACAGTCAAGGACTCGACGGTTCGCCGTGTCAGCCATGCGGATGCGGTGCTATCTTTCGTTACAGACGATACGTCAGCTCAAAGCCGACTTGGCGTTCCCTCCACAGCCGTCTTACGAAACACAGAACCGTTCCCGCATTTCAGAAGTGATGAATCTTGAATTAACGCGATGTTAAACGCGAGCTGATAACGCGAGCTGATAAAGAAATAAAAAATGAAAATAGAGTGCCTGAGGCCAGCAAGTATTCATATGGGCCCTCAAAAATTTTTTGCCAGAACATCTGAAAATCGGCAAATGAGAAACGTTGAAGGACGAGGTTTACGCTCCGTGATCTCCGCATCAAAAAAAGAAGACAGACAGACACCGATGTGCTGTGTAAATATTACAACACTTGCCCCCCCCCCCCCCCCCCTCCTTTTTCAGAAAGAGCTGGCATTTTGTGGAAGAGACTTAAATCTGTTTTGAAGCAATAGCTTTACATCCAAAACGCAGAAATATTATCAGGCGACAATCACCGGACCGATTCGAATGAAGTTTTTTGCATTTGAGAGAGATGTTTAAGTTCTACCAACTTTAAAAAGGAGTTTAATTTAAGACTTCATACGTTTCTTTTTTAAGTTGCCGAAAACCAGTAAGCCTTAAAAAAAAAAGTTAAGCATGCACTTTGAAATCCGTAAATCTGCACTGAAAACAGATATTGCAGTTCTGTAAAAGGTCTCTGTTAGAGCATCGAAAGCGCACAAATTTTATGGGCAAGTTAATGACTCACGTGAAATTGTTACAATGCTTAAAATGGCCTTACTAGCTTACGAGGGCTTTAGTGGCACAAGCTTGTGGTACCTTTGGAAGAGCGGTGTATAAATACACCAATTTTGTCCGATTTGCATATCTTAGGTACAGTTTACCTATGTTCTGTCCGCGGCACACGCATGCACATTGGTCCCGACATTCGTGATTTACAACGCATGCGTATGCCGGGTAATAATACCTAAGCGTCAATAAATAGGCTGCTCACTGTAAAATAATCTACACCCTCAACAGTGAAAGAGGATGTAGATATGTCCAGAACGCACACCTTTTCTCACTAAAAAAAGAAAGGATGTAGGGGTGTGAATTATAGGCACATTTACATGCTTTTGAGGTCCTAAATTATTTTACAGAGCAGGCAGGCCCGCATGAAGCGTCAGTACGCGTCGCGCAACCTGCGTGTACTCGCCCCGAACGATTTATGCCATACACTGTAGGGAGCTGTCGCGACATATTTCTTAATGCAGACACTGTAGAAATGCGCGTGCGTCACTGTCCTGTGAGACGTAAGCTGTCGCATATCACTGCCCTCCTATCTTTCCGCAAAACTGCAACACTCTCTATGTGGGCCTCCTCGAGCAGGCACATATAGGTAAAGGTTCGCCGAAATCCATCGAGAACTGCTGCCAAAAATCGATGTACACGGACCCTGCCAAATGTGTGCGGGTTACGCCGCCTGCGACCGCGGGGCTGACTACAGAGGATGTTTGAGGGAGTTCCTGCGGTGTATGCCCTTAGTTCCGAGGGAATGAAAACAACTCTCGAACTCCCCGGTCCAGGGAGTCAGGCTCGAGCACCACGGGAACCACGCCACGCAACGGATAGACGTAAACGGTGAAGGCGCGGCGTAGCCTGCGTGCATTTCCGACAAAGGCTGTGCACTTATAGAAATTTCAGAACGGCGTTGGTTCGACGAAATACATGTGTGTCACACCTGCTGAGTGGTCACAGGTGCATAGCATGCATGCGTCGCTACGTTGTACTATATATATATATATATATATATATATATATATATATATATATAATGACACATTCCATGGCATATGAATCATTCGCTGTGGCACGTACACCCTTGAGGGGTCGGAAGAAGAGGAGAACGTTTTTCCTTGTCTATTTTCCGGTAAAAACGATTATGATGTAAAAACTCCGGATGATGTCCGCGCTTGCGGACATCATGAAATCAGACGGTGTGAAATCAGACAGGCGGTGGAACCCCTCGCCACGACCAAGACCGGAGGTCCCAGTCCTAACATAAGCGGCGGTATTGAGGGCTCCTGCACCGCCGTTTACAAATCTTATCACATGGACAGTGGACCAGGTTACACCTCTGTTCCCGGACACCCCTTCGCATCAACCGCCTGACTCAAGGTACCCGAACCTACCTACGCGTCTACCACCTGGCTCAAGACAGAGCGCTAATAAGGCAAGTGTATGGCGCTCGTCGGATAACCTTCCGCTCTGCTACCGCTACGGCAAAGCGGGTCACGTGTACCGCGACTGCCCGTACCGCCAGCTTCCACCCTGACGCGCGGTGCCCACGCTACGGTAAGCGTCCCCGCGAAATCGAAGCGTATCTGACTGGGCATTTGGTTCCTGCTCAGTGCCGCCAATAGCGATCACCACCCCCTCGTCGGTCTGTCACCTAGCTTGCCCTCGTCGTCTCACGCTCCCCTCAGGAGCCGATCACCGAATCTCCACAGGGGAAACTAGGAACCACGACTCCTGGGCGTGAAGTCGCTCTCCCACGAACATTTAAAGAACCTCTCTCGACGCGACGAATCGACGATGACCATACCGATTTTTCGTTATTTTCCGACACTAATAAGATTGTTTCTGCCGACATCGCCGTATTTGTTGGTAATAATGCTGTCACTGCCCTAGTTTCAAACGAATGAACCTGTTTTATGAACGTATGTACGCACCCTGGCGCTTCAAATTCAGCCCATGTGTTTACTTATTTAATTATTTAAGCCAATACTGCCAGTTTTGAATGCCACACTTTAGGCAGGGCTGCGCGATAATTCGGAGGGAAGCATTTTTTCTTCACTGGTACTGATTCTTCAGCAATCACAATGTTACGTTGGTTTTGGCATATAGAATTTACGTGACAGTGATTTCCCAACCAATGTCTACATTTTCTTTCTTTCTTGTTCTTTCTTTCTTTTGCGGGGGGCGGGGGGGGGCGCTGCTTGACGAAGGGGGGTTACCAAGACTGCCTGACGACGCTAATATGCGTCGTGAGGCAGTCTTGAGATACCTAAAACGGATGCGCTAGACTTGTTATTGCTAAAAGTAGCATTGAAACTCAATAATCACAAGATTGATTTGTTTGAAAGCATACGTACGTGCAATTGACAAACAGAAAAAAAAAATAGATTGACATAGCTGCCCTGTTTGAAGAACATATGATAGCAGTTAATTCCGACACTTACAAAGATGCACAGACGCGCCGGGAGCATTGGTACACAGCTTTGCCTGTCACGGCCCCGGGCGCCTGAGACGCCCTTGTAGGGTAAGAATAAACAGCACAACTTTCGCGCATGGCAATGCCCATAGTTTATATGTATGGACAAACAATAACAGCGCACCTTTTAAACCATGAACATAGTGTGAGAATATGGTAATAGTACACGCAAGATAACAAGCATGTTTTTGTTTGACGATTAAATAGCTTAGTAGATTTCATACCATAGGACAGAAGGTATGCAAAATAGAAGCGGTCAGAAAAGTAGCAATAGCATGTTCATTTAGTCGAGAGCCGCACTTCGACAGCTTGCTCCGGAATTTCCCGCGCAGTTCGTGCACGTTGTTGTTAGTGGTGTCCTTCCGGTGTGCATGTCGCTCTCGTCTTTTGTGAGCTGTACGTTTCAAACGAAACGTGCACGAGCCACGATAACCAACATTCATATTCCCTATTACTAGCGTAACAATGACATTTCCGTGTTATTTGCCCGTAATGTCAAAGATTTTGACTAACACTGCCCAAACGTTCTTACAATCACACAATTTAATAAAAAGTAATAATTGTTACATACCATTGCCTCAATTATGTACCGTCTACAGAGCCAGTGGACCGCACGTCTGTCGTGCACGAATATCAAAGGCACGTAAACACCTTAACGTTTCTCAGTGCACCTAAACAGTCGTAAAATCTATAAGCCAACAGGCTCGCTCTTCACTCGGTTGAGTTCCAGACGTGGAATTTGAATTCTGAGAGTTGAGCTTGAACCGGCGCTTGCGCGAATGAGACACAGAAGCATCGACGTGTGCTTCCTATCGTATCGTATTCAATTTTGCCCTGTACGCGGAAATAGTTTCTGAAAACTTCATCCCGGGGTGTACTTGTCTCACCTGGGCTGCCTGTGTGAATTCAATCACCGCTCTCACGAAGGCGTCAGCTATCGGATTCTCTCACGCAGGTCGAAAGGAAGGCTATCTTGCCCTTGTCGACACCGGTGCCGAATATGCAGTTTTGAGCGGCGCAGAGGCATCTAAATTGAGGAAAGTCACCACGCCATGGCAAGGGCCCCAGTTGCGCACGGCAGCTGGCCATCTAAGGATGCAAACTGGAATATGCACGGCACGTATTCGAATCCGTGCGTCGACGTTCGCGGAGTCTTTCCTCGTATTACCTTTTTGCTCATGCCCAATAATCCTTGGAAAGGACTTTGCTCCGTATTCACGAATAATCATTGACCTACGTGAATTGCTGGTGTCGTTTCAAGACCCCATTTCCTCCCAAAGCTGACAACGCCCAATTACCGAAGACAACGCTGCGTGTGTCCCAATCTGTGGCTCTGGGCCCGCGAAGCAGCCTCTTTGTCGGTGTGGAATGTGAACAGGACGCCCCCGACGCTGTAATTGCCGAGGCAAAGTTGTCTTTCCTTCTTGCACGCGAAATCTGCGTTGGCCGAGGCGTTATTGAGCCTAGAAACAAACAGGTCTACCTCTTGGTCACGAACTTCAGCGAGGAATATCATCATCTTACGCGACGCACCGCCATTGCATTCTTTGATGAAATTGCCGACGTCCACGGTCCGCCGATATTCGCTGCTCTTTCACCGTGTGACCATACTGCCACGGCATTCACGAGCACTCTCGATATAAACCCTAGCCTACCATCATCACAACGAGAAAGACTTCTGGATGTACTCGGTGCTTTTCAAGATTGTTTCGCTACAACGACGAAGGTTAACCAGACGCCGCTTGCGCAGCGTCGCATCATTATCAAACCTACAGAAAGACCCGTTCGACAACATGCCTATAGGGTGTCATAAACGTGTCAGAACAACATGCCTGTAGGGTGTCAGAACAAGACTCTATGCGTCGCCAAGTTCATCAGATGCTTAGAGACGACGTCCTCCAGTCATCTACCAGACCCTGGGCTTCGCCAGTTGTGTTAGTAAAGAAGAAAGATTTTACCTTGCGCTTTTGCGTCGATTATTTGAATTATGGGGTTTTACGTGCCAAAACCACTTTCTGATTATGAGGCACGCCGTAGTGGAGGACTCCGGAAATTTCGACCCCCTGGGGTTCTTTAACGTGCACCTAAATCTAAGTACGCGGGTGTTTTCGCATTTCGTCCCCATCGAAATGCGGCCGCCGTGGCCGGGATTCGATCCCGCGACCTCGTGCTCAGCAGCCTAACACCATAGCCACTGAGCAACCACTCAGTCGATTATCGAAAATTGAATAAGATCACGAAGAAAGACGTTTATCTTCTGCCCCGAATTTATGACTCCTTGGATCGTATACGCAACGATCGATATTTTTCTTCTATGGGTCTATGCAGTAGCTATTGGCAAGTCGCACTTGACGCACGTGATCGCGAAAAGACCGCTTTTATTACTCCTGATGGCCTCTACGAGTTCAAGGTCCTTCCTTTTGGGTTGTGCTTGGCGCCAGACACTTTTAAAAGAACTAGCAGTATTGCTAAGAACTAGCAGTATTACTGAGGGCCCATGTGATTTATAGCAACGTTTGTAATCCTAAATAGAAATAAACTGAACTGAAAAAAGAAAGTATGATGGACACCGTTCTCTCTGGGCTGAAAGGGCAATCAAGTCTCGTCAACCTAGACGACATGGTGGTCTTTTTGGACACGTTTGAACAGCACGTCCATCGCCTTCAGATAGTTCTTCGAACAATTCTAACGGCTGGACTTTCTCTAAAACCGGGGAAATTTCCTTTTGGGTACGAAGAACTGAATTTTCTTGGTGACGTTGTGAGCCATGCCGGCATCCGCTCAGACCCTGAGAAAGCGTGCGCCGTCGTCGCATTTCCCGTCCTCAACAAATAAGCGCCATCTCCGCCGATTTCTGGCGCCCTGTGCGTACTACCAACGTTTTGTCAAAGATTTTTCTAAAATCGCTGAACCCCTCAACCAACTTAGAAGGCGTCCCATTTGTTTTGGGTCAGGATCAGCGCCACGCCTTTGACGCCCTCAGAAACCTTCGCCAGGCCCCACCTGTACTCGGTCATTTCCACGAGAACGCCGACACTGAGTTGCGTACAGACGCCAGCTACGTCCGACTTCGTGCTGTCTTGGTTCAGTGGCAAACTGGCGTAGAGCGTGTGATTGCCTATGCGAGCCGTACGTTATCCACTGCCGAGAAAAACTACTCTGCGGCAGAAAAAGAATGCTTAGCCGCTGTCTGCGCCATCACTATGTTTCGGTCGTACTTGTACGGTCGCCCATTCGGAGTAGTCACCGACCACCATTCTCATTGCTGGCTCGCAAATCTGAGAGATCCCTCAGGTATTCTGGCACGATGGAGCATTCGACTACAAGAATTTGACGTCACCATCGTTCACAAGTAAGGACGCGAACACACTGACGCTGACTGTCTCTCACGTCCAGCGGTCGGAAGTCCCCACGCTGACCTTGAAGAGGACGACACTTTTCTTTCTGCCGTATCAGCAAGTGACTTGGCTCAACAACAGCGCGACGACTTGGAGATCAGTCCTCTCATTGACTGCCTGGAAGGGCAAGCGTCAAGTCTTCCTCGTAGTTTCACACACTCGCTAGCCTCCTTTTGTTTCCGGGATGGCGTCCTTTATAAGAACTTTGACCATACGCAAGCTACCTACCTTTATAGCGGCGCCAACCTCGCTTCGTGATAATATTTTACATGCCTGTCACGACGAACCATCGTCCGGACACCTACGCTACAAACGCACGTTGGAAAGCATTCGCCGCTCTTACACTAATTGCCACGTCTCGCAAAGACTATGAAGCAGTACGTTCGCACATGTCGCGGCTACCAAATACGTGAGACTCCACCTGTGCGACCAGTGGGGCTGCTGCAACCAATAGCCACACCGAAGACGCTATTTCATTAGGTTGGTTTGGACCTGCTAGGATCATTCCCCACGTCTTCGTCAGGAAATCGATGGATTGTGGTCGCTACCGATTACCTAACACGGTACTACGAAACAAAGATACTTCCAAAAACTACTCTAGCAGACGTCACCTCATTTTTCGTGCACCTCTTCGTCCTACGTCACGGACTGCCAGCGGTCGTCATTACTGAATGTGGGACAGCTTTCACCGCAGGGATGCTACAGGAAGTATTCAGGCTAAGTTGCACTGCACATCGCAAAACGACGGCTTACCACCCCCAAACAGATGAACTGACCGAACGCCTGAAGAAAAAAAAAAAACGATCGCTGATATGCTATCAATGTATGTAGCGATTGACCCCAAGAACTGGGACGATATCCTTCCTTACGTCACTTGTGCGTACAATACAGCAATTAAAAAAAAGTACAGGATTCACCCCTTTTCGCTTGGTTCAAGGTCCAGAGGTCACCGCGATGCTCAACGCCATGCTCCTTCCCGACAACTTGGGGATGTTTCACACGGAGGCTGCCATGTTCGCTCAGGGCGCCGAGGATGCCCGTCAACTCGCGCGCTGATGTATTCAGTGTCGCCAAACCGCAGACGCCCGCCGCTACAACCTTCGTCGACGCGAGGTTATCTGCAACCCTGGCGATGAAGTGGAGGCGTGGACTTCCCGTCCGACAGCGCGGCAGGTCCGAAAAGTTGCTGCGTCGCTACTTCGGCACTTACAAGGTTGTACGGCGACTCAGCGACGTTACCTGCGAGGTTCTCCCAGAAGGCAGCTCAAAAAACTGTCGTCGGCTTCCTCAAACTGATGTCGTTAATGTTTCAAGGCTCAAACCGCGTTTTCCGCCCCGTGACTAGACCGTCCAGTGACGATTTATCGTCGTTCTTTTTGTTGTTCTTTTTGTTCGTTTTTGTTGTGTCCTGACTTTTTTTTTTTAATTCCTTCTTTGACAGCTGCAGGCTGTTACTTCGCGTGAAGACACTGTTTTTTTTTTTTTTTTACTTTCATATTCAGCATCATCTATAGGCGGGGGTGGGGGGTAATGACACATGTCATGGCATATGATTCATTTGCTCTGGCACATACACGCTTGAGGGGTCGGAGGAAAAGGAAAACGTTTTTCGGTGTCTGTTTTCCTGTAAAGTATGTCTTTCCCTTTCCGTATAGCTTTTAACCTTTAACCGCCGGCCTCTTGGCCAATGCCCCGCAGTGGGTAAGCGCCACAAGTGAGGAACAAGCAAGCAAGCAAGATGTGGACTATATATATCGAGAGAGAGAGAGAAATATTTTAGCCAAGAAAAATAGGAAATGAAAGGCAGAGTGGTTAAGCGGGGTGTAATTGGCTACTTCGCACTGGGGACACGGGAAATGACATGAATGACGAGAATAATAAAAGATGCGAAGAGCGTGAGTCCACGTAAAACGCGATGATCCCAATTTTTGTTTTCACCGAGCCCCAGCGCTTTCGAAAAAAAAAAGGAAGCAAATATAGGCGCATTAACCTACCGCGCTACAAACTTGAAAGCCAGCTGGCAATCGACTGCGCTCAGGCAATGCGCTCTCGGAGTGCGTACCTTAATTAACGGCGATTTTAGGCGACTTCGTATGGCCTACACAGGTGTGCTGTGCCTGCGTCCGGGAACACCAACGTGTCACCTGACCAGTGTTATGGTCAGGTGACTCGGTCCCTATACACAAGGTATAGTAGCAGTGCTAGGCTGCAACCTGTCACATTATATGCACGGCTGAAATAAGTCGTTGATAGATTATTCTATTTAGTTTTTTCTGTGTGTAGGGTGTATCGCTGCGTGCGTCACTATTGGCTAATAAGCACAACGGCGAAACGAAACCGAGCGCTTCAACTCATCCCTCCCCACACACTCGAACGAAAGTGACGCAAGAAAAGGCAGCTGCGCGGGACAGAAAAATCGTTGCAACGTCCGTGAAACTAGGCTACGTGACGCGGTGGTTGTTCAGTCTCTGAAAAAAAAACCGCACACGTGGAAAGCTTCCCTGACTTGTCTGCTTTCTATATACTGTCGTTACACTTGCGTGCTGCGACTACAGAAAACGTGCAGACGAGCGAGTGTTCTTTTTTTCATTTTTTTTTTTTCTTGTGGAATATTTGAACGGTCTACTTAAACGTTTTTCTGGCATCGTTTCGAAAATCGCGTATAGGCTGTTTCACATGCAGCGCCTGCAGCGAAGAGCCAAAAAAGTAATTAAAAGAAAGAATCGCTGCTACTGCCACGTGCGTCGCACGGTGGGGACGCCTCTAGGTCGCCCGTTAAACGCAAATATATGGGTAATTAAATGTATTTTTTGATACACGACACGTGGACTGAACGGAGTTGCGGTTGACACTCCTACTTCCACGTCACTCCAAGAATATCCGTGGAGACGTGAGTGCACCTCCGGTCTTCGTTTATTGGCGCGAAGACACAAAATTGCATCGTATTTAATTGCCCCATTATCATACGTAACAGGCGCTTCCTGGCGCTTTCGTATTTCCCAGGCAAGTGCGATTGTTCAAAGCACAATAAACTACTTCAAGCCTCCAACTTCCTGTGTGCTTTATTACAGCTATCGCGCTAAAGGTTAGATAACCGTCAAGCTGCGCCTGTGGGCAGGTTTCTTCAACATCGCTCATCTGTATATTGTATGGAAGGAAACCAACATTGGATGATTCATTCATTCACCGACTGATCGATTGATTCATTCCTTTATTCATCGACTGATCGATTGATTCATTCCTTTATTCATCGACTGATCGATTGATTCATTCATTCATCAACTGACCGATTGATTGATTCATTCATCAATTGATTCATCGATTCATTCATCGATCGATTGATTGATTGGCTACCGCAATGGTTCCGCAGCTATGGCGTTCTGCTGCTGAGAGCGAGGTCAAGGCTTGAATTCCCGACTGTGGCGACCGCGTTTTGGTGAGGGCCCGAGATGCAAAAAAAATCATCCTCTATAATATTTTGGGCGCACGTAAGGAACCCCAGGTGGTGAAAAACAATGTGCATCGACGACGATTGTGAATGTTTAGCGAATAGCCGAACACCACCTGAAAGCTAATCGCTTTATTAAATGAACAATACGCTTGAAGGCCTAAAATTGTAGTCACGAGAATATTTAGCTAGCGTTTCTTGTTTCATTGCGAAATTTCCAAGAGAACAGAGCCGTTAACCAGTAGATCTGTAGCAGTAGTATAGATGGCTACATACGGGATGATCGTTTATGATGTTTCGGCAATTTTTAAAAATATCTTGTAGCAGATAGCGTAATTCTAGTCCTCGAGTCGGCTTACTCAATGAGGCGGGGCACTACGAGCGCGAGAAATGGAAACACATATTCACCTAATTAGCAAACATTTTTTTAATTAACTTCCTAATTAATAACTTTTCGGCACATATGGCAATTCGCAAATTTTGGCCGGTGACTTTGCGAGACATGTTCACTTGAAATTGATATCCTGGATGGCACCAGTTTCAAGATATTGTCAAGTGCATGGGCGTTCCACTTACACGTGTGCTTCAATGCATAAAAGTGCGATGTGTTAAAAAAGTAAGCTCAACAACAGCCCCTTTTTACGGCGAGTTTGATGGCGTGTATATTCTACACATATATAGTTAACGTTCGACGTATAACGCGTCCCTCAACTCGAGTGCGCCATAGGACGTGCCTTCAACCAGGCGACCATCCCGAGAACTTGCGAAAGAACCAATGAAAGTCGTTTGCTTTAATAATTCAGAGATTACACGACGGCGCCCTTTACAACCCACTGTATAGTTACGGAACGTCAGACCTTACAATCAGTTCTATTTCAAATTAATTTACTAGGTAAATTTTTACATGCTCCCAGTATGTCGAGTACCGTGAGCCAAGAGAAAACGTGCCTCGGTGCCTTATCTTCAGAAGCGACTCCGAACGAAGCGCGCCATCCTAAAGAAAGCGAATCTTCGAAGCGCAAATATGACGTGTACGTTCTCAGATGATTATGGAATCGGTGTATAATTAAATATCGGTACTTCCGCACAGGTTCAAGAAGCTTGTTCCGTATGACTGCTGTACGCGAAAGCCGCGAATCGTGATCGCAGCGGTCGACGACACATGGGCCAAACTCGGTATACATCTAGTGTAAAGATAGGGCGACTCGTCATACCTGCAGCAGCGTAACATTTGTAAAATCTATGAAGCGGACTCTGAAGTTGCGTGGTGGTTCAGAGTTCAGGTGGTCTTATGTCGTCATTTTTTGAATTTTTAGCACATTTCTGTGCCCCGTGTACAGTGCTGGGCTCTTTGTTATCGTCCAGGAGGTATCGTGAATTATGCCGTAATCGTGACTCAAAATTTTCGTATAGTCTTCTCTAAACACAACAGGGGGCTGGGGGGAGGGGGAGCTGTCACATTATCGATGTACGCGTACTATGCATTGGCCTATGGCTACATCCTTTGTCTCGTCGAATTTCCTTTAAAAATTATTAAAGGGAAGCTTATTTCTTCCGAAGCTCTCCAGGTTCTAAGGAAAGCTGGTCGACAGCAATTCGACAGCACCGCGATCATGTGGTTCCCAGCGCACGTCGCCACCGCCACGGACGAGGGCCCCCCTAACTTGAACGAGGCAGCACACCGCTCGTGAGAACTGACCCGTCGAGCAGAGTCGGAGACCCCCCCCCCCCCCCCCCCCCCTCTTCGTGTTCAGACCTCCAGGTGCGAAACAGGCGAGAACGCTTAGTTAGGTACAGCGACATCACCAAGCACTGTCAGTTAGGCAGGCAGATATTACTCCCACCTCACCCCAAACTGAAACGTCGCCAGGCAGTCGTCTGGCGACAACTGCAGACACACACCTCCCCCATCCGGTGCGATTGCGGCCCATTTTCCGCCGTGCAGTGCCCGAGTGCTCATTGCAAGTCATGTCAGGCAACTAGGGCGATGCTCTCGCACATGTTGTGGCAGTATCCTGGTATAGCAGATAAAATGCACTAGCTCCGGAGGCTCTTGCGTCGAAGTGGGCCGCGGCTCTGCGCAGCTCCAGCCTCAAGACACAAGAGTGGGCAGAACAGCGGGCCCGAGAGGCGGCGACGAGGCGAGGCCTCGAAGTCCCCGCATGGGAGACCTGAGCCCGGGTCGTTAAACTTTGCCGGATTTTCAATAAAGCTGTTTCCGTCCATCCAGGTGTTGCGTGAGGGGAGAGGGCAATGTACTGACGTCACATTAGCCTCGCTCCCGGAAGCCGGCGCGCAGTCCGTATCTTTCTCTCTCACCCCCACTGGGCTTAGCTGCTGCGCGCATTGTAACTTTTGTTGTCTTTTTGTGTGACCTAACTTAGTAAGGTTTACCGGCTTTATCGGTCAATTTTTAATTATGATTTTATAAATACATGAAGGCAAAAAGACTCTGCTTGCATGCGTAATCATTGCAAATTGCTGCATTTATGACGCAAAATTTCGTTCAGGATGATCAGTTTACAAGGTCACGATGTTGTTCCACAAGGACAAAGCTTAGGCAAATCGTCTTACTGCTTTCGTTCCCATGCTGATTGAACAATCGTGCTTGCTGTCCCCGCAGACACTAGCACCGGATTTCCCTTTGGTCAGTTTTGTACGAAACGCTATGCTCGGCGCGTGGCCTTCTACATCAGGCGGAGTGCACTGCGACCACCTCCCAATCTCGGAGGCTACGTTCGGTGAATCATTTACTTTAATATGGTGGATTAGTTCGCTAAAGAGTGGTTTATACTGCAACGCTAAAGAGTGGTTGATACTGCACGGTGTCCAAACTGTGGACAGACCGAAGCATCGCTTCGTGCACCGGCCAGTAAGCTGGCGTGTTGTTACATTAGTTACAGAACGTAACTGACGGGGTCTTTCCAGCTCTAAGTGTCAGCGACCACTATGATTATAATGGCGCTCCCATCCCCCTGTTGGTATAGTTCGCGTCGCTGCTGCCTAGCCATCGATGGAGTGCAAGCGGTGTAGAGCGGTAGCTATAGGATCCTTAGTGGTACTGTGGAGATGATTAAATTCCGCCATCTTGTCGAGTTGGCCGTCTTTTCGCTTTTCCGTGGACGGACAGACTTGGGCCCTCTGACCTCATTACAATATGTGTCACCGACGGAACGCAGACTTTGCCCCAACGGAAATAATCGCAACATTTCCCCTGCCCGTTCGTATGGCGTTTACACACCGATTTCCTACTCAACTTTCTTCCGCATCTGTCTTTTCTTACTGTGACATCGCTGTGACGCCTTCTTCCACGCACCGACAACAAGCGACTGGACACTGTGAGCGACGGCCAATATTTTTTCTCAGAAGTGCGCAATGCACTGTAACGACGTCACACTGAAACCGCGGCGACGCTCTCTCCAGCGATTGCGAACGCAAAACCAGCGCGAACCCGGAACCAAGAGCCAAATGCAGAAGCCGCCCAGTCTACACACAACCAAAACGACCTGTCTGCACCATTACCACGCTACACGGGCCACGCACGCCTACACCGCGCGCGCCTCTTCCGCATTCGCCGAGCTGTTGACGCCCGCGGCTCCTGCTGCGGATGCGACCGCGGACCGCCCAACATTGCGCTTCCTTCGCCATTCAGGCAGCGCTTAATGATACGCCGACCCAATGCAACGTTGGAGCCTAAATGACACAAAGCTTGTGTTTGAGTTAGCGAGGTAGTGTCAGCTGCAGCAGCAGCGGATCACATGCACACAGGCCCCGTGAGAATAGGCCAAGTATTACTTTCGGCTAACCTCAGTTTGGGGACACCACGAACAAACAAACAAACAAACAAACAAACAAACAAACAAACAAACAAACAAACAAACAAACAAACAAACGCGCAGCTACGCGTTCTGTACCTGTTAGCTTTCTGTGTCACTAGGACGACAGCCGCGCATAATGCTTGTCGAGGTGAGAACGTAGATGAGAGGTGAACGCACTGAGAAGTGCGGCACATACTCAAATACATTTAAGACTTCCGATACCCATTGTGTCACAGTGTCACTTTCCCTTACTGGGGGATTGGTCAGGAAGCGGCGCGTATCATTTGTGCATACCGAGTGGTCCAAGTTGTCTATATCGGGACATACACACTGGCACATGCCGAGTGGCCCAAGTTGCTGTCTACTCGGCAACACTGCAGCAGCTAGCACTACCCGGATAGCAGGGGGATGAGGAGGGGAAGTGATAAACGCCGCTTTAAAATGGATTTAAACAGTCCGCGAGTCATTAAGCAACTTGTAGCCGCCACGGATCAGGAGGCGCATTCTGTAAACTGTCCCATTTCAGCCATATTGTCACATTCGCCACCTTGCTAGGTTCTGAATAGCTCGCATGGCTGCTGCGGCTTCTCTGCTTGGCTCGCGAGTTTCTGGAACACTGGTGAACAATGAACAGATCAAGGAACACTAAACACGAATATTAAGTTAAGCTGTATCTGTAAATACACTCTCATGGTTATATTGCGCTTAGTTTTACACTGAAGATATTAAGTGGAGGACAGGACGTGGACGGACGTAGCGCAAGTCCGTCCACGTCCTGTCCTTCACTTAATATCGTCAATTGCGCTACGTCCGTCCACGTCCTGTCCTTCACTTGATATCGTCAGTGTAAAACTAAGCGCAGTATAACCATGAACGTTCACCAACAAGCCCCCTTCATTGCTTTACTGTATTTGTAAACTACTTTTCCGCCATTTTAAAGCGATCACACTTAACGTGAGAGGAGGCATATGATAAGCCGGTAAAGGAGTAAAACGTAAAACTAGTGACGACACTCCCTCCATGGTCCGATTGGCCGCCATGCAGCGCACGCCAGGCGGGTTCCTATAGGATAAAATCCTAGCACCGCCAACTCGCCTGAGAGAAGAAGACCCCCGTTTTATTCTCACGACTCGTCTTGCATACACATTCAATCACATCACCCGATCTTCTCGCGGCTCGCCTCGTAAAGACCCCCGTTTTATTCTCGCGACTCGTCTTGCATACACACTCAATCACATCACCCGACCTTCTCGCGACTCGCCTTGTACACACGTCCAAGCGCGACACGGCATGATCAATAATAGACGTACAGCTGTCGCCGCTCGCCGCGTCTCTCACGTCGCATGGCGCTTGAGACACGCATGAAAAATCGCAGCACGTACCCCTCCACCCCCCCTCTTTTTTTTTTTCAGATCAAACACTGTTTGCTTCCGCGGAGGCCGAGGAAGATCGGCCTGAGCACGACGTAACAGAAATGAACACTCCCAATATCATAAATTCACGCCGAGCCATTGGGGTTTCGTTACAACTCTACCGTACCTAGCCACTTTAGTCGTACCAACCTTAGTCGCCGTTTGACCTATAGATGACCCGACGTCCCTGTAGATCTATTAACTACACTAGGAATTCAATTCAGCCGTACTCGGCAGTTTCTTGACTGGGAACTCAAACGTCCCCATACCTGAACCATACGGTTGAGCACCCTTCTATTCATCCCAAGTTCGACCCCGTCCAGAGTCCTCGCCAAATACGACCGCGGCTTTGTCGCTCTCGCTACAACTGTGGCTTTTACTTTTAAAACTGACACCCGCACGTGGTCACGAGCTTACTATTTAGGAGGGTTCTTTGCTCGACGGGGTTGGTTGAAGTAGCGAATTTGTCACTTCCTGACGATTATATCGCTGAAACGCCACAGCTTTAGGCAAACATGGCTCTCACCACGTCGGGCGCCGGCACATTGCGACCTGTCCAGCTCGAGACATGTATGCAAATCCCGCGCGTGTTCATCTAGCTCACCATACCCTAGCATCGTAGTCCGCACTCTCTGTCTCTTTCCTTCGCCTTCTCTTCCCCTACGTAGAGTAGCAGATGACCAGAGACAAAGCTCCTCCGTCTGACATCTCTGCTTTACATTGAAAGTATTCTCGAAGACACTGATCGACCAACCACACGAAGGAAAAAAAAATGTCCTTCAAAGATCTGATCTGACAATCTGATACATCAAAGTGTTTGAGATGTTTCGTACCTCCTCGGTTTCTCACACACTTCGTAAGTGCTGGTATCAAGGCCTACAGAGTGTGGTCGCAGCTGGCTGTACACGCATGTTACGTCAGCCTTCACTGCCGCCGCCGTACAAACTCCCAGCTTACTTCCAGTGTGGAGCCGGTAGGAGGCGGCGTGAGAGACAAAAAAAAAATACGGATTATTGGTTTAAAAAAAAACGCGCTAATAAGTTATAGTCCAGTCGAACGAGATATGCATTCGCAAGGTGTCTGATTTTAGAATAGTTGATCATAACGTTTCAAACCGAAATTCGGGGCCACAACGCACGACGTTGCGCTGCATTTAAGTTTGATACCGACAACGACGTCACACGTTGGCCTTCACCGTCGCATAAGAACCGTTGCAAACTCCCCTCCCCCTGCCCCCCTTCTGACAGCTTCGCTGTAAAACGAGTCCCACGCCCATGGATATCAAAATGTCCAAAACCGTGTGGTTCTCCTTGTTGTCCTATATATCGCTCGCTGTACAGTGATGTCCGATGGTCCTACCCAGCCGCGTTTCGAACATTTTACTCTGCTAGAGCGCTAAGTCGTTCCGATGCGGTCCACGCGCCTGCGGTACAGTCTGTGGTAAGAACCATTTCATCGTTCTGCCAAAAAATAGCGCTTTCCTTTTTTCCCATGCATGGTAACGAACCGGGCTAGGTCTGGTTAAACTCCCTACCTTTCCTATGTTTCTCTCTTTCTACTCCGCCTTATTCACTGATGAGACCGCGGCAGCCAACTGTCTCGCGTGTGGCCAGTACTGAACAGAATCAGCAAAATAACAACAGAAATTTTTTTTTCATTACGCGCTCAACGAAAATGAATCCGTAAGGGCACTATCGGTAAATTTAATAGGAAACAATATCTCATTCATTTTCGCGTATGGACATGTCGCAATGAAATACGTAGCAGCGACGTACGTTTCGCGTTACATGACCTCTCTTAGAAAGAAACAGACTCTGCTTGTGAAGGTGAGAGGCCGAAGCGCTCAAGTCGCTTGCCTCATTCACTAAACTACAAACAAAGCTCTGTAGACTTTCTATAAAGCGTATGTATTCATTGTAATAACCTTCCACGAGGAAAGTGATTACAAAAGGTCATTGTCACCTTTCGTGGAAAAACACGGAAGCCAATTAGTATTCAATATTTGGGTGTTGACACTGTCGGATCATCGATCAGCGCACGTATATCGTTGGGGCTGAACGATATCTGAACAGCTGTGTCTGCTACGGGAAGCGCTAATTACCGGCTGCTATACTCTATTCTACAATGGCAAAGTGATTTGCTACTACAGATGCCGGACGTACACCTCTGCCGAGCCTGCCAAGTTTATAAAGTACGAACTCGCGACATTATAAGGTACGAACTTGCGACCAACGTTAAACCATCCGCGCGGTTGCGTATAGAAAGTCTGCTTCGCATTCCGGGCCGATATCACTCGCTTCAGAGACGTGTGTGTGCACAGCGACTGCGTTCGTGTAGCACATGCCGAGAAGAATGGCCAGGAAAAAAGAAAGCAAGCGTTACACTCGTATAACTCGTTCTTGGGCGAACTGGTTAGCGTTTGACGAAGCCATCGTAGCGCAATTACGAGAAAAAACAAAGGACAGAGAGCCAGACACCACGGTCGTTACAATCGCAACTGATTCCTTTTGCTACACCAGCCGAGTAGGGGAAAAAAAAAAGGAACCGACGGAATAATGCTAATGCGTAAAGATTCCTTACACGGTTACATGTACGTCTCTACCCTACACGCCGTTATACTCGTATAGGCTTAATTTAGGGTGATGCAAACAAGATTGTCTTAGTAGCCTACGTACCCCCTCGAACAATGTGTGAGTAAACATGGGAATTTCCTTAAGAACGCCGTAGCGCGGCTAAAGACCGATGCCCTGCCCCACGCAGGAGGCTACAATAGCACTACATGTTCAAGGGAAAAAGCTACATGTTGCATATCAACGCGTTCGGTTCCGCATCCACGTGTAATCTTATCACACGCATTGCTCACGGACGCACCTCTTCAAGTTAGCGCGTGCACTTTACTGAATTCCAGATAACCGAGAAGCGGGCTTCTCCTCACGTCGACTATTACTGAGGTGAAGCTAGATTTGGCGAACAGCACTTTGTCAGTTCAGGCGAGTACTCAATCGGGTAGTACTTTATGTGCGCCAAAACTGCCACATACACAACAAAGGCATTCATAAAGCTTCCAACGAAGATATTCGCAACAAGGAAACCGCAGGTGATGCTTTTCCACGAGCCGTGAATGTGCGGCGGCTCGAGTTGCGCTGCAATTGTAGCGCCACCTATCGGCAGCTGTCTGCGATTGCATGTGCTGTTCGTGCGTTCGTTCGATCACTGTGCATAACATAGTGCCAGCTGCATACCGGGTGATTCGCCAGGCTAACATCGCTAGCCTATCACTGAAGTTCGTATCTCTCACTTTATCTCTCTCTCGCTATCTACACCTGCCACGTGCAGGCGCCAGCTTATTTTGTTTTACAGCGAGACCTTTCGACAACGGCTTTCGTGCGGTTGCGGCAACGGTGGCGACCTTACGGCGGCGTAGTTTCTGTCCAGGAGGCACGGACACTGGCCTCCGAGATCACAACGAAGTGAATTGCGCGCCGGTGCAGATATCGGAGGCTACATAATTTCGATCAAATACATATATCAACATAAATCAACATAAATTGCTTGCAATATTCGCGAGAAAACAAGACAGCAGATGTTTGCAACCTCAGAGAATTACAAGCCGCTTTCCAGCGCAGCTGTTGCTTCGAACAGTTGCAATGTACATTTCAGTTTGTATCAATTATGTCGCATACTATAAAAAGTTGCCTGTATATATACATGACAAGTTGTTTATTAGTCCCGACAATTAACGAAACCTGGTCGCTAAAGAAAGAACAGTAATGATATATTCTGATGTTTTACGTGCCAGAACCACGTTCTGATTTAGACGCACGCCGTAGTGGGGGTTACTCCTGATTAATTTTGACCACCTGGGGCTTTCTTTAAACGTGCACCAATTGGAGCGGCACACGTGCGTCTTTCTAGCATTACGCTTCCAGGTTCGGTTATGGCCGCGCGCGCGTTTTTTAATGCAAGCTAGAACGCGTTACGCATGCTACGCTGATCGGCGCGGCATTTGTTTTTTGTTGTTTGTTTCTTGCTTCTGCTGCACAACCACGCGCGGTCTTGTTGCGGAATCGTTTCATTATTTAGTAAAAAATGATTGCGAACGATCGTAGAAGGCTCCATCGAATCTGTGCTACGAGAAATTTCATAAAGTAGACGCGAGACGCCTTGTGAAATGAGCGAAATGTTTATTTTGCTCAACATAAAGGCTCGTTCCGGAGGTTCTGGCACGTTCATCCACTGTTGTGGCACCAGGTAAGCAGCTGTAATTCCCGCACGAAGCTCCACCGTACGCCATCAGCTGAAGAATGCAAATTGCAAGCATGCGTCATTTTGGTATTTAAACCTTACAGGAAAGCTGCGCGTAGCGGCTAAACGTGTGAAAGTGGCGAATGTGCGACATTATACAAACATGGCGCAGAAAATACCCGATTCATCCTAAACAATACCATACACAAAATATAGCGAAAACATCTCATTTCGAAGCACTACCGCATACCAGGGAATTATTCCTTACACTTTAAGAACACAAATACACGGGGGATTGCGTGTTTTCGGCATAATTTGGCCTCAGCCGACGCGATGGTACGCCACGCACACAGATGGCCACAACACAGGCTCCCATTCAGACCATTCTAGACGCTAGCAGAATAATCTACTCGCACTCAAAACAAATGCATAGGTGCAAAGCCTGTTTTCACTTCTTCAGAAGAGGAATTTTCGAGGTAGCAGTTCCTTGTTTTCTGAGGTCCTCAGCGTTTTATTTTGCTCGTTCTGCCGGCGCAAGCAACACACTCCCGTGTTATCAGTCTTGGCAATCGTTCGTCGCGTTTTGGACAAGCGTAAGTAACGAAATAAAGTATAAGTTGCTAGGGAGGGGGCATCAAAAAACGTCACAAACCAGGGCTCGTAAGATTCAGTACGCGAAACTAACTGCGTCACCACGGCCGAGCTGCTTTTCGCTAACTGCGTCACAACGCCAGGTGAGGCGAGCGTGCCCAAAAAGTAACGAAATGAGTTTAAGTAATGTTGGAGCCCACAGAAAAGCGTCGCAAACACGTCCCGGTACGATTCGTGCACGGCGAAATAACGGGCCACAACGTCCAAGCTGTATTTCGCCACCAGGGTCAGAATGCTGCTCGGGGCCGTGCCCCGTAAGCCTAAAAAATTGCTTGAAATGCAGCGCAGACCGTCAAACAAAATTTCTCACCTTGCTGTCGTCGAATAGCGCAGTGGTGCCGTGTCGAGGGGCAGAAGGAACGCAAGAAAAGGCCGGGAGCGCAAGAAATCAGGCTAATTTCAAGAAATATAGACAGACGGGTCGCCTGACTGGTACACGCTCACACGCGCAGCCGGCCTCGCTCGCTTCGGTGGTATGAGTGAATAAACTTTTATTTGGTCCAGCAAAGCGCGATAAAACGCGCACCCGGCTAATCCCACGACGGGACTGACAGATCTAGTCTGCCGGCCCAATCGCGGGCGCGCTGGACGGCCAGGATTTGATCCTCAAAGACAGGACTTCGCAGGAGCGCGTCCCACTCTTCCTTGGTGAACTTCGGGCCCAGCGACCCGCACTCCCAGAGCATATGAGGCAACGTAGCTACCTCACCACAGGCCACGCAAGAACAATTTGGATAAATCTCTGGATATATGCTATTAAGGGACGCCGGATTTGGGTACGAAATTGTTTTTGGTATGTCTGGCGCATGCAGACGCATGCATCTGGCACGTCACTGGCTTATTGCTAGGTGATGCAAGAAAAAGATGCTGGCTCTCCCGTAACAGAGAGTAGATGTAAGCATGAAATGGCGACCGGCAAAGCCGATCGGTTGGAGTAATTACGACAATTACCCACAACCATCTCAGAACCATCCGCGGCTCGCCGGACGGTGCCGGCGTGGTCACGCAGTGTGGCGCCATCTCTCGAAGGAGACGGGGAAAAACCCGCGTCGCGGAACTCACGGACCGCTGGCATTGAAAAGAGCTCAGGCAACCCTATTTCTCAGCGCCAAAAGGTGACGATCAAATGTGTGATGCACTGTATCTGCCTTTTGAACGTCGCTATTGGAAATGACAAATTAAGCTTCAGCGTACGAGAGGTTACAGCTTGAGTTATATGGTGAACAAACGTTAGAAAGGAACCGAAATATTTTTTTTGCAACTTGTTTGGGCAATAACTAGCGTATGTAATGCAGTCCTGTACAAGGGGTTGGGGCCAGAGACTGCATTTCTTAAGTTTTGACTGGTTGCCCCAGAGGACCTCGTTTTGCTCACGCAACGATGCCCGGATGACCTCGTTTCGTTTTCGCCCCATTCTCGTCTTGAGTGCTCGGATAATAGCTCTGGATTTTGGCTCAAGGTCTCTTGAAGGAAGCTCGCCTTCGTGCATAGCGTTCGTCGTCAGCGTTTCCCGGTAAACATTACGGTTACATAACTTTCAGATGCCGGGAAGCGTGAGAAGCCATAGTCAACACCATAGTCACTAACGTCACCGCGGCTGGTACACTGGTGAAACACACAGGAAATGAACTCTGTAACGTATAAATATAGCATGAATGCGTACTGTATGTTTTCTTTCTGTCCAGGCATAACTAGGCTGCAGTGACTACGGCAACAAGGTCGCGCGGAAAGCGCACTACGCCACCTGGTCGCGATGTCTGCAGCACGGCAAGTGAGCTTCAGGAAGTGTACGGCACCACAAACCAGTGGCTGGGGGAAGCGCTTACGAAAGCCATAAAAGAAAGTAAAAAAAAAAAAACAGGGGCCCATAAATAGAATTGTTCCGAGTTAGCGCCACGTGTGTCCCCTTCCTTCCTTGTGTGCGCCGCGCGGTACACACCGCAAAACGCTGTGCTTTCGTTACGCTCAAGTGCAGCCAAAGCTCCGCAGTCACAAGAACCACGACACACGATGGTAGAGGGCCCGTGGCAACCGTTTCCATAGTTACATCAGCGGGCGCCAAACCGCAAACGCTCTCTTGCAAAACTTCGGCACGTTAGGCAATCGCGACCGCGTGTAGCGTTCGGCCGGAGCATGCAGTTACGCAACCTCGGAAGCTTCCACGTAAGTTGCTTGCCATATGCAGCTACAACCGCACACAAAAATGCCGCTTTAATGACTTGTAGTAAATTATCTCGCACGCTTACTCCATCTTACGTCAGTCCCGTGACCCGTAAAATCACATTCTCCACAAAAAAAAAAAAAAAAAAAAATCCTGCCGACTGCGTCTCTGCAGACACGCGCTAATTCCGTTCCACTTAGGTTCTACAACTGTAAGTGCAAAATTTTTGCTGGTATTTCCCACCTGCCACAATGAAACGCCGTTATCCATTCAGAGGTTTTGGCACGTAAAACCCAATATGTAATTAAAATTAAGATACTAAGGCAATTATTGTATCCGATACGATGCTTTCCATTTGTATATTAAGATACTTCGATACGTTCGCATATTTCTTATGATTATATATATATATATATATATATATATATATATATATATATATATATATATATATATATACATATATATATATAATGTAGCAGAAAATGTGCGAGAGCCACTAGACGCGAGGCTACCCTATTCTTGGGTTCTTCAGACTACGTAACAAAGCACCACGCAAGCACAGTTCAGGAAAACAGTGACTACATGACTGGAAGGCAGATCCCCACAGGTGCAGTGGTGTACAGACTATTTCTAGAGTGGAGGGGCAAACAAACCACAGATAGGACTCTCTCTGTCATATATATATATATATATGTATATATATATATATATATATATATATATATATATATAATGCATCTGCCCGATATTTTTTGTATTTGACAGACATAGACATATTTAGCAATCGCACATTGTGAACCATGGGGGACCAAAAATTCTTTCAATTTGCATGTACACATACAATCTCGCGATGCCGGGACAAGCAGTAATGGGTGCCTGACAGATGCCCCTGATCCCGCCCAGTAGGAGCAGTACAGCGCACACAAAAATGCATATTTGTTATAATCTATTTCAATCATTAAACAAATAAATGTACTTGGTGTATAAGTGTACAGCATGTCACTAGTTAGGTGACAGTGTTGTCGAGGTTATGCGCCACGAAGTACAATCAGCATAAGTGACTTGCAATATCCACGAGAAGAAAAGACAGCATATGTGTGCGACCTCAGAATTGGAACCCAATTTCCAGCGAAGTTGTTTCTTCCGAACAGTTGCAATATATGTTTGAATTCCCTGTAATTATATGCATACATTAAAATGTTGTTCGCATATGACTCTTGTCTACACTTGCCGCATATGAACTTGTCTACACATCGCTTATTACCTCTTCCTTACAGTCTCCAAACATAAAGAAGTTGCCTTCTTTAGTTCAGTGAAGGCACCGAGCGAACCTAATCACGCATGACAAAATAGAAAGAAGGAAATGAGGGTTCAATAACTATCTGTAACGCTTCTAAACAAGCCGGAAAAGTTACAACTACGCGACACGTCACACTTAAAATGCCTATCCCTTCGAAATATACAATATCCGAAACGGAAATTTCTTTTCAGACACTAGTTAATAACAGTGGCGTGATGCCATCGAATACTTGCTTACAATGTTTTTTAAAGCTGTGTTTGATCAGCACGCATTTACCAACCCGCTTAAACTTCTCGTATCGTGCTCCTTATGTTCGCGAAATTCGACATCACCTGCAGTTGTCATTATGCCAGAGTAGCCGTCTAAGTGTTACACCACGCGTAAAGCAGACTAATAACGCTATGGACCACTTCCATACGCATTTTACTGCACTTGAACCACCCACTAGGAACATTGCCGACATATTACTTATACCATGCTACTAATTTTCGCCAGATATAAACAAGATGCCTTGTTTAGCTCACCAAGGGCACGAGAGAAACAAAGTACGAAACGTGTACTATGCACGAAAACACATGGAAAAACGGGGATATTGTAAATATCTGCGACACTTGCACTCAAGGCAGGAAAGTTAAAGTTTCGCAACGGATGGCGCTTAATATTTTCCTTAATTTCTCGGAACTCCAAGTCCGTAGGCCGTGCTGTTGTTTTAGGAGGCTGGGAAACGCGTCGATTAGCGGCCGTATGGAACCCTGGAATACTTCTATGAGCAACCTTGCACACAAGCTGTATTGAACCTACACAGAATGAACATTTATCGCTCGTCACTCAGAACATTGTTTCGCACTACGAATAAATGTAAACGCCGTGCACGGCATAGTTTACCTATAATGCCAAGGGAAAGCAAATAAATGTCGTGTATAACGCATAAAATTTGGGAGAAAGCGAGTATTCAGGAACTGTTTTCATAGTACATAAGCAACCTACACAGTTCTAATTTTGGATGCACGTCGTCAAAAAGCGGTCCTCATTTCTTCAAAATGGGAAATATCTCCTGTTCGCGACCCTGCCGGGAAACAAGTAGTAGTCTCGCTCCTATTTAGAAAGAGCCTGGAAATGAAATCGACAAAGTCAGAAGCGACACATGTCTTTAGAAATAATTCACGTCTGTGCTCTATCGGTATCGAAATGGCTCTGCACGTTCCACCAAAGCCATTTTCGCGGACATATATGCGATAAGTCGTGTGTTTGCACAATGAAATTCGACAGTTATACGTATAGGAGGCTCGATTAGAAGTTTGATGGTGACAAGATACCGAGACTGCAACGCTATGTAGCCTACATCTGGACTGAGATCCAATAGTTCCAGCATTTGATAATCCAACGATCTCATGCCGTGAGGCGCACCAGTCGTTCGGCGAGGCTGATTATAACGCTTCATCCGGACGTCCCCCTCGCAAGCAGGTTAAGTATAGCAAGCTGACTGTTTTCAAATACGGATATAGCGGTCCCCCCCAAAAAAGCAGGCACATTGCAAGTAGCGCAAGCTTACATTTGTTAGGGCGGGAACTGCCCACAGCCAGGCCTTCTCCGCAACTCGGACCGTGTATGACGAATCCAGCGAGTCCCGTGGAGGCACAAAAGACAATCCTCGCTGCCCAAGTAGGGGATACGCACTAAAGAAGAGCATTACTCACGTGACCACTCTATTAAGAAAGAAAATTTAGCTTCAGCTGCAGTTTTGTTGCACTTCCAGCGTGGAGCCGAAAGTGCCCGCTTTCAAAATTGGAGGCAAATGGAATATTCTGCCATCTCCCCCCCCCCCTTTTGACAGAGGGGGAAGGAGAGAGTGGGTGGAGGGGGCGAGCGAATATAGTCATCCAAAAAGAAGTCGAAATAATTAAGATACTCGGGACGCTATCTTTTCACTGTCAAATTCCGCCGAATTGTCGAATCCGCCATCTTGCCGTCTCTGATTGGCTCAAAGGGCGGGCGCGCCTTCTCTGATTGGCTAACAGGGCTGCCGCGTCTTATCTCATTAGTTCAAACCAACATGGCGGAGTCGGACGGTGTTCAGAATAGCACCCACGGCTTGCTTGAAAATAACAAAAAAGGAATGTTTCGTTCAAAATACCCAAAATAAAAAAAATATTTCGTTCAAAAAATTATTCAAGAAGCTTTCTTTTCATTTAAATCTTTTTAAAATGCCTTTTGTAGGCTACGCCGAAAGCCAAGTGAAAGTTGTAAAAAAAGTAATAATAAAGAAACCTGTGGCAAGGTTTATGACAATGCCATATTTCGGAGCTGCGCCGATAAGCGGGGGCAACGACTTACGAGCCGCGCATCCCGTTACGACAGAGAATTATGGACGCAAGCGAAGCCCTTGGGGTCGGGGCTACATGAAAATTTATCCACGCGAGATATCGCATGACTGGCAAATAACCGCCGCTTTATTGGTTTGAACATTCCGAACGTCATAAACAGCGTGCTGAACTGAAATTTACTTGTGCGGCAGGAATTCTTCCAGAGAGCGAACATTTTGCCTGACCGTCGAGACATTATTTTGAACATCTGCAGCCCGCTCGCTTCTATGGTGACACGAACAGACTTCGACACCAGAGCATGTAATATGTTAGGGTGGTGCCGGCCATAATCCTGTTGAAATGAGGGGGGTGCGGTTGAAGGTAAGGGGGGGGGGTTACGTCACGTGTTAAGTTCACGAATAGTAAACGAAGGATGGAGTATACTCCGACAAAGGAGATTACGAATGTTAGACAAAGCGCTGCACATAGCAAGGGAAAAAAGGATGAAACAAACACATAATATTCGATGCCACTTCTAGAAGGGACGGCCCAAAAGTTTTATAAAATGTCACCAACGCCAGACAAAGCTGGGAACATTTACTAGAGCGAGATCAACGGTGTACAATATAGCTGTTTTTGAGAAATGATAACAATAAACAAATACACTCTATAATATCATCCTGACTGGACAAAAAAGTAATTGCATGCACTGCTGTACCATCTTCAGCTTTTTTTTTCCTTCTTTAATTCAACAGCTCTCTTTCAAAACATCGCCTGTGGCAGCGCTGTTCTCCCTTTTCGGGTGGATTTCTGACACCGGGAGTATTTATTTACCTGCATGTAAAATCGCAATGTCCAAGTATTTAATTGAAGGAGGAGGAGACAAACGAGAGGAAAGACAGGGAGGTCAGCCAGTGTAAGTACCGGCTGGCTACCCTGTGCTGGGGAAAGGGGTAAAGGGAATAAAAGGAGAAAGAAGAAGGGGGAAAAAATGGAAACCAGAAAATTCGAACAGTAACGCGAAACTACGCGCTACAACATTCAAAGGCGGTCGCACAATTCGCATGTCCTTAAAAACTTAAGCAAAGCCCTTAAGGCCTTGAGTGCCGAAGCCCGTCTGGATCAATGTCCTAGAGCTTTTTCCTCTGTAAAGGGGCGATTGTCCAGTTTTTCGAGAGCGGTCACGAGCACTTTTCTTGGCACTTTCTAACGGGGACAGTCACAAAGGAGGTGCTCAATCGTCTCATCGCAGCCGCAGGTGTCACAAGTAGGGCTGTCGGCCATTCCAATGCGGAATGAGTAGGAGTTCGTGAATGCCACGCCGAGCCACAGGCGGCACAGAAGTATTGCTTCCGCTCGTGGCAACCCTGGTGGTAGGCGGAGTTGCAGACGTGGATCCAATCTGTGGAGACGTGCGTTCGTGAATTCACTGGTGTTCCACAGATTCTGTGTAAGCTCGCGGGCGAGGGAGCGAAGACTTGTAGCTGCATCTGTTCTTGACAGCGGTATGGGTATAATCTGGGCACCATCAAGAGCCGGCCGGGCAGCGTCATCCGCACTGTCATTTCCTGAAATTCCGCAGTGACCCGGTATCCACTGCATGGTAGATGATGTTGTGTCCCTTGTTGATTGCGTGATGGTGGAGTAGTCGGATGTCTGTGACTAGTTATTTAATTGAAAATACTCGCTACAACTCGCTGTTTAATTGTTCATATTAGGGCACACGGTGCAATTGTGAAATTTAAGCCGAGCCGCAGAGATGCCCCTCCTCCCCAATGTCTTAACAAAAATCCAAAGAATAACACCATTTTCGAAGTCTCCTTCCTAAAAACCGTGCGGCGGAATGCAGTGGTATTCCGATGAACTCTTTTCCCAGGAGCGTCCCTCTAGCAGTTTGGAACTATCCCAACTGGAGTGCCAATACATCTTCTTAGCATATTCTGGGGACGGATATCTGCAACGCAGTGCTAGACGGACCATACGACGTTTGCTAAGCAGACGTGGCTTCGCAACCGCTCGGTTTCATTTCCGCAGTTGCAAAGTATGGACCTCTAAAGCCAGTAATTCAAAAAAATTTGTTGAGTAACCCTACTTTTTTTTTTAACTAGCCACCCGTCCGGTTGCGGTTTGTCGTGAGAGCAAGATGCGTCTCTTCAGGTAATCCACTTGAACACGTGAAATCGCGCTGTATATTTTCGATTAAAGTATTTAATGACATGGTCAAAGTAAAATTAAATATCTTGATACACCCCAATACTGCTCCACAGTAATAGCTTCCACCCTCCCCGTAAAAAAGACTGTTTTATGAGAGATACGCAAGCACCCGCGTTTGAAGAGCTCCTGTCCACGGCCCATTAATTAATTTTTATTGCGATACGCGCATCACTCCAGGCGCATCCCTGCCGTCGCCGTTGCCGTGAGGTTCCGCAAACGTCCAAGGGTGATAACATCGTTACCGCGCGCCGTATGCTGTATTGATGTATGCTGATTGAAAGCATGCGAGGGTGAGCCGGCGAACGCGGCTTGCGCGTGCGAACTAAGAAGGCGGGACGGAAGCGCGCCCTCTCCTGTCGCGCCCGAGGCACGCGGGTCAGGCGAGGGAGAAGGGGGGGGGGGGCGTTCTTCGACGGCTGCTACGGTGCCGAAGATGCCCTCCTCGCCCACCGCTCCGTACAGAGTGGAGACAACCGGGGCGTCTACTGCGGCGTTGGCCACGCGAATCGCGGACGCCGTAGTATACGCCTTTGGCCGAGGCGGTAGGGACGCGTTGCCGGCAGTCGTGTGTCTTGAAAGCGGTCTTAGCGGAGGCCTACCACGACTGGTAGACGGACTTCTAGCCACATAATGTGGTGATGGACGCCTGCTGGGACTGGAGTACTTAGACTTCCCTCTCTCCCCCCCGGCTGCTCCCCTTTCTTAAATGGGGAATAAAGTTCATTCATTCATTCATTCATTCATTCATTCATTCATTCAAAGCGGTCCGCGACATGGCTAACATGCGCGCCCACGCGGGCCTCATCTTCAAAGCGATCCGAGATGTTTGCAGAGTACGCGTAGTTCCGGCAGCTTCGTACGCGCTGTGCTTTCGACGTTTCGCAAGCCTTGAAGTGACAGATGCAGGGAGGTCAATTGGCTCGCGGCTGCTGCCGCGATTCCGAACGCCAGCGTTTTCACAGACAGTTTCCGCTGTCATCGAGTAATGTGTGGTCGTGTTTACCTGTGCGCGCGTGACACCGTGCTGGTTAATTTAGTTAAATTAAACACGTTGACGGGCTGGTTGATTTGAATCCATGATAGAATGTGTAAGCGCGACTGAACAAGGACGTAGAAAGAAGCAGACACACAAAGACAGTGCTGTCTCCGTGTGTCTGTTTCTTTCTACGTGCTCCCCGATTCACGCTTACATATTCTATCATTGGTAGATTGGTTAACAAGCGAATGTTCATAAGTTCTTACGGCAGATAAAACTACTATCCTTACTTTATATAAAGCTATATATAGCTTTCTACTAATTTGGTATCGCAATAGGTGTTTCGGGCGAAACTGCAACTTTTTTCATACATGGTAATTATTACAGGGAGTGTAACACCACATCATCATATAGGAGCGTTAAACGAGTAATAGCCAATGCATCGCACGCTAATGGATCTAGAACTCGGAAAGCACGACGTGTAAAACAATATAGCAAAAATACACACGAGAAATCAAAATAAAATAGCTTATTTGCACCTACAAGAGAAACCACGACAAATAACTAATCAAGAGATGGGTACTGGTCCGGTTGAAACTGGCCGCGCACGCCCGTTAAGCGAGCAGTAATTAGGCAAAATTATCCTTTAGAAGAAACAATGGATTGCGGTACAACATGCGTGTCTTCCGTAAATTGTGCAATCCAATGAATTAAAAATAAATATAAAAGGGAACGTCATCTTCTTGATCTCCTTCAGCCGCGAAATAATTCTGTCTATTGAATGTTTACTCTGAGCACATTTTTTGCACATTCAGAATTGTGAGAAACCTACAGCTTGAGAACGGATTAATACTCTCCAATTATTCAGCGAGTTTATTTTTTAATCCAAGTTTAACGTTTGTAGATTCCATGCGAGAACTCTCTACAGGGACGTCAGATACAGAACCATTCAATAGCTAGCATAGTTAGAAAGCAAACACTTATCCGGCCTCTTGAAAAACGTGCCCGATGTAAAACTTTGTGAAAAAAAAAAACAGTAAAGGAAGTGAACCCATTACATGACGTCACACTGGCACCGAGATCAAAGACGCAGCCGTCTGCTCTCCGACTCGTACACACTTCGCACGTATTAAAACTGTCAGCAAAGGTCCGGCCGGAAGTGTTTCAAGGTGAATGTAATTCACGCATCACCACGCGCATTGTCTTGGCGTGCCTCCGACGCAGCTCCCTATACGTCCGTGCTCCTCAGGTAGCGTGAGAAAGGCTAAAAAAAACCTAGTGTTCCGGCATATGCGAAAGCATACACAGGGACAATAGAAAAAGAAACCTTACCTAGCTGATTCTCGAGAGAGGGTCTTCTACACGACGTCAGGCCGATGACCGCCCGCTCCGCCGCAGTTCATATTCCGTGTCAACGTGACGCGCGGGCAGAAGCGCCCATCGCCGAAGGCTCCCCCCCACGGACGGGACCGGCCGCCGAGAGACGCACGCGGCACCCTTTTCCCTCCACGCAACCTTCAGCCGACGACGAGTCGTGGAGGCATCGTCGTCGCCACGTTCGCGGTCTAGAGGGAGCACACTCTCATCAGAAGCCGCTCTCCGCGGTTCGGCACAGCACTGCACCCGGCTGCCTCGCCGTCGAAGGCACAACATGCGTGCAGCCCGCCGGGCGCAGGCCTCCGGTCGTCGCGGCAACGCGAACCTATCGCAACCGCTCTCTGTCGTCGCCACGGGCAGCAGCAGGCGAATATCATTAACGCCAGAAAGAAAACCGAATCAGGCGCTCCACGAACGAGCGAGCGTTGAGAAAGAGAGAGGAGGGAGAGGACTTGCGGAGAGAGAATCGCAGAGAGCCGTTGCAGCCGCGCTGGCTTTGGCAGCGAGTCAGCGACGGGTTGGAAATGGAGAGAGAAAGAAGCGAGAGAGAGAGAGACATATATATATGGAAAGTTCAAGCGGGTCACAGAATCCTCTTTTTTTTTTCTTCTTTTTTTTTGCGGGTAAATGCGCGCAGACAGCGGAAAGCAGCTGTCAAACGTGTGCGCAGGTACGCCACACACGCGTAGCTGCGCGAAGTGGAGGGAGATGGAAGAGAGGGACGATTTGAGGGAGAGGGAAGAGGCCGCTGAGACTGGCGAGCCCACACGCACGTCTTGTGTAAAACAGCGCTCGCGTGTGCAGGATTCCCCGGTTGAGACACGTGCGTGGCGAGTGGCCCTGCGAGTAGGCAAGTCAAAGCCGGTTGTGCTCGACTGTGCAGCATTCGCCGTGGCGTTAGTTAAGTAGCTGAAGGGCGAAAGTTGGTTGCGATTTTGCCAGCCGCATCCGCTGGCAAATCTCGCCTGGCGATTGTCCTCTCTCCTATCGTCCGAAAGATTGGGCATTGGGTAAGGGGAGCTTCACAATTTCAAATAGCATAAGGAGCACACGATTACACAAATCATTTGAACACCCCGTTAATAATGATAGAATGAAGCATTTGTTTTCCTCTTTACTGAAGAAGCAAATTTTCACATCATCGGAAATTCTCAGAGCAAAAGAAACACAAATGCAGACAAGAAGCAAAGCAAACAACGAGTTTTCTGACGTAAAAAATGAATGGTGTCAAGACGAATTTTTTTTTTTTTTTTAGCTTCAGCTACCAGCATATCGGAAAGGTCGTTCCACAAGCGGATGACCCGTATTCATTCATTCATTTCGTTTATGACGAAATACATCGTTCGAAATCTCTTAACATAAGCATGCTGAGACAATGAAATGATTTCCTCTGGATTACATTTGCCACAGAGGCTCACATTTGAAAATCGACAGGATTAGACGTAGTAATTAGGTTACTAATTACGCAATTTAGATTTAAATAACTTTCCAAACAAAAGCGCCACGCGACTGGTCCCGTGGAACATTTCCTAGGAGATAATAAGCGTTTCCAGAAACGAGAAAAAGTTGACGCTGCTGCTTTTTAGACAGATAATAAGAGGAAGATAGTTGTTTATCGAAATATAACGCAGATATTACGCAAATATTACGCAGCTAATTAATGCGTAATTAATTTCGGCCGATACCACGCAGTAGAGGGAAACGGTCACGCCCTTAATAGAATAGACGCCCATCTACGAGATGATGAGAGCCCGATGGCGATGCGCACGCATGCAGCCACGTACCTCATGAATTTATATATATATATATATATATATATATATATAAAGAGACGACGGCACCAGCGAGAAGCTGTCAGAGCAACGCCTGTTTCAGAAAGTTCGAGTGCAGTAGGGTGGCCACAGAATCTTTCCCACTTTCCACGGGGTTATGATCGTATGAAAATAAGTTTGTGATAAAGATAGCGCGATAATTCTGCACGCGTTCGGCCGCGGTGCGTTGCTCAGTGTTACGCGGATTTCCGATTTGTTTCCGGCGCGCCGCGTAGGGGCACTATGCCGATTGCTAAGCTGTGCTCATAAAGAGACCAGCGTGATGAACGCCGTGTTCAGAAGCCGTCTATGAATATTGATTTTATATAGAACAAGTAGCATCTTGATTCCTTCCTTAAGTGTGTACCGTCAAGACAAAGATTTAATGGCAGGAATGCTCAGAAACAACAAAATCTCGCGGGCATTTACAATCACTATCGAGAATGATCGGTGCTACATGGTCCGAAATTCCGGATAGCGTTGGTTGATGAGCTCACTCATCGGGGTGCAGGCAAAAGTTTCCGATCGTGATCGAAAATTGACCGGATCCGCATATAGCGAAATCGCGACTGAAAGTGCGCGAGCAGCAGCGCCGGCAGCGCCTCGTCGGCACATTACTGACGACACAAAACAAACAGCGAGCCTTATTCTTTCCGCATTCTGTTCCCATTTGATTGCAGAGCGAAATAAACATTTCAAAAGCAACACAGGCCATGCGCGAGCAGCCGCAATACGCCTTTCAATATCGTATACATGAAGGCGCCTTGTATGCGGAGCTGATTCTAACGAAAACGTAACGAAGACCATCTCGCTTCGGCATGGAGCGACATGTGTGATCACGAGCGCAGATGCCATCATCTTATGTCCTAAAAAAAAAAAAAAAACTCGCAGTTCCGCCGGAAAGGCGAAGCACCGATTGCGATAGCAAATTAGTAGATAGCTGTACGAAGTAAGGATAGTAGTCTTATCGGCCGTAAAAACTTTTAAACATTCGCTTACTAACTAAATTAACAATGATAGAATGTGTAAGCGTGACTCAGTGAGGACGCAGAAAGAAACAGACACACGGAGACAGCGCGGTCCGTGAGTGTCTGCTTTTTTCTACGTCCTTGTTCGGTCGCGCTTACACATTCTATCGTGGACTCAAACCAACTTGCCTGTCAACGTGTTTTAACTAAATTGACCAGTACGGTGTCACGCGCGCACAGGTAAACATGAACACACATCACTTGATGACAGCGGAAACTGTGAAAACGCTGGAGTTAGGAATCACGGCAGCAGGCGCGAGCCAATTGACCTCCGTGCATCTGTCGCTTCAAGGCGTACGAAACGTCTAAGGCACGGTGCATACGAAACTACCTGCACAACGCGCACTCTGCAAACACCGCAGGTCGCTTTGAAGATGACGGCCGCGCGGGCGCGCACTCTAGCCACGTCGCAGATCGCTTTCAAGACACACGACTGCCGGCAACACGTGCCTACAGCGTCCGCGATTCGCGTGACCAACGCCGTAGAAGACGCCGCGGTTGTCTCCACTCTGCACGAAGCGGCGGGCAAGAGCGCCCCTTCTTCCTCGCCTCAACCCCCTGTTTCGCGCGCCACAGGAGAGGGCACGCATCCGGACCGCGTTCCGCGCTCGCGCATGAAAGATTGAACCGCGTACGCCGGCTTACCCTCACACGCTTTCACCCACACGGAACCTCACGACGACGGCGACGGCAGAAATGCGCCTGGAGTGTCCGTATGATTGCTATCGCATTAAAAGGTGAACGTAAACACGACGTTATCCGTGAGCAGTAGCAGCAGCACTGAAAACGTCAACAGCGAGGGAAAATAACACTACTGCTTACCTTTTTCTTTCCTTCGGCGCCCCGATTTACTCTCTTTGTGCAGCACGGCACGCAGAAATATGTCGGCACTGCGGTTCTTATAAGGCACCGCCCGTTTGTACGTACACTCGCGGACAACTTCCTGGTGCTATGGAGGCAAAGCTATATATACGGGGGCGGAGCTTCTGCACATGTGTTACCGCGCCAAGTAGTCCGTCAGAGTTTGACAGTGCTTTTGGTTGCTCGAACAGTCGCGCAATCGACGCAGCTTCAACGTGCGACTGTTTCTATAAAAACAGCTGCACCCTTTGGGGTGTATATTTTTCCCACTTCCGATAATCGTCATCTGCCTTGCTTGCGTTTCCTTTCTTGAAAATGCTAAGCTCGCTACTTTGCTGTCGAGAATGCTGTGTCACACATGCGCGCATGCCGTTCGTGACTTGGAAGTGCCGGACTCGCAGCGTTAAAGAAAGGAAGTGCGGCCAAGACAAATTACGATTAGTGTTGCGGGACAGGATACGCCTCAAAGAGTGTACATGTTTTTTTAAGAGTGTACACTCAAGCAAAATTACGCTGCTTTGCCACACAACAATAATCGTCATCTGTCTTGTCCGCATTTCCTTTCTTAAACGCGAGAGATGTTGCAAAAAGCCATAAAAAGCTGTTGCCGGTCTTTTGCGACTTTGACAAAGAAAGTAGGATGCGACGTACTTCACATTGACCGAAGAGAGGCCAGGCCAGAAGCAGCGACTTCGCATTGTGTCGTAAGTATTGTGGTAGCCTAGATGACCGGCCGTCGAATGATCGTGAAAGACTTCCAGTACCTCGCATTGCAAAGAACGTTGTATGATTGGGACCCATTTGCTGCCATAGACGTGATAAATGTAGCGATGTAAAGCCCCACCGTGCAGCTTGAATTGATTAAGTTGTTGACGAAGTTGAGCGTTGGCAAGTGACGATGAACCTTGCATGCTTTCGAGAATACTTCTGCCGTATAGGTCGACACGTTGGTGGGACACAAGGACGGAAGGCCTGTCGGGTCCTAGCCAACCAAGAGTTGGAATGGGTAAACTCGATGAAGAGGACTCAGGATGCATGCTAGTACGAAGAGGCGATGGTGAGTTACCACGGTTCGGCAGAGGGTAGCGAGATAGAGCATCCGCGTCCTGATGCTTCTTGGCAGACCTGTAGGTGACATCGAAATCGTACTCCTGTAAGCGAAGTACCCAGCGACCAAGGCGACCCGATAAGTAATTTAGCGATGAAAGCCAGGACAGTGCGTTGTTTCGCAACGAATGTAAAATGGCGACCGTGAAGATATGGGTGAAAATTTTGCACTGCTCTTGGCACTCCTGCACGGTTATGGCGTAATTATTCTCTGCAGCGGTTGGAACACAACTGGCGTAAGCAATTACTCGTTCGCGGAAGGTGTCGTCACATTGCAGTAGAACGGCACCGAGACCATGACTGCTTACGCAGGGTGGTGGACGCGCTCGGATCGAAGTGGTCTCATGGTCCGGTCGAATATATATGTGTGTGTGTGCGTGTGCGTGTGTGCATGTGTGTGTGTAACCGCTTTATTTAGATGTATGTAGATATAATGAAGATGAAAGTCAGGCATGTGTTGTGCTCACAATATAGTTATCACGCCATCACCACGTCGTCATCGTCGGCACTCCGCCATCGTGTCTTTATTTATAGTAGTCGTCACGTCATCTCGTCGTCGCTATTGTCGTCATCATCACACCGTCGTATTGTCGTCATGCGATCACCGTCATGACGCCATTTCCTGTCGTGCCTTAAAAGATATAACGACGGGGCACGTGATATACCGACATGGAGAGATACTTTCTCTTTCCTTTTTTTATTTCGCCTTGGTTGCGCCAGGCAGCATAGTGTCGGAATGAAATCCCTATAACCGTGGGGGACCGTTTCGTGCAGATACTGCGACAGGGGAACTTATGAAATATATCGTTCGTAGTTTTCAGGTTGGTTCCTTCCCGGCTTTCCACACAGAAGTACGATTTCACCGATTGTCTTTGTCCCAGGGCACGTCCAAAGTAGATAGCGGGCATCCGCCAGCATACGCAGGAACGAAGCACTTTGGACACCGGACATTGTCTTGTTATAACCTCAAGTAATACAACTGATCGCTGATGTAAGGGCCTCCCCAGCCCGAAGTCTCCAAAGGAGACTTCCTTCATCCGAGAAATACTGTGGGGAATGGACGGGGGGATACTCACAAAGTGGCGGAGAAGCCTGTAAGCAAAGAATGCTACCACATTATTACAGCGCGGAACGCCAAGAGAAGTGACGAATTGCACTTAAAGTGCCACCCCTCTACACTCACGGCAAGGAATGACTGGCACTTAAATCACGACTACGCCCCGGAGGATCTTGTGTCTTGCGAAAGAACACACACAAAAAAAAAGAAGATTCACGGACTCCAGCCAACCTTCCCGCCCGAGACCCTTCGGTACACATGAGCGCACGTCGCCGGCGACCGTGACGAGCAAAGGCTAATGAGTTAGTGGCGACTGTCTTTCTTTTTTCTTTCTCTCTTTCTCTCTTTTCTTCGGGAGGCGCAGTGAAGCTCAGACGCAGCAGCGCGGTCTATTGTTCGGCACAAATGGGCGCCACCCGCGGCAATCGCTGCCGCTTCGCCTGGGTGCTCGCCAAGGACGGCGGAACCGTTAGCGTCGGCTTCCGTCGCCGCCAACTCGAGTGAACGATCGCGAGCAAGTGCTTCCTTGTAATTGCGTTTCGAAAGTGTCCCAAGGAGAACGAGCAAGCGACAACTTTTGTAGATCTTTTAACAGCGAGCACGCGCAGTACCTATTAAAGGAACGCTAAAGACAAAGCGGGGAAAAAAATATCTGTTCATCTAAACGCCGCGTTGGAATTCAAGTGATCAACGCGAAACTTGTTTGAGGTGCACAGCATTGGTAGTGGATGGCATGCGCACGCGGCCTTGTCTCCTGCAGCTCTTATAGCGATACAGGACGACGAAGGCTACGTGTTACGCCTGTCGCGAGGACGAAGCGGATACATTATGCTTGTCGAAGGAACAGTGTTGACTCGAGGTCATGTGAACAGAGAGGCACGGCACACTTTTATGAGCTCAAATATGCCCATTGTGTCACAGCGGCGCACATCCATTACCCTAAGCCCAGTGTTGTGTACTTGGCGAGACAGCAGCAGGCAGCACAAGTCGAGTGGGAGGGAGAAACAAATAAAGCTGAGCGTCATTAAGTTGTACTGCATTAGTAAATCAACCTTCCACAATGTCAAAAAAATAAACAAACGCCACTCTATACCGCCAGGGGGAAATCGATAAGCCAGAAAAAGATGCAACAACGGCAAACTGCTGACGATGCCGCATTGTATCTTCCGCACCGGCCCTGAATTGACGTTACGGACTTTAGCGGCATTTGCTTGGGCGTATAGCTCATGTTTTATCGGGAAGGTTGAAGTAGGTTGTGTTATAAAGAAGACAAAATTTGAATTTAGCATGTTTCGAACGCTTTTTCTTTACTGCGCTCCAACGAACCAAAATATGACGGGAAAAAACATGATAAAAAAGTCGTAGTTTCGCTCGGAAAAAAAAAATTATGGGGTTTTACGTGCCAAAACCACTTTCTGATTATGAGGCACGCCGTAGTGGAGGACTCCGGAAATTTCGACCACCTGGGGTTCTTTAACGTGCACCTAAATCTAAATACACGGGTGTTTTCGCATTTCGCCCCCATCGAAATGCGTTTTCGCTCGGAATTCGAACCATCGATTGCAATAGCAAATTAGTAGGCAGCTATAACAAGTAACGCTAGTAGCTTTATCGGCCGCATAAACTTGTAAGCATAGGCATACTAACTAAATTAACAAACATAGTGCCACGTGCACACAAGCAAACATGAACACATTTCACTCGATGACCGCGGAAACCAGCCGTGGTTGCTTAGTAGCTATAGTATTGGGCTGCTGAGCACAAGGTCGCGGGATCCAATCCTCACCACGGCGGTCGCATTTCGCTGGGGGCGAAATGCGAGAACACCGTGTACTTCGATTTAAGTGCTCGTCCAAATTTCCGGAGTCCCCCTGCTACGGCGTGCCTTAAAATCAAATCGGGGTTTTGACACGCAAAACCCCGGAACATTATTTTTCTACCGCGGCGACTGGCTCTCAGAAGGCTGCAGTGAGGAAACGCGGCAGCAGCAGTGAGCGACCGCTGCCACTCGCACCAACGCGAACTACGTCGCGAAACCACAGCGCAGCGTGGACTCTGTACCCATCGCAGATGGTTTTCAAGATACAGTGGCCCGGCCGGGCGCAACCCGGACGCCCGAAGTAGAATGCGCTCCCCTCTCCCCCCTCCCCTCCCCCCGAAAGCCTTGCGCGCAGACAGAAGACGGCGGGCCTCCTCACCGCTTTCTTCCGTTGCGTGCGCGGGACATGAGCCGTGGTCGCCGGCAGACCTTCGCGTGCACGCTACCACTAGCACATGTAGCATACGGCGACGATTTTATCGCCCTTGGACTTCCTGCGGAACCTCACGACGACGCCGACGGCAGAAATGCTCCTGGAGTGTCCGGATAATAGCTATCGCATAAAAAAAAAAAGCTTCAAATCTGTGAGACCCGCCGCGCGCGGCAGCCGATTGACTATGGCATGTGGCCCGAACTCGAGGTTATGGTTTCAATCCCGGCCGCCGCATGTACCGTGCATTGGGTGGACGTTAAAGAACGCCAGGTGGTCCGTATTAATCTGGAGTTCGATTCCGGAGTGCTTAATAATCGGGTCGTGGTTCTGGCACATAAAACTTGGGAATTATTTTTTTAATGCGTGACGTCACACTGGCGTACCGGTGCTGATATGTCAGCGCGAAATCAAAAAGAAAGAAAGAAAGAAAGAAGTTTAGTTTTAATTTCTCCGGGCGTAGTCCCTCCGTAAACTGTAAGGGTACTGAATGCGCAAAGGTCGGACCACTGGATGTGTATCCGCCACATGCTCTTTTTTTTCCAAGTTTTAAAGACTATCTGTGTCAGATAACTCAATTGTACTATATTATTGTACTTCTTGAGCTAGATGGCAATAAGAGGCGGACATTACTTGCACTAAACATCAAAACCCATAGTCCCGCAACTAAAGAAACAGAAAAAGGAACTTAGCTTGTTAATTATTTCACCAGTTAATTAAAACAATTAAAACGCATATTGGAATTTAGGAATCAAAGCTAGTGAGTTCGCAAGGCTAATTCACATAGAAGAAATTCAAAGGCTGGCGCAAGTTTCTAGATATGCGCTCTGTTGCGGCGTAGGGTGGCGTTAGGGCAAGGAACCCACCAAGCCTATCGACTGCTACGACAGGTTGTAGAAAATGAAGTAAAAAGGGCCTATTAGCTTAGTTACACGGCTCCAGTTGCGGAAGCTCCCTCCGCGCAGGAGCAAGTTAAACGTCCGAGTTCACATCAGGACCCTCTGTCACTCGCTCGAAAAGTTCTCGCTTTTAATACTGTCGTCTTCCTTAGGCAAGTGGACCGGGGAATCTGAAGGCTGTCCAGCAGCAAATCACAATCGTCGACTCCGCTGCATTGCCACGCCCATGCTCGCAACACTACATAGTAACTCCGCCTCCGAAGTCCGATGGTATGGATATGCGGCAGGATCGAAACCTGAGAAACCAGGGTCGCCACCATTGGATGGTAGCACTGGATGGAGCCCCACCTTTCATTCTTGGTTCAAGCTGTCAGGTAATGGTGTGGTTGGTGGCCTTTTGTGGACCCGCCTAGAGTCGGTACCCACGCTGCTTTGACCTCTGGATATGCGCTCGTGAAAGGGTGGTGGTTTGCCTTGTGGCAAATGTCTAATTAACTGCGACTCCCAGGTCGCCTTCGTTGTTAGGTGGCATGGGATCGGGAGGCCCTTTCATAATTAGCCCAGGCTGCCAGGCAGTGGTGGGGTGGTCGCTTTTTTGGGGATCCGTTGAGAATCGATGTCCACGCTGCGTTGACCTCTGGATAGGTGCTGATGGATGGGTGGTGGTTTGCCTCGTGGCAAATCTGTAATTAACTGCGACTTCCTTTTGTCTTTTATGTGTGTCATCATTTTGTTTCTTGGTTATATTTTGCTTATTTCATACTTTGTTTCTCTGCTCTGTATTCCACTTTATTTTTAATAAAACTTCTAATCCAAGGGTCCCGGTGCAGTCTCTAACTTTGGGAGCCTTGTCTGTATACAATTTCTTGTAACAAGTTGTTATGAACGAGTAATAAACGGAAACTGAACTGAAACTGACTCCCAGGTCGCCTTCGTTGTTAGGTGGCATTAGATGGGGAGCCCCCCTTTCATCCTTAGCTCAGGCTACCGGGTAATGGCGGGGTGGTGGTCTTTTTTGGGACCCGTCGAGAGTCGGTGTCCACGCTGCGTTGACGTATGGAGTGGCGCTGATGGACGGGCGGTTGCTTGCCTTGGCGCAAACTGCCAGTCAACGCCTTTGTGGTGTTGGGACGTAACAGCTGCCAGACTGGGCTATAGGAAATACATTTGCGCTCCCGTTAAGTTCGTGCTACAATTCTTGAGAAAGCGCTTTGCTAAAAAAAGAAGAAAACAATGTTAAAACCGCAAAAGGCACAACCGTCTACTCTCCCTGAAGTTCTTACGCCCCATATATCAAAAGCGGGGTCAGTTTCAAAGCTCGTTCCGAGCATGAATGTTACTTTAAACGCAGTCTGAACGCTTCTACAACGAATGCCTGTATGCAGCGAAATGCCCTGTATACAAGGAAGAATCAACGAAGCCCCTGCCGGATTCCTATGTTTCATATGTGTTGTCAACGCTTCTGCGACGAAGGCCACCACAACGACTTTTCCTGTTACAACGAAGGAATTCGGGCGTCTCCGAAATGCTGATTTGTTGCTTGACAACACCTTTACAACTTTACAACATGACGGCACCGCGTAGTGTTGCCGTCACTGCCCTCCGCAGACGTCACCAAAGTGGGCTCGGTGCTAGCACTAAACGGCAGCGCTGAGCGGCCCACTTGGTGAGCGTGCTGACGTCTGAAGTATTCCTGCTGTGCTGCTACAGGAATCGCTCAACTCGTACGCTGCTTGTCGTTGTCACGCATCAGCATGGTATACGCCAACTGACGAATACGTCGCAGCTGACAACGGCGCGTGATGATGCAATCGCACACGACGTTCGACGACATCTGCAAAGCCATCAAGGGCGGAGGAAATGACGCGAACGCCGCCAACTAAGGAAACAGTGAAGAAGATACCGTAATCGAACTAAGAATTTTGGCGGCAAGGAAGGCGATAGGGGCATTCGACGATCTGCAGGTATTTTACTTTGCGTGGCTCTTGTGTTTTGGCGCGGAGCGTGCTGCTAACCGCCGCACAGTGAGGTGGGGTGCAGTACCACATTTTGCCAGATAGAATGCGCGAAAAGAAAGCAGTGACTCATTCCATGAATCACGTTATGTGAAGGTTTTCTTTTGTTGAACACGCTTGCTCACGCTCTATTGTGAGCGGTATACGGTACACGACATTTACAACGAAGTGACCTATATAAAGAAGGATTTCGGAGGTCTCGAGCACTTCGTTATAAAGGCATTTCACTGTAATTTGAATGTCATCTATACGTGCGACATCGTATACGGTTGTTGACTTTGACAACTCACTGGCTCAGATGTGCGCACCTGGTAATCCCCAGCATTGCTCACCGAAATCTCGAGCTGAGAGGTGAAGACTCGACGAAACGCAACTTTTCCACGGCTTGCCATGCTCCGAAAAATCTTGCAATCGGCTGTCGCGAACGAATACGATTGTTGCTTGGTTTACAGCTCAGCGCGGCGGCCGCACGGTTATATATGACTCACGATGGCACGTCTGCACACGGGATTTCGGAGGTGCAGCTGTTAAGAGCACATGCGGTGAAAACACTTGTCACACGTACACGCGATCGCCACTTGCTTCTCACGCGGTATTTGCGCGTGGCATCAACAGCTGTTGAAAGCTCGTCCGCCCTCATGAAGCAGGAGTCTGCGGAAGGCTTTCCAACAATCGCCAATAGACAAGCGCGAAGACGCGACAAACGCGAACTTTTGCAGAAACCGAGCAGTGATTGAGCATAGATATACTATAGTGATAGCTCAATAGAGTACGTAGCGAGAGTGTAAAGTTGGCACTTAAAGGAGTACTGAAGGGACATATCCGACTGCCGCATTTTCTTTCTTTTTTAAGACTTTTTTCCGATATAGAAAAAATACTGGCAAGCGACAGAACGTGGCTCCACCTGATTCAGGCGTGCAGAGTCGTGCACTGCATCACTTCGCTGCCTCCTCAATGCCCCTGCACACTGCAATGGTTTCGCGCTTCACGCGGGAAAGGCAACTCGCTGTCCGCACCGACCAACGCCAATACCGATTCCCCGCCATTTTCACGTGGCCGCGAAGCTGGGCAATGATCCATAGGCCTCCGAGATCACCCCCGAGCGCGCGCGGGGACGATCTCAGAGGCCATGAATGAGCAGAATAATTCTTCCGAGTTACGCCTGGGACCGCTGGTGTCGCGGCGCGCGGACCCGTAATCGTGAGGATATTTTCATATTTAGCGCGTTTGCTTTATAACGCGGGAAAAAGAATTATTACGCGAGACATAGCACCCTGAAAACAACTGAATCGAATGTAATTGAAGCACAAGTATTAGTTCCCTATCAAAATTCGCGACCGCAATTCAGTAATTCGTTCATTCTTTCGTTCGTTAATCAATCGCGTATAATTATGGATCGTTCAATTACGAAAGAAACCTTCCTGGTGCGGTATGTCACTGCTGACACAATGCCATTGACTGCGTCCTCGTATATTCTGGATTTTATTTTTTAAGAGCATGGCTATAACGTTAGCTGGGACACTCTCTTTCCATATACATAACGAAGCATCTCGTGTGGCACTGCCTCCGGCACTCTTCCCGACCAGTATAAAGATGCACTACACGGATAGCGATCAGCCTATTCCGGAAAAGATATCAGAACCTTACGAAGTCAGCTAGAACTCCTTCACCACAAAGATCACGTATAGATAGCATAATGAGAGATACGTGAGGAGCCGCTGTGGGACGAGGCGCTCACGTATAATCTCGCCCTTGATCACCGTTGACGGGACCAGCCTATAAGTAGCCCTGCGCGCACTGCCATCGGCGATGCACACCGGTTGCCGTATATCGTCGCCATCTCGCCCGTGAGGAGACTTGGGAGACGGGTATCACCGAGGAGACGCCGAGAAAGCCCGGGTACTCCGGGAGGACAAGCGAAAAGAGAGCCAAGGGCGGCGCGGCAGTGAACAAGACCTAGAGAGTGGCCTTGGCCGTATGTATATCTGGTTCACAATCGTGCCTGAAAGAAGGGGGGGTCACACGAGACTCCAAAGTGACCTTTCTTGTTTAGGTAGTGGCATTAAGATTTGTTGCACCTTCAAGAGGCAATGGATCGCGTGGAGAAAGCGGTCTTCGCCCGCCGCTGAGCTAACACCTCAGTCCAGAAGTCCAGGAGCTGCAGCCACCGTGCGTAGCGCCCGCTCCACCAGCCGTAGTTGGTCTTTCAAGCTCGAGCTGGACAGTGCGGCTTCCCACTGCCCTGGGATAGGATTAGGGAAGCGGTTGCAGGTTGGGGGGGACGCCCACACTGAATGATATAGGTATTTGTTGGGAGCTCAGTTTAGCGGAGGCAAGTAATACACGTTTTGACAGGTTGAGAACGGAGAGTCGACTGATTTTACTCAAAAGGAAAAACACGTTTGCTGAGTGGCTGTGGTGGCGCCCCTGTCGGGTGAGCAGGGGGCAACGACCCTCAAGCGCGACAAACTGAATTCCAAGGAACGAGGACAGCGAAGTGACGGACGGTCGGTCGCTACAAGAATCCCGCCCCCTAGAATTCCGGAGGCTTGGGAGTGAATGGAGGAAGCAATGAAGACCTAATGTTCAAGATAGGCTGGTTTAACGCGGTCGCACGACACTGTCTCTTCTTTGCCGCCAGCGTCAATTGTCAAGGTTTTTCTGAATGCGAAACCACACGACAGCGGCCTTCATGGGAAAGAGCCATTGGCGGTGTGATAGAGTCGCGCCGCAGAAGCACGTGCGTGGCATGCGTCCATTGTCGGTAAACTAAACACAGGCTGCCCGCTGGCGATACGTCGGGGTGTAGGTCGAAGTTGGTCGAGCCAGCAATGTAGCCTCTCTAAGTGCTACGCGACCAGTGGCGGAGCAGCCTTGCCGGGTGCCGAAAAACTGGCCTGGAACGTAGATTGCTGATCCATAGAGCATCTCGGCTGCGCTGACTCCGAGGTCATCCTTGATTGTTATTCGCAGTCGAAGTAGTACTAGCCTTTCCCCCCAGTGCTGTCGGTCGAGCGTGGCGGTCAATGGCGCCTTCAGTTATCGATGCAAGCGCTCGACCATGCTGTTTCTCTGTGGGTGGTAGGCCGTGGTGTTATGAAGGCGCGGGCCGAGCAGTCTCGTCTGGACAGAAAAAAGCGAGCTTTGTAATTGCCGGCCTCGGTCAGAAGTTATGCGCAAAGGATAACCGTACCGCCACACCCTCGTAGCAACAAATTCTCCCGCCACTGTTTCGACCGTGATGTCTTGTACAGGCGTCGCCTCAGGCCACATAGAGTACCGGTCGGCACATGTGAGGAGGTACCTGAAACCTTGATAAGGCGGAAGAGGCTCCACCAAGTCTAATGCACGTGGTCGAAACTGCTGCACCGCTGAACGGGTGTGCCGGGTCACTTTCACGGCTTCACATGCTTGGGATCTTCTTGTCCAGCTTCGAACATTTATGTTGATCCCTGGCCAGACGAAGCGGGCTCTGATAGGCCTCTGTATCGCTCTGATGCCGGGATGGCATAGCCCGTGCAGTGAATCTAATATCGGTCGCCGAAACTGATGGGGCACGAACGGGCGAGAAGCTGCCTGCGATGTCTGGCAGGTGACCGATGTTGTTGTGTAGGGAAACGGCAGCTCCCCGCAAGGTGGAGCGATGAGCCATTTTCCCGCAATAGGCGCAGCTCAGGGTCGTTTTGCTGGGCTGAGGCTAGAGCTTGCAAATCCACAGAGCCAGCAGGCAAAGTGCCGATCCGCGATAGTGCGTGAGCTGCCTGATTTTCGGTCCCAGAGATATGGCGGATGTCAGTAGAAAATTTGGAGATAAAGGAAAGTTGCCAAAGCTCACGGTTCAAATACAAAGAACTGTCGTTCTTGAAAACCGAAGCTTAACGGCTTGTGGTCGGTCAGAATGTAATAGCCTTCAAGAAAAAAAAACGGAAATGCTTCACAGCGCACTAGATGGCCAACATTTCCCTCCCGAAGGTGCTGTAGCGAGCTTCTGTAAGTTTGGGGCGCTTCGAGAAGAAGCCCAGCGGCCTACATTCTGTGCCATCGTGCTACTGCAGTACTGCACCCGCTGCCGTGGTCGACGCGTCTATCATAAGGCGAGTTGGCGTGTCGGGCAACGGATGAATCAGCAACACTGCAGTAGCCAACCGTGTTTTGGATTCCTGAAAGGAATGTTCGTGCTCCAAGGAGCAGTGGAAAGTAGCCGGCTTTTTTTCTTTTTTTTTGGAGTCGCACCTCAGCAGGTTGGTAAGCGGCTGAAGAACTTAAGCACGGGATGGTATGAAGCTTGGGCAACTTTCGGAAGGAGGTTGGAGAGGGGAAGTCCTCCATTGTCCGCATCCTTGATTCAATTGGTGTGAAAAGCGATGGCCGACACATCCAGGGCTTCAATTCGGAAAATACATTCCTGGGGCTTTAGAACTAGGCTGTGTTCATCCAGTCGCTCAAATTGAAGGCGAATGTGCTTTTATTGCTCTTCGTCTGTGCGATTTGCAGAGAGAATAACGTCAAGGTAGAGGAAAGTGAACGGGAGTCCGCGCGTAACTTCGTCCATGAACTTTGGAAAGCTTGCGCCGCATTCTTCAAACCGTAAAGCATACGGACGAACTTAAATAGGCGAAATCGAGTCGTGATTGCTGTCTTGGGAATGTCGCTGGGTTCGACAGGAATTCGGTGGTACGCGCTCATCAAATCGATTTTGCTTTATGTTTTGGTTCCTGCGAGACGAGCGCCGAAGTCATGTATGTGCGGAAGGGGATATTGATCTGGAGTAGTGATGACATTCAAAGCTCGGTAATCACCACAAGGGCGCCAGTCACCACTGTCCTGCTTTGAATCCAGATGGAGAGGTGAAGACCAATTGCATAACGCCGAGCTGAAGCATGTGTTCGAACATCATGGCGGGCGACTTCCAACCTCCGTCCAGCGAGCCTCCGTATCCGGGCGGCGACAGGTGGGCCAGTGGTTACATGATGCCTCACCTTGTGTTTCGCAGGCAACGCATCGTTTCGCGGCTTCGTGAGTTGCGGGTACTCAGCAAGGATCTTGTATACGTTGAGACGGGTCGAAACGGTAAGGTTGGACTGCAGGCCAAGTACAATCGAGGGAGCTGACATTATTCTTTAGGAGTCAATCGCGGACACACATCTAGGTTGAAATTGCTGAGGAAGACCGCTCCCAGTGTTGCAAAGCTGACGTCGGCGATCACGATGGCCCATCTATACAAGCGACGGAGTCCGATGCCTAGCGTTATTGACCGGAGCCCGTACGACGCGATGGCAGTGTTGTTCACTGCGTGGAGCGTGGGTGTGGACTTGTCGCGTTGGCGATCTGCAGCCATGGCGGGAACGATAGACAGCTCGGCTCCGGTGTCGACAAGGAGGCGGATGGCGGTGATGCGGTCGGCTACGGAGAATAGCCGGCTTGCGCGAGGGCCGATGTCGCATGCCGCCGCTAGTGACTGACGGGTGCGTTTCCCGTCCACGAACAGCGCTGGGTGCAGCGACTTGCTTGCTCGCGAAAGCGACGGTGATACCAGCACAACCGCCGCGGTGAGTCTCTAGGTTCGCTGCGAGGCTGTGAAGACAAATGGCTGCGCCGAAGTTGGTCGCCAATGTTACCACCGGTCGTCAGCTTCTCCAGTGCTCTGGTAAGGCGGTCGACTGTTTTATCCAGGCGCTACAGTCGGTCTCCTGGCTCTGAGACTCTCGCAGCGACGATAGGCAGCTGTGCCGCAGACCAGCTGTCGCATATGCGGTCAGCGAGTGCAGCTAGCCGGTGGAGACTAGTCTCGTCGGAACCGGCCAGCACCATGGGTGCGGACTGTGGAAGGCACCACAAGAACAGCTCGCGCAAAATTGGAAGCTGGCTCTCGTTCGCGCAGTGGCCACCCAGCAACTGACGCAAACGGTGCAGGAGTGGTGACGGTCGTTGGTCGCCGAGTTCCTCGGAGAGGAGCTGTTGGAGCCTATACTCTGTCGCGATAGCTGGAGGCGCTACAGGACCGTGTGTTTCAGGTCATCGTATGCTGTGGCCGAAGGCGTACCCGCTACAAGTTGCCTATGGCATCGGCGATGTCGGAGGGTAGCGCGGCGATGACGTGCGATGGCCTTGCTGTCTGAGGAGTGATGCCCCGGAGTTGAAAACGGGCCTCTACTTGCATAAACCAAATTCGAGGATCCTTGGGCCAAAAGGTGATAACTGTCAGTGCTGTGACGAATGCTCGTTAACACAGCATTGTATACATACTCATTGGATCGCAGACTTGAGTCCAATCCTGCGATGCGTCGAGAGCGACAGAGAAAACGAAGAGGCAACGTATTACGGAACCTAAGGACTACAGCCCCTTAGGGCAAATGGAGATAAAGATAAGGGGAGAAAGGGACAAGGTGAGCGCTGCTCTCGGGTGTTTACTGTGCACACAGGTCCACTGAACATACACCAATAAAATCAAACCTACAAACGCGCATTACAGCCTCCGCATCGTTCTTTCAACAAAACGAATCTCCGAGGGAAAGAGTCATTTCATGTCGATTCGCGCTAAGTGCCCGCAATTCCTTATGGTCCGTAACACATATACGAACCGACCAACCCAGCAACAAGTATAACTGAAGAGGAAAAGGTTGCGAGGTTAACCGAGGGCGCTTCCTGTTGGCTACCCTTCTCACTTGGAGAGGGGGAAAAACTGTATCCGTGTACTGGTGGTATGCGCAGCGCACCTCGGGTGCTGCGGCCAAGATCCCAAAAATAAAGCCCTCCGAGAACGATCTGACGCTGACAGTCGCGAGAGAACGTGGCTCAAGTCTTTCGCTCCTGCACGTGTGCTTGCAGACGCAAACATGTCGGCGCTACAGTGACTCGGGTATACATGGTAGCGCGCTCGCAACCTGTGCTGTTCTAACGACCAATGAGACGCCCGTAACTCCGCGCGAAATCTTAAACGCATTGAGCGCGCGACCTCAGTCATACGCCACGGCCAAAAAAAAAAAATGAAAGGCCTCTAAATTATTTAATATACATGCCTAACAGGCCCGTAACGTCGCTCATGTGACATCGCTAAATATACCAAGAGCACGCATCTTCTTCTCACAGCAGGGCTGATGGTGCGCTGATACCCATGCCACCTGCCCCAATTATATAGATCTCTAATATTTCAAGTTATGTACAGGCTCATGCTGAGAAAATAACCTCGAACGATGGCATTTGAATGACGTCACGGACTTGACGTCACTAGCTTCTAAAGAAGTGCCCTATGACGGCGCTAGCTAGCAGGCGCCTGGGCAGATAGAAAGATAAAAAAAAAAGATCTCATCTGCTTTTTAAAAAGCTCAGGATGGATAGAATCAATCGCACACGTCTACCAGTACCAGCCGATACTCGGTATGGACAACGGTGGGCACCCATTTGTACGACCTCGCCGTCTGGATGAAGTTTTTACTTATACAAGGTTTCTCGGCAAATAAATGACAGCTGCGAATTCCCACCTTTCTATACGCGTGTGCCCCTCCCGTGTCTCCCCTACCCTCCCCCTCCCCCCGTCATAGCACTTAAAGCGACACTGAACTAAGTGTCCCACTTTAAGAAGTGGCTTGAGCATGGGAGCTATGTGAATGCATCGCAACGGCGAAACCTTTTTCTTTTCTCGGCAACCTCCCCCCCCCCCTCGAACTGCATCGACTTGGATGAGGTTTGTTGCATTTCAAATAAGGAACTGGGTTCACGTTATAGAAACCCGAGCGCTCGAAATTAAGTTATTCCGGAGCCCCCACTAGGAGCGCTTCGTAATCAGATCGTGCTTTTGGCACGTAAAGCGCAATGATTTTTCTTCTGTTGAAAGAAGTTAATTCCTAGCCACTGTAAGCGGATCTCCAGTGTGTGCCATCATTTTTAATAGTTCTTGCAATTTCAAAAGTTTAAAAAAAGGCCCGTGTACCATGTTTTAAATTTAGTCACTCAGCAATAAAAAAAGATCACTACTCTCTAAACTGCACCTATTGAAACATCTATTGCACCTATTGAGGGGGAGGCGGAGTTGATGTACTATACTATTCATTCTTGAGTTGGACTTTTGCAAAACTTTCGTTAGCATTGCAACAATTGCGCGCAAGTTGTAAACTTATATATCAAATTTGTCCGCATGAGACGCTAGAATGCAGCTTACAGAACTGCGCGATATGTCTGCTTTTGGCAGAGCGTCGAACCAAACTTGGACTGAACCGAAAACTGGCGCTGAACCATTATTTTCAGCTGAACCGGAACCGAACTGACCCGTTATTTTTTTTCGCCACCTTGGAGCTGAGCCCGAACCGGAACTTAAGAGAAGGACCATTCCGAACCGGTTCTAAATATGGTTCAGGAGCCCCTGTGGACCGTACGAAGGGCGCGTCAGAGACGAAACGTCGGACGAGAGCTCAAGTCCTCCCACAGACGGCGGCAAACGATTCCCACGCTAATATTCAAATTACCTTAAATAACCTCAGCTCAGCTTTGGCGCTCATTGCGTTGTTCATTTTTGTGCAACCAAGGCTGCCTTTTATGCGATAAAGAAGTGCGGCGCCGCTTTGTGTATCTTGCTCAAACGGACGATAATAATTCTGTTCCAACTTCTTATTGTGCTGCAGTGCTGTACGCCGCCGGTTGCGCTGGCGAGCTGCAATCCTTCCGTACTCGCAAGAGAAATCTGTGTCGCTGAAGCTCCTGATGTTCATTGTGGCTGCGTATGGCCTCAAGTGTGGTGTCAGTGCTTCATGTGACAATGACGGTGGAAGAAACAAGAATGGAAAGCCGTCCACATATTCTGCAGACCAAATACGCACGTGACTAAAACAAATAAATGTCTTTATTTAAAACCGTAAGAAAATGTCCGTGTCGCTTAAGTTTGCGCTACTTGGTAGAGGTGTACTTGGTACCAGGCCTACTGGTGTAGGTTGATGTAACTTTGCGAAATACGACAAGTATAAACTAGTAGAAACGGATCCTCGGTACAGGTGCCGCTTGGGTGAGGTGCCCGCTTGGCTACGACATAAGTCATCTGCGTGAAGTATGCAGCAAACTACAAAATGGCGCAAAAAAACACCCGTAACATGATAGACGCGTTAAGCTAATTTCTACGCAAAAGCACCTGCATGGGCGAACTTGCAGAATCACTACTCAATTTCCAGTGAAACTCTTTTCTTTGGAGCAGTTAAACTAAGAATTTAGGTTGTCTGCGATTGAACGAGATACTTTAAAACGTTGCCCGCATATGACTCGGCCGTTAGAAACCTTGCCTGCATACAACGCTGTCGAGCAGTTGCTGAGAAATTGTTTTACAAAGGCAGTAATTCGTCCGCACACATATTACTTCGCAAACATTGGCCATAATTTTCCTCAATTTTCCCCCTGTCCATCCCATCCCTCCCCGTCCCAGTGTGTAGGTAGAAAGGACACAATTTACATAATAATTATTTACATAATGTACAATGCGGTAAATATAATAGGTACATAAAAGCAACAATATCAATATAAAAAAACCGTAGCTCGCTTGTGCTATCACTTCTGCGAAAGTGCTTGTTATCCCGGCAAGCTTAGTGCGACGTACAGTAAAACATACCGTAAAAACGAGGGTCCGGTAACTAATTTCAACGTTGCTAATTAAGCCGGATACGTTAAGCTTTCACTACGCTCCACACTCATTACACTCCACATCGCCACCAAATATAAATTGAGTTAGTGTGGTGTTCGCTCGGGATATTGAGAAACATTGCCGATAACGGTCGTACGACATCTCAGAACACTACTATATATGAAATATTTTGCATAGGCAGTATCAGCTGCACCCATATTCAACTTCCAGCGCTGTTTTTGCCACAGTGGTTTTTGCTAAGTTTGATCCTTGTGGTATTTGTAGTTACGCCAACGTGCGGGCTAAATTTTTGCGCCGTTTGTAAAACAAACCTTTTATAACGATCCCCAGCATCTTGAATACGTAATTTATTACAAAGGTCGCAATAGACCCATTTGCATACTGAACTCTGCCTACACTTTACCCATAACGTTTCCCTTATTTTCACCAAATATAAACAGAATGACTTGTTTGATTTTACCGAGGACACGGAAGAAACCAACTACGAATCCCGTATAAAGCACAAAAATACCAATAAAACGAAGTTTCAGTGATTATTTGCAGTGCTAATTAAGCCAGTAACACTCAAGTATTGCCGCACATTACGCTTAAAATACCCTCCTCCTCCTTCATTTCCGACGGATTATCACTCGGTGTCATAAATGTGGTGACCATTGTTAAGTTTTACAAAATGGTTCAAAATCGCCTGAGGCAGACAGCTTGGTTCTTGTCCTTGAGCTGGATTATTCGAAGCGGCGGAAATTGCTGCTTTCCCGAGAAACCAAAACACATATTCAATTAATTAACGAAAATTCCCTAATTAAGTTCTTAATTAATTGCTTCACGGCCCATACTGCAATTTTAAGAATTCTAGCCGGTCAGTTTGCAAGACGTATCCACTTGAAATGAATTTTCAGGACTACACCAGTGCCGCGATATTGTTTCCCAAAGTGTGGGACGAAATACATCAGCGTTACCTTTGTGTTTCAATGCATGAAAGCAAGTTTCGATTGAAAAAGCAGTGAGCGTCTTGATAAAAAATTAAGTGGAGCAACCATGAATTTTTACGGCGTGTTTTATGGCGCATATCTCCAAATTGCCTGCTGTTATTCTATAAATTCGTTCCAAGCGAATACGTTTTGAGAGCTCACCGGCTGCAATTCATAAATTGCCATGAGAAGTGGAGTAGCAGGCTAGAGGCACTTCCCTCAGGCCGACCTCTCCGCCTTTCTGCCATTAAATATTGCCTCTCTCTCTCTCTCTCTTGCCATGAGAAGTTTGTTAATTAGCTGAATATGTGTTTCCATTTCTCGCGCAAGTAATGTCCGTCTCTCTGAATAATTCGGCTCAAAGACTATAAGATTACGTTATCTGCAACAGGCTATATTTGAAAATTCCATAAAAACCTAAAAATTATCATCCCGTATACTTCTCTTATGGCTCTGGGAAACGCTGTGGACAACGATAGTTTCACACTCTGGAACGCTCGAACAAGTTATCTTTTAAAAGTACTGTAGTTAACGTGTTCATATTGTACGCAACTTATTGTACTCTCTGTACGTCACCCACAACATGATTCCTAATTCAACGAAAAGTAAACAACATGCCTGGCACAGTTCAGCGAGAATGCCGGGACAACGAATGCTCGCCTCGCATAACGCACGAAATTTCTGACAAAACGACTCTTCAGTAATTATATTCGAGGCACATAATTATTCTACGCACTGCAAACTTTCCGCACACGACCGACGCATATCATGTCGTTTAATCGTAAACTTTGTCCTTCGCTATATTATTATTATTATTATTATTATTATTATTGTTGTTGTTGTTGTTGTTGTTGTTGTTGTTGTCTTTTTGTTTGTTTTGAAAACATGTATATATATATTTGACAGGAAAGGGAAAGCGAGGCGCAGGCTGGCAACTGCCACCGGAAGAGGCTCAAAGCCAGCCTACTCTCCACCAAGGTGGAAGGGAGGGAAACATAGGAACGGAAGATAGGAAGGAGGGGAGGAAAGAGGAAAGAAAGAGCATGCAAGATGACAAATGTCAAAGAATAAAGTGGAACACAAAGTACAGGTGACAAACGGCAGGGTCAGTCACTGCAGGTCACACTACTAAAGAACGTTAAGGTAGAAGAAATACTGTCTGAGCTACAAACTTGAACCTAAGTTAGTTAATTCTAGAAAAGTAAGGAGAGCGCGATGAACTTGATCGCGTCGAGACGCACAACCACTGGGCTACAGACATTCGCCGAGTGTCGTACACCGCAGGCCAAGGGGATGATAGTCCCTCACTAACGACATGCGCAACGCAGTGAAAGCGGAATTCGAAGAACATGCAGATGCCACGTAGCTGGATAGAACCAAGGCGATGTTGTTTGCTGCCGCTTGGAGATACTCAAATTATATTTTTCATTTAATTGGAACATCCTGTATCCATCTACATAAACCCCAACGGATTAGGATCCTGCTAAGCCCGATGTCACACTTTAGTCTTTCTTTTGTTTTCTTTCTTTTTCTTTTTTGTCCCTACCGGTTTCGGCGTACGCTGCATGTTCGGCTGCCAAGACACGGGTGTGCGCCTTTGCCGCGCTCTGCAGATTGCGACGAGTCGGGCAATAGGGTGCACATGATATGGCCCCCGTCGGTGTTACAATGCGGAGCGAAATTTGTTACTCGACGCCCAGCGGAGAAGAGTATTTCGACTATGCCGTGTTGCACAACGTTCAACGTCTCCAGAAGGCCGCAGGGTCCTTCGCCTTCTCCATACTCGCGTTCCTTCGAGGCAGTGAACTCGCAGACGCGTGGCATATAGATAAAATTTGCGCCCCGAAAGAGACGCTGTATACGGGCGGAGCAACTGCCGACCTTGACCGACGGGAGATTAAACGTTGCCGCGTCATCACCCTCCACCGCGATTATGCGTGAAGGCGGCCTCCATAGCGCCTTCCGTTGCATTTCGCGCAACAAGTTGTGTGTGTCGCGTTGTCTGCATGCATAGTACGCAGTTGTGGCGGCACACCGGTGGGGGTGGCGGTCGAAATGACTGCGGAAAAATGCGTTGTCGAATGGTTCAGGTGCTTGAACCACGGATAAATACTGTAGTAATGGGACGTCAGTGCCCCCCCCCCCCCCCCCCCGTTTTAGAGGCGACGGAAGCGGACGGAGGATGTAAGGTGGGAGGAGAGGGGAGGAGACGAAAGGAGACGGGGGGGGGGGGGAGGAGGACAGGTGAGCGACCATCGCCCGCCGAATAGACAGACGGACACCTCTGGATGACTTTGACGTGTTGAGTTTCCAACTAAAGTTGCCAGGGGGAACACTGGCGCTGCGATCGCACCGCTGCCTCGTGCGAATGATGGTTAGTTACGCCCGCGGACCGATCTGTGTACCTCTCTGCTTGTACCTTTCTGCTTTCGCAAATGTGCGCAAAGCTGCCGCGCGATTGGCCGCTCGAGGCACTTTGCGCGTATTCGCGGGCTTCTTTCACGCTCGGAAAAAACCCTTTTATGTAGCACGTATACTGAACAACTAGAAGCCGCATCGGGAGTTTTTCATGTTGATCTACAATATTCTCATCGACACTTTTCATCTTATTATAATAAGTGAGAAGTTTATTAATTAAATAAGACTAATTATCTAATTAGGCGGAACGAAAAAAAAAAGTAATCTGAGTATCTCCAAGCGACGGCAAACAACATTAGCTTTGTTCTGCCGCGCCACGTGGCATTCGCATATTTTTAAAGTTTGGCTAAAGTTACGTGGGACACCCTGCGTACATTCATAGATAGCGCCGGGAAAATGCGGGATTGTGTCCTAACAATACGAACGGGGGCATTAAACAGATTCACGATCACCGCTGACTATGCGCGCTTACCTAAACTATACCAGGAACCGCTCACGTGCATAACAACCTTGTGCAGAGTCCCAGTGATCGTGCATGTTGGTGAATTTTGCTTTGTACGAAATTTATATATTATCCGCCTGTCGGTGTGATTCACTGCAAATGACGTTCAAGCACGTAAATGCGCTAGAGCTACGTCAGCATACGCTGTGCAATATATATATATATATATATATATATATATATATATATATATATATATATATATATATATATATATATATATATATATATATATATATATACATTGTAAGGAAGATAACGAACGTGCGCACCGAGTCAGCAGCATCGATCGGCAGCATCAAGCGCGCAGCAGAAGCTCGAACTCGGGAACTGCTCGGTGCATCGTAGAACCGGCGGTCGCTACGAACCCTAATAAATCTCCTTTACAAGTGGTGGAGGTGCTGGGTAACGTTCCACTCTACCATCCTGGAACTCCGTTCTCGGACGCTACCCTCTGCCATGCCAGACGCCGAGCAGCAGACTCTTCCACCGCCACCCGTCCCTTGCCCTGGTACCGTTCGCCAACGGGAGCCTCCCATCTTCAGCGGAACCAACGACGTTGAAGAGTGGCTGTCGTCCTACGAGCGGGTGAGCGTTCATAACAAATGGAATGACTCAGACAAACTGGCTTACGTATCATTCTATCTCGCGGGCGTGGCCAGTCTCTGGTTCAGAAATCATGAGAGGGATATCCGAACGTGGTCGGTGTTCAAAACTTCGATTACCGAAGTATTTGACCGACCCGCCGTCAGGAAACTCCGAGCCGAGCAGCGTTTGCGTACACACGCACAGGACACGGGTGAGACATTCACCAGCTATATAGAAGACGTTCTAGATTTGTGCAGGCGCGTGAACGCTGCCATGACGGAAGCGGAAAAGATCAAGCACGTCATGAAGGGAATCGATGATGACGCGTTCCAGATGCTTCTGGCCAAGGACCCATGCACTGTTGGCGACGTCATCAGCTTGTGCCAGAGCTATGATGAGTTGCGTAAGCAGCGAGCTCTGACAAGGCGACATTCCACACCAAATGCGACGTCACTCTGCAGCCTGACCACCGGCCCAGAACAAGCCTCCCTGATAACTCAAATCAAGAATTTCGTCCGCGAAGAAGTTGCACGACAGCTATCTCTGGTGTCCGTTACTCAGGAGTCTGCCAGCACTTTGCCGTCTCATCTCCGTAACGTGATCCATGAAGAGGTCGCGGAAGCGCTGCCGGCTGTTCACCAGCAAGATGTCGTGACTACACCACTCACTTATGCTACGGTTGCTGCAATGGCCCCTAGCACTGTGCCCGTGCGTCGCTTCCAGCAGCCTGTGCACCGCCCTCCCCCTCCCGTCCCCTGGACCACCACTGCCGTCACTAACCCGTGGCGTACGCCGGACAATCGCCCTATATGCTTCGCCTGTAGGTATCCTGGTCATGTCGCAAGGTTCTGCCGCCGCCGATCGCAGGCGTTCGATGGCGATCGCCGCGCGCCCTATGTGCCGCCTGATCCACCTGCGCCTTACGGATCCTTCGACCCATCACCAGCTCGCTCCCAGACTGATCGCCGTGCTCGCTTCGAACGCCTCCGGTCACCCTCTCCACGTCGCCGATCGCTTTCCCCTATGCGTCGACGGCCCGTCTCTAACGAAGAGGGAAACTAGACGACGCAGTTCGTGAGGCAAGAACGGCGCAAGTGTCGACATGCCGAAGTCCTCCTCCTTTACCTGCTAATGTCATTGATGTGTTTATCGAAGATGTCGCTACAGTCGCCCTCGTCGATACCGGTGCCGCTATTTCAGTTATGGATGCAAGATTTTGCCGTTCGCTTCGTAAAGTGACTACGTCTCTGTCTGGATTGTCGCTCCGAACGGCGAGTGCTCAACCCATTCGCCCTACCGCTGCTTGTGCTGCCCGTGTGACCATACAGGACGTTTTGTACACGATTGAATTCATAGTTCTTTCATCGTGCTCCCACGCCGTTATTCTAGGATGGGATTTTCTCTCAAGCCACAACGCCATCATCAATTGCGCTCGGGCTGAGATTGAACTTTTCCACCTTGGTGACCTGGCCTCCGTCGATGCTCATCCTGCCGCTAAAATTGTCGTGAAATAAGACACCTGTATTCCTCCGCGCTCCTCAGCATTCGTACCAGTCTTCTGTAGTATCATATCCGACGGGACGGTCTTCTTCATGCCCTCTCATCACTTTGTTACCCGAAAAGCGCTTCCTTTGCCCTTTGCAGCTATTGACCTTGCCGCCGGTGTCAGCACGATGCCCATTTACAATCATCTTTCATCGCCGCTATCACTGCTCCGCCGCGAATGCCTTGGTTATATATACATATATATATATATATATATATATATATATATATATATATATATATATATATATATATATATATATATATTAAATTGGTGGTCGTGAAGTGGCACACCGCTTTCACACGAATTCTGTAGGGGAAGTGATACGCCTGACTTCCTTACAATTCGAACAACGTGTAGTGTATTCTTGGCACTTCGCTTTTTGCGCGACCCAAGCTTGGGCCACAACAAAGTATAAACGTGGTGACATGTCCTTTTGTGAATGCTTTTGTGAATGCTTTTGTGAAGGCTCAAAAGCCTTTCCACGCCACTGAAGATTAAAACAACCTTTTCATCTTATTTTTGGCCTTACAGAGAGTCAACTCGTACCAAAATACATTTTTATTTTAATCGTAAAAATAATTATTCTAGAGATTGATTAATAATTGAACACTCAAATGAAGCGTCAATTTAGCGCGTTTAGAAAGCTACTACGGGCTTTGCATTAAGTTTATCGCGCTTAAGTCGGCGTTCTGAGTACCCCTAACTCAGCGCATCGAAAATGATACGTTGGGCGCTTAGGGGCTGTGTTGTGGACCGGAGGCTGTGTGTTGTTGACATAACATGTACTGCTACGTGAGTTCAGCTTCAATCCAGTCACTTCATTAGTCGATTTGATTTTACGACTGCAAAAATTATCTTCATAGAAATCAAACAAATGCCTGTGTACGCGGCATTATAATGAATAGATTGCACCCAACCCAATTGTCGGGCCTTTGCCGGTCTTGTGGGGCACCGGACACCTTATCGCCATGTGGTAATGGGGCGTCTCAAACTTGCAGAACCCAACAATAAGGAAAGTGAAGAGAAAGAAGAAGCGAACGCAGAAGAGGACCGTCAAGAATCGTCGGTTGCCATGCTCGCGGGCCCTGGCTTGTAGGACCAGCGCAAGCAGGGGAACCAGGCCAGGGAAGCAGCAAAGGCCAATGGCTACCTAGACTGAGGAGGGCGTCTGCCTTGGGCGAAGAAAGAACTATTTTCCACTGATTCAGATTATTAGACGTTTGTTCTTTCTCCCTCTCGCTCTCTCCCTCTCACGCACAGAGAAATCATATTGACACAATGCTTAACAATGACATTTCGCACAAATTCAAATAAAATCTAGGGATATTTTTCATCCCAGGTTAGGGAAAAACCGGTTTGAGAGGTTGGCACCACTGTTCGGTGGTCACTTTTTTTTTTCATCCGTGCCCCCAAACGCTGCGCAGAACGGAAAGAGCGCCACAGCGAACACGAGGGACGTCGACGCTGTTTACCGACGAAAAACGCAGTTTCCAAACCTGTTCCAAGCCGGGCCAATTCAGCCGACAACACATCTATAGGTCACCGACAGAGAGTCCCGTGTTTGCATGTAGGAAGGAAAAATATAGGAGGGAGCATTACGTCACGCCGCCAGCCTTGGCAAGCGAAAGCTCCGTGAGGCCACAGTGGTGGTCCGACACGTGACCTCATGCGTCGAAATCCCGCAGCAAGAATTGAGCACTGCTGAGACATTCCCTGGTGGAGGCAAAAGGCGTAGCGCATCAGAAACAGGACAATATAATACGGACGACATGCGTGTGTCGTCTTTCTTTTTTTTTTCTTTTTTTGTGCTGTTTCTGATGCGCTACGCCTTTTGCCTCGATCATGATGTACCAACAAGCCCAACGTGCAACTTTGGTTCCCGATGGCTGCGACAGTAGTTTTTATTCGGTGCCCGCTTGTACAGTTGCCCCGCCGTGGCTCTGCTATGGTAGCTTCTTCTAGCCACCATAGCTCTGCCTGCAGAGAGGGAACACTAAAAGCAACCGCGCTCTTTGGCGTGCGATCACGTGTTGGGCCACCGGTTTAGCTTCATCGCTTTGCGATATGCTACCTCCTATCTTTTCCTTTCATTTATGAGTGTTTCACTGCCGGACCGGCAATGCACAGAGAGGCATTCTATCGACACATGCTGTTAACCGGTTACGCACCTGCTTTCATCAGTGTGTGTGCGTCATCGTCCTTTGCTCACGTACAGTAATATTAAAGGGAACATGACCGAGCAGCGGTGCTTCATGCAGACGACGTGCGCCGCTGTTTTACTTTATTTCTTTGCGGCAACTGAACGCCCAGCTGTCGGCTCACAAGGATGCACAGCTATACATGTACTAGGCAGAGAGCTTTAAAAAAAATGTGAGCAGGATTTCAGCGGAACGGTTAGAGAAGTATTCTTAAAGCGGCACAGGGAATGGGGAGGGGTGGAGGGGTAAATTCAGGTGGATGGGTGAACTGCACTGCTTCACTACCAAACACGTCATATGTCTTACCGTGAAAACGGCTGTTACCAAAGACGAGTGGCCCGACCCTCCACCTCGAAGTTCCCGCACGACAGCATGCCGCGAAGGCCTAAGTTGCGACAGCAAATTCTCGAGAATAGACTTGTACTGATAAGCGAGCTTTATAGAATAGAAGAAAGAATGAAACGGAGAAGGCAGCGATGTTAGGCAAGAACGGGCGCCTGGTCGGCTATCCTGCGCTGGGGAAAGAGGGGAAGAAATGGAAATAGAAAGATGAGAAAAAGGAAAGCGAAAAAGATGCGGCGAATACGCGCACGCTCGCGGATGACGTCACGCAGTCAAAGGTGCTTCGCATGGACCAATTGCCCTCGGGAAGGGACAAAAAAAATGCCTTCACGGCCTCGTGGACCGACGGTCAATGACGACGGCGTTCGAGTGGCGCCTGCACGGACAACGGCCGATCGTTCAGTCGTCGCAACGCGTTGCAAAGTGTTTCTATACGACACTAGAACTCAATTAACTCGAGGACAGTGACATAAGAGGTGGTCGATGTTTCCTTCGCAGCCACCGACATCGCACGCAGAGCTGTCGGTCAATCCAGTTAAGTGACGTGTAAGCCTTCGGTGGAGGCAACTCCCGACTGTACAGCCGACACAGATATATCGATGCCTCACGGCGGCAGCGAAATCCGGATGGAAGGCCAGCAAATGTTCGGGTATCAGCAGCGAAGCATCGGGCTCGGGTATAGGTTCGTGCTCGGGCAAGCTCTGGTGCTATATGCGAAGTGTTCCGTTCTTCAAAATAAAAATATTTTTGTTTAAATAAGAGCGTGCGTGCCAAGCGGTGAAGCTTCGTAAATGAATTAAAGAATCAACCGAGAGAGTTTCCAGTTTCTTTACGGCACAAAATTGGCCCAAGCAATCCGTAACACTTCGACATTTTTTTTTCTTTTCGCTTCCGCTTGCACCGAGTTCTTTTGTTTTATTTTGATCATTTTCCGTTTCTTTATTATGTCTACATTTCAGTTAAACATAACAATCCATTCCCGTATGCTTTGACGTAATAGTTCTGCAGAAACCCGCAACGTGAAGCGCAGTAATTAATGAAGGGAAAATGTTCGTAGCAACTGCTACAAAGAAAATCCGTGTGGGTTCCTCAAAAACAAAAGCCTTGCAATTGAAGAAAAATTCGTCCTGGTCGATGACTCGAACCCGAGGCCACCGCATTATCGGTGCAGCCGCTCTACCATCTGAGCTAATCAGGCGGCTAGCAGATGGCAGGCGAAGTCGAACTTGTCAACTCGAAGCAAAGGCAAGCGTTTGACGTAATAGTACTACGGGTTTCCGCAGAAATATTACGTCACTCATGGCTTTGCTTCTAGTTGATAAGTTCGACTGCGCCTGCCATCTGCTATCCGCCTGGTTAGCTCTTCCACAGAACTATTACGTGTGGGTTTCCCGTATTAGTTTTCCACCCGTACGAGTTTCCTCTGTAGCAACTGCTACGATTGGATGGATGTCTCATTTCCCATTTTTCACTTTTTCTGGCTTCATTATCTTTTCTCTTCTTTGTGGTTGCAACTAACGAAAATTCATCCTCTCTGATCCCCTTATCCTTCAACCTCATGATGAAAAACTGACGTGCCGACGCAGAAATTTGGGCGCGAAATTCAGACAGGGAAAACTTTCTTTGCCCTTCCATTTTCTCATCCCGCAACCAACTTTTCCCCCGCCATAGGTGATAGTTTCAGGTATTATAAAGAACGCTGCGCCTGTACAAGCTTATTCAGAGTCGCTTTTTCGTGTCCCTACTGTTTCATTTAAATGCAGCGAATTATGCATTCCAGCCGCTGCAAAGCAGCGACGAATGGGCGCATCAACAAGCCCACGACGACAAGGTAAGAAGGCAGTGACAAATGCACCACTGTCCAACAAGTATTTGTACGGATGCGCCAGTCGATTAGGCTCCCTAATTTCTTTGACGTCATGGTGGAGACGAACTACATACACGTCAATGTCGGCACCTTCCAATTGAGTTGAGTTCTAGGGATTTTGCATACGCGCCAAAACCGCGATCTGATTACGAGAGCACGCTGTAGTGAGGGACTCCGGAATAATATTGACCGGCTGGGTTTCTCTATTACGTGCACCATATCGAAGTACACGAGCGAGTTTGCATTTCGCCCCCCATCGATGTGCCGTCGCTGCAGCCGAGATCGAATCTGCGAACTCGGTCTCAGCCCTACACGACCTATACGGTCCTAGTACGGTCTAATTTTGCGATCGTGGTTGTTCCCCATTTGGAATGGACCCGCCCGCGGTCAAAGGTAGGGGGGGAGCGCATTGGCATTCCTCCGTTATAGTGCCTAGAATATACTGTTACCTCCATCTTGATGCCCGAGTATATCTTCCCGCCATTTTTGTGCCCTAAGTGCTGAATGCGGGGGCGCCACAGCCAAGCAACCGCCAAATGTGTGCAACAAATTGCACACTTGTAAGCCTTATGACTGCCGGAGGGAGGGGTGAGGGGTGGCAGCGTTCTGTAAGTGTCCACCTAGTAGACACGTCCATTTCGTCTGCTGCTCATGTTCTGGTTGGCTGGGCTGGGGTAAACGACAGAAGGAAACAAGTGCCCTCAGCCAATCAGCACTTCGGCAGCAGACAAAGTGCACTTGTCCACTAGGGGGGGGGGCACTTACAGAATACGCCCTGCTGGTAAGCGCACGGTTCGAGTTTGGTGGACTATACCTAAAAAGGCGGAGTGAGCTCCCTCATATGCGACCACTCCCGCTGGGATCGACAAACGTACGGCCGAGCCATGCCCCTCTGTCAACGCCGAGTGAGAGGCTAAATTTAGCTACGATTGCGTCATGCGTGGCTCGGCCACAACGGCGTCATCTGTGCACGTGATCCATGCGTGATCGAGTAATGGCTTCTTTCCGCTACACAACGCTACCACGCGAGAGTAGTTACGGTTGCGAAGGTATAAGCGAAATTAGTATTACATGTTTCCGTTACATATGTATAGCGTTATATGCGGTTTTATCAGGCGACCCCTTATGCTGACCAAAATGAAAGACGCTTCACGTGAAAAGAGAAAGAGGCTGATAAAAGGATGAGTGACCGACAAGCAAAGTAAAGAAAAAAGAAAACAGACAAAGCCGTATCCCGCGTAGGGGACCGAGCACACCTGTAAAAATTTGCCGCTGTTGCTTCTTTTTCCTCTCTCACTCTCTCTTTTAACAGCTGTTTTACTCAGATTTTATTCTCTACTATCAAGAATCCATTCTATTGTTCAGTTTGGTGGCGCACGGACCATTTCATTCCTTCTCTTATCGTTGCGCCGTGGCCTAATCTTTGTTCTATAGTTGCGCAGTGGCTGCAGAATGCGTGTATTTTCCTTCAATCGCCCATCTATATTATTTCACTCCTACCCTGCAGACCTCCCCCCCATACAGCCCATAGCATGCTATATACGTCTCTTTCTATCACGCTGTACAGTCTTTTTACAACCCGACATTACATGGGCAACAACTCAAGTACGCGTAGAATGAAGGCACACGCACGACAAAAAAAAAAAAAAAAAAAAGCCGCACACAGTGAACACGAGGCATATGGCCGTTCTACCATTATGCTGCATGCTTGGCCACGTATCGATCTGCGTTTGCATAAGCCAGCCTCCATGGCCTGCGCCATGTAAATGTTTGTCCTACAATTCACAGATGGTTTTACAGCGGCAGCTGTTCGCAGCTATTGACTTGTCGGTTAGACTGCGCGCACGTATACGCCGATAGGCCGCGCCATAAAAAGTGTAGTCGGTGACATATGTAGGAAAATGCAGGAAAAAGAACGCACCTGCCTGAAAAAGTTATTCAGATCCAACGCACACTTGTTGGAATCGATGTGAAGCGCGTAACTATATATAGATGCTGCAAGACTAAATGCGATGCGTACAACTCTGTTTATTCCGATTGTTATATTGACAAGCATACATCGCTTTATACGTTCCCGATGACCGGCTTTCTTTGCCGTCTAACCATCCTTATCATGCAATGTATATATCTCTCGGCGCAAGGCGCGCCTACGTGCGTCCGAAATTTCCCGAATGTCGATTCTGCAGGGAAACGTGCTTATCTAATCAGATTGCGTGCCCGAAGCGAATAGTGGTGCACATTATTGAACATCACCAGTGCCAGCGGCAGCGTTTACGATGGAATAACACGACGTGTCACGCATAAACAGCCGTGACTACACGCACGCGTAACGTCACTTGCTTATGCACAGCGAAGGTCGTTACCTTGATGTCACGCAGTGGCGACGCACGCTTGTGCACGAAAGGCGCGCACCCACACTCTTAAACAAATGTGCACCCTTTGGGACGTATCTTGCCACTCAACAATAATCGTCGTCTGTCTTGCTTGCGATTCCTTTCTTGAAAACGCTGCGCTCGCTACTTTCTTGTCGAGAATGCTCTGTTGTGCTCGTAACGCGCATGCCGTTCGTTACTGGAAAGTACCGGGCTCGCCGCGTTAATGAAAGGAAAGGCGTGCAAGACAGATGATGATTATCGTTGAGTGGCAAGATACGACCCAAAGGTGGTCGTATGGTGTAATTGGTGTAATATGGTGTAATTTTGCTTAAGACTGCAGTGGCACGTACCCTGTTGCCCAAGAACATGACGTTGATCAAATATAGCAAAGCTGACGACTTCAACGAACTCGTTGAAAATCGCGTGCGCTGTTTCACTGAGAGGTCTGCGTGCGTCGAGATGCCTGCAAGCCGGTATTATATTTGCAGGTGTTGTGCGGTGATATATTGTTTGCAGAACAGCGTCGCACTCACTGGCACTGTTTTGTCCGTCGACATGCCGTCAGGCCGGTGATTATACTATACCACGCGTACCAGCTGTCTTGCACTACGCTTTAAAAACAAGAAAGAAAGAAAGAAAGAAAGGAAGAAAGAAAGAAAGGAAGAAAGAACGAAAGAAAGAAAGAAAGAAAGAAACGGGAGCTGTCTACGTGGATCAAACCAATTGCATGCCGTTAGCAGTAACTTGAAGGAGCGTCTCGTATTATTATTTTTTTAGTCTGTTATTCCTAATGCACCGGTAATGATTAATCCACTTCCTTTTTTATTGCTATACTTGCGGCCGACATGTCAACATTACGTGTTAGAGCGACTTCGAAAACACCACTTTCAACTGTTCGCGACGCACTGCGGCATCTTTTCTTCCTTGTGTCACGTGGTATATGGTTATATATCCCGGGCTCCCTTTAACACGCGGGAAAAAGACAGCCTCGCAAATATATAGCGGGTCGCAAACAATTGAAATTGGCGTTTTCGAAGTCGCTCCAACACCTGTCGTGTTGACATGTATTCCGTAAACGCATTAATAAATGTTAGTTAATTACCAATTAGAAATTAGTAAGGAAGAACAAAAAAAGTACGAGACGCTTCATCATGTTCCTGCTAACGGCACGCAACTGGTTTCACCCGCATAAAAAAGCTCGTTTCTCCTCTTTAACTCGGTTCACGATAGCTGGGTCACCCAATTTATCGACATATATATCCGGCAAGATAACGCGGTGGACTAGGCAAAGAAAGATTCGCTTTAACACAGTGTCAAGTGACCAGTAGAGAATGGAGGAGAGGCACCTCCCATGAATGCGCCATGCGCCTGCCCTCCGTCCCTGCGCGCTTCGACAAATAGTTCCTTCGCGGATGCCACTGGCACGAAGAAGAGGTAACCCCCTAGTGCACCCGCACACAAGGGACCACTGCAGTAAACCCCGCCGCCCAGTGGGTTCAGCCAACAAGCTACATTCGAACGCCTCTGCAACAACAAAAAACCTCCATAACGAATAATTCGTCACGTCCCGGCCCAATTCCTATCTGCTACTTCTGGTACCAGTGCCACCTTTCAGTGCTGCCTAGCATATGACATGATGCCTAGCATATCACACGAAAAGGCCTTACATTTCTGCAAGAGCTGCGTGATGTACGTGTATCGTGAACGCCTCTCTCTAGAGCGAAGACCCCGACAGCGAACTTGATTCTGCAAACGAAGGAAATATCGTGAGGCTTATAGCGCGTGAAAAGACAAGGACGAAAGGAGTACGCGACACACGCAGGCGCAAACATTGCACACACACGCATTGCGCCTGTGTGTTTCACGTCTTCCTTTCGTCCTTGTCTTTTCACGCGCTACAAGCTTCACGACGTCGCACCAACAAGCCCAAATCTCTGCATTGCAGAAGGAAATAGACGCGTCCTCGGGGGTCGATATGTAGCGTTACAAGGAGCGCCACTTCCTTCCGAAGCCGCTGCAGTGGCCTCCGAGATTTGCGCGCGCCGGAAATCCCGGAGGCCACGCCGCCGCAGAGCAGGGGCGCGTACCGAAAGTACCACGGTGTAGGAGGGTCCGGATGCCGCAGTTGCAGTTGCTACAGTAGCCTTACCCTCCCCCCCCCCCCCCCCCCTTCCAGCTGATGCGATGATCCGCTCGAAAACATCGCCGAGGCCATTGAAGACCGGATGGCGGCGAAGGTCGACGAAGAAGCAGCAGCATAGCTTGCAGAATGCCAGGAATTTTGACGAGCCAGGTATTCGACGCTGTGCGGCTGCACCTTCACGCCATTCTCGGATTTCGCCGCGCCGTGAACTTCGGTGCCACAGCGTCCAATTACACTGGCGACTTAATTGGCCAGTTATCACTTCAATTTGCGATAATTAAAAAAAAGAAGAATCGCCTGTGGCAGCTAGCACAATTCTAACTCTTGAGCTTAAGTTACTCGATGAGGTGGCCATTACCTCTACGACAAATCTAAACGCTTAAATTGAATGATTAAGATAATCACATTATTTACTTTTTGATTATTTACTTCAGCGCGCATATTTCAACCTACCAGTTGTAGGTAGTGAGTTTGCAGGCCGCATCGACTTTGGAACGAATTCCGAGCATGGCACCGGATTCGCGATATGCGTCGTCTAACTTGGGGTAAAAAAAGTGCGCTGTTTTTCTACTTAATTTTTAAGGAAACGCTGTTTATGCATTAAAACACAAGAGTATACTATAACCCCAATGCATTTTGTCAGATAATTATTATCTCGAAATTGGTGCAATCCTGAAAATTCGTTCCACGTACTTGGATACACTTTGAAAACTCATCGACGACAATTTCTTGTTTAAAATATGTGCTGTAACGTAATTGATTAAAATGTTATTAGTGTAATTGGTAATTATTCATTAAGAATCGATTTCTCGTTGAAGTAATGGCCGCCTCATCGAGTAAATTAGCTGAAGGGCTTGAATTGTGCAGTCACAGGTAAATTTTTTTAATTTGGGGCAGCTAAACAAGAAAACTAGCTATAACAAAGGTAGGTGCACAATATTTACAACGAAGTGACCTGTACAACGAATTATTTTGGAGGCCCCAAGCACTTCATTATAAAGGCGTTTGACTGTTTATCAGTGACGCGCGCACAAGCAGTTAGGATCAGGAGATGACCGAATTCAGGAAAAAAGATTGAGGGGGATTTCCCGAACAAGTCGGGAGGATATGCTGGCCACATCTGACAAAAAAAGAGAAAGGCAGACACCATAGGATGATGAGCACCAAACAATAGCTTTCCCAGTGGAGCTGCTGATATATGTTGCTGTGGACACTTAATTATTCGTCGAGCTCATTTGGCTAAAGCTATGCAGTCGCAGTCCAGCCAGCTTAGGATTCGGAGCAATTTTCGGAGCAGGAAAAACGTCATTCCGGAGCAGTTTAGGAGCAGCCACACAAGCATTTCGGAGCAGTTTCGGAGCAGAAAAATTGGTGTTTTTTGGAACACTTGGAATAGCACAGCAGTAATGAGTAGCCATTTAGTGAAGCGTGTTTACACTGAGCAATCAGTAAGTGCTGCTCATCAGAGAAGGAAGACACAATGCCAACGACGACCAATTAATCTTGCCTTCCCACTGGTGGTATACCAAGAACGGTATGTTGCGAACATCTTTATTTGGGTGAGCAAGGAACTTAATTTCGTAAACAATTAAATAAAATTGAGTTGGCTAACGAGAACAAGCTATGCGCCTGGGCGCAAGACAGACATAAAATTACAGATAAACTAGAACAATTTGCGCCGCCAGGCACGAGACAAAAAATGGTGGCAAATGTCTTGTGTGCATTCCAAACGACGGATATGCTTTGATATGTTTTACCGCACTAGAAAAAATGTGTATTACCCCAATAGCAACGCTAGACGCTCGACAATAGACTATGCGTCTATGAACGGCGCCAAGATGAGATGCCTCCGTGCGGTGTGTCGCAAAGATGGGGATGGCGTTGGAGAACAACATTCGTACCATCCAGTGCACTTGCTTTCTTTGTGAGGTGGTTTGTCGACTTCCCGTGTGCCACGCGGTCTCTGCAAATAGATGCGAGTCTGTTCGGCGTAAAACGGTAACCGGTTTCTACACGTTAAAACTCCAGAACTAAACTTTATTTCGTCCCAAAACCACATTAGCTCCGCGGTTAGGCTGCATGTAAGGCATCGACCTCAGCCGAGTATTTCACCAAATATACGGAAAATAGAGCAGTGGATAATCAAGTCGCGTACTGAACTTTTTGAATGTTCACAAATAGATTCGTATAGTTGACTGCAGTCAACGTCCGATTTTTCGGACTCCTTGGGGGCCGCGAGAATGTCCGAAAAAAGATATGTGTATGCCTTTTACTGCCCCTCAGGGCTCAATTCGCCACAGGCACGTCCGAAGTAGCTCTGCAGGCTTTCCAGTACACTTATTAGGTGTATCTGTGCTCGTATTGTGACAGAAGACGGCGGGTTCACGCGTGTTTAATTAAGGAATGCACACTGCGTCCCGTGACAAGTGCATCTGCCCACTTTTTGTATGCTTCACCGCAATACTTTGCATTCACTTCACCGCATAACACTGCTCTACAAAGGCGAAGCTGACTCTCGAAAACCGGCACTATGCAACGCGTCGTGCTTTCCGAGCTTCGAAGCCATTGGCAAGGACTACAAAGGCGTAGTCAGCACCATTGTTAACAGCGGCGAATTGTTTCAGTAAAAAAACACGGCACCGAACAGCAAGAAGCTTAGTAGCGAACGTCGAAACAGCTAGTCCTAACGTTGCCGTGGTGATGGCTACGGCTTCCAGTAGTTCTGCGTGCGAGGGCGCCTGTTCGAGGCGACGAGATAATCAAAATGACGGCGGTGGTGCCTTCGATCAATGCCGTTTCGGACATGCGGTCATAAAAGAAAAGCCCAGAAAATTGGACGGCGAAGGGTTTTGGCGTTCAGAATTTCAGGCGGTCTTACACATTGACACTATGAGGTACCGTGGTGGTGCTGCGAAGGAGCCCGAATTATCGGTCATATCCGAAATATCAGGCGTCCGGAAAACGGGCCGTTCACTGTAGCTGCATAAGCCTACTGATAACGTTGCATTGCCGTGAAAACGCGAAAATACCGCATTTTTGCACAGTTGGCGCAAATGGCACTTGAGTGGGCGCAGCCAAGGGCAGGCAAGTCGAATTGTAGCAAAATGGCGCAAATGGTGCAGTTGGGCCACCAGTGGCTATGAGGCGAGTCGGTGCTTAACTCTGCACTGCCTTCAAGATTGGCTGCTCTTATAAGCAAAAATAAAACCATTACAAGGCGACATTGTTCACTAGTTCACTAGCAGGTCGATCCGTCATACTAGCTTGGTTGCTCTGTCTCCGAGATCAGTCCAGTTTAGTTGGCCATCATCAGCAATTAGGTACGCCTTCACTATATATATATATATATATATATATATATGCAAGCACGCCTGTCCCTCAGAATAACTAGGAATTTGTACCACGTAGTCGATCAGTGCTCGCGAAACACAGAAGCAGCTATTTGATGTCTAAAAGCTCTCTTGAACATATAATTCAGAAGTCTAGTACCTTTCTTGATCAAGACATTTTGTAGGCGTGGACGTCTAGAAGTACTTCCGTAAGCCCTACTAATAAGGCTACACTGAAAGTTGGCTAATGGATATCTTGGTAAGAACTGAAGAGTTTGATTAGACATTCCTTTAAATTTTTGTGGACGAGGTTTGCCCAAAGTTACCGTTTACTTTAAATGAGGTAGGGACATAAGAAAAAAGTAAATGTCGGATAGAGTGATGCACAGGCAGTTTTAATGCGAAAGCATTAAATGGCTCATGAGGCGGAAAATGCGGCGTTGTCGGCGTGACCACATGATGCTTCAAAAAAGCTATGAACCGTTCACATCTAGCGGGAGTCGAACTCACGACCTCATGTGTTAATTAGGGCACAGTTAATGAAGATAGAGTTAAGGCACTCGAGCCCATGACCTTTGGTCAGAGCCAACCCTCTACCTTTGGTGGGAGTCTGACTCACGACTTTTCGTGTCAATTAAGGTGAACTTAAGAAGCAGGTAATTCAGATAGAGCTTATTAGGGCACTCGAACTCACGACCTTTGGAGAGAGTCGAACCCACGACCTTTGGTTGGAGGCAAGCCCACGAGCGATGGTGTTACTAAAGGAGTATTTAATGCACGATTACTAAAGCTAGAGGTAATTGAGGCACTCGAACCCACGACCTTTGTTGGGAATCTAACCCACGACTTTGGTGTTGATTAAAGTTACGTTAATTAAGGCAGAGGTAATTAGGGCACTTGAACCCACGACCTTTGGTGGGAGTTTAACCCACGACTTTGGTCTTAAGGCGAAGTTAATTAAAGCAGAGGTATTTAGGGCGCTGTACTTCGACCGCGCGAGGTCGCGCGGGCTTTATCTTGAAAGCGATCTGCTTTACGGGCACAGTCTAGGCTGGCCGACGGCTCGTTGCTTCGCGTGTGCTCTGTTCTCACCGCTCAATTTGAGTTCAAGCGATAGGCAGCACGAAGGTCACTTCGCTCGCTGCTGCCTCCGCGAATCCTCACTCCAGCGTTTTTACAGCGAGTGTCCGCGGTCATCGAGCGTGAAGCGTTCATGTTCGCCTGTGCGCGCTGACATCATTCCAGGTAATTCAGATAGTAAACGAACGTTTACAACGGGGCTTTCTACTCCGGCGGCTGCTGCATATAGCGTGGTCGCGCGATCACTGTATTAAATAGGACATGCGACGTGGACAGTGTAGGTGCCTATAGGCGCACCGAGGGCCGATAGCGTTGTGTGCGCTATATCACCCATAGGCTTGTGCGTCACCCGCGTTCACGAAGTGAAATGTCACAGTAACTTTTTTCTTTCTCGTTAAGGGAAAGGAGGTGTATATCATGCTTGGCTACCACGGCAGCAGACGCGCTGATAACAAGCGGCATCCTCCTTTCTCGGAAACAGGAATCGGCTGCTTCGAAACGCGGACGACGACTCCGTAGCGATCCTGCTCCAACATATCAATATAGTCTGGGAGTCGGGCTCTTTGCCTGCGCCGTGGAAACAAGCCCCGTAGTCCTCATCCCTAAACCGGGAAAAACTTCGCATTCGACAATCACTGCCTCGCCTCATCCATGGAGAAGGTCGCGGAGCTTGTTCTTACTCGGCTTACTGAATACATGGATAAGGAAGACAAGTTACCACACACCATGATCGGCTTTCGTCCACAGCTGTCCGTCTTCCAGCCGCATATATAATGGTACCTACATATTTCGCGAAGCATCCTCGCATAGTTAAACAAGCTTAGAAAACGAAACTTGTACGTTGCGCGGAGCATCTTACCTGACGCACTGGACAGGCGTTGCCGGTCAAAGCAACATTCACAAAAGAATCAGTGGCTGAATGAACCGCTGCATTTGCACATGTGTTCAAATGCATTCAAAAGTTTGGAGAATGCTTAAAAACACTTTAAAAATTCACGCAGAAACTCCTCTCGGAAGTCTCTAAGCATGCGTAAGCATTGTGCTACTTGCTCATCTCTACGCAGTTTGGTGTCGTTATCAATCTTACGAAACATCCTACGACCAGTATAAATTTGTATCAACCCTCATCGGTCGTTATAAACTTTATTGAACCTGCTCCGACCGTTATCAACTCTTACCGGTCCTTATAAACATGGATTTCCAATGAGGCTGTTGTAAAACCACTACTACAATTGCATAGGGGGGTATGGAACGCTTTATTCATGGTTTGAATGCGTTTTAAGCGTGTTCTTTATTAAAACGTATGCTGTTCAGTGCGCTGTATTGGCGACTTCAATGAAGGTATATATGCACTATTCGTTTCACTTTGCTGAGCGTTTTTAGCCTCGGCCTTACGTTGGTATGAGCCAATGCTCAGGGGGGTGTCAGCCATTGCATTCGTCTTGTTCGACGGACGGACAAATTTTTTGTTAGGTCAGCATAGAAATGCTTACGCGTTTAAAAATTCGCCGACGATTGCGATATTCCCTAGTGCGAAATTGGAGCGAACGTGTTTTCATTTAGCGTCATTTTCACTGTCTCGTGCGGCACGTTTCAAACGGAACAAAGAGTGGCGCGACAGCCTCGCTAATAGGGAGATCGCGAGAGGCAGCGCGTGGGTGACGCGTGGGCGGAATTCACAACAGTCGCCGCAGACAGACCATCGCTCATACAGCTCTTGGTTTCCACATATGGTATCGGTAGGCTTGCTCTCCATGTGTCATCGGTGAACTTACAACGGCGCGCTAATCTGACGGAATCTCGTAGCAGTCGTCGCCGCAGACGCATTTTTGCCACGACACTATGATTTTCTTCTCACGCTTTCGCCATTCCCTCCTCCCCCGCTTCCCGTCTCATGGTTCTACTTCATCCTCCTCCTCCGCTTTCCTCTTCGCGCTCTCTTCGATATCGCCGTCTTTCTACCCCCTCTGCGCTTCGCGTTCGCTTTCATCCTTCGCCGACGCTTGCCGCAGGAACGGGCGCCTAAAAGCTGCTCTATAATAAAGCTCATCTTACAATCCAGTCGGAATTCGTGTTGCCGCCATAACCGCGTTTTGCTTTCGACTAGTGTCGATGGCGATGCGACCAGAAGTACGATAAGAAGCAAATTTTAAAAGCACACTCACTAATGCACCTTTTTACACCCAAAGTAGATTACATACTTTCTTTGGAAATGCATAATTCATTACCTAATGTTAACGTTCAGCAGATACTGCAATTTTCTGTGCGGATCACAACTTCAAGGCCAGTAGCACTTTTGCAAGAGGCTGCACAGTGTCTAATTACCAGTTCAACAAATAGTAATGAACAATTTATTTCTCTGCCAACGCGCACATATTACACTGACACAATTTCTGTCTATCGATACTTGAGACCAACAACAGTTATATCCTAAAATCCCCAGATGTCACCATGAACTGCACCATATAACTCAAAGGCATTCCACATATTATTTTCCTAAGAATCTGTAGGCACCTCTGGAAAAAAGTGAGGAATGCTAACATGCCCCATGTAGTTGGTTTGGCGAATGAATATACCAAACCTACTGGCTTTTCTGCCTCAAGGATTGACACATCTGGCATCATGCTCTACCTCATTCCACATTCAAGGCCTTCATCAAATGAATCACTTGACGAGAAAGCACGGATGAGCCTGAGCTGGTTGAAAGCCATTAATGACATCAACATTATGTTGCTGTTGTCTCAAGTTGCTTGTGAACTGCAAGACACTAATTCTGCCTCTTAAATAAGAAATAGCCACGCAAAAGCTCATTTAGCACAGTCATAGAACAATAGACAGGCAATAACAATTTCAAAGTAGATTTGTAATCAACAAAGAGTAGCCTAAGATCCTTTTCTCTAACTCAATATTATTGCCATACGGAATATTTGAACAGGCTTTCACTAACCTGGGTAATGTAATGAATACAGCCAACAAGAAGAGAGCATACACATCTCGGACTTGCAATAACGACAGCCAATTAATAATAAATAAGCTACGAATTGTTGAATTTGACTGCAGAGACACGTGTACTTCTTTATCTTTATTGGGCGACCACGTTTCACCGCCGAACAAATGTTATCGCACAGCGCAGGACGCGCCTGCATGTATAGGAAGTTTCTGGAACGTTATCGATGGTTCTATCCGCAGTCTGTGACCGAACCTTGTTTAATCTGATTGCATGTATGCGCGACGCGAATAATGTAGAACTTTGTGGAAGGCATGTGGGTCCCAGCGATTACTCTGGAACATTCGACGACTGATGTATAAAAGCTGACGTGCTTGACCCGCTGATAAGATTTTCGACGATCGCCGACTGTCTTCGCCGCTGTCGCCGTTCTTTGAGTATAGCGTGTTTTTGAGGGCGCAAGTTCGCCCAATAAAACGCTAGTTTCGTCATTCCCAGTATTGCTTCTTTCCTCACCGTTACTACTACGTGACATCTAGTGGAGATGCTTTGCGTTCATGTACCGGACGCCCCCACAAATCCGTGACCCAAGCCCGAACGCGGAAGACAACACCAGCATCAACAAGAACCAGCGCGGTAGCCGCAGGCTGCAAGGACTGTCCCCGGAGCACGGACTTTTGTCTGAGACGATCAGGAAGACTGTCACCAAGTCAACCCCAATGGCAGCCCCAGCGTCCACCATCGTGCTACGGCAGCCCAGGGAGCCTCTGACGTTCCGCAGTTCAACGTTCGAGGACCCGGAAAGCTGGTTTGAGACGTATGAGAGGATCGCTACATTTAACAGCTGGAACAGCGACGACAAACTGCGACATGTCTTTTTCGCATTAGAAGACGCCGCCAGGACGTGGTTCGAGAACAGAGAAGCCACCTTAATGACCTAGGACTGTTCCGAAGCGGCTTCCTGCAGACATTCACAAGCGTCGCACACCGAGAACGAGCCCAAGCGCTATTAGAAAGGCGGGTGTAGCTGCCTAATGAGACCACTGCGATCTTCACGGAGGAAATGAGCCGTCTATTCCGCCACGCCGGCCCGGAAATGTCTGAAGAGAAGAAAGCCCGCCTACTCATGCGGAGTGTGAAGGAGGAGCTTTTCGCCGGAATGGTACGAAGCCCACCGAATACCATCGACGAGTTTCTTCGCGAGGCCACCAGCATCGAAAAAACACTCGAGATGCGGAACCGGCGATTCAACCATCGCATGAATTCTACAAATTGCACCGGAGTTCAATCACTGGCCACCGACGATCTACGCGAGACTATTAGAGCGGTCGTACGGGAGCAGCTGCAGAAGTTCTACCCAAGGTCGCAGTCTCAAGTGGATTCAATAGCCGAAATCGTCAAAGAGGAGGTTCGCCGATCGCTGGGAGTTCCTGAGTTGCAACCACAATCACCGCAACCCCAGCCGGAAGCGATGACCTACGCCGCCGTCGCCCGCCGTCAAGGTCCGCCTCCGCGACCACGCCAGGGCCTTGTAACGCCGCAATTCCGTCGCCCAGCGCAGCTACGCGAGGAAGACGGACATTTGGCGAGCCCTCGACAACCGCCCGCTCTGCTATCACTGCAGAGAAACCGGACATGCATGTGTACCGCCGATGCCCATACCGCGACTTGGGTCTGAGAGGGTTCGCCGTCAACGCGCCGCGTCCACAGCTTGGAGAGCACCCGCGTGACATCGCCGACTACCTCGCCGCTACTCAGCGGAATCATTGACGACTCTCCCATTCGCCATCACTAGGCTGCTACCTGTCACCGCAGCGCCGACCATACACTGGCCCAGCCCGGGGCCGCTCTGCGAGCCCTTATCCGGAAAACTAAAAGCAGTAACCGATGGAGGTGCGGTTGCTGTTCGTCGAACTGACGAAGATCCTCCGCCGCCGACGAAGACGCCGAAGAGACTATCTCGACGACATAAGAACGAAACGCCACCGTCCCGACGAAGTCTGGAAGCGAAGAATACGCTGACGAAAGACGACCTGACGGCGCCACATACCAGCCACAGGTCAACGCGACGCAGCCGTGATCCGACGCCAAGACCTAACTGTAACACAAGACAAAGAACCACAGACCTCGACGTGCTTCTCCACAGCCACGCAGTCACCGCATTATTGGAAACAGGGGCCGATTACTCCGTAATGAGCGGACACATCGCCGCCCAGTTGAAGAAAGTTAAGACTGCATGGGGGGAAGGCCCCCAATTTCGGACCGCTTGAAGACACCTCATTACGCCGGCAGGAATCTGCACAGCAAGAATTACCGTTCATGACCGGACTTAAACTGCCATATTCGTTATTTTCCAACAGTGTTCACGAGACGTCATTCACGGCATGGACTTGCTGAACCAACACGGTGCAATCATCGACATGAAGTCGAAATCGATAACGCTGTTGGAAGATAAAGCGATGCCGCCGGAGAGCTCTCGTAGTCACCACGCCTTGAGTGTGCTCGAGGATCAATGAGCATCCCGCCACGCACCAGCATTAATATTTCAGTCGGCACCGAAACACCCGCTGATGTAGAACGTGTCATCGAGGGTGACCAACGTCTACTGCTCGACCGTGAAATTTGCGTCGCAAGAGGGATCACTCGACTGCACGGAGGGAAAGCGCAAGTGATGCTAACCAACTTCAGCCAGGAGTTCGAGCACATCAACAAGGGCACGACAATCGCGTACATCGAGGAAATTGTGAAAACCAGCAATGCGTTTCTCTCGGATTCTGCCGCATCTACCCTGACGGCCAAAGTTCTATTACAAAAAACACTAACCGACGCACCGCCCCTACCCGGCTACAGAGTGCACAAGAGACCGCCCGACGGGAGAGGCCTGTGCACCCTGGTTAGGAAGGGTCACGTTCGTCAAACACGTGCTGCAAAGCAATATCAAGATAGAGCACACACTCACCGAAATCATCCCGGGCAAGAAGAGAAAAGGAAGCATATTTCTGCTCAACGTCTACAGCAACCCATCGCAGAGAAAACAGAGATTCAAGACATTACTGCACAGAGCCAGCACCGCAGCGGGCCGCAACACGCTGATCGCGTGCGGAGACTTTAACGCGATGAACCCTGCCTGGGGCTACAACAAGTATACAGCAAAGTGCCGCGACCTGTACCAAGATGCCACGGAACTCGACTTCACCCTCATCACGGACCCGACACATCCGACGAAAATCTGTAACTCCGTGTCCCGGGACACAACTCCGGACCTCACGTTCGTCAAGAACGGCATCCGGGACGCGATCACCTGGAGAAACACGGAGACCGACCTCGGCAGCGACCACACCATCGTGGAAATCGGCATACTGGAACACAACGACATCAGCATCAAAACACACGGATGGATAGACTAGGATGTCTTTCGAGACGCCAGAAGCCAGAAGAGACACGGTGATGACGAGATCGAAGACATCGACCCGTGGACGGCCTAAATCGCCAAGAGCGTACGCGACGCGACCGAAGAAACTGAAACGGGCGCGGAGATCGACAAAGTAGAGAGCCGGCTTGCGCATCTCATCGAAGCCAAACAGTCGATAGCCAATCGCTGGAAAAAACAACGGCTTCACCGCGGACTCAGAACGAAGGTGGCGGAGCTGAACCGAGCGATCGAGGATCACTGCCGCTCGCTCTGCAGGCAACAGTGGAATGAGATCTGCAACGCGGCAGACGGGCAGATGCACAGCGGGAAGACGTGGAACCTGCTGCGGCAACTGCTCGACGAAACCAAGACCAAGTCGCACCAAAGGGACAGACTCGCCAGGCTCATACATCGGGCGGTCTCAGTACACGGCGCCGACGAAGTCACCAGGCGCATTAACGACAAATACCTGCCGACTACGCCCACCGAACAACACGCGCCGTAAGGCGACCTACCTAACGCGAAGCTCGATCGTGGCACCGACGTCGAGGAGATACGCGCGGTCCTGCACTACCTCAACAGCCGCTGGGCAGCCGGCAGGGACATCGTCACGAACAAGGCGCTCAAGAACCTCGACGACGGCTCGATTGAAAACCTTGCAAAATACTTCAACAAGTGCTGGAGAGCGGGCGCGCTGCCAAAGCTGTGGAAGACAGCCAAGACCATCCTGATCCCCAAGCCGGGGAAGCCGCCGGACACTGATATCCTCCGGCCCATCTCGCTCACGTCCTACGTGGCCAAGGTGCTGGAGCACGTCCTGCTCAACAGGTGGCAAGACTACCTGGAACGAGAACGGCTGTACCCGGCCACGGTGATCGGCTTCAGACAGCCCCTAAGCACGCAGTACGCGATGCTGCAGCTCAAATACCAAATCATCGACGATGGCGGCAACGCCCGCGACAACAAAGCAATCCTAGGGCTCGATCGCAGAGCGCCTTCGATAAGGTTAAACACTCGGCGATGCCGTCCCAAGTTTCCAAGCTCAATATGGGCGAAAGGTCGTACAACTACATCAAGGACTTCCTCACAGACAGGACCGCCGACCTACGAGCAGGCGACCTACAGACGCAAGAGAAGAAGCTCGGGAGCACCGGCACACCGCAGGGATCGGTCATTTCGCCGATGCTGTTCAACCTGGTAATGACCGGAGTGGCCGAAAAGCTCGCGGGCATCGAAGACGTCAGGCACACGATCTACGCAGATATCACGCTGTGGGTGACCGGTGGCAGCGACGCCCACATCGAGGGTGCGCTGCAAGCCACCGTCAACGCAATAGAAGACCAGCTGGAAGGCACCGGACTGCGATGTTCGCCGAGCAAATTGGAGCTTCTCATACTCCCACCTACCAAAAACAGCAGACGCAAGACCAGACAACGTGACAACGAAAAAAATCAGAATCGTAACCAAATCCGGCAACGTGATCCCCGAGGTCGGCAAAATTAGGATCCTAGGCACGGTCATCGAAAAGCACGGAAGAAACTGCGAAACCATCACCTGCCTCATGGCAAAAGCAGCCAACGTGATTCGACTCCTCAAACGAGTCACTTCTCGGAAGGCTGGCATGAGAAAGGAGAGCCTAATTAGGCTCGTCTAATCCTTCGTCATCGGCCACGTCGCGTACGTTCAGCTTACCACAGATGGCTACAACACGAACGTAACAAAATCGACGTGATCACCAAAAGAGCGTACAAGGCCACGCTGGGCCTGTTCAAGTCCACGAGCACGACCCGCTAGTTACAACTCGGGATACACAATACGCTCGAGGAAATAGCCGAAGAGCAACGGACCCATCAACTGGAGCGGCTGTCCATGACCAAAGCCGGGAGGAATATATTGGAGCACCTGGGAATAGGATGCTCGAACGAGGTGGAGATGAAGCTCCACGTCCCCGAAGAAGTCCAACGCCAAACCAGAATCGACCCCATACCAAAGAACATGAATCCCCAGTTCCACAAGGGAAGAACAGTGGCGAGGGCCAAGGCTCTCATCGACCAGCACGCCAACGACGAACACGCGCGGTATGTGGACGCGGCCGAATACCAACCGAACGCCTACGCACCGGTCGTCATAGAGGCGTCAACCGGCGACACGAGGACGGCAGCGAGCGTGAGATGCGCCGGAGCGGAACAAGCGGAGGAGGTAGCCACCGCCCTGGCCATCGCCGACGCAGACTGCCACACGGTGCTGAGTGACTCGAGACAAGCGGTGCGAAACTTCGCCAAAGGCCAAATCTGCAGGGAGGCCGAGCGCATACTGCGAGCGGCCAAACTACAAGACAGAAAAGTAAGACTAAAGTGGTTTCCGGCGCACGCGGACGAAGCGTCGAAACGCAATCAGAATCAAAATGAGACGGCACACGCAGCGGCGCGAGCGCCAACCAACCGCGTCCCGGTGACGGACCATCTGATGTGGTTCAGAACCACGGACTGCATGACAGACTACAACAAAATGACGACAGCCTACCACCTGGCTCGCAGGACTCTCCCACCCCCACACCCGAGGCTGAGTCGAGCGGAGGCGGTACTACTGAGACAGCTCCAGACCGGATCGTTACCGAGCCCGGGACTGATGCATCGCATGTACCCCGAGGCATATCCGAACGATAAGTGCAGAGTCTGCCGGAGGGAGACAGCAGATTACACGCACATCTTGTGGGGTTGCGTTAAAAATCCAGAAGAAGCAAAATCAAGAACGACCCCGCCGCGGCTGGAGGCAGCCGCGAAGAGCTACGGCCAAGACGAACAGCTCTGGGCCATCCAGCAGGCCCTCGGGGCTCTCGAAAGGCAGGGACCCACCGAGCCGGCAACGGCGAGCGGAGACCCGCGCCGAGTAACGGCGACTTCGTAGATGACGTAGGCGCTCGTTGGGGCGCGCGAGCGCCCAACTGCAGGCACAAATAAAGTTGGCTCCAATCCTATTCAATCCCGAACCAGACTTCGACATCAATCCAAGTCTCCCCATTAGCAAGCAGCAACAGCTCAGAACTATTCTCCTACGATACAACTACTGCTTTTCGACGTCATCGAGGATTCGACGAACACCAGTCGCAAAGCATCGCATAATAAGCGATCGCTCCACCAGATCCCTTACCAAGTTTCGACGTGAGAACGTGAAGCTATAAGGCACCAAGTTGATGAAATGCTGCGCGACGATATCATTCAGCCGTCAAAAAGCCTGTGGGCATCTCCTATAGTCTTGGTGAAGAAAAAGGACGGAACGATACGTTTCTGCGTCGATTATCGTCGTCTCAATAACAACGAAGAAGGACGCATATCCCCTCCCACGGAGGGGATATGCGTCCGGCTCTGCAAGGTTAAATACTTCTCATCGATGGACCTCAAGTCTTACTATTGGCAAATAGAAATAGACGAAAGAGATCGCGAAAAGACCGCCTTTATCACGCCAGAAGGCCTCTACGAGTTCAAGGTTATGCCATTTGGACTGTACTCGGCGCCTGCAACGTTCCAGCACGGGATAGACACGGTTTTAGCAGGACTGAAGGGGCATACCTGTCTCGTTTATTGAATGACGTCGTCGTCTTCACCGGAAATTTCAACGAACACCTTAGGCGGCTTGTGACAGTGCTGGAGGCCATTAAGTCATCAGGGCTCACTCTGAAGCCAGGAAAGTGCCGCTTCGCTTACGATGAGCTTCTGTTCCTAGGCCACGTAATCAGCAAACCTGGTGTCCGCCCCGACCCGCAAAAGAGAGCTGACATCGCTAAGTTCCCGCAGCCCATCAACAAGAAGGCAGTGCGTAGATTCCTTGGGATGTGTGCGTATACTGCAGGGGTTTTGTCAAGGACTTCTCACGCATCACTGATCCGCTGACACACCTAACTAAATATGATGTCGAGTTCAAGTGGGAAACGCCGCATGCCAACGCATTTCAAGAGCTCAAAAGACACATGCAGTCGCCGCCGGTACTTGCGCACTTCGACGAGGACGCCAATACCGAAATCCACACTGACGCCAGTAACCTTGGCCTCGGTACCGTCATAGTCCAGAGGAAAAACGCATTTGAACTGGTGATAGCTTACGCTAGGCGGTCACTGTCGAAAGCAGAAGGCAAATATTTTACGACTGAGAAGGAATGCCTCGCCATCATTTGGGCTACATCAACATACCACCCTTACCTATATGGCACGCCATTCAAAGTCGTCAGCGACCATCACGCGTTTTGTTAGCTAGCAAATTAAAAGGGCCCTTCAGGACAGCTGGCGCGGTGGACCCTCCGACTGAAAGAATATGACATCACGGTAATCTAGAAGTCCGGACGAAAACACTCTGATAACGATTGCCTATCACGTGCCCCCATTGACCCACCACCGCAAGACGACGAGGATGGCGACGCCTTCCTTGGAGTAGTAAGCGCGGAAGACATCGTTGAACAACAACGAGCAGACCCGGAGCGGAAAGGCCTCGTCGAGTATTTAGAAGAGAATGCCGACGTTGTCCCTAGGTCGTTTAAGCGCAGGTTGTCTTCGTTCACGCTTCAAAACAAGCTACTCGTGAAGAACTTCTCACCAGTCCGTGCCAACTACCTTGTTCCGTCGGCGCTGCATCCAGAAGTACTGCACGCCCTACAAGACGATGCGACCGCTGGGCACCTCGACTTCCCCCGGACGCTATCGAGGATACAAGAAAGGTATTACTGGCCGCGCCTAACCGCCGACGTCGCCCGTTACGTCAAGATATGCCGAGACTGTCAGCGATGCAAGATACCACCAACAAGGCCAGGGAGATTACTACAGCCGATCAAGCATCCTTGCCGACCTTTTCAGCAGATCGGGATGGACTTGTTGGGACCGTTTCCGACGTCAACATCCGGAAATAAATGGATCGTCGTGGCGACGGACTACTTTGCCCGCTTCGCTGAAACTAAAGCTCTGCCGAAAAGTAGCGCAGCCGAAGTGGCAAAATTTTTCGTAGAGAGCATCCTGCTGCGACATGGTGCTCCAGAAGTCCTCATCACCGACAGGGGAAAGGCCTTTACAGCAGAGCTAACCCAAGCCATTCTGCAATACAGCCAGAAAGCCACACGAGGACGATTTCCTAATACCCGCAGATGAATGGTCTCATGGAGCGCCTGAACAAGACCCTCGCCGACATGCTAGCAATGTGCGTCGACGTCGAGCACAAGACGTGGGATGCCGTCCTGCCAGACGTAACCATCGCTTACAACACGGCGTTGCAAGAAACAACACAGATCACCCCGTTCAAGCTGGTTTACGGCAGGAACCCGATGACGACTCTTGATGCCATGCTGTCTCATTCCACCGACGAAAGGAATCTTGACGACGTCACCTATCTCCAGCGCGCCGAAGAAGCCCGACAGTTCGCCTGCCTACGGATCAAGAACCAGCAGCGTACGGACAGCCGACACTACAACCTCCGACGATGCTACGTCGAGTACCAGCACGGCGACCGTGTTTGGGTTCGGACCCCTATGCGGCGACGAGGACTTAGTGAGAAACTATCGCGTCACTATTTCGGACCGTACAAAATCATCCGACGTATTGGCGCACTGGACTATGAGGTCGTGCCAGACAGCATTTCGCTATCACAGCGGCGCCGCTCACGACCTGAAATAGTCCACGTTGTGCGACTCAAGCCGTACTACCAGCGCTAATGAACTTTGGGACTTCACGTGACTGACCTTTGAACTTTGTTTCTTTTCGTTGTTTTGTAATTACTTTCTTTTAATAAGTGTCCTATTGTGTTTCGCTTTCTTATATTTATAGCATCGGGACGATGCTTTCTTTAAGAGGGGGGTAATGACACGTGTACTTCTTTATCTTTATCGGGCGAACACGTTTCACCGCCTAACAAATGTTATCGCACAGTGCAGGACGCGCCTGCATGTATAGGGAAGGAAGGAAGGAAAAAGTGGAGAAGGAAGGCAGGGAGGTTAACCAGTTTAGCCTAACCGGTTTGCTACCCTACACATGGGAGGGGGATGGGGGGATGAAAGATGGGGAGAAGAGATAGAGAGCACACAACACGGCACACACATCGTTGGTTACAGTCTGTCACTCTTGCGCGGCACGTGACATCACTGTCACAGCCGCTTTTCCAAGCCCGTCTCCTTCATAAACCGAAGTAGTCCCTTCGTCGCCTTCAGCTGCGATGTCTTCTCTCGGCGATATGTGAAAATGGTTGCAACTGACAATGGTCTATTGTCAAGGTGCGCTAGAACGGACGTCATGGACTGTCTCTGAACATTATATTCAGGACAGTTGCACAGAATGTGTTCCAGCGTCTCCTCGCAAAGACAGGCATTGCAGAGAGCGTTGTCGGCCATTCCAATGCGACACGAGTACGATTTCGTGAAGGCCACCCCTAGCCATAAGCGATAAAGCAGGGTGGCCTCACTTCGGCGGAGTCCAGTTGGCATACAGAGATGCATCAAGGAGGGCAGGTCGTGTTGACGATTGCTCCGGTTGGTCTGGCTGCTTAGTGTGCACCATAGAGAGAGCGTGATATCCCGTGCAAGCACTTGAAGTCTGCTGGCTGCGTCGGACCGTGAAAGTGGTATGGCCTCTTCCTGTGTGTCTTCAAGAGCTGTCCGAGCGGCTTTATCGGCGTCTTCATTTCCTATGACGCCGCAGTGACTTAGCAGCCACTGAAACGTCACGTGATGTCCTTTCTCATGTGATGTATGGAGTAGGCATTTAATATCGAGCCCTAGCTGTTCGAATGGCCCGCGACGCAGAGCTGATAGCACAGATTGTAGGGCTGCCTTCGAGTCACTGAAAATTGACCATTGTCGAGGTGGTTCCCGATTGGCGAAACAAAGTGCAGCGCGAAGAGCAGCTAGTTCCGCAGATGTAGATGTCGTTGGGTGGTCAGTCCTAAAGCTGATGGTAATACCTCTTGCTGGGACGACCACAGCACCGGACGAACACTGGATGTTTGTGGAACCATCAGTATAAATATGTGCACTCTCCGCGTACCTCTCGTGCAGAAGAAGCAGAGACGGTTGTTTCAGCACAGGCGACGACAGCTCAGACTTTTTCCCGATTCCTGGTACGCTGAGACGGACTGTGGGGCTGACAAGGCACCAAGGGGGTATCGATGGTTTAGATGCAGCGGTGAAGCCCGAGGGAAATTTGTCGTTGTACTTGACGATTGTTTTAGAGAATGATGATTGGTGCCTGTCTGAAGGTAGTGTTGCAAAGTGGTGATAGGGGGCACGTGCGTCTGATATGCGTTCTCAGGGCTTCCACCGTGATGTGAGTTTGCATTGGATGGTCCCGAGCAATCGCAATAGTTGCCTCAGTTGACGTGCATCTGGGAAAACCAAGACAAACTCTGAGTGCTTGAGCTTGTGCTGTCTGCAGAACACGAATATTTGTCTCGCAGGTGTTGTTCAGTACAGGTAGACACTATACCTTAAAAAACCGAGAAAGAGAGCTCTGTAGAGTCTCAGCATTGCGTCTACTGACATCCCCCACGTCTTCCCTGTCAAGTATTTAAACAACTGGGAGGTTGCTGTCAGGCGCCGTTTCATATAGGCCACGTGCGGACTCCAACAGAGGTCTCGGTCGATAATTACGCCAAGAAATCTGTGGGTTCTGACATAGGAAATGGTCCGCCCATTGATTGAGATGACATAAGGCGTCATTGGTTTGCGAGTAAATGCCACTACGGCGCATTTTTCTGGTGATATGCTGTGACCTTGTTCACACAAGTAGCTCGCTGTCAAAGTAGCCGCTCTTTGAAGCCGAGCACATATCTGAGGACGTGTGACTGCCGAAGTCCAGACACAGATGTCGTCTGCGTATATTGAAATTTTGGTGGTAGTTGGCAAGTGTTCAGCAAGCCCAATAAGAGCTCGGTTGAATAGCGTCGGGCTGAGAGCACCGCCATGCGGATTGCCCTTGCTGGTATAGCGTCGCGTAGTTGGGCCATCGTCAGTTAACACATAGAATAATCTTTCAGATAGGTAACTTGCAATCCACAAAAATATTTGACCACCTAGGCCAACCGTCACAAGAGCGTCGAGAATGGCCTCATGTAATACGTTATCGTGTGCCCCTTTCACATCTAAGAATAAAGCTGCAGATAAACGTTTACGGGACCTTTCCTGCTGGACATATGAAACGAGATCAACTACATTGTCGATGGAAGAGCGGTCACGTCGGAAACCAGCCATGGAATTCGGATAAATCTTGTAGTGTTCAAGGTACCGTTCCAGGCGGCCAAGGATCATCCGTTCCATTATCTTTCCTACACAGCTGGCTAACGCTATGGGGCGGTAAGAGGTGAACTCTAGCGGGGATTTGCCCTGCTTCAAGATTGGCACCAGGCGGCTCACTTTCCATTCGTCAGGAACATTTCCCTCCTGCCATGAGGTGTTGTAGAGACTCAATAATGATATCCGTGCGGATTCTCCGAGATAGCACAAGGCTCGGTATGATATACCATCTTGACTCGGCGATGATGAGCGCCTGCAGAGAGCTGGTGCCGCCTCGAGCTCCTCCATTGTAAAAGGAAAGTCCATGCGGCAATCACGGGAATGGGGGACGTCATCTCGGGCTGGAGGATCTGGACATGTCGCTTGGTCTGCCATCCGCGCACAAAAGTCTTCTGCGACATCGATGTCTTGCCGCCCTTGGAAATGCGCGAGCGCCTTGAATGTAAAACGCTGTTCCGGAAGGTAACGCAGACCTTGCACCGTTTTCCAAATGTGAGACAGCGGCTTGCGGCGGTAGAGTGTCTGGCAAAACGTTGCCCAATGTTCCGACGCTAATCTATCCATTCGACGCTGTATCTTCTTTTGCATCCTCCTGGCTGCTCTAAGGTCATGGATTGATATTGTACGCCGGTATCGACGTTCCGCCAGGCGACGAAGTGCTCGAAGTCGCTCTAATTCTATGTCGAAGTCGTTTCGCGTGCAAGAGATCGTCAGCATGCGAGTGGCGTTTTGCATCATATGTTTAATTGTTTGTGCTAACCCAGAGGGTAGGCACTCGCGGCAGGCATCTTCCATATCAGATTTGAAGTTGGCCCATTGAATCGTCCGAATGGTATTCCGTGGGCCAGATCTAGACGACAAGCCTTTGATGCTCAGATAGGTGGAAATGTGATCACTCCCATGTGTCTCAATATCTGGAAACCACTTCACACGTCTGGCAAGAGAGTTGGAGACGAAAGCAAGGTCGAGGCAGCTGCCGTATGTCACGCCTTGAAGAAAGGTAGGGCTACCATCGTTCAAGAGAGTGAGGTCATAGTTGTAGGCGATGCTTGATAATCTTCCTCCTCTTGCATTTGTCTTTGTACTTCCCCATGCTGGATGGTGTGCATTGAAATCTCCTATGATGACCCATGGGGCGGGGCAAACACTCAAGATATCCGCTAATCTTTTAGTATCGAAATTGCTGGAAGGCGCTATATACACGCCTATGAGAGTAAACAAGAGTTTGTTCTTTTTAACTGTGATGCATATATACTGATTGTCGTCGTGGGGCGCAATTGGTCGCAAAACATAGGTGAGTTCACGACGAACAAAAACAATGATTTTGCTGCATGCACTATTTGTTGATGACATGATACATTCGTACCCTGACAGTCTGATTGGTTTCGAGAAGTTGGGCTCACAAATGACGATGAGTGGAAACACATTGGTGTACACATACTGACGGAACTATGAAATTCGTGATTTTAGCCCTCTGGCGTTGCACTGTATGACGGACGCTGCCTTGACTTCTTTTCGGAAGGATGGGGTATGGGTAGCCATCTTTCTAGTCGAGGGATTCAAGCACTGGGCTTAAGGCGTCCAGAACTTTAAGTGCGCTTCGAGCAGACGGTGTCCCCATCTCAACTAAATTCATTCGATCGGATGGCCTCCATGAGGGAACGTAGCACCGAGATGATTTGACGATCTGTTTTAGGTGAATCATCAATGGCCAGAGAAGGTTCCGGTGGGGCCGTGACCTTCTGAGGCTCCTTAGCAAGGGAGCGGCTCGGTAGCGTAGGCCATTCCTCTAAAGAAAGAGTCTTATCTGATTTCCTCGTGGAAGTGGTGGCCCCTTTCGCGGGGCGACTAAGTGGTACCGTAGTGGAGCGGGTACTATCGCTTCGCGCATGCGCCTTCTTTGAAGACGTACGACGGTGCCGACGTCGACGCCGACACCGGACTACTTCGGCTGCCTCCCTGTGGGCCGAATTGTCTCTGGCCTTTTGCTTCAGAACCGCGCGCTCCCTCTTGATGCGGGGACAGTCTTTCGACGAGGCTGCGTGAGGGCCGCTACAGTTGGCGCACTTCAGAACTGTGGCACCACAGGTCTCTTCTGCATGAGGTTCAGCGCAACGGGGACACAGTAGTGAGTTGGGACACACGCCCTTGACGTGTCCTAGCCTGAAGCACTGATGGCATTGAAGCGGCTTTTGGATGAATGGTCGAACCGGATGTCGAAAATGTCTGACTTTAACGTGGGAGCTAGGGTATGCAATCCCCCTTGAAGATTACTTTTACGCAGCGCGTATTCCCAAGACGGCGCACTTGCGTAATGATCGTGCCCTCGTTTGCCGGCTTGATGAGGCTAGGTAAATCATCATTGGGAATGGCAATGTCAATGTCGTAAATTACACCGGCTATCGATGTGTCGTCGATCGGGATGAAGGGGCGCATTTTGATTCCGCCTAACTCCGTGATTTCTTGAAGTTTTCCAAGGGCACTCGCGTTGTACACGTCTAACCACGTCTAACCAGAGTTGGGGTTTAAGAGCAGACAAAAAGCCAAATATATTCGAAAAACTAAAGGTGCTGTGCATTTCATTGGAGCTGATTTCACTGCTCCTGCACTGAGTGCCCAAGATGCTATCGTCTACGTTTGCATTGTGCATAACATTTTTAGAAGTCCTGGTAGGGATCAAGCTTTTATTGCTGGTTAATGGCAGGAATTACAGCTGTTGAGACGGTGTTCGGTAATATGAATGAGTGAATGAGTGATTTCTTCACCCCTTTCATTTAGGAAATATACTTCAAGCAGGAAAAAGTATAAAAAAGTAGTTTGAGCACACCTGGGTTACAGAAAACAAATACAGGTATATATTGTTACGTAGGAAGACACAGACGAAAAGCTATATACCGAAAAGCTATATATATATATACCGAAAAGCTATATATATTTTCAATGAAATACGCCACACTTGGTCAAGACGCAACAACCCGCGCTAGCCTCTAATCGTCGTCGTCGTCTTTACACTGCTCGCCTCTTCATCATCGCAAATACTGTTCCGTAGCACTACCCCCGGCGGCAAAAGCGCCGTCCCGGAGCGACAAAAGGCCGGAGTTGGAAGCAGTGTGAGCCTACTGACGTGCACGACATCACTAGATGCCAGAGTAGAAGACGAGGTTGAACTCACAGGGGCAATTTCGTACGTCACAGGCCTCACCTGGCGCAGCACGCGGTAGGGCCCTGTGTATCGCGAAAGGAGCTTCTCTGAAAGTCTGACGTGACGAGAGGGCGACCACAGGAGCACGAGCGCACCAGGCGAAAACTGTACGTCATGGTGGCGGGCGTTGTACTGACGCTGCTGAGTGGTTTGCGAGGCCGTCAGTCGAGTACGGGCAAGCTGGCGTGCATGGTCGGCGAAGGCGATGGCGTCGCGCGCATACTTGCTTGTTGAGATCGCAGGAGGAGGAAGTGCGGTGCCTAGGCGCAAGGACGGTTCTCGTGCGTACAGTAGATAAAATGGGGAAAATCCGGCGGTGTCGTGCCGCAAGAATTGTAAGCAAATGTGACGTAATGAAGGGCAATGTCCCAGTCGTGGTGGTCTTTATAAATGTACTTGCACAGCATATCGGTGAGTGTACGTTTTAACCGCTCCGTCAGGCCATTGCTTTGAGGATGGTATGAGGTAGTCAGCTTGTGTTGAATGGAGCAGGAAGGCACAATGTCGGCGATAACTTTCGAGAGGAAGTTACGACCACGGTCAATAAGCAGCTGTCGCGGGGTGCCATAAAGCAAGATAATGTCACGCAAGAGAAAGTCCGCGACGTCAGTGGCGCAACTGGTAGGGAGAGTCCGCGTGATAGCGTATCGGGTGGCGTAATCACTTGCCACGGCTACCCATTTGTTCCCAGAGGATGACGTGGGAAAGGGACCGAGGAGGTCTAATCCAACACGAAAGAACGGTTCTACAGGGACGGTGATCGGCTAGAGATGACCGGCAGGGAGCACCTCAGGTGTTTTCTGACGCTGGCAGGGATCACAGGCAGCAACATAGCGTCGGACGGAGCGAGCGAGACGAGGCCAATAGAAGCGGCGGCGGCGGACGCGGTCGTACGTGCGGGTTACCCCAAGATGTCCTGCCGTGGGTGCGTCATGCATCTCAAAGAGCACAGTTTGTCGTAGATGTTTCGGCACGACAAGATCACATCGGTCAGGGAGGAAGTTCCTTCGGTACAGAATACCGCCCTGGAATACATATCGGCGAACGGATGCGTCGGTAGGTGTAGAGCGCAGACGCTCGATGAGTGCTTGCAGCTAGAGGTCTCGGTACTGCTCATCGACCATGTTAGCGAAGGCAGACACAGAGGAAATGTCGTTGGCGGTACTACTGTCGGCGGCGTCAGGCTCGTCTACCGGGAAGCGAGACGGGCAGTCCGCGTCCTTGTGTAGTCGGCCAGATTTGTAGGTGACAGAATACGAATATTCTTGGAGACGTAAGGCCCAGCGACCAAGTCTTCCTGCAGATCTTTCAGTGAGCATAGCCAGCAAAACGCGTGATGGTCTGTGACAACGGAAAAGGGTCGGCCATATAAGTATGGTGTTAGGGTTGGCGTCTGGCACCACGTGTTGAAAGGAATTTCAGCCGACCATCTCGCCCTGCCTCGTCGAAATGAGGCGTCACTTCACCTGCTATTGTTGGCGTCCCGCTCCAAGTGCAGAAAGAACTTTCTCTCACCCGACCTTCTTGCACCACGCCTCGCCGAAATGAAGCGTGACTTTCGAATTCGTCATGGCCATTTCGAGTGTCTGCCTGTCTGCCGGAAGCCCCGTAGTGTACAGGTCTCTTTTGTGTGTGTATGTGTGTGTGGGTGTGCGAGTTTAGAGAGACCCTTTTCTCGAATTGGACCTAGAGGAGAACTTCCACGAACCCGCAACGCGCTGAAGAGGCGGACAGGCGTCTACAATTCCAAGAGCCGGGACGACCTCTTCCTTTCAGCAGGCTTGGTATAACCAGAGGAGAAGGGGCCCTCTTTCTGTGCCGGTCACGTGACGTCGACGGAAGCAAGATCACGCCCACAATTGTAGAGAGCCTATTTAAGGGGCTCCGAAATGTACTTTTGATCACTTCTTGCTCTGCTCATTTTCTTTCATCTTTGAATAAACCGTGCAAGTTTCGCACTAGAAATCGTCTCGCCCTTGCTTGGTCGCCATGGCCTACTGGATGCCTGCAGCCCGCCCACAACGCCATGCTACCCAATAAGTAACGTCGGTCGAGCTCCGATAGGCAAGCGTCGCTACTTCTCGGCAGCAGTGCGATACGCTACCCTGGAGTACGCAACAAACTAACTGGCAGCGATTGGGATACGGAAGCCTGGAGACCCCAACTTGGACGGCAACTACGAGATCGTAGCCTCTTCATCCTGGTGAAACGTTTGGAAGGAAGGTATCTGGATTCATGACTGCATATGGTGAGTGCACGGCTTTTCTTCAGTGAGATATAACTTGGCTTTTACGTATTTTTTGGAAAGTACAGTGCAGTGATATTTACTTAACCCTTGACGGAGGTTTTGAGTACATCAAGGCCAGCCAGTCATTGACGTCCTGTTCATCCGTACTGCTGAAAACCGCTGGATGGCGTTGCGGGACAGCGCCAGAGCAGGCAACGGGGGGTGACGGCGACGTCGGCTGGGGAGAGTCAGGCATGACGGGAGGCAGAGTCCGAGACCGGAGTTCCAGGGTGTAGATGTCCTTGAGTACCCCGCACCTCCACCAATTGTAATGGGTGCACTGAACAGTTCCGAGGGTAACGTTTCTTCGTAACCGAGGAGGCAGGTGACGCAGAGCAGGAACAGCTGGTTGCTCGAACGGCTCACACTCGTGCCAAGCACTGGCGATCCGGCTGGCCCACTGGTTGCACAGCAGGCATGGAAGAGACGATCTGGCTGGCCTTGTTCTTGTGCTCTTCTTCTTCATTACAATTGTTATAGAGTGAAGAGTTAGCTGCACTAAGGGCAGCCATGAACTTGAAGGCACTAAAGAAACCGGAATTGTTGAGCTTGGCCAAAGAGTTGGGCCTCCGAATTGCCGAATCAAAGAGAAAGCCGGAGATCATTGAGGCGATCGAAGCGATAGGAGCCGACGACGATGAACTGAAGGAATGCCTAGAGAGCATTGCAGAGAAAGAGGAAGAGCGTAAGCGCCTAGAGAAAGAGGAAGAGCGTAAGCGCCTAGAGGAAAAAGAACAGCGTAAGCGCCTAGAGGAAGAAGAAGAGCGCGAGCGGGCAGCACGTGAGGCCAAAGAAGAGCGCGACCGTGTTGCACGCGACGCACTCAAAATGAAGCGCCTAGCGATTGAGCTTCTGAGAGCCCAAAATAGTGAAAGACCTAGCAGAGGCACGTGAAAGCGAGCACAGAATGACAGACTTGATGGCACCCTACGCAGAAGGAGAGGACATAGGTCTTTTTCTGGTACAGTTTGAGCGCACATGTGAGAGGGCAAAATTCGCGAGAAACACGGGGCCGCAACGCTTGCTTACGTTACTGCCACGTGAGGTAGCTGATATCATTGCCCGCATGGGGAAAGAAGAAGCAGAGGACTTCGATGAAGCCAAAGCGAAACTGCTTAAGAAGCATAGATTATGAGCAGAAGCATTCAGGCGAAAATTCAGGGAAGTCGAGAAAACCAAAAGCGAGTCATACTCAGATTTTGCATACACCTTAGAGGTAAACCTGAAGGAATGGAAACAGGACAGCCCTATAGGGGATAATGCGGAAAGTACACAAGCTAATGAATAGGTCAGGAAAACAGCAGAGCCTGAAATGTCTCGCGAGGCAAAATGCAGACAAAGGTTATTGAATGTAAGCCCTGCCACATTGATTCCTAAGCAGGAAAAAGATTCCACCCTGCGTAACCTAAGGCCGGACGCTAAAAAAGGAGTGGCCAAACAGAACGTGAAGTTCCTCAAGAGGGCAGGCGTCCTCTATAGAAAATACACCAGTCAAAAGGGAGTGCAATTCGACCAACTCGTGGTGCCGCATCCCTACCGCATCCCTATCGTCTCACCCTTGCTTGGTCGCCATGGTCTACTGGATGCCTGCAGCCCGCCGACAATGCCACGCTACCCAATAAGTAACGTCGGTCGAGCTTCGATAGGCAGGCGCCTCTACTTCTCGGCAGCAGTACGATACGATACCCTGGAGTACGCAGCAATGGGCGGAACTTCGCAACCGCCCAAACTAAGGCTAGACATTCACGCTCAGTGGTGGAATAGTTGCGCTCCGCGGGTGAGAGGAGCCTGCTGGCGTAAGCGATAACACGGTCGTGGCCGCGCTGGCGTTGTGCCAATACTGAGCCAACTCCATTGCCGCTGGCATCAGTACAGACTTCGGTAGGCGCAGAAGGATCGAAATGGGCCAGAACGGGAGGTGTTGTGAGAAGGTCGATGAGATGCGAGAATGCATAGGCCTCGTTATCGCCCCACTGGAAAGGGGTGTCTTTTTTCAAAAGCTGGGTTAGTAGTCGTGCTACGGCCGCGACATTTTTCAGGAAACGGTGGAAGTACGAACAAAGGCCGATGAAGCTGCGCACATCCTTGACACTTCGGAACAGGGAAGTGCCTAACAGCATGGATCTTGCCTGGGTCCGGTTGTACTCCGTTCGCGTCAACGAGATGTCCAAGGACGGTAATCTGGCGACGGCCAAATTGGCGCTTGGATGCGTTGAGTTGCAAACCGGCTCGACGAAAAACGTCCAAGACTGATGAGAGGCACTCGAGGTGCGTAGTGAACGTTGGGGAGAATACTATAACGTCGTCCAAGTAGCACAGCCACGTGGACCATTTGAAACCGTGAAGAAGGGAGTCCATCGTGCGTTCAAAAGTGGCAGGAGCGTTACATAGACCGAACAGCATCACTTTGAATTGATAAAGACCGTCGGGTGTTACAAAAGCAGTCTTCTCGTGGTCGAGATCGTCCACGGCAATCTGCCAGTAGCCGGATCGAAGGTCAATAAAGGAGAAATAGCGAGCACCGTGGAGGCAGTCAAGGGCGTCATCAATCCGAGGTAGGGATACACGTCCTTTTTGGTAACTCTGTTAAGGTGCCGATAATCCACGCAAAAGCGCCATGAGCCATCCTTCTTTTTTACCAGTACAACAGGTGACGCCCATGGACTACATGGCGGTTCAATAACGTTCTTGGCAAGCATTTTGCGTACTTCGGCGTGAATACCTTGACGCTCAGCCGGTGACACTCAATACGGGCGTCGATGAATAGGAGGGGCATCGCCGATATTAATGCGACGTTTAACAGCTGTAGTTTGGGCCAAAGGACGATGGTTAAAGTAAAAAATATCGTAGTAGGAAAACAAAACGTGGTAGAGCTCACGAACGCGCTCGGACGGCATGCCGGGCGCAATCATTTTCTGTAAGTCGGCAATGGTACACGTTGCCGACTGCGATGGTAGAGGAGAATCGGGTGAATTGTCGTCTACTGCAATAGATGCTACTGAGTGATCCTCGAATGAGCAAAGCTGGGCCAGAGACATCCCGCGTGGCAGCACTCGTGTCGTCAAGCTAAAATTGATCACTGGCAAGCAGACAAAATTCGCCGTAATAGATAAAACTGTATGAGGTACTGTGATCCCGTGTGTAAGGAAGACGTCGTGCATAGGAGCGGCGATGTAGTGACCATCGGGGGCTGGTGGGGATGACACTAAGTCAACGTAAGTCAGTGCCGAAGGTGGCAAGCGAATGAAGTCGACGGAACTGAGGCGACTGGGGTGTGGTTCAGCGGGATCCAGAACAAGCACGTAAAGGCGGAGAGTACTGGCGGAACAATCGATGAGAGCAGAATGTGCAGAGAGGAAGTCTAAGTGGAGAATGATGTTGTGGGGACAGTGGGCGATGACTGAATAGCACGATAGTGGAGCGATCGGTGAAGGAGACACGGGCGGCACACATACCAATTACGGGGGCTGTTTCGCCATCGGCGACACGGACAACAGGCGTGGTGGCGGGCGTGATTATTTTCTTCAGCCGGTTACGAACGTCAGCGCTCATTATCGACAAATGCGCCCCAGTCTCAGAAAGCAGACTCAGAAACACCGTCGACTTGCACGTCAAGAAAGTTCAGATGATAAGAGCAGACTCAGAAACACCGTCGACTTGCACGTCAGGAAAGTTCAGATGACTGGGCCACGTCAGCAGAGGATTTGGTGGCGTAGGGAGCAATGCAGCGTCACCTCGAGGCGCTGCATCGTCTAGTTTTCCGGCTGGGAGCGGCATCCGAAGGGAGTCGGCGAATAGGAGCGACGGGGCTGGGAAGAGCGAGATTTTCATCGTTGGGACGAAGGCGAACGAGAATAGGGGCGGTTTGGCGCACGAGAATGAGTGGCGGCATTATCTGAGGGTGAGGCATAGGGACGAGAAGGGCCACCTGGGGGGCGAGAGTAGGCAATATAAGTAGACTGGGCCAGCAACTGCGACAGTGCCGAGAAATGTGCCCGATTCGATGGCATTGAAAATAAATGGGCTTGTCGTCAGCAGTGCGCCATTCAGATGGGTTGCGTAAACGTGGTGGGTAAGAAGATGCGTGGCGGGGCGGAATCGAAGAAGCCGGGTGGGTATCAGGACGATGGGCCGAGCAGATGGTGTGAAGACCCATGTTTGCGAACTCCTCGCGGACAACTGCCTGGATCAGGGAAACCGTGACTGCAGGTGCGTTGGAGGGGCTGGAGTCGAAGGCAGCCGGCTAGGCGGCCTCGATCTCACGCCGGACGATCCTAATAACATCGCCGATGTTCTTGGGACGAGGAGCGTCGCCACATGAAGATGTCGCTGAGGTGTTGGGCAGACGGGCAAACTGCTGGTCCATACGTCGGCTTTTAGCGAGTTCCAGGCGGCGGCACTCTTTTATAACTGCATCCACCGTCACCACGTTGTTGAAAACGAGCAAGTTGAAGGCGTCATCGGCAAGGCCTTTGAGGATGTTGGAAACCTTGTTTGACTCAGTCATGTGTGCGTCAACTTTGCGGCACAGAGCCAAGACGTCCTGAATGTACGTGACATAGGGCTCTGTTGACGTGTGCACATGGCCGGAAAGCGCCTTCTGCGCGGCAAGTTGGTGACCGTAGGGGTTGCCGAACAAGCCTCGGAGCTTTTGCTTAAACGAATCCCAACTGGTCAGCCCATCTTCGTGCGTCCGAAACCAAACTCAAGGTGTGCCACCGAGGTAAAAGACTATGTTGGCGAGGATGATAGTAGGGTGCCACCGGTTATTGCGGCTGACGTGTTCGTACAGGCTGATCGAGTCCTCGACGTCTTCCCCATCTTTGCCAGAGAATACGCCAGGATCACGGGGAGCGGGGAGAGTGACGTAGGGGTCGTCGAAGTGGCAGCAGGTGTCGGAGCCGGCGGAGTCGAGTTGTCGTCCTTGGGAGCCATGAAGGAAGGCTCGACATACCGTCCACTGCGAAGCTCCGTGACGAGGTACAGGGAACGTCCTCCTCCACCAGATATGTTACGTTGGAAGACACAGATGAAAAGCTATATACAAGTATATTCACAATGAAATACGCGCACTTGGTCAACAGGCAACATCCCGCGCTAGCCTCTAATCATCGTCGTCGTCTTCACACTGCTCGCCTCGTCATCATCGCAAACACTGTTCCGTAGCAATATTATACGTAGGCGCCATGCAGACTTAATTTATGCCAGCAGGCATAAATTGTATAAGCAGGCATACCATACAAAGCCCTGCACAGAGCGCGGCAGACATAATGAAGATCCTAATGTAAAACCCTTCAAACGTTAGACCCTTGAGGCCGCAACTATAATATTTTGAGACGTAGGTGTTCATAATACAACTGGACCACTATAAACCTAAAGTGACACAGGCGCAATGAAACAAGTGGGAGATATAAAGTGTACAACATCAAAAAGCTGAGCTAACTGGTAGCGATTTAAGCTAAAAAACGTCGCAGGCGAAGCATCCATTTAAATAGCAAATTAGCGGACAGCTGTACGAAGTACGGATAGTAATTTTATCGGTGGTATAAAGTTGTAAACATAAGCATAGTAACTAAATTAGCAAGCAAGGTGTCAGGCACAAGTAAACATGAACACATCTCACTCGATGACAGCATAAACTCACTGTCAAAACACTGGGTTGAGTAAGCGCGGGAGCAGGAGCGACCGAATGGACCTTCGTGTTGCCGCTCCCATCAACGTTAATTATTCCGCGAAGACATCGCTCGGCTGACTCTGTACCCGTCGCAGATGGCCGTCAACATACAGCAGCCGCCCAGAGTACAATGCCTCCCCCTATCCCTCCTCTCCCCTCGGAGTCACGCGCGACGAAAGACGGCGCGCTTCATACCTACTTTCCTCCGTTGCATACTCGAGACTGAGCCGCGATCGCCAGCTCACACTCACGCGCTTTCACTCGCACATACCGCGTACAGTGCGTGCCGACAGTTTTATAGCCCTGGGACTTTACACGGAACCTCACGGCGATGGCAGTAAGGCACCTGGCAGGCCCATATTAATTACTGAACAACAACGCGACGCATCCTTGCAGTCCACCATCGCCGAAATGCAATCTGGCAGCACCGACGGCAGGTACCACATGTTCGTGCTGCATGACGGCATCCTCTACCGCCGCAATATCAGCCCTGACGGCCCCGATTTGCTCCTTGTCCTTCCTCGTCACCTGCGACCCGTCGTTCTCGAACAACTTCACGATGCACCGATGGCGGGACATCTTGGAGTTTTGCGTACATACGACCGCGTACGACGCCGGTTCTTCTGGCAGGTCTCTACCGCTCTGTGCGTCGTTATGTCGCAACCTGCGAATTGTGTCAGCGCCGGAAGAAACCTCCCCTGGCACCTGTCGGACGACTCCATTAAATTGAAGTTCCCTCTAAACCGTTCTTTCGCGTAGACCTTGACCTGCTTGGTCCTCTTCCGGCGACGACTAAAGGGAATAAGTGGATCGCGGTGGCTACTGATTGCGCGACAGGCTACGCGATAACAAAGGCGTTGCCGACTAGTTGCGCAACAAGCGGCACCGATTCTCTCCTCAACGACGTCATTCTCCACCACGGTGCACCTCGACAGTTACTTACAGACCGCGGCCGCTCCTTCTTATCTCGAGTTTTCGACGACCTCCTCCGTTCTTGTGCCACTGAGCACAAGCTCTCCACCGCCTACCACCCAGAACGAATGGTCTTACGGAGCGTCTCAACCGAACGATCACAGAGATGCTGACGATGTACGTCTCCAACGATCACCGCGACTGGGACGCCACGCTCGCTTACGTGACGTTCGCGTATAACTCGTCCCGACATGACACGGCAGGATATTCACCCTTCTACCTCTTGTATGCTTGTGACCGCACACTGCCGTTTGACACCATCCTCCCTTCAGTGCCCTATATTGCAACTGAATACGCTCGTGAAGTCATCAATCGCGCTCACATGGCACATGAAGGCACCCGACCTCGTTTACTAGCCTCGCAGCGTACACAAAAAGAGCGTTACGACCGCTGCCATCGCGATGTTACGTTCGCACCGGGTGCTTGCGTACAGCTCTTGTCACCATGTCGTCGGGTTTGCCTCTCCCAGAAGCTTCTGTCTAGCTACACGGGGCCTTTTGAAGTCCTCCGCCAAGTTAACGACGTAAACTACGAGATTTCGCCGCTACGCTTTGATGCATCCTCAAGTTAGACGCCTGTTGACATCATGCACATTTCGCGGCTGAAGCCATACTTCGCTCGCAATTCTTCGCCTGTCATGCGCTTTGACGGCGCATCGTCACCTGGGGGTCCTGTTACGGAAGGATAAAGGAAGACAGAGGAAGAAGAAGATCGGAGACGCAGGCTGCTGTGTGTTGTTGGCGGTCATGTCATCTTGTCTGCGCTGACTCGTTCTGTATATATATTGTAAATACAGTCTTTCTATACTCCTAACATCCCCGTAACAATACTTGCAGACATGGGCACAATATGGACACAAGGAACCCATTTTCTTCCATTCCCGCTTTCTTACATTCGTGCGCGCACGCCCAAATTTGTTGTAATGGTGCGAAAATATCTGCGTTTTTTTAGTTTATAACAGATGCACATCTTTGTGAGCATGCATGCACAGGACATAAAGTGTTTTACAAGCTTCCTCGTGGCAATGATATTACCGAAGGCCAAACTGACCAGCAGCTGCGAAAATGCTGATATTTTAGCAGATTCCTGGACCTGCGAGAGTAGCCCAAATGACGTCTAAGGAAGGAACTTGCAGGAACGTGCCGATGACACATTGTGTCAATTGGAACTACGACTAGTGTTTGAGTGGAATAATTCAAACCAGAAAAAATGACGACCTTTTCAGCAAACAGAGTGAACGATATACGAGTTTAAGCAATCCCGATCACACGAGTTGCTAAATAAAGAATCAGAGTAGCCTGGCATCATTAAACGAGGTACAACAAGAAATAATATTCAAGAAGGGCTGCTCTGTTGAGAAAGGGCTCATTAGCCTCACTAAATAAGGCATCTTGTCCTCGCCATTTGTATTGCAAGTAAGCATGAAGAATTTAAGCCAATTACGATGTTAACAGAATTCAGTGGGGAGTGCCAGGGCTTTTAGAATGCAGAGAAATGAAACTGCATTTGGTTGATAAAAGTCCTCTGACTTCACTCTGTTTCCATGGCATCAGAAGTTTGCAAAATAGCTTCAATATTACTGCATTGGTGTTTAATTTTATGCACAATTATGTATTTCAGCATCACGACTCCTTCTGAGAGATATCCAAAAACAGCAAAATTGTTTTTTGGTTGTCATAGTAAGCACGCAGGATTAAAGAGCGTAAGCTCACTATGAAGACATTACAGTTCAAGAATCATCCAAATGCCTTTCAAAATATGAAAGCAAATGACGTTGAGATCACCATCATGACATATTCCCCATATGAAAGCAACACCAATTCTAAAGTTAAGCACCACCTTTACCAGTTTGATAACCATGTGTGCTGTACGAACTATATGAAACGCCCTAACACTGTTCTGCATTGTACAAATTTGCGCCCGACTCAAATGTCCATATATATCGTTCCTGCAGATAAGTATCCTTAAGACTGGTTGTGTTATAAATATAGAGATGTATTTTGAGCACGTGAGTTATCTCAACACGTGCACCAAATTGTTCAACAAAAACATGTTTCACCTGCATTGGGAACATGTGGTGCACAAACTTACACATGCCATTTTCGAAATTTATCAGCGGGAAACATTCTGATCTCAACATTTTCATCACTCAATGCAACACCATTAGATTTGCCTAAACACCAGCACTATTTATTTCCGCAAAAATGCGCAATGATAACAACGATCCCGCCGCGGCTCGATGCCGCAACGAGGTGCTATGATCAAGATGTCCAAGCCCAGGCAGTCCACCAGATCTCGGCGGCCCTCGAAAGGCAACGACCGAGCGAAACCGGAGGGAGGCTGCCACCCCAAAAGAGGGGCAAGCGCTGTCGACCAAAGGGAGTAGTGCGGCCGCGGCCGAAGTAGAGGCGCCACACGCCACGAAGACTTCATGGCCGCGTCCCGGTAACGCCTCCCTAACAGCGGAAGGCTAACCGTTCTGCAGGCATTCACAGCAAAGTTTCTTCACTCACTCTCCTACATAGCGAAAGTCCGGTGCAGTCAGTGCAACAGCGTAACGTTATCTCCCTCAAAAGAAGCTACAGACGTTATAAGCTTCCACAACGCATTTTTTTTTTTCAAAATACATATGACTGTTTTTAGACGCTCATACGTCTTTCGTGCAGATAGTCATCGGCCGAAACCCTATGCTCAGTGCTTTGTGTAACCTTCTCGTGAAAAAATCCGAAATATACTAACAAACCATATTATGTAACGCAGTGCTCTACGTTTAGCATTTTCGAACGAGAAATTCATGCACTAGGCAAGCTACATGTGCGTCGCCAGGATGTGATTCTTTCGTTCTCAAAACATCTTCCAACGAAGGGACATCACTACTACATATGCCGCCCTTCCACATGTTTCTTGTCTTGAACTCACGTGCTGTAGCATTTTCTTCTGTTGAGTAAAGTGTTTACTCCAAAACACGAAACGATGTTTACTCCAAACACGAAGCGTGCAGCGGTGGCGTAGAGGTAGAACACCCGCCTCGCGTGCAAGAGGTCCGTGGTTCGAATCCCAGTGCCGGCAATTTTCCACCGCTATAAAAAAATATCCGCGTGTTGATAAAATTGCATAGAACAGGCCTGGAGTGCGGCCTGATCCCGGTAACCAGAACCGGTAACGCACTCCCTCACCAAAGCAGGATTGTCCACCCTGGTGCAGTACTTGGCCACAACCTCCTATATGAACACAACAATCAAACCCCGGCCCTCAGTCCCCAGCAGCTGCGAAGCAACTGACCACGGTGGCCGTCAGACCTGCGACGCAGCAGAGCGTGCTAAGAATCCCTGGCTCCGGACAGGCCGCCATTGGAATATGAACCTGGCAACGTTTAACGCTAGAACGTTATCTAGTGAGGCTAGTCTAGCAGTGCTATTGAAGGAATTAGAGGGCAGTAAATGGGATATAATAGGGCTCAGTGAAGTTAGGAGGCCAAAAGAAGCATATACAGTGCTAAAAAGCGGGCACGTCCTGTGCTACCGGGGCCTAGCGGAGGGACGAGAACTAGCAGTCGGACTCCTGGTGAATAAGAATGTAGCTGGTAACATACAGGAATTTTATAGCATTAACGAGAGGGTGGCAGGTCTTCTTGTGAAACCTAATACGAGGTACAAAATGAAGGTTGTACAGGTCTATGCCCCTACATCCACTCATGATGACCAGGAAGTCGAAAGCTTCTATGAAGACGTGGAATCGGCGATGGGTATAGTGAAAACAAAACACACTATACTAATATGCGACCTTAACACCTAGGTAGGCAAGAAGCAGGCTGGAGACAAGGCAGTGGGGGATTATGGCATATGAATAGCAGGGGAGAGTTATTAGTAGAGTTTGCGGAACAGAATAATATGCGGATAATGAATACCTTTTTCCGCAAGCGGGTTAGCCGAAAGTGGACGCGGAGGAGCCCGAACGGCGAGACTTCATACTCTGCGCTAACCCTGGCTTCATACAAGATGTGGACGTGCTCGGCAAGGTGCGCTGCAGTGACCACAGGATGGTAACTCGAATTAGCCTAGACCTGAGGAGGGAACGGAAGAAACTGGTACATAAGAAGCCGATCAATGAGTTAGCGGTAAGAGGGAAAATTGAGGAATTCCAGATCAAGCTACAGAACAGGTATTCGGCTTTAACTCAGGAAGAGGACCTTAGTGTTGAAGCAATGAACGACTATCTTGTGGGCATCATTAAGGAGTGTGCAATGGAAGTCGGTGGTAACTCCGTTAGGCAGGATACCTGTATCGCAGGAGACGAAAGATCTGATCAAGACACGCCAATGTATGAAAGCCACTAACCCTACAGCTAGAATAGAACTGGCAGAAATTTCGAAGTTAATCAACAAGCGTAAGAGAGCTGACATAAGGAAGTATAATATGGATAGAATTGAACATGCTCTCAGGAACGGAGGAAGCCTAAAAGCAGTGAAGAAGAAACTAGGAATTGGCAAGAATCTGATGTATGCGTTAAGAGACAAAGCCGGCAATATCATTACTAATATGGATATGGAATAATATGGAATATGGAGGAGTTCTATAGAGATGTATACAGTACCACGACGATAATGGAAGACAAAATAGTCTAGAGAAATTCGAAATCCCGGTGGTAACGCCGGAAGATGTAAAGAAAGCCTTGGGAGATATGCAAAGGAGGAAGGCAGCTGGGGAGGATCAGGTAAAAGCAGATTTGTTGAAGGATGGTAGGCAGATTGTTCTAGAGAAACTGGCTGTGATGTGTGGTCTGATGTGTGGTCATGATCTGAGAATGCCTGCCAAACGCACTCCAGCCCATTCTTATTCTTCTGATTATTTCAGTATCATTATCCGGATCCGCGGTCACTACCTGCCCTAAGTAGATGTATTCCCTTACCCCTACTAGTGCCTCGCGACATATCGTGAACTGCTGTTCTCTTCAGAGACTGTTAAACATTACTTTAGACTTCTGCAGAATAATTTTTAGACCCACCCTTCTGCTTTGCCTCTCCAGGTCAGTGAGCATGCATTGCAATTGGTCCCCTGAGTTACTAAGCAAGGCAGTATCATCAGCGAATCGCATGTTACTAAGGTATTCTCCATTAACGCTTATCCCGAATTCTTCCCAATTCAGGTCTCTGAATACCTCCAGTAAACACGCTGTGAATAGCATTGGAAAGATCGTATCTCCCTGCCTGACGCCTTCTTTATTGAGATTTTGTTGCTTTCTTTATGGAGGACTACGGTGGCTGTGGAGCCGCTATACACATGTTTCAGTATTTTTACATCAGGCTCGTCTACACCCTGATTCTTTAATGCCTCCATGAGTGCTGAGGTTTCTACTGAATCAAACGCTGTCGTAATCAATGAAAGCTATATATAAGGGTTGGTTATATTCCGCACATTTCTCTATCACCTGATTGAAAGTGTGAATACGGGCTATTGTTGAGTAGCCTTTACGGAATCCTGCCTGGTCCTTTGGTTCACAGAAGACTAAGGTGTTCGCGATTCTATTTGCGAATACCTTAGTAAATAATTTTTAGGCAACGGACAGTAAGCTGATCGGTCTATAATTTTTCAAGTCTTTGGAGTCCCCTTTCTTATGGATTAGGATTATATTAGCTTTCTTACAAAATTCCGGTACGCTCGAAGTCATGAGGCATTGCGTATACAGGGTGGCCAGTTTCTCTAGAACAATCTGCCCACCATCCTTCAACAAATCTGGTGTTACCTAATCCTCCCCAGCTGCCGTCCTCCTTTGCATAGCTCCCAAGACTTTCTTTATTTCTTGCGGCGTTACTTATGGGATTTCAAATTTCTCTAGACTATTCTCTCTTCCATTATGGTCGTGGGTGCCACTAGTAGTGTATAAATCTCTATAGAACTCCTCAGCTAGTTGAACTATCTCATCCATATTAGTAATGATATTGCCGGCTTTGTCTCTTAACGCATACATCTGATTCTTCCCTATTCCTAGCTTCTTTTTCACTGCTTTTATGCTTCCTCCATTCCTGAGAGCATGTTCAATTCTATCCATATTATACTTCCTCATGTCAGCTGTCTTACGCTTGTAGATTAACTTGGCAATTTCTGCCAGTTCTATGCTAGCTGTAGGGTTAGAGGCTTTCATACATTGGTGTTTCTTGATCAGGTCCTTCGTCTCCTGTGATAGCTCACTGGTATCCTGTCTAATGGAGTTACCACCGACTTCTATTACACATTCCTTAATGATGTCCATAAGATTGTCGGTCATTGCCTCAACACTAAGGTCCTCTTGCTGAGTCAAAGCCGTATACCTGATCTGTAGCTTGATCCGGAATTTCTCTATTTTCCTTCTTACCGCTAACTCATTGATCGTCTTCTTGTTTAGCAGTTCCTCCAGTTCCCTCCTGAAGTCTAGGCTAATTCAAGTTCTTACCATTCTATGCTCACTGCAACGCACCTTGCCGAGCATGCACACATCATTTATGATGCCAGGGTTAGCGCAGAGTATGAAGTCTGAGCCCCCTTGAGCTATCATAAATTGTTTATTACAACGAAGCTGTATACCTCTACCGTACAAGGCAATCTTCGTGTCGTTCGGGTGGTAAGCAAAAAAAAACTCCCCAAAAATTGGCCGAACCCGAAGATAGTGCAATACCGGTCCGACACACGCTGAAGAAGAAGCAACCGTTAAGCACCCCCCATACGCTGCCCGATGCCGCTGACAGTGCAATGCCGGGCCAACCCGCGCTGGAGGTGAAGCAGGCGTTAAGCACTCCCCCTACCTGAGTAAATACCGAAGATAGTGCAATGCCGGGCCGACCCATGGCGGAAGTGAAGAAGGCGTTAAGCTCTCCCTATACGTGGGCCGATCCCGAAGATAGTGCAATGCCGAGCCGACCCTCTTGGAAGTGAAGCAGGCGTTAAGCACTACCCCTACCTAGGTAGATACCGAAGATAGCGTGATGCCGGGTCGACCCGCAGCGGAGCTGCAGCTCGCCGCACAGCTTTGCCGGAAGGGCACTGAGATTTTTTTTCCTCATTCGTTATTATGCTCACTTGACGCGCCAGATTCTTCGCAGCGTTATAGGGAACGCGTATAGGGAAACAAATCTCTGAAAACTTCAGTTAATTGTGGAGTTTTACGAGGCAAATCGCAATTTAATTATAAGTATAGGTGGGGGGGGGGGGCGGTCGACTGCGGAACCATTCTGACCATCCGGGAATCTTTAACGTGAGGAAATAAATAGGACACGTGCGTTTTTCGCATTTCACCCCCATCTAAGTGTGGCCGCCGTAACCGGAGATTGAGCGAGTTGCCTCGTGCTCACCAGCGGAAAGCTACTGCTGCTACGTGACCGTGGGGGGTCTAGGGACAACTTAGGGAAGAAAGATCTTGTGCGACGTCAGAGTATCTATGGTTCTTCGTGGGGGCCACCTGGCATAATACCGGCGACGACCTCGGCAGTGACCATTACATTGTGGAAACGTCAATAGCAATCGCCTTGGAACCACTTCGAAAATAGAGATATACGGATTGGGATGCGTTTAGACAGGCAAGTAAGGAACGTAGCGACAAGCCCGCTACACTAGGACAATGGATGCAAGAACTCAAGGAGGACGCCCGCAACGCGACCAAAGAAATAGAAACAGATGTCCAAACAATCGGGATGGACGCTAAGCTCGCTCACATGCTGGAGGCGAAAAGATCCATATTGTGGAGATGGCGTACCCAGAGACTCAACAGAAGACTTAGGAAAAAGATCGCACTACTGAACAAGAACATTGAACACCACTGTGTGGTACTCTCCAACCAACAATGGGATGAAGTATGCGCAAGGGCCGATGGCAGCATGACATCGGGAAAAACCTGGAACCTGCTCAAACACCTTCTTCACAAAGGTCAAACCAGGAGCTCCCAGACCAAGGCGGCTGACAAGATAGCGAAACGCGAATTGACAAACTCCAACGAGCAGGAATTTATGGCAAGATATTCCGAGAGATACATGCCACTCTCGAGCAGCCATGAAAACGACGCCGAGGCACCCGGTTCCCCGTACATGGGCGCGGACAACCACGACCTCGACGAACCGTTCACCCTGGAAGAAATCAGGACCTTCCTTCAAAACCTGAGTGGCACATCGGCCCCAGGTGCGGACGGTATTAGTAACAAGGCCCTTCGTAACTTGGACGAAGACTTAGTCCGGTTCCTAGCGGAACGAATCAATCAGGTCTGTGCTTCCGGTAGGGTCCCGCCGGAACGGAAGAACGCCACCACGGTTCTTATCCCAAAGCCCAACAAGCCCTCGGGCGTCGAGAACCTCAGACTCATATCACTCACGTCGTGCGTGGGTAAGGCTGCGGAACACGCTGTTCTGAACAAAGTCTCCAGATTCCTTGAAAACAAGGGACTTTTACTACACACCCTCAACGGATTTAGACTCGGTCTATCAACTCAAGACACCATGATTTTAATCAAGCACCATATCATTGATTACCCCATTAGAAATGCCAAGGCCACTCTCGGGTTGGATCTCGAGAAAGCGTTCGATAACCTCTCTCACCAATGCATTGTGGACACCATTTCCCACCTCAACATCGGAGATAGATTCCACGCGTACATCAAGTCATTCTTGAACAACAGGGCAGCTACGCTCCGATTTGCCGACCTCTCCACGGAGACACTCTCGCTGGCGAGCAGGGGCACCCCCCAAGGCTCCGTCATCTCCCCTAGGCTCGGTCATCTCCCCTATGCTTTTCAACCTCACCATGGCGGGACTTGCTGAGAAACTCGGACAGATCCACGGGCTCGAGCACACCATATACGCAGATGACATCACCATGTGGCTCTCCAAAGGAACCCCGGGCATGGTGCAGGACATGCAAGAAGCAGTGAATACCGTAGAAGAATTTCTAATTCCCACAGGACTCAGATGCTCGCCTTCCAAGTCGGAGCTGCTCGTACGCAGACCCACATGGAAAGGCCGCCGGCCATACTTGTCAGACTTCGATTAAAATCAAGAAATTACCGTACGAACCTATTCGGGACACGCCTTACCGTGCGTCGACAAAATCAAAGTCCCGGGTATGATCGTAGAGACTAAAGACGTCAATGCCTCTACGGTTCAGAAGCTCATGACTAAGACCAACAATGCTATCGGGCTCATATCAGAAGAATTGCAGGTAGACACAGGAGCCTCAAGGAACATAATCTCATCCAACTCATACACGCGTTCGTCACCTGTCACTTCGCATACGTTGCGGCAATGCTCAATTGGTCACGATCCGAAAGAGAGACTTAATGCCCAAATCAGAAAGGTCACCAAGCAAGCCCTCGGCATTCCGACGAGCACCAGCAACGAGAAGCTGGGGCGCCTGAGCATGCACAACACCCTGGAAGAAATTGCCGAAGGCCAGCAGCGCGCCCAGCTTGCTAGGCTTTTGACGACGCGTCCGGGGCGCACGCTTCTAGGGAAGCTAGGCTTTGCTGAAGGAAACATAGAAAAAGACTTTGCGGACCTCCCACGGGACATCCGTGCCAAGATCACGGTACGACCTATACCCAGAAACGTACACCCCGAAAACAAGGGCAGACGACAAGCGAGGGGACTATTCCTCCTTAACCAAGCCTTGGCGAACTGCGAAGGCTCAGCTTTTGTGGACGCGGCTGCATACGCGGGAAACACAGCTTTCGCAGTGGCGGTTGTGGACGGGCGCGGGTTCACAAGACATGCAGCCACGGTAATTGCAAGCAAGCCGTTTCGATCGCTGTTGCACTCGCCAACGACAATCTTTCCCATATCTACAGTGACTCCATAGCCACTATCAGAGCTTTCCAAAAGGGCACGGTCTGCGCACAGGCTCTCAGAATGTTTACAAAGAAATAGATTAAGAAACGCGTCATATACTGGTTCCGCGGCACACTTAGGACCAAAGATCGGTGACGTCCCCAACCTTAACGAGGTGGCGCACGAGGCTCCACGAGAGCCCAAAGCTCTCGTGGCCTGCAGGACCTCGAATAAAGTTTATTTCCTTCCTTCCTTCTCCGGATCCAACCGGCCTACGGGGAGACGCATGTTTCTGTGCTGCCATATTGGCTAGGAACAAAAGGAGCCAACGTTCACCAGTGCCTACGCAAAGACAAACTTCAACGACTTCCCATTTCTCTCTCGCAACCACAGCTTTAACCACATACGGAGAAACAGCCGCTAAATCTACTTTGGTGCACTCGTGTTTCTTTGGAGCAATTGCAGTAAGAGGTTAAGCTGCCCCAAATTACACCACATACTTTTGACCCCCGCCTGTATAACAAGTACTTAATATGAGTGCTGGAGAGCGTTAAATGCATGCTGCCTTGGTTACAAGAACAGTTATTAAAAGCGACGTTTTAGAGTATGCGATGTATTTACGGGAAAACAGATTTTTATTTTAAATGTTAAGAACCAGCTTTACTGGAAATTTGGTTTGATTCTACTAGGTTGCACAGGTCTGCTGTAAGCCTTTTATTCGCTTCATGCTTACCACGGGTAGAAATACGACATGCACATTGTCTTGAAATGATAGATATTGCTGCATCAGCCGAGTATTCGCACCAGAACCACGATTGAGTCGGCTAGATGCTCGCTCGGTTTGGGAATGGGATGGGCTGGGCGCATGTATACGTACCAGCACAGGTGAGGTTGTGTATCCCAGGTTGGCCCTGCAGGGCGGGAAAGTTGAGTTTACAGAGAAAATGGGCTTTAGATACACTCCGATTAACCGGAATGAGGGGAATCCTTATTCCACGGTGAGATTAACCAGAGTGGGTCTCTGCAGGGCAAGGACTTGAATGGAGGAATTTGACTTTATTCTCGCTCGGTTTGGGAATGGGATGGGCTGGGCGCATGTATACGTACCAGCACAGGTGAGGTTGTGTATCCCAGGTTGGCCCTGCAGGGCGGGAAAGTTGAGTTTACAGAGAAAATGGGTTTTAGATACACTCCGATTAAACGGAATGAGGGGAATCCTTATTCCACGGTGAGATTAACCAGAGTGGGTCTCTGCAGGGCAAGGGCTTGAATGGAGGAATTTGACTTTATTCTCGCTCGGTTTGGGAATGGGATGGGCTGGGCGCATGTATACGTACCAGCACAGGTGAGGTTGTGTATCCCAGGTTGGCCCTGCAGGGCGGGAAAGTTGAGTTTACAGAGAAAATGGGTTTTAGATACACTCCGATTAACCGGAATGAGGGGAATCCTTATTCCACGGTGAGATTAACCAGAGTGGGTCTCTGCAGGGCAAGGGCTTGAATGGAGGAATTTGACTTTATTCTCGCTCGGTTTGGGAATGGGATGGGCTGGGTGCATGTATACGTACCAGCACAGGTGAGGTCGTGTATCCCAGGTTGGCCCTGCAGGGCGGGAAAGTTGAGTTTACAGAGAAAATGGGTTTTAGATACACTCCGATTAACCGGAATGAGGGGAATCCTTATTCCACGGTGAGATTAACCGGAGTGGGTCTCTGCAGGGCAAGGGCTTGAATGGAGGAATTTGACTTCATTAGTTGTGGTTACGTTCGCGTACAGTGCTCGCCTCACTAGAAACGAACGTTTTCTCGCGCGTATTGTTTTGTCTGGCGATATTTGCATTAACATCGTCAATCCTGATAGTGCATCATGTTTAGAGTACATGCATGGTTTATACAGATTTGACTCCGTCGAATTTGTGCAGTATTTCGTGCAATAGACTTGACATCGGTGATGAAGGATGATTGCGCAGAAAAAGCTTTTGTGTCCTTCTCGGAGTCAATTTCTACGTTTTTAGAAAACTGCACCACTTACACTACTATGACGAAGTGGTTTCGTTGACCCTGAAATCCATGGATTACTAACTCGCTGTTAAAGTCCATTAATAAAAAGAATAAACTTCATAAGAAACTAAAGTGGCAGCCTTTTAATTTTACATTAAAATCCCGCTTTCAGAAATATTCTGCAACTTTAACTCATTTATTAAGGTGCGCTAAGCGCAATTATTACCAGGATCTTATTGTAAAAAACACAAGCAACACGACGCACTGCTGGAAAATTATTAGAGAGTTTCTGAACCAAAAAGATTGCTCAGAGACCACAACAAAAATAAAGCAAGGTTACGAAATGTATACTGATCCTCCTAGAACCCACCTAATGCATTCAGTGAGCATTCTTGCGCATCTACGGATACGCAGCAGCCCGGCGTGTCCTATTACCTGATATACCTCGGTGTAGTCATTCTTTTTGTCCGCATTCGACGACTACAGAAGAAGGTCACCAGGCCATCACATCATTGAAGACTTCAAGCGCTGGCTTAGATCACATTAATCCTTGTAAAATTAAACTAATTTCGCATGAAACATCGTCAGTTTTGGCACTAATCGTTTACACGCTGGTCGCTGCCGGGGTGTTTCCGAGCTATCTTAAAGCTGGTGGAATACTTCCTGTTTTCAAGAAAGGTGATCAGACTTCAGTAGGGAATTACAGGTCAATTTGTATCCATCCTTCTTTGGTAAAGTGATAGAAAAGCTTTTCCACACTTCAATATTGCGCGACTCAAAGAAATTTAACGTTTTGTCTCCTCAGCAATTCGCATTTCGCCAAGGATATTCAAACGAACTGGCACTTATTATTTTAACAGAAGAAATCAAGTAAGCTATTGACAGAGGTCTAATGGTGGCTTCTGTATTCATTGATCTGACGAAGGAATTGGACACGGTAAATCATCGCATACTACTTAAAATCGAATCATTTGGTATATCTGGTCATCCACTAAACTTTATTGGAGACTACTTGAGTAACCGGTCTCAAATGGTGCCGGTTAACGGCCATCTCTCATCATCCAAGCTAATTAACGTAGGAGTCCCACAGCGATAAATTTTAGGCCCACTTTTACTTTTGATGCTTATTAATGACCTACCCACTATCCTTGCTCCAACCAAGTGCATACTTTAGGCTGATGACACGACCATCTGTATATCCAGTAAATCGATTGCCACACTCCTGTCTAACCTTAACACTCACCTAAACGATATTACTTTATGGTGCCAAAATAATCGTCTGCACATTAATCCCACTACAACCACATTTATGATGTTCCATTGCCAACGAAATTCAATTGACGTGCCACCTTCTGTTCACATTGGTGATCACAACATACAGGTTTCAAACGAAGCGCTATTCCTCGGTGTGATCTTAGATACTGAACTAAAATTTCATGGACACGCCCGATCACTTGTCAAAAAGATTGCAATTGCCATCCACATTATTGTCAAGACAAGAACTTATTTTCCACCTGACATCCTCCGATCTTTGTATTTTGCTTATATTCATAGCCACCTTTCGTATTGACACGTGTACTTATCGTTATCGGGCGACCACGTTTCGCCGCTTAACAACTGTAATCGCACAGCGACGGACGCGCCTGCATGTATCCGACGTTTCTGGAAAGTTATCGATGCTTCTACCCGGCTGTCTGTTGTCGCGGTACCCTGTGTTATCTGATTTCATCGCGTAACGCGAATGGTGTAGAACTTTGTGGAAGGCACGGGGGTCCAAACGATTAGTCTGGAACATTCGACAATTCTGTATAAAAGCCAACGCGCTTGACCCGCTGATCAGATTTTCGACGATCGCCGACTGTGTTCGCCGCTTTCGTTGTGCTATAAGTGTAGCCTGTTTTGTGGGCACAGGTTCGCCCAATAAAATCTAGTTTTGCCTTTCACAGTATTGCCACTGTGTTCTTAACGTCACCACCACGTGACATCTGGTGGAGGTGCTAGTGCGTTCATGTACCGAACGCCCCCGCAAAGCCGCGATCCAAGCCCGAAGCCCGAGGACAAAACCAACATCGCCCAAGACCAGCGTGCTAGCCGCAGACTTCAAGGACTGCCCCCAGAGCACGGACTTCTACCTGAGTCGACAAAGAAGATCGTGGTCAAAACAACCCCAATGGCTGCCCCAACGTCCCCCGTTATCCTACAACAACCTCGGGACCCACCAACCTTCCATGGAGCAGCGACTGAAGACCCGAAATCATGGCTGGAGACCTACGAACGCATCGCGACGTTCAACAACTGGGACTCCGACGACAAGCTGCGGCATGTCTACTTCGCCTTAGAAGACGCCGCCAGAACTTGGTTTGAGAACAGGGAATCGACCTTGACAACGTGGGACCTGTTCCGTAGCGGCTTCCTGCGCACCTTTACAAGCGTCGTGCGCAAGGAAAGGGCTGAAGCTATGCTGGACGCCCGAGTGCAGCTACCAAACGAGAACGTTGCCATCTTTACGGAGGAAATGAGCCGCCTATTCCGCCACGCCGACCCGGAAATGTCCGAGGAAAAGAAAGTCCGGCTACTGATGCGTGGTGTAAAGGAGGAACTTTTCGCCGGTATGGTACGAAGCCCACCGAAGACCGTCGACGAGTTTCTTCGCGAGGCCACTAGCATCGAGAAGACACTCGAGATGCGAAACCGGCAATTCGACCGCCGCACCAACTCTACAAACTATGCCGGCGTTCAATCGCTGGCCTCCGACGACGACCTGCGCGAGGCTATCAGGGCAGTCGTACGAGAGGAGCTCCAGAAGATCTTCCCGTCGTCGCAGCCTCAAGTGGCCTCGATCGCTGACATCGTCAAAGATGAGGTTCAGCGGTCGCTTGGGGTTCCGGAGGTGCAACCTCAATTACCGCATCCCCAGCCAGAAGCGATGACCTACACCGCCGTCGCACGCCGTCAAGATCCTCCTCCGCGACCGCGACAGGGCCCTGTAACGCCGCAATTCCGTCGACCACCCCCGCCGCCAGCACGCCCACCCGTCGCCCAGCGCAGCTACCCGAGGAAGACAGACGTATGGCGCGCTCCTGACCACCGCCCGTTGTGCTACCACTGCGGAGAAGCGGGTCACGTCTACCGACGATGTCCATACCGGGAGATGGGACTGCGAGGTTTCGCCGTCAACGCTCCGCGCCCGCAGCAAGGTGAACGCCCTCGCGATATCGCTGACTACCTCGCGGCTACTCAGTGGAGCTCTCGACGACCGTCGCGTTCGCCATCACCAGGCCGCTACCTGTCGCCGCAACGCCGACCATTCACTGGCCCAGCCTGGGGCCGGTCAGCGAGCCCATATCCGGAAAACTAAAAGCAGCAACCGATGGAGGTGCGGTTGCTGTCCGTCGAACTGACGAAGACCCTCCGCCGCCGACGAAGACACCGAAGAAACTACCTCGACAACATAACGACACGGCGCCGTCCCGACGAAGTCTGGAAAGAAAGAATGCGACGACGAAAGACGACCTGACGACGTCACATACCAGCCACAGGTCAACGCGACGCAGCCGTGATCCGACGCCAAGACCTAACTGCAACGCCAGACAAAGAACCACCGACCTCGAGGTGCTTCTGGACGGCCACGCAGTTACCGCCTTAGTGGACACAGGGGCTGATTACTCCGTATTGAGTGGACACATCGCCGCCCAGTTGAAGAAAGTTAAGACCGCATGGGAAGACCCTCAAATTCGGACCGCTGGAGGACATCTCATCACGCCGACTGGAATCTGCACGGCAAGAATAACCATTCATGACCGGACTTATCCTGCCACCTTCGTTATCATCCAACAGTGCTCACGAGACGTCATTCTCGGTATGGACTTCCTGGACCAACACGGCGCAATCATCGACCTGAAGTCGAAGTCAATAACGCTGTCGGAAGATAAAGCGATGCCGCCGGAGAGCCCTCGTAGTCACCACGCTTTGAGTGTGCTCGAAGATCAAGTGAGCATCCCGCCGCGCTCCAGCATTATTATTTCCGTCGGCACTGAAACACCCGCTGACGTAGAAGGCGTCATCGAGGGCGACCAACATCTACTGCTCGACCGTGAAATTTGCGTCGCAAGAGGGATCGCTCGACTCCACGGAGGGCAAGTGGAAGTTATGCTAACCAACTTCAGCCAAGAGTTCAAGCACATCAACAAGGGCACGAAAATCGCATACATCGAGGAAATTGTGGAAACCAGCAATGCCTTTGTCCTCTCGGATTCAGCCGCATCTACCCCGATGAGCATTGTCCCCGAACCAGACTTCGACGTGAATCCAAGTCTTCCTATGAGTAAGCAGCAACAGATCAGAAGTCTTCTCCGACGATACAAAGACTGCTTTTCGACGTCATCGAGGATTCGACAAACATCAGTTGCAAAGTATCGCATAATAACCGAAGAGAGCGCTCGACCACTCCGCCAGAGCCCTTACCGAGTTTCGACGCGAGAACGTGAAGCTATTAGGCAACAAGTCGACGAAATGCTGCGCGACGACATCATCCAGCCGTCGAAAAGCCCGTGGGCCTCTCCTGTAGTCCTGGTAAAGAAAAATGACGGAACCCTACGCTTCTGCGTCAATTATCGTCGACTGAACAAGATCACGAAGAAGGATGTGTACCCCCTTCCACGGATAGACGACGCATTGGATCGGCTCTGCAACGCTAAATACTTCTCGTCGATGGACCTCAAGTCTGGCTACTGGCAAATAGAAGTCGACGAGAGAGATCGCGAAAAGACTGCCTTCATCACGCCAGACGGCCTCTGGCGTGATGAAGCGCAACCTCTGACGGCCTCTGACGTAGCGCAACCACCGCGCGCGCGCGCGCCGGGTCACGTCGAAGTGTATTAGCGCCTTTAGGGCCGAGAACTTAATTGCGATGCCGTGCTGCGGCGCCTTCGGTTGCCGCAACAGACACAGCGAGGGCAAAAAGCTTTTGGCTTTGCAATCCGGCGGGCGCAACGCAAAAAGAAAAGTGTAAATTTACAGGATCGGGCGGGCTGACTTCGAGGAAGTGGCAAAGACCGCACGGCTTTGTGAAGTGCCATGGCTCCTCACAACCTCTTCTTTTAAGCCTAGTTCACGCCTTTCGCTTCGAAAACGGGTACGTGTTAATGCTCTGCGTGGTTTTTAGCGCGTTGAAGTTGACTTTTTTTTAATGTGCTCACTTTCATTCATTTAGTTTCGTCTTGCGGTGAAAGTGCACGCATATACAGCTGGCCTGTGACATAAAAGCGACTTTATTCAGGGTGTGTTTTCAGCTCCACCAAAAGCTAGCACATTGTCGACGCTTTTGCAAGGCTCACTATGACTTATGGGCGCAGTCTTTTAGCTTTGAATGTACGCCCGCATGTATTGACTTGGTTTGTGGCGATTAACGTTTTTAACGTCCCGAAGCGACTAAAGCTATGATGGAGGTCGTAATGGATGGCTGCGGATAACTTTATGTAGGTCGCCAGGGGATGTTTAACGTGCACTTATGAAAGGCCAATTCCTCATTGGCCTTTCATAATTCTCGCGCGGGCGCGCTAGCACTGCTTTAGAAGTTGGCGCCTCGGAGCTATTGTATTTCTTCAATATATATTATTTACTAGTTCTAACAGCGTGTCCTTATTTCGTTTTATTGACGGCGCCTCCAAGGCACCAAGGCGGCAACGGGAACGCCAAAGCTAGAACCAGGACTGGATGGGGCTCGCCGAAGCCTGTGCATGCCAAGGGGGTATAAGATCGCGGACAGCCAATTTTGTATGCGAACACTCCCTGCGCCGCCTGCTTTATCGTAATGCCATGTGCTCTTCAGAAGCCTCCGTTAGCCGTTACATGTGCCCCCCTGGCGCAGTACTTGTAAAAAAAAAAACAATCTATCGTCACGATTACCAAAGCACCCCGCAATGAAAAAAGCGGTCTTGTTGCCAGGCATTGCTGACCGCAGACAGTCGGAATCTCTAGCTCATGCGCCGGCCGAACAAAAGTATCCTGTAGGTACGTAAATGAACCTACGAAACCACGTACACATACTTTCACGCTGTCAAAGCCTGAAACTTTGGTAATTACGCACGTGTTTGAGCACACCGCGTGCTTGCGTCGTGTTTCAACAACACGAACTCTCAACGTGCGCGCGTTTTACGCCTTAAATACGCCTTGAATAATGGTGGAGGAGGAGGAGGAGGAAAAAACATTATTCTTGTCCTGTACAAGGTGTTGCCACCTGCCTGGCTAGTCCCATGTTGGGACCGGGAGGTCAAGCCTCCTAGCCCTATCACGGGCGTACTGGACAGCCAGGACTTGAGGGATATGATCTGGAGATCTGATCATTCCTAAAAACCGATTCCGGGAAATGCCAGGGCCGAGCGACCCACACTCCCAGAGCGTATGTTCAAGCGTGCATATCTCCTTTTTGCATGCTTTGCATATAATATTCATGTCTGCAATGTCATACAATTCCTTTATTTGTGCAGGTGAATAATAAGACTCTGTTTGTAATTGCCTAAGTGTAACAGCTTGTGCTCTGTTTAGTCTATAGTGAGGGGGTGGAAACTCCCTCCTTCCCATGTAGTAATGTTTTGTAATTTCGTTGTATGTAATGAGCGTATCTCTCTGTAAGTTCTCCAATCCAGCAGAATCAAAACCATATGTAAAAGCGGCCCGGTCTGTAATGTCGCGGGCGACGCTGTTGGCCGATTCATTTGGATTGACAGGAATACCATCAAGTGAACCAAGGTGCGCCGGGAACCAATAAATGTAACGTGTAACATTTGTTTGCTTTTGTTAATTATTTTCGCAGCCTGTGGGGCAATTTTCCCCTATTGAAAGCTCTAATAGCTGTTTTCGAGTCGCTATAAATTTCTGTAAATCTATCGTCTGTTAGTGCCAATGCAATGGCCGTCGTCTCCTACGGCAGGCCCAGCACCGGCGGCGCCACCGTCGAGGCCGCGCCTAGCGGGGGAGGAGGGAAGTGGTTGGCGCTACATTGCGAGATTGAGGGGTTTTATCAAGTATTAGTGTCCCTGCATATGCTGCCGCAGGGAGCAGAGTTGCGCATAGGTCCGGTTTATAATCCAGCTCTGCAGTGGAGCCACTCCTCGCGCGCGCAGGAGGCAAATGCCGCCGGTGTTCCATTTGCTTTTTTGTCTGCTGGTTGCGAGCTACATGCGGCAACTGTACGCAAGCGCTAAGCAAGATGACACTTTTTAATGCAGGCTAAGCTAGAACGATTGCCGCAGCCGGAGAGGTACCCCCCGAAGTTTTTAGTTTGTGTGTATTGAATTGGGTTTATTGATAGGAAAGACAGAGAAGTCGACCTGAGCTAGTGCGCTCTAGTCTGCTACTCTGCACTGGGGAAGAGGGAAGGGGAGTGATAGTATTGGGAATGGATGATGATGATAAGAGAAGTGGTGAGTGCTTATGTACATGAGACAGTTGTCTTGCTAGAGCCGCTCGTCGAGCTTGGTGTCCTGCAGAAACTTCAACAATACTTTTGTTGCACGTATTGAAATTGCAGTGTCAGGCCATGGGCCGAGGATAGCTTCCTCCGACAGTGGTTGCCTGCCAACGCTGGCTAAGAAACTTTCTAACGTCCTTCGCTCCAGCATATATGCTGTACATATATACACGCACATATACAAACAACGCACGAATGTACATATAAAGAAAAGACCCCCCTCGATCCCTCGAAATAAAATCCTGACTACGCCCGTGGCTCGAACAGCTCAAAAGTTCGCGTTAAACGCGCATTACCTTGCAACAAAAAGCGGTGCAATGTTTTTCAGCAGGCATATGAAGTTTTCTCGCGGAGGCGGAAAGCAAGAAATGTTTTAAAGGGTGCTTAAAAAACTTCGAACATGTATGGTAGACAGTTATGTGAGCACATTTTGGCTGCCGGAACTATACGAATAAAGAAAGTTGCCAACAGAACTATCGTGCCTGCAATTGCGTCAGTAACCGTTGACCGTCATTCATCACTAAACGTCGTTCACAGCAGTTGCGCGTTTTCGATATATGCGGTGCAGACACGTAAATTTAAACGCATTTCAAATGTTCACATGCGAACACTTTATGCAAATCTTATTTTTACGATTCATACCGCAAACTTAACAGCTGCTTCGTCGCAGCAAATCTGCAAGTGGAAAAAGATTCAAGATGCACGAGCTTCTAGATCAAATTTATTTCGTACAAGGGAATGGATGAGCAATGGCTGGTGGCAGCAGGGGATGAGTGCTGGTTCTTGGAGCCTTGGGGGACAGAATGCAAAGCCACTGGAAAGGCAACAAGTTATTAAGAGTAAGAACAGCTTATTTTTATTGGACTAATCACATAATATGACAAACTGGCAAAGTAATTATTCACACATTGCAGATCTGTAATATGACAGCAAATATTTCTTTATCTCTTCATACTAAGGTTAAATTACTCTAACACAGCGCTTATTAAATGTACAAAAATAATTATGCATTCATCACGTCGACTAAGGCTAATAGAACAAGCAACATATTGCGGGTGGTAAATACTGAAGCTATCGCAGCTGTCTCATAAGCGGGAGCGCACGGTGTTTTCGTTTACTACAAAACAATGACCACCAGCACATCAATCGACTTTACATGAAAAATCAGAACGCCGACAAAGAATTAAAAGAAAAACGGAGCAGATAAAAGCCAGGGTGCAGCGGGCAAATTGTGCCCGCTAGTATTTACTCGGTTGTGAACACACTTTTCAGCAGCCGCATAGTGAGCACAATCGTACAACCAACAAACCGAATCGAGCGAGTTGGTAAGTTAACATTCTTGGCATATATGTGCAGCGCGACACAGACGTGTCGTTCATTTCTTTGTACCACGTCTGTGTCGCGCTGCACATATACACCAAAATTGCACAAGTGAGCAACCTCTCATGCCAGACGTATGCATTTCAGCGTGTACAAGAGTGTTACTCGAGATAAATGCCACTTTAGTGTAAACAAGCCGAACTCATCTCTGTAAACAAGGCGAACGGACCTCTCATATCCTGGTCCCTTTCGGAGCCGGCCGGTCTCGTCCGTCCGCACGGCACCGCGTAAAAAGCGTTGCCACCTTCCGTGCGATTTGCGCAGTTTGGCGCGCTGCAACCCGTCATACTGGAATACAAGTGTCAAAATGATCTGCTTCGTAGCACTTCACCGAAGTCATTAACTTAATATCCTCGAATACGGTACCTGCAACCCGGAGCGGATCGTTGCTGCGCACGCTCGACGGTCCGCTGATTGCAATTTCGATGGCACTGACAGAAACGAGTCGGCGCAGTTCCCGTAAAGTTGGCTTCGGAGCGCCCATTTGATCATTTGACGTCATTTTGAATCACGTGATCGCGCTCGACGAATAGTGGTGCGAGCGGCGCCAGAAAAGTTATGCGCAACTGTGCTATCTGCGGGAGCAGGAACGCTCCCTGCGATACAGGAACACTATCAAGTATTAGAGTCACTGGAAAAAATTTCAGAGTGCCGCATTCGTTTTCCCCGAGCCGCCGGCGCGTTCATTGGCCCAACCATACCACGTGACTTTGGGGTGCCATATACCATCCAAGCGCCGGCCGGGCCGGCTGAGTCAGAGCGCAGGCAGCGCAGGTTCCCCACGTTTTTTTTTTGTGTTCCGATTGTCACGCTCGCGTTTGACTGCAAGGAAATCATGCCTGGCTGCTGCGCCTTTGGATGCAGCAACCGAACCTAGTCTGGAAAGACTTTTTATTCGATTCCGACCGAGAAAAAGGTCCGACAGCGTCGTTCTGCGTGGTTACACAGAATCGGCCGGGAGAACTTCAAGCTTACAAAAAACACCCGCGTGTGCGAGGTATAAGTACACCTTGCATGTGCTGTTCAGCACTGTTTTAGAAGATATTTAAGCCAAGTGCACGCCGTGTTAGCGATGCTACGAAAATAGGAGTTCACTGCAGGGATCGTTCGCTTCTTGCACGCTTGACGCGGGTACACGTGTACGTGTTTGTTTGCTCAACACACGCGGTTATTCCGTGGTCGTGGCACGCGAAGGCACACTTGTCGCGCAAGAATTCCGCATCCTTACGTGCACCAGGTACTCGCAATATTTCTCCGCGCACGTGAGCGCGGTCTCGCCTCGAGTCACTCGACCCATATGGCACTTGTTTTTCGCAGACCGTGACATGGTCAGTGCATGTAGTGCGTCCACATAACGGCCGCTTTCTGTGCAGTTGTGTTGGCACTGGTAGAAAAATAGAAATGGGTTAAATGTTAACAATCCTTGAAGCTGCGCGTTTGTGGCCACATGCGCGTTTACATCTCAATTGAGCTATTTTAATTCTCTCACTACGTAAACTTCTAAATCTTTATAACGTATTCTTCGTCTCTTGGGTAGTTGGGTCTTTCAACTTATTATTAATGATATCTTCCATGTTTTTCTTGTTTCACATGTCTGAAACAGGCTTCATTCAAAAAAAGCCCTGGGAGCCTCTTTGGGCAGCCCAGCGTTAGGGTGACCAGCATCGCACTTCTAACCATACTACAAACATTTGCAGGACCACTTTTGTGCTGAAGACTTTGAGAAGCCTAGAGTGGATGGGCATTCCACTTATCCTTTGCTCATTTATACATACGCATATTGAGGTTGAAACAAACGGCCAGGTGATATTCACAACACATGCTTCATATTTTGAGCTTGTAAGCCGAGCACGTGCAATGAACTGAAGTCACCATACATATTATGTTTTTTGCTGAAATGCTACGGTGCATACCCAAACAATGTTGTGCTTGATGCATAACAAGAAATACAAAACAACAGAACACCTTTTAGCTTTAGTTTCACTTTGTCCCTATGCATGGTATATAAACCGCTCTAAAAGCACAATAATTGTATACATCGCCCATGTAACATAGAAAAAAAAAGTGCTGCGTCACCAGCGGGCGTTCCTGCCTTTTTTTGACACAGGCAGTAAATCTTGGCAGTCTAAAAAAACAGTCATAAATAAGTTATGAAGAATAGCCGCTCATGAACGCACTAGACAGCCGCGTTCATAAATCGCAATGTAGCAAACTCTCGCTCATTATCAGTGTACAGAAGTACATATACGTTGCTGTAATCACGCAAATAGCTCATATTGGCCTTCCACAAGATTTAGTGCGCAAAATGGTCATCGAAGTTGCTTTTTTACACCTGCTGTGCACAGATCGTCTTACGATCACGGGCAAACACCGGTGCGCACACGGCAGTCGCAGTGTGTCGTGCGTACACGGCGGACGAAGTCACCCGGCAGAGTCGAGAACGTGCGGTATCCGATTACAAACTAAATTAAATGTATCCGATTTAACTTGTGAAATTATACAATGAACGTATGTATATGAGACACTGTCAGGTGTTAGTTTCATCCTGCTTGGAAACACTCAATAGAAGCCGGCGGTGGTCCACGATGTTCATGCCCAAAAGCAAAACCTTGCCTCATTGCGACTCGAAGTGACGAAATGTTTCATTCGTAGCTCGCTCAGCGGAAGAAAAAAAAACGCGCGCATAAGCTCCCGATAGCAGCGCTAAGCTGCTGCCCACAATCGTAGCACAGTTCCAGCAGTAAACACGATCGGCGTGCAAAACAGCCACCGGCTGCATTATTTCGCACAAAATAACATTTTCTTTTCGCTCTTAGCAACCATTATCTCCGGGCACAAAGTACTTGTACTTCACTAAATAGTCAACCCGATGTTTCACCGAATATCAAGCTCTTCCAACACGGCGGCCTTCCCGCGACGCAGCCGGCTTGGAAGGTATATGGCGGTGGCCGCTCAGTGTTGCCAGTCAAATCCCGACCTTTGCGGTACTCTGAAAGTTTTTCCAGTGACTCTATCAAGTATGGGGCGCGAGCACCTTTCGCAGAGAGCCGAGGCACGGCCGCTCAATGGAACGCACTTGGTGCGGCCCGTCGCGTCGGCCGAGAGAGGCGTGACGCGCCTAAAGGTCCCTCTATAACAAGGTAGCGACATCTGCCGCGCGCGCCACCTAGGAAGTTCCTGTAGCAGACGGCGCCCAAGCTAAACCGCGGCGCCGCGGCATTCGTGAGGTGAAAAAATATCTGCACGCGCGCTGAAATAAAACGCTACTGGTGCCTGACTGTGGTGAAAAACGAAAGAACGGCCCGAACAGCTAAATCTAGTCCTTTAATTTCAAATGAGCGCTGAAAGAAAAACGCTCACGAGAGCGGAATGAGTGCTTGATCGCCTCGCGATTCCGCATGTTTACCCTTCGTTCGTTTACGCTATATGGACGATCACGACCTACTCCCCCACACGATGATTGGCTTCCGCAGTCACTTGTCGACACAGGACGTTATGCTTCAGATTTCAGAAGAGGCCCTCCACCCCCGAAATGCAAAATGCACGCGAGCAATACTAGCTTTGGACCTAACCAAAGCCTTTGACAATGTCAACCACTCCGCCATCCTAGAAGCGCTCTCGGCACTAGGAACCGGCCCACGCACCTTCAAATACATTTCAGCTTTCCTGAGACACCGCACAGCAGAAATCAGCTTCGGATCTCTCTCCTCCCCAACCTTCGCACTCGGCAGCAGAGGCACCCCGCAAGGGTCAGTCCTCTCGCCGCTGCTCTTCAACATAACACTCATTCCCATGGCCAAGGCGCTAAACGCAGTACCTAATCTCTCGCACTCCTTCTATGCCGACGACATTACACTGTGGACAACCACAGGAAATGCCGGAGCCAAAGAAGAAACATTGCAGTCCGGTGCCGACCTGGTGGCAGCGCATGCTGCAACTGTCGGCCTGGCATGCTCCCCTACCAAATCCGAGTTACTTATTCTTCGACCACCTAGATGTAGGACGGACCTAGGCCCCCCACCTCCAATAAAACTCACGTTGGACGGCACCCCCATCCCAGAAGTGGAAAAGGTCCGAATCCTAGGCATCCTACTCCAGAGCAACGGCAAGAACACCGCCACGATGACCAAACTCACAAACACCGTTCATCAGACAATGCGGCTCATACGACGAATTGCCAACCGACACAGGGGCATGAGAGAACATGACCTCCGTCGCCTAGTTCAAGCATTCGTCGTCAGCCGCATAGTATACTCTCTCCCATATCTCTTCCTCACGAGAGCAGAAGAAGAGAAAATCAACGCCCTGATTCGCCAGGCATACAAGACCGCCCTCAACCTCCCTCGACACACCTCCAACGAACGACTTTTACTCATGGGCATACATAACACACTAGCCGAGCTTACCGAAGCTCACCGGACGGCACAACTTGAACGTCTCTCCTCCACCCCTACAGGCCGCAGCATTATTAAGAACCTAGGTCTTAACCCAACCAACACTCTCCGACCTACATACCCCAGCCCGGGGCCACCCAAAAGCTTCTAACAGTGCATCCACTCTCAAAAAACATGCACCCAGTCCACCACCAAGCTCGACGCGAAGCAAGAGCCCAGGCACTACACAAACGGTACAACCAGCACACGGAGGCTGTCTACGTAGATGCCGCGGCATACACCACTCAGCCAGCCTTTGCCATTTGCGCACTCGGTAACAATCTTTCACCTCTAGCAGCTGTATCGGTCCTAACGCACACCTCACTAGAAGCCGAAGAAGCTGCAATTGCCCTTGCGATCTCCTCAACCACTGCCACACTCGTATTCAGTGACTCAAAAACCGCGATCAGAAACTTTGCAAAAGGACGGACGCATGCCGTCGCCCATAAAATTCTCAACTCCTCTCAGCCCCCCACTAGGCCCATTCAACTCATATGGGTCCCCGCGCACGCGGGCCATCCAGGCAACGAAGCCGCCCATGACACCGCTCGAGCGTACGTCAACCGAGCAGGGCAAGCCGCCGAGCCAGGAAGCGCCCGTGACCGAATGGTCACATACCACGAAATTTCACTCCACTACAGAGAGCAACGACTCCACTATCCTCCGCCTCACAAATCACTCACTAAATTAGAGCAGGTGACGTGGCGCCAGCTACAATCTCGCACTTTTCTCTCCCCCGCCCTTCTAGCACTAATGAACCCAGGGCTGTTCTCTCCAGAGTGTACCTTGTGTGGAGCCCCAAGAGCTGATTTCCATCACATACTGTACTTATGCTCTGAGTTCCAGCCGCCATCAGAATGGCAACTCACTGACCTCGAGCGATGGGAGGTCGCGGTGTCCAGCTCCGACCCAGCTGTCCAAAAGCAGCTGGTGGGCTGGGCTACGGAAGTCGCCGGACGTCACCGACTGCTGGCCACTTCACGAGACCAAGGGCCAACCCAGGAATAGCATAAGATACGGCTCAATATTTATTAAAGTTTATCACCACCACCTTTACGCTCAATCACCGCGCGAGCCTTGGTGATTGCTTGCGCTTAATCCTGTTTGCTCTGTGAATTCTTTTGCTCGTAAGTGTGCTGCGTACACATAGCGGTTACTTTGAACGAAGAATTCGGGTAAAAAAAGAAGGCTGACAGTGGCTTGGACCGAAAAGTTTCGACATAACGTCGCTGAAACGTGCGACCCTCACGGCAACTAAACAACATCATGTGTGTGTGGAAACGAGAGCGCCAACAGTCTTCTTGCCGCTGAGTGTGTTTGTCGTGTAGCGATTACACGACGACTGTCTTGTTTTGTGGTTCAGTGCTACGAGCCCGTGTAACTGTCGTGACATTCTAAAGCGGCGGTATGGATCATGCCAGCGAGTCTCCTCGATCGTGTTCGGGCTGCCGGCGCGATCTAAGCGGCACACCAACATCGAGCGTAGTGTGGGCGCGTGTGTGAATGCGGTTGACTGTTCTCGTGAACCGTGCGACGTCGCCACGTAAGGTTGAATCATGACGCGCATTGTTGTGTTTATGCCTTTTCGCCTCCGCGCACCCCGTAAGAATTAGGGCGCCCTTATACGAAACGCACGCGGATTGGCCTAGCTATTACTGCGCTGTGTTTTGCTGGCGATCCGTGTATCACTTTTGGCGTTTTTCTTATGCTTATTTGCAGTTGTGTGTTTTTCATCAGTAAAATGGCATCGCCGATTACTGAAACTTCTTCGAGTGTAAGGGAAACTTGGAAGGAACGAGCTCGCAGCTGTATGTAATGTACTTTGATAAATTGTATTATACCATTACACTTTATTATTTGATGGCCAGTAGCAATGGCTATGCAGTATTTGTTTTTAAAAGCAGAGTAATGCAGGCACTTAGGAATATATTTATTCACATATGCAATGCACAAAAAACGATTAGGACATGCACAGTTGGAAATGGCTTTTTGGACATATTGTAAAGCGGAGTTAACAACGCGCACAAACACAGGAAAATGTGAAAGTAGAATTCGCTGCTGAAATTTATTTTTTATCACACGTAACGCAATGCGGATATTTGTCAGCGAGTTAATGCGTTTCTGCCCCACTATTTACTTGCCTGCTAGGTCATACTGCACTTGCTAAGTCAACGGGCTCATAATGCACTAAAATAAATAATATCCACAAATTTCGGCCATCAACATCCATGCGCGTGAATGAAATACTATCGCAGCTGTGCACGCACACGTGTATACTTTCTCTCACACCTTCGTATCGCTCTACGTTACTTTCCTCGCATAGTCGTGCAGTTACCGACGGTTCTGTCTTTCCGTCCGATTCTATGCGACCACATTTATCTTCTGGTTAGGTTTTGTTTGCCGCGCGGAATGCAAAATAACTTCTTGCCGTCCTCCGTCTGATCTCGGCCCTCACCCGCACAGCAACAAGGCATTTCGGTCCTTTGCATCCTAGGTCATACTGAGCTATTCAGCGGGCTCATAACGAACTAAAATAAATAATATCCACAAATTTCGGCCATCAACATCCATGCGCGTGAATGAAATACTATCGCAGCTGTGCACGCACACGTGTATACTTTCTCTCACACCTTCGTATCGCTCTACGTTACTTTCCTCGCATAGTCGTGCAGTTACCGACGGTTCTGTCTTTCCGTCCGATTCTATGCGACCACATTTATCTTCTGGTTAGGTTTTGTTTGCCGCGCGGAATGCAAAATAACTTCTTGCCGTCCTCCGTCTGATCTCGGCCCTCACCCGCACAGCAACAAGGCATTTCGGTCCTTTGCATCCTAGGTCATACTGAGCTATTCAGCGGGCTCATAACGAACTAAAATAAATAATATCCACAAATTTCGGCCATCAACATCCATGCGCGTGAATGAAATACTATCGCAGCTGTGCACGCACACGTGTATACTTTCTCTCACACCTTCGTATCGCTCTACGTTACTTTCCTCGCATAGTCGTGCAGTTACCGACGGTTCTGTCTTTCCGTCCGATTCTATGCGACCACATTTATCTTCTGGTTAGGTTTTGTTTGCCGCGCGGAATGCAAAATAACTTCTTGCCGTCCTCCGTCTGATCTCGGCCCTCACCCGCACAGCAACAAGGCATTTCGGTCCTTTGCATCCTAGGTCATACTGAGCTATTCAGCGGGCTCATAACGAACTAAAATAAATAATATCCACAAATTTCGGCCATCAACATCCATGCGCGTGAATGAAATACTGTCACAGCTAGACGCTTGCACGTGTATACTTTCTGTCGCACCTTTGTATCGTTCTGTGTTTCTTGCGTCGCATAACCGTGCAGTTACCGGCAGTTCAAAGTCCTTCCGTCCAATTCTGTACAAGCATACTTTTCTTCTGGTTAGGTTCTGGTTGCCGCGCAGGATGCAAAATAACTTCTTGCCATCGTTCGTCCGGTTTCGGCACCCAACCGCAAAGCAACAAGGCCATTCGGCCTTCCCGGAACGAAATTATCGCAGCAATGTGCATAGCACAGCAGGCGAAACGCGCGCACTTCGCCCGGCACGTAGGAACTTTCACGGCGGAGCAAGGTCACATGTCACCGATCAGCCTATCGCTGGCGTCGTCGGCTGGATCAAAGCCTGTCTGTACTTTGGAATTATTGAGGGATTTTAGTTCCCATCGCCGCCGCCGCAGCGCCACTCTCCGGGACAGTTGCGTGGGGAGAGCTGTGCTCTCCGCCCGCCGCGGCCGCGCGGTCAGCGCTTGATTTGTTCCGATAAAGAGCTGTGTAGCGGTGTTTCACAAAATATGAATGGTAATGTCAACTGGCGATTTGCTACTGACAGCAGTACCTCAGCATCGCTGCAGTTGTCAGCGACAGTTTGTGTCGGAAGTCACCTATGTTAGGTGCGCTTCTTCGAGCGTTCGACTCACACGAAGCCGGTTATCCGCTATATTAACATGTTGCATATAATTAGTTGGCTAGCATAAAAATGCTCTTTTTAAGAAGTCCGAACTCTGATCAGTCTGGTCCACAATTAGAGCCGATGATTAACGCTGTTTTACGTTTCTGGACATGCAGAAATGTACTGCGTCATAGTTCAGCCGGTTCACGGGTATAGCCAGGAGTCAGTAGGTTGAGTCCAGTTTTTCTTTTCATTTCAAAGTTCATGTACACAGAATCTGAAAGCGTTACAAGCGCAGAACTTTCCTCGAGAGAGGTTTATGTGTAAGCAAAATTTTTTCCACTGTCGAATGCAGGCTGCTAGCCCAGTTCGTCAACAATGGTCTAGACCATTGTTGACGAACTGGGCTAGCAGCCTGCATTCTCATAAGCAAGCTCATAAGCTTATGAGCTTGCTCAAAGGTACTCTGCAGAGGTCCTCAGCGTGGTTGCGATCCTCTTTTTCACAAGTCAGCTCCGGACATTGTGTGAAATGAGGAAGTAGTGCTGACATCAAAGTGTTGCATAGCCTGCTGGTTCGTCTCACGTCTGAGCACTTCATGACCTTGGTGACGAAGGTGCATACAAGCTTACACAGGCCAACTGCTTCTATTGTTGGGTACCTTAGCCATCCATCATCAACGTTGCGGATCAATCTATAAATTGCTTCAGCCGGCTTCGCTTCTTGAAAAAGGATAGTTTGCAGGAATTACAAGCCACCTGAGGGCGAGCATAACAATTTAGCTTGAAAAACGGTACTAAAAGAACATAATCTATTATATTCGTAATGAAATCAACCACAGACATATTTCAATATATATATATATATATATATATATATATATATGTGTGTGTGTGTGTGTGTGTGTGTGTGTGTGTGTGTGTGTGTGTGTGTGTGTGTGTGTGTGTGTGTGTGTGTGTGTGTGTGTGTGTGTGTGTGTGTGTGAATTAGTCGCTTAAACAAAGGACAAAAGAATGCACGCCTAATCCAATTTTTTAAACTTGTAAAACAACTGTACCTTTTCCTCACATCCACGTGCAACGTAGCCGGCCAGGTATGCAATTGGTGCTAACTCTATGTCAGCTACTAGCTCACTCCACATAGTGATGAATTCAAGCTCACTCGAGAGCTCACTGGCTGCAGATGAGATGGCAGCTGGCAGGATAAGTTTCACCATCCTGAATGGGAAGTTTAACGGCTGTTTTCGCCAAACATGGCGAAACCATGTTCTTCAACCGGCATGCCCGCCGTTGAGGATCGCACGGAAATTCATGATATCGGATCGTCTGATCTTTCCTTGCTTTGGTGCTGCACAGCGGCACACAGCAGTTGCGCCGCATTGCACCGTCTGTGCTAACGTCTGTTCACACCGTACACGATCACACACGTGCGCAGATCCAGTAGGCCAGTCGTATATCATAAAGAAACCCGCTGCGACGCGTGAGACCCACGGCTCTGCGGCGGTCGGGCGCTCTTCCTCCTGCAAAGCGTCCCGGAGCAGTGGCGCCCCGACGGCGGAAACTGTGAACTCTCGCATCACGCCCTCGCCCAGTAAAACCGGCGCGACGCGACGGGCCGCACCAAGTGCGTTTCCATTGAGCGGCCGTGGCCGAGGCGTAAATCGAGGAGGAAAGGAGAGGGCGACGGACGGTCTCCGCGGCACCATTTCTGTGGCACCATTGCGCGGGCATGAAGAAACATAGGAGGCTGTGGCCATGCTCATGCGAAGGGGCCGGCACCAACGATCGTCCGAGCTCTTTGGACGCACGACGCGCGCGACAGTGTCCCTGAAAGACAGTGTTGTAATTGTAGGCCGACAACGACACGACCGGCGACCGTGGGTTGTGGCAGCGCGACGTGAATTCGAAGCGACTTCGAACGACGCCGACTAATCCAACCTGCCCACTGGGTTCGGCCGGGCTCAGTGCGATCGTCTGCTAAAACAGCCAACCGAATTACGATTGCCGCAACGTCTGTGCTTGTTGTATGTGTATTTTGCTGTCCTCAAAACGAATGGAAACATGTTTACGAGCTCCGAAATCTGCACGTTACGCGTAGGCCTAGCGCGTCCATCGAGTTCGTAACTGGCGAGTGAACGAGCCCAGCTGAGAAACTCTATCGAAGGAAATGAATTTTTAGTTCCGTTTGGTGCTGCAGTCATATAAAATATGGCGCTCCTGACTTCGTGTGATGTGTGACGTGGTGAATGAACCGTGCGGGACTTCGGGTGGTCAACCGCGGCGTGTTTCGTGTGGTGTCGGGTGACTCAAGTTTAACGGGCAAACTCTGCGCTGCTTCTAGTGGCAAAGATAATTTTCGAAAGCGAAAGACGCTAGTAACCGAACTATGGGAAGTACTTACATAATCAGCCATGCCGCCCGTTCAGCTGAAAGTGCGCTCTTCTATTCGGCATGTGAATCCAGTTCAGTACATGTTCACTGTACTCCTTCACTCACTTCTTTCACGTGCATCCGTCTTTTGGACTAGTTGGGGATAAATCGCGCGTGCAGCACTCATGAACACTGACTCATTGAAGCGTACGTGACAGTGCAGTCATGTTTGAGTCGGTGTGTCCTTATGCTTGAGCACTGCAAAAAGAAATTATCTGTTTGCAGCCTGTGCACCGTGTGCAGTGCGTAGCAGGACCTGCATCATGCAAGACCTATGCATGTAGCAGCGTATACAAGGATTGCTTCGATGCCTGCTTCAGAAGCAGCAAGTACTGAGTCAGTGAAATTGTACTTAATTTTTTATCTCACTTTTTGTTTAAGGAAAGTGTAGATGGTGTGAGAGCATTGTGGGGAAGGTAAAAAGATGTCATCAGTGCTTTGAGCAGTCGGTATGCTTAAACTGCTCGAATCCCTTCAGCTTCTGCTAAAATGTTTCTTGCTGCGATACTATAAGTTGTAATCAGGACAGAGATCTACTCAAAACCAAGTTACTAATACATTTGCGCAGAATGTGATTGATTAACAAGGTAATACTTCCACAACATTATGCCGATGCACAGCCTATGTGCTTGAAAAAAAAATTATGGGGTTTAACGTGCCAAAACCACTTTCTGATTATGAGGCATGCCGTAGTGGAGGACTCCGGAAATTTCGACTACCTGGGGTTTTTTAACGTGCACCTAAATCTAAGTACACGGGTGTTCTGGCATTTCGCCCCCAACGAAATGCGGCCGCCGCGGCCGGGATTCGATCCCGCGACCTCGTGCTCAGCAGCCCAACACCATGACCATTGAGCAACCATGGCGGGTATATATGTGCTTGAAATAAATATATTCCATAAAGGTGAACGACTGAGCCTACAATAACAAACTTTGTAGTAGCACTGCAAGAAGTGCTGCCACGCATATCAGCCACAACAAAACTGCTGCGTGTCCAACCTACTTCCTCGGAGGCACCTCTATAAGGACTGTTCGGGCCCTTCTCATTCTGGGTGTAATATGCAGCTCTTCTCTCAACTTTTCCGTATATGTCAGCAGCACTGTATCTAAGCACCGGCCCATTCTTGGATTTGTGTCCCGTGTATCCCTTCCCTGATGGCCTGAGGTTTTCCGAGCACTCTACACTTCTGTCATTCTGTCACGATTTGACTACTGCTCATCAGTACAGTCCCCGTACCAAACTCGCGATGCTAACAAACTTAAGCTTGTTCAACGCCGGACAACACGCACCCTCTACTCCCGTCTTTTCGGTTGTCGCAAGCTCATGCCAGCCTACGAGGATTGCCTCAAACCCCTCAAGTAGCACACCCTGCAATACCAGCGCAACATTGCACTAGTCTATACTGCAGGATGCTTGGCAGCTCTCTGGACAGCCCTCATCTTTCTTCTTCAGTTTGACTGAACAAGTGGTCAGCACAGCCTGAGCCCCATCACACCTGTATGGCCCGATACCACAACTCCATGATTATATCTGGCATACAAAGCCTTCTACCCCCCTCCCCCCTGGCCAATCGGACTCCCCTTCCTTGCGACCAGACTGAATTGGCACTCCTGTGTGTTGTGCACCCATCAACTGTGTGCGTGTGTGTCGCGCTGTGTGATTGAGCAAGTGTGTGCATGTGTGTGCCCGTGTAGGGGCAGGGAATGTCTTCTGCACCCTGCAAATGCCTGCTCTAATCAAGTGCTCTAACATACAAGCATCAGCCTTTTTTAGTCTAGAGAACCATGTTACCCCTAAGATTATTATTATTATTATTATTATTATTATTATTATTATTATTATTATTATTATTATTATTATTATTATTATTATTATTATTATTATTATTATTATCGTCATCATCACTACGACCACATTGATTGTGTTGACGCCAGCATGACACATCATTCAAAATATTCCTGGAGCTTCATGCGCCCTCAATCTTCTAAAAAGAGTGCCCAAGATGTATGTCTTTTCGATGAAAATGGTGAAGTCTCGAATACTGCTGATGCCTTTGCAGAACATTTCTGTTCACTATATGGTGTGAAATATGCTTCAAGTAACCTTGCTTCTCAGTCTGGCATGGTTTGTACGCTATAAGTCAATGAAAACTTTGTTTTCAAGTGTATGAAGTGCCTCAAACCTTCCCTTTCTTGTGTTGCTGATGGTATTTCTTCCACAGAGCTTAACCCTTTGAGACGCTATCTACACAATTGTGTACAGCAGCAGAGTGCATCAATAGCAAAATCACTAATGAAAGTAATGGTATTTAAAATGTGTTTCATACATCTTGAAACAATTATTATTGGAACTGTACTGCAATTTTGAACAATGTGCAGAATGTTATAGCAGAATGAGTAGGAACGTGGACGGCTGGGTGTTCTTACTCTGTGACAGCATGTTGTATGTAGTGGGTTCACTGCTTTCATTGTTTTTCACAATGTCGTGCACCAGGCATAATTTTCAAGAAGCTGGAAGCGCTTTTCGAGCTCTTAAAAACACAAAACAGTATATGTTCTCATATTTGATGTCCTGTAGTGAGTTTCGCATGGAGTCGAAATTTTTAAGCCTGACAAAACTCTCTAAACAAATGAAAGTTCTTAATCTTTTCTGTAGCTGTACAGTTTCTATGATTCTGAAGATGCAAGAGATGTCGTGAAAGCAAGTTTTCAATCAACAGGATAAAGTGGCATCTGAAAGGGTTAAGACGTATGGAAGCATACTTGTTCCATGTTCTCACAAGCTTCTTGAATAGTTTCCTGAAGTCTAGTACGTTTTCTAGCACTCGGACGTTGGCATGGACATTGCCTGTGCACAAATCGAGTGCTAGATGTGCAGTTACTAACTGCCGGCCTATATTTATCCTCTGCAGTGGGTCAAAAGTGTTTGAATGGGTATCAGATTCCTTGCTTTCTGTTAGTGCTAAGAGCATTTTAATAAATGAACAGCACGGCTTTATGTGCCGACGACTTAAAAATATTTGAGACTGTCAACAGTGTTCACCACTGCATCGAACGTCAAAAAGACATTTTTCACTCTCAAATTGGTGCTGAAAGAATAAATACTCTTAAATGGTTCCAATACTATGGGATTAAGTTATATGCAGAAAACACCATGTGAAATTTTTATAAACCCTACGGGATGCTCCACTCCTTAGGGTTGATAAAATGAAAGATCTTGGTGTGTATTTCGACAAAATGCTAAGCTTGTCTTCACATAGATAATTAGACAACATGCCCTTCACGCTCTTGGAATTGCATGCCGAATTGCATTCTGAAATTCTGCTGCCTGCCTCCCATTATTAGAGTATGCCTCTGCAGGAAGGGGTGCAACGTGAAAATCTAATTCTGACCTCGTTGAACACATCCAGAATAAGTGATATTATATCTCCAAGCACTACTTTTGCCATTCTGGCAACCACACCTGAGCCTTCTCAAATATACCTCAAGTCGCACCTCTAGATTCAAGACATAATTAATCACACGTTTTGTTCCTGTATAGGGTGGTCCATGACATTATACATTCCCTAAAGGTTCTTGATCATATGCACTTGTTCCTGCCGCAGGGGTATACCAGGCAGCATTCCACATTCGTTGCCTGGCCTTGTTGCAAGACTGTGCTATATATGACTCAATTCCAAAACACATGTAGTAAGCGCTGTGCCTGTGTTGACATACTTCAGAGTTCATTTCCTGTGTTTTGTGTATCTGTAGATAATCACGTGTGATTAACTCCCTTTTACTCATCCTTGTTTTTTCCCTATTTGTTTCTCTATCTTGCATTATTTTTTACAGAAGACATGATGCTTTCTGTACATTTTATCTCACATATTGCCCTTTAAGTGCACCAGTGCGAAGGCTCTCTACCTGTTCCTGGGCACCGTAGTAAACATTTGATTGATTATTATTGTAGTATAAAATGGTGCTTTTAAGTATGTACTAGTGTATCATTTCAGTGCAGTACCTTTTGTGCAATTAAAGTAAGGCATGAATTAAGAAAGTGCAATATGCTATATGCCTAATCATATGCATTGTGCTATTAATTTCTTCTGTTTTAGTAATGGTTGGCTACTGTATCCAGCATTGTGCAATAAAATAATATACCACAGCAATTATTGCATGCCTCACAGAACAAATTGAATGCATCTTTCTCAGTCAAAACACGATAACAGGCAGAAAACAATAAACTGGTATTTTTTGTGATGACGGAGCGTATAAATTGTGAAAATAACCTGTTTATATATATTTCTTATATTACGGAAATGAGCTACCCCCATACATTCGAATAAGCACTTCAATAGTGCGATTTGGCAAAGGGCAACGGAATACCCTTATTCAAACCCTCCAATTCTCTAGCTTGTATTATCTCACGGTATGTCATTTCATTAACGTCCAGAAAGACAAATTTAACATGTTGAAACCAGTTACAATAGAACGTGGCATTTACACTATGAAAATGTTTTCTAGCAATACACGCAATGTGAAGGCCTCCCGATGCGGTGTTGATGCATCAAAACAACCTATAATAATAAATGAGGTGCTCCATGGGCTAGAGTTGACAGAATCAAGAATTGAGAGGAGACAATTAAGCTACGAATTAAGCAAATTACAGCTATTCTAGATTTCTTTTTTTTGTGAGTGCTATAGGTGTTTTAATTCTTTTCTGCTAATTTTCTCAAAACCCACTTTTTCACGCTTCTTTCATGCACCAACAAGCATAACTCAATGGACACTGATACTTTATCCGTATCCGGTGACCGTATTTCACCGGCTAAAAAATGTTAAACGTTATCGCTCGGTGCAGGATGCGCCTGAACGTATCGGAAGTTTCGCGAATGTTATCGATGGTTCTGTCTGTTGTCGACGTACCGTGTTAATCTGATTGCATACGCGAAACGAATTGTATAAGTTTCTGGAAGGCGCGCGGGCACCAGCGAATAGGCTGTAACTTTCGACGACTAATGTATGCAAACCGACGCGCTTGACTCGCAGACGAGATTTTCGACGATTGCCGACATTGCTCGCCGCTATCGTTGCGATTGAGTCTCCAACATTTTTCACCTTCTCTATTACGTGACAATATTTCTAACACAGATTTTTTCAATGATACTTTGCACGCCTAATTCCTACATAGTTGACTGTACAATGAGCTACCAAGAAATCAAATGGTACAAAAGTTTTTGATACGATATGGCATCGTCGGGCAGGTGTTTGCAAAGCAATATTGCAGACAGACGGGGGGAGGGGAGGACGCGCGAGCGCTGATGTCGATATTTGTGCACTATTGTTACTTCAAAAATAAAAACAAATTGTTGCGGCAGGCGTACATTCATCATTAAAACGTGTTTTCATACCTGAAAGAGCATACAGATCACTAACTTATTGTTTCAAGCTTAGTTTACAGAAGGCTGTTTTAGGCCGGACTTTAACGCATGAAGACAAAATAGTCCAGCAACAGTGCGCCGCAGCCGAGGAGCGAGCTTCGGCGCGCGTCAGAGCTTGTGTACAGTGGATGCGTGCCCTCTTCCTCCGACAACGCGAAGCAAAGCTGTCGCTTGTCCGCGCGTGCCGAAGCTTGCCGACGCGTGCCAGTGGTCAGCCCAGGTCAGCATTCGCTTTGGCGACAGGGAGGCAACCCTTCCCCTGTACTTAACCAAGGTGTCGTCGCCGACGTTGCAGGGCCGAAACTGGATTCATGCACTGGGTGTTCGTCTGCCAGAGTACCAGGAAGCCAGCCTGCATGTGGTGAAAGACGTCCCCAGCCTCCTGACCGAGTTCAAGTCCATGTTCCAGCCAGGGGTGGGCACATTCGCCGGCACGACACCTGGCATCTATGTACCTGAGGGAGCCCGGCCACGTTTTCTCAAGCCTCGCCTACTGCCATTCGCCCTGAAAAACTGGGTCACCCAGAAGCTGCAACGGTTACAGCGAGAGGGCATCCTGGTGCCCGTCAAGACGTCTGAATGGGCCGCTCCCATCGTACCAGTACTCAAGCATAGACGGCAGTGTCGGGATCAGCGGGGATTTCAAGGTTACCAACAACGCCGTCGCTACCATCGAGAAGTACCCGCTGCCCCGGATAGAAGATCTCTGGTCAGCGCTATCCGGTGGACAGAAGTTTACCAAGCTCGACCTCAGAGCACCAGCAGATGGTGCTTCAGGATGCCTCCCCGGAATTATGTCACTATATCGACAACTTTGTGGCTCTTCCACTGAGCACGTGCTGGTGGACGAATTGGTTATAGATGATCACAATGAAGACGTCAAACAAAACAATGGACGAAGGAAGGAAACAACGGACTAAGGACACGCGCTTACCGTTTGGCGTGGCCTCAGATCCAACCATATTTTAGAGGGAGATGGACAACCACTTCAGGGGCATGAGGCACGTGGTGGTGCACTTGGATGACTTCCTGATTACTGGCAGCAACGACGGGGACCACTTGCAGAACCTGCACAGCGTCCTGGAACGACTGCAGGACACCGGTCTCAAGATAAAGCTGGAAAAGTGCATTTCCCTGGCCTCCAGTGTTGAGTACTTGGGACATGTCATTTCCCAGACTGGTCTAGCACCGGTTCCCCGCAAAGTTGATGCCGTGCAAAAGCCGCCTATGCCCCAGAACAAGGATCTTCAGAGCTGCCTCGGCCTCATCAACATCTACAGGAGTTTCCTGCCGAACCTGTCGGAGCATCTACAGCCGCTCCATCTTCTCCTTCGAGATGGTCAGCAATGGGTCTGGAAGGAGCAGAACCAGGCCTCCCAGCGCAGCAAGGAGCTAATCACCAAGGTTCCAGTGCTGGTACACTTCGATCCTGCCGAGTCTGTCGTCCTGATCGTAGATGCATCGCGATACGGCGTGGGAGCCATCCTGGAACGCCAGGACAAGGATGGCCAGGAAGGCCCTGTGTCGTTTGCTTCTCGTTAGCTTCATGCTGCAGAGCAACGCTACAGCCAGCTGGACAAGGAAGGTCTGGCCCTCATGTTAGTTGACGAACGCTTCCACCAGTAGCCGTGGGGCCGGAAGTTCGACGCGGTCATGGACCACAAGCCGCTGTTGAGGCTGCTTGGGCCTTACAAGGCAGTTCTCGTGCAGGCATCACCTCGAGTGGTACGCTGGGCCTTGCGACTGGCAGCTTACAGCTACCAGCTGGTTGACTGTCCGGGAAAGGACCTGGGACCTGCTGATACCCTGAGCCGCTTGCCCCTGCCAGAGGTGCCTGATGCTGTTCCAGAACCTGCTGAAATGCTCATGCTCGAGCATGAATACCCGGAGGTACTCTCCAGATCAGCGGTATCGCAAGCGACCAGCCGGGACCCAGTCCTGTCCCAGGTGGTCACGGCGGTGTCCCGTGGCGAGGAATTGGTTCAGCAGGCCTATAGCGACAAGGCCGCCGAGCTGAGCTTGCAGCAGGGCTGCCTACAGTAGGGCTCTAGGGTGGTGATCCCACAATGTCTAGGGCCCTGCAGTTGCTGCACGCGGGTCATCCTGGCGTGGAAAAATCAAGATGATGGCCCGGTCCCATGTTGGTAGCCTGGCCTGGACCACGACATCACTCACACGATGCAGAGCTGCCAAATCTGCCAGGAGCATCAGCTGGCCTCGCGTCACGTGGAAATCACCCCCTGGCCGTTCCCACAAGGACCCTGGCCCCGCCTGCATATGGATTTTGGGGGCCCTTCAAGGACCATTACTTCCTGGTTGTGGTGGACGCCTTTCCGAAGTGGGTGGAGGTTCTACCTGTCACCACTCCATCAGCAGGCGCGATCATTGCAGTGCTACGACAGGTCTTCGACGCCCAGGGGTTGCCGGACGTCATCGTGTCCGACAATGGTCCTCCTTTCGCCAGCACAGAGTACCGGCCTGGCTGACGAACAACGGAATCCACTGGATGATGGTTCGCCGTACCACCCTGCTTCAAACAGTGCAGCCGAGCGGGTGGTGCAAACCATCAAGGACAAGCTCAAGAAGAACAAGACTTGGGATTTCCGGACGCAGGTTGCCCGGATACTGTCCCAGTACCGGACCACGCCCCACGATGTCACTGGCCGTGACACTTGTGAGCTGCTGCTGGGTCGGATGGTCAAGACACTCTTGTACGTCTTGCATCCGGACCTCCGATCCACAGTGCTAAATCAGCTCAAGCAGAACCTGGCTGCTGACCGAGGGTGCCGTCCCGGGCCTTTGCCGGAGTCGGGAACTCCAGTTTTCGCCATGAACTTCCGTCCTGGCCCATCCTGCTCCGCCGGATAGGTGGTGCTTCCTGCCAGTGCCTCATCGCTACTCGTCCGCATGCCAGACGGGGCCACGTCGCTCAGACACGCCGACCATGTTAGGCCTCGACTCGGGAACTTGCCAGCAGCCTCCACTGCCACTTCAGAGTTCTGGCCCGCAGGAGGACTAGCGGCAACACCAGTCGCTTCCAGCAGAGCACCGCCCACCTCGGAGGGGGCAAGCGTTGCCAGTGTTGCGGCGCCTGTTGGGCTGCTGTCAAGTCCGCACCACCCACAAGGCCGACCCCTGCGGACCCTCCGGACGGAGCGAGGCTGATCAGGCAGCGCCCGACGTTGCCACACCCGGCTCGTCAACACCGGTGCCCAGCCGGAGTACTCGACCGCGGATAGCAGGCACTGCCGACTTGGCTCCATGGGACGGCGGCAGAGCCTTATGCTCTGAACTTAGATGTTTGTTTCTTTTAGTTAACAAAAAAACTGCCCCCTCGCGCATAATCTTCGTTGGCCCGCCAGGCTCGGTAGGCAACATTGGTCACCGCACCAATAAACACCGACGAGCGCAGTTGCTCGGCGGTCAGTCATTGTTTATCACAAACCGCACTGCGCAGCGTCTGCCTCCCGGGTTCGTCACTTTCTCTTCCACTGAATTGCAGATTTCCCAGGAGCGTAGATATCGGGTATAAATAAAATATGTATTTCCTATTTAATACTCACTGAACGTGCCGAGATATTTTAGCATCAATATTTTAAAACTAATGAATGGCACACTCCCTTGCCATTCAATAAGGAGTGACAAAGATCCGACAAAAAGTTACAACTCGGCAAATTGAACGTGCGTTGTTAGCCCGCAGTCACTGACAAGGACGCTCGCTCGCGCCAAGAGCTGTTATAGAATCGCAATGCACCTGGATAGTACCGAACGTAGCCGATTGTGCAGCTTTCGTAGCCTACGGCCACGAAATGCATCCCGACTACGTTCACTTTAGCTACTTTTACCTACTGAGTATTAAACGTGTTTTAAATCATCTGACTTTGCTCAGAGACGCCGTTCACCGCGACCGTGAAAATTCACACGAACATCCCGAGAGTGCGTACTCAGCTTCGTATCCGCACGGCGTTATGCAATAGCCGTCCAAGCCAGACACTGCGTCGTCACTACCAAGCGTTAACGTACGCCCTTGCGAGTATCACGTTTTGATGGGGGCTACCGTCACGACAAAATAGAAATAACTTTCCTCAACCGTACCACGACCGCACGCGACTCCGCGCGCATGCTGCGCTGTGTTTACAGCCACTCGTCAGCTCTACTAGGGACGAACAAAGCAAAGCTGGCAACTCGATAACTCCTCGGTGGTACCTAGACATAGGTGAATCATAGAATAAAGGCGTATTTTCAAGGTGCAAAAGCCACTAGAAATAACTAAGCGCATTTTCTTTAATTTTTTCGCGCAGCGCACTATGGAGTTCCGTGATGTCACCGTGAGGCGATTTTGTAGTCACGCATGGTCACACGTATAGTGTACTATCTAGTACACTACAGTACCACGTAGGGTCAAACAGTGCACACTAGCGGCACCTTTTCACTTTTTCAGCGCACCGAACCTTGTCGCAGCAGCAGGCGCGCGCAGCGACGGTGGAAGCCCCGGCGACGCCTGTGGGGACGGGTTCCTGTCATCAGAAGACGTATCTCCAAAAAAAGGATACGAAGCCAACCGCCTCGCGGAGAGCTTTCGCTACGAGCTCCTTGATTGCTGCTGACAATTTTGCCACCAAAGGCTTTAAAGCTTTTGATAGCTCCCTGTACAACCGATCTCCTATCTCCCTTTGGATGGCTTCCTTCTTGTAATACTCCAAGACTTGACGGCAGGTATCGGACGCTTTTTCGATCAGTATCTTTTTCATACTGTCGCCAATTTCAGAACTTTCGAGCTGTTCTGACAGCTTTTTCCGGAACGATTTTGTGCCTCTCGCAACGATCATGCTGGTAGAGGCACACACCGAGTTCTTTTCATGACTGGTGGGCTCGGCGAAACTAGGCTTGCCGTTCTCCGTTCCGACCCTTTCTTCAGCATGGTCAAGCCTCGCCCGCTTCTGTTCAGGCTCATCTGGCTCACTTGAACGTTTTTGCACTGGCTGTACTCCCACGCCTCCGTTGATAGTCACGTCACCTGTGATGTTCAGTACGTTGCAATGGCGGTAGGCCGGCGAATTTGGTGTCACAGATTCTTCCTCCATGGCCAACGATGTTGGATGTATTCCCGAGAGTGGCGCACAGCTGCCTACGTTTTCTGCGCTTGAACCGGTTGCAGTCTGGCGCTCCCGTAGGCACGTGGCGCTCCCGTAGGCGGTGGTCGGACCGCGGTGGTCGGGCGACCCTAAGGGTCCAGGCAGAGGCTAAAAAGAAAAAAAACGACCGCGCGCCGCTGATAATAAAGCAAGCATAGTAGAACACATGACCTACTGAGCTCCCGACCTGCACAGATCTCCCCGCTCCGACACGCCTAGTCTAGCTCACCCCTTTTGCCGCTAGGGTCAGAACGTACGAGCAAAGCGGCGCTAGTTATAACCTGTTCGCTGTCGTCTGCTTCTGCGATCTGTTCAGCGCTCGCGTTGCCATTTTGGCAGGCACAAAGCGCTTGTATTGGCGGTAAATGAATGAATTCACAAATATTCAAAAGAAACAGATATTTGCGAATGCTTTGCGTTTCAATAGTGAAACTAGAAGAGGAGGAGCGGTGCAAGAAATGTAAACAAAGAGCCTAGATGACAACTGCAATGATAGATCGACGGCATAAATTTAACTTTCCTAGCCTCCGTAAAGAGACTGGAAAAATTGTTTTAAAAGATTCATAGGATAATCTAGCTTTCTTTTGTTGATTACAGATAGCCTAATGTCGTAGATGACGTTGCGATTTACTGCTGTGTGCCGTAGTGAAAGGCAGATGATCTGGTAAAAATATAGTAAAAGTATTCACGGAGTAAGTCCTCCGCCCCATATGTGCAATAGGTTGATCGATTCTGTTTCGACGAAAGGTCAGCATATCTTGTTTTTATTGTCGTTGGATGTCTGGCTCAGCAGAAAGCTTGCAAAATCGATCCCAGTGCTTTAATACGTGCTGCCCTGCAGTCCTTAAATCCTGTCACGGAACTCTTTTCAAACTGTAAAGCTAGCTTTTCTGCGTGGTACGGCGGCAGCATAGCGGTGCTTAAGATACGTACGCAGTGAATCTGTGTGCGTAATTCACTTTTTGAACTCACGACGCATTCACGGAGAACTTTTAAGAGTTAAAATGAGTGGTTCTCGTTCTGTCGTCGAACATTACGGTAGTTTCAAGTTTCTAAAGATCGCAGAAACGAATTTTGCAACGTATACAATGAAACTGTTGTGTACTTTACGAACTCTATAAGCAATTTGATTTATAATAATCTGCTTGAAAAAGGCACTAGGAGTGGCTATTAAACGCTATTTTGGAGAGCAGCGGACTACACGCTCCGACATTTTTTAGGTTCAGGCGGTCAACTTTTGGAGCTAAGTGACAGATCAAAGCCTTGTAACATCACTGTCACTGTGTTAGCAAAAATAATCGACTAGACAAGCAGTTCGTCACAACGCAACAGCCGCCGTACTAATTACAACGCTGCACCAGTCAACCGTAGAGTAGCAGACGAATAGGTTATAAAAGCGACACCAACGGCCAATGGTTGAACGAGAGTGGGCGCAAGTGGCTCCCATAAAAACCGAATATCAGTGCAGGTCTGGAGTTCCAGTAGGTCGTGGTAGAAACACTCAAGGAATGCCCGGATTAGTTTCAATATCTCCCGCTAAAGGCGCCGTCATAAGCGCAACTCTGGCAGAAGCGCAACTCTGGGAAGCTCGCAGTAAAATTGAGTATGAAGAACGGCTGAGGAATATGGAAGAAAGTATTGGGCTGGGTGAGTGTTGAGGTATCATTACACGAAAAACATTTATTCACAGTGGAGGAAAAGAACTAGGAAGCTTACCAGCAAGTATGCGGCCTGTAGGGTGGGCAACACAGTAACAAAGAACGTCAAGCGGAAAGTCAGAGAGGCTGAAATAATCTCATGGGTGGCGGCAATGGAAAAGAAACCTGCCATGAGTAACTACTTAAGAGGAAAAAACGAAATCAGGAAAGAAACAATTTATGACAACTCAAAGGGAAGCTCATTACTTTTCGAAGCGAGATCGCTATGCCTTAGAACATGCACCTACAAAGCGAGATGTAAGAAGGAAGAAGAAGCGTGTGCTTGCTGCGGTAAAGCTAGGGAAACTATGGAGCATGTTTTATTAGAATGTGAAGACGTCTACCCAGCGATCTATTTAGGCACCACTGGCCTTATTGAAGCACTTGGGTTCAGCGGGAGCAGCGGAAAAGTAAACGTGTCCGCAATAGGCATTAGTAAGAGGCGATTGGAGGACTGGTGGAAGAAAAGTAGGGAAACGACAAAAAACGGAGGCGTACAAGATCACAGTTCACAACAGGGGATCAGAAATTTGGGTGTGGTAGTTCATAGTGATTTTTTTATTGTTTATTGCTTTTTTTTTGTCATTATAAACGCAAACAGCGTCCAGCATCAACGATTTTCCACATGACCTCTGGCTGGGATTTAGGCGGTAACTGGTGACAGGCGCGTGGTAGCAGCGAAATGTCATACTAAAACCATAGAGTTAATATATTACCTCAATAACTAAAACGCTGCTGCCACGCACGGAAGTGACGTCACAGCTGTGACCACGTGATTGTGACCAACTGTGATGTTATTTAAAGGAATCACAAGAAGCCAACAAACTCTGACACCAATGGCAACATAGGGGAAATTATTTGTGCCTAATAAATGAAATAAAGAAATGATAAATTAATGGAAATGAAAGTAGATGAAAAAATAACTTGCCGCAGGTGGGGAACTATCCCACAACCTTCACATTCTGCGAGCGATGCTCTACCAATTGAGCTACCGCGGCGCCGTTTCCCCATCCCTTTTCTTGAATATTCATGTTTCCTAGTAGAACCCTGGGAGTGTTAGCCAGCGCCACCACCGACAGACCTTGGAGGCGGATGTAGAACATCCTTTCTGCCGCAGGCGTCACGAGAACGTGATCTTTTTTGGGTGAAGGCAACCGGTCAATAAACCCCCACATGGGACGCTATTCTCGACACGCATGGAGGCTGCACGGCCACCATTATCCGCCATGTTTAATCTCTGATTGGCTGTCGAGAGGTCACGTGCTTTGAAATTTGTGCCGGGAAGCGGAAGTATTGCAAAATGCAATTTTGCGTTTTCATCAATATGACGAAACGTGACGTGGATCGAGCTGTAAATTTTATGAACTAATACTTTTTTTTAGTCCTTGGCAGCTATATTGCGACGTTAGCGCTTCAAAAAGAAAGTGAGCGGCAACGTACAGAAGTCAGTGCAATGCATCTGCAATTTCGCGAATATGTGGTCGCGACCCAAGATAGCCGCCATGCCAGCTTGCTGATTGGCTGAAGGAATATGCTGTGGGGAGCGTCACAGGAAGGGCCGTTTCGTAAACGTCTATTTGACCTTGCGTGGCGTTGCGCTGGGCCACCATTGCAGAGATTTTCCGCCATAATTCGTGGTGCGACGAGCCGCGCCAATTATGCTAATGAGCAGCCATGTGCAGTGGCGATCGCGAGGAATGTGTATGGCCACATTTTCCCCGTCAATTGGCGCCATTAAAATCTTTTGTTCATAACGCGTGCTCATAGTATTTGCATCGCTCTCGGGTGGTGTTGGTATTTGTGTTTTGAGCCATCATACCTTAAAAGGACGCGTTTATATGAAATATAGGCTGAACATAGCAAACTTTCTGCAAAGTTGTCCACTTTTCACTGGTGCGTTTGTATTGTAATCAAGATTATAGCGTTTTCGCACAATCAAAAGTTAAGACAACGGCGTCTTCTTAATTTATAAAAAGGTATGTATGTAAGGCGGCGCCTTGAAGTTTCCTCCCGCGCAAAGAGTTTCCTACAAATGTTAATAGAGGGAACTTAGGCGCTAGTGTCTACGGGAGCTGCAATGGGAGCGCCTGTATTAGCATGGGAATTATGGGAAGTACATGGATTTGCCTAAACTTCGTCCTTTTGGCTTCAAACGGTTTGTGACTTCGTAAACTCGTCTTTTTCATCAGTGTACTGCGTAATAAATAATTAAATAAACATCATTAAAATTGTCCGACGACAGGATTCGAACACAAGAGCTCTAGCACGGAAGCCTGATATTCAAACCATTAAGCCACGGACGCTTTCTTTTCTTTCTTTCATGGTATTTATTACAGTAGCAACAACCCGACATTCACCAGTTGTGCATAAAGAATGGAGAGCACGATGAAAGTCACTCAGAGAAAAGGCATCGTTCACACTGAGGGTAGAAATGTTGGTTTCACTTTGGAAGGGTGGTAAGGATAGGCACCTCACCAAAATGGGGTACCAGTCCGGCTGGGTATCAAGTCCATCATAAACCTGCTTTAGGTGTAGTGTCATTTGGATGAAATGTACCCTTGTAGGTACAACCATTTCGGCGTTTCGGTCCATCATTCGCGTTTTCCACAAACTGTCCATTCCGATGAGAAAAAACATATCGAAAGGTGCACTATTGTCAGAGGTCGGCAGCAGGTATCGCATAGTATGAGCGTTAATCTCAAAGTCTTTTTTTAAAGTCCGTTGGGGGATATCCCAAAATACTATGGCGTCGGTGCAGCTAATAAAGCAATGTTCAATCGTCTCTGGCACGTCACAAAGGCGACAGTTAACAGAAGAGACAAAGATACCTGTCATTGTAAGTGCCGCGAGGTGCCACTAGAAGATCGGAGCGGCCACCAAGCTCCGTGAAGAACGAAGAAGGGGACGGGTGCACGAGCACGGCGGCACGAGGGCGCGCTCGCAGTGTTCGAACCAGGCGGGCAGCAGTTCCGAGCTCCTGGGCCAAACGAGGCGAGAGTTCCTGCCAGGCGAGACGTCCGTGGCAAGGTGCGGAGGACCGCGGAGCCCAGCGTGGACGTCCCAGGGCTCTTGCTGCCAGTGCTCGAGACGCTGGCTGACCCGAGGGCCGCCGGTCCCTGAGCTGCCGCATCTGAGCTGTGCCGAGCAGCGGTTCAGTCTGGCACAGATGTTGCTGTGCTAGACGAGGTCCTCACGTGCGACCGCCGCACGTGGATTGCGAGCGGCGCACGAGCTGGGCACCGAGGTCGTGCTGGACGTGCGACTGTAGCACGTCGGTCGCGAGCGGCGTCTGAGCCGGACATCGAGGGCGTGTGGAACAAGGCGTCCCCTGGCTGCTGCTGCTGCGGCTCCTGAGCGTGCCGAGCCCGAGAACCGTGCTGAACGGGGCCTGAGTGTGTCTTCGTCACAGCCAGCTCCAGCACGGGTGAACGCACGGCGCCGTGACGACCGAACTGTGAGCCTTGCAACCCGGGACTGTTTAAGCCCGAGGACACACTGAGTGCCCTTAAAGAGCTATCAACTCTCTGTATATAAACATATTTTAAAGGTTGCTTCGATTTTTATAAATGCACATAAATGACTCACTGTCTTTCTTCCGCATCACTTCGCGCTAGCAAAAGTGCCGAATCGTCCTAAACACCACAGTTTCTGGCGTCCGCGACAGGACTAACGTCTAATTCCATCCTTAAGAGGAAGCTTTAGCTCGGGTGCTCCTATGTAAATACATGTAAAAGCAGAATTCGTTTTTCTCGGCAACCACTGCACCAAATTTGACGAGGTTTGTTGCATTTAAAAGACAAACTTAAAATCTAGTGACTGTTGGTTTCGAATTTTTAAGTTAGGTCGTCAATTTTTTATTAAAAATTGGCAGAAATTGAAAATTTTCAGAAAACGAAGCTATCAAGTTTACAACTTTGTAACTCAACCACTAAAAATGATAATACAATTCTGTGAATTGCATCTAGTAGTACATCTAAAGCGGACAAAATTGATATGTTACACATGAATACAAAAAAAATTTAATCACAGGGAAATACAACTTTTGCAAAACCGTTGTAACCAACGTAACAAATTCACGTAGGATGTAAAATGACATATTGAATTTGTCCGCTTTGAATGATCTAATGGATGCCGTTTACAGAACCGCGATATCGATTCTTGATGCAGAGCTATGAATTTGTAAACTTCGTGCTTCTATATTTTTCAAACGGTGAAATATTTGAAAATCGTTTTAAGAAAATTCAAGCCCTAAATCGAAATTCCGCTTCCAACAGTCACTAGAATTTAACTTTCTCTTTCCAATGCAACAAATTTCATCAAAATCGGTCCAGGGGTTATCTCATAAAAACGTTTTTGCGTTTTACATGTATTTGAATAAGCCGCGTCGGAGTTGGGCCCGAGCTAAAGCTTCCTCTTAAGAGCCGCACTTCGCTTGTGTGCAGTGGTCAGAATTGGACTGGGAGAAATTTATTCCGATAGGCAAGGAGCTTGGCTTGTCCGGTAAAGAACTAAGAGAGTGGATTGACGAGCAGCTTCACAGAGAACGCGATAAACGAGCTGAGCACAGGGAAGCAGCGCGAGTAGCCCATGAACAGGAGATCGCTCGACTGACGGTGGAACGAACTTTGCTAGAGACTAGATGTCGTCTTGCAGAGCACGCGACTGGGACGGTCGAAACCGGAAGCGAACGCGGGGAAAGCAGCGGTGAAGCATTTAGAAGTCCCCACAAGCTTATTCCTCCCTACAACGAGAGCCGCGACGAACTCGACGCGTACATACAGCGCTTCGAGCGGGTAGCCACCAGCCAGGGATGGCCGAGTGACAGGTGGGCGCTGTCATTAAGCTTGTGCTTGTCAGGCGAAGCCTCGAGTGTGATCGGACGCATGGCTGCGGAGGATTCCACGGACTATCAAAAGCTAAAGCAAACTTTATTGCAAAGGTTCCGGTATACGGAAGAAGGATACCGTCAAAAGTTTCGCGACACTAAGCCTGAGAATTCTGAGACAGGGCGGCAGTTTGCTGGTCGACTGCTTGGGTACTTGGATCATTGGCAGCAGATGGCAAAAACAGAGAAAACATATGACGCATTAAGAGATAAGATTGTTTCGGAACAGTTTTTGCTACGTTGTGATGAGAGACTCGGCATCTTCCTGAAAGAGCGAGGATGCCGCGACCTCGACAAGCTAGCCGAAGCGGCTGACCATTATTTGGAGGCGCGAGGCCTGACAAACCTCGCCAGAGGAAAGGTAGAAAGAGAGATTAGTGTAGCTGTGTGGCTTCTACACAGTATGCCTCACCTAGCTTTCGCTTCACGATAGTGGTGTGAGCGTGAGTATTCATTAGCCAACCCTATGGCGCAGCTATGTAGCATGTAAGAAAAAACTTTTGTATGTTGCCGCTGGCACACTACCTTTTATCAATGTCATCGTGATGGAGTGACACTGCCATGAGTCAGTGGTGCAGTTTATCGCTACTTCCTCCTTTGGGAGCGCGCCCCATCATTCGAGCTATGACGGTTGCGTGCAAGCGGTGACTTAGAAAAGCAGTTGTTTTCCGTGGTGTGGCTGCAGCGTTGCACAAATAGTGAATCCTAACTCACACTGTTATCACAAGGCCAGTTGTAGGTGACGAAAACTATAAAGAAGGCATGTGATCCGCTGTTTATGCTCCAACTATGGCTGATAGTACGTTTAGTAGTGCTCATCACTGTTCCTTTTTTTCCAAGTGTTGCCACATCAACTACCATATGTACACGAAAATAGGTTGCCTACTGACATGCTTGACCCCTATATAGTAAACTCACAGAAAAAAATTTAAAATACGATTTCAATATAGGCAGACCTATATCTTTCTAGAAAAATGAACCACTTTGACCATGACACACCTTTATTTACCGCTCGGCTACTAAATCTCATATGTTGATGCCACAAGCTGTAACCTCGTCTGAACTGGCAGAGAAGACATTCTCGCTAGACGCTTCGCAGGCATCTTTGGCATCCCAAATGACGTTGTTCGTGCACAGTTGTGCGCATTAAATATGCAGCATTCTTTAACGCAAGTCTTAATAATCTCCACACTGGCCTTACGGCAGGCGTAATGGTGGAACTCAGCTTGGTACTCTGGCTAGCTGTGTTCACGAATATGGCCGATAGCTAATTTTGGGTAAGTTTCGAAAAAAAAGGTCTACCTATATTCGAAAAAATGCGGTAATTTTTCATTTTGCAAATAGCGCTGAAATGAAAATTTACGTAATACTAATGTCATTAATTTTTTTTTCTTTTTTTGTAGCCTTCATGGAAAGGGTCTTACAGATACATATTGGTATTAAGCAGACCCAGCAGGCCCATTCACAATACTTTATTGAGCTGCTCAGCGATGCCAACAGTGCACCTTCACAACCTTGTGACCTCCTTGATTTGCCTTTTTCGGATGCGACAGACGTACTTGACTTTGACAAAAAGCTTGAGACAGACAGACAAGCTCTACATCAGATGGTAATTTCTCTGCTTCGTCTATTGTAATTTTGCCAATTTTATGGCTGTAAGCACGTTTTAATACTCCACTCCCTAATCATGTTGCTTGATGGCCTAGGCTCAGTGTGAAATTGCCTATCTTGTATCTACAGTGGGCTGTACTTACAAGACTTTACAAGATTACAAGTTACAAGATTTCTGACACAGGCTTCACAGCAATACTTGTGTAGAGGGCTGTGAAGCTCGGCGCAGCTGTAACAACATCCCACGGTACATCCGATTTTTACCGCGTTTGTTTTAAAGGGCCCCTCAGAGGCTACATAACAAATTTTGGTTATATAAAGGGCCCCTCACAGGCTACATAACAAATTTTGGTTATATAAAGGGCCCCTCACAGGCTACTTAACAAATTTTGGTTATACGCTGAAAGTTGTTACGTGACCTCTAAGAAGTGTTCTACCGCAAGAATTTTTCAAATTGGTTCATTAACAGCCGAGAGAGAATGATTGAAGTGCCGCGAACACATGATTTCAGGAGGCGAGCGTCGCCGCCTATATAAACACTCTCTCGACTTTCCCTGTTTCGCCTGTGTAAGCGAAGTTCCTTCAATACGTTCTCCCATACCGGAGCCGAGGGATCGCACGGCGGGTATACCCTGCCGTCTTCTTTTTTTCACCGTCACCGGCACACTTCCGGTGACGGTGTCGCGCGAGCTGTTGCGCTTGTCTCGTTTCCTGTAGCGGATGATAATGCGCGCTCTACACGAGAACACGTGATTAACGGTATAAGTCAGTGCCCCAGCACTGAGGCAAACGCGAGAGGATGAAAGAGCACGATCGCAATGCTGGAACACAGTAGAAAATGACATAGTTTCGTTCTCTGCGCGCGTGCAAACGTCGGAGAAAGGAGACGAAACGGAAATTCATCTCTCTTGCTACAGTGCGAAGTAAAACAAAAGCACCCAGACATTCGGGTTGTATTGTTCATTATTTCTCTAAACTTCAATTAGTCCACTGAAGCAACAGATTCAACAAATAACTGATGCTGCCTTGAATCTAAGTCACGTGTCACTGAGTGACATCACAGCACAGCCTGTGCTCCTCCTATGCAGCAGCAAAGTTACGGGCATTCATCTACTTGCTGCTGTGATAACTTTATGACACTTGAACTCAGAGGTATGATTTTTGTTGCGTGAGGTTATAGATAGCCAGTAGAATACTTGTCTGATGTTAAATGCTATGACCCACTGGCAATCCATGATGCACTAAATGAAAACATTTTTATGCTGTGTGCGGCGTGACTCACCAGTGACCCACACGCAAGAATTCTCGCTCTTGTGTTGCCATCTGAGGTTTGAAATTGCAACTAATATATCTTTTTTTTGCATTGGGCATGGGGTGGCACGTTTGTTTCGGAGAGTGGAGTGGCGGCACATTTCTCAGTTGGGTTGCTTGCAAACTTTTCGCCGCAGTTTTTGAAATACGTGCCGTTGGAATAAGTACCTGCATGTTTCTTGCTACTCCCAAACTTTTCAGCGTGTCTAATAGATCCTCATGCCCCTTACGGATGCAAAAAAAAAAAGGCACGATGCAGAGGAAACAAATAAACTTAGGTAGTTTTGGGCCAGAAGAATGCACCAGCAACTTCACGATCACCAGCTGATGAGCCAAGTGCTTCAGCGTCAGATGTTCAGCAGTGGACAGACAGTGAAATCATTGACAAAGATAGTGTTTACGAACCATCACAGACCTCAGCCAGCACGTCTAATGGAGAGTCGGACCTGACTGACGATTCTGAGGCGAATGTTTCAGGATACGATGCTCTCATTTCTCTCAGCCCATCTCTAGAGAAATGGACACCGGCAACAACCACTTCGCCTAGTGTGACACCGAACTCTAGGCCGCCCACTATCATTCAGTTGCCATCTAGCCATTATGCCCCATCTTTATGTTCACTGTTTATTACGGATGACATTTAGCAAATGATGGTCAATGGAACAAACATGTTCATAGAACAAGTGTTGAAGTCAACTACTCCCAAATCTAGATCACGGTTGAAAAATTGGACAGACACCACTGCCAAAGAAATGAAAGCATTTATTTGAATACTGATTTGTATTGGTCTCCTCCATCTTCCTACTCCCAAATCTAAATCACTGTTGAAAAATTGGATGGAAACCAATCTCCAACAAATGAAAGCATTTGTTGGAATACCAATTTGTATTGATCTCGTCCATCTTTCTATCTGAGTCACTACTGGGCAAAAAGTAACCTGTATGGTGTTGAACTCATTCTTCAACATATGAGCCGTGACCGCCTTTTCCCTACTTTTGAGGTTCCGGCATTTTGCGGACAATTAACTGGTTGCAGAGTTGCAGGATCACGTCTTTAAGATTCATCCTCTGATAGAGAAATTGAACCAAAATTTTTGCCATTGTGCTTGAGCCGGGAAAGGAGGTTGCGATAGATGAAACAATAGTGCCATGGTGTGGCAGACTTTCGTTCTTACAGAGTCAGGCTGTTCAAGGCATGTACCAACGACGGTTACAGGCTAAAGGTTGATGTATATGCCGGAAAGTGTGACTGAACAGTTGGCATCGGACACGCCGAAGATGAATGCTTGAAACTCCTGCAAAATTACAAGGAAGTTGTGTGCCCGCTGTACGTAGACAACTTCTACATGAGCTTGCCGCTCACTCTGCGCCTTCTAAAGGAAGACACTTTCATTTGTGGCACAGTTTGCCCAGTGAGGAAAGGGCTGCCAAAAGATGTCACTGAAGTAAAGGTTGCAAATGGCAGTGTTACCGGACTTCAGTCTAAAAATGGAGTGAAGGCACTGAAGTGCATGGACAAGAGGCCTGTTCTGATACTCACATCTATCGCCAAATATAAAGCAACTTTGGTGGAGAGTGGGAAGAAAACAAGGGACGGCGCACCAATCATGAAACATCAGGCCGTTCTCGATTACAATGCAGCAAGAAAAGGGCGTCGACTATAGTGACCAAATGACGGTATACCACAACTGCCTTAGAAAAGGACTCAAGTGGTACAGAAAGATAGCTGAGTTGCTTGTTGGAAGTGCCATCATAAATGCATGGAACATTCGCGGCATGCTTGAAGGAAACTCTACGCCAATTATAAAATTTCAAGATGAACTGGCTCATTCACTTTTCGGCCCTCGTCAAGACAACATCGAAGAAACTCGTGGGAGGAGTGTCCACATGCTAAGACAAACTGGCACGTCGGCACACGACACTCAAAACCACGTCTGCTTCTGCGATCTGTTCAGTGCTTATATTGCCATTTCGGCAGGCACAAAGCACTTGTATTGGCGGTAAATAAATAAATTCACAAATATACAAAAGAAAACATATTTGCGAATGTTTTGCGTTTGAATAGTGAAACTAGAAGAGGAGGAGCGGTGCAAGAAATGTAAACAACGAGCATAGGTGACAGCTGCAATGCTAGATCGACGGCATAAATTTCCCTTTCCTAGCCTCCGTAAGAGACTGGAAAAATTGTTTAAAAAGATTCATAGTATAATCTAGCTTTTTTTTTAGTTGATTACAGATAGCCTAATGTCGTAGATGACATTAGGATTTACTGCTGTGCGCCATATGTGAAAGGCAGATGATCTGGCAAAAGTATAGTAAAAGTATTCACGAGTAAGTCCTCCGCCCCATATGTGCAATAGTTTGATCAATGCTGTTTCAAGGAGAGGTCAGCATATCTTGTTTTTATTGTCGTTGGATGTCTAGCTCAGTAGAAAGCTTGCAAAATCGATCCCAATGCTTTAATACGTGCTGCCCTGCAGTCCTTAAATCGTGTCACGGAACTCTTTTCAAACTGTAAAGCTAGCTTTTCTGCGTGGTACGGCGGCAGCATAACGGTGCTTAAGATACGTACGCAGTGAATCTGTGTGCGTAATGCACTTTTTGAACTCACGACGCATTCACGGACAACTTTCAAGAGTTAAAATGAGTGGCAATCGTTCTGTCGTCGAACATTACGGTGGTTTCAAGTTTATAAAGAGCGCAGAAGCGAATTTTACAGCGTGTACAATGAAACTGTTGTGTACGTTGCGAACTCTATACACAATGTGATTTATAATAATCTGCTTGAAAAAGGCAATAGGAGTGGCTATTTAGCGCTATTTTAGAGAGCAGCGGACTACACGCTCCAATATTTTTTAGGTTCAGGCGGTCAACTTTTGGAGCTAAGTGACCGATCAAAGCCTTGTGACATCACTGTCACTGTGCTAGCAAAAATCAACTAGACAAGCAGTTCGTCACAACACAACAGCTGACGTACTAACTATAACTCCGCACAGCCGCCCACCACGTAGCAGACGATGGATGGGTGGAGGTTATGAGCGTCTCCTTTGGAACGGGGCGGTGGGTTCCGCCACCAAGCTCTTGCTACTATACTGCCTAATATTCTACCTAGGTTAAACAATGAAAAAAGACACATAAAAAACACTATGAACTACCACACCCAAATTTTCTGATCCCCTATTGCAAACTGTGCTTTTGTACGTTTCCGTCTTTTGTCGTTTTCCTACTTTTCTTCCACCAATCCTCCGATCGCCTCTTACTGATGTCTATTGCGGACATGTTTGCTTTACCACTGCTCCCGCTGAACCTAAGGGCTTCAAGGAGGCCAGTGGTGCCTAAATCGACCGCTGGGTAGACGTCTTCACATTCTAATAAAATATGCTCCGTCATTTCCCTAGCTTTACCGCAGCAAGCACATGCTTCTTCTTCCTTCTTATATCTCGCTTTATAGGTGCGTGTTCTAAGGCATCCCGATCTCGCTTCGAAAAGTAATGAGCTTCCCTTTGAGTTATCATAAATGGTTTCTTTCCTGATTTCGTTTTTTCCTCTTAAGTAGTTACTGATGGCAGGTTTCTTTTCCATTGCCGCCACCCATGAGATTAATTCAGCATCTCTGACTTTCCGCTTGACCTTCCTTGTTGCTGTGTTGCCCACCCCACAGGCCGCATACTTGCTGGTAAGCTTCCTAGTTCTTTTCCTCCACTGTGAATCAATGTTTTGCCTGTACAGATACCTGAACACTCTCCCGGCCCATTTACTTTCTTCCATATTCCTCAGCCGTTCTTCATACTCAATTTTACTGCGAGCTTCCCTCACTTCAAAACTAGTCCAGCCCTTATCACCCTGCACAGCTTCATTTGTAGTCTTCCCGTGAGCGCCCAATGCGAGGCGACCCACTGACCTTTGGTTCCCGTCGAGTCCTGATTGTACCCCTGATTTATAGCAAACAACCGCATTTCCAAAAGTAAGTTCTGGAACCATTACACCTTTCCACATACCTCGGAGGACCTCGTACCTATTGTATCCCCATAGCGCTCTGTGCTTCATTATGGCTGCATTTCTCTTCCCCTTTACTGTTATGGTGTTTTCCTGTGTTTCCATATATCCATTGCCTTCGTTTATCCATATACCAAGGTATTTATATTCTGTTACCCGAGGTATTTCTTGGCCCTGTATCTCCACTGTCTGTTCACTCTTTTCATTGAATACCATAACACCTGATTTTCTAACACTAAACTTCACACCTAAATCGTTGCCTTCCTGTCCACAGATATTAGCCAGACGTTGCAAATCACTTCGCTTGTTAGCTAGCAACACAATGTCGTCCGCATAAAATAAACCTGGGAGTTGCTGCTCTATTACTGCACCCGCCTGTTTGTATGAGAGATTAAACCCGATATTACTTCCTTCTAGCGCCCTCTCCATCCTCACCATGTACATCATAAACAACAGCGGGGATAAAGGGCACCCCTGTCTCAGTCCCTTGTTGATATGAACTTTCTCCTCGCTCCTCATCCCTTCCCATTCAACGCAAACGGTATTTTCTAGATAAATCTCTCTCAAAAGCTGTATACAATCGTTACCTAAGCCTTCCCCTTCCAGGATATCCCACAAAATGTTGCGGTCCACGTTGTCGTAGGCTCCTGTAATGTCTAAAAAGGCCACATACAACGGTCTGCTTTCTGCTTTTGATATTTCAATACACTGAGTAAGAACAAACAAGTTGTCATCCAAACGCCTACCTATTCTGAAGCCATTCTGAAGCTCTCCCAAAATGCCATTATTCTCTGTCCATGTTTGAAGCTTTAATTTGATTGCCTGCATTGCTAGCCTGTATATTACCGATGTAATGGTCAACGGTCTATACGAGTGAATTCTGTCTTTCTCCCCCTTTCCTTTATAAATCAAATTCATTCTACTTTGTCACCAACTGTCTGGTATTCGTCTATCTTTTAAAGTTCTTTCCACTGCTTTCACCAGAGCTTCCTTACTTTTTGGTCCTAGTTCATTTATCAGCCTAATGGGAACCTCGTCTAGCCCTGTGGCTGTACGCTTAGGAATTTTCTCTTCCGCTTTCTTCCAGTTTAAATTTGTTAGCACCAGCTGCTTTTCCCCTTGGGTCTCTTTCATGCTCTTTTTTTTTCAACAAGTATAACCTCGTCATTGCCGTGGAAAGATTCGGCTGTTGCTTTTCGGATGTAATTTATTGCCGCTTCTCGTTCGAGTCTGTTTTCATCTTCGTCTAGGATATGTTTTTGTATTGTTGTTGACTTCCTGCCTAATAATTTTATGTGGTTCCAAAATATTCTAGGTGCGGCCTTCTGTTTCTCACGTATTTCTGACAACCAACGTTCACTTGCATCTTTTAATTTTGCTTGCACCAGTATTTGAACCATAGACTTTTTCTCCCGATATATTTCCCATTTACTAGTTACTTCATCCTGTGGCAACTGCGCCTTCTTTGCCTGCCTGTGCTCTCGAGATGCTTTCTGTCGTTCGGCGATCGCTTCTCGTATCTCCTTGTTCCACCAGCTTTTCGGTTTCTTTTTTCCTTTCCAACGAACATGTTGGTTCTCTTTCCGTATTTCTGTCTTTATTACACTTATAAGCTCACCATATTCCCACTCTTTACTTGGCCATTTGCCAAGTTCTTCCTCAACTCTAGTGACTGTATTTGCTATTTGTTCAGCGTTCAAATTTGGACTGGCCATTTTGCTCTCCTTGCTCTCTTTCCCAACTACATATCCCATTTTCAATATGATGCGTTTATGGTCACTCCCTATGCTGTTAAACCCTTCCTCATCGATGACCATTTCTCTCAACTTATTATGAATTCCTTCTGTCATCAGGCAGTAATCAATGGTCGATTGCCTGTTTCCCACTTCCCACGTGATCTGTCCTTCACACTTAGGCCCTGTATTCACGATCACGAGGTTATTTTGCTCACAAAGGTCCAGCATTGACTTCCCGTTATTGTCGGTATAGCCATCTAAATCCTGTATGTGGGCATTCATGTCACCTAATAGGACAGTTTCAGCACCACTCCCGAAACCCTCAATATCAGCGCTTATGCATTCCACTAACTCTTTATTCTTCTCTGCGCAATTTTTTCCGGTCCACAAATACGCAACGCCCAGCCAAGTTTCTTTCCCACTCATTGTACCTGATAACCAAAGATGCTCTTGACATTGTGAATTTACTCTTTTCCATTTGGCTCCCTGATGGATGAGCGTTCCGACTCCCCCTCCCTTTCTTTCCGACTTAGTTCTGTTGCACCCTTCCCAAACATAATTGTCAATAACTGGTGGCTCTTCTGAGTCTCTAAGGTGCGTTTCTGTAACCGCATACACCCCTGTTTGTTCTCTGTGTAACTGCTCCTCAATCTCTGCCCACTTTTCCTTTCTTCTGCCGCCCTGCACGTTTATGTAACCTATTGCATGGCGAGCTCCTTTTCTTGTTTTCCTCCTTTTTCTATTATCGACGGCGATGCTCTTCTGATGTTCCCCTAGGGGACCTTCTTCATTACTATCTACTCTGACCTCCTGAGCGCCCGCGGGCCCCCTAACAAAGCAACAACGCGACCACCAAGTCACCAGCCCACTTCTCGTGCTAACCTGTAATTGAAGTGGATCCCGTCTCGTTTAAAACCACCGCAACTTCTCACTTCCCTGTTTACTTCGACAACCTCGAAGCCTTTCTCTCGGCTCATTTTCCATATTGCCTCGACGAACAGGTTATAAAAGCGCCACCTATGGCCATCAGTTGAACGAAAGTTGGCGCAAGCTGCCCTCATAGAAGCCGGATATCTGTGCAGGTCTGGAGTTCCAGTAGGTCGTGGACGCAAGTGGCTCCCATAAAAACCGAATATCAGTGAGTTCCAGTAGGTCGTGGTAGAAACACTCAAGGAATGCCCTGGTTAGTTTCAATATCTCCTGCTAAAGGCGCCGTACGAACTAGCTTAAGTACATCGTGATCTGGCGATTGAATGTATAGTGATCGATAAAATGGAGGCGGAAATAGCATGGACAATAAATCTTTGTATAACGTTTTACGCGACACAGAGTACAAGTATTCAGTGGAAAATCGAACTGTCAGGAAACGAACCGCCAAGTAAACTTCTTGCATGAACCCCCACAAGCATAAACGCGAAGAAAAATTGGAAGAAACAATTAAATCAGGTGATGCATTAACAAGTGTGACTTGAATGAATGACCGAATTATAGGATGCGATGTATCGCGAAAAAAAGAAGAAACGAGACACTATTTGCCGCACATAAAAATGTACTAAACCCAGCCCACCTTCACTAACGGGCCTGAAACTAGGTATTGTCTCGCCTCATGCGCTCAAAAGTTGAAGACCATACGAAGGTTGCAAAGATTCGGTGAAAGCGTTGGATGTAGAGCCTGGCACAATGTATAACTCGCAATACATAGTAAATTTTTGTTACCAGGAACTTATTGCAGGCTTCGGCTTTCCCAAAAGTAGAAAGTCGGTGTGGAACGAATGTCTGGGCGTAACTTTGCAGGGCCGAAACCCGTTCTTTCCAATAGTGTGCGCTTAATTTATATGCGTCTAGCGGCACGCCAAGATACTTTGGCGGGACACCGGTCCACTTAACGCCTGCAAACTGTTCTGGTGTATAGCACCATGAGCCAAAGCACAAGCCTAAGCTTTTTGCGGAGTTCATTCGCGCTCCTGATACGATGCCAAATTCCTCTATTGTTGATACTACCTTTTCAACACTGGACTTATCCGTGCAGAAGAACGCTAAATCATCTGCATAAGCTAAGACTTTTACTCCATTACCCAGTATATTGAAGCCATGGATGTAACTCGACTGAATTACGCTTAAGCATAGCGGTTCCAGATAAAGGGCGAATAGCAATGGGGACATCGGGCATCCTTGTTTTACCGAAGAGCAAATGGAAACGGGTTTAGAGAGTTGGCCATTAATAACTAAACGACTAGTACAACACGTATAGCAAAGCTTAACGCCTTTAAACACAACGGAGCCAACATTGGCATGCTCCAGAAGAGAAAATAAATAGGAGTGACTGACACGATCAAAAGCTTTAGCAAGGTCTACCTGGAGCATTGCAAGCTGCTCAGTGGAACCGTAACAGTATTGAAGAAGTGTACGGGCGATATGTATGTTGGTTTGAATGGATCGGCCTCTAATTCCACACGTCTGATGGGAACCAATGAGAATTGACATCGCAAATTGCAATCTATTCGATAAAACTTTTGCAAAAATGTTATAATCAACGTTTGACAATGTGATTGGTCGGTAGCTTTCAACAGAACGCAGTTTCTCCTTATCTGAACTTTTGAGAATTAGAACTGTGTGGGTTTTGCAAAAAGATTGCGCAAGGGCGTCTACCTCTAAACTTGTAATAAAAATGTCCGATAATATGGGACTGATAATTGATTTGAAAGCTTCGTAAAATTCACAGGAAAGTCCATCAGGGCCGGGTGTTTTCGACAGAGGCAGCTAATCAATAGCTAGCTCAATTTCTTGTATCGTAAGGGTATCCCTAATGAATGCACAGTCATCATCCTGTAAAGGTCTTACAAGAGACACAAAACTCTCTAAGACTTCTGCATCGTGATCATCGGGCCGGACACTAAACAACACACTGTAGTAAGTTTCGAACTTAGAAATTATGTCATTCGTATTTGTTAGAACACTACCTTCGGAGTATATTTCCGGAATTACTTTGGAAACAGCGTGACGTCGCTCGTCAAGTAAAGCTTGACGTGTTGGTTGCTCAGACTGCAGAGCACGCCTATTTCGAGATCGAACTCGCGCACCTCTGTAATGCAGTGCATCATACTTTTGTAATTCACATTTAAGTTTTTCTATGTCAACAATGTAAGTGCCTGGCATTTCGCATTCCATCTGATAAAGGTTGTGTAGGCTCTTAAGAAGTATTGTTTCTTCATTCTTTCTATAGAATGCTTTCAGCGATCCTATTTCTATAGCCACTCTACGAACCTCTTGTTTAAAGAGTTCCCAAGCTGCAAATAACGGCAAGTCAGTAGACAGAGATTTTTTTTAGGGCCATGCGCACGCGATTAATAAATACCTGATCATTTAGGAGCTCAGAGTTAAGGTTCCAGAGTGTCCACTGTGGTCGGAAATTGGTTACAGATTTCTCACCAATCTTTGCAATAACCATGCAATGATCAGAGAACGAAACTGGGATAGTAATACAGGACAGTGCTCGGGAGAGGAGTGATGAAGAAACATAAATCCGATCAAGGCGGGCGTAACAGCGACCTTGAATTCGTGTATAAGACCGAGCTCCCTGTCCCGACACTCCTATATCAATGAGCCCTGCATTTTCTATTAGGTTAGATAAAACTTCACCACTCCTGTCCCGCTGAGTGTTAATGCCGCTTCGATCGCACGGATCACATACACAATTGAAATCTCCCATTAACACAATGCAACGATCACAGTCCATTAAACTACGCACAGTATCAAATAAGAGATTTCGTTATGCAGCGTCATTAAATACATAGACGTTGACTATTCGTCGTGGCACACCCTGCAACACAATATATATATATATATATATATATATCGACCTTCAGTGTCTACATGGTAACTAAATGCTGAACAAAGTAGGCTCTCTTTCAGAAACAGAAAACAGCCCGCGGATAAACCGAGAGCGCGTGAAACGCAGACATTATATTCATACAGAAAAGGTCGCAAAGCCCTTTCTGTCTCGTCATCACTCTCAATCTTCGTCTCCTGCACGGGGAAGAAGTCGAGGCGCTTCCTAGACAAAAGCTGGCGAAGCTGCGCCTGTTTCTGCAAAGACCTGAGGCCTCGCACGTTCAAAGTTGCGAAGAGAAGTTGCTGGGACAGGGCCATAGTGACTACGCACTATTTAGACTTAATTCTCTATGCGGTTGGTCCTAGAGGGTAACGGTGAGGCTCCCTCCGAACTCTCACCAGTCCTCCTGGACCGTGATCGCCGGCACTTTCCTGAGTGTGTCGATGTTTTGCGGCGACGTGCTTTTCTTGTGGTACTGACCGTCCCGCTGTCCGTGCTTGATTCTGATCAGTTAGTCGCACGGCGCATCGGAATTGACGTATCCGCGCTACTTCTTCTGTCCTCTGCCAGCATAGCGCACGTGTTGAGATGCTTCGGTGTAGCAGATGAGTCATCAGCGTCTGTCTCATTCGTTGACTGGGCAGCAACTGGATGCGTGGTAACGGGTGCTTCTTTCTCTTCGCTACTTTCCTTTTTCACGGGCAGTTCTGCGATGTCATTCTCTTTAACATGTAGAGGGGCCTTACTGGCACAGCTGGTATCCGCGGAAGAGAGAACGTCTCCCGTTGCGTCGAAAGCGTCAGTAACATCCATTAGATGTTCCTGCAAGCTTTCTTACGGAGGCCTTGTCCTATGTCGTAACTTGTCGGCGTATGTCACAACACATTCTTCATCTGTGTGGCCAAAGCGTCGGCAGGCTTCACAACATGGGGTTCTGCAGTTTCGACGAATGTGCCCAACCTTGTTACAGCGGAGACAAAGCGGGGGCCGGCCTGGAATCAATAGAAGGCTCTGCACTCCACAAACGTGTAGCAGATGTGGAACGTCGCCCACGCCGACTCCATCTGCAAGAGTCGACACCACGTCACGGTTAAGGGTACGCATTTGCTCCATTTCCGATGCTCTCCAGCTTTCTGCTGATATGGACTTCACTTTCCCGTAAGCCTGGAGCGCATCTCGAATGTAATCGTCTTCCAAACGGTCAGGAAGCCACAAAAGCTTCATTTTTACTTCCGCGGGCTCGGGGTCAATAATGAGGCAGCGTCTACCTTTTACGGATAATTCTCCGCACGTGACTAGCTTTGATTTTGTAATTGAAGATTTGCACGTCACCATCCACACGTGCGACATCTGAAATTGACCGATGGAACTTATTTCCTTCACGTCAATAACATTCCGAAAGGCGTCTCTGAAGTCTTGGGCTCTGTACGGTCGACCACTTAAGCCAGCATGCAGGAAAACGGAGTCCACAACCAGCTTACCGGTAGGAAGACGAGGTATCACAACACGGTAGTCATTGCTGCTGGCTGAAGAAGCCTGAGCAGCACCTCGGCCAGGGGCCGATAAATCCTTTGGAGCGGAGAACATGAAGTTGTTGTGGTTGTTGTAGCCTGTGGCACGTGTGGCTCCTACCCACGATGCGGGATTGGCCAAGAAATGGGTGGATTATTCCAAAATAATATAGAGCATAAATTTCCTAGTATCTATGGGAATAGCATTGGATAGGGTTGAATTACCGGCTAAAATAAAATCAAGAAAGTGCTGTTGAATGAGGAATAATTAATTTAAAAGTAATAAAGAAATAGAATTTAGCAGGGCATTCGTTTAGATTCTGTAGGGAATGTTTGGAGTGCGAAGCATGCATCCCTGTGGCTGAATTCCAAAGTGAACGCCCCGAACGAAAGAATTGCAGGTTCTGTCAAGTCCAGGCCAATTCTTCGAAAAGAAATCTCCAACAATCTTTTTCTTAACGCAGCAAAGCGGCGACAAGATAGAAGAAAGTGCTGTATCGTCTGAAAAAAGCGACCGTTCGGAACGCCTTGTTCTTCTTTCACCGCGGCGCCGTTTCCCCATCCACTTTCTTCGGTATTTATGTGCCCTAGTAGAACCGTGGGAGTGTTAGCCAGCGACGTGGAGACCTTGACGGCGGACGTGGAACGTCCTTTTTGCCGCAGGCGTCGCGAGAACGTGATCTTTTTGGGTGAAGGCCACTGGTCATAAATCCACACATGCTGCCTGAAGGCATCAATGTTGCCGGATTCGAGACCCTCGTTATGTAATAAACGAGAAGCGGCGCCGTTTCCCATCCACATTCTTGGGTATTTGTGTCCTAGTAGAACCCTGGGAGTGTTAGCCGCGGTAGCTCAATTGGTAGAGCATCGCACGCGAAATTCGAATGTTGTGGGTTCGGTTCCCACCTGCGGCAAGTTGTATTTTTCATCCACTTTGATGTCCTATAATTTATCGTTTCTTCATTTTCATTTATTAAGCACAAGTAATTCCCCCTGTGTTGTCCTTGGTGTCGGTGTTTGTTAGCTTGTTAAGATATGACTAATAAAAATCGCGCCCCTCGATTAACCCCTTTTCTTCTCGTTCATGGGAATTATGGGAAGTACATAGATTTGTCTGATCTTCGTGCTTGCGGATTTAGACGTTCTTGTGGCTTTGTATATTACACTATATCAACCTTATTGTCGTAAATTTCAGCGCAATCTATGCTCTTTGAAGTGCGAAAGACGCCGGGAACGCGAACAATTGCTATTAATTGCAACGATTGAGCTTTTCCTGGCTGCCAAATCGAAACGCGCCAAGCGTCTCACGGCACTGGCATGCCCGCGATAAATTCATAAGGGCGTTTCATTCGCATGTCGATACATGCGTCCGTGGCTTAATGGTTTCAATATCGGGCTTCTATGCTAGAGTTCCTCTGTTCGAATCCTGTCGTCGGACAAGTTTAATGATGTTCATTTAATTATCAGTTGCGCAATACACTGTAGAAAATGAAGAGCTTACAAAGCCGTTTGAAGCCGAAAGGACGAAGTTTAGGCAAATCCATGTACTTCCCACAATTCCCATGCTGGTATACAACCGCTTCCATTGCCGCTCCCGTAGACACTAGCGCCACAGTTCCCTCTAGTAATTCTTGTAGGAAACTCTCTGGTACACGCCACCAATATATTCCGAGAGTTCTCGCTGAGAACGATGATCTCCGGGATTGGGGCTCGCGCTCAGCCGGGCGGCCTGGCTCGCCGGTGTGGAATGTCAGTCGTGAGCTGCAAGTGGTCGCGCGACTTCCTCAAGTCGAAGTCGCCGAAAGGAATGAGCCATAGGCCGGAGGTATGCGGCGGTCACCGAGCGGTCATCTCGCCATGTGCTGCGCACTACGAGAGTCGCCGCGGGTGAGGCAACGTCCAGAGCCTGTGTTGAGCTCGTACTGCGTGTGTGCACCTGCGTGTGTGCACAACCAGAGGTTGCAAAATCCTCAACATGGCTCAAGCGCCCAATAAGGAAGCGGTCTGACCTACAACAGTTTCAGCATCTTCTACGTGACAGGTGACGTGCGCGTCAATGGCTCCATCTTACTTCAAACACCCGAGGATATTAAAGGTTTACGTCAACACAACGAGGAGGCTCAAAGACGCCCTGCGGGCGCCGAAGAACGATAGTCCTGATTACCATGAGAAGCAGCCTCAATGCCCGGCGGACCATCTCAAGGGCCCGCCGAAGAACAATGGCCCCAGTGAACGCCATCAGAAGCAACCTCGTAGGCACCCTGCGGACGTTCTCGATGAGCCGCCGAAGAAGCGTGAGCGCCTTCAATACGACGAGAACGCGCAGGGCCCGAACAGCGATGGACGCCGATGCGGTGAGGAGCCAAACACCGCGTCCAATGGTGAGGAGCCGCCCAAAGAGCACGATGGACGCGATAGAAATTCGGACTGGTACCCTGGCGGCACGCCGACATACGAGGACTTGCGAGAAAATAATAGACAGAAAATAGTCGCAAGAGCGACGAAATCATTTATACGGACATTTGCTCAAGAGCTACAAGGAGGGAATAGGAAAGACGACCCGTAATATTATACTGAAGAAAGCACGTGATACGTGCAGCAGTGTCATGGACGATTACATTCATTACACCAAAGCAGCCAGCAAGCCAGACTTCGGCAAGATTCTGGCAAACCTGGCGGTCTCTTGAGCCCATTGTAGAGGCACTTTCAAGTGCAATCCGAAAAGTGATTTCAAAAGCCCTCCAAGAGGCTGTGGACTTTTTATCGTCATTTTGCAGCTGTGTTTTGTAGTTGCTGACATTACACCCCGACATGGCTCGCCTCACCAGCAATTAAATTGTTGTTTCACTTTATGTGCTCTGGCTTACATTATGCATGCTTTTCAGGTGCCTTGAACTCTTTGTCGGTCATTGGGACATATATGTCCCACCCACAGCCGCAAGTAAAACTGTCTCGAGTGCTCAGATGGACATCATTGAGGGGACATATATACGTAGACCCACAGAAACGAGTAGCGCCATCACATAGAAGGTTAGAGCAACTATAAATTTTAGTTTTATTTGAATTGGTAGGTGACACCACAAATGAAGCTGTGCAGGGTGATATGGGCTGGACTAATTTCGAAGTGAGGGAAGCTCGCAGTAAAATTGAGTATGAAGAACGGCTGAGGAGTATGGGAGAAAGTAAATGGGCTGGGAGAGTGTTCAGGTATCTGTTCAGGAAAAACATTGATTCACAGTAGAGGAAAAGAACTAGGAAGCTTACCAGCAAGTATGCGACCTGTAGGGTGGGCAAAACAGCAACAAAGAAGGTCAAGCAGAAAGTCAGAGAGGTTGAAATAATCTCATGGGTGGCGGCAATGGAAAAGCAACCCGCCATGAGTACCTACTTAAAAGGGAAAAAACGAAATCAGGAAAGAAACCATTAATTATAACTCAAAGGGAAGCTCATTACTTTTCGAAGCGAGATCGGGATGCCTTAGAACACGCACCTATAAAGCGAGATATAAGAAGGAAGAAGAAGCATGTGCTTGCTGCGGTAAAGCTAGGGAAACGACGGAGCATATTTTATTAGAATGTGAAGACGTCTACCCAGCGGTCGATTTAGGCACCACTGGCCTCCTTGAAGCCCTTGGGTTCAGCGGGAGCAGTGGTAAAGCAAACATGTCCGCAATAGACATCAGAAAGAGGCGATCGGAGGATTGGTGGAAGAAAAGTAGGGAAACGACAAAAGACGGAGACGTACAAAAGCACAGTTCGCAATAGGGGATCAGAAAATCTGGGCGTGGTAGTTCACAGTGTCTTTTTTTTCTTTGTTATTGTTTCTTTGTATAGCAAGGAGGGGCGTAGCCAGGGTGGGGGGGGCTTATGGGGCTTCAACCCCCCCCCCCCCGAAATTTTTTCGTGCTGTACATGCACCGCCGACCAATGCAGCCCCCGGCGCCGGAAATCATTCTGGATTTTGTCTAGAATGTCTTTTTCAATCTCGTAAAGACATTTCACCGCGAACATTGCGAACTCGGGCTGGATTTCGCGGCAACGCCCATGTACCGGGAGTCGCATAACGCCAAGCAACCCCATCCGAGCACAAAGTTTCAAGGGCGTTTTGATGGCGAACGGGCTCGCCGCGGCACCTCGCTGAGGCCGCGAAATCTACGGAGCGCATGGATGTCAATTCCGAAACATTATGGGTATAAATCTCAGAAACTTTTGATGTGAAAGGTGCACTGGTATTTCCAAAGTTGTGCTTTAGATTTTCAGTTGCGGAACTTTGTGGGTTTAATGCTGTTATAAACATTTTTAGCCAGAGGTGCATTGACTTTAAAAGTCTTACATCGGAACATACAACGAGGCAAGCCAATCAGCACACTATCAGACAAGTTGACAAAGCACCTAGCGCGGTCCGATGAAACGAAGCGTTGTGGTGGTTCATTTGTGCCGTCATGTCACATAAAAAAATACTAACATTTTTTTTTTTTCACCTACGCCAAAGCATCCGTGTCAAGACACTAAAGCCAGCCAAGGTAACTACGTTCTCTATTATTTTTTCTGCTTTGAGTTTTATTCGCGCGTACACATTGAGCCTCCTAAATTTTTTTTTTGTTCTCGTTACCCTACACGCCGGCTGCCAGAGCCAGCCAGAGCGCATACGGTTTTCTCGTGTTGCCCGGACCACCGCGCGGCGCACTTCAGGGCGTGTTCGGTTTGTTCTGGCCGAGTGGATTTTCACCTGGCAGTGTTTTGGATGCTTTCTGGCTAGCACGCGAGAAAAAGAAACAATGGTCACTCGCCACCATCACTGTGGGGACTCGACTGATTGCACCGCGTTCGCTTGAGCGCAACCTGTCCGGAAAGTCTTGTCGCGCCGGTGTAGGATACCGAGCAGTATGCGTATGGTTCTCGGTGGACCAAGCATCTCACGTTTTCTTCGATATTCTTTCGGTAGCCACATCAGGTGCCCAAAGTAGGCATTCGATTGTGGCCAACATGCTTTCCTTCGTGTATTGTTTTTTTTTTTTTTCAGTGCTCCGGCCCCACAAAAAGAACTACATTGTTGCGGCGCAGCGAATTGCCGCATGATGAAAGTTCGATTTCATTACTTCTTTTCCGGAAAGTAAAGGTCCATGGGACGGCTCAGTTGCCGGATACTCTTATATTATTGCGATAGCAGTTATATGCACAATCCAGGCGCATTCCTGCCGTCGCCCTCATGTTCCGTATAAATAAAGTCCAAGAGCGATAACATTGTGACCGCGCGCCGCATGCTGTATGTGCGAGTGAAAGCGTAAGGGGGTGGGGGAGCGTGGTATGGGTGAGCCGACGATGGTGGCTCAGTCTTGTGTGCGCAAGGGTGAAAAGCAAGGAGGAAGCGCGCCGCCTCCTGTCGCGCGCGATACATCTGGGAGAGGGGAGGGAGGGGGTGCTAGGATCTGTGAATGTGTGGTTGCACATGTTTATTTGCCTTGTTTGACGCATTATATATAGTGACTTTTTCTTAGACAGGTATATTTATTGGAGACTTATATGTATATTTAAATATCTTGTTGCGAGCATTTGTGTATACGTGCAGTTAAGTTTCTTTCCAGTGACACTTTATTTTATTTACATCATACTGCAGGCCGTGTGGCCCAAGCAGGAGGGACAAGGTAATACACAAAAAATATGCGTACAAAAGGCAGAATTGCAAGGTATAAGACTTAAGAAATGAAACAATATAGCAATAAACAGCAATGTTGCTTAGGAAATACTAATGAGTCTGAATTGATTCAGGGGAGTTCAGATGATCGAAAGGGATGAGGTTCCATTCTTCTATAGTTCTAGGAAAGAATAAAATTTAAAGAGGTTTGTCCTGGCAACATCCCCTTTATCACATTACCAAGCTGTATATTCCATTGTATCTTCGCATTTATAATGTCCGAGGGCGAGTCAAATGAAAGTGAGCCAACCACCCCGCGCAATAATGGTTCGGTTCATTATGTGCAAGGCATGCGCGTAGCACACGGGTATCTCTCATTTACAAAAGTGACACACAGGTTAGAGGATAAAGGTTCGTTAATGCTCTCATACACTGTGTTGAACATGATTGCGTGACATAATGGACACTCCTAAAGTTGAACAGCGTGGTGTGGTGAGGTTTTTAACAGCTGAAGGTGTTTCCCAAAAAGAAATTAGTTGTCGTATGGCTGCCATGTACGTTGAACATTGCATATTATTGGCCACTGTGAAGCGTTGGAGCAAACGGTTCGAAGAAGGACGTGAAAGTTGCAAAGGCGATCCAAAGCAATCATGCAATCACCCCCAACAAAATTGCAAAGGTTCATGAGCTGATGAGAGAAAAACGGAGGATAAGCATCGATGAACTTGCAGAATGTGTGAACGTCAGTCACGGTTCGTTTCACGCCATCATTCATGAACATCTCGGTTATCGGCTTTTGTGCGCGCAATGGATGCCCAAGATTTTGAACCACCGCCAGAAGACGGAGAAGTTCGGTGCTGCCTTGACTAATCTGATCCGGTATCACAATGAGGGTGACGACTTCTTGTCTGCAATTGTGATTGGGGAGGAACCACGGTGCCACTACTACGAGCCTGACACACGACGGCAAAGTTTACAGTGGAAAGATTCGAATTCACCACGCCCGAAGAAAGCAAAGGCCGTCATTTCCGCCAGAAAGCTGTTGACTTTTTTTTTTCGATCATCAGGGGCCATTACTGATAAAATTTGCTAAATCTTGAGAGACTATCAATTGTTTCCGAATGGTGAAACGCCAGAACGGCTGTGGTGTCGCAATCAAGAACAAACGACGTGGAAAATTGAGTAACGGAGTCATCTTGCTCCGCGACGATGCCCGTGCCCACGTTGCTGATCTGGTTAATACAAGACTGGTAAAGTTCAAGTGGGAAACGCTGCAACATCCGCATGCATGCAGCTCAGGTCTGTTGCCTTGCGACTTCCACATTTTGGTGCAACCGAAAATACAGCTCAAGGGAACCAGATTCGTGTGGGACAATGACGTGAAAGAGTCAGTTGTAGATTTTTTGAAGCAGCAACCCAAGAAGTTTCATGAGACGGGAATCATGCGACTGGTTAGTCAATGGGACAAACGTCTAAATGCTCATGGAGACTACTTTTAAATAAAGTACACCATTTCTCATATATTCGCATTGGCTCACTTTCATTTGACTTGCCCTCGTATATTTTGCAGAACTCCTGACTTTTATATATGCTGTCTGTTGAGACTACAATTTCGGTGCAATTACTCACGATACACGAACGGTGACAGCTGCTCCTGCGTAATTAACAGCTGCTCCAGCGTCATTGAGATTTTTAATTGGTCATTGTATATGTACACGAATGTAAACATGGTTCTTGAATGACAAAGTTTCATTAGCATCTTTGTCCTCAACTTGTACATTTTAGGGCCTTTACATTTTTCATATCAATGGCATGCACTGCTTTGCTGGTTTCGAATTGATATAGTTCTAAAGTTCGTGTGATGTTTGCTTTATTTATTAAATAGACAAAAAACATGGAAGCACTGATATCAGTTATTTCGGGCAAAATTTTTGGCATATACAAGTATATTATTTTATGAAAAAATACATATTTCCTACCCTATTCTAAAACTCATCACTCCTGCGTGCTCCAACGCTAACACCCGCAAAGCTCTTTGGGGCCCCAAAATATTGGGGCCCCTATTCTAAAACTCTCTACTATTGCCTGTGTGTTTCGATTCAATGCATGAAAACTATTGTAAAAACATCTCGGGCCGAACCATTCATATGGTCGCGCATTAGCCAGCGAGCTGCTCAAGTGATTAGGTTTCCCATTATAAATCATTCATTCACACACACACACACATACATTTATATATGTTTTATTTATCTTCTTTCGAAACAATGGTGATCACGACTTGTTCTTCTGCCGTGCGCACAATGCATGGTCTTTCCATTTACCCCTTTTTGGTGGAGTCGCAACTGTTGCACTAGTCTACCTCTGCAAAGCAAAATCCAGTTCCTACACACCGCGGCGCACATCCCCGTGTTTTCCCACCACAACAGCCGCACCGTTGTGTTGAGGGCAGACGACAGCAGGCGGAGCCGGCAGCAATGGAGGCCAGCGCGGGTGCACTCCTCCACTGTGCAGGTGCGGCTCGCAGTGAAGTCACGTGTCCTTTCTTTCTGCTCCGTATTATCGTTCATTATCTTTTTTGTTCACTGCACGGACTTTAGCCAACCCAGATACCCCTCCCCGGCTTTTTTGGCTGCAGTGGGAAAGTAATAATAATTTTGAGACAGGGCTAAAACAAGGTGCATTTTGTTTTTTTGAGTGCAGAGCTATCACATTTAGACTTTTTCCTTGACATAAGCCTGTGCAGCATAAGTCTGCTAATTGCCAGTGTGCTAGTGTAGTCATTTGTGCTACCTGCATCTTCTGATATGAGCTAATATGCTGTCGCACTTTATCGTAACAGTGGCAGACCATCTGACGACAAACTGCTGCTTGAGTGTCAAAGGTAAATGTGATACAATTTATAGAATTGCTCCTGTGTTTTCCAGCATATATAAAAATTAGCTATATTTGCATTTATTGGTGGCATTTATTTATTTATTAGTTTTCCGACACCGCATCAACTCCGACAATGGTTTCGGAGATGTGAATATTCTCCTGCTTCACATCTAAAATAGTGCTGCACTTGGAGTATGTTTTAAACTGGCCGCATAAAATGTGATGTAATAATTATATGTGCTGCTCAAGGACTTGAGGCTCCATGTCATAATTGTAGGGTGGGCAACTACCTAAAACTACTTCCAATAATGCTTCATCACCAACTTCGGTACACATAGAAATTGGCGAGTGCTGATGCCATTTGATCACTAGAAATGCTTGTACTTGCACGAGCTTAGGCAGAAACTGTTGTCTTGCAATTTAAATGGAAGGTGCAGAAGAACAATATATCGAGCACAAATGCATTTCGTTGTTAACATCGGCATAACGATTTCAGTACTGGCGCTAAGTATAAGCAAAGAAATATATTGTTGCACTGTATTATTACTTCCTTAAATTATTATTAGCTTAGTGTTTGTGCAATATTACAGCGGCATGAAATCAAGGGTTTGACAACAGCTCATCTGGTTGGGAATTTACTTGGTACAGGATATACACCGACCAAAGTCTAAGTGAAAATTTTACTGCAGTTATTGTCTTGCTTGTGCTTTTGTAGTGATACGTAAGATAAGAATTCAAACTTCCAGGATCATAAACAGGTCAAGCTAACTATAGCACCTGCGAACCTGAAACAAGCCTGAACATTGAATGTCTACACCACAGCCACTGGAGTGCTTCCCAACATGGCTACTGGCCGTAAGTGGAGGGAGCATTAGCTGAGCTACCAGCTGGCTTGTAGAGGTCTAGGTCTAATGTACAGCTTACAAAAGAAGGCTACTAGCTAGCTGCATGCTTCCTGGGGATAGCATTCAGGAAACTTCTGAAACATGCAGGCACGCCTTGTGCCGAGTGACAACATTCAACATTTGTTAGCCGGTGAAAAACGATCACCCGAGAACGATAAGCAGGTACACAGGTCCATATTTGCGGCAGAAATGTCAGCACTAAGTGTTAGAGTGACTTCCAAAACATCAATCTCATCTGTTCGCAACATGCTGCATATTGTGGGGCCTTCTTTTGTGTGTGTCACGTGGCACATTGTTGTATTTGGCGAGCTTCCTTTAACACAGGGAAAAAAGAACCATGCAAGCTAGGGCATGTTGCGAACAATTGAAATGGATGCTTACGAAGTCGCTGTAACACCTATTCTGTTGGCATGTCTTCTGTAAATGCAGTAATTAAAAGTAGCTAATTAACCATTACAAATGAATAGGAACGACAAAAAACTTATGACATGCTTCAGGGCCCAAAACCGAAACCAGAAGCCCAACAAGGAATACCACACTAATGGCATGAAAGGCATCTTTATAAAAGGCTTCCGTTTACTTCATCTTTTTTTAAACTTGGGGAATGATAGCTGGGTCGCCCTGTTTACCACAAATATATAGAGTGAGATAGCGCAGTGGACTAAGCAAAAAAAAGCTTCGCTTTAAAACAGTGTCAAGCGACGTGTAGAGAATGCAGGAGAGGCGACTCCCATGAATGCGCGATGTGCCTGCCCTCCATCCCTTCATGTCTCAACAAATAGTTCCTTCGTAGACACCACTGGCACAAGGAAGAGGTAAACCCCTGGTGTATGTATATATGCATAGGACGCTAGTAAACCCCGCCGCCAAATGGGTACAGCAATACGTTACAGTCGAGCGCCTGTAAAACAAAAAGACCTGTATTATAAATTTCTCATGCCCCGGCCGAATTCCGATCTGCCACTTCTGGTACCAGTGCCATCTTGCAGTGCTGCCTAGCATCACATGAAAAGGTCTTGCATTTCTGCAAGAGCCGTGTGATGCATGTGTACGTGGAGCGCCTTCAGAGCGAAGACCACTACAACGAACTTGCCTGTACAAAAGAAGGTAATAGAGATGTCCCCAAGGGCCGATTTGTTGTGTTACAAGGAACGCCACTTCCTTCTGTAGCAGCCACCATGGCCTCCGATAGTTGCACACACAAATCTCGGAGGCCATGCCGTCGCAAAGCGGCGGCCCGTACCGAAAGCGCCGCTGTGCAGGAGGGTCCAGTCATCGCAGTTGCTTCCATAGAATGAAGTGTGCAGCAGAAAGATGGCGACTTCATTTGCTAGTTATCTCTTGAATTCCGCTAACTGGTCCAAAAAAAATTGTCTCTGGCAGCTAGCACAATTCTAAACCTTGAGCTTAAATAACTCAATGCGGTGGCCATCACTCCTATGAGAAATCTAACTGTTTAAATTGAATGATTAACATAACTACATTATTTACTTTACCACACATTTCAACTACCAATTGTCGCTAATGAGCTTGTAGGGCATATCGACTTGGTACAATATCTGAGGATGGCACCAGTTTCGCGATATGCTTCGTCTAACTTGGTGTAAAAAATGCACTGTTGTACCACTTAATTTTTAAGAAAATGCTGCTTATGCATTGAAGCACAAAAGTAACGGGAACCCCAATGCAGTTTATCATATACTTTGAAAATTAACATCTCAAACCTGGTGCGGCCCAGAGAATTCGATCCATGTACTTGGACACACCTTGCAAACTCGCTGACGACAATTTGTTGATTGAAATGTGTGCTGTAAAGTAATTGATAGGAAAGTTTATTAGTGTAAGTGTTAATTATTCATTAAGCATTTCGATTTCTCATAGAAATAACGGCTGCCTCATCGAGTAAATTAGCTCAAGGGCTAGAATCACAGGCAACGTTTTTAAATTTGGGGCAGCTAAACAAAAAGAAGCCTGGTATAACAAGTGGTATGATGCACAATCTTTACAATGAAGTGACCTGCAGAACGAATTATTTTGGAGGTCCCAAGCGCTTCATTATAAAGGCATTTGACTGTTAATCAGTCACGCGCACACGAGCAGTTAGGATCAGCAGATGAGCGATTTCATGAAGAAGATTAAGAGGTATTTCCCTGACTTGCCCGGAGGATATGCCCACCACAACTACCTGTCAAAAAAAAAAAGAAAGGGCAGGAACCATAGGACGACGACCATTAAACAATAGCTTTCCCAGCATACCTGCCGATATATGTGGCTGGGGATACTTATTTGTCGAGCTCTTTTGGTTAAAGTTATGAGGCACATAGGTGCTTAACTCTGCACTGCTTTCAAGACTTGCTGGTGTTAAACAAAAATAAAACCTTTGCGAGGAGACATTGTTCACTGGTACGACAGATCGACCCAGCACGTCACTAGCTTTTGGTTCACAGAGATCAGCCCAGTTTATTTGGCCAGACAGACATCCACGCAAAGTGGGAAAAAGAGTCGAATAAAACTTCGCCCGAGTAACTACAGAATTTGGGCAGGCTACATGACGCAAGTGCGACACGGCCTTTTGGCTCGGGCAATGGGGAGACAACACTCCCTAACGACGCTTTAGAATTCCCAATATATAAACAAAATTTCTGGCTCAATCAAAGGTGACCTCTCTAAAGGACGCCAAGTTTAATGTGTAAAGTAGAAATTAAGATTCTAGTATCAACGGTGGTGAAACAAGGGATGTATTCGGCTTGAGCCAAAGTCTGTTGAGGTCTTGACAAAGATGAGTCTTCTTGTCGAAGCATCGTCTCTAGCCTTAAGCCCAATGTACACATTGATTAAATGCCTCATCCCATCACCATGACGTACCCAACGTCCATTATGAGACGGCCCTTTCCTCGCTGGTTTCTCCACAAAAAGCGGGGCACTGGTGACCTAGGCCGATGCTCTAAATGTCGACGTTATCCCATTTTGGGGGGAGACACCGGCGAAGAAATGCTATCTCATGATGGACGCCGGTGACACGATGGTGATAAGACCCTTCACCGCTCCGTAAAAATCAGGACTTGCACATCCTTTAGTACACATCCTGCACACCAAAGCGTTGCAACATCCTACTATACCACGAGACCACATTCTGCGTCATGACCTAACAACACTGTAACCTCCTGGAAAGAGAAACCGAAATTAGCTGTACAAAAGCCAGTTTGTTAAATTAATGAGGGTGCTTTGATGAGGCTTGTCAGTCTCTTTTCGAGGGTGTAGAAAAACAGGACCTTCATTTAACGAAAAAATAAAGAGTAAAACAAATGTGTCAGTGCTCCTTGAAGTTCAGTCGTTGGTCACTGCGCGCATGCTTTTCTGCAGGCTTTGCCTAGAGTCAAAATCTGCAGATCACAATAAAATCACCAACAAAATACTGCACAGAGAACAATTTTTCTTTCTTGATTTTCATTCTGTACATATTTACAGTCGCAATAAAGCACAAACAAAATAGAAAACACACCCAAATTGCACATCTCGGCTACAACACGACACAAAGCTGATAGAAGTTTGCTGTTCCACACACAAGCCAGATGTGCATCTTTCAAATAATACATATTTCCTAGATTGTATTGTCTCGGCTGTACATCGCCAGTGGTTCAGAACGCCTCTCTCGACAAAATCGCCATTCTGCAACTCGAGTTCAGCCCCACTTCCATGCTCCGGTACAGGAAAGACTTCGTCACAAAACTTCTGTAATGCTCTATTTACAAAAAAAAAAAAAAAAATCTAATGGAATACAAACATGCAGCAATTTAGAGCAGCTGAGCCGTTTGTGAAGAGAAATAAATGTATGCAATTTTCATTTAAAGAGAGAAACAAATGAAAGACCACCGCATTCAACAATCAACCTGACATAACAGTTGAGCAATCAATACATAGCATATGCTTAAGCAAATGAGCAACAAGATCGAAACGACAGAGCTAAAAATGCGTGTGCACCGACCTCATATATAGCTCCTCAAAATAAAGATTCTGCTATCGCATTGTGTATGTACAGTCCACTACCTCGCACAATACTGTGAACACGACCAAAGTCCACAAAATCCAGTCTCAAAGTAACTGGATTACTGTGTCAACGTTCCAAACTCTGCCTTAAAGCCACACAGAAGCATGGCTCTGTGTGATTTTCATGGCCTTCCGTACTCAGCGGGCATATTTTCTTGTGCACGCCGCCACGAAGAAGCAGACAATGCAGAGTGGTGGTCGCGTGTGGCATGACCCCCGACACTGGCTTCGACTGATCGTTCAATCTTTCAAGTACCGTGTCAACTATCTCAACTTGAAAACTGGGTGCGGTACTACAACATCATAATGGAGAAACGGCGTGGAGAATTAAGATACAGGCACAAGAAGTGACTGAACAACACAAGCGCTATCTTCAGTGCCTTAATTGCTCGACAGGTGGCGTCCAAATCCACACCTCAGCAATCATCGCCTGTGTGTAACAGTAGCAGATCTCTCAAAGGCTGTGCCTTTGCTGGCTGCATGCACCGGAAGCAATTCAAGAGCTGGAAACATGTCATAAATACCATGCGTTAGACATCACCTGTTCCTTTTCACATCCACGTCGAATTTTTGTGCACTGTTTATCTACCACATGTTAATCTCTGCCATGCTCTAGGCCTCAGAGATTGGGAATACGCATGCAACCTCATAGGCCACGTCACGCACGACGTCCTCTCTCCGTTGTCTGCCGCTTGGTGGCGCAAGCGAGGGTCCTTGCTCAGCGGAAGCAAAGGGCAACACAACGAGGTCACATGTGCAAGGGACACTGCAATTCAGGTAACTGCCAAGGTAATTTAGAAACACTGAACCAGTACCTCGCTTTAGCATAGGTAGCACTTCAAATTGGAACCATCAGAGAGCCATGGGCAAGGTCGGCAGAAGCGGAAACGTCTGAGGTACAGTTTTCCATTCGGTCAACGTCCTACTATTTGAAAGCGCAAGCACAATAGCCAAAAAGAATGGCCACCATAAATGCACATTCCAGAAATAACTGCAAGACAAGATTCGATTGTTGACCCACACTTACACACAGCCACAAAAGCGCTTACAGTGAAGATGCATTGAATTGTATGTTTCCATGAACACAGCAATGTATCCATTATCCTTCTTCCTGATGTCTTCTCCCTCGTCCCCGAAAATTTTGGACTTGCCATTACAAAGGTGCGATACACAAGGTGCCGAGCACCTGTTGAGACTCGTGTGCTCAGAGATAAAAAAAATTAATAAATGTGTCTCTTCAAGAAGCTAAAGATGCAGAAAAATGCCAAAATTCTTAACTGCTGTCATCGATTTCTGTTCTTAATTAAAGGAAACATAAAAACAGCAATGTCTGTGAACAGAGTCGAGTCATGATTGAAGTTCAATGAATCAAAGTCCTTGTCTAAATGTTCTGTACACAAACAAGAATGCAGATCATCTGCTCTGTGTGAGACAAAAACACCCAAAAAGTAAAATATTGCGTGCTAAATTTGCACAAGAAAAAACGTGACGCCATTCGAGAGCACAATATTGCTGCAGTTTCATGTTCAAGTCTTGCTTCTGCCAACATTAATAACTTTCTTAAGAACTCCGTTACCACACTTTGCATTATTATGCCACAATGTGTGATGACTCCGTTAACTGTAGATTAATGCAGCTATAACGAGTTGCCAAAGCTTTGTGACGAGCTTGAGGCTGCTCAACAATGACAGCCACTGAGCTAGCAACAAATCCTCGGTACTGACATAATGCCACCAGTACGGATGGCATAGATGATTAAATGATACTGTGCCTATTAATACCAAAATGGTGCAAAATTACTTGACTAAAATATTTAAAGACAACACTCTAGTTTAGTGTTTTCTTTCAAAACAAGTGGCTCTTCTGTGGCCATCTGCAGGCCTGGTACACACTCTGAGAAATGGACTTTCAGAACTTGTTACTTGCTGTGCTGTCCATAAACCAGACTACATCGTTACAGCGTGGCATCGGCCCACCTTTTTCTGCTACAACGCTTCATGTAATGGCCCTGTCGGGCCGCAAGAAGCTTTTTGCAGCGAAACAAATGTGAGTACTTTAGTACAGTATTTCGTACCACATGCTCATCAAAACATAGGTGCCCTGAAGTTTCCATGCCAGACAAATTAGAAGGACCGTGCTACCCAAAATAGAAAAAGAAAAAAGAGAATGTAAGAAGGAAGCCAGCCGCTAAGTTTGTACGCTTATGTAAAATATACTTGCCAGAAACGGACTGAAATGCAAACAGGGATTGCTCGTACAAAGCATTATCTTTACTTAGGGCAAGTTAATCCATATCACTCACTTCATTCATATTAAACTGTTAAGTTACCAACGCAAGAAGTTTTACAAGTGTCAAACCTTTGCCATTCTACGACTTTCTATGCAAATTTTCGATTTTGCTAAATAACAGAGGCCATAAAGACACAAAGAATGTACTGGTATCAGCGTAAATTGAAACGTGAAGCCGGAAGCGATTAGCATGTTCTGTTGCGTTTCCTTGTTCGACTGTTTTGTCACAGCAAGATTTGGGGCTACACAAAGCTTTGAAGCCGCCCGTGAGAAAGTTGCCCATTGGACTATCATGTCCAATGGGCAACTTGTGTCGCAAGAGTCCAAATTACTTCTTTATTGTTCGTGTTTCATCTTGCGCTAATGGTACATCACAAGTGTTAACTTTTGACTATGCGAAGGCCCTTATCTGCAGTTAAATTTAGCTGCGAGCAAAATACTTTACGCAACCAGCTCCGGGCAAAAAAAAGTTAATTAAACAATGTTCTACATGAGTGACCGCATGACAAACAGTGCTCAAAAACTGAAACACGAATAGCAATAATGCCTTTTGCATGTAATTACATATAAGAGCAATGCGCAATTGCAGTAGATGGTTTCTAAGTATAGAATAGTCTTAAGTGACTGTGATAGAGCCTGAATGAAGCTGTTGTTACAAATACAGGCAAACCTGGAAATGAGACAATGAATTGGAGTAGTTTTAAAATCGTTAGTGTTTCGATTTTTTAGCTCTGTACAATCTCTGCGCAGTCCCTGAAACAGTGAAACAGTGAACACAGTGCTGCCTGAAAACCATTATGTCTGCTCCTGTCCTGCTCCCATCTCACAAATGAGGGAAAATGGGAAAAACGCAAAAGGTGCGTTTGCTGATTGCAACTTGTACGCATTTTAAGTTTGTGTGGATGGAGTACATGCGCCTTTAGAGGACATAGAGCTGTTTCAGCCCAATTAAAACGCAAATAGAAAATAAAAAGAGTGAGAGAGAGAGAAAGAAGCAATTTCTTTCTAGAGAGCTTAACAAAGACAAAAGCTAAAAGCATTCACTGTCTATGCACACAGTGCATCTGCTGCACTACACCAACACTCATACTATCAAAAAGTTTCTAAAAATTGGTAAGAACCACACACACACAGAAAAGATAAGAAAAAAGTTGGAGATGCTAAGAAGATTTTTTAAAAGATGCAAAGTTGAGAATGGACTGGCATGACCTTACAAGTGACAAGAGAAGCATAAGCCACCCTCGCAGGCCCTTAAGGACACTGCCTTACAGGGGCAGCTTTTTTGTTTTGTTTTGTTATGCATAAGCTTTTCAACCTTCCATAGAGGAGCACTACCAGTCACACTGCAATGCGATGAATATCTCTTCCTTCAAGTGCTTCTTTTCATTTTGCCCAAACAGAAGTTTCAAGCAACATCTTCATGCGACACGAAATGCCAAACCAGGTGCATTATTTGTACAGCTGCGTAACTTATTTCGAAAGATTTATAATCCAGTCACTTTCTTTTTTTTTTATGTTAAAGATAAGCTTAATTATGGGCCATAATTTTTTAGTGTGAACTTTTAAGTGAGGATCTCACGCTAGGTAGTGTTCGTGTGACATCACAGACATCATTATTGTTGTCCTAATTGCACACCTTCCACAACCCTTCTGTAGATGAGTGAATGGAGGCGACAATGCACAGATTGTTGCTGTGCTATTTGTTCGGGACTATGGTGCCGACGATGACATCCGTGCATACTCCTATAGATTAATGTTCTGTAATATTTCTTTTGTTGCATAACTGGGACATACGTATACATATAATAAAACAAAGCTCTGGATTTCGTTTTTGTATACTGGAGGGAAATAATCAGCACACGTACGAAAAAGTGTCTTCACTTACACTTACTTTTTCGTACGTGTACCAATTCTTTCGCTCTGCTATATAACATACATATACCAGTTATGCCACAAACGAAGTGATAGCCCTTGCAAACGCACCACAGCAGATCTTTCACTTAACATTCAACTACCAGAAAAACTCAATAAAAGGCAAGCACTTATAAAAGGAAAACAGAAACAAAGCATTTCATTACCTTACTGACAATGACTCTCGCACGCTTCTCTCTGCTTTGAAAGGACAACACAGATTTGTAACTGCAGCATGCACAAGTCAAAGAACGACGTCATCATGATCATCATCAATTGCATGGAGCCCCCACCTGGGTCACCTGCAGAGGATGTCACAAGCGAACCTTCCCAAAACGACTTCAAAATGAGAACTAAGGACACAGAAACACAGTGCGAATATTGCGAAATGATAACACGAATGCACCGACAAAGCTGGGACACAGGCACGGGTGAAATCTGCACAACCAGGACAGTACGAGTAGTCCAGCCAAGCAATGAAACGTTTCTGCCCCCGGGGTCACTAGGAAAGAAATAGCTATGAAACGTGAACATGGCTGTTATAAGCCAGGTTCTCACGATGTTGTGCCAGTGTTCACGTACATAAAACGTGACGGTGCCATGAAATTCCATGCTTAACGACGATGAATCTTCTCCCACACCCATCACCCTTTTGGTTTTGACTCCTCTGCTTTTGCATCGACTAGTAAGGATGCCTTTATCACTTCCAATTGATGTTCTTAGTTGAGTACACCTTAAACTACAGTGAACGATAACTGTTCCCCATTTCAAGATTGAAAAAATGCTCAGTCTTACTTTTCTTTATGACATTACATGAACAAAACACGGGACAGCTTGCCATTACGCACATTTCCAGCAAGTCAGCATTACATGTACTGTACTACGCATGATTAAAATTAAAATTACACTTCTTAAAATCATATGTTAGAATATCATTCTTTGCTATGGATGTCATGATTAGGTGTGCAGAAGTTAGCAGAGAGGCCGGGCAGGGCATCTGTGCCCTTTGTCTAGAGTATGCCATTTTAGTCATCTGCAACCAGCACAAGTTGAAGGCCCAGAAATCAAGCACTCCAGACTCAAGAGAGCACTGGAGTTCTGAGAATACAATGCGAACACCCCAGTGTACAACACAGGGTCACCTATAGTAACATGCACCCACCGTCCTGAACACTTTTGAAAAGGGATGCATGGCTAAAAAATGTTTTTTTTTTTCACCAGGAATATTGCGCACCAGCATACACAACTGGTTGCACAGCCTTGACAGCGAATGTGCCTGCAAAATGCGAGGAACTCAAGACGGAGCAAGCGTGGGTCCACGACAATCGGCGATTACACCCGCCACACCGATATTAACACACCATGCACGCAGTGCTTATTTACACATTTGAATACCTATAAACAGGATCAAACTTCCTCTCTTTTTTTTTTTTCTGACCAGTTCCACTCTTATCCCCTTCTTTTAAGATAAAACATGATATCTTTGGAGCTGCCCAACAAAACCATCACACACTCTTCCAGGCCATCTCTCGCCAGCAAGATCAAAGAACCCTACACTCCGCATTACATTTGAGTCCTTCAATAATGCCGAACATCCAAAAATAAAAAACGGCACGACTGGCAATACAATCTCCAAGCCAGTTTCTAACGCAAGCATATACGAGACCTAAATTACATACCACGTTGCGGAACCAGCACCCAACTCGTAAACATAAATAGTGAGCTTCACTAGAAGTAACCGTTTCTATACTAAGGAATAAATAACAGCTCAGAAATGCACTTCGATGAATAGTGTTTCACCGTGCCATCGTTAAATGTGTTCATCCTAACAGTAGATCAGTAACAGGTGCACAAACGTGCGGGCATGAATGCCTCTCGAGAACTGTATGAGCTTCAGCTGACCTAGAACGGTTTGCCAACAGTGATTCTGTACATCTAACCTTCATCTTTCGTCTGTATACACAAACCACCACCACTGTTTCCCTGCATTTTCGTAAAAGCCGCGGTGTTCCTATAAACGCGTTTGTCCATCACAAAAACCGGTTCACGCAAGTTTGACGACATTTTGCCCATGTCTCACAATATGCACGATGGGGTCACATTTGACGAGATGCCGCCAAAGACGAATGCTCGAGCTGATGGAATGCTTGCGCGAGTACTAGGAGTGCCTATGTCTAGTGTTACCAACGGCCGTGTATTATAGCGAGCAAACGTCATTTCCACACTTAGACACACCAATCCCATAAATTCATTTGAATCCACAATATCCTTGCACCCACCGCACCATGCATGGCCCTTTTCTTACGAAACGCAGAAGAAAAAAAATTGTGGTACAGGTCTCACCCTTTGTCACGCCATATTACGGCACCCAAGGCCATCACAAACGAGCAACGAGATAACGGAAATTACGCGATACTGGCAGCAGATCACCGCCAAGGACTTGTAGCTGCTAAAATAATTTTTTTTCCACCCGAATTAAGCACAGAAACTCGCCTGCTTTCCTTCAAACCGCCCTCTCAGCATCTTTAGAACCTCGTGCGCATGAGTGGCATCAAAGGCTGGAACACTTCCAGCGGTAGTGTAGCACCCAAACTCCGTGGCAGAGTCTGGCAACAATGATGGAAGAACTTGCGTGGCGTGAGAAACACCACCTACCCAACCTGACACAGACACACACACACACACACACCCTCTGACATCACATACAGCTGCTGCAACCTCGCGACAAAAGTGTGCCAAAACCTTGCATCGCAGTCTGCTGGAGGTGGGGGCGATGCAACGGTTCACCAGTTCTTCCTCTCGAGAGAGTGCTCGGCTTTTCACCGCTGATTGAGGTGGAATAAGTGCAATGAGAGGGAGAGGCAGAAAAAAAAAGAAAGAAACGCCTAGCTGGGAGTCTGAGGTGGCTCGCTGCTGAAGTAGGGTGCGGTGTCTCGGTCAAGCAGGGTGTGGCAGACATTGCACACGGCGAAGGGGCGCAGCTTCGGACCCGACCGCACCACCCGGCCGAGACACTCGGTGCAGAAAATCTTCCCGCAGTGGTTGCAGTGCGGCTGGAAGAGACCGAACGGGAGAAAACATGTCGGGAGGGGGTGCACGAGTTAGACACCCGGTGGACAGAACATTCTGAAAAGTGGATCAGGGTTGCCAGGCTCTGAATTCAAAAACTGGTCACAGACACCCCAGAAAGTATTAGGCCAGAAAGTAGCTAGCCTATATTACTTAACAGAAAAAATAGCCAACAAAGTAGCCAAACTGCCATTAAATGATCTCCACAGTACATTCTCCCCCACTCCATAGCAGTCTACACAGGTATGAGCGATAAACAATAACTCAAATGTGGATGTACTTGCATTAACATTGCCTTGAATACTTAAACTTAAGGTATACAATGCAAAAGATTGCTGTGTTTTGAGACCCAGTATTACTGGCAAGGTTGTGGTACTTGATAGTGACACTTGAAGCACACGAAAAGTATCCAATCAGCAAAGTAGCCAGTGTGGTGAAAAGTAACCAGGCCTTGCCTCCCTCAATAGAAATACAGTAGACTACCTTTAAGACGAACTCAAAGGGACCATGAAAATGTTTTTGTCTTATCATAAGAACAACTGGCAAACATGACCAGGTGCATCCAAATATCTTACTTCAAAACAGTAAATAAAGTGAGGGAAGGGGGGGGGGGGGGGGCGGATGGAATGACATAAAAAGCATTTATTTAACTGAACTTAATCAAAAACTGTTTTCAAGTGGTTCTCTTGCTTGGTTTAATCCAGTCCGTGATGGATGTTTGGCACTTCTGTGCAATTCGGTGAGCAGCCACAAGTGATGCCATCTCACCTAATGACCTTAAAAATTCTTCCTACCTTCGTGCTGCTAAAGAAGTTCACTAGGGAATTAAAGCAGGCATCTGCCACCTCACAGGTTATCAGTACAGGCTCCGAGCTAGTGAAAGTGCGAAGGAGCACGATGCAACACAACCTAGAGAAAAGTCTAGGTGACGTTGGGCAGAGCGGGGAAGGAGAAACGAGGCAAAGGGTCGCAGAGGAGGAAGGTAGCCGGAGGAGTGCTAGGCTGACCTCATCTGGCAGTTGCTACAGGTTTAGTTTGCGATATGGATGTACCAGGTTCGTCTCGTGATAACACTGTCCTCGCACGCCATACGCTGTGTGTGCAAGTAAAGGCATGTGACGATAAGAAAATCTTGCATGTGCAAAGAAGGAAAGGGGGAGTGGAAGGGGTGTTCTACTTCAGGCGTGCAGCCTTTACCTTGAAAGCGATCTGCTTTGGGAGGTCAGTCTAGGTGGATGGCTCACAGCTTTGCATGCACTGTATTCTCGCCGCTCAGTTCGCGTTAAAGTGATAGACAGCGCAAAGGTCACTTCGCTCGCTGCTGCCGCTATTCCTCACGCCACCATTTTGACAGCGAGCTTTTGTGACCATCGGGTGTGATGTGTTCATGTTTGCCTGTTCGCACTGGCACCATGCTTGTTAGTTTCGTTAGTAAGTGAATGTTTACAAGGGGGTGTTCTACTCTGGCAGGTACTGCGCATGGCGCGGCCGAGCAAGCCAAGTCTTGAATACAATCTGCGATGCGGACAGCCAGGTGCACCGAGGGCCAATAGCGTTGTATGCTCTACAGCACCCATAAGCTTGCACTTCACCCGCGTTCATGAAGTGAAACGTCACTGTTTATTTTTGTTTCCTCCTCTTGTTTTCGCCTGTGTCCACAGGCAATGTGAGCGCAGGCCTCTAGTACGGTGCCTTGATGCGTGCGCCCCTGGGCACGGTGCGTCGAGGCACCATAGCCTCCAGGATCGCTAGTGGTGACGGTCACTTCGAATGTTCGTCTTAACCTGAAGAGCATATCTGAGGCAGTTCGTCTTAAGCATTCTTTCTTTTTTTGCATTGATTCTATGCAACACCAAACAAACATTCCTATGCTGTTCGCTATATGCGAGAATTCGGCTTAACCAGGTTTGTCTTAACGAGAGTTCACTGTAATTCTTATCACCAGTTCTTTCTCTAGAAGCGGCACTGCCCAAAAGCACTTCAATTAGACAAGGCTTTAGTTGCCAGAGCAGTAATACCAGTAAGGCAGAGGGCCTGTGTGATATAAGAAAGATCGCCTGAAGAGAAGTGAGTCAGATTTGCGTTTTCACAACTGTCACGAGTGTGACGGAAATGGCAACCTAAAAGCATACAGTCCAGCCTAATCCCCACAGGAGGGCATCTTGCAACAGCAGGGGAAGGGGTGTTTACAAGCCAATTACCTTTTTCTCCCAATAAGACCATTTGACAATTTTGCATTTTGGATGTTATTAACGATCCACGGTGCAATGGTACCAACCAAAGTCAGATTTTCCACCCGATGTACAGCACACACAAAATAAGTGCAATTTCCTCAACCTTATTTTAGATTTCTTTCACACGTTTCTTCACGTGATAAAAACACCAGGAATTTTGGCCAAATCAACCATTCTCACCCCTCAAAGTGGTGGGATGTCAACCAGAGCAGTCAGTGGGTGGCATTTCCCTTCCCGCCCACTGTAGGAAGAACCCTGATGGCATCGATTCTGCAACTAGTGAGGCAGAATGCTGTGATGTAAAACGGCAGCTAAGCTGAACACCAAGCATATGCCCACACTCCTACCAGGACCCACAAAAAAAGATATTGAACAGGTGAGGGTCACCGGGTGAAAACAACACAGAGAAGCATGACAGCAACCCTGGCTTTTAATGGCAGAGGAACTTCATCAACGTCTCTCAATACCTTTGCTTGCCCTTATTTCTGCAAGTTTAACCCTAGGCAACAGTCATTGAGGCTGATGGTCAAAAGCAAACAATAACAATGGAACTACAGCGTACTAACCTCTGGATAACAAAGAAGGGTTCTCTTCTAAGCACAAGTTAAGCATGACTGTTTCAAGATGCTCTCTCAACAGATGCGACTAAATTTAACAGGAAGGCGGAGGCTTGAAGAGCTGAGCAGTAGTTGAACAAGTAATGTCGCTGGTGCCGTCTCGACAAGGAGACCTGTCTTCCTCAGGTCAAAGACAGATCTCCTTGTTATGTCGGCACCAGCGACATTTCTCGTTCGACCACTGTTCATAAGAACATAGCAATATAAGCAACATAAGATAACAAGCAGGCACTAGACCAACCACGCTCACCTTTTCCTTGCGAGAGTGCAGGGCCTTTTTACAGCCATTGCATTCATTCACATCATCTTCGTGCTGCCATCGGACTTCACTGTCAGACTGCCGGATCTTCTCCAGCTCCACCTGGGCAGGGCACAGTTGGGAGCTGGGTGGAGTCTCAAAGGCCTTTCCAAACGGAGGCACCACAGTGACAATTGACACAAAATGACCTATGGTTCGGTGACATATGCATGGTCTCAAAACAGACAAGGTAACTCCATGCTGCAGCCTTCCTAGCAAGCCAAAAACAACAACAACAAAAAATCCATCAAAGGTGACTGTAGGAGCAAGTGAAGCTTCACACGGTTTCAACTGTCCTGGCACCCTCTTGCTGCCGTCAAGCTTCTCGTCGTTTAGCACCATAAAGCCACTTCTAATTCATGATGCTTCGCTCTTCACTGATCAACAGGAGACTACATTTCAAGCCATCTAGGCAGTGTTATGAAAGCCGTCAGCACAGAGCAACAGTATAACACAGGCCACAGGGTCACGTCCTTCCTGCCAGGACAAAGCACAGGCGTGCTTCCACCACAGCAGGATGATGTCATCACCAATGCAACTTATCAATCGACACCACACCCTAACCACATCCTCCTTTTCTCTTGTCACACCCCCTCTCCACGTTCCTTCCTCATCTTCACAGTCACACGGTCACAGCATCACAACTTGTCCTACTCGGCAAAGAAAGCTTAGGTTAAAAATTGTGTTCTTGTCATTTATCCACCCTCAGAAACACCGCCACTATGGCCGGGGATTGAACAGGCGACCTCGTGTTCATTAATGTTCAAATGAAAATTTGCACACTTGACCTAGCACGCAGTTCAGTGTCGCCTTGTAGCATTGCGACCACTTGCTTACAGTCTTTTTAAGCCCCGTGTTCATTGTGTTCAACAAGAGAGGTGAAACACACAGCAGGGCAAACAGATGACAGACAAGACACCAACAGTCTGAACTGGTGCTGGCATACCTGGAGGGACTGTGACAGCTTGACAAAGTCCCGTTGGACTGCCTCGCTGTTGTCCAGTTCCATCTGCAAGGTCTGCACTCGACCTCTCAGCCGCGTAACCTCTTCTTCCAGTTTCTCCTACGTGGAAACAGCCAGCAGCATGAAGGTGACATTGACACCAATAGCCTTTTGCTCCAGACCAATATCTTGGTTTTGCATATGGCATGCACCTATCTGAGTGCCCGCAGTTTACATTTAGTGCTAATTCTAGAAAAAGCGCTGAAGAATAAGCGCACTCGAAAGAAGACGCCAAGACACCACACCACTGACGAGTCAAGAACACTGATTTTGGTGAAGTATCAGTTCATTTCTGTTTTAGTGCCCCGTTTTCACTGAGCATTTTCTAAAGTGAATCTGTTCTGACTTGCCAGGTAAACTATTGTTTTACATGGTTGGTGCAGGCATTAAGAGCCAACCACTTGACAACCCAGCTTTGGGCATTCACAGATGTGGGGCTTTTGCATTGCAATTTAATACGCTTGCCTTCTGTTAATTTGACCCTCATGAAACCGATGAAATTGGTTGAATTATCCAGTAGGTCAAATTAGGCAAGAAGCAACAAAAACGCCAAAATGCACCTGCGTTTATTGATTTGGAAGTGTTCGTCCACATTCTAACATGTTCCTAAATCAAATGCACGCCACTTCTTATGGGTTCGAACTAGCAAACTAACATAAAAATTATATTAGAGCTTCTAAACAACGTAGAAATTGAATGTATGCCCGATTTCTAAGCAAAAGAAACGTAACATGCCTCCAATTCTGGCAAAAAGAAGAAAAGACAATACTAGCAAACTTTACCTTCACAGAAAAGTACTTTTATTTACTTGAAGTCTAATAATTACTCTGAGCCAGCCCTTTATCGCTATGTTCATCTGTAGAAGTTATTACATGTCAGGGTGCTCCAACATTTCCCAGTATTTCTTGCAAAGCTGAGTGGACACAATGCTCACATAAAAGGGGGGGGGGGGGAGGGGCATAAAAAGAAAAGAACCATAGCACCACTAAAATGTGCCAGTGCTCCTTTAAACGAAATCCATGTTTGGAAACCACAAGTTACAAGAAAAATGCCTCAACCAGAAATACCCTCACCCAAATAAACATGTCTTTCCTTTTTAAGACAAGAGGCTTGCCTTTGTGGTGGTGAGCTGGTCGTGGCCTCTCTGCAGCGAGACCACCCGATCGTCCAGCTGGGTCGTCAAATGGGCCAACCGCGCCTCGCATGCCTGCAGGCACTTCTCCTTCTGCTCCCGGAGCTGCCGCTCCTTCTCCAGCTGCTCACGAACGCCCGTTAGCAGATCTGAAAGAGAACATCGTTCAAGCCAAGCAACAGGCCAAGCAACTGGTCCAAATCTATAGCCAATCAGTTGGTCCGCAGAGGAGGACAGTGGTATTGTCTGTAGTAGTCAGCCTGTTCTCAAAAGCACGGGAGAGTAGTTGAATTCAAAACCAATGAGCTGGTATTAATACAGGACTATTCAAAAATAAGGAGGAATGTTGAGTTAAACCGTATTAGTAAATTAAAACTGCGCTCCTGCAACTGCAAAACTGTCACTATTATCACAAGAGCAGGCCAGGTAAGCAAGAAAATGAGGCAAGAACGAAAGGTAGGCGGCGATGCCTCCACGAGTTCCCCCACCAGTTCGATGTGACATCACAGATTTCAAATGTCTACTCGGACCTATTTCGTTGACTGGTGGCGAGGATGGACCATGTGCATTCTGAAGGAGCAATATGTTCAACCCAGTAGGTTCCGAGAACTCTCGCGGCACCAAAATGGCAGAAATGCGTGAAAATACTTTAAAATCCACGAAGTCCCTGGCATGCCAACGCCTTCTTTACGCAAGACACACCGCTGCCTCTATACAAGATGCACCACTAAGAATGGAATGCGCAATGCCGCCACTGAAAGTGCACTGCGCAGCAGAAGACGAAGAGAACAGAAAAGGAAAGGAGGTGGGGCTTGTCACGTGGTCAAGACATGGTCCCTCGACAATGGTGTGGGAGAAGACAGGGAAGGAACACTGCCTGCGGGTGCTATTCAAGGCAAAGGGGGAAAGTGTGTCTGTTGAAAATGGCACTTGCCTCCTGGCAGCACGGCATGGTAACAGGACTGTTCAATTTCTTCCATCTCCTCCAATAGTGAATCGAGTTGAAAAATTATTTCGGTGGAATGCCTTACAACTTCCAGTGAGTAACCGAAATTTGAAATGGTGCCTGGTGGGGGGCCCCTTAACACTTTCATGCCCGAGGGAAAAGCAGCCGTTTTTGGGCAGCAGCCTTTTAAATACTTTTTTTCCTATCGCAGAACATGCCTGATACAAATTGAAGAGGAAGAAATTCTTTTTTTTTCTGTCGGCACTAGCCATTGAAAAAATTTGAAAAATATATATATATCTAAAGAATTTTGCAGAAAAAAAGAAAAAGTTGTTAAGAACATCCTTATTGCTTTGCACAGAAAGACCTTAAAATTTTTCAGAATACTATACATTTTCAACATAAAGTAACTGTGCAATGTTCCAGCAAATACTTTTTCTACATAAAAAAATTTCTTGAGATAAAGAAAACACAAACCCTAGTGACTAGCCATAACGCAATGTGGGACTCAACTCCCAGCCATCTTTCACCGCAAAACTTGATTTACTGCGTGGTCAAACGATCCCAACCAAAAGATGTTGAAAACCCCTAGACAAGAACTGCGACCTTCAGAACACACAAGATATCTTTATATATTAGTGCATGGCAGCTTCGAAATGGTTCGGCGAAGAAAGCGAAACTCTGTTTTTAAATCTGGCGAACCGAAGTTGTCGTCCATGTCAGTGCTGCTTGCAAAGTCCAAAAACTCGCGCGCAGATGCATTATAATCGGTAGTAATGCAATATTTCTGTGCATGAGCGGTGTGCGACGTTGACGCCATCTTGGAAACTTAAATTATGGGGTTTTACGTGCCAAAACCACTTTCTGATTATGAGGCACGGCGTAGTGGAGGACTCCGGAAATTTAGATCACCTGGGGTTCTTTAACGCGCACCTAAATCTAAGCACACAGGTGTTTTCGCATTTCGGCCCCATCGAAATGCAGCCGCCGTGGCCGGGATTCGATCCCGCGACCTCGTGCTCAGTAGCCCAACACCATAGCCACTGAGCAACCACGGCGGGTGCCATTTTGGAAACTATGAGCACTCGTCACGCCAACCACGCCCCTTCTATGGAGGCGCTTTAAAAATCCACGGGCAACGGAAAAAGAGAACTGAAACTGCCCAAATAGTTTCTAAATAACCCGATAAACGGAGCTAGCTTTCCGAGAACGCTCGGAAAGCTGCGAAATACAAGTTTGCAACCATCGAGAGCGGGTTATCGGTCGGAACAAGTGCAGACAGGAAAGTGTTAACGTACACAAAAAGCATGGTGCACAAGCGTTCTTGCAGGCTCTGGCGGATATACAATATTTTCAAGTATTCAATCAAATATTGTGCTATTCGGTAATTGCATTGGATCGAATTTTAGTATTCGAAATTTTAGATGTATTCCGACATGAACGAATATGAATGTTTCAAATGCGTACGACCGCAAAGTTTCGATTTGGGTGAGCAAGTCGCATCGCCATTGCAAAGCTCACAGCAAAATCGAGCCAAAGGTTAGGAATTTGTTTACAGCCACATGCCACATTAGTCAAGTTCAAACATTTCTGTGACATCACCACTTATTTTATTAGGCCAATGATTTCCAATGCTGTGCAGTGTCTCGCTCGATTTTTCAGACATTATTCGCACACACACTGTTTGAATGTGGCGCTGTTCAGGTAGTCCCTAGAACTGTCACTTTCGTTGGCAAGATGGTTTCTTGACTTTCTGAGAGCCATACAGGCTGTACGGCTGCTGCGAATAGATCGGCATCGACTCATCATCCAACCTTAACTTGGGTCACCGACACTCAATGAAAGAGTGCTGGTCAGGCCTAACAGCCAAGGCAGTGTGGCCGAGGCTACATTTTCCTGCTTACCTGCATATTGGTGGCTGGAAACCATTGCAAGAAGTTTTCCGGTTATCGAGTGGCTAACCAGTGATCAGGCTTGAGATTACGGACACAAGTTAGACTGACGGCCATGGAAGTAGTGTTCATGTTTGTTGGCGACCAGCTAAGAAATACAGCGAGCATGCCTACCAAGTTCATCTGTGTGTTCACTGGACAGAATGGGCTATGCTCATGTTCAGGTAGAAAGCACAGAGCTGAATTTGCACAACACAGCCTAAACTGCCAGTGTCACGCAGTCAAAGCTGCATGCAACATCTGCACTTGCCAGAATAGCAATGGTGCGTGACACAGACATGGGGCTGTGTGACAGGTGAAAGTGAAACGCCTCGTGGCCTGAACTATCACCAAATTCAAAGTATGAACTACAACGCTGAACAAAAGTATATAAATAAATTTTCTGTACTGTTGACCATACTGCAGGCACGGTATAAAAATGAACTCTCATTCTTGCATATAAAAAGCTGAATAAACAGCTCTGTAAGCAAGCTATTTCCCGAGGAGAAACTGTTCTCATCTTTGCAAGTTAAGCCCCAAGTAAAACAGGACATCTATGCAAGTGTTGAAAGCAGCAATGCAGCTTGTGCAAGGTAGCCGGCATTGTAGCGCATCTCACAGGTGGACACATGAACACACCGAGAGCTGAAAAGAGCCTAGTCGTATAACATGACAGATGTCCGATAAGATGCACCATAATGGCAGCGCCGGAAACAGGCTTCTTCAGGAGTCCTGTAAACAAGACTTCCAACACTGACCAAGATGTGCAGATTTTAAGGATAGGTGCAGATCCATCTGTACATTCTGTTCATCCTGACATTGCTTTCAGTGCCTCATGATGAAAGGCAACACATGCATACTAAAGCTTTCGTACAGTTCTGCACCATGCAAGCACTAAGTGTCACTACAAAGCTTTGTAAATGTGCCAGACGTAGAACACAGGAACATGCAAGAACATGCAAGCACACACACCCACCTGGTACTACTTGAGATTAGCTTAAACAACCTTGAGTGGCTACAGTATGGCTTGGCAACCTTTCTAACCTTTACAGATAATGAACGGCATGGCTTAAGCGCAGCCACATGTCAGCATTAACTCAAGTGCTTTCTTGAGGATTAACAGGCGTAGCATGTTTCTAAACATAAAGGGTTGTCAGTTCGCAGTTTGCTATGGGACAATTTAAACTTTAACTTTTAACCCTTAAAATGAGACTAAAGGTGTGTAGGAGTCTCACTAGAACAACAAGCCACAGTCCCGTTCCCTTGTTCTGCACCAGGAGGTGATCTTGTCAATAAGAAAGTCAGTTTCACCTGAAAGGCGAAGCATGCATTGCGATAGCAAATTAGTAGACAGCTACACGAAGTAAGAATAGTAGTTTTATAGGCCGTATAAACTTGTGAACATTCGCTTACCAACTAAACTAACACGCACGGTGTCACGTACGCATTGGTAAACATGAACACATCTCACACGAGGACTGTGGAAACTCACTATCGAAACGCCGGAGTGAGGAAGCGCCGCGGCAGCAGCGAGCGAATTGACCTTCGTGCTGCCTCATGCTTCAATGCGAACAAAACATTGAAAGCACAGTGCACACGAAGCTGCCATCCCTCGGTGCCCTTTGCCCACATCGCATATCACTTTCAAGGTAGGGCATCCGTGCAGCCGAGCTGTACGCAGCCAGCGGCAGAGTAGAACGACCCTTCCCCCCACCACCGTCCCTGCCCTCTGGTGACTCGCACGTGATGGAAGACAGTGTGCTTCCTTCCCACTTTCCTCCCTTGCACACGAGAGATTGATATGCGATCACTGGGTGACCCTCGCAAGTTTCACTCGCACATACAGCATACAGCGCACGGCAACAATGTTATCGTGCTCGGATTTTATACGTAACATCACGGTCCCACCAATGGCAGAAATGTGCCTGGAATGTCTATATAATTGCTACTGCAATAAAATATCACAAATGACTTCAGCACTTGTCTCAATCAAAAGCTCTGCCTGATTCTATCGCCCTGGTGATTTAAAGGGGCACATTGAGAGCATCTTTTTTATTGCGCAAATGGTGCTGGCAGAACAGCGCTGACAGGTAGCATCGGCAATGCTCCACAAGAAAATCTATTGAAAATTGACCTTATTCCTTTTTCCTTCACATTCAAATCTAATGCAATTTACCATTCTATTGTCAGCAGCCGACAACAACACATTAACAACAAATCACACAGAAGGCGACATAGGGAGCTGGTTGCCTGCTTTCATAGCTTTGGTGTCAATCCTTTCCTACGCCTACTTCATCTCTTTACTTATGGAAAATGCATTCTGGGTAAGGGTGATGCTCTGGACATTTGTTGGAGCACTAGCGTATCTTTTAGTGTCACGTTAAATGCTCCTACATATGAACGTGCTGCCTGCGGTAGACTTCCACAATGGCACAATTTTTTTCCCCAAAAACCGCCTTACTGGGAGCAATCACTGCCACCAGCAAGCACACATCCTCAGTCACAAACATTACATAGGTATATTACAGACAACCAACACTCCACAAGCATACCACGATAGCATGTACACATAGAACAGTGAACACAAGATTTCGCGACACAAGTATTAGGTGCAGAAAGCAAAAAGCACAGGCATACAGACCTCTAGAAAGCAGAGGGGAAAAAATACATAAATACAGAAGAAAAAGCCAAATGGCAAAAGGAAATAAAAAGTAAAAAGCTCAAGCACAAAAAGAATGAGGCCATGCATGTTCCGTCTATAATGAGCATGTATAGGTAGCTTTGTTAAAAAATGAGTCCAATAGAGAGGAGGAGCAGAGGAGGAAGATGACACGCTTGGCAGTCACGTCCCAGTCAATTAACACAGGTCATGCACAGATGCAGTACACATAGGGGAGGACACACAGGAAGGCAGCAGGCAGGTGCGAGCAAGGAATAAGGAAGACTGGAGGGAGGGCTGCCCACACAGCATGAAGGCACTACAGGGAAGACAGGTAGCAGTCTCCAGGAACTTCTGGGAGAGACATAGAGACAAAGGCAATTGGAAACACTTAATCTCCTCTAGTCACTGAAGGACACATAGCGTGCCTACGTCAATGCAACAAAGTTAATAAAGCAATGGGGCTTTATGTCCTAAACAAAAGAGAAAAATGGAAAGGCAGAGATTAACCCAAGAACTATAACTTTGTCATTACCTTCCTTCGATAAATTACAGAGGAAAATCAAGCCAGCATGCCTTAATCGTTGTCTTTTCATGTAAGCCTGCCATTTTTAAAGACACACAGTAGGCTTGGAATAACCTCTAAGTTTACCTCTAAGCCTAGGTAAACTGAAGTTTTTTTTTTTAACTCGGCTACTGTCAGAATGTTAAGGGTTGACGTTAACCTCCCAGCCTTGCCTCTCGTTCCCACCATCTCTTGCTCAAGTCGAAATAAGGCCACCAACATAGAAAATTGAACCCATGACCTCATGGCTTGATGAGCAAACATGTTGCCACTGGGCTGAGTTTGTAAGCCTTGTTTCTAAAATGAACTAACACCTATTAAACAAAAGATCAACAAACAGCCTGAGTATAATCAAGAAAACTGAAAAAAATTTAACTGCTATAATAATTTGATGATAGCAAAAGATCCAGTGAGAAATGCACGAGACAAGCAGGGCAGGTCTACCACTCTCACCTAGCTGCCGGCGTAGCTGCTCGGCCTCCTGGGTGAGGGTGCGCTCAATCTGCTGTTTGCAGTTCATCTCCGAGCTGGCCTGGTCGCGCAGGAATAGGATCTGGCCCCGGAGGTTTTCTTCTAGGGTCTCTTTGTCTAGCTGCACCTTGATCAGGTCCTCCTGCAGCTGCAGGCACTGGAAACGAAGCTCCTGCACAGAAGAAAGACAGGGAAAAAAAATCAGACTTCCACGGTTCCTCCAGTTAGAAATTCATTTAGGACAGCAGCAGATTCTCACAGCGGATGCCTCCAACTTCTCCGTGACCATTCTTTCGTTGCGATGTGTGCAATGCTATCTTTGTTCGCTACAGTACTGTATGCAGTGACCTCCGAAATGCAAGCACAAATGCCACCAGTCAGAGCCTTCCTGGCAGACAAAATCGCTACACAAATTACCAGGCCCGAAGGTTGCATGGTGGGTCAGTGAAAGCTTTCACAGTGCCACGTCCTACATCCCAAACTCCTGTCCTCCTTATGCTATCCGTTTATTACCAGTTGAAGTATTCCTTGACGTTCTAACAAATCATTAACCTCTGTTTTTGCGTGTGTAGTCTGTAGACAACTTGAACCTATGTTATTAGTACCTCGCTGGCATCACTCCCACTTCAATTTTTGCGCCTTCTTGGTCTCGATATCATTTTGTCTTCAAGTTTTATTTATCAGCGCATTTTCTTCCATTGCTTACTGCTTTCTATTACCATTTCCGTGTATGTATATTTACAACAGCTATTTAATGTTTGTTTTCCCTTATTCTTTTGTATGGTTCGTTCTGGCGCCTTTTGAATTGTTACATTTTTGTACTCTCCCACTCCTGCTATAGGCCCCTCTCCCTACAACTTAGCTTTATGGTGTTGCGTAAATGTGGCTGCTCACAACACAATCTGACAGCCCGATGTGGTTCGCTTTCTGCAATCACTTGAACATCACGTGCCCGTGCTTCCCCATTTTGAGTCGCCAAGATTTCAAGCTTCTACAAAAGTACACGAGGTTCCAGTTCAATGTGACCTTTAATGCACGAAGTAGCCTCGTGCCCACCTCAAGGGAGTCGGGCAGATTGATGGGCTGGTCCTGCAGCTGCCTGGCCTTGGCCACGTATCGTCCCAGTAGCTGCTGGTTCTCGTGGCTCAACCGCTCGGCCTGGTCCCGCAGGCTCACCAGCTGAGCATGCAGCCGGGACAGCTCCTCGTTTGCCTGCTGCGAAACTTCGGCGTGCGCCTGCTGGGTCTCTGCCAGGGCTGCCTCGGATGCCCCCAGGCGGGCCTGGAGCTCGGACACCTGCGGCAAACACGGGGTTCGAGTTCCACATGTCAGCGTGGAGCAATTCTTTGATGCAACAGCATTATAATGATCAAAGCTTGGCTTTTGGTGATGCAGGGTGTGGGGTCTGAAGTGCTCTTGGTAACAAAGTAAACAACAACACAGCAGTGCGTATGTACAAACAGGAGAACTTATCACTCCTCTCAAATTACAGTGATGCCAGTTAGCTGAAATGCATACAAGAACTAGCTCCTCAATGAGATGCTGAGAAATGAAGGCAATCACCAGGAAAGGACAACAATGTACAACAATGTGCAGGTGTGGTCCACTGGATGAAACTGCATCCCAGCAATCACGTTCGCCCATAACAGTGCTGCTCTGCAAAAGTGAACAAGAAGCCACCGTGACCTCCGTATTCTAAAGTGTCCCACCCGTATACAACAAAGTGGATTGTAGCGCCACCTGTCAGCAGAAGTAGTCCTTGTAAATCCATTGTAATTCCACTGTAAATCCATTGTAATTCAATTGCAAATCTTGAGAAGCATAGCGTCTTCAGGCGAAGGGTGACAACTTAGGTCACTACGTATGTGTTCATGGTCTTGAGCTGCTGCGGTTATTCCATTGTTGTCACACCAGCTTCGTCATGCCACTGTCATCACACCGTCTACACCGACCTTAATGGCTAAAGTTGTTTAACCCTTACAGGGTCGATTTCTTTTGCCATATGCGACCGCCCAGGATTGATTTTTTTTTAATTGCAGATTCCAATTATTCTTAGGGACCTATTTCGAAAAAAATTTACCGTAATATTTCTGGGGTGACCGTAAGTGAGAAAAAAGTATTTTGCATTAGTACATATGTACTATTCATTCATGAACAACAATAAAAAAACAAATTAAACTTATAAGAATGAAAAAGTTTATGCATTATTATACACATAGTTTAAGGCTTTGAAAATGCACACACAAGAATATTTCGAAAGTCTCAAATGTTCCTGCTCTTTCACTAATATGTACGCCCATAACGTAATCAAACTGCGCAGGTGCACGCACTCAAGAAAACTGTGTGGTTGGGAGCCCGTCAAAAAAAGCTAAATGTGCGACAGACATCCGCTAATCTTCATCTTATCCCCAACCAGAGGCAATTAGTTTTAGCAAGTCCCCCCCCAAAAAAAAAGAAGAGAAACAGAAACACATGCACGGCGGCATCTTTCCTATGTGCACCCCTGTAAGCACTAAACGAGCAAGAAACAAGCGGTCGCCCTTTGAGTGATTAGTAATGAGATTGCCATCAATTTTGCAAGCGCAAGAAGCTGAAACCGCCGCCCGCCCGCGCGCTCGCCAATGCGCTGGTGGCAGTACATAGATTCACCGGAGCAAACTAGCTCTACAACAAACCATGAAACGAAAACCGAGAGTGGGAGACGCGTGAAAAAAAATTCCCTGCATTCCCACATAGTGGCAGCACGTGAGAGAAAATAAAAAGTTAGGAAATTGGCGCGATTTTTAAACGTACAGATGGCGCCATAAATATATGGCACCGACCATTTTGGATTTGTTCGCGGCGCCGTATATTTACGTCATTGACCCTGAAAGGGTTAATAGCTTGGGCCACTAAGTATGTGCTTGTGGATGCCGCCGTCACACAGTAGTCATACCACTCTATGCGGTTGTCATCACGCTGTTGTTTTATTGTTGTCATCATTTCAGAAACGTCAACCCATTTTGTAATACCACCGTCATCGTTCCATTGTCCTCATACCATTGTTATGCCATTGTCATTACTGAGTCGCCATCATACAGTCATCATACCTTCCTTGCCATACAGTCATCATGCCCTTGTAGTCGTTCCATAGTCATCATTCTAACTTCACCATCCAACTGTCGTCGTGCCACTGTTGTCATGCTGTGGTCGTTATACCATCGTCATCATTTCAGAAACATCATCCCACTGTCGTCATGCCGTGGCCATCAAACCGCTTTCATCGTTCTATTGGTGTCATCCCTCTTCATCATTCTATTGCAATTATGCTGCCATCATATAATCATGATTATGCCACTGTTGTCATTGCATTGTCGTCTGACAGTCGTCATGCATTCATTGTCAAACTGTCATCGTCATGGTGTTGCGAGGTCATGGCTGTGCCATTGCTGTTTTTCCAGCTTCGTTATCTTGTTGGCATCATCTGGTTGTTGTTATGCCACCGTCATCCTTTCAGGATAGTAATCTAGTTGTCGTCGTCCTACCGCTATTGTCATTCTATCGATGTCATTCCTTTTTCGTCATTCCATCATTCTCATTGCATCGTCATTATATATCGTATTTACTCGAATCTAGGCCGACCCCGATTCTAAGCCGACCTCCGGAAGTCTGAAGCCCAAAAAAAAATATATATATACAGTCGAACCTCGATATATCGAACAGCGCGGTGATCGCAAAATAGTTCGATATAGCCAGAATTCGATATATAAAATCACGTAGAAAACGCGTCAAAAACTAGCACAAATCAATCAATGAACCAATCGTGGCGCAATAGATACTCACATGAAGCTTCAAACAAAGTATTTATTTAGTTCGCTGAAAGTACTGAAGCAGCGTAGCCTGCTTAATATTGGCAACCGCATGCTTGACCACGGCGTCCTCAACATAGTCCAAACGGTCCACAAGAGACAGTCCAGTGCCTTCTATTGCGCCGCAGTAGCGGCGTACAACCGCCAAAGCAGCTACAGCCTCAGTTGCAGTCGGGAGCGGGGCAACATCAGCGCTTGCTGGATCAGCCTCGGCAGCGTCTTCGTTTGGCCGCTCAGCAGTCGCTTCTGCCGCGATCTCCACGTCTGTCAACTCCACCACTGTTCCGGTGCTGTCGTCACCGCCAACGAAGTCCTCAATGCACATGCTGTGTGGCTCAGCACCGACAAAGCGCTCCAACTGGCTCCACGGCCGCCTCAATCACGCGCGCACCTATGCGCGCACGGCGAGGCTTGCCGTGCACGCGTGATCGAGGCGGCTTGCCCTGCCGTGCGCGCATAGGTGCGCGCGTGATCGAGGCGGCCGTGCTGGCTCCAAGCCGCCGCGTGTGTACGCCGCTACGTTCGAATGGCGCCCTCGGCGCAACCGATGTGGGCAGCTGTCGTACGCAGCAGTCTGGAACGCCCATCGCGCCACCATCTTCGAGTGTGTTGCGGGAAAGCTCGCCTCCTGTCAACAGAGCGCACTTGGTCTGGGGCGGCGGAGTTCGATATATCCATTTTACATCCGGCCCCGTTCGAAATAAAGAATTAAAAATGCATGCAATTTTCCATGTGATATAGGAAGTGTTCGATATACGCAATAATTCGATATATCCGTGTTCGATATACCGAGGTTTGACTGTATTACCTTGAATGTAGGCCGAACAAAAAAACGAGGACAGCGTTCACAAAATGCAAACAGAATTTATTGAATCTGAACGTGCAGAGCTCATTGAACGTCGTCGTCACTGCTAGACTCGTCGCTGTGTTCCTTGTTACTGTCACCTTCAAACAGTGCACCATCTTCGGTACCATCAAGTGAATTAGATATGCTGCACTTTTTAAAGGTGCGCACGATCAAACTACCTGGGATGTCGTCCCACGCTGCAGCTACCCAGCCCGCCAGCTGCGATAGTGAAGGTTCAACAATGTCTCTGCGGCTATCACAACTTTTTGCTTGAAAGCGGCACTGTAGTGGCATCTCCTGCTTGGTGCCATCGCGATAACACAACGCCGCACAACGATACGGCTGACACGACACAGGTCAAAATGGCGATCTCGCTTGTGTACGGTTGGCTACTGGCACGGCTAGTAGCGGGTGCGATACTGACTTTTCTAGATGGCGCTAGTTATGCACCATATTTAGCAGTTTCAATGGAAAACTGGCGCATTGTTTAACATCCTCGAATCTAAGCCGACCCTAGAGTTTGGAATATGAATATTTGAAAAAAACTATCAGCCTAGATTCGAATAAATACGGTAGTTGTCATGACATCATGCTCATGAGCGACCTTGGCAAGCGAGTGCCATAGCAAAGTCGGCCGATGCTGGATACAATGCATGTTGCATATAACCGAAGCAACTGAAGTGTCAGATAACCGCTACCAATTTCAAATAAATGTGATTCAACAATATGGTGTGTCGCTACATGGCTTGTATTACAATCGCATTATCGTCGACAGTCACCGTGAGATGGGTTCTGGCATAATTTTTTTTCCAACAAACTACGGCTTTATTTCTCAAGTTACAAGTGTGAATGTGCTTCTTAGATATACAGTAGAACCTCGTTGATACGACCCCGTTACGTATGATTTAGCTGCGCCAACGTTCGCGATCTGGGAGTTGTCTAAGTATATATAAGCATTATGCCACTTGCTTATCTTCACACAACTCGGTGTCATGATCAATGTTATAAAACTTGATTCGACCAGTATAAACCCTTTTCAATCCTTATCATTTGTTATCAACCCTACGACTAGATGTGACCCTTATCAACCCCTATCAGTTGTTATCAACCTTATCAGACCACATCAGAGCCTTATCAACACTTATCTGTAGGTATCAACCTTATCGGACTCGAACGGAACCTTACAAACCCTTATCGGTGCTTATGAACCTTATCAGAATTGCTCGAACCATTACAAGCCCTTACAGGGCCCCTCACTAGGCCTTATAGCAAATTTTGGTTATACGCTGGAAGTTGTTATGTGTCCTCTAGGGAGCGTTCTGCCGCAAAAATTTTTCAAATCGGCTCATTAATAGCCGAGATAGAAATATTTCAGTGTCGCGAACCCATAATTTCAGAAGGCAAGCTTCACCGCAAACATAGACACTCTCTCCACTTGCTCCATCTAGCCTCCGCAAGCGAAATTCCTTCCCTGCGTTCTCCCATACCGGACGTCGAGGACGGCGTGACGCATACGTCATGGGCCCCATCTTCATTTTAAAGCGAAGCTTTCTTTGCATCTTCCTTCGACTTTCCCACTGCTGCTGCTGCTGCAGTTGCTGCTGTCAGGCACACCGCATCGGAGGGGGAAGGGGGTGATTCAGAGCGTGTGTCTACATGACGGGGGCGAGTTAGAGAGGAAAGGCGACACTAGAAACTCATTTTCACTCCACTGCATCGAATGTACACAATGCCCTCTGGAGCTCCCTGGCTGTCACCACATTAGCCTCTTGACAGCTGTAATTATCCGTGACTCCCCTCAGAAGCATTGCAGAAACTGCAGCGCTTCCCTTTCTACTAATGTACAAGTCCAGAGGGGACCTAGGTAGAGCTGTAGAGAGGAGGGAGGAGAAGGGACAGTTACCATACAGCCCCCCTGCATGGAGGGGGATGAACAGGACCTGAGAAGGCAAGGAAACCCTACTGCTATACGACAGCAGTCGTGGGGAAACTGTATAAGCTTAAGTTCAAGATACGGTACAGTACATTGCTGCTATTTCTGAAAAATAAACGCCATGCAAATATGTCAAGCGGACTAACTACACAGGGCGTGCAAAAGCAGAGCCGCATTAATTAAAACGCATCACAGGGTCCAGGTGACACTACGAAAGCAGTCGACAGTCAAATCAACACTTCTGTGCCCGCCGCAGTAGCTTTGCGGCTATGGCATTGCTAGAGGCCGTAGATTTGATCCCAACTGCAACAGCCGCATTTCGACGGGGGCGAAATATAAAACGCACGTGCACTTAGATGTTGGGGCACGCTAAAGAATGTCACGGTTTCAAAATTAATACGGGGTCCACCACTACGGCGTGCCTCATCATCAGATTGTGGTTTTGGCACTTACAGCCCCATAATCCAATTCAAGTTTAATACTTCTGCCACAAGGCAATGTGCCTTGTGAGGCAATAACTATGCTCAACCCTCTCAGAGGCTATGAAATATGACGCACAACAATGGCTCAAGCAAACACCGCTCCCTGCGTGTTCTGTGTACTACGCAGACAAACAGCACTGATGCCCGCAAAGTAACTAACATCACCTCGCCACTCTCGTGTTTGACTAAACGTTGAAGAAACTGAGCTTAACCATAAACGTCACCGCTAATTATCGTCACTCAAAGCGTCCAGCACGGAAATCTTCGCTTACATCGATTCCCACAGTGCATGGGATCTACACAATTTTTTTTTCCTCCTCGCTTTCTTGCAGCGGGGCGCACTTTTGCTGACGGCGCCACATGCGAGCTGTAATGATTGTCTCGTTTCCCACAGTACACGATTTTGCGCAATGTGCACGAGCACACCTGACTAGCAGTATAAGTCTGCGCTACACGAACATTGAGGCTGATACAAGTGGATCTTGGAGCATGATCCAGCGCTGGAACAAGGCAGAAAATGACATCTGCGCACAACTGCGCGATGTGGGAACAAGCAGACAAAATGGAAGTGCATTTGTTTTGCTGCGGTGCGAAGTAAAACAAAAACATGCAGACATTCAGTTTGTGTGCTTTAATATTTCTATAAGCTTTAATTCGTCTATTCCAGCAACATATTACACAAATAACAGATGTTGGCTTGAACAATTCTCGAAGTCACGCGTCACCACGAGCGACGTCACAGCACGAACACATGTACGCAGACGCACTAGCACGTGTACGTCTTCCTCCGGGGCTTGGAGCACGGCAGCCGCGTGCACAAGGGAAAACGGTGTTCGGTTTGAAACTTGATATTTTTCCGTGGCGCATAGTGATGTAATACTTTGCAGACACCATTGTTATCACACATTGTATGCTCTGTGCTTGTCAGCTAAAGAATGGCCAGACCTGGTGAGGGGCCCTTTAAGTACCTCATCCATGCGTGTCGAACCATTATCAACTGTGATAAGACTCATCTAACCCTTCATCACTCCTCATCATCCTCATAAACTCACTGACTGCTCATTAACCACCGTCAACGTCAACATTTCGGAGCGTAGCTCTTAGGCACCCGTTTCTGCATTGAGCGTTGGCGTGCGTCGGCATCCCTCGTAATCGAGCGAAAGAACACAGCAAAAGGTGAAAGGTGTTGATAGTGAAGAGAGTGAGAGGAGGAAAGTGGAGGAGGAGGCTATAGTGAAAGCACAAGGCAGAAAGCAGAGGAAGAGGATATGGCAAAAGGGAGAGAAGAAAAACGCCGCGCAAGATGCGCTTTGCAGTGATGACTACAAGGTGGCCCCAGAGAAGTGCACCATGATCTGTTCACCAACAGCATGCGGCGAGCACGTCGACCGATACCATATACAGAAACAAAGTCTGCCTGCAGCGGCTGCTGCAAATCGTGCCCACGCGTCACCCACGCGCTGCCTCTCATGATCTCCCAATTAGCGAGACAGTCTTGCCACTCTTCGCCCCGTTTGCAATGCGCCGCACAAGAGAAATTGTCCGTACCAGCCAATACATCGTGAAATGAAAACACTTGTAGAGCTGCACTTTAATTTCACATTAGAGAGTATCATAATTATCGGAGAATTTTTTTCATTTCGAGTTCTGTTTTATACAATAATTTCTTTACATTGAGTCATCTTACCTGATGGACGCACACGCGAGTTTTCTTGTTGGGTAGGTATAGAAATGCTTATGCATATAAAGAATGACCCAATGAAGTTACGCTTATTCTTTACTGGTTCCCACATTTCCAGAAAACATGTTCCTTTGGCACTAACGTTCAATACATCGGCAAACTGTGATCGTATTATATGCATTCTGGCCGCTAGATGCCGTCTAAACAAGAGAAGGCCCGAGGTGCGTGCAATCGAGAACAGTAGCCACCCGTGAAAACGCCGGCGTACACTCAGTTTCTTATTCCAGTGCCAGCAAATCTCCTTCGGAGTCGTCACATGCCGCATTCACAGCAATCACTGCATCTTCGCCGATTTGTGCATGGGGCATAGCATGGTGCATGGTGCATGGTGCATGATGCATAGCATAGATTTGTGCATGTGCATGGGCATGGTGTACAGTGCATGGGGCATAGTGCTGTTGGAAGCGCACTTCATGCTTTTAGTAGACGATAACACAATTGCGCTACAGTTCCCTGCTGCAGGTACCGCAATGCGAGCGTCACGTTTCACTCTGGCGGCATCTGGCATTGCCCACCAACTTCGTTTCGCTCCAGTTTCCTGTCGCTGTCCTAAAACACTACGCAATAGGAAAACAACAAAACGACACTCAGGTCACCAGAGCCCCATCAGTACGGCGCGCGACAGCGTCTCTCGCCGCAACGGTTCACGCAATTCTTTGCATTACGTAGATGCCTACAATAGTTGAGTACGTCAAATTTTTCAGCTGCTTCGGATCATATGTTTTCTCGGTTAGTACATTTCTGAACGCATTTTTCCCAAACTGTAGAATGAGGTTTTACTCTGCAAATCGTTTCTACAAATAAAAAAAATTCCTGAACATTTGCCAGTTTTTCGGATTAAATAAATGCTGTTTTCATTTTGTGAACGCTGCCCTCACTTTCTTGTTCAGTTGACATTCGAGGTAAGTTTTTTTTTTTTCCGGTTTTGGACATTTGGGGGTCGGCCTAGATTCGAGTAAATATGGTAGGTGTATGTACTTATGTAGGTGTGGTTACGAAAGACAAGGTATGGTCAGAGTATAAACACTATGAACAGTGACATCTGCTTGCATCACCGATGGTGAATATGCATTTGGGTTTAAAAGCAGCAACCAAAAAGCAGTTGTGCTGTTCTGTTTCAGTTCACCAAAGGTAACACAGACTCTTAGACAGCAGCAGGTCGACAGAAGTAGTGCATCATAATTTGCGAAATCGCTCACAACTGTGAGGTAAGATAAGTCATGTTGATGTTGACTGATAATCATCAAATAATAAGATGCCACAGTGCTATTGTATTACAGTTTCTCAGGTAAAATAACGAACCTGCTTGTTTTCTTGCTCGCCTTGGATTGAAGAAATTGTACTCAACCAGTTCAATGGGAGCTGGTTTACATGTTCCACTGGTCGTCTAAGATAGACTCACTCGGAAGGAAAGCACTCCCTTTCGTTCTGCCACTAGGGCACCTGGCATGGGCACAAGCCTTGTCCCATTTTAGTGATTTCAACCATATGCTTTCTTTTTTCCCCCCTCTTGGATGTTAGCAGCTTTAGGCCAAGGCAAGAATGGATTAATACTTCATTAAGTATGCGGATGACAGAAGAAGCAACACTGAAATCACTATCCTGCCCCAACAATCACAATATGTTGCTCGGCAGACACCACATAAGCAGCATTTCTAGCATTTCAGCAATATGAAAGGAACAGACCTGGTGCTGGACATCAGTGGCCGAGTCAGCAAAGCGCTGCTCGAGCTGCTGCCGATGGTCGCGCTCTCGGCTCAGGTCCTGCCTGGCCGTGCCCAGCTCCTTGGCATGCCGGTCCAGGTCTCGCTGCACCTGCTGCAACTGCAGCTCGTAGTTGCTGCACATCTCGCACGGCTGGCAGAGGCGCTCTCGCAGCCGCTTCAGCTGTGCGAAAGCAGGAGAAAGAACGCTGCCATCAGAAAAAAACACACGCACACAGATGCAACACAATGTTAGAATCTATAAATGACGCAAAGCTTGTTTGAGTTAGCAAGATGACAACAGTAGCAGACAACACGAGCACAGCCTTGTCGCCAGCATACTTGCTAGCTGTTTCTGTGACATGTGATGCTTGTCGACGGAAGAATGTTGATGGGAGGTGCATGCACATAGAAGTACAACACACATCTAAATACATTTATGGCTTCATACCCTTTGTGTCATAGTGGCACATCCGTTCTGGGGGATCGGCCAGGAAAGGAACAAACCCAGTGAGCTAAGTTCTCTACTAGGCCCGACAGCAGCCAGCAGCAAGTTGCCTGTTCAAGCACATAACTAGTGGCCCCAAGTTGTCTGCATATATCCACGACTACATCTCGTAAGGAAATGACGACGAATGCCAGACCTCACGGAAGAGGCAAAGAAAGCTTCGCTTTAAAAGGCCGATCCAAATGAAGAGCACTTGTTTATAGCTTCCGTGAGCCGAAAATCATCACAGCTGTCGTTGCTGTGTGGCCACTGACATGAATGTTTAACAGAGGTGGCCTTTAAGAAACCAGAGCATGCAACAAGAAGTTGTGGCAACCGTGTTGCCGTGACAGTGCGACTGACTGCACCAGCGGAAAATGAGAAACCGCACCAGCAAATCCAAAACTTGTCGCTCACCACTGCGCAGGGAACCATGCTAGCAGTCTAAGGTAATGTGACCATTGCAAGGCTACACAAGGAGACTGGAAAACTTCCAGTACCGGAGTTTGCCCAGTTACGCCTCATAATCTTCATATTAAATATTTTGAGAAATCACAAATGCACAAGTAGCAAATGCGGCTGGCAGGATGGTTGATCAAGCCACACTTCTATCCAGGCAGCTGCACGGTAAGCAGTACATTCTTACAATGGCTTCGCTGGAAACCAGCAGGTAGAATCACCAACCAGTAATTCCGGAACACATAATTCAGATGTGGCAAACTCTCGGACAGCTTCGCAAGCCTGCCACTGACGTCATAGATGTAATGTACAATGACGAGCGATATTCTGGGCGCCTTACAGCACACGGCTCTATATTTCACTCTTTCTGCAAGAACACATGCTAATTCACCAGACTTGGCCACAGATATAAGCAAAACAAAATTATGTGGTGTTACGTGCCAAAACCACGATTTGATTATGAAGCACACTGTGGTGAGGGATGCTCCAGATTAATTTGGACTGTCTCGGGTTTTTGCATTCTGCCCTCGTCGGAATGCGGCGGCCATAGCTCAAGATAAGCACAAGGAAAAATGTTTCTGTTCCGATCCACTGTCAGCACCTCCTTAAAACTGGAAGTGGCCAAACGACACTAATGTATGACCCTGAAGAACTCCAGCGTATGACCCGGTTACCCCAGTAGTTGCTAGGTGCACGCAAACCCCAGAATAAGCCAAGCCAAGATAGTTGTTAAGCTTGCATAAGGATGTTGTCCAATTACAGCCCTCGCATCCAGCACTTGTTCCTTGGTCATTCGGCTGGTAAAGCGCTGTGAAACTTTTTCTGGTTGCCTGGGGATGCATATTTGGTTTGCAAGCATTAACGGTACCTGTGTCTTTCTACAGTGACAGTATGACACTGGTCAAAATTGACTTGCAGACTGCTGCAAGCATGTCTGCATGCAGCAATATGTCGGAAATCTTTCCTGTGTACATGTAGAATAAGAACACTTATCTTTGTTATTTTTTCACTCCCGATTATATTCAAACTTCTACGCATTCTTTGAAAATTTTGAATATTTAACATCAAAAAAAAGAAAAGAAATGGCATAACATATCTCATGCTCTGTTATAGGCAGTTCTGTGCCATCCAGGCACTGTAAAAAAGAAAAGAAAGGTATATTCGAAATCCTGGGCATGCATACCTCTTCTTCAAGTAGCCTCCATTCCTTATCACTGACAACCCGCTTGCCAACACCAAGTCCATCATCATAATCTGTGCGGGCCACTTCCATCAAGGACTTCCGGGCTTCCATTTCAGGCGTTGCATCTGCAGTTTTTAAGACACCAAGAAATGAACTTCAAGACATACTCTGAACAGCTTTGTTAAATATTACCATGCGTCACTTTACTTTTAGGTGGTGTACATTTTATTGGATTATCACTGTTATCGCTCGACGCAAGACGTGCCTACAATATTCAAAAAGAGCTGTGTATGATCAGATTGAGCGCACGTCCCGAATAGTGCCCTGCATTCTTCAATGTACGCGAACATTATCAATTACTCTGGAGTGTATGATGAGACATCCATAAGTAGTGGGCACACCTGATCCAGGAGAGTAAATTCGACACTCGATGACTGTGCTCGATGCTAACGTACGATTGTGATTCGAGTGTTTCTTGCCTTTCAGGGGCACAAATTCGTGCAACAGAGAGTTGCTAAACACTTCTGGTAGTCAGTGTTTCTGGTTCTTCACCGTCACTACAGTGTGACAATATACGTCAAAGCGTCTACATTCCTGTAATGCTTACTACAGCCGAAGTTTTGACAGATATACTTAAAATTGTCAAAATACTTACAGGCTTTTGATGGGTCGCTAGTGTGACGATCTGGACACAAAGAAAAAGCATTAAATCTCCTTCACTGAGAGGTTGCGCACATGTAGGTACGACAGTCTGTAGTGTTCAAAGTGGCATACCACCCAGAAAGAGAACACATTGGCTTCAATACAATCAAGCCCACTTACAGCAACCACATTCCATGGTGCAAGATGCATTTCACTACAAGAATTCACTAGAACCTAACTGGCACTTGGAACAAGCTACACCAGAGTTGACGACGTGCGCAATCGGGGGGGCGGCACCTTGAAAAGTGAAGTGGTTTGTCTGCAGCTGGGCACATGCTCCCTTTGGAAGCATTTTGCGAAAGTAGCAAAATCGGTGCTAGTGCTGTCCTCTCCACCTCGTTTCATGAGTCGGCTGGATGCACAGTCGAAGCAAGACAGCACAAACACGGATAGGACGAAGTAAATAGTTGTATATAAGCATCTATGCCAAGTACAAAGCTCACAGAATGAAACGCTTCAATTTAGGGCTCACTAATGCGTATACAGTCAAACCCGGCTATATCGAACTCGCAAAAAAGCGCCTATCAGTTCGATATAGAGCATGATTCGATATAAGCCTGCTAAATAATTGGATGTCATAAAAGCACATACCATTTATAAAATCACTTTATTGACGAAACTAGCTTAGTTTCGCATAAATTAGTCCTGCATTTTCTTCTGCTTGGGCAATTTCGCTGCCTGCGATGCACGCACTTCCCCACGTTGTCTAAGGAGTCCGAGCAGCTGAGGCCGCAACCTTCCACATTCGCGCAGAAGCACCGGACTAATGCGAGTGCATCAATCACTTCGGAGGATGTGGGCAAAGGACCGTAGTTGCTTTCCTCAACGTGCCTACTTTCATTTGTGCTCGGTACGATGTCGGCGATGTAGTCTTCGTTTCGGGATCTACCGTCGTCGCGACACCATCATCTGCACTCACAAACTCGTCCACCGTTCATTCGAATGTCCCGGAAATTTTGACAGCTCGCTCCAAACTTCGGCAACACCGGCAACGGCTTCGTCGCATTCATCAGAATTTACAGTCATCACCGAGCACGCGGAAACCGGCACGTATGAAGAACCCCTCGTACACGGCCGTGCGTACACGTCGGGCACCATGGGCACCGGGTTGCGAGTCTGGCCACTTTAGCCCTAATCGTGCTGAGAGTGCTCCTCGGAATCTTGCACGCTGCGGGGATATCACGTTCGACGCGATTTATGATTTCGATCTTCACGACGAAAGGCGAATTCTGCCGCTTCATCACGGCAACACTGCGGGAGAAGGCCCACAGGCGAAAACACGATAAACCAGAGAAGCAGCCAGACAACTCGCACTTTCGCCATCTTGCACGAAGAGCGCACAAGAGCCTCTGATTGGCTGTCTGAGCAAGCGCCGTAGGCGGGCCAGGATCGTTTTTTGCTGGGGAGTGTTGATAGATAGTGATCTAAAGAAAGGAAGGACGCTTGATTCTGCAATCCGTGAGAGAGCATGGCGAAGCGTCGTCAGGGGAGAGGAAGTGGGAAGTGAAAGAGGATAGAGAAAGAGGGAGGATAATAGACTTCACTATGCGCAACAGGGGGAGTGTCGACAGCTCGCCCGAACAGCCCGAGGCAGCGCGGTCACGGTAGGGAGAGCGGTTGGATGGAGCCGCGCCGCCGGGTTACCCCGCTACCGCGAGGGAAAGCCAACTTCTGGGGGCACTTTTCCGCCGCTTGACGTTCGATATATCGGGAGTCACTGCAATATTTGTTCGATGTAAGCGTAATTTTTGCTATATATACTCATTGTAACTATACCGTTACCAGAAATTGTTCGATATATAGAATAATTCGATGTAAACGGGTTCGATATAGTCGGGTTCGACTGTACTTTCTTTCCACCGGCGGCAGTTCGTGCCACATCGACGCAATTCTGGCGCATACACTTACGTCGGAGTCCTCGTCACCTTCGGTGACCAAATTCCTTGCGACATGACATGGTGCCTCTCGCGTACTTTGCACATATGCAGGGTTCTACTGAATGCTCCGTGTCGCGTTTCATTCCGTGAGCACTGTACAGGCCTTGCACAATGATGGGCCTTACATGAGTAAATTTAGTAGTTAAGTTCGGACATTAAAATTTTTTAAAAAATATGAAAACAGTTTTTTGTTCACAAACGAGCCAAAACCAAAGTCTCACCAGAGAGTGCGCTAAGTTGGTCGCCTGTCAAGCCGATGCCACCACCAGCTATAACAGCCCCACCGTAGTCGCCCAGCGACCGAGTGTCCTCCATTCCTTTCATGGCCGGAACGGACAGAGAGTTGTCCGTCTCGGAGGGCAGGTCCGAGCTAGACAGGGATCGCCGATGGTTCTGCTTGGCCGCCGAGAGAGTCGCAGGCGGCTTGCAGGCATTCAGGTCGGCTGGGGAGCTTCGCAGGCGCTGCTGCACGTCAGGGGAGATGCATTTCTGTTACTGGAGCATTACACTGCATTAACCCCTTACTGCGATAGAACTGTATTACCGTATTTACTCGCATAACAATCGTACTTTCTTGACAAAAATATTGACGCAAATTCAGGGGTGCTATCATTAAGCGGGTTAGATTTCCTGCAAAAAATTTTGTTTTTTCTTTTCATCCCGCGTTTGCTGCGGGATGACAACAGGTCAACAAACAGGCCGCTGCTGCTGTATGTAGTGCGGGACACCAAAACAAAAATGGCGGCTGGCGGAACAAGCCGAACGCGCCGAACGAAATTTTTTTTCTTCTCGCGAGTACATTACGTGCATTGAAACAGTTGCTTCCGTATCGGTAATGAATAATGTTGTTAACATCGGCAAGCTTGCGGCAATAACGTAGCCATGTCCACTTTGAGGGGACAGAAACAGATGGGCGCGCCGCTTAGCTGCCAGTGACAGAACACATGGCGGGCATGCTGTGGAAACTGCGGCACTTGTCTTCATGACTATCCTAATATGGCACGTTTCCGCTAAGGTTGGGCGAATATCTTAGCTGTGTTACAAGCGTCCGCGTATGAATAGGGTACACTTCCAATGTATCAGTGTAAACGTGGCTGCTATCGTTGTCGCTCGCGGTTTGTTGCGTGCCCACGAATGCACACGAGAATCGAAAGGCACCTTTTTTGTTGTTGACCACAACCATTATAAAGCCTACACATAATAAAGGCAAGTTTGGTTGCAGCTTTTGTCATGGAAGTGCGGAATGTGATAAAAGGAATGAAATGTTGCATCTGCTTAAGAATGTTTGGTGCGTGCAGACTGCTTGGTTTGTCTTGAAGAGTCCTTCGCGTAACATTCAACAGGTGGTAAGCACGATCATTATTAGCTAGACTTGGCACAGGACATATCGCTGCGGCAAGTTCGGGGTGCGATCATTACACAGGAAATTTTAAAAAATCGAATTTTGACGACAAAATTCAGGGGTGCTATAATTATGCAAGTGCGATCATTATGCGAGTAAATACGGTAGTTAAATCTCAGCATCATGAACACGGATATAATAAATTATCGGATTAATGAAGTGAATAAGAAAATTATCTCACGCTACTGCAGTGTAACCAGCATATGCTCATAACAAATATCGGTAATATACCGTACTTACTCGCATAATGATCGCACTTTTTTTGTCAGAAAAATTGATGCAAAATCAGGGGTGCGATCATTACGCGGGTTAAATTTCCCACAAAAAGAAAACAAACCTTTTTTCGTCCCGCATTTGCTGCGGGACACCAAAACAAAAATGGCGGCCGGCGGAGCAAATTAAACGCGCCGAACGCGATTTTTTTTCTTTTCTCGTGAGTACATTAAGTGCATTGCAACAGTTTCTTCCGAAAGAGTAATGAATAATATCATTAATATCGGCAAGTTTACAGCAATAACATAGCCACGTCCACTTTGAGGGGAGAGAAACAGATGGGCGCACTTAGCTGCCAGTGACATAGAAACACATGGCCGGCATGCTGCGGAAACTGCGGCATCTGTCTTCACTACAATCCTAATACGGCATGTTTCCGCTAAGGGTGGGTGAATATCTTAGCTGTGTTACAAGCGTCGGCGTATGAATAGGGTACACTTTTAACGTATCAGTGTAAACGTGGTTACTATCGTTGCCGCTCGCGGTTTGTTGCATGCCCACGAGTGCAGATGAGAAGAATCGAAAGGCGCCTTTTTTGTTGTTGTCGACCACAGCCATTATAAGCCTACACATAATAAAGGCAAGTTTGGTTGCAGCTTTTTTTTAGTTATGGAAGTGCGGAAAGAGATGAAAGTAATGAAATGAGGCATCTACTTAATGTTTGGTGCTTGCAGACCGCTTGTCTTGAAGAGTCGTTCGCATAGCATTCTTCAGATGGTAAGCGCGATCAATATTAGCTAGACTTGGCACACGACATATCACTGCGGCAAGTTCGAGGTTCGATCATTACACGGGAAATTAAAAAAAATCGAATTTTGACGACAAAATTTAGGGGTGCGATCATTACGCGAGTGCGATCATTATGCAAGTAAATACGGTAGAAGCTATTTTTGTGTCAGATTAGACTTCATTAAGAAAGGGAAAATGAGAGATCCCCCCGATTGTAGCAATTGCAACAAAGGAAACCCCATACGAGTTCCTCGAAAAAAAAGCCTCGCAGCTGAAGAAAAATTCGTCCTGGTCTGGGACTCGAATCCGAGACCACTGCCTTTCCAGGGCAGCCACTCAACCAACTGAGCTAACCAGGTGGCTAGCAGATGGCAGGGCAAAGTTGAATTTATCGACAACTCAAAGCAAAGGCAAGAGTTTGACGTAATAGTTCTGCGGAAACCCCCAAGGTGGAGGGAAGTAAGAAAGGGAAAATGAGACATCCACCCAATAAATTGCTACAAAGGAAAGCCATACAGGTTCCATACGCATACGCATGCGATCGTTTCCGGCGCTTGGCTGTTTTTGTAAACAGAAAAGGCGCCATCCACACAAGTGTAATGTGGTGGTATTTTATGCACTTTTAGTGCAATGCAATCGCATTTGAGCACCTTTTGGAACCTGCTAGCCTTGCACAAGCAGGTAATATATTGGGTTGTGTTCTGGCAAATTTCGTTGGAGCAGAATTTAGTACAGCGACATTTCGTTGTCGTGAAGTATGAAATGCATTGAATCCTATGGGCATTCGCTGGGGATACGAAAATATTTCGTTGTCGCAAGAACTTTGTTGCAGCGCGATTTCATTATTACGAATTTTGACTGAATAGCAAAGTAATTTCGGCTGCCCCTTCAACTTCGTTACGACGTTCGAGCATAACACCGGGCTATGCATCTCCTTTTATTGGTTTGTTTTGATATTTTTAATGCCAGACTCGTCAGTTTACTGCGACATTGAGCGATGTTTTCAATATCACAAATCTTCAGTAGACCTCACCTTACTGCATCTCAAGGTTTTCCCCACATGAAGAGGAGGTGCAGTAGCACTATTACCACATCTATGCACCCACCTCCCCCTTCACTTCTTCTAACCCGTCCAAAAAATTAAGTTCTCACACTTTACATGCCACCAAACCCACGAGCTCATTACAAGGATTATGTAGTGGTGGACTCCAGATTAACTCTGACTCCCTGAGCTTCTTTAATATGCATCCAATGTACGGCACACATGTGTTCTTGCATTTTGCCCCCATCAGAATGCAGCCACTGTGGCGGCAATTGAACCCCTTACCTCTTACCCAGTAGCACAACGCCACAGTCACTGAGCCGGCACCAGGGTGGGTCCTACATAGTGTTGCCAACAACGAACCAAATGTAGCGGGAGAATAAATGTTCAGAGTCCCGAGATGACCCAGCCTGGATGGCCAAATGCCCAGACTTAATAGCAATCAATAAACCAGCTTTCCTGTTTACAATGCTGACAGCTCAGATGCGCATTTTTAATGCAATAGCATTAGGAGTGTCAAAGTGAGAAAAAGTGTATGTGTGTGAAGTGTGGAAGGCCTTTCATGTGGTAGAGGTTGAGAAGGGATAGGAGAGCTTAGAAGAGTGTGTATATGCGTGTGTGTACAGTAAAACCCCCGTTATAGGTACCACGGTTTCACGACGATCCGAGTTTTACAACGGATTAGCGCAGCCCCGGTGAAGTCCCCATAGAAGCAACGCATTAAACACCTCGGTTATCCAACGCGACTTAATGTTTGACTCGCTTTATATGACGACCTACGCGAAGCACTGGATCGAGCGGCGGACGAAAGTGCCATGGGCTTCTTTCCTCGCACGGTCTCTCATTCAGGAGGGGGGCCCCTTCGCATGCGGAGTGCTTGACCCCACTCGACGCTTGACCGGTTCGCTTCGGCACAGCTTTCTTCCCTGCCTCGTCTCATTGTTCCTTTCTCTTCCCTCTGCAGCAGCCGCCTGGTGCGCTGAGCGCGTTTTCATCTCCACAATCGCTTTCTCCTTCTCTTCTCGCTGGTGTCACCTCAAGTCGTGCTGGAGAAGCATTTCTCTCCTTCCAAGTTCCCACTCTCACAGCAGCAGATCGCAAACAAGGTTGCACATAGAGGTCTTCGCACATGTTCTTCATCGCATTCGTAACGAACAGCGTTCAGTTGAGAAGTTTTGGGTTGCGTTGAGCAACGGTGATGCATGATGTCCCGAAAACGAACAGTTCTGTCACTTGGCGATAAACTAAATATCATCGAAGAGGCGGCAAAGAGGCATGGAGCTGCACGCTCAAGGCTGATTCAGGCTTCGTCGCAGACGATTTGGAGAGTTTAATACTCACCACGACCTTCGCCAAGCATGTTGAGGCCAATGCCAACGTTGCTATCTGTGGCGAGGCGGAGTGTCGCTGGATGATGCCATCAAGGAGGCGTTGCCTCGTGGCCACACCACTGTGACATTGGACGAGGAAGACAACGCCAAAGATGCTGTGCCTGTGCCTACCACGTTCGCTGATGTGCTACAACACACAGATGGCATCTGGAGTTTCATCTGCTCGCGCGACATCGCAGAGGACCTACTTTTGGGCGTTGCTCAACTCGTGCGAATGCACTTGCCTCTCGGATCGAACAAGGCACAAAGGAAGCACTGATTATTAAGTGTGGAGAACCTTCAAGCACACAGTGTGGCATGGTTCGTGCCAGCTCGTGGAAATCGCGGATGTGGATTGCGGTACAAGGTTTCTTTAATTTAATAAAGCATGATTGGCACCTGTACTGCAGTAATCTGTTCGCAATTACTTTTTTGTCGATTTGGGTTTCCAAGCCCTGCAGCGTATTAGTTTGTAGTTTACATTGAAGCTTATCGTAAATCCGTCACACGAAACAGTGTTTCTATAGGCATAACTTTTGTTTGGATTTTACAACACCCGCATTTAACAATGCTTTGTCACGGTCCTGAGAAAGTCGCATAATCAGGTTTGCACTGTATATGTATGTGTATGCATATATAGGACCTATGTCGAATGAACTCCTAAACAACGCTTTACAATGTGGTGAACGCGGTTTCAATCATAGATGTGGGATCTCAAAGAGATGCGATGTAATGCTAACGAATTTCTCTCGCATTTACCACTGATTTGCCACTGAATCTTTTTTTCTCTTTTGTCTACTAGTGTTGCATTGTCATAAACAAAGATGGTTTAGTTTTTGTCGTGCCTCTAGTTCTGTTGTAGGCCCTGACCGTCGACAGTAACTTTTTATTTGCGTTGGTAGCCACATTAGCCAGACAACTACAGTGCCTTTCTTGTTGTAAAAATTGTGACGTAGTGGGACTAAAAAATGGTGAAACTATGCTCCATATACAGAATGACGGCTCCTGGCAATGACGGGGTCACTCGCTGCCAGCAGCACCCTCCCTCCCCGACTTTGTCCACTTGTTTGTTGGCAACTCTAGTCCCAGCCCTCTCGTGTTAGAAGTGGTAAACGCCAACACACTAACGATGCAGCGATGGAATGGTCCTGACAGGCTGACACTGGTAAACCCTGTCCCACAGCTAAAAAAAGAAAAATTATGCAGATCCAATGCATACGTTGGGATCTATGTGAAGCAAAGGCTGTGTGAAGTGACTAGCTAAATGCTCTAAAGCCTTTTATCTTCTGCAACCCGTCTTGCAGGATAGAAAACATGTGCCTGCCCAGTAGGACGGCAAGATGCAGAGACCCCGACTCTGTGACAGAGGTGACCCAAGCAACAAGGATTACCCTCTCCAGGTCAGCCCATTTTTTGTTACACCATCTCTGCGATTGGGCCAGCGTACTCTTGCACTATCTCCAAGAACAGTCCCATTTAGTCGGCAAGAAGACGACGGAGCAGACGTGCCGAATCCTGAGAAAGACGGCATCAAATGCTTTGCTCTAATAATGGAATTGTGCGCTTGAAAAGGCATGTAGTTGTTGCACTGAGGATATTTAGGCACAATTTGTTACTTGGCCACCCAATTCTATCAAGAAATGAACCAGCCCCACAGGTGCCTCTGTAGGGGCAGTACAGATGGAGGCACTACATATACGCCGACTTGTTATGCAAGCGCTGTCCCGCGTACGAGTAACACGGCAAGACAGCAGCAGTAGCCACGGTCAGCGAACGCTGGGAGGGTTCGCCTAGAAAGCTTCTTTTTAGAAGTACCGACTCACGTCGTTGGACTTCCTTCCTGGGAGTGTGCTTGCTTTGGAGAACAGCCGGGGCTCCAATGCTGTAAACCTGTAGTGAACCCTGGGGCTGCTTGCGGGTAGTGGAGAGACAGAATGCAGGGCCTCCTGCAGCTCAGGTTCTTGCAGGGGGCAGGGGACTAGCTCAGAGTTCGTGCCTGCAGAGAGACGGCAATATCACGCAGATGTACATGACAGTGCTGAATCATTCACACCAGAACACTTAAAGGGACACAAAAGCAAAACAATAAACAAGTTTGGATGGATGAAGAGTTGTTCGGAAACTCTACTTGTTGTTAATTTCGAAATAATAGGCTGATCATTAGAAGAGAAAATGACGATCAAAGTTTTTTTTTTTTTTTGCGCAGTATCCCCAGCGCCAGTACGTCACAGTGACGTCATGGATTTCAAAGTACTATTTTTTTGTATTTAGGCTGCGTTGGCTCGGCAAAGTTGCCGAAAATCGCCTTGCTCAATCTATGTCTTCTTTAGAACACACTATAGTTTATCTCTATGGCTAAAGAATTAACTAGGCCCTAGAAGCCGCTGCCAAAACGCATAACGTCACAGCAAACTGGTGCGGGAACTCCAAGGACGCATCCCCACCCGTCTTTGTGTTATTTTGCTTCTTCTGGCTTACCAAGTGTCTCATCTTGGTAAGAGGGGTGTTTCTGTTATTGTAGAACGGCAATTTACTGATACAGAAGAAATCATTCCTCTCTTTAGTGTGGCTTTAAGCTCAACTGCAACAAAATTTCACTTTCATTCATTCATTTATTAATACTGTTAGCTCCATCAGGGCATTTCACAGGGGCAGAAAAGCTCACTCTAAAACATAAGGCACTTCCCATTAAACAAACAGCAAGGCGTGAACAACACGTGCACAAGAGAAATGGATAGTTACAGGAGAAGCATATATCACTTTATACAAATACAAAAAAAAAAGTGATACCGTGACAGTATACAAGGTCCAGGTACGCCATATAATTTAGATTTCTTAAAAACTGCACTTGCACGTGGAGGCAAAACAACGTAGTTGGGCAACCTGTTCCATTCACCGATTGCCAAAGGAAAAAAAAAATGCATGCTTTGGCTAAATTAAGTTGACAATAAATGAGTGGAATATACTACTGACGCAATCATTGCAAAGCTGCAGGGCTGGTAATTGACTAATTTTTTTGTTGACTGCCCTAGCGCCTAAGCAATCGTGTGCAACTGGTTCCACAGGTGGTTTCGGCTTCTTGCGCTTGCAAAACTGATGGCTATCTCATTACTAATCGCTCAAAGGGAGACCGCTTGTTTCTCGCTCGTTTAGTGCTCACAGGGGTGCGCATAGGAAGGATGCCACCGTGCATGCTTTCCGTGGATCTTTTTTTTTGGGGGGGGGACCCACGAAAACTAATTGCCTCTGTTTGGCAATAAGATGATTAGCGGAAGTTTGTCACACGTTTTGCTTTTTTGACGGGCACACAACGATGCAGTTTTCTTGAGTTGCTTTTTTGACGGGCACACCACCACGCAGTTTTCTTGAGTAAGTGCACCTACGCAGTTCGATTATGCTACGGATGTATTTATTAGTGTAAGAGCAGGAACATTTGAGCCTTGCGAAATACTCTCGTGCGTGCATTTTCAAAGCCTTGAACTATGTGTATAACAATGCATCAAATTATTTTGATAAGTTTATTTCCTTTTTATTGCTGTTATTTCTGAATGGAAAGTACATATATACCAATACAAAATATCTTTTTCTCACTTAACGGTCACCCTAGAAAAATTACGGTAAATTTTTTTCAAGATAAGTCTCAAAGAAGAATTGAAATCTGCAATAAAAAATATCGACCCTGGGCGGTCGCATAGGGCGAAAAGAATCGACCCTCAAAGGGTTAATTTGACTCCAGTTAATTAGATTTTTTTTTGTTAATTCGATCCTGACTGAAGTTCCCAGCCGGTGTACATGCACTTCTATGGGTCCAAACGATTGCTACTTCGATCCTAAAATTGGCATTCGCTGGAAAATTCGAACTTGACCAGTCCACACGAATGCGCCTGACCCATACGGTGATCCCAATAACAACCTCTTTAGTGGAAGCATTGGTTTCAGCAGAAGTTAGGGGACAGTGAATGCGTTGAACACAAGCGATCTCCCATCAAAAACGACTATTTCTGGCCCACCCTAGGAAGACCTTCAAGCAATGACTGTAGCTCACAATGTCTGATTACGGTATTTACCCCGTTCTGACAGGCACCTTTTGTTTTCCAAAGAAATTGGGCCAAAAATTGCCTGCACGATTCAATTGGATACGAAATCAAAACCACCGCTGCTGCGTTCGTACACTTTACGACTGCATTGCGGCAAAGCTGGCTTAAAGAAACTGGGCGCCATTTTAAGAAGATCGGGTGAAAGTTTCACTTCTACATTGGTTAGAAGCTTTAAACCATTTCTAGTTCTACTTCGAAAAAATAGAAAGTTGGCAAGTGTTTGATTCGGAGGCATGTTACACTTGAGCAAATTGTGCCAAATGAATCAACAGTCTGTTTTGACATTTTATTCTGCATCTTGTTTAATTGGACCCACCGGATAATCCAATCAATTTCGTTAGTCCTGCCAGGGTAGAATTAACGGAAGTCAATGGTATCTCTTTCCTTCTGTCATCTTTTCTTAAACTGATGGGTTCTTGGCATAGATTGGCCAGCTGTCCTCAATAAAACTGCTAGTTCAACGCGAGCACTCTGTCCCGTTCCTTCTTGTTTCTTTCCTTACATTCTGTATGAGCTGTAACACTGCTACGAAGAATGCCTCATTTGCGTAATGTTCTACATTGCATCTCCCTGACGGCACGGGCGTACCAGTGGCCTCTCCCTCCTTCTTCCGGGGGCTCATCGGCGGAACGTCAGCCTTGCGCAGGTGTGCCAGGTGCCGCTGCTGGTCGGCCGTCAGCACCGCCTGGAGGCGCGCCAGGTCCCGCACATGGGCCTGCTGAGCCTCCAGGAACCGGTCGTTGGCCATCTGCCACGTGCGCTTCAGGCAGCCATGCTCCCGCTTCTCTCGTTCCAGCAAGTTGCACACTGCAAGTCAAGGTCGTGCAAACAATGAAGAAGAGGTCGACAGCCCGTGCTGAACATCCCCGTAAACCAACAAAAAGAAGCAGACCAAAAGCATACAAGGCGTCCCAGCAGCCTTCTACGCTTATGCAACTTTGTGGACGTCACACTCAAGACAAATTTTTTTAAGTTGTGCTGTTTAGTTTTAACGTCTCGAAGCTGTTCAGCGGGCTATGAGGGACAGTGGAGGCGGAGGGCTGCAGATTAACTTCAACCACATAGATTTCTTTATGTGCAGCCAAAGCACGGAACACAAGCATTTTAGCATTATATTGCCACTGGAATATGGCCACCACAGCCATTTGTCCAACCCCGCGAACTTGTGCGCAGGTGTACAACACTACAGTCGCCGACCGTTTATTCGGACCTCACGGACTGCGGAAATGTCCGAATAAACAGGTGTCCGAAAAAAGCAGAATAAGAAGAAAAAAAAATGAAATCCTTTATTTCCACGCACTTATTCTGGCTCGGCAGTAGGCTTGAAGAAATCGTGAATCACACGCTGTTCCGTTTACGTGCAATCAGATAAGCCTGAATCTCTGAGAGCGTCGTACGGTCACTATAGGCGGCTGAAAGCACAGTCACTGCTTGTGCAAGCTCCGCATGCGACGGCAGCGTGGCACATGGTGCGTCATCTTCCGACTCAGACTCAATGTCCGGCGGTGCAGCAGAAACCTGACGAATGATCTCGCCGTCGTCGAGTTCTGCGCATGTCAGTACAGCAGTGTCAGCACCTGTGAAACTGTCAAATGAGACGGTGTCCGGAGTCGCAATTCAACCACTGCGCAGGTCTCGGCAGAATATTTTCCGCGTCAGTAGGGAGCACATCAGAAGGCGACAAATCTTAGGCCTCCCGGCATTCCCCAGCGCAGTCTGTGCGGGCACTGTCAACACCATTAGACACTTGACACGATGTTTCCGTATGCCGTGTTGGGTCACCGAAACCTCGACACAGCACACAAAGCAAACACCACCGTGCCGACACCAGTCGCACAAACGAAAAAACATGGCCTGCTCGCAGCGTCGTGCGCGAAGAAACAAAACAACTGCTGGATTGTCTTGACATGGCTTACTAAGCTGAAACCAGAACTGCTGCAGAATCGAACCAGGCAGAAACGATGATGATGAGCGGGGATTTCCAGTAGCGCCACTTCGTGGGGCAGCAAGGAAGCTCCGTTCAAAACAAAAATGGCGTTCAGCAAGTCGAACCATGCATCGGTCAGAGACGGTGCATGGTGCTCTCGACCGAGTTGGCTCAAGGAGTGTCCGAAAAATCAGACGAGAGGTTGCAAGGCGTCCGAACTTTCGGCAGTTGTTATACATCGTGGTCTATGGGGAGAATGGCGGTGCCGCAAAGCTGACCGAATAATCGGGCATGTCCTAATTTTTGGAATCCGGAAGATCAGTCGGCGACTGTATATACCCACTAGGCTAACGCGGTAGGTACACTCAACACAAAGGTGCCTCGACTGGTGCAGTAGCAGTGCGACTCGGGCTTACGCAGACACGAAATGCTTCACATCTTTTTAAGTTGCTGCAATAAAAGATGTGTTGCGTGTGCACGTCATATCAGCATGTGGCGGGGCGTTATCGTAATGGTATCAAAGAGGCGATGCCACTAACAAGCTACTTTCAAACGGAAAGTTTTCAAGCCGGGTAAAAGGAGACACTTTTTGCGTGTGCCGACCACAATGAGGAGATGACAGTAATAAGGAAGAAGGCACTGTAGAATGAGCATGGCACGTTCATATTCCATAAATGCTGTTTTCATTTTGTGAATGCTGTCCTCGCTTTCGAGGTAAGCTTTTTTTCTTTTTTTTTTTTTTTTCTCTGGCGTCGGACTTTCGGAGGCAGCTTAGAATTGGGGCCGGCCTAGATTCGAGATAACATTTTTTCTATCTGATTCCAATATATCACTGCAAACCATGTAGAAGTGATCTAAAAAATTTGTTGTATCAACCAAGGTGGCGAAAAATTTTGCAGAAATCGCGGAAGTACACCATCTTTCAAACCACAATACCTCCGGAATGGCGCAGCCGAGCACCGCCATCTTGGTCTTGTCGGAAAGCGCATTTTGCTGACTTCGAATTTGCCGCCTCAGCTATCTCCTCCATACAGAAACAAGCACACAAAATGCAAATGACTGAAGGTTGTGCTGGAGTCTGGAATTGGTTGCACCCACTACGCGACTACAGCGCGGTTCACCATTGGTCCGACGCTCGCGTCTGCTCGGCTTTTTGCACCTCTCCTGTTCTGCTCAGTTTGTGGAACTGATTTCTTTGTTACCGATAAGCCTATTTTGACCCTCTCTCTCTTTCCCTTTCTTTCTTTTTTTAATGGCCTCGGGCTACAGTGTAGCTCGTGACAGTCGCTTTTTTGTCTTGACTTTTATAAATTTGTGATGCGGCTATTTGTTCACCCCGAAAATCTGCTTGATGCGAAGGTAACATAAAAAAATGACACAGAATTTATTGACGAAAAATTGACAAAATGATAAAAAAATTATTGTCGCAAAAAAAAAAAAGTGCAAGACTGTCACAACCTTCAGCATGCATTTAGCTATGCAGTTAATGCTCAATGAGCCTTCCATTGCATTTTTTAAGCTCCCCAGGCCCTCCATAAAGTTCCGAGGGACAAAAATTCTGCTCAATAAAATTCAATAATATGTTTTCAAGGTACTGTACCTCTGAAACCTCTATGGAAGTATCGGAAAGACATTCTACACATATGTGCAAATTTTCATCAAATTGCACGAAGAAATAAGGAAGTTGAATGTCAAAGCCATGTCCCCCCTTAAGATTAAATTCTGGGGTTTGACAAGCCGAAACTGTGATATAATTATGAGGCACCCCGTAGCGAGGGACTCTGGATTAATTTTGACCGCCTGGGTTTCTCTAACTTAAACCTAAATCAAAGTACCCATGAACATTCCTGCATTTCACCCCACATCTACATGCGGTCGCCACAACCAGGATCAAACCCGCGACCTTAAGCTGAGCATCACAGTGCCGTAGCCACTAAGCTACCGCAGTGAGTGTGATTTTGTCTGTGTACGTTGTGTCAGCTTTCAGGAACACTTTTAACTATTCATAACTGCACTACGTAATACATGCGTTTGCAGCTAGCACCACTTTTTCAGTGAGGCACTTCCAAGGAATTCATGCACGCTTTTCCTGGGGCAAAGCACTAACCCCTCGTATTCAGAAATGTAACTTAACTTGAAGCCCATGCTTGACTTCACATAGACGCCTGGTGTGAATGCACCCAAGACGCTCATTGCGTTTCCTTTGGTGCGTTCACGACAGGCGTCATCTAAATCAAGTCAAACGTGAGCTTCAAGTTAAGATGCATTTACGAATACGGGGGTAAGAGGATGGCAATGTCTTCTCCATGCGATTTTAGTGAATCTGAAGACGATTTTTGAGCCAAGGAAGAACACAGCACTTCTTCAGTCAATGAACAAACGTCCTAGGAATGAAAGCGCAGAAGAAAGTGACAGCGAGGACCCTAGAGAAGATGGTTTCCTGCAGTCATCACCCACAAACGTCATGCTTCGCAGGAGATTGTATACTGTACAAGAGCTTTAGAAATAACGAAACTGCAGCGGAACCTCGTTACTACAAATGCCATATTAAACTGTTCAGATTAACAAACTTTCAAGAAATCCTCTTCTGACTACTTATACACAGCTTCAGTCTAAAAATATTTCAGTACTATGAACTTCAGAATACCACACTATTTGGAATAAGGGTCACTATTCAGTTTCCGGGTCATGTTAACAACAACTAAGTACTACGAACTAATATTAAGAAATCTCTTAGATTTCTGCATATCTTTCACGGCAGCCGGAACAGTAGGCTAGCAGACAAGGCACAAAAAGTAGATGCCACAACGCATGGGTTCAGAGAACCCCAGACGGTGCTGGAAGAAAAACACGCAATGCAGAGGTGACCAGTTGCACCGGAGGTGCGTCTCTTCCTTCTTTCGCCCTTCTTTCTACGCACCCCTGTTCTTTCTTTCCAGCTACTTTCTGCAGCTGTACCAGCTAGGCGCGCAGAGAAATGTATCGAGACTTCGAAGTATTTTGACATACGTCCCTTACTAATCACGAGTTTACATGAATGTGCCTTCTGTGCAGCCTCCAAAAGCATAAAATACCATTAGTGGAAGAGCAGCACTTCTTTACAGAAAGTTGATAAGGTGCGGCCCTCACGCGTGACCGAACCTTTTGGTCGAAACGGTGCCGGAGCAGGTGGCAACTACTACACACCCCGGATCACCGAATACATATACCATTGCATCGGAGGTCAATGCACAGCTCTCACCATCTAGTGGGGACACGCAGAAGTGCGCAGCACACGAAAATTCACCGGTGTGCGCATGCTGCATTGAGTCACCGACCGCGATTGGTTTTCTGATTAAAAAATTATTTTTTTCTGCTAACTTTGGGCTTTCAAGATCGGGGAGCAGCCCCTACACGAGTCTATACGCTACTTCCTCACCAGAATGACCGCAGAGTAAGCAAAGGCTCGTCGAAGGGTTAAACAAACTGCACAGTAACTAAATCGTGGTTCTGAACATAACATGACATTAGTTATAAACCTGGTAGGTGGAAAGAACCTCATCACAATCACGCAACCAGGGCAACTGCCTGTTTCAGCCCACCTTCCTGAAACTGCTTGCGCAGCTGGTCCATGTCTTCCTGCATGACCGTCTTCTGGGTGTTGAGGACCGCCACGTACATTTCCAAGTCACTGCGGGATGCCTTCTCCGCCTGCAGTCCCTTTAACAAGCTGGTCAGCTGAAACAAGGCAATAAGAGAATGCAAGAAAGTTGCATTCAGGCAAAGTTTTCAGCTGTAATAGATGCAGCCAAACAACAACTTGGTGCGACCAGCTTAAGTGCAAATAGATTGCATCTGCTCTTCCAGCTGTTCAAGATGGCTTTACCTGGGCAGCCAATCTCAGTAGACTTCATGCTGCTAGCAGCTAATATTTCTAAGTGCATCTCTGTATAGTCATTTGAAACAGTGCTTAAAGGAATATTAAATGCAAATGCTATGTGTAGTCAAAATAAAAGGTTTCGGGGGTAAGGAGAGTGTCAGCAGGCAACTTAGCCCCTGAGAAGGCCCCTGATGAAGGTAGCGCATCTCTCGAAGACAGCAGATCCCCGACAAAATGGGTGAAGATGCAGCGTCCACACTTCGATGCAGTGCAGTACCTTTGTGCAGCACTAACAATATCAGGGTTTGAGCTCTGCCATGAACCCCAGTGAGTGGGACAGCTGCACCACACTCTTGTACTCTGATAGTGATGGAAACATGTTTACACATACCTAGTTATTATCTGTGGGTGCTTTATGAATTACCATCAGGACATAATGCAGTATGGCGAGCTGGTTCTACATTTTTCACAGTGCCAGTGGTCATGAACTGCCATTTACATCATACTCTCACTAACCAAATCTCTGCACTCAGTTAAAACAATGCTTTGGGCATATTTCGCAGAACTAGTGGGGCACTTTCTCTTTCTTAACGGCTGTCTTTAAAGTACCTGTAGCGAGATCTTGGTGTATCTTCGCTAAGTTGAAAATTCATGGAGCTGTAGAGGCATGAGTGGCTAAACTATAACCCAAGGAAAATGCACTGTCTATGCTTCCCATCCTTCTTGTGTGGGACGAACAGCTTCTGCAAGAATTAACACAGACGATAGTGATACGTTTCCAAGTACAATGTGTAGAAACTATTACTAAGCAAGTTATATGGATGGGATATTTTGTTGATGAATTCACAGGAAAAGGTAGCTACACATTTTGACAGGAACATCTGTCTAGTCAAGTTAATCAATTATGAAGTTAATATCCTCCCCCATCGAAAAGCGGGATTTATTAAAAGCGAAATTTCTTGACGGACTCGGCTCCTTTCCCGGGAGTTAAACAGTGAAAGCACAGTTGTATCAGAAACGTCGAGTTTGAGACACTAACTTGGTAAGTGGCTCGAACAGTGTGAATACAGAACGCGAGTAGTAAAAAGGGAAACAACATTGGTAATATTGGTGCGTGTCTAATTTCCCATCCCATTCTGCGCACTGTTTATTAGGTCAGCTGCTTCACAAACTAGGTGGCATTAAAAATTGTGACAGACCTTGTCATCGAGATGAGAGAGGATTTCGGCAGGCGTGCCACCCCGTACCGCGTCGCTGAGCGTGCCAGAGCCGAGACCGTGGACGAGGCCCGTGAAGGCCGCCTCGTACACGTGCAGCTGCTCGTCTGTCGATCGCAGCTTGTCCTTCAGGGCCTTAATCTCCTCTTCCAGGGGCACCACCAGAGACCGAAGCATTTCCGCATCCTCTTGTGCCTGGTACATAACACAGCACAGCATTGCATGCTGCATCTCTAAGAAAGCCATTACACCAGTTGCCAAACGCCCCGTTTTTGCATGCGCAACACTCTCCAATATTCACGAATCGTAACTGTTACGGGCAAAGTGGGAAAGCGAGCAATTGAGTAGGCATGAATTTCCTTTTCAAGTGCGGCTTCATGGCAACTTCGAGCAAGTTCAGCAGGAGCTAGGTAGTGCAGTGCGTGGAGCCTCAGAAAGTTGGCCACTATTGCTGTTATAACCTGTTGTAAGCTTGTAGTGGTTCGTACCACTAGTCGCACAGTGGGCAGCACGTGAAATCACATCGTGTGTGTTGTGCATTAAGTGAGAATCTCGTGTATGCCACAGCTGTCCGATCCGTCAGGCAAGCAGATCGTACAGATCTTACATGCATGCATTTAGTACTTGATTTTTGGACTTCGCGTGCATCTTCACGACAATGCAGAACCACACCTGGACATCGTCCACATCGCTGCAAGACCACACTGCACTTCAAAAGCAAGCAGCAGCAAAAGTGGTATAATGGCTCAATGTGCAAAACAAGATTGCTTTGGCAATTGCCGGGCAATAATGTCAGGCCGATTTTACAAATATTGGGATGTAGTATGCAGTCAATTACAAGATTTATGTGCACTGACATTTTTTTGTCCCATCTCAGAACATTGCAGTTCTATAGGGTCAGGCATGAGGTAATGTGGCTATTATTAACAGCAAGAAGAAAAAAAAAGAATGTTCATCAACACCCTCTATGACAGACAATTTCCACAAGGGCTCGTAGATATTGCTGTGGGCCAGCATTTACGATGACAAATAGGCCAGTGGTCTGAAAACGACACCGTCGCTTACATTTAGAGGCTAGTGCCGGCTGTTGCCTTTTGGCCAAGGGCAGCTTAGTCATTTGTAAATATACTTGTATATAGCTTCCAGTCTGCATTTTGCCACATAACATATTTGGTGGAAGCAAATTTAAATGGGCAAGAGAACAGGCAATGAAGCCGCTGCCTATATATATGCACTACATGGCCAATAATTATGCTTGAACGAAACCATTTCTTAGTTGCACCTAATTACCCAGCTGTGCTTCAAATACTATACTCCTGCCTCAAACTATGGTGTTCGCTGAGAGAAAAGGCAAATATTACAATACTCGGAAAACTGCTAATCAAGCATACTAGGGACACAGCACTGAAAAAAATATTGCAACTGTTTTCTCTGAACTTCCATAAAAATAAATCAGGATGACTTTGCAGCTTCTGCTCCATGGCAACATTGTTACGATCTGTGCTGTTTTAAACAATTATTGTTGCAATTAAACATAAGCCTACAAATTACATTCAAACTGAATGCTGAAATGGTGCTTTCAAGTAACAAGTCCTCCCAGCAAAAATGGTCTTCCTGGGGCAAAAACATTTAATTCCAATTTACCTAACCTGTTGTCACAATCTACCTGCTGTCGTCTCTAGTTGTAACGGTGTCAGTATCAAAAATATTAAAACAGAACACCTGCAGTCTGTCAACGACAAAGCTCAGCATGCAACTGTAATCATAGTGAAGTGTGATGAGAGATTGAATTGAGTCATGTTGCTAGTAAGACAAAAATTTGCAAACCAGATAACCACAAATAGGAGGTATGCCTGAAGTTAAAATTATAAAGAAATACAAACATCGACTTCACAGCCCAGGCAATAATGTATGCTATGACAAATGATATAATTAGAATGCCAACAACCTGGCAAAAAATAATAAGAAACCCACACACCCACACAATATAAACAAAGCAACCAAACAGAAGGCACTGCTCTTGCCGAGAAAAGCACCCACTTAGCAATGCTGCAACCCAAATAGTTAAGCCTTTTATTCTAGACGGAAAAGAATCGGCATAAGAAAGCTACGGAATAAGCACGAAGCTCGGCATTTGAGACATGCAGAGCCAATTCGTCAAAATGAAAATGATGAGAGTATCAGACACACTTACGTCCAGCCACAGCTGCCAACAAAAAATAAAAACATGTTCACAGAGCACAATGACTTCTTCATAACCATTAAACACTTAAAATGTTTGACAAATGGGAGTGAGCAAAATAAAAATGACACTTCTTTAAAGTCACCACTTTTGTAATAAATCTATTCTCAGCATAAGAAATTATGATATGCACAAAAGGAATTATGACAATTACACAAACACAAGTTATCAGTCACAGCAACTTCAAAATACAAACAAAATTAGTTGCCCTCGATATAAATTTTTTGGCTGTGAATGCCAAATTTCACTCTACCATGACTTAAAGAGTGCAATGCCAAGTAGCAGCAGGGCACTGATGTTATGTAATGGAAATTGGCATGCCACAGTTGCCAAGCCTGCTCAAATTGTTTATGGCACTGTGTCTATGGTTAGAATAGCTTCCACATGGCGTAAGTTGGCGCGCCGTGTGCTCAGCATGTTGAAGGTGTCGTTTGTACGGTTGCAACATCTTCCACACGGCTGTTGTGATAGTTAGGTGATGCTTAAACACCATTAAAATGGCTACAAAATATAACATTATCCTTTTCTTATAGCACTCGCCATGTGGTGCAATCTCAAATCTTACACTACATTTTTAATCAGTGATGACAGCACTGCAAATCAACGTCATGTCCATAACACGAAGTGCATCATGAAATAGCTGCATGCTAATGGTGCCAACCAACAAGCTTCAATCAAGCATGCTGCAGGACCCTTTTAAGAGATTTCATAGGCTGCCCTTATGTGCTTCCCTACCACCACCACTGCGCAGGATGCATAAAAGAGCAGGAGATCCCTCCCAGATGGGTGTCCGCTTACCTTACGCATGCTCTCCTCGAGGTTCTCGACGGAGCTGTCGCTGGAAGAGGAAAAGGGGTTAGGACTGAGATTGCCCACTTTCTGCTTTAGGGACTTCGTCACCACCGCCAGCACGCCTTCCCTTTTGTGGGGAGAAGAGGGAGAGCGAAAAGAGAAGAAGAGGGGGAAGTATTGTCAGCAGGAGGACACAAAAGGTGAGGGAGAGAGCAAAAAAGGTTAACAGATGATTGTGAGATGGCGGGAAAAGGAGCATGAAAATGGGGAGCGTAGGGTCGGGGAGCAGATTGCAATTGGGGGGAGCAGGGGAAAGAAACAGGGTGAGCAGATTACCATGAGAGGATGAGGAGAGGGGAGCATATAGAAAAGGGAGCGTGGGGAAATGGGAAGTGATAATGAGAGGATGGTGAGAGGAAAAGGAGAACCAGAGAGAGAGAGAGAAAGGTGAGCATGTGACCACAAAAGGATGAGAAAAGGGAGACAGGGAGAAGAGGAGAGCGATGCAGGGGACATGACAAAAAGGACAGCGAGTGGGAACAGGACGAGGAGAAGGAGAAGAGGAGAGAAAATACTGTCAGAAGCCAAGCTCCTTCTCCTCCTCTGTTCCACAATCTATGCACAGTGCTCATACAAACAGGGCATACAGGTTCCCAACAGAAGCACAGTGGAATTTTCACCCACTCACATGCAGTCTTTCAGTTATCTGTTTTAAGCCATCATAGCAGATAGACTGAAAATGCCTAGTTTAGAGCATAAAATTCAGATCATATACATTAAGCACCTATATCGCTCACATATATCGTATTTAAAACTTCACTTACACTCTGTGATTCCTAACTAATGTATACAGTCGAAACCTGCGTTACTGAAAACCCTAGTCAACGAAATTCTTGCCGCAACAAAATATTTTTGGATCCCCAGTAAATGGCCATAGAAGTCAATGCATTTAAAATCTCGCAAGAACAAAACTTTTTTTTACAGCAATCCCTCATTAAAAATATTTTCTAGAATGACAGCTCGCAAATAATCTACTCAACTAACACTAACTGTGTCCAAAAATTGCTCAAATGCAATCGCTGTGCCCTTAGATTGCGCAAATTACTGCCACAGCGCACTTGCATGGCTGCCGCCATTATTGTGTTAAAAGAAAAAGCAGTGTAGCTATTAGCAGAGCAGTTGCACCTCACAACAGGCAACAGCGATGATGATGATGGTGGTGGTGGTTTGCCCATCGCAACGGGTGACTGCACCAGTGTCCAGAGCAAAAATGCAATATTAGTATTTAAATCACAAAAATACAAAAAGAAGACAAGAACCGGAGGAGACCTCGCAGCGGGCACATTTTATTATAATCCCATGCACCATCACAGCATGTGCTAACGAGGAGCGGAATGCTTGCATGGCACGCTGACTCATAATCGCTGAATAGCCAAATCGACATACACGTGCAGGTTTAGATAACGCCGATGACATGTTATGCTTTGTGTACTGCCACACATGGTGCTGCGTACGCTGTGTGGTTGCTGCGTTGTTTGGTGCTCGGTTGCATCAACTGTGTATGTGGTGATGAGATAGACTGCTTTGCCAGCCTGCCGAGTGCCGCCTCCAGCCAAAAAGAGGAAATCTGACACTACAGGACAAGGCTGGAATTATTGCCCAGGTTCAAAAGGGCAAAAAGAAAATGGAGACCGCCAACAAATTTGGAACTGGGTGCAGCTCAATGTCTACCATTTTAAAGGAGCATCGTCTGCTGCTGAACCTCCAGCTGAAGCTTGGCACCGACATGGACATGTTCATGGCACTTGAGATGGTGGCCGCCGCATGAGTTGCGATGTGTTCAGCCATGATGGCAACTTGTTTTAAACATGCCGGCTTCATTGCCACTCAGCTGGCATCATGCGCTGATCCAGCGGCACTGGAAGGAGATTTGCGTGAAGGCGCATTCGATGATTGTGCTGACGGCGCAGTGCGGACATCAACGCATGGGGTGAACTTTATGCCATGCAAACGATGTTCCAAATGGCCTAGGCGTCGACGAGTTCGTTTGCGCGGATGAAGACGTCGTGCAGAAAGAGATGACCGATGAGGCCATCATAGTAATGTGTGCAAAGCTGACACCGCCGCCAACCACCAACAACCAAATCAAAAGAAGAGAACGCACCCATGGTATTTATTGAATACCTTCGACGCAATTCATTCGTTTTTTTGGCGAGCACGACACTGACGCGGCAATGGTCCACTTTTTGCAGTGCGAATTCAGAGCTGTCAAATTGCTGCAAGGCAAGGCTAGGCAAAGTAGGCTTACCAACTTTTGGCAATAAATTTTTTTGCAAGCCAATTTCCTGTGTTCTCTGCTCATTCTCCCGCTAAAAAAATGCCTGCAAAAGCCAAATTTTTTTACTTTCCCCTGCAATTTCGTTATTGCGGTTTTCGACTGCATTGAATTATTGCACCCACTCCTTTTATTACTTGTATTTTATCCTTTTATTACAGCTGTATTGAATATATTGCCCCCACTATTTTATTACCTTAAATGCCCCTATGGTGCATTTAAGGTAATAAAATGAAATAAAGTGAAACCCCATGCATGTATACCATATTTGATTATAATAAGCGAGAAGGAAGGAGGTTAATCGAGGGGCCCACTTGCGGCAAGTTGTTTTATCATTCACTTTCATTTTCATTAATTTATCGTTTCTTTATTTCGTTTATTAAGCACAGGTAATTTCCCCTATGTTGCCCTTGGTGTAAGTGTTTGTTGGCCTCTTATGATATATCTGATTATAAGGTGGTCATGATTAAAGGTAAGGGTGCCAGTTGGGGATCAGAGAAAAATAACTTAAGTAGGCACATTAATATAAGGAGACGGAGTAGCCGATGGACTATTCAGACTCAGCAGATATTGCCTGAAACACTGAATAATTAAAAGCTGTTAGAATAATCAATGCAAGTTACAGTTAAACCTCGACATAACGAAGTCAGTAAAATCGGCAATTTGCTTCGTTATATTGAAATTCTATTGACCTTTTACGCAAAAGTATAGCTGCCAAATGATTTTTTTTACAAGAAAAGGGGCCACAGAATTTTCTGAATTATCAGGAAATTGAAGAAAGTAAACTTGGATGAGAAAACAATTCATTTTGATGAATTTGGGAGTCGGCGACGAATGAAACGGTTTCATGCCGCGTCGACGGTATCTTCACATTGGCAGTAGCAATTGAGCGACGCCAGCCACGCTTTCGCTTGCAATCCACCCCCATAGCTGACCAGCATCAGCCGCACTGGGAAAACGTTATCATGAAAAGCACCGGCAGCGGGGAGTGAATGCTTCGTCTGCCTCTCGCTCTAATGGGTCACCTAAACTTGAGATTATGCAACCTCCAATACTAAACGCGCGGTAGGACAGCTTACATGGTGCCACGCCGCCTCGGCACACCCACTCTTTGCACACGCGACAGATTAGCTCTAAAGCAGGGTCCGCAGCAGCACATGCGCTCAGTTCCACTTACAGTCATGTACACTCACAGCCAAGACGCGTCCCAACTTTACTGCCCCCCCCCCCTCCTCTCGTGTGCTTGATCGCGTTACCGCGACCTTGCTCCCCTCCACCGCTTTTCCTTTGCTCGTGGAGGAAGGCTGCACTCATGAAGCCAACACAAGTTCAGTTTGCGTTTAGTTTCCCCTCACGCAATAGGCCTGGGCCGCGCCGAGTCATCAACGCCCAACGCAAGATAAACACGCATTTCGAACAACGATTTCAGAATGCGTCCCATCTTTCTTGTCTCACCCTTGCACACTTTCACTCGCACTTAAATCACACAGTGCGCAGGGTGCGATGGGATCTTATCGCACTTGCTTTATACAAAATATGATGCGACTCCACTTCGGCGGTCGCTCTTTTCACGCGGCACGGGATTTGAGAGGTGGGTCTGCAAGCAGCCGCTTGTAATCCAATCATTTGGCCATCTGTGTCCGCAGATGTCTCAAGTGATTGTTTTCGCATCCCTTGGAGGCAGAAGTGAAATTTCGTTATACTGTCGTCGCAAACAAACACACTTCGTTATATTGAGGTTCTAAATACGTGATGTTTTATGGACAAGAGGTTATGAAGAATAAAATACTTCGTTATATAGAGAATTTCGTTATACAGTCGAACCCGACTATATCGAACCCATTTACATCGAATTATTCTATATATCGAACAATTTCTGGTCACGGTATAGTTACAATGAGTATATATAGCAAAAATTACGCTTACATCGAACAAATATTGCAGTGACTCCCGATATATCGAACGTCAAGCGGCGGAAAAGTGCCCCCAGAAGTTGGCTTTCCCACGCAGTAGCAAGGAAACCCGGCGGCGCGGCTCCATCCAACCGCTCTCCCTACCGTGACCGCGCTGCCTCGGGCTGTTCGGGCGAGCCGTCGACACTCCCCCTGTCGCGCATAGTGGAGGCCACATCCTCCCTCTTTCTCTATCATCTTTCACTTCCCATTCCCTCTCCCCTGATGACGCTTCGCCGTGCTCCATCACGGGTTGCAGAATCAAGCGTCCTTCCTTTCTTTAGATCACTATCTATCGACACTCCCCAGCAAAAAATGATCCTGGCCCGCCTCAGTGCTCGCTCAGACAGCCAATCAGAGGCTCTTATGCCGTCTTCGTGCAAGATGGCGAAAGTGCGAGTTGTCTGGCTGCTTTTCTGGTTTATCGTGTTTGCGCCTTGTGGGCCGTCTCCCGCAGTGTTGCCGTGATGAAGCGGCAGAATTCGCCTTTCGTCGTGAAGCTCGAAATCATAAATTGCGTCGAACGCGATGAGAAGTTGGATGTTCCCGCAGCGTGCAAGATTCCGCGGAGCACTCTCGGCTCGATTAGGGCTAAAGAGGCCAGACTCGCAACCCGGTGCCCATGGCGCCCGACGCGTACGAGGGGTTCTTCATACGTTCCGGTTTCCACGTGCTCGGTGATGACTGTAAATTTTAATGAATGCGACGAAGCCGTTGGCGGTGTTGCCGAAGTTTGGAGCGAGCTGTCAAAATTTCCGGGACATTCGAATCAACGGTGGACGAGTTTGTGAGTGCAGATGATGGTGTCGCGACCACGGAAGAGCCCGGAAACGAAAACTACATCGCCAACATCGTACCGAGCACAAATGAAAGTAGGCACATTGAGGAAAGCAACGACGGTCCTTTGCCCACATCCTCCGAAGTGATTGGTGCACTCACATTAGTCCGGTGCTTCTGCGCGAATGCGGAAGGTTGCGGCCTCAGCTGCTCCGACTCCTTAGACAACGTGGGGAAGTGCGTGCGTCGCAGGCAGCGAAATTGCCCAAGCAGAAGAAAATGCAGGACTAATTTATGCCAAACTAAGCTAGTTTCTTCAATAAAGTGATTTTATAAATGGTATGTGCTTTTATGACATCCAATTATTTAGCAGGCTTTTATCGAATTATGCAACTGGCGCTCCTCGACCAGGCACAGCGAACCGCTCAAGCCAGTGGGGCCCTGGACTAGGGGCTCCACCCACTCGCTTTCTGCATTTTTTTTTCTTTTAAATAAACGTTTTGATATATATATATATATATATATATATATATATATATATATATATATATATATCGAACTGATAGGCGTTTTTTTGCGAGTTCGATATAGCCGGGTTTGACTGTACTAAAGTTCGTTATATCGAGGTTTAACTGTATGTGCAAATTTTGCCTTCAGGTGAGACTTTCCGGCAGCATGAATTTAGCCTGCGCAAAGAAGTGCCGTGTTTCTAGTCGTGCGGCACTCTTGCTGGCTTTCTTTCAGGCTTGCAAAAAGTTTTTATGTGGCCCAGAAAGCTGGATCAGGAATTTTCAGGATTATTTACTACTTTCTCATCGACACTTATGCTCTGAATATAATATTTGAGAAGTTGATGAATTAATAATAACTAGGGATGGGCGAATATTCCAAGTTTCAAATATGAATAGAATATTATGCACCAGCTATGTTATGTTCGTATCCAAAAATGAACTATTCGGCACTTTTAGCAGCAACTGACTGTTAAGGGTCTGGTTACTGTTCTGTGTCTGCTAAACAAAGTATCGGAACTTATCAGAAGTGAAACAACAACAAAAGCTTTCAAAGCAATGCAGTGACGAAATGTATGATTAAGCTCTTTCTTTTTCTAGTGTCACGGTGGAACTTTTGTTTAGCCTAGTTAGTGCATTCTTGAACACATAACAGGATAACGCAAACTGTTAGATACAGGACCTTTTCCTGAGCCTCCTTCGAGTTCACCAGACCACATTGAATCGCGCCACACCTAATTAAGGAGCACAGAAGCATATCTACCACGTTCCCGAGGCACGGCACGTCCTAACAAGTTGGCATCCCCCACCTCGTGCGCCGCATGTGGAGCTATTTACTGCTTGACTCTTCCCGAAAGTGTAGCGGGAGCCTGGCAGTGTTCCAGGTAATGTGGGTCCCGAGCAAAGCTGCTTTGCAGCTCTGAAAGGTCGCTCGAGAACAAACCGCCTGCCCCCGCTATGCGCTTGCAAGCCGCGAGGCAAGACGGCTGTAATGCACCGTGAAGCCTTGGCAGCAATCCCCCCATCTGCCTTTGTGATGGCAGTTGCAGACTAGGAAGGCAATACCGCAGAGAAGTACTCCCTTGGACAGGTGGAGACACAGGAGCGAATCTCTATGCCGGGTGTGACTTAGATTCGTACGGGCGCCTACCATTAGCCGAAAATGACGCCACCTGAGCGGGCTCGCCGATTGGCCGAAAATGACGCCACCTGAGCAGGCTTGCAGATTGGCCGAACGGGACGTGACTTCGAGACACCGAAGGGGTTTAAAGCCAGAGACCGGGAGCAGCAAGAGCATTCATTCATTCATCTCTTTTGAGCTTCTTGCCACGGGCCGCAGCGTTCGAGTTGCTGACGGCCCGTAATGACTTTATGACTGTTAATTTCTTTGTACTCTCACTGTAAATAATGTAAATAAACCTCCAGTTTTCATCTCAAAGTCCTCCTCAACCTTGGCCAACTCCCGCACCCAGCGGCAAGGTCCAAAATGTGGGGGATAGCAATTGGGATTGTCCTCCAAATCCAACAAAACAAACAAACAACAAAGAAAGGTCTTCACACAAGACGGGTGCAATCTGCAAGCAAGCCTTGTAAGCCTCAACCGTTATTGCACACGTCACGGTGGAAGCCTACCTACATGAAAACTTATCTTTTTTGCTTGTAGTCTGTCATTTAGTGTGTTGCGAAGTCTAGTCATGCAGTAGTTTAATCTGCTATGCTATATTTTCAGTTATATTTTCTTTACTAAAAGCCTTTATACATGTGATAATGGCACACAAAGTCCTTCAGCAGCTTTATCTTTATTTTCCACAACTGTACCTTTCTTTGGAACCATTTATTTAGCGGAAATAATTTATTCAGCAGCTAGATATAGTACTGTATTCTTGGAAGGCTAACGCAGTCCCGCTCTGAGGATGTCCAGTGGCTATTTGGGCAGTTTTCTTTAATCACAATAATATGTCTAAAACTGATGCTAATTGTCCACGGTACTGAGCTGTCTTTTTTTTTTTTTCACTAGTGAGCACAAGCGTGGTGCCTAAGCATACCATCATGTGTGTTTCTGCTTTAAATATATACATCTGTACTTGACTGTTCGATATTCAATCTGATATTCGACGCTTGCTACTTGTATTCCATTCGTATTCGAAAAAAATTTATGTTCACCCACATCTAACAGGGTCAACAAACGATTTTCCGGATGCCCGATTTTTCAACCATGCCCGATAATTCTAACGCCTTTGCAGCGCCACCAAGTACTCCATAAAGTCAATTTACAAGAACATCTGAAATTTCATACGCGAAAACCATTCCTCAACCGACTGCTATGACGGCAGGTCTGAAACGGTATTATCGAAGCTAGCCCCGCCGCCATTTTGATTACCTCAGCGTCTCGAACAAGCACTCGCACACGCAGATTAGCTGCCTGCCGTAGCCATCACCACAGCAACGCCATGCCTACATGCTTCGATGTTCTCTACCAAGGTTCTTGCTGTTTGGTGCTGTGTTATTTTGCTGCTGTCAGCAATGGCACTGACTCCACATAAGCTCGGAAAGCATGCCGCGTTGCATGATGCCAGTTCCTGAAAGTCAGCTTCGCCACAATACAGGAATGTTACTCGGTGAAGCATATGCTAAATATTGCGGTGAAGCATACAAAGAGTGCAAAGGGGGCAATTGACATGGGACACAGTATGTTTTCCTTAATAATACATGCATGCACCCGCCGTCTCTTGTCACAGTGCAAGCACCGATACACTTAATAAGTGTACTGGCAAGCCTTCAGGGCTATGTTGAACGTGCCTGTGGCGATTTGAACCCTTGGGGGCAGTAAAAGGCATGCATTCATTTTTCTCACACTGCCCAATTTTCCATACGTTTTCGCAGTCCCTAAGGAAACCGGAAAATCAAACGTTGACTATAATAACTAATTATGTAATTGGGCAAAGTACATAATATAGTATGACTTGCTCCACGCAACGGCAAACACTACCTTGGTTCTGTCCAGCTACATGGCTACTGCATATTTTTTTTTCATTTTTGCAAAGATTACGTGGGGCATCCAGTAGTTCAGCATTAGGCGTCATATTAGCCTCCAAAGTATATTTGAGTTAGTAAGGTATTCAATATTAAGTTGTTTCCCTACAAGTGAACAACCCTCTATCCTCATGCTATGCACCAATGGTTGTCAACGTTCCCTTGAAAATGCAGCGCGTGAAAGGAATCGCCTGAGAGAAGACAGCAGCTGCTGTGAGCCTACCTGTCTTGGGCCTGCTGGGCCCTGAGCTCATGCAGCTCCTGCTCGAGCCGCTCGGAGTGCTTCTTGTAGCGCGCCAGCTCCTTCTCGTAGCGTCCCGAGCTGCGCAGGGCCTCCTCGGTGTTCTCCTTGAGGATGTGCTGCAGCGAGGCCATCTCCTCCCTGTGCCGGCGTCGCTCACCCTCGAGCTCATTCTCCTGCTCGCATTGGGCCACCAGCAGGAGCGACCGAGCCTCGTCCAGGTCCCTCTGAAGTGCGTGCAGCTTCTCTGCGAGGACCTCTCGCTGCTGCCGCTCCGCCTGAAGCTCCTCTGCAAATCGGACAGGGCAGGCAGTTCCTTTCAGACAAAACTTCAGACAAAAATGGCATTTCATGGTGCATTTCCTTTCTTAATTTTTGCAATCTGTTCCGCCGTGAGTTATCAATCTTCATCTCTGTCTACTATGCAGTGGTGTGTATGTTGAAGGTTTTGCTGTTGAAAATCTTACAATACTAACAAAGCTAGATTTGCTACGTGCAAAAGCCAGAACCAACTATTGAAGCAAACCATCTATTCTGCAGCAATATCAAACTGGTACAGCATCTCGTGTGAAATCAAATCATGTTCCTCATGTTATTGTCTCATTCACTCAAAAGATGCTTATTAGAACAGATAGGTTAGTCAATATGCATTGCATTGCTCTCGTATAGCGTGATGTTTCTTGGTGTCCTTCTTAAATTAAATGTTTTGTTGTTCTAATATTGTTTATGCATAGCCCCTGCCTCATCGTATTCCCTATCTACTGTGTTTCAAATATTTTATAATTTCTATAAACAATTTGCTACATGTTACAATTTAGTTTATTTTTATTATAGGATTCGCACTCTGACAGTTTTTACTTTTGGGACACCCTATCCTGCTATTTATTTTGCATTTGCTTAAATGTATAACAATTTATCACGCATATTTGGATGCAGTAATTACCCCCTTTCCCTTAGAACATAAAGGAAAATTATCAACGATAGCCAAACAAGGGAAGCCTCAGCACGGAGCCAATGCTTCAAGAAGTGCTCTCGTTGAAATGTTCCCTCTCGGCTGAAGCTTTCCTCGTTCAGCCAACGTAGATAATTTCATGTCTCCATCTTCCTGCAAATTACTGTACTGTCGCATCTCTACCAAAGTGGCAACATGACAGACATTCACAAGAGAGTGGTTCTATGCTCCGTGTAATACTTAACAGGCAATGCAGCACAAGAAATGCAAGTGGCAAAGGCATATAAATCTCACTGTGCGTGTTTAACAGTACAGTTGTTATTGGTCTGCAATGCTTTCTACCAAATTACAGCTTCCCATATATTAGAGCTACAACTTGTGAGCATAAGGCCACCTCAAATCGTGTATTGTTTGTGCAACTTTGTACTTCCAGTGCTTGATTTACTATGCTTCGGTCACAAGCGCCAGCAGTCACCTGCAATCACTGGTCGCAGAAATATGTCGGTCGGCTTGTCTGACGATAAATAAGTCCAGATCTACGACATCTACCATGTAATAATTACATCATGTATTGCAACATGAAAGTATGACTGACTGTTATTCCAAGACAGATATACAGATGCCTATGGCTTTCATATGTGATGCACTACTACTGTATGAATGCAGGCAGAGAGAAATCTCTCTAGCCTTCATACCGTCGCCTGCTATGAGTAAAATGCGAGTATAGGAAGTGGTTTATTCCCTAAAGACATGGAAATGGAAATGGCCGACCATGGTGACAGGGCAGGCGGGTGTCTCGATTGTTGTCATCTGTCTTCTGTGTAAACATACAGCGCAGCACCTCAACCATAAGTTTCCAGCCAGCCCCAATGGAGGCCTCCACGAGACATACCTTCTTTTTGCATGAAGAGTTCCTTGAACTTTGCCCTTTTCTGCCCAAACTCTGTCTCCATCGTTTCCTTCTCCTTGCGTAGCTGCAGCAACAAGGTCCCCTCTTCTGCATCTAGGAAGAAAAAAAAAGGAGTGTCGGCAGCATGTTAGAATGGTTGAAGTATGCCTCTAAAACTTTTGATCAGGTGCTTTATGTTGTCTGAGAGAATGTAATTCTTGACAAAAGGACTGGGACACTGCACTAAGCTTGTAACCACCATAATTCTTGGCCTCGACACTGTAAGACTTACATGGCACTCTCTTAAAGCAATTTCCAGATCTTTTCTACAAAAAATTCGCAACTAGATGACACCTAAGTGGCACAGACAACATGTAATTACCAAATGCAATAACATTGAAACAAAAAGAGTGTTAAAACCTCAGCAAAAATTGCAGGAAACAGAAAAATAACACATTTATTCGAATATAGGTTGACATTTCTCTTAAATGTTAACCAAAGTGAGCTATCGATCTATTTTCGTGACTAAAGAATCTCTACCTATATTCGTGAACAAAGCTAACAAAAGTACCAAACTAAGGGAGTTCCTCGATCACACTTGCCCATTGTAAAGCCAGTCTGGAGGTTATCCAGGACTGTGTTTAGGAAATGCTGCATATCAAAAACACTTGACGGCACAAGAACATCATCATTTAGGGTGCCGAGGACGCCTGCAAAGCAACCAACAAGGAGCACTCCTCTGGCGCTTTGGACGAGGATGCTGCTTGTGGCATCGACTAGTCAGATTTCATAGCCCAGCTTAAGGTAGATAAAGGTGTGTCATGTTCAAAGCTTTTTGTTTTTCTTAGTAAATACAGGTTGACCTATATTCAAACAACAATTTTCTATTTCCCAGCGAGTTCTATACATAGGGCTCGACCCAGATTCGTGTTCAACCTATTTTCAAGTACTAAAATAAGACCAAAGTAATAAAATTAACAAGAGTGCTTTACTTCATACACCCCTTTCAAAATTTTTTGTTTTTCTTTACAAGATTTAATAACAAATATAAAGTATGGGGAAATATACGAGTACATAGTGAAGGACAGGTGCTACTTTCAGAACTCACAACTCAGAGAAATTGTGTTGTTCTGTGAACCATATGAAATTTGAGTCCCAGAACGCATTCCTTAATATTTGCCAGCAAAGCCACGCATTAGCTTAGCTGCCACAAGCTTCTTGGTCGTGCAAGACATGCAGGTCTTTCAGCAAACACACATACAAAAAAGAAAGAAAGATGCCACAGAAATTTGTTTGGGAACTTCCCTTGTTTCTCTGATTTTTTAAAGACAATCACATTTGTACAAAACAGTACTGCAGATGTTCCTGTCATTACATTTGTACACACAGCTACAAAAATATGTCTTTCAAACTGCCAATACACACTACCATAAAAATGTGCTTATAAGCTCCCTCTCGCATTTTTCTTAAATCTTGTTTTAAGCTGATCATCAACTGTACCCAATGTCATCCCGAGTCCATCTTGTATTCATCCTGCAAAATCAGAGAGTGGTGTTGTTTAATAACTGTAGATAAACAGGAATGAATAATGAGGTGTAACTAATGATTATTGTAGCCTACTGTTTATGTACATAAATGTCCTTGCTGGTACACCATTTCACTACCTTGAGACCCCATAAGTGACATGGCATGATGCAGCCACATTAATTTAGCATATGTTGGCAAGGCAAGGCGCTGCTGCAAGAAGTGTATTAACAGGCTGCCCATCAACCCCTTTTGTCGAAGTTTGACACCTGCTTGTCATGGGTTCTGTTACATAAAACATAAGGATGAACTATCTGTGACCCCATACAGACAGAGCTGTCAGTAAAAAATGAGTAATGAATTTCTTTTATATATTCAGTGCTGCTTGTACATTTCGATGATATAAAAGCAGTATGAAAGCTGGTGTAATAAATCTGATAATTAAAGGACCTACAAAGTAGTGATGTTCTTGACACATATATATGGTGTGGCTCGTTAGGCAATGTATAAAATAAAAATGCTTTACAAGTCTTTCATATGCCTTTATGGCACAGTGACATGAGCTCTGTAAAACAAGGCCATCTCTACGTTCAACAGAAATGGGTGGGTAGGCTGAGCATTGTGAGACACGCTGATGCACTTAATAAACATGGGCAGATCAGGATGGCAAAGCACGCATAGTGCTAGTTTTACATTCTGTCTGCTCTTGGAGTGTCAGACAAAAACAGCTGTTGCGCCTCTCAAGTGGATTGCTTGATGGCCTATTCACCATGACATTTTCATTCGGGGCCAGCTTACAATGAAACTAAAGCAACATGACAAAGGCTACTACAGCAGTGTAATGCTACATGCAAGCAAGAACCAAATGCCTCGGCATAAACCTTTCAGCTCATCCTTTTAACAGAGACATCAAGCTATTAGATGCATTCACTTTGGTGAACAGTTCGTAACTATAATCTTTACAACATCACAATCGGCCAAGCAGCTAAACATTCGGATTCTATGACTTCTGTTGCAATTACAGCTTGACAACAGTAATAAAAAAAAAAAGGAGCACTACAGTGATGAGCACTTCTTATTACAACTAGCACTCCCACAAATGCAGAAGACAACAAGGCTATGGGTAATATACATGGTAGTAGAAAGAACTGTCCATATTTTGATGGCAGAGTTAGTAGAATGATGGACAAAAAGAGTGCTTGCATTGGACAGTTAGCACTCCAAGTGATTCGAACTTATGGCATCCACATAATTCAATGTGAAAGCATCTGTTCCAACTAAAACAAGCGTGTCAGCTTTCTTTTCTAACAACAATTGAAGCACACATGGTGTTTTTTACTGGTATTGTTTAATGCTACTGCGAGCACATTAAAAACGATTGTGCCTTGTTTGGGTAGAGGCATGCATGTCCTGTCCCAGCTTGTGATTGAGATGCACTTGTTGCTTGTTTACATCATCAATTCACAACTTGGCCTGCAGTGCCAGAAGACTTATTAAACCAACATTAATAAGCCTGGCATTGCAATGTATCATTTGCTTTAGCGGTATGAGTTTTTAAATATTAATAAGCAGTAGAACCATGTTTGTAGGGGATTAGGTGCCGTGTTATATAAGAGGTAGAATCAAGTAACAGCTGCAGACCTAAAGCAACTTGTAGCATTAAATATTTACCTGAATACGGCTATTTACAACACAACATAAATACTGAAAGAAAAGTGTTTCCACAGGCCCCTCGTCAACCAGACCTCAAAACAGCGGCCCCTGCTGTTCAGTACATTCGCTGGAAAGGGCTACCCTTGTTGCTGCGGCCTTCAGTTGCAAAGGAAAAGGACTACCTACTCTAAATGGTGAACACATCCTACTGGACTAGCAAACTTTTATGGCTGCAGTAAGGTACTGCTGAGTTACTAATTACAATTGTCACTCACAATCGCGCAAATACAATTTATTTAGGTCTATGTCGCACTTGTGCATCTTTTGACTTGTTTATTATAGCCTTCTATTAATTGTCCTGAAGCATGCAATTGAAGCAGTGAAAATTCCAATGCAGGTGTGTTTCCTAACAAAGCCTGCAAGCAACTTGCATGATCAATTACTATTACAACGTGCACGGAAGCGCAAGTACAGCAGCATGCCTATCGTCGGAATGTACTCGAAGACAAATATCGCATGTCTCTCTATAAAGTGTCAGTGCGTACGGTAGGCAGAACATTTCAGCAATAATATTAAACTATAGGTGAAGAACTAGTGGGAAAGGTTATTCCTATTGCCGCTTGCGAATGAATGTTCATGAAGAAAAGCGTGGCTGTCTTAACCACTGTTAGTGAGCGCATCGCCAAATTAAGCGACGATGTGAAAAAGAAAACACTGCAACGCAGAAATCGACCAACTGTCGGCTCGCGACAGGTGCACGTAGTTGTCGAAAGTCCGTCTGGAATGCAACTGCTCGCTACTGCCGCGACGCTGCCATATGACGAATAGCCAAAACAAAGTTTGCGTACAAGATAGCGAAAGAAGAAAGTGAACGACAAAGCGAAACCTCACTGAGGTGCGAGACATCTCCGCAACAGGCGTGACCGCCACAGCGAGCAGTCCGACGTTACAATGTTTATTTTTTGCACGGCTGCCTAACAGTACAAAAAGAGAGGCAGGAACTGAAGACGCAGCGCGCCAACGCCCACAACTTCCCCCGGTTTTCTTTGCCAGTGAAAAGGTATTTCGTTGGTGTCGTGTCAATCAGCTGCTGATGACTCCCATCGCCCTAATGTATCATTGTGAACTTCTCGAGTCGAGAGGACCACGGCACGTCTGCTGGCACCGTCGGCGGAGTTGACAAGAGATCACGCAGCCTCGGTCACGCAGATTTCATGACTGGAAAAAGACCCATGAACATCCCGACACTGCGGGATATTTGGGTTCGCCTCAGGTTTGGAGGGAGGCGAATCATATGCACAGTCGTGAGCGGTCAACAAAATGCGGTTTAAGCCTAAGGCTCTCGACAAAACAACCTTTCGGTACGCGACAGAGAACTTACTTTCTGTGTCTCCGTTCTCAGATTGATGATCCATGCTTTTGCCGTCCATGGTGATGCAAGTTGCGTCACGGAGATGCAATTACTTCACAGTAGAAAATTTCGGAACTTCATTTTCGGGTTGCACACTCCGCATAGCGGAAGTTCTCTATGGGTGACAGCAGAAAAAAAAAATCGCAAACGATCTCACTGCCATCTGGGCTGCCTCTGTTTGCTCGTTCGGTTCCGGTCTCGTGAAATTGATTATTGATTCATCGTGCTAATGTAGGAGGCTATGGCTAGGCAAACACCTTATAAATTAACCGGCTGCATTTAGTACGTGGTTTCTTTCCAATACGCGCGCTACCGCAACTGCGCTCATACGGGACGAAAAGATCGGTGCAATTAATTTCGGTTTCGCATTCTACGACACGCTGCGGCGCGCGAAGTGCGCTGCGCTACAGCTTCACGTAATTTTTGAAAAATAAGTTACTCGTGACGTGTCGACTCGAAAACGACGCGTGAATAGGTAAACACAAAAAAAAATAAACAAGTAGCTTTCGCGACGAGCAATCTCATTGAAAACATCTATGAATTGCATATGTTTGAGTGAGTGAGTGAGTGAGTGAGTGAGTGAGTGAGTGAGTGAGTGAGTGAGTGAGTGAGTGAGTGAGTGAGTGAGTGAGTGAGTGAGTGAGTGAGTGAGTGAGTGAGTGAGTGAGTGAGTGAGTGAGTGAGTGAGTGAGTGAGTGAGTGAGTGAGTGAGTGAGTGAATAAACTTTTATTTGGGTCCAGCAAACGGATAAAAAACGCACAGCCGGCTAAACCCACAACGGGACCGACAGGTGTAGACTTTCGGCTTAATTGCAGGCGGGATGGATGGCCAGGATTTCGTCTTCAAAGATGAAACTTCGCAGGAGCGCGTCCCACTCTTCCTTGGTGAACTTAATTCGGGTCCAGCGACCCGCACTCCCAGAGCATGTGAGACAACGTAGAAGCCTCACCACAGGCCGCGCAGAAACAATTCGGGTAAATGTCAGGATATATGCTGTCAAGGGATGCTGGAGTTGGGTAGGAATTGGTTTTCAGGAGTTTGAGCGTGACCGCCTGCGGCCTGCTTAGCTTGAAATGAGGCGGCGGGAAAACCCTTAAGTAAGTAAAAGAATTCAGTAATTTCGTTGTGCTTGATAGGAGCGTCCCTGTGTCCGGGGGGAGAGCCGCCCGATCCGAGGGCAACGCGGTCGGTAAAATTAAGCCACGCGCACCCTCGTGGGCAGACTCGTTGAGGTTCAAAGGAACCCCCTCGATCGCCCCGATTTTAAATTTGAGTGACCTGCTACCTGAATTCAGAATTTCAACTACTTGCCGGGCTACCAGGCCTTTTTGGAATGCCCTGAAGGCCACTTTCGGATCGCTGTACACCCTGCCTCTCCGACCGTATTGCATGGCGAGTGCAATGGCCGCTTATTGCTCGGCCACCTCGGGGTCCGTAGTCCGGACCGAGGCAGGCACAGTTGATGACCTTGCCCAACGTGTCCACGACGGAAACTGCAACAGCCTTGTCGTCTCGGTGTACGTGGCGGCGTTCACGAAGCTCAGTTCGATCTTGTCCTTGTAGATTTGCTTTAGCTGTGGCTTCTTGAAAGCAAATTATACGGGTGTCACACGGCGCACTTTTGATCGCGATCAAGCCCGATCTGGATCGAATTTCTCGGTCGTGATTGGCTCCATTGAACAAAATGCGCGAGAGAGCCAATCGCAGTCGAGAATTTCGATCCGGAGCGGTGCCTATCGCAATCAGAAGTGTACGCCGTGACACCGGTATTAGATTTTCTCTCTCACATTGCTCGACAGGTCGCAACCATTCACTCAGTTTAGAGCCGGTGCATTAACTCAAAGTTTAGCCACTAATATTCAAGAGAAGGGCACCGACGCTGTGGCATTATAGGCAGCTTCATCGCGACCATGTTTACTGCGAAAATAAAGAGCTCTTCTCATCACCTTTTGTTCGTTTATATATATATATATATATATATATATATATCATAGATCATTCTGTACATTCTCATCAAAGTAGATATCTCTTTCTAAAATGTTATATTGCGAAACGACGTGGCATTGGGGTAGTTGGTGATCTTCAGAAGTAAACAAGTTGCGCGCAAAATGGAGGACACCACACAGAGACGAACACTACAGAGCGCTTAGTCTTTGACGTCTTCTTTGTGGTGTCCATTTTGCGAGCAACATATGCTTGCTTATGTTTCATTGCGTTTCGGCTCACTCGAATTCAGAAAAGTCCCGCAAAGCAGAAGCGGGTGATGCACATGGAAACAGTGGGCACACACGTATTTATTATTAGTTTCAATATACTGCCACTTTCGTGTGAGGCGAGGGAAGAGGGGAGGGACAGTCGTGCAAGCACAAAACAAGATGGTCAGTGCAAACAGCATACATGCACTATCAGTAACCAATTAGACAAAGACTAAGAAGAACAATAATTATATTTGGACAGCGAATAAAATTTTGTTCTAGTGCAGTTCAAGAAGGAAAGACAAACACCGGGGCAGGCATATATCCAGAGACGCATCCATTAATACTAATTAGTCAGCACACTGATGCATATAAGTATATACAAACACATATTGATTAGTAATATGTAATTAACAAAGGCAAAATCAGACATCCGCCCGTTCGTAGGAATTGCTACAAAGGAAACATACGGGTTCGTCGATAGAAGAGCCTCGCAGCTGAAGAAAAATTCGTCCTGGTCCGGGACTCGAACCCGGGACCACAGCCCTGGAAGGCGGTGGTCCCGGGTTCGAGTCCCAGACTAGGACGAATTTTTCTTGCGGTGATCCCAGGTTCGAGTCCCGGACCAGGACGAATTTTTCTTCAACTGCGATGCTTTTATTTCGAGGAACCCGTATGGGTTTCCTTTGTAGCAATTGCTACTAACGGGCGGATGTCTGATTTTGCCTTTATTAATTACTTCTGTCCACCTTGCGGGTTTCCGCAGAACTATTACATACTATGTAATTGTATTAGTCTACAATCTTACGCAACATGAGCATAAGTATGAATAACACGAGAGAGACGTCCGTTGAATGGTTAACCCTTTATCGACGAGTATTTCCCTACGGGCAACATACCAGAAAAAAAGAATAATTCTCGCCGGGTTTCGGTATTCCGTATTAAGTTTCAAAACCCAGGATTTCAGGACACGTACATGTCGGCGGCGGCCGCGTGCCCCGACCCACTAGGACATTCTGCTGAAGTTACCCAGTAGGTTGCCGCACAGCACGTATAGGTTCCCAAGACAATTGAATGTTTCACATTAGTACATGTATAGCCTATAAGACTCTCCCATAGACTTTCCCATGGGCCGCACATAGGTTCCCAAGACATTTGAATGTCTCATAATACTATAGCCTATACTATATAGCCTATAGCCTATAAGACTCTCCTATAGGCTTTCCCATGGACCGCACATAGGTTCCCAAGACATTTGAATGTTTCATAATACTATAGCCTATACTATATAGCCTATAACCTATAAGACTCTCCCATAGGCTTTCCCATGGGCCGCACGTAGGTTCCCAAGACATTTGAATGTTTCATAATATTATAGCCTATACTATATAGCCTATAGCCTATAAGACTCTCCTGTAGACTTTCCCATGGGCAGTCGGCGGTGCTGCCGCCACCGAAAGGTGGCGCTACGTGCACATGTCCCTAGAGTTACTGTATATGCTACCAATTAGATAGCTACCTTTGGTAGCATATACCGTGACTCTAATGTCCCGAAGTATAAGAAGGAATAAGAAGCATGTGCTTGCAACGGTAAAGCTAGGGAAACTATGGAGCATGTTTTATTAGAATGTGAAGACGTCTGCCCAGCGGTCGACTTAAGCACCACTGGCCTCCTTGAAGGCCTTGGGTCCAGCGAGAGCAGTGCAAAAGTAAACATTTCCGCAATAGGGATTAGTAAGAGGTGATTGAAGGATTGGTGGAAGAAGAGTAGGGAAATGACAAAAAACGGAGACGTACAAAAGCAAAGTTCGCAATAGGGGATCAGAAAATTTGGTTGTGGGAGTTCATATAGTGTTTTTTTTTTTTCTTGTTTAACCTAGGTGGCACATTAGGCTGCATAATAGCAAGAGCTTGGTGGCGAATAACCCACCGCCCCGTTCCAAAGGAGACGCTCATAACATCCATCCATCCATCCCTCCATCCGTCCATCCGAAATTCCGGCCATAATGCCTTCGGCCAACACTGAATGGCCAGGCAGCAAGCGTCGTTTGTTTTAGTTTCGGGGCAGGAACGCAGGACAAGAAAGAAGTTTGGCACGCGAATTGCTTTTTTTATTTCGAAAGCACGTGCAGCAGAGGAGACTAGACTGATGCAAGCTCTCCGGCTGCAGTGATGTCATATACGTGACGCAAAGCAAACGAAATATGCACCGCATGGTTAACGCATGACGAGAGCTGTAGGTACAAATGTCAGACGAAACCACGTACAAACGGCTTGGAGTGAAACCCACTTCCACTTTTGTGCCTCGTGTTTCCCCCTTATTGCGGGAAATGTTCTTGGAAGATATCTTTCTGTTCGTTGATTATGCTCATTCTCGATGTGTTTTGCACACTTAGGTAGAAAATAATTTTTTTTTTTTTTGGTATTCATATATATGCCGTCATTAAATGGTTAAGAGATTGCAAAAAAAAATAAAATAAAACGATGTATTTTCTGCAATTGCGTCCCACATCATATCTGTGAAAGTATACAGTACAATATCATTATTATTAATAAGTCAAACAAGACGGTTCCATTCATGAACTGAAAGCGCAGAAAAATGATTATTTGAAAGTGTAGTTACGTCAGGCATAGTAGGTCAAAGCGAAAGAACGTTTTCGATGTGATCCAATGCCCACGCGTATGATATAAGTCTATAGGATAGTTCTTTTTTCTGCATGGCTATACGATACTTAAAAAATATTCATTTATATTTTTTCTTCTTTTTCTTCAATATCCGAAGGTAGCTGGCATGGCAGGTGATATTCCTGATTCTGATCGTGTTGTCACTGCCTTATTTCCCCCCTTTTTGTTTTTATTAAAGTGCATCGTTCTCCGCTACGGAAGATGTTTTAATTCAATTCAATTCAAACTTTATTTTTCAGAACCAAGTGAACTGAGCAAGAAGCTGTCACGTAGCTTGGCGAAGGCGTCGGGGTCCATATTACATATTGGAGTGGAACTTACAAATACGCAACATTTTTCAGCACGAAACACGTAGGAAAAAAAATTAACATAAGAAAAAGAAAACGTGTTCAACAATAATGTCGAATTTCGAGATGAAAATCTCGCGATAAATAGTACAGAATAGTAGCGTGTTCGTACATTAACAAAAGTGTCCCGAGCACCGGCATTATAGGCGTATATTCACGCTACCCCGGGTCCCTGAGAGGCAATGGTACGGTGAAAAGAAACGCCGCAACTTTCGCAAACGGTAATGCGAGACAGTCACCTCGCAGTTACAAGTACACCGACCAACAATAACCGGAACAAACTGTAAATCATCGGCAACGATCATGCGCATTAGCCTGGTATTGCATGCAGGCCGGATGACAAGTACGATTTTATTAGGCACGTGAACAGGTAAATTGATTTCACATATCTGTGCACACGACTTGCACGAAAGGGAAAACGATCGATCAAGAAAAGTAGCTACGACATGTCCAGTTAGTTCGAGAACCACATACTCATCAGTTCGACTGCGCATTATTTCTGACTCAGCTGGCATCCTACAACAATGTACGCGATGAACGAAACGAAGGGATTCGCACGTAGCACGTTTCGTATATGCTCACGATCTGCGTGGACCCACGACAAGCGATGTCCTCCGCAGTGCGAATAAATGCAACTTTTTAAATAAAAGTAAGAGCAAGGTCCGTGGCGTGCTCAAACGAAGAGCGGCCAACGTTGAGTTCTCGGAGAGCACGCTGACGCCGCCGCCACGACTGCGGCTAGAGCAGCGACGGTGCGGCACGAGGCGGTCGTCGAGGGGGAGGAGGAGGCGTACGAGAAGAACGAGCGGAATACGGTGCGCGTCGACTTGGCGAAGCCACCTTCGTCGGCGATGGGCCGAACGTTGCCCGCCAGCAGGCCGGTGCACGAGGAGTCCCCGCCCAGACGCCAGTGCAACTTGCGCATCTCCTCCAGCTGCGATCGGGAGAGAGAGAGAGATAGCGCTGAGAAACAGTCGTCACGATACGCAGGCACTGTTATATGCGGAAGATCGACGCCGGCAGCCAGGACTGACCATGTTTTCGGGTGATGCGGCGTTCCCTCCAATGATGGGGGCCCGTCTGTCTGTCCGCCCGCACCACCGTATGTATGTATGCATGTATGTATGTATGCATGTATGTATGCGCGTATGTATGCACGTATGTATGCACGTATGTATGTATGTATGTATGTATGTATGTATGTATGTATGTATGTATGTATGTATGTATGTATGTATGTATGTATGTATGTATGTATGTGTCTGGCGCAGACACACGCACACACACGTACATCGATACTTGCACTGTACAAATCATTGTTCTAAAGCAAGCTTCTCCGCACATAGAGTGTTCTTGCGAAGAAGCCAGCTTTGGCAAGCAGCCGAGTAGACCATAAATATGATCGCTTGGCGCAAACAAGGAAGGGCGGGAAGGAACAAGGGGAGCGCCAACTTTCGACTGCTTATTCTGTATTGTATACCGTCCACTATATACACGCAAGCGAATGCGCAACATACAGAACTTCTTCAATCGTGAGACATCCTAATCACAGCCGGCTATCAAAAAAACCTTCTTTCTGCATGCGAAAGTGAAACTGATGTGTCGCTAATACGAGATGAACCTCGCTCTTTAATATGAAACGCCTCTTACAATTCACGTGCCGTGGTGTTCCTGCTTCTTCCAAGAAACCGTATCTTGTCCAGTCGTGGCTCACACTGATGTGAATTGCAGTTCTTAGATAAATGTGCTCCGTCTTTACCTTTCAGTGACAGCTCAAGTTCCCGCGCACGCTCACTTACGCAACGCCCAGTCTGGCCGACATATATGTCTTACCGCAAGACAGCGGAAACTCATAGACGACTCCGGTAGCCCATTTTATGCACGGCTTGGCATGTATTTTACAACAAGCACGTTGCTTGCTCCCATCAGAAAGTATGCGTGGACACAGCTGGGCAAGCTAGCGTGGCGTAGAGAATACGACAGGCACCCCATGTCTGTCTGCAACCTTCTTTAAGTTGTGGGTTACACGGTGCATATAAGGTAAGACTTCCGGCCTCACCGTCCTCTGCGCTTGCTCAGCCCTTCTCCTGTGCTCGTCGCTTTTAAATTTCTGCAGGAGCGACTCGAAAGAGCGAGTTTCATCTTGTATTAGCGACACATCTGTTTCACTTTCGCATGCAGAAAGAAGGTTGTTTTTTTATATAGCCGGATCTGATTAGGATGTTGCGCGATTGAAGAAGTCCTGTATGTTGCGCAATCGTTTGCGTTTGTATATTGGATGGTATGCAAAACAGAATAAACAGACGAAAGTTGGCGCTCTCCTTGTTCTCTTCCGTCCTTCCTTGATTGCGCCAATCCATCATACTTATGGTCTACTCAGCAATATGAACCGACTAGCCCAACAATATGTACTTTTGGCATGCAGTTTTTTTCGCGAGTTTCGGATGAACTTAATCAAAATTAACCACCGCGGTAGCCCAGTGGACATGGCGTTGAGCTACAGAGGCCGATGTAGCGGGTTCGATCCCCGCTGCATTCTGATTGGGGCGGAATGCAAAAAGAAAAATGCGCTCGTGCATGCCGTTGCACTTGGTGCGCCTTAAGAAACCCCAGGGGTTCAAAATGAATCCACTACAGCGTGCCTCATGATCATATCGTGGTCTTGGCACGTAAAGCCTCATAATTAAATTATTTAGTGCACGTACAGCTCGCTACGTGCGGATGAAACAAAAAACACTGCACATAGGCGACCAAGGCCGAAAAAATGGTGGGAAATTTGCTGGCATAACGACAAACATCGTTGTCATAATCGGGGAAGCCTTTCCTGTTGTCATCGAGAGGTGCATTTCTGGGGAGGCATTCTATAAAATTCCACCTAGTGGACGCGTCCATGTCGTCTGCTGCTGAAGTGCCGATCGGCTGTGGCGCCGAGTTGCTGCGGACGAGCAGCCCAGCCAAGCAAATCAGAATTTCAACAGCAGACGAAGTGGACATGTCCACTAGGTGGACTCTTTACAGAATACCTCCCTGCAGGTGTACCAACAACGTAGATTCCTCGTACATCTCTTTCCGCTAACACGTAGCATAGTGGAGGGGGACAAGAGAACCACGAACAAGACGGCTGCGCCATATGTTTGGTTTGTGTGGGCCTCGTCCCGTCGTCTGCACTGTTCGCCACGCTTGGTTCATGCATAAACGCCGTCAGGTCGAAATAATGTCTGAGCTCGACTACGACACTTGACTCTCTTTGCGTCGAGCTCGACTAAAAAAGAAAAATTAAAAGGGAAAGAAGTTGTCGTATTTGTCGTATTGTCGTCTGTCATCGTTTTTAAGACAGAGTGCGACCTCTCCAAACACAGTACCTGTTTCTGGCCTATTGGGACGGTCCTCTGGAAGACGACGTTGATGGTTCGCTCGGTGCATGGCGGGAAGGACAGGGACCCCGGGTAGATGTAGTACTCCAGCGTGGAGCGGGGTATCAGAGACGACATCAGGAACTCGGTGGTCGTGTGCAGGCCCTGTTCGTCGCCGTGCAGCTCCTGGATGGCGTCCAGGAACGGAGCCAGGTCCTCGTTGTCGTCGCTAGTCTCCTGTGCGCATGCGCCGTGGGTCCAGACGGTCGTCATACCAACCCTGCCGTTTGACGCCGTCTGTCGGTGCCGTTTCGACGCGCTAATTCCACCATTATTAGCGTGAACTGACTAGCCAAACTTTCCTGTTCTATTAAAAAGTTGGCTGTTTTATTTAGTTTCTTCTTCTGATTATAAAGCAATTTCATTATTTTTTCTTACAGGTTTAGTATTTCGGTAGATAACTTTTATCTCCCTTTCGTTTTGAAACAGTGGGCAAATAACTGCTGCGCAGAAACATACAAAATGACACATGGTTAAATATTTCAAGGCGTAAGACACAACACTGGAAGCACTTTTATATGATTGAGTCGTTATTTTCTATTCTAAATTCGCTGTCCCGAACGTGAATTTGCAGTGGTCACTCAAAAGGCAAAATTTTGAAAATTTCTAGGCAAAATTTTTTTCGAAATCTCCTCCAGACATATAGCTTCATGCTATCAAAAAGGATTATTCTTCTACATGCAGGACCTGCCCGGACATCGCGGCCGCAGATTTTCTGGGTGTGAAAAAATTAGTATGTGGAGAAAAAGTATCAAGAGTAGCCGGAGAAAACGCGCAAAGCTTTAGTAGGCTCCAGAAGCAGAGACAAAGATGGCGACACGCTAAGCCCTGGAATGCGAGCGCTCCATGTGCTATAAGTGGCGATTGCCGTTTTTGCGTCGACGCGGGTTGAAACATCACTTGCGCTATGTATTTTAAAATTGATATTACGGCTGAACTATCGACAAACGTCATAAAAAATTAATTGACAGATAACGAGAATAATAGATGGAGCTTTTTGACAATTTTTCCGTCTAATGACCTCCAGGTACCCCCCCCCCCCCCGTCCACCCCTCCTTATGAGGGCCCTGGTGCTTGAAAAAAAAACTTCACTATTGTTTAAACAATTTCAATGAAATTTGGGCAGTTAATCTATTTTTAACAGCTGATTTCAAGAATGCAATTATTGTTTTTTCTGGGATAAATATTACTTATATCCGAGGAAGGATGTCCTTTGTTTAGGGTTTAATTAGCTAATTAAAAGCAAATTGTGCGGCATAGTGCAGCACACAAACGCGATTCTGAAAGTTCATAGTATGTCGTAAATTATAAGTCGTGTCAGGCCATTTTTGAACGATGTTATAGGTTGTCAAACTTAGTCATAAAAAATGCCCGCCTTGATACTGGAGAAAAAGGTTAATTTCGAAAATTTCCTCAAGAAAGTACCATAACAACATTTACTTCACGACATATTAGATCCATTTATCTTTCTATGAAAAAAAAAGAGAGAACGATAACCCAAGTAGAACACAAAAGATGTTGCTCCTCCACAACACAAGGGGCACGATAATTGTTTTGAGAAATTCCCCTTTAGAAATCCCCTTTAAAGCTAATATAAGCACCGATCAATACGTTAAACAAGATAAGGCAGAATTCTTATACAATCAGCTACTACACCATGTTTAGAGCTACAGAAACTTAACCTAGTTGGTAGGTACCCGCGTTAGAAAACGGTAGGCGGTAGGGGTAGGCCGACTGTCAACTGAAAGGTCGCGCAGTGGCGGAACTGAAGGTAAGACGCAAAACTGATCTGCGCATGCTCAGGAACGGCGTCGCCAGCCGTCGAATTTACAGCGGCGTTCGTAAACTTAGGGAGTCTGTCTTGTCCGTTTCCCGGTACTTCTGCTGTCCGGGTCTGCACGTCTGCCTCTTCCTAATATAAACTGTAGATATACTGTGTTCCACTGACCGCTACCACCATTACGATAAAAGTTGCTATACTTTTGTACGCAATCTTCTTTTTTTTTAAGGGACATACGTGCCGTGTGACACCTCAACGTTCGCACTATGCGGTTGAACAACAACGCCACACGAGGTCGTCACCATCGCTGCTTCCCCAGCACGTGTCTCTCGGTATTCCTGTACTACACACATTAGCACGCCTATATGCTAAAACACTCTATTGCCTTCATTACCCTCCTATCGCGGTTCCTCTATGCTCATTTCCTCTCTACTGCATTTGTTACTCCCCCATATCGCGGTTTCTCTATACTCATGCCCTATCTTATCTCTCCTTCTATTAACCATTCGATTCTTTACAACCCGTGTTGCTTACCTCAAAAAGTATGACAAGCACTAGCAGACCGTTGGCTTCCTTGAGACAGTCGTTATCGCTCGTAAGCTCTGTGCTGTGAATTAGCTGCACCTGCAAAAACAAAAAACAAAAGAAAACGTGGCTTATCCTGAGTCCCTTCTCCGTCACTGTGCATTAATAAGCTAGATTCCAACCTAGAGAAAAGGACAAAAAAAGAAAGCTGCATGCTTGTTTTCTTGTCCTATATTTGTTCAAGGAGTTGCCTGTTTATAGTATAAGCCACGTAGATGCGAAGCACCGCTAATTAAGCGCGTTAATTACCACGGTTCTGGCACCAACGATACTGGAACTTTGGCTGCAGACCCACGCGCGAGGCCCACCGAAGCCTTGCTAGTGCGTTTCGTGAGACCACTGGATCGGACTGGTGCTTGTGACCGTGTATACGTGAGTGAACGTTCATCTGCGGATTTGCGCACAAAGGTTGTCCTTCTGGTTCCGCTATTCTCTCTTTCTTATCTACCTTTCCTCTTCTCCCCTACCCCACGCATTACCCCGAAGCACGCTCATCACGTGTGTACCGTGTGTCTTAGCTAACGTTAGACGAGCTGTTCAACGAAAAAAAAAGAAGAAAAAAAAACGGTTTAGAAACATGGTGCGAGATAAAACATCATCATTTGTGGTGTTCGGTCGTCATCAGACTTCTGACGGCCGAACACTTTAGGTCTTAATATCGTACCTTGTACCATGTATTTCTTTTTCGATTCTTTTTCGTTGAACAGCTTGGTTATATAGCGTTAGCTGGGACACCCTATATATATGTATAGTGAACAGTTTCGCATTATTTTCGAGAAGCCGATTTTTCTTTTCAATGTGTCCCCCGCCCCCCCCAAAAAATGTCTCGTTACACGAGTGTTTTTGCATTCGTCCTCGTCAGAATGAAGTCGCCGCCAGCGGCAATCTGAAACCCGTGAATTCGTGCTACGTAAAGTAGCAGAACGACATACTCTTACAAGTGCTTCCGATTTTAGCGAGAGAGCTCAATGATAGGCAGCGCTGAAACGCGCTTAGCAGTAGAAACACGTACGCATGACATTTACAGCGTTACAGTTCTCATCTCGGGTGAAAAACGAGGCATGACCTTTCGGAAGAGCCCGCACACAAACAAAACAAAAAATGTGCGGCGGCTATCGCACACCGACAGCACAGGCGTACTTCCTCATAGTTCATGCAGGCAGGACATTTCTTGGACATTTCGCCATGTCATCTCGAATTCGCCATCTTGCTTGCACCGACGGGTTCGGAGGCTACACATGTTGCATCGAGCATACATATACGGCTCAGAGATGACCGCACCGGAAGCGTCGACCTCTCTTGATTAATCCGAAACAGCGGCTGCACGCATTGTACAGAACACACCTCGGCGGCGTAGCCCTGTTTCTCGATGAGGTGCTCTGAGCCCGAGTCTCGTCCCTGGCCGAAGTGTATGGTGCCCATGAAGAAGCTGTACTGCACCTGCAGGGGCCCGCCGAACACACCGAGGTCCAGGCCGAACGGGTAGAAGAACACTGCGCAGTAGGACGTTCTTGCAGGGCTAGTGTGTTCACACTTGGAAGAAGGTTAAAACTGCGCGAAGAGAAAAAGCGAGGACAAGCGGAAGGAACACGCAACGCACCACGAGCGCGGTCTGCCAACAGTTTATTCTTGAAAATGGAAGCATAGGCTATTTCAAGCAAGATCCCAGGCACGCGACCACATCGTCACTCACAATTGTGCAGATAACATATGAGAATTCTGCAGACTAGCTCGTAGCGAATAAACAAGAGCGAAAAAAAAGTGAACCAATCTATTGTACGCACAAACACTGAACAGTCTAAAAACGGAGATCGGCACATGTCGTAACAGTAACCGAAGTGTAGGCGACAAGTGAGGGAATGAAAAAGCGCGATGGTACCTATAAACCGTGGTTTAAACAAGGTCAACACTAGTGACGTAACAAGGGACAAAAGATAACAAAGATGACAGGACGAAAAGACAACAATCAACCGAAGTAAAGGCGAAGGTGACACTATTAAAGACCTGAAAACTTGTGAACATGGCATGAGGGACGAGTAATAAAACACGGTAATATATGACGAAGCTAAGCCTGAACTCGCGAGCGATTACATGCATGCATGGAAAAAAGCCCAACATACCGCGCGTAAAGGCTACTTTTTGTTGTTGTTGTTGACAAGTGGACTCCCAGAAAAGCAATTTCTTCGTGTAAAAGCGAAACAGAAGGCGTGCTGACACACTTGTCGCTAGATTTTATGAATGTGGAATGCTTTCACAATCTCCCTTTCTGTCTGGTGCCTCGATCTGAACAAAAAGGTCATGTTTCCAAAATCGGCTTGCGTAGCATGTGTTGGATTCACAGACAGACAGGAAGGATCAGACAGACAGACAGGCAGACAGACAGACAGACAGACAAGTAGATAGATAGATAGATAGATAGATAGATAGATAGATAGATAGATAGATAGATAGATAGATAGATAGATAGATAGATAGATAGATAGATAGATAGATAGATAGATAGATAGATAGATAGATAGATAGATAGATAGATAGATAGATAGATAGATAGATAGATAGATAGATAGATAGATAGATAGATAGATAGATAGATAGATAGATAGATAGATAGATAGATAGATAGATAGATAGATAGATAGATAGATAGATAGATAGATAGATAGATAGATAGATAGATAGATAGATAGATAGATAGATAGATAGATAGATAGATAGATAGATAGATAGATAGATAGATAGATAGATAGATAGATAGATAGATAGATAGATAGATAGATAGATAGATAGATAGATAGATAGATAGATAGATAGATAGATAGATAGATAGATAGATAGATAGATAGGGCAGGCAGCGCGCTGAGGCTCAGTGCTCCTCGCTGTCGCAGCGCGCTGGCTGACCGCTGCTGAGTGACGTAAGCGGAACGTCGCCTAGAAGGGCGCGGCTTTGCGCTCGCTGCAGCCTCCCAGTCTCGGTAATTCACCTGCCACAGTTCTGCGGGCAATCGCGTTTTACCAGATTCAATATTTGATATGGTTTGTATGGAGAGCTCGCTTCAATTTCCGCAATTACGATAAGCCCGCTGAAACTACACGCCAAAAAGTTGATTAATGGATTTTAGTCGCTTAGCGACTAATTGCCACTTATCGTCCGTCACTCCGTGGTCGGCACCCCTGATGGCATGCCTCTGAAGGGACCTTCCTTTTATTTGGGAACGGTTATTTTTAAATATTATCGAAAGCTTCATAGAAACACCTAGTATAATTAATAGGTATAATTATCCCATTGTATAAGATCATAAACGGGGCATATGGTCACTGCAGCAATATACACCTTGAAGCGCATCATACCTCTAACAAAGCGAACAGCTTTCTGGAAGAGTTCAGCTATTCGGTTACATTGACAATCATCGTCGATAGCTTCTGCACACATCTTTTTGTAAAAGGCGACACGCCTACGTCCCCCGAATTTGGCGTGTCGTCGGCGTCGTATATCTCTCCGATTAAAGTGAAGCGATCCCAGAGACAATGAGCAGTAAGCTGAACCTATCCTGGAGATGGTTTATTAATCCAAGTTAATCCGAGTCGGTGGGACGATCCTGATAATGCTGTCACTTTAATGTCGTCCAGGGATATAGCGGGATATAGCTGTCTTGCTTCCCCCTCTGGGTTTCTCGTCGGTGTCTCACCGAGCAGAGACCAAGAGAAGGGTTTCTCACACATCTGAGGCAAAGAGAGGAAAACCACGAACAGTTGTGTCGTTCGAGCGAAAGAGTAGGGAGATGATGCACTCGCGCCGTGGCGCTGGTTTACACGTCACAAGTGGCGTTTCTTTGTTTGTGACTCTGAACGACGTTTACCAACGCCTCGACTGCATGCAGGGAGCTGCAATGAAACATGACTTCGTAAGGGGTGCAGACGCGTTAAACTTCAAGCGTTACGTTTCGCGCACCTAAACATATGCACTTGTAGTGACACAAGGTTCAAAGCGACTATCGTTTTTGATACCAAAGCGTCAAACGGTCTTTTGAGCGATACAGCCGGCGCCTGCCATCTGTAGGAGCGAAACGGAACCCAATTCCCCAATGGCTGTGACGCCACGTCAAGACCGCGCCTGGATAGAACAGAGTGGGCAAAAGGGAACATTTGCCGCCAGGTGCTACGTGAGGGGACAGGGCATCGCCGCAACGCCACGTCCCCCTCACTCTCGCAAGCCTGTGTTAACCACGCGTTCCTCGTCCGCGCAATGAATGAAAAACTTCATGCCTCTTTAAAGGGAAGCCGGCAAAGGAAAGAGAGTGGCGGAGGACTACTTGAAGGATGTCTCCTCTGTCCTCTCAGCCTACTCCAGGATGGCCCTCCTGAAGGTCGAGCCTCAAGGTGCGCAAGGCAGCCTCCCAGTGTTCCTCACTAGATATTAATTGTTTGAAGAAAGGGGGGTGCTTAGGGTACACTCACATGATGCGGTTTAAGTCCACTCTGGGAGAGACACAGAATTTGCAAGCAAGGCCTCGCCTGCGTTATAACTGCACCTCGGTAAGGCCAAATCAAAATGTGTCAAGCGTCTCAACGCGCTCGCTTGCCCTCGAGGAGTTCATAATTCGAAGGGCCACCCAGCGGCGTTCGAGTGGACAATAATGCTTTCGCATTCACAACTTAGGAAGTGCTTAAGTGCCTAAGAAGTGTTTAGGTGTCCTCGGATGTTTAAGGTAATGGCTACAATATACTGTGACCTTACCATGTAACCTTACTATACTAAGCCGCACGTCTGCGGCGCTCAAGGACCATTCGCATACTAGTGCCTCCCGAACTCTCTTCGTGGTTGGCGGCGATCCGGCAACACACCGTCCACTACAAAGCTTCCATGCTATCGGGAGAGCCATTGGCGTCGACATAAGAAAAGCATACGCAAGGTTTGCACATCGGGCTGCTAGAGTCACTTTGTGGTTGGCGGCGATCTGGCAACACACCGTCTACTACAAAGCTTCCCCGCTATTGGCGGCGAGGAGTTACGGAGTCGCCATCTATCGGAAGCACCTCGCTGGCGTAGTATGAGGGATCACGTGGCGCGCTCCTCATAGCTTTTGCTGTCAGCGCTCACTGAAAACACCACGCGCGAGCTCTCCCGGACACTTCTGTAAGTACTTTCGAAACGAGAGAAGTTTTTTACTGTCCAAATAATAATCTTGGGCAAACTGAAAGCACAGAATCGTTTACAGACGCTATCTCTTTACCGAATACGTACAGTGAACGCCACTGCGCGCGGTCGCCGCGATGGAGTCTCCCGAACCGGCTTTTTGCGTGAAATGTAGGTAAACGCTGAGAGCAAACTATGTGAAATATGTTCTTATAGTGTTTGTATAACTAAATGGAGTGTAATAGAATGAAGCCTCAATGCAGCGATCGCACAGATTCGCAGCGACCGACTGCGCGTCTGCATGCTTGTCCGCGCACTGTTTCGCTTTCTCCGCGCGCGCGTTTTCGCACCGTGCCATGAGCTTTAGGCCGCAGAATATGAGCATTTGACAGCATACAAGCAACCATTGTTGCGTGGGCACTATCAGAGCTGTTCAAAAATAATTTCATTGTAGAGACTTCGACGCCTACGGGGACTGTGATGTGCCGTCGCGACGATTCAATCTTTTTTTTTTCTTCTAAATTCTTGGACATTTCAATATTATTTCTGGAGTTGCGTCGCACTGTATGTTTCTCGGTGTTCTCAGCGTGCGATTTCCTGCTGCTTCTTTTTTGTAATCCAGTGCATTAATGCATAACACAAACATGACCATATGCCATTCTTTGTTTAATGTGCTTCTTACCGCTCCCTTTCCACTGCAGTGAAATTGCCAGTATCTATAGCACCGACAAGTTCATAGACCAAACCTTCATGACATAAGTCGGGCAGCGGACCCGGGCGAGCGTCTCAGTGCGCGTTTTCCGAACATCGCAGACCCGGCGCCGTAGCAGGAACCTTCCTCACGTCTGTGCTTGTTGCATACCCGAGTTGTAGCCGATGACTGTTTGCCGATTTTATGTTTCGCGAGCCAAGCTTCACGCAGCTTCTTGTCCTGCGGCTACGTTGACACCAGGCTCCGTTGCGTACGTCCGACACTGCGGCACCGAGCAGTAGCCTACCATGTTGCGCGCCTTCAAAGGCAGCCACTACCTATTGTAGTGCTTTCAAGCGTGGTAAAGGAGACACTCGAAGCGGGAAAATCTCGCCGCTAAATGAGGACCGCAGCGTACGAGGGAATTTAAACTCTCGTTTTCAGCTCGCTTCGGCGCTCCCGAAGCAGCCGACGCGGCCGCTATGTCCACGTGATCCCTAATAGCACGTCACGCCGACGGTGGCGCCAGCTTTTCCAGTGGTGGAGCTCCAGGCCAATAGGGGGAGCCATTGGCGTTGACATAGGAGACGCATGCGTACGGTTTGCACATCGGGCTGTTAGGTAACTTCGTGGTTGGCAGCGATCTGGCAGCACACTGCCCACTATACAAGGCTTCCGCGCTATCGGGGGAGTCATAGGCGTCGACATAAGAGAAGCATGCGTACGGTTTGCACATCGGCCTGCTAAGTCACTTCGTGGTTGGCGGCGATCTGGCAGCACACCGCCCACTATATAAAGCTTCCCCGCTAACGGGGTTGCCAATGGCGTCGACATAAGGGAAGAATGCTTACGGTTTGCCCATCGGGCTGCTAAGTCACTTTGTGTTTGGCGGCGATGTGAAAGCCCACCGCCCACCATACAGAGCTTCCCCGCTGTCGGGGGAGCCGTGGCGTTGACATAAGAGACGTACGCGTATGGTTTGAAAATCGGGCTGCTGTGTCTGCAGCATGAGGGGTTCGTTCTAGCTGACAAGGAAATTTATTCACCCGTATAGGCACGCCTACAACTGTGGTATGAACGAAAAGTACAATATAAGGTGCAGCACATGTAATACATCATACTTGATGTAAACAAAACAGATTAGCAAATGAAATAATAAATGGTGTCTGCTTGACACTGGCTTTGCTACACACAAAAACAACAAACAACAACAACAACAAAACTCATTACAGCGTCCACGCAAAAGCATTATTGTCAGCCTCGAATTTATGAAAGGTACCCGGGGCACATACAGATAGTGTCAACTCAGGCAACAGAATTGAGCATTATTCTGGCTGTAGAAAGACTTTGCCTCGGGAGACGGTTATGTACCGCGTAGACCAGCGGCGAAGAAACTCTGCTTCACCGAGTTTGAACAACTGTTCTTCAAGATGACCCCATACTATCACCCGTAGTTTCCGCATTCTGGGGTACATTGCTCTATTTGACTGCCGAGATCGTTCTGCGATGTTGCGGAAGCACCACAAAACGTAGCTAGCACTGTAGTAGGGGAGACTCGCAAACCCATCTCGGCGTTGTGGTGGCCGCACGATAGATATTCCGAACATTCTTGCAACTAGCTTCCAGAAGGTGCGTGCTACAACGCAGTCCTACATGCGCGTTGGTTTCTGTTTGTGCGCAATATATGCACTAGGTATGCGATGGATTGTGGGCAGTTCGTACACTCTAAGAAAAAAAGAACTAAAAGGGGTAGGGAGGTTAGTCCTTTTGGGGACTAACTGATTTGCCACAACCATTAGCCCTTTTGGGGATGAACTGACATGGAATGAACTGTTACTCCACATGCGCTTCGGGGACTAACAGTTGCCCTTGCCAGATGCTCCTCAAGGGAGTAACGGTAATTCGTTCCCCTGCTCCGCTACGGCGGAATTAATGAAATTAGGCATTTATACCCTAATAAAAAAATTAATTTTGAGCTGAAAAAAAAAAAAAACGCGCCCCGAGAGTAGGATTCGAACTCACGTCTTCTCGCTCACTAGTCACGTACTCTAACCACTTTACCAAGCCGCTTTTCTTTTTCTTTGTTCACAAAATGACATACATACATACATAAAACCACGTTGGCCTACTTAGACCAACGTGACAAGCTAAAATTTCTTGAAATTCACTAATTCATCAAGAATACCCAACCAGTCAGGCGGATCTGCCTGTACACGATATATCTCACGTATGAAAATAACGCCGCTTGGTTGACAAGACGGGATGTTTAGGCAAAGTTAAGCATGGCAACGCAAGTGCGGCAATGTAAGAGCGACTTCGTATTTTGTGCAAGATATATGCAATGAGAGTCTAACGTTGACTGTATACTTGCAACCATAATCCACTGCGATAAGAAATCAGCCCGAGTATTCTTAGCGTGATTTAAACTGAGGCACTACGCCATGTATACGTGTAGCGAGCTCAAACGGGGCACCGAAGACAACAGAGAATGCCAATTTTTCTCTTGCTTAGCGTGTGCCGTTTGAGCTACACATCGCTTCCGTTCGCAACCTCCTTGGAAACGAAGGAACTTAGGTACTATTTACCAAGAAAATCTAGCCGTCTATCAATGACTTACGCGTTTATGTGTGTCGCTCACTTATGGGGTGCGCACGAAGGGCATGTCTCTTAACATTCCAGTTTTAAGTTTCACGTAATTTTCTCAAGAAGAGGCAAGGTGCTGCTTTGCATGTAGTTCGATAGACAATGCACGAACTTCGAACCATTCACGATTTACAGACAATACCGTTTTCGCTGCATCCTTCCATGACACGGACGAAAACAGCGAAGGGCCTGGGGAGTAACAGTTGCCGTTCGTCCTCCCATTGCTCCCTTTCCGACCAGGGACTAAACACTTACTCTCCGAAATTTGCACACGGCACGCACATTGATGCAGTTAGTCCTCTGAGGGACGAAAGCGCCCTTTTTAGGACTAACGGCGCAGTTACTCCTGTTTTCCCCCAGATATTCCCAGCGGCGCACGTCTGTTGGAGCCGGGCAATATACGCGCACGCCTAAATGTTATCGCCCATGACCCTCACAGTCACTCTGGGAATCTTTGTAAGCTTCTGGTAAATACTTCGACAATTTTACCATTAATGAGAAAATCATACAGTCTTTGTGAACCGCTTCGGTAGCAGCGAAAGCCTTTTAGCGCAATATCTGTCATGCAAAGCCCTAAAATTTGTAGGACGCTTAATCTGGAACACGATAGTATTCAAAGATCCCTGGCAGCTTCTCACGCTTCCCGGTGACTGCACCGTAACCGTAACGTTTACCGGGAGACGGCGGTCAACTATGTATATATATGTACGAACGCCAGCTTTCTGGCAGAAACGCGGCCTCTTGCGCAGGCCGATCCTGGAGGTAGGCCACACTTGGGCCAAGAAAATTATGTCATCTTCAGGTTTGTATTATTGTTTCACATTTTTAAGAGGAAGCTTTAGGTCGGGTGCTCCTATCTAAACACATGTAAAGGGAGAATTAGTTTTTCTCGGCATCCACTGCACTAAATTTTCCGAGGTTTGTTGCATTTAAAAGAAATACTTAAAAACTAGTAGCTGTTGTTTTCGAATTTTCGAGCTGGGGGGTCAATTCTTTATTATAAATTGGCAAAAATCGCAAATTTTCTGAAAACGAAACTATCAAGTTTTCTGCTCCGTTACTCAGCAATGAAAAACGATACCATAATTCTGTGAATTGCATATTATAGTACATCTAAGGCAGACAAAATTGATATGTTACACTGGATTCTCAAAAAATTTAGTAATGTGGAAATACAGCTTCTGCAGAACCTTTGTACACAAAGTAACAAATTCACGTAACATATAAATTGACATATCGAATTTGTCCGCTTTGAATGATGTGATGTATGCCGTTTACAGAACCGCGATATCTATTCATGATGTAGAGGTATTATTGTATAAACTTTGTGCTTCTATTTTCTTTGAACTCTCGCATTTCTGAAAATCTCTTTTTAACAAAATTCAGGCCCTAAATCGAAATTCCTTTTCCAACAGTCACTAGAATTTAACTTTCTCTCTCAAATGCAACACATTTCATTGAAATCGGTCCAGAGGTTACCTCAGAAAAACTTTTTTGCGTTTTACATGTATTTCAATAGGCCGCGTCGGAGTTGGGCCCAAGCTAAAGCTTCCCTCGGAAGCTTTAGTTCGGGTCCAACTCCGACGCGGCCTACTTCGGAAGCTTTAGCTCGGGCCCAACTCCGACGCGGCCTATTGAAATACATGTAAAACGCAAAAACGTTTTTCTGAGGTAACCCCTGGACCGATTTTAATGAAATTTGTTGCATTTGAGAGAGAAAGTTGAATTGTAGTGACTCTTGCAAGCGGGATTTCGATTTAGCGCCGGGATTTCAACCATTCGACCGTTTGAAAAAAAAAAAATAGAAGCACGAAGTTTACAAATTCGTAGCTCTGCATCAAAAACAGCGATCGCTGTTCTGTAAACGGCATCCATTAGATCATTCAGAGCGGACAAATTCGATATGTAATTTACATCTGTCGTGAATTTGTTACCTTGGTTACATGGGTTATGCAAAAGCTGTATTTCCATATTACGAAACTTTTTTATATTCATGTGTAACATATCAATTTTGTCCGCTTTAAATGTACTATTAAATTCAATTCACAGAATTGTATTATCCTTTTTCGTTGTTGAGTTACAGAGTTGTAAACTTGATAGTTTCGTTTCTTGAAAATTTTCGATTTTTGCCGATTTTTAATAAGTAATTGAGAATTTAACCCTAAAATTCGAAACCAATAGTCACTATATATTAATTTTTTCTTTTGAATGCAACAAACCTCGTCAAATTTGGTGCAGTGGTTGCCGAGAAAAACGAATTCTCCTTCTACGTATATTTAGATAGGAGCACTCGAGCTAAAGCTTCCTCTTAATACTTCATTCTGAGAAGATTAACACGCAAGGCATGCGTTGTCGGTGTTTTGTTTCATTACATTTGTTTGCGGGCTGTCATTCTGAAAATCCCGATGGATAACTTTGTCAAGAATGTAAGACAAGGTATGAGCAACTTGGGTGATGGAATGGCGAGGCCATATAACCCGCATATGCATTATAAAAAACATACCGGTGTAAGCGGCAGTAACTGGACAGCAGTCCTAAAAAGGATGCTTTCGTCCCTCAAGGGACTAACTGCAGGAATGTGCGTGCCATGTGCAAATTTCGGGGACTAAGTGTTTAATCCCTGGTCGGAAAGAGAGGAAACGGGAGGACCAACGGGAACAGTTACTCCTCATCCACTCCCCACCGTTTTCGTCCCGTGTCGTAGAGTGATGCGGCGAAAGCGCTATTGTCTATAAATCGTGAAAAGTTCGAAGTTTGTGCGCTGACTATTTAACTTCACGCAAAGCAGCACTTTGCCTCTTAGTGAGAAAGTTGAGTGAAACTTAAAAGGTGAAACGTGCAGAGCCATGCACGAATTCCTGTGCACACCGTAAGCGAACGATACACATTAAACGCACCAAGCCCTCGATGGACTGATAGATTTTCTTGGTCGATAGTACCCAAGTTCCTTCCGTTTCAAGGAGATCACAAACTTAACTGAAGCGATGTGTAGCTCAAACGAAGCACGCTAAGTGACCGACAAGTTGTCCTCTGTCGTCTTGGGTGCCCCGTTTGAGCTCGCTACACGTACATCACGTGATTTCTCAATTTAGATCACCCTGAGAAAATTCGGGCCGATTTCTTTTTGCAGTCGCTGATCGTTGGACTCTCCCCGCATAGCATACACAAAATGCCGAGTCTCTTTTATATTGCCGCACCTGTGTTCCGGTATTAACATTGTCTCAGTATCCCGTCCCGTCAATGGACCCAATGACGGTGGGTGTCTTTTTAAACGTTTCACGTACAGTGTTCTATCTTGTTTTTTCGCCAAACCGGCACTAGAGAAAATTAAGAAAAACCTGTCGTGGTGAAGTGGTTAGAGTACCCACTTGCAAGCGCGACGAGGTGAGTTCGAATGCTGCTTTCGTGCACCTTTTTTTCTCTTTCAGCTCAATAATCTTTTTTATCAGGGTATAAATGGCTAATTTGGTTATTTCCATCTTTGAGGAGCATCGGAAACAATGACCGTTGCTCCCTTGAGGAGCGTCGGAAAAGAGCAGCTGTTAGTGCTCGCAGGAGTAACCGCATGGGGAGTAATAATTATGTCCCTTCGCAATTATCCCCCTATAAGGGGAGTAATGGTTGAGGAAGATCAGTTCCTCCCCTAAAGGAGTAACCTCAATACCCCCTTTTCTCCTTTTCCTCTAAGTGTACCGCTCGTCATATAGCAAGGCGTGACATATACATATACCTAAATACATAGGGTAATTTTCGCTCACGGCGACGCCGGCACCAGACGCCAAAACAGGATTTCCTGCTACACGGCGCCCTTGATGCTTTCGCGTTGAATGCTACGCGTTCGACAACGGACGTACCCGTTCGAGTGCAAAAACGGACGAACGAAACAAGGAAGGCTATTCGCTTTGAATTAGCAGAAATAGGCAAAGAAATAGTTCGGTTTTATTCAAGGAATGATGCGCTTGAATGCATACATTTGTTGGACTGAGGACATTTAGGTACAGTGTTGTTTCGTTGCGGAATCGAGCAAAGAACAAAGCCGGTAACGGGTACATTAGCGGGGGTGTTCAAATGGCTACCGCGGGGCATCAAACGCTACATGTGCGCTTCCCGGTGTTAAGCCACGTAAACGAAGAAATGAAGGGAATTTCGTTAAAACATCTTCGCAGTGAAAAATAGAGGCATAAAAGTAAAGCACGGTAACGGGACTTAAACCTTTATGGACGAGTGTCGCATGCCGGCACCAAACCAGAAAAAAAAAATCCTGTGTTGAGCACGAAATAGCTTGCGTGAACGTCTTATAACAATAGAAACTGACAGCAAGCGTCTTTCGTCGGTTTGGGGCAGGAACGCAGGAAGTTTGGCCCCGGGACTCGCTTTCTTTGGAAAGTGCGGCCGCGGAGGCCGGTGCGACATCTCCGGCTGCGGGCAGGGGTGTCACGCGAGCGGTGTAGGGCAAATGAAATGTGCACCCATGGTCCCCACACGGAGAGAGCTTGTCTGCGCGAATTTCAAACGACGCCATTGGTGGGTCGGTGTGAAGCCCACTACCCCGTTTTCGGCATGGCGCTCCTCCCCCCCGTTGCTGAAATAGTTTCGACAAAATAGTTCATTTCTTTCCGTTGATTACGCTTATTCTCGATGTGTTTCGTGTGCATTTAGATGGGAAGTAATCTTTTTATCTGGGATATTTTTATGACTCTTTCTTAAAGGATTAAACAAGGTCCGTCACCTAAAAACAAATGCATCTTTCGGGCAAACGCTCCCATTTCGCACTGGCGGCCGCGGATCGTCTTCCCACAAGGTAACTTCCGCAAGTTTGCCACGCGCCTGTTTTGGTAGCTGCTCGGGTCACTACGGCGTGCTGCTTATTAGAGCATCGCCAGATCGCAGGCTCCTTGTCGTGCCGCGTTGGTCGCATTACGATCGAGACGGACAGAAGAAATAAATATATTACAAAAATCGCTCGCACCATCACACTAAGGCGCGCGTTAAAGGGACGCCATGAAGAGAAACTCGAATCAATTTATCCTGACGAGAAAAGTGGTACGTCGATTATTGTGGAGAGCACCACTTTCCAGTTCAAAGAGAGTGGACAGTCGAAACTTGTCCGTGACGCATAATTTCGCCACAAATTTATCGGTGTACGTAACTTAATTCGACTGGGACGGTACACTGTGAAAATAATTTACCCCTTTAAATATGAATAAGGGCGTAAATCGGCCTCTAACTTTACATCCTTCTTACGCACCTTTACACCATTTTTAAAAGTAGGGGCGTGAAAAGGCGTAAAGTTGTGAGTTGTAAACGCGATTTACACCCTTACTCACTTTTGAGGGTGTACATTATTTTATACACTCTTAAAACGGTTGCACCCTTTGGGGTGTATATTTGTCCCACAACAATAATCGTCATCTGCCTTGCTTGCGTTTCCTTTCTTGAAACTCGGCGCTCGCTACTTTCCTGTCGAGAAGGCTGCGTCACACTGATAACGCGCATGCCGTTCGTGACTGGGAAGTACCGGGCTCGCAGCGTTAAAGAAAGGAAACGCGGGCAAGACAGATGACGATTATTGTTGTGGGACAAGATACGCCCCAAAGGGTGTAAATTTTTCTAAGAGTGTACCCTTAAAAAATTTACACCCCTTTGGGGCTTGTTCCACAACAATAATCGGCATCTGTCTTTCCGCATTTTCTTTCTTTAACGCTGCGATCCCGGTAGTTCCAAGTGACGAACGGCTTGCACGTTATCACCGTGAGACAGCATTCTCCACAGTAAAGTAGCGAGCGTCTAGTTTTCAAGGGAAACGCAAGCAATGTAGATGACGATTATCGTTGTGGAACAAATATACACACCAAAGGGTGTAACCGTTTTAAGAGCGTACATTGTACCATGCTCCAAATTGGCCACCACCGATATGCGGAGCCCCGTCGAGATTGGAGCCAGAAAAAAAAAAAAATAGCATGCCCGAGCCGTACGTTCAGCTGCTCTCGGAGCAACCGGAGGAGTCACGTGACGGGAAATCTGTCAGGTCGCGTTTGCCGCTCGAAAGACAGAGAGCCTCTGCGGCGTTCTGAACCAGGGTATTCTGTAAGAGTCCACCTGGAGGACTGCCCATTTCCGCCGCCGCTGATTGGCTGGGGCCGCTCGTCTCCTCCTCGATCGCACAGCTCCATCCAATCAGCACGTCAGCAGCGGCCGGAATGGACAGCCCACTAGATGGTCTCTTACAGAATACCCCTCCAGGTGTTCTGGACGAACACGGCGAACGCGTTTAGAGCGCTCGATTGTGACATTGTGACGAACCGCATGTACGAGTACTTAGAACGCGATGCGACAATGCTCCTGAGTGCTTGAAAGCGACTTATCGAATGTTCCGTGTGTGTTCCTTGAAACCGCATGCCGTTGTCAGCGCTGTGAATGTGTGCTCTCCCCTGGCCGCCTTCAGTTTTCGTGCTGTACTACATCTAAATTAAGCATTTATGAGCACCCGAGCAGCAATTAAAAGGCGCATGTGGGTGCTTAGACAGCATGTCGTAAGTATGAAGCATGTATTCTCGTGTCACATGGCTTCAGTGGTTACCATATTAAGCTAAACGTGACTGTGACCAAGCACTCACTTCGATAACTCATACACTAGCTGTAAGAAAACGTTTCCACCAGAAAACGTGGACGTTGGCAGGGAGGAAATAAAAGACATATTTGTCCGTATCAGTTTTTCTATAATGTGCGCATAACGAGCTCAGCCAAACCCTGTGCTGGCATACCATACTATGCTGTCTTTACACGAACGAGGATGTTGGAGTGAAGAGACGGCATACTTACGCGTCGTGCCGACCATCTCGATGTCGAGCTGCAAGTACGAGTCGTAGTTGAAGAACTGGATGGGATCGAAGTACTTGTACTCGGACTGCGCGAACAGCACCATGATGGGCGACTGCTGTGAGCCGCCACACGAAGGGTATCGACGGTGCCAGGTACTGGAATCTGCACACATCTATCTATCTATCTATCTATCTATCTATCTATCTATCTATCTATCTATCTATCTATCTATCTATCTATCTATCTGTCTATCTATCTATCTATCTATCTATCTGTCTATCTGTCTGTCTATCTATCTATCTATCTATCTATCTATCTATCTATCTATCTATCTATCTATCTATCTATCTATCTGTCTGTCTGTCTGTCTGTCTGTCTGTCTGTCTGTCTGTCTGTCTGTCTGTCTGTCTGTCTGTCTGCTTGAACTAATTAGACTGTTGGACCCACCTAACTTACAAGTTAGTTTTGTTTTTGGAATAAATGAGCTCAATAACAGCTTCGGTGGAACATCAATCTCCTTTTCTGTAACTACTAGTTGTTGCCTTAGGCTAGATAAAGCCGAGCGACTCTTACTGAACACTCCAGTGGTGTCGTACTTCAGGCAGAGTGGAAGCGTCTTGTAGCTCCAGTTCTCGAACCTGCAGCTCCGGTAGGTTCCTACGAGTTTAAAGAAGAGGAGCGGGCCAGGAGCAGCTTAAGAAAGAATATGGCACGCATATGTAGTCAACGTGAGGCGTGAAAAGGGATATCCGCTATAGAGGTCGCCACCGTACACATGACACGTACAGGAGGAAGCAGTGGCCTTACAAAGCTGCTGTCAAAAATATTCAGCGGAAATATAGCGGTGAATGCGTAAGCATCACCTCGCACCCCTTTGAGGTCCAGGATCCATGATTTAAATCCCGCTCAAGCAGATTGCATAGTGTTGAGCTTACTTGGCACACGTTCTTCCTCTCTAGGAGCGAAGAGCAACTGACGGTGTGTATATATATATATATATATATATATATATATATATATATATATATATACATATAATCGAGAATAGAGGGGGTTAGCTGAGGGGCCCAGTTTTTATTAGTCATGTCATAAGAAGCCAACGAACACTGACACCAAGGGCAACATAGGGGAAATTACTTGTGCTTAATAAATGAAATAAAGAAACGATAAATTAATGGAAATGAAAGTAGATGAAAAACCAACTTGCCGCATCTGGGGAATGATACCACAACCTTCGCATTTCGCGTGCGATGCCCTACCAATTGAGCTACCGCGGAGCCGTTTTCCCGTCCACTTTCTTGGGTATTTATGCTTCCTAGTAGAACACTGGGAGGGTTAGCCAGCGCCCCCACTCGCAGACCTTGCGGCGGATACCCGCCGTGGTTGCTCAGTGGCTATGGTATTGGGCTGCTGAGCACGAGGTCGCAGGATCGAATCCCGGCCACGGCGGCCGCATTTCGATGGGGGCGATATGCGAAAACACCCGTGTACAAGCTTAGATTTAGGTGCACGTTAAAGAACCCCAGGTGGTCGAAATTTTCGTAGTCCTCCACTACGGCGTGCCTCATGATCAGAAAGTGGTTTGGCACGTAAAACCCCATATTTTTTTTTTTTTTTTTTGGCGGCGGATGTGGAACATCCCGGCGTTCGTGTTGTCTTTCTCTTCTCGTCCGTGTTCAGTTGTGCACTGGAACGATGTTTCATAATGCTAATCACAACCAACTAGCCCAGCTGTCCATACTTAGTGGAACATCCTTTCTGCCGCAGGCGTCACGAGAACGGAATCTTTTGGGTGAAGGCAACCGGTCAATAAACATGCTACCTGAAGGCATCAATGCTGCCGGATTCTAGACCCTCGTTATGTAATAAGCGAGAAGAAAGTGGGTTAATCGAGGGGCCCGATGCGAAGGTTGTGGTATCGTTCCCCACCTACGGCAAGTTTTTTCATCCACTTTCATTTCTATTAATTTATCGTTTCTTTATTTCATTCATTAAGCACAAGTAATTTCCCCTGTCTTGTCCTTGGAGTCAGTGTTTGTTGGCTTCTTATGATATGACTAATAAAAATCCGGCCCCTCGGTTAACCGAGGTAGTCGAACGAGACACGTCGCGATTGTTTTGCCGGAAGCGCCCGTACTTGCCCGTGAAAAGTGAGTCACGAGATGGAATTCGGCAAAAGGAAGTGTTCGCTTAGTAACACATTCGCAAGAAAGCTTCCAGCAAATATTTAGAAAGGAAGGGGGGGGGGGAAGGTGCAAGGCCGGGTCGCGGCGAAGAATGGCGCAGTAATGAGACACCGGCCCGCAACGAGCAGCTACGCGACGCTTTCCGACGACAGCAGCTGTAACGTGTGACGTCAATAAAGCTCGTTCAATACATAGCTTGTCCTGCAGGAAGCATATAGCACCGTTAGATGTGAAAGTGTTCTCAAAGGAAAGCGCTCTTTGTCTAATCGCTCCGGAGTTCAAAGCATCCGCTCGGCCATCGCAAATGGTGATCGATTCACTGCACAGAAAAGATATCGCATTTAACCGTTCCAAGTCTTCGCATTGGACTTGAAAAGGCAATGCACACGTCCTTAGAATGTGCACTGCCGTCTGCATGAGACCTTGAGGGTGAGATCGCACTGCCCTTGAGCAAAAAGAAACACATCTCATCACATTGCAAACAAGGATTTATACTAACCACAACGAAGCTCCATGTTATTTAGATTCGAAGAAGTGCGTTGGACATGCGCATATTTTTTTTTAATCCGGCCCAAACATGCCACAAACGCTTATAGTGCAGAACTTAGTTGAAATTCGTCGGCGACTACACCTGCTGTCGATTTAGGCCTAAGACGAGGCTTCCATGTGCCTCGCATCGGTCTGGTGAATTCAAGTGGCCAGCAGTGCGCGGCATAAGAAGTCTATATAGTGGCGAAGTATAGGTTCGACTCGTGCAGCCTTCTGCGACGGACTTACGTATGAACTTTTCGCTGGTAAGCCAGTGGTGGACATCGGCGCTCGTCGAGCGTTGCGAGTGGTTGGCTGCCGACGAGACCGCCGACGCTGAAAGTTCAGGTTTGTGCCATGGGCTGACATTCTCGATTTGCTAAAAAGTTCGATTTGCGTAACAAGGGCGACGGTTGCCACCGCAGACTGTCACCACCACTCGAAATCCACAGCATGCAACGTGCCGTCTTACTCACTGTAGTGTGCTGACCACGTCCGCACGCTCATAAGAGGCAGATTAGACAGTGCAATCGGCCGATATAAACTCTAGACACGACGGAAATTACCGAAAGCATCAGGATCACATCAAAGAAACTCTTGTCAAAGTGGTCCTTATTAGGGTACGCAGTTCCAGACTATACTGCACGTCTTAAGAACACTCTTGGTGCTATCATCACCATATGCAGCGAAAGATAAATATATTAGAAGGACTCCCGGTAACCTTTACTGAGAGTTTACCGCACTATAGTGGCAGACGCTGTGCAAACTTACCTTGGCGTACGTTACCGGGATACCTTTACGACACTGGCAAATCTCTTACGACTGACAGCGGTGACTCAGTGATCCTGGTGCTCTGCTTCTGAGCACGAGGTCGCAACTTTGACTACGAGCCATGGCGGTCGCATTCTGGCTGAACGGCGCGCGAAAGACGCCCGCGCACTTAGATTTACTTGCGCGTTAAGAAAAACCTCAGTTGCTCTAAAATTCATCCACAGCACTCCACCGCAATCAATAAAACTATCTATCTATCTATCTATCTATCTATCTATCTATCTATCTATCTATCTATCTATCTATCTATCTATCTATCTATCTATCTATCTATCTATCTATCTATCTATCTATCTATCTATCTATCTATCTATCTATCTATCTGTCTATCTATCTATCTATCTATCTATCTATCTATCTATCTATCTATCTATCTATCTATCTATCTATCTATCTATCTATCTATCTATCTATCTACCTGTCTGTCTGTCTGTCTGCAAAATTAATCTATCCACACAGCGTTCAGCATAGCCATAGCGCAGCTACAGCATGTTCATCGAGATCAAGCTATCAGTCAAAGTCGTTACACCCGTCATTCCTTTCACCTTGTAGCTGCGTAACTGACAGCACTTGCCACGACGGTTCAGCACCGCCCGACAAGCATACTTACAGTACTCTCCTTGAGCTGCGCAGTGACTCGAAGTGACCATCACGTAGAAGGACAGGCAGGAGATCTGCGATTTCGTCGACAGCGCTCGTATGATTTTATAGCCGTCAATCTCTTTGCCATGCTGGCTGCAAATTAAGCCTGCGTTTCAGCAGCAGGAAGTGAATGAGTGCACTCACCCACGTGCGTACCGTTCGCCGAAAGTGCATGGCGGGCATTCTTCTCAGTCGCGATGCCGATTGGGATGCTGTATTTTCAACGCCAAAAAAGAAACAAACAGAAAGAAACAAAGAAAGTAGGGTTGTTCGAATAGCGATATTTCCGAATCGAATCGATTACGAAATTTCGAGAGAAATGACGTCCGAATATCGAGTTGAGTATCAAATATATGTATATTTTTACTGTCTACACATAGTTTCTGTGGAGTCTATCTGATAGAAGCCATGAAGAACCAACGCCGTTTCTAACCCAAGAATGTGTTTAGCGTGCTTTTTGGAGGTCGTTATATGTGGCACCATGTTCCACTGTGTGTTTTGGAGGCTCTCCCCTTATGACCGTGACTTACACGTACGTACGCGGGAGTCAATCAGTAGCTCGATTGCGTCACTTCCTCAAGAACCAGTTCGGAACTCTGTGTAACTTCTGCGACCACCAGGGGGGGCTATCCTGCAAGTGTTCACCTAGAGGGCATGTCCATTTCGTCTGCTGCTGAAGTGTTGATTGGCTGCTGGGGGAAGAGCACCTTATGACGCATACCACAGCCCAGCCAATCAGAACTCCAGCAGCAGATGCAATGGACATGTCCACTTGCAGAATAAGTCCCCCCCCCCCCCCCCCCAAAAAAAAAAAGAAGAGGCGCATCGTCTAAACGAAAGCGTCCCTTCCCTCGTGACGCTAGAGAAGTGGTTCTTGAGGGGAAGGAGGAAAGGCTAGCGCTATTATAGCTGTCACGAGGGAAGAACGCGAGAACGCTCCCCCCTTAGCTGGCATCGTGCCGCGTCGCGGTGGTACCATACCATCGTGCGGTTTTAGCCCCCTGTGTTAAACTGCGATATCTTCAAGATCGGCCCACGTAAACGGTGAAGCAATTCAGTTCCAACAGAAATCTAAGCGCTCGAGAAAAAAAAAAAAGACCTATTTACATTGTTCGGTGAAGGCATTTATTGGCGCCCACAAGTGAACTTCCGGTGAACTGAGCGGCCAATTAAATAACTGCCTACGGTTATCTGCTACGCCACGACAGCGACGAGTAATACAACAAGAGGACAGCACTCGCCAGATGAGCGTGGATTGTGTTCCTTGAACGAGATAAGCGAGGCGCTACAGCACAGCAGATTGTAGGCCACCGTGGTGAGACCGAACACACGAGAAATTGAGTCGCTTGAATCGAGACATCAAATTCTTATATAATCTGCCCAAAAGTCAGAACGTTCTTAATGATTGGAAATGACTGAGCATAATTGTTTCTGCCCCATGCCTCTTCGCGATAACCAAGACTATCCAGCATTATACACGGAATTATTCGAAACAGTCCTAACTGGCATCGGCCTTGACCGAACCAGAGAACTCTCTCGTTCGGGACTCCAATTGGCGTTGCTATACCATACGAACAGAAACAAATATTCGACAACTTCGAATAGTGAATTGTAGAGCCAAATGCGAATCGAATAGTGAAGAATATTCGATTCGCAAGCTAAATATCGATATATTTGCTCGCCTCTAAAAGAGAGAAAAGGCGAGGACCTTACCGTTATAGTTTCGTGAAAGCAAACAGCTATCATCTGGCTACTAACTGTGAATTGCGGAGATAAAATATTCCGCATCAATTCAATTCAAGTTTATTTCCATCTATAGGCAGGAGTCTGTGACGATAGCTTGACAGGGGTCTCAGCCCCTTATGCACAATAGAGCAGTAGAAGTAATGCACTAATGAAATACAAGTGGTCCAGATTCGTACATGTTACAGAAAGAAAGACAATTGATCACATGTACAATTGCTTCAGTAAACAAATGTAATCGATTGTAGTGATCAATTATACTGCCTCACGAAAGCAATCGCGAAATTACCAAAAAAGAAAGCAATCAATTACATTTATGTTACTCTGCATCCCACATGTATTATCTGTATGTGCGTGTGTGTGTGTGCAAATTATGGTGGTCTGTTCCACACCAAGGAGGTTTTAAAGAAGGAAATTGCCGGAGTGGAGATGCCGTCTCAAAAATGAAGCCGAACCACCGCCATCTTACCATAGGCAAGAAGTAACGTTAGCAAATAGCGGGGAATATACGAAGCGCTTTCTTTTCACTCAAGGCTACTTAGGATGCTTAATTTACCCGTACAGATATCGTTGGACGCCTTTCGTTCTGTCACTGGTTTCAGAAGGAAGCCTAAACGATCTTTCCTTTTTTTTTCAAATTTTAAGGCACATCACGGTATCAATAGGTAGCCAAAGGAAATAACATTTTAGGCAATAACTTCGATTTTTTATTTTCAAATGCCCCTAGCATTTGCAATAACTGACCAAAAGGACGTGAGCTGCGAGAAGTTTCAGCTGTCAAACTCTGGCTTCACCTGTGCCATAGGTAAGAAACAACGGGGACTGTCACTCCAGCTTTGCTTTTTAAACCTCCTTGCTCCGCTCCACCGTCAATTGCACTTCGCTCCTCGAAAGAGGCAGGTCGCGTGTCAAGTGAGCTCCTGAACAACACTTTGCAATGTGGTGAAAGCGCCTTAAATCGTGCATCCGGGATCTCAAAGTGGTACGACGTAATGCTGATGCATTTCTCTCGCATTTACCACTACGTCGCCCCTGAATTTATTCGCTTCCTCTCTCTTAACCTGACCTGAGAACATGTGCTCAGGCTACGAGACAGGAAGCGCCATCTATGATGTGTCGGGTTCGACTGTCGTTTCGTTAAAAGGCTCACCGTCCGAAGTGAGGCGCTACGCTCGCTTGTCATCATAACGCCACGTTCCGAACGCGGGAGACCGTCCAGTGACAACGACGTTATTATTTCGTGCGTCCAGCGTGCGATGATATATTAGCTTGGCATTAATGGCAAGAAGATAATCGAACTTGCAACCATCATACATTAAAGAGCCCCTGCGTATTAACAACTGAGTATGCTTGAGCCTAGGAACCATAGTTGCGTACATTTCCAGTTGGGAGATAAACGCCGAATGAGCTGTGCTGGGAGATACCTTCGTATGCTCAAAGAAGTCTTCCCCGTTAGCGGATAAAATCTTCATGCTATACATATAGCAAGTTTGTTTACACATATAGAACAAGATTGCCAAGAGGCATATAGGGACCCCAAGACGCCGACCTAGTCCCCTATCAGAATACAACAAAAAATGCTTGTCATTTATAATTCGGAGTTGAAACACGCCGGAATTGAAGAACGGGTTTTGAATTCTTTATGAACGGGTTACCCATTACGCGGCCGGCCAAACTCCGCTTCTCAAAGCGGAGTTGGTGGAGGAGTTTGGTTTTAAACAGGTCGCCGTTTAGTCGCGTTTGATGTAAAATATATAGTAACTGCTGCAAAAATATATTTTCGTGAGTGAGTTGGTGGCCACTAATATGCCGCACTGACAAAGTTCATTCCGATTCTTATTGCTTCGGGGATGTTCGTCGTTCTTGTTACCAAGCAATGACGGTTGCCCACTACGAGGCATCAGCGAATCAGCCAGCGGTTTTAAAGTTATCTTTAATGAATATTATCCTAATGAAACAAAATTTGGAATGAAAAAATGTAGGTATCTATAGTTGATACCAAAAAAAGAAAGCGCTGACAGAGAAATCTCGAGATAGCTACACAATTAGAACAATAACATATAAAGATATTTCTAAGTATAAGAAGCACGAAGCACTTCCGAAAATTTAACCCGATAGTCGTTTTGTGTCACGGACAAAGTTGTAAGTTACGAAAGCCCGCCCCTGCATAGGTAAAGCCAAGCGAAGACGTCCCAAAAGAAAAGACTGACGGGCGAACTTATGGAAAGCCCCAGCTGGCGAAACGGTCTCCAGAGCAACTTGTTCATTGCGTTGGTAGTGGGCGGCAAATTATTTATACCAAAGTCACTCAAAGATGCCTGCCTGCACTATTAAACCCCCACCCACCCCTGCCTCAAGAACGTCAGTTTAAATACTATAACGCGCCTCGTCATCACTGGCTCCGCTCCAGCGGTAAGTTCATTTCCCGTGACTTCGTTTCCCTTTTCTGCGGCAGATGTTTGTTTCACTTCCGCTAAACGTACGGCGCGGCCGTCGGACGGACTTCCCCGATGACTTCACGGCGTACAAAGTGAAAGTCACCGCCACAGCTCATTCCCCCGTCGTGTCGCACATTTCGGTGCCAAGAACTCGAGGTCATCTCACGTGGGAGAAAATAAGTCTCATTCCTGCGTTGCGTGTGCCACTTTTTTTTTTTTTTTTCGAAGTTCAGACCGGCACATTCCCGCACGGCACCCTGCTACACGCCATGTATCCTACGAGCTATACTCACAAATGCGCCTTCTGCTCTACGCCCAATACCCTCTACCACATGTATGGGAATGTCAACAAAAACCCATCGACACCGCCCATCACCGGACCAACCGTGGAGCAGTGGGAGGCCCAGCTGACGAGCTCGAGCCATGAAGACCAGCATCGCCTGGTGAGCAGGGCCAAGCTATCGGCTCAGGCCCACGGCATCCTGGACTATAGGGACGCCGCCCACCCCGGACGATTTTACCATCGGCTCATTTCAACTAATAAAGTTTATTCCTCCTGCTCATTTAACAAAATTAAAAAAGAAAGCAGAAAATGCTATCCCAATACATTTCGCAGACGTGGACACTTGTCCCAGGAGTTATCTCATCACATTCTAGTAAAAAGCATAGTTTCACTAATTAACGTTTTAACTAATTGCACACAGGCACACGTTGCAATTTACGAATAGGTTCCGGCGAGTCCGCAAGTTGCATCCACACAGAGTTTATTCTGAGGACGGCACCAGCTTGCAGGTACGTGCTCCCAAATGTTGCGACGAAATGCGTTGGTGTTCCGATTTGCTCTGCAGTATAGAAGGCAATTTTCTTTCTTTTTTTAGGTAGGTCGAGCAACATTGATATTTAGAGCAAGTTTCATGCCACATTACCTCAAAACCAGCAAGAATTAGAATTTTCATTCAAAATGGACATGTCTTCAGAAGTAGCTCGCTGGCTTCAATTGACAGTATAAGCCGTAAAGTATATGTAGACTAATTAGTGACATTTTGTTTTCGGTTGTGCATATAGATTTCCCGTGCAGGTAATATTCTCCTAGCGAAATAATTGAACTCAAATGATTGGAATCGGGCTACCTGACACAGGCAATTAAATACATTTGTAACGATAAACTAAAACACTTGGCAAGCGTGCTCAGTCAGGTTCTGCTTTAAAGGCACACTAAAGAAAAAAAATGATTTCTTCTCATCAGTAAATTACCGTTCCATAACACCAAAAACACCACTCTTACAACGGTAAGACGTTTGGTAAGCCAGAAAAAGCGCAAGAACGAAATACGGGTGGCGACGCCTACTTAAGTTCCCGCACCTGGGGGCTGTGACGTCTTTGATTTTGATGGCATCTTCTAGGGCCTACTAATTATATAAAGCGGTACAGATTGACTACACTATGTTCTAAAGGAACCAAATATTAAACATGGCAAGTTTTGGGAACCTTTATTGAGCCAACGCGGCCCAAATGCGAAAACATACTTTGGAATCCCTGACGTCACGCTGGCGTACCGGCATTGGGGTTTCGGCGCGAAATTCAAATACTGATACTTGGACCCTCATTTTCTCATCTAATAATCAAATTATCTTTTTGAAATGACTGCCTGCAGTGTTCTCAAGCAATGCTTCATTAGTCTAAACTGATTTATTGTTTCGCTTTAGTGTTTTTTTAAAGGGACTCTGAATAGAAAGATCTGGTAAAGAGAAAGTCCTCAGCTCGGGGCCAATTCCAATTTTACTAATAAAATACTTGCAACACGCAGAAATGCTCTCATGAGACAATCGCTTGACTGATTTGAAAGAAATTTTGTTTTATTTGGGAGAGAAAGTTGAGTACTACCAACTGTGGCAAGCAAAATTTTGATTTAGGACCTCAATACACACACACACACACACACACACACACACACACACACACACACACACACACACACACACACACACACACACACACATATATATATATATATATATATATATATATATATATATATATACATATATATATTGAATCCCGGCCGCGGCGGCCGCATTTCGATGGGGGCGAAATGCGGAAACACCCGTGTACTTAGATTTAGGTGTACGTAAACCGCAGCTGGTCATATTTCTCGGAATTCCCCACTACGGCGTGCCTCGTAATCAGAAAGTGGTTTTGGAACGTAAAACTCAATAATAATAAGATAAAAAAATGTATAAGTTGCTGAAGGTTGGTAAGAAAAAAAAATATGCACGCACGAAGTTTACAAATGTGTAACTTTGCACCAAGAACAGATACCTCAGTTCTGTAAACTGCATCTACTATAGCATATCTGTTGCGGTTAAATTAGCTGTTGCTATACTTACGAAGGTTTTGCAAAGGTCGTACTCCAAAATTAGTGCTACATCGTAGGTTTCAGCCATATGACCGCACCTTAATAAACATAGAGGATTCGAAACACGATCGCATTTAACTGTACAGCTTATCATTAACTGCTTCACGAACGCTAAGCTTCACATATATTCCAAGTTATGCGCTGGTGTCCGCATATTTTGTTATTATTATTACTATTATTATTATTATTATTATTTACGAGCCTCAAGCGGGGTAAAGCAGGTGTCAGTTAAACCTCGATCGTTTTCGAGGTAAATACGTACCCTAAATACCGTTGTGCACAAAGGGGTGGAATAACGTATTTCACGTCTACCCATACCTACGCAATGCGTGCGATAAACACAAAAACAAACCGCAGTTTTACTTCGCATCAGCTTACGTATATCGCGCGTTGAAGGCCCCACGAGAATCGGTTTTAAAGATGACACTAAACAGGAATAACAACCCAATTTAATTGTATTAGGAAGGTATGCGCTTATGCAGCAGCAAAGCAGCCACTCTTACCGCGAGAGGCTTGGTACAAGCTGAAAACAGCGTAGGAACGAGACACGCGGTGACGTCACCTTGAAGTTCGTGCACCTGCTGGCCATGACGTCATGAACCTTGACAGCAGCTATGGTCCACCCCCACTTCACCAGTCTGTCAGGCGACGTCACGAAAACCGCGATAGCTCGCCATCCGATATGACGTGTACACACTGATTATGCATGATTTGACCGAAAAAAAGAAAAATAGTTATTTCTGATTCGACGCCCATTCGCTGTTAGCCCCCCGCTATTGGTCAAAATCTTCGGGCTGCACCCACTTCACCTGCCTATGACGCGACGTCCCAAAACAGCAAGAACTCACCGCGTCAAAGTGACGTGCACGCATTAAAGATGCATTAATATGCCGAACAAAACTGAATTTTTTTCTGAATAGCCGCAGGCTGCCCCGTTCCGAATGGAATAAAATATGGCTGCCGCCGATCGTTCAGGCGCTGGCTACTCGCACCTGCCGGAGAGCATGGGTTTAATTGCGTATAATAAAACTTCTTGCGTGGCTGTGTAACGTTTTCGACCACTTTAGGCACGTTTACGACCTCATTCTGCCAATTCTTTTTTGCTAAGGATCTGTTTTAGCGCCATTCTTAAGCTTCCGTTGCACGCCCCCCCCCCCCCCCCCCCCCACCCTACTTCTCACTTCCACACAGGAGAGATTCGCGCGAACGCGAGTGAATCGCTTTTTTTCCCTTTTGCGTCGTCGAGGACAACGGCGAGAACATAACAGCGAGTCGCTGCACCCGCGTGAGTCGACGCGGCTGACTAAGCTAGCGCGTGCCAACTAGAGAGAGAGAGAGAGAGAGAGAGAGAGACTCGGTCGCGGAGGTTCAGCGAAGGGCGCGGCGCCCCGATTGTTGTGGGAGGCATGCGCTCGCACGCGGGCCGCTAGCCGGGCCATTCAGAAGTGCTCTCGCCCGACGAGGGACGCACACAAACACACCTTCGACAGACGTACACGCGAGCACGCCGTGAAGCCGCGCTACGTAGTACACACGCAGCCTCTTTCCCGCTGGCCGAATACATGCACACACGCACACGACGTCGGTCGCATGCCTTTGGCCGTGAATCACGTACGCCGCATCTCCGCGAGAGACGCAGTGACGCAGAGCGCGTGGAGAGAGGCTCTCTCTCTGCCGTCGCCCGTCGAGACGCGTGCTCGGAATGCGACGACGCAAGAGTAGTAGTAGTAGAAAACTTTTAATGAGATCGTTTAAGAGATTCGCGGATTCGAAGCCTCCGTCGTCTTCTTGGCGCCGGCGACTTGAGGCTTCTCTTCAGCAAGGTTGGGCCCCTAGTCCAGGGCTCCACTGAGTCGCGCTGCATCAGCAGCGTGCCGCACTAAGGCCCTTTGGGCCGCGAGCTCGCTGCTGGTGAGCCGGCTCTCCCATTGCTCCGCACTCGGGAATTCGTGTTGGTGGAATGCTTTATTTCGTTCGCACTCCCATGTGATGTGGTATAGTGTGGGTGTGTTGCCGCACCAGGGGCAGTTTGCTCTGTATTGTGTTGGTGACATCTTGTTATAGATGTACAAGTTGGGGAAGGAGTTTGTTTGTAGCCTACGCCACCCGACTGCTTCCTCCCTAGTGAGGGCTTTGTGTGGTGGTGGGTACTTGAATCTAGTCCCCCTGTATAGTTGTAATGTCTCTGTGTATCCCCCCTCGCATGCTAGTAGCTGAAGCTCCAGAACATCTGACATGCCTGCTCGGTATGTAAGCCCTCGAGCTAGGCTGTCTGCTCTTTCGTTCCCCGCTACTCCTGCGTGGCCTGGGACCCAGATTATGTGTTGTATGGGTGTCTGCTCAGCAGAGGCTGCTGCCCCACTGATTATCCTGAGGGCCATGCCGCTAATTCTGCCCTTCGTATAGTTTTTACACGTGTCTTTCGAGTCTGTTAAGATGTTTAAGGATCGGCCTTTCCTATAGCCTTCTGCTACCGCCAGCGCGACGGCAATTTCCTCGGCCTCCGTTATGCCCACGACCTCCACTGAGGCGCATGTGGCCATGTCTCCTGTGCTATTAACTACCACCGTAGCGGCTAAGCGCTTCCCTGCATGTACGTACATGGAGGCGTCCGTATAGACTGTGTTCTCTGACCGGCCTAGCCTCCTTTCTAGCTGCTCGGCCCTTGCTGTTCGTCTGTCCTCGTGTAGGTTAGGATCCATGTTTTTAGGCAGGGGTCCTACATTAAAGGTCTTTCTAAGGTCGTCCGGTACGTCCGCGTATCTGTCTACCAGTCCGCACGTGTTCCGACCCAACCTTCTCAGGAGCGCCCTTCCCGTAGAGGAGCCTCTGAGTCTGATGAGTTGTGCCCCCAATTGAGCCTCGGCAAGCTCATCGAAGGTATTGCTGATTCCGAGTTGGAGTAGCTTCTCGTTTGATGCGTTTCTGGGCAGGTGTAGAGCAATCTTGTATGCCTTCCTGAGAATACAGTCGGCTTGCTCTCGCTCCGCCTTTGTTGTTGCGTGGTAGGGCAAGGAGTACATAACTCTGCTAACGATTAGGCTGTTGACGAGTTTGAGGGTATCTTCTTCTTTCATCCCGTACCTTCTCTGGGAGACTCTACTGATCATTCTGCCAACCTGCTCCGCGGCTCTTCTCAGCAGGCTGATGGTATGGCTGCATTTTCGGCTGCTCTGCAGCCACATGCCTAGGATTCGTACCATGTTCTGCTCTGGGATCAATTGCCCCTCTAGAACTACTTCCAGCGAGGCTTTGGTAGGATTTCTTCCGATCCTGATGATTTCCGACTTCTCCGTCGAACATCTGAGGCCTCTCTCCCTGACGTAGGTCTCTACGCAGGTCGCAGCTTCTTGTAGTCTGTCCTGCTTCTCCCCTAACGATCCTTGGGTGACCCACACCGTGATGTCGTCGGCGTACATCGCGTGTTGGATCCCCGGGATTTCCTTGAGGCGTCTTGCTAGCCCGATCATCGCCATATTGAACAGGACGGGCGATATCACGGAGCCTTGGGGTGTTCCTTTGCAAGGCGTGGTGAAGACGTCGCTTCTCAGCTCGCCTAGTCCCACGGTCGCTGTTCTGTCGCTCAGGAAGGCCCTGATGTAGTCGTGGGTTCTTCCCCCGCAGTTGGTGTTGTTGATGCCTTCCATGATGGCGGCGTGGCTCACGTTGTCGAAGGCTCCCTTTATGTCGAGGGCCATGACAACGTTTTCGCCACTTCTCGGCATTTTCTCGAGTACTTCCTCCTTGAGTTGGAGTAGTACGTCCTGCGTAGACAGGTGGGCTCGGAACCCGTACATGCTGTCTGGGTACAGTTGGTTCCTCTCTAGGTGCGACTGGATCCTTCTTGTGATTACTTTCTCGTACATCTTGCCCAGGCACGACGTGAGGGAGATCGGCCTGAGGTTCTCGACCTGGAGTTTCTTGCCTGGCTTCGGGATCATTACCACTACCGCGTGTTTCCACTCGGCCGGCACTTTTCCTTCGTGCCAGAGCTTGTTGAAGTAGGCTGTGAGCTGATCTATGGCGCCATCGCTGAGGTTTCGTATGAGCGAGTTCTTGATTCTGTCCGCCCCCGCTGCTGTGTTTTTTGTTGCCGACCTGATCGCCTCGACGACTTCCTCTCTCGTTATGGGCCGATCCATGGTGGGATTCTCTTCGCCCTGGTACTCTTCTTGGTAGCTTTCGACCTGGTCTCTGCCGTAGCATTTGACCCGGACTTCCTCGAGTAGCTGTTCGTCCGTGCCCGTGTACTGGTGCACCAGCCTCTGAATCGATTTGCCGCTTTCTGATTTGTTCTTGCTCGGGTCCATGAGGGACTTGAGGATCTGCCACGTCCTGGCCGTGCTGAGGGTGCCGTTCAGCGCGTTGCTGAATTGCTGCCATCCTTGCCTAGCCAGCTGCGTTGCATACTCCTCCGCTTGTTTAGTTATTTCGGCTATTTTAATCTTTAGCTTCCTATTGAACTTCTGTCTTTTCCAATGCTTGGTGAGGCCGCGTCTCGCCTCCCATAGCTTGAGGAGACGCTTGTCCACCTCCGGAGTTTGTTCGGTTCTATCCACCTCTTTAGTATAGAGTTCTTGGATCTGTCTGAGTTGCTGGCTCCACTCCTCCGCAGATACAATGTCGCCCTTGATCTGCTTGCAGTGTGCTCTGAAGGCGTCCCAGTCCGTTAGGCGGACCTTGCCTATTTTCCGCTTGATATTGTTTGCGGTTGTGCTGATCCTTATTATGTGGTGGTCGCTTCCAAGGTTCTCGAGCAGGTTCTCCCATTCTGCTTGTCTGGCGCCCCTTACGAAGGTTAAGTCAGGGCACGTGTCTGAACTGACGCTGTTCCCCTGTCTAGTTGGGTGGTGTTCGTCGGTTAGCAATTCGCACTCTGCCTGTTCTGCTGCAGCGCAAATGCCACGTCCCTTCTTGTCGTCTTTATTGTAGCCCCACCTCGGGCTCTTGGCGTTGAAATCACCTGCTATTACTAGGGTGTTGTTCCCCGCGAACTTTTTCGCCTCCGTAAAGAGCCTAATAAAGTCCCCATCTTTCTGTCTGGGCGGGCTGTATAGGTTTATAATATAAGTGCTTTTAGATCGTGCTTTCTTTTTGGGGATTATCTCCGTGATCACGTGTTCGATCCGGGTGTCCTTTATTTCGTTATGTGCTATGGCTACTACTTGTTTGCTAATGAGAGTTGCCGTACGGCCATTTTCCTGACACGTGTAGCCCCTAAGCGTAGGGGTGCAGTTTGTTTCCTGTAGCATAATTACGTCTGGTGGGGTTCCTCTGGCATAGATGAATTGCTGCAGGAGGCCTTGTTTTTGCCTGTACCCCCTGCAGTTCCACTGCCACATCTCTAATTGTTGGAGGCGTTCTGCCATGATGGGTTACCATTATTTGCGTTGGGGGTTTCTGTGCCGAACCTGCGTTCGTTAAGTAATCTGTCTCTAGCATCATTGGTTATTCTCTGTGTGTTTTGGCTCTTGATGTGCGTCCTGACATTCTGTTCTAACAGGGCAAACTTTTGTTGTCCCTGCTGCATTTCGCTTTTTAACTGCTGCATCTGCTCTTGCATCTGCCTCTGCATGTTCATCATGAAGGTTTTAAGGTCATCGTTGGAGGTCCCTCCCTCGTGGTGTTGTTGCCCCGTCTCCATCGCCCTAGGCGGTGGGGTCAGAGTCCTAGGCGGGGCATAGCCTGTCCTCGATTCACGTAGTTCTCTGATAACCTCGCTTAGCTGCTTCCTAAGCTGCTCAAGTTCACGTTTAAGTGTCGTATTTTCCTCCGCTAGCTGTTTCTCGCGTGCGGTTTGTGTGTTGTTTGTGTTCGAGTGCGGAGCAAAGAGTGATTTGGGAGGGCCGTCTCCCCAGCTCACCTTAACGCCGCCGCTCTTCTTCTTTTGCTGTCTCTGCCCTTGCGTCTGCTTCTGCTGTTGCTTGTCGTTGCCGCCCAGGGGTGGGAAGGACTCGTCCTTTTCGGATCCCCGGCTCTGGCTCCGGTTCCGGCTGCCCCCGCGGCTGCTCCGGCCCGACTCCTGACTCTCGTCACGGAACCATCTTGGTGTTCTTCCCCGGCTGCGGCCCCGGCTACGGCGTTGCTGCTGCAGGGGGCCCCACCGCAGCTCGCTCGCCGACTTGAGTCGCTGTTTGCAGTCTCTCGTGCCCGCCACGTGGTCGCCGCCACACAGCAGGCATTTGGGTGTGCATGGGTGGTCTGCCGCCGGGTTCTGGAGACCGCACTGTCTGCAGGCCCTAGTCTCCGGATTCGGGCAGACGTCCATTCGGTGCCCCTGTTGGCCGCAGGTGTAGCATACCTGCCTCGTGGGCCGGTACGGGTAGCACCAAAATTCTCCGCTGTGGTAGAGAACTTGCTTCGGGAGGGTGGGGCCGTCGAAGGTGATGATGGCCGTGCTGGATCTCCCGAGCATTCTGGCTGTTAGGATCTTCACGCCTTGCGTGCGAACTCTGAGGCTTGCCTTGAGTTCCTCGGGCGAAGTCTCCGGATCCACTCCGTGGATCACCCCGCGTAGCGTGCCGTCCGGCGCCGCTACGTGTGCGTTTACGGCGTAGTTCTTGCCTCCGAAGCTCAGCTGCTTGATGCGCATAATCTTCTTGGCCGCTTCTTCGTTGCTGGTGCTCACAATTATGATGTTCGATCCAATGCGCAGCCGGATGATCAGGTCTTCTTCCTTACATCCCCGCTCGGTAGCCGCGACTACCGCCCGCGCCACGTGGTGTTGGTGCAAGTCTCTGACTGCGAGTCCTCTCGGCCGGAGGACGATTTTAAAGTCGTCTCTGGGGAGCGGAGGCAGGCGTCGCCTCGGCGCTCCCTCCCTCTCCTTCTTCTCCGCCGCGGCTGGCGCGCCAGCTGCGTTCTTCGTCGCCCCTGAAAAAGGCGCGCAATCTAGGCCGTTTCCCGCCAAGACTTGCTGCTTGCCGCCGCCGTCTTGGCGTTTCCGTTGTTTCTTCGACATGGCGACTATCCAGTCGTCTTCTTTTTCTCTGTCGATTCCGCTTACTTGTGAGCGTTGGATCGTTGAGGTGCTGCTTCCCGGGGCTTGGATCCCTGCTGCAGCGAGGCCGTCTCGGTCTTGCTGCATGTGGGCCATTTCGATGGTGTCGTGGAAGTCTTCTTCCATGTTTTCCTGGGATTCAGCCGAAAATCTTGTCGGTCTTAAGGTCACGGGTTGGTCGTAGCTCGGATTGCTCGTTCGGGACATCGCTCCGATGCGTCTTCACCGCGGGCCGAAGCCGGGAAGGACGCGGAGCCCCGTACGTAACGCCCTGCCGACCACGTGGGAACTTCAAATGCCGATAAAATCCGAAAAAAGGGGACCCACCGGCTTGAAATTGGTATCCTCGTGGTCCTCTTCACTTCCGACGTCGATTCCGACCAGAATTTCGGTAGTCCGATGGGATTAACCGGGTCAAAGGACCCCAAAATCACGGAGCGCATGTGAAGCACGTCCGCACTCTTCGGCGAACGCAGCGTTCCCCACGACGCAAGAGACTTTGGCCGCGCAGACCGCGGCGGCGGCGGAGGGCGTGATTTCGTGAGTCGCTCGCGTTGAGTCGGAGACTGATCTAACGGCCAGGGGCGTATTATGCTCGTATTAACACGAACTGAAGAATAAAACATGAAGAATAAAAAACTGAAACTACCTAGTGCATTCGTGTGGGCAACTACCTCTCGAGAGGCATGTCGCTCATTTATGACAGGCCGTTTACCGTCTACTACCCTCAGGTTGCTAGGTCATGACCAGTTGGAGCCGGTTGGCGCAGGACAGGGGTAATTGGAGATCGCACGGAGAGGCCTTCGTCCTGCAGTGGACATAAAATATGATGATGATGACGACGACGACGACGACGACGACGATGATGATGATGATGATGATGATGATGATGATGATGATGATGCACTTCCAACGCTACCACACTGTAATATGGCGCCCAAGGCACTCGGGCCTCGTGGGCGGCGAATGGGCCGATGCTCTGGCTCGAGATCTTTGCAGCCGAGCGGAGCAGCCAAGCTCACGCGCCTTGCCTGTGCCGAAACACCCCCGCGAAATGTTGGAACACCGGCGTTTGAAAAGCCAAAAATACGCCTCCCCGCACTTTAACGGGGAAGAGGCCACAAGCCTCAGAAAAATCCAGACCCATGATTATCCGCACCTCCTAAAATTTAACGCACTCTGCGCCCTACACAATATATCGAGCTGGGTGCCCGTGGTGTGGCGGTAGGCCAACCCTTTCCCACATTTCGTGGACGTGTGAAAGAATGCCGTCAGAGTTAGCTATTCATCCTAACACAAACCAACGACAATCATTAGCGCAGCAGTGTGAGGTGCACCTCAGGGTTGCGAGGACACCCCTCCAGCAAGTCCAGCGGGCTGCCAAGGCCAGTGGAGCCTTGGACTAAGGGAGCCACCCCTTAGTCCAGCAGGGCCACCCCTCTTTGACCCCTTCCCCCGTCACTGCGTTAACAAAATTTTTACTACTACTACTACTACTACTACTACTACTACTACTACTACTACTACTACTACTACTCCTACTACTACTACTCCTACCTCCTTCACAAAAAAATTCCTCTGGTAAAAGAAAAATTACACTTCCTGGAGTCGTTGTGTATACAATTATCATTTTACTAAGTAATATGCTCTTTGCTTTACTTGAGTGGATATATCATAGATGCATCAAATCGAATCATACATCAAAACATTTTTGTAAAATGCTTATTGCGAACAAAATCAATAAATCACTCAATAAATGAATGAATGAATGAATGAATGAATGAATGAATGAATGAATGAATGAATGAATGAATCTAACTGCCAAAAAGAAGAACGCAGAATGGCCATCCTTAGGTGAGTCTGCTCGCTCAGTCTCCAAACAGCTTGAGTAGCATACCGAGCAGTCACTATTCAAACTATAATATCTCCATCAGAGAGAAAACAAAGAAGGGCAGCGTGGCAAACCAGACGGACTTCCGGTTGGCTACCCTGCACGGGGGAAAGGGGAATGAGGGATCGAAGCAAGAGGCGGAGGGAGAGACAGTTCACGCGCGCATTACCGTTGACAAAGGGTGCCAATGAGCTCCTTCTCAAGTCCGGTTCATTGATTTCAAGAACCTCATTAGGTCCAATTAAAGTCAGAAAGCGCGCGCAGGTTTCTGGGTTTAGGATGGGCGAGGCCGTGCACCCAGGACATATGTTCCCCTGTAAAGGTTCGACATACCATGGGGCTGAATGCGCAGCGAATACGCGTCAAACTTCTCCTTAAAGTCAGCATTTCTCTCTCTCTCTCTCTCTCTCTCTCTCTCTCAGCGTCTGTATGAGCAAATGCTTTGACAAACTCTATATAGCCGGTACAACATAGGGCACCGTACGTAGCCGGTCCCTGAAATAAAAATGCACAGTGCGAGTCATTGCAAAGTAAAACACGCATGCTCTTTGGGGGAGCGCAGAATCGGTGCTACCCCTTCGATTACTGAAGAAGTGAGACTTCAGACGACTAACACTTTTTAAATAGCTATCCTGCTGACGAACCCGCAGCTTTGTACACTATCTTGATTTCGGTGCAAAGATGTACTCGTCGGCCAAGTTGTGGCGGAAATTCCGATTCTCCTGAGATGATCACTGAAGCTAACAGGAGCCGGCATCGCACGTGATATGAAACTTTCCCGCACACACATGCGTAATAATAAAATTCTATCCATGCAGCATGGCGTTGAAAGTTGACAGGTGATTCAACCTCCACAGTCGAAGTCGCTCGAAGACACTGTCTTCCTGAACTAGCTGGGGGGCGAGAATGGGGCGGATTCTCTGCCCACGAGTCTCTGTCGCCTAACCCCTCTCTTGAGGGGAGAAGGAGCAGCGCCAGACCGGTTTCGGGCCGCACAGTCTTCAGGATCGGCTGATATTTTGATGTAAGATGGTGTGCTAATTAATTTGAAATAATTTTGGCCGTTTTACCTGCCAGAACGACGATCTGATTACGGGGAACGCACTAGCAGAGGCAAAATTCTCTCTCTCTCTCTCTCTCTATATATATATATATATATATATATATATATATGCGCGGACCCCACGATATCAGCGCGAGGCGACGGGTTCAGATACCAGTCACACGTAAGTGTTTACAGGGTGCAAAGGACACGATACAAGTTATTACGAGACTGCACACGTACGCGCACTCAATGTCAGACACCCAACTCAGATCACCACCGACGTTATCTGGACCCCGAATGTATTCTGCGCGAAAGTCATAGTCAAATAAGAACAAACTCCAGCGAAATATCGGAGTGTTGACTTGGCTTGCATAGTGGGTATATATCCCAGTGGCAGGTGGTCGGGCTGAAATATGAAAGGTCTACAGTATACGGGTATGCATGAGACTTCTTCCCACCCCATACAACGGCAAGGCATTCGATGGTTAAATACGGCCTTTCACGTGGAGCGGCTTAGGGCACGGGGTGCAGCCGTCCATGGTGTTCTTGTATGATTAACTGCTCCTAGGCTCCGTGACGATGTGTCTCTGCGCAAAAGCAAGGGGTCTTTCTAAATTGGACGCTTTTAATATAGGCTGTCGCGGCAGTATTTTTTCAAGCTGCTGAAACGCACTCTGGTGGTTGTCGTGCCAGTCCAGTTTGTTCGGGCATCCTTTTCTTGTGGCCTCTGTGAGAGGATGTGCCAAGCTGAACGTAGTTAGGGACAACTCACGATCATAGCCGGTGAGTGCTAAAATATGGCGGCAAATTCTTTGTTGTCAGGTCATTTCGCCGAAATTATATTGTCTGGGGTATGCTTAAACGGTTGTAGTGGCCTTGGCCGACAACGTGGCCGTGGAAACTCGTGGTCGATCGGGGACCCTATCTCACGTTTTTTTCCCTCTTTTCTTTTTTTTTTACAGTGAGATTCGCCATATACACACACGTTTAAAGACACGACGTAACGTCTCCATACGGTTCCCCACATTAGGGTAGCGACGCGAACATAATCAAAGTAACATTAAACGTTACGAATGTCACCAACTTACTATCCCGCTTAGTCGATTGAATCCCGGCACGGTCGTCAAAAAGTTGTGGCCAAGTGTGTGGCGCAATCTTTCGATTTCAGTTTCAGTTTATTATTCTTTAAATACAATGTTAGCCAGACGTACTGAGGAAGCACCCAGAAACACAGAGGAGGAACGAATTTATAGACGCGGCGGTTGCCATTGGACTATAGGTGCGCAGGTTATAAGGCATATAAACAGCGCACTAGATAGATTTTGCGCGGTAGCGCCGCTAACCACAGTTCACGCACTGCAGGACTCGCAGTTCGCGCCGATCGAGCGGCCTCTACGGTGTAGCAGCGGTCGACGAGTAGCTCAGCCACGAGTTCGCTGCGGCGTGGGTCTCGAGCCCGGCGTGCCGCAGTATTCACCGCAGAAGCCTCGACAGGATTCGGACAACGGCAAGGTATACGATACGACAGTCTCCGAGCACGGCCATGGAAACCGGGGCGAAGCCCGGTCCAGCAGCGTCGGGACCGGTGACGTCGGCTCGACGTGGCCCGGAGCTCGAACCGCGTCCCCCGCTCCTGTGCTGGGCCGCTGCGATCAGCTCGACGGCCCGGGCGCCTCGCACGGACCCCGAACCGGTCGACGCGCACACCCGAAGCTTCTGGGCCGAATTCGAAGACCGAATTCGAAGCAATGAATTCTAAGCCCGGTGCACTTCAAGAACACCGTCCTCCTAACACACAGTATCCAGGGTGCTAATTTGATGTTCACTTATAGGGTAAAGTGCGTTTCGCTACGTTGTAGACAGCGATCCAAAATGACCGATCCACTTTATTCTGGCAACCTACAGCAGGCGATAAAATATCCTGGTTCATGAAATCTGAGAAAAAGCTGAATACCTCTGCAACCTCACCACTCAGTCTTGCATTTGCATTTCCGGCCGTGACTTGAATATGCTAATAACATTGTAGTACACAGTTTTACTGCCTACTGCTACAGGCTGCTCGGTAACTGAACGTTTGCGGAGGTCCCGTGGTCCGTAAACGCATTTTACCACGGGTGTACTACATGCTGCGTGGCGATCTTCTCCGGAGCTTCAAGAAAGCCCGCGAAATATGAAATCAGACCACGTGACTGCACTCATGCGCCATCGTACTGCAGCGCTCTCAACCGTGCGTCGAGCCTATAGCTCATCGGCGCTTCCTTTCCGCGTGCCACCGCCAAAGATGCTGACCCTCTGTGAAGCCGATGTCTGATGCATACAGAGCCGCGGACGCTCACTTCGCCACGGTCAGCGCACACGGTTCTTGCTTTACTGCATGCTCAATAAACGTTTTCCCAATCCAATCCAATCCAATCCGCACGAAGCGCGGTTGAGAGCGCTGCAATGCGATAGCGCGTGAGCGTAGTGACGTGCGTTTATTTATCTTACGCGGGCTTTCTTTAAACGGCGAAAAAGATCACGCAGCATGTCCGTTAATTGCCACAGAAGATTGGATAGGTCCTTTCTGAATCCCCTCTGCAACGCAACGAAACGCGCCCTCAAGCTAATATTGAAGATTTTGCATAATTATACTTGGTAATTAAATATTTAAGCGTTATCAGAAAAAATTATCCAAGGAGCAACGCATGACGGCAAAGCCTAGGCCGTTTGTCTCATTCAGCTGCGGCTAAGTACTTCATTTTAATCCTTGGTTCAAATTAGGTAAAGTACCCTGCTTACGCGCAATGGATCGGGGATAAATATAGGTTATGACATGCTACTTCTTTTCAGCAAATATTTTTCAACCGAAAGTGTCACATGTTAAGAAAAAGTTTATTTCAACAGGAGACGATACGAACACTGAGTCACAATTCAATCCAATCTGCAAGAAGCGCAGTTGAGAGCGCTGCAATGCGATAGCGCGTGAGCGTAGTGACGTGCTTTTATTTATCTTACGCGGGCTTTCTTTAAACGGCGAAAAAGATCACAGAAGATTGGATAGGTCGTTTCTGAAAGCCCTTTCGATGCGTCAGCAGTTGACGCAACGAAACGCGCCCTAAAGCGAATATTCAAAATTTTGCATAAGTAGTCTTTGTTAATTACCTATTTAAGCGTTATCTGAAAAAAATAATTCAAGGAGCAACACATGACGGCAAAGCGCAGGGCGTTTGTCTCATTCAGCAGCGGCTAAGTACATCATTTTAATCCTTGGTTCAAATTAGGTGAAGCTCCCTGCTTACGCGCAGTGGACCGGGGATATATATAGGTTATGACATGCTACTTGTTTTCAGGAAATATTTTTCAACCGCAAGTGTTGCATGTTAAGAAAAAGTTTATTTCAACAGGAGACGATACGAACACTGAGTCACAATTACGGCACAATTCCACCAGCACCATAACATACACAAAAAAACGAACATTGAACTCCCCTGACAGAAACGACAGTAGCTCAGAGTAGAGCCTCCCCAGAAGTGAAAGCAGAGCGCGGCGACGACGTCCAGCGGCAACTGCCTCGCACCGGTTACGCCGTAGAAAAAATGCCCCGGCAGCAATTAAAGGTCGCGCAAAGGGGCCACGTGAGCAGCGACCACATGTAATAAAGCGGTTAACTCCAAGGCCACTTAAACCAGCATGCACGGCCCTCAGAGACACCCTAGAAAATTGCAGCTACACATGCTTGTTCGATCCTTGAAGGGGGCAATTGGAACACAGCGAAGACGGGACAACGCCCCACCGCTCTAGTCTGTCACGCGTTGGAAGCACTTGCCACCCTAGACGCCACATGAAGTCGCGTAGGTGGCCAGGCAGAAATGATGCCGTTATTGCACGCCACGACACACTATTTTTAGAACGTGCGCGGCACGCTGGGGGAACTAGAGGAAGCAGTGTGACGCTGATGTGGTATCCACTACACGGTTTTCGAGAACGTCTACATCAGGACATACCTGTTGTACGTGGGGATAACATGCCACGGCCGTAGAGTAAAATGCACGTGCGTTTAACACTTCTGGTCCGCGATTTAAGTGCACGCTCGGTAACACGTAACGAATTTTTGTGCCAAGGAAATAGCAGGCGAGTTCATGCGTGGGACACTGATCACGCTGCAACAGGCGGAGCAGAAATCGCAGAGCAAGCAGCCGGCAGCGGACAGACACTGATGGGAAGCCGAACTCACCGCGAGAGCGTGGTTGCCCAAGCGCCGCGCGACAGACCAGTTCTGTACGGCCCGACCAGAGGAAAGCACCAAGAAGGGACCGCAAGGACCTAGTAAGCCGTAATGGTGGCTGTTCGACTTGACAAACGTTCCATGCAAGGCCGCAAAACACAGACTGCGCACAGTACCCTCGCTCACATAGGCGTAAGGGCCCGTACATGGTCGCTCCGCACGTCCGTTCCGCCCTCGTCCGGTCGCGTGCGGAAGCCTCTCTACTGGTGAGCGAGGAGCGGACGCAAGTTTCCCGTCCGGCCGCCTGCTCGTCTCTCATTGGCTGGTCCGAGGCGGACAGTTCGGCTGTCGTCACAGCAAACATGGCGCTTGCTCGAAGCGAAGCGAAGCGGGGACGTAAGGCTTAAGCTACAGCCGCGTCAGAAACAGTCTATTTTTTCTCCTTTTTGTGATTTTTACTAGTTATCTGGCACCCACGGAGATAGTCATCAAAAGCAGCAAGCCGGCGTAGCCTTCCAGACCTCATCAGTGCGTGCGATCGCCTACAGAAACAGACGGAGCGCAGGAAGTGTGTGTTGTGTTTACGAGAGCATCGGAAGAAATATTTGAAGCCGTCGACTTCGTGATTTTTTGTTCCATGCTTCGCGTGCGTGTCGCAAACGAGAAGTCCATCACATACACGTGCATTCTGAGCAGCAGGACACATGTTCAGTGCGTGGCAAAATAACTAGCGTCCGATTGGCGCACCCAGCGTACACGTTTGGTTTCTGCTCTGTGTATGCGGATCGTTGCCGCGAAGTGGTGAACGCCAGCCCTTCGCAACTTTCAGAAGTAATGATACGATCAGTAGCGATAAATTTTTATCGCCTTGTTATCGCTGCCATTCCGCGTGTGCTATACTGCGTGTGAGCCGTTTTGCCGGCTGCGACGCGTCGAAGTGACCGCGACGTTCTACCTGTGTTCTTGCTGTTATGAAGTGTGTTTGCAAGCTACAAACCGTGATTATGTATGCGCGATGTGTCGCAGCGTTGCTGGGTGTAGAAGTGCTCGTTCTACGCGATGTGCGTTTGCTCAGAAGTGAACTGTGCAGATGTGTTGCCGATCGCGTTTTCATATTCAGTACCCTTACAGATAAGCCCTATCACACCGGCCTTTTCTGCTTCGTACATCTATCTTTTCTTTCAAAAGTTGTTACTGCATGGTTGAAGATGCTTCTATCGGTGGGGGGAAATTAGGGAACATCATAATAATTGCATACGTCAAGACGGTCAGCGCTGTCGTGAAATGTGGACGCGCCTGAGAGCACTAATGTCATGAATGCAAATTTCTGGCAGCCTTGATTTTCATAATGTGGACACTAGTGTGAAGATCAAGAATTTCTAGATTTCACGAAGTAAATTGCTTTATATTTTGTGGTGCAAGCGGCTTACGTAGCCAAAAATCTGAGCTGCTTGTTTTTGACTAGTGACTAAGCACAGCGTCTGTTTATGAAGACACCGGTGGCATGGTAGATGAATATGTTATAGGTAAGAACTGGATACTACCTTCTTATTAACTAAAAATTTTACGCTTGCTGACAAAAAGCAATATAAATGTAAAAATGAACACGTAGGACGAGTAGTAACAAGTAAGTGTCACAGGTATGGTGTTATATAATATTCTGCTAGCAGCCAGCAGAACTGCGTGAAATAAATTTTGCCCAGAGTTCTTCCTCACTAGCCAGCCATGGCCACGTTACTAATGCAGGCAGAATTGGGTAAGCGAAAGTTTGTGGTTACTTTGTTTATCCACCCTATTTGATTATCTGGTTCGTGTCGCCTGTTTTGGCACGAGCCTTCAGTTTAAAGCGAACAATAGCACAAGTACCAGCATTATATGCCTGATAAGTGCTTTATTTTCTTTCCTCGTGTTTATTCTGCCAACAGTCATTAGCAAATAATGTGCATTAAACTGACTTGGGCCTGTAAAGTATGTCCATTAAATGTTTTTCCAGTGCACTTTCATCTGCGAGTAAATTTACTGCTACCTATCATTCGTGGGTGTGGGATGTTGGACGCTATAAGTGGCTATCTGACTGATCTTTATTTTGAATAGGCCATGGTTCCACTCATTAACTGAACCGTTTTCAGCTGCGCTGCCACACTATAGAAAGGGGGACCTCGCCTCTTGTCATTCTTTAGCATGTTCATGGCCACAGTGCATTGTCCATGAGAAGTCAGCTGCTATCAAAATATAAAACGTGCCTATTGGCTGCTATGAGTTTATCCTGAACACGAATTTTCACAGTTATGTAAGCATTAGTTATGTGACCGAAGCCAGCCAATGAGCACGAACTGCTGGCAAAATTTTCAAGCGACTCTGCAGGCAGAGTGTCTGTTCCCTATATTATGTTAGCCACACTGCTTTGTCAGTATGCTGAATTGTTCTTTTTTTTTACAGAAATTAACTACCCAGCCAGACAAGATATTGCCAAACCATCAATTTTAGGCCCGTACACATGGTCACTTCTTTATTTTATGATTTTCTGGGCATGACAGCCATGGCTTAACTTATGCACGGAGTTGAGTTGCTGCATGTGAGAAAAAAAATCACTGCGTAGCTAATAGGAATTAGACTGGTACAAAAAAATTATTTATCTTTATGGCTTGTAGTATAAGTGGTGCTGTTCATTTGATGCACACAGTAACATGTGAACACAAATGTATGTGTACCTTGCATTTATGTGCATGTGTGTGTGAATAAAACAGCACAACTTCTAATATCAAGGCACGTTGTACCAACTATACCCATTAAAGATGTTCTATGTGGTATTCAGCTGATCGTATTGAAATTTTATCACATGGTGCAGTTACAACATTTCATACCTGTATGTAAACCTATTTAAGAACTGTATTCACTGCATGCGAGAATCCATATTTTAGGCCAATGCAGTACCTGGAGTAGCAGCTTTTTAGTTAGCTTTTGCCACAGCTCATTAGAGGGATCGTGTTGACTATGCCATCCAAACAACTCATATAAAGGTTTGTGTTTAGTATACCAGCAGTGAAATACTGAATGTAGCTGCAATTCTTTGTATACTAGTGAGATTAATTCCACTGCTCATTGTTCTGTAACGTATTGTTCTTCAGTCACACATGGTGACAGTATTTGGCGTCACGAGTTCTAGGCTATTTTTCACATGGGCCTTTTGATGAAGTGAAATCTGCCTCTTCAACAGTAAGTTTAGTGGAAAGCCACCACTGAACCAATAGCTCAAAGGCCAATTCCTGCATGCTTTTCGCCAATTGGGTAGTGCGCGGAAACTATGTGTGATACATCACTTCAGCTACACCAATAATCACACAGCTAAACCTGCCACATATAGTTAAGTCATTGATATAGGCAGAGGAAGATGATTTACGTATGTAACAGTTACTCATCCCTTGAAATGTGAATGACCCAAACCTTCGCGAGCATATCAGTCACAACCATCCAGCAGCACAAGTGGGAACACTTGTGCTATCACAAACGAAAACAAGTAGAATAGTACCACCTTCTCAGCTGGTTTGTTGTGATTACCTTGCCTGCAAGTTTCTTGTTTATATTGGATAGGCTTCCTACTTCCTACAAATAGCTTGTATACATATTTGACCTGCACCGCAAAGAGCTGATGTGACAAAAAAATGTGTACACCTTAGTGTTATGTTGCTTTTCATGGTGTCTCAGTTTACTTAATACAGTTTTGAATTTACAGATTGCTTCACATGTTTATAGCTAAAAACCACTGAAAACTACTTGCATTGTGACTGCAAGGTCACAACACGAGGATTTGTGTGGTATCCTTCCTGTTCATCGGTGTGTCCTTGCACTATAAATGTAAAATGTCACACCTGCAAACCTGAGCATCCACCCTTACATTTCAAACACTTTTTTGAATGCTCGGCAGTTATGCTTACAAGCACATTGTGACAGCAAATCTACACCACCTTAATTTAAGTGCGATGTAAAGGGTTGTTTGTGCATATCCAAGCTGTTCTAGCGTGCCTGCAGGGATACAGCATTGTCCAGTGGCATCGTATAGTTCAGGCATAACAGTGAACTAGTAAACAAAGCGGCTGATAATACTAAGCTGACCCATATGTAGCAGCATCATATTATCTAACCCGCACGCAAAGTTGCTTTCAGTGTACTGAATAACCGCAGCTTTGATTTACCAAGTTATATTTCTGCACACACAGAGCGCTGAAACAAAGTCTGTACAATGGTGAGAAATGTGCCAAGGAATGAAAGATAACTTGTGATGTGTGGATTTGAATAGTAGATGTGAATGCATACCCAATTCACCAGTATGCATGTTTTCTTTTCGAACAATTTTACATTTGGCACAGAGGCTGAGCCACTACGGCCTCTTGACTGCAAATTTCTGTGCTCTCACAGTGCTAATGGGAGTATCGTTCATTTGGCCACCCAAATAGTGAATAGGTAATAGAGCACTACAATCTTTCAGTTTTACGCAGAACACCTTGTGCATTATTCACAAAACTGAACCTAAGGAACTATTCGCTGGTTTGTTATGGAAATAAAAAAATGACAATGAATGTCTCCTCGCTTTTTGTGTGGCCCTGTCTTCTGCCCTACGCACCTTCATTTCATTGTCATGTGCATGTTAAAACAGCAACTAAGTAAGAAAGACAAACACAAAACTAATAACTACATCAACCTTTTCACACCACAAGAGGCCACTGAACTCACTGCTAAGCTACACTTGATAATGCCAGTTTGCTTTCAAATAAATACAGGCACTGGCCAGCTGTTTATGTTATGCTATGCATTTTTCATTTTCTTAAATATATGGCTGTGCATGAGCTAGCAAGGTTGTTACTACATAAATACATAAACATGCAGCCCATGCCCAACTAACTCATATAGCCTGAGTATAGCTTATTTTTTATATGTAGAGCAATCAAAATAGAACACGCATGTATGATGCCGACAGTATCAAACAATCTCAAGTCGAACATCCTTGTTTGGTGCCATGGGTGAGAGAGGGAGCATGCCTGTCAAGGTACTGCTTAATTTTGTGCGCTTTGGTAATGTTTGTGCATTGTTGAAATGTTAAATTAGGTATGTTAAGTAGTAAGGTGGCAACATATTGGGTAGCCAGGCTGGCAAGAAAGAATGCAATTGTTTGATTTCACTCAAAATAAGTTTTCTTATCAGCAATGTAAATTATATGCTTTCAAATAAGTACTCCCCTTGGAAACATATCTCATGAGTATGCATATATCTGCATAAGGTCACCGCTATACATACATATTGCTTTAAGCCAGTCATAATGAATTGTGCATTCACTGCTTAACCTTCAATTTCTTGCTGCATGAAGTTAACCACTTATGCATAACTTTTTTTTTGCACACGGTGAGAACTTCAGTCATCGCTGAGCAAATAATTTAAGGAAAAGGCATTCCATGAATCCAACTGCTTTAAGCACTCTCTTAAAATTGGCAGAGTGAAAAAAAAAAAAAAAAGCACGAGCGAGCGTATCAGCAAGCTGTACTCCGAGCCTCACACGCGTGCTCAGTGGTAAAAAGGTGCGTCTTGGCGACCTACGCAAATGCATTCCGCGACAGATGTGCGTGTGTTCCGTATTCTTGCAAGCTGTCACTAGCACTACAGAAACCGCGCTTCCGGCGACACTATCAGTCTCGCGTGACGCAGAACGCAGCACGTTGGATAATTAGAGAGGTTTTGTTCAACCAGCCAAGGCAGCGCGCACTGAAAGTAATCATCCGAGAATACGTCGCGTGCTGCGACGTGATGCGATTGCAATACATCTGTAAAAGGTGGCGCAGATAAGACGACTGTGCAATGTTTCGAAGGATGACGGTGCCAATGCAACACATACGGCTGCAGAACAGAATGTGGCAGCCTAGAGTCGCATTTTCACCGGAACGCGGAAACTTGAAATCAGATCTGCAAAAATATGCCAGTGTCGTCTGCTGTCAAAGGTCGTTGCCAACCTTGAACACCTTTGCTCCGCCGAACGGTTGCAAGCTGTCAACAGGCCGCGTCGCCCAATAGGAGTGCGCGTGCGTTCCGGTCGTGCGGATTGAGCGTGCATCGAATTTTGCGACACCGTCCGCCTTTCGGGCTTCCGCACGCGGCCGGGCGAGGGCGGAACGGACGGGCGGAGCGACCATGTACGGGCCCTAAATCATACCCTTGAGTATCTCTCAATATTACGCCTTGCAACTTCAAGAATTGAGAGCCACACAGAGTCGGACATGCCGTTCAAGGTGAAGTCAAGGCCTAAAATGCGAAGAGGTATGCTCTGGAGTCTTGGACGGAACAGACTTCTCCACGGAGAATGTGCCAATCAAAAGTAGTTGCCGCGCTATGCCATTGTGAACAACGCCAAAACTTGCTCACCAATTCTCTGTAATTTATTTTTCAAAATCATTTTCTAAAATCTTTCTTTCAATGCTGAAAGTTCGCGAAGCTAGCGAGCAGTTTTTGTGACGTTTGCCTTTTATCCAAGCTTTTCTGTTGCAGAGTAATTATGATAATACGTCCTAATTTTCGATTAGCGCACCTTCGCGACGACGTTGTATTATCGACGTTAGTGCTTGCATCAGCCAGCAGAGGGCAGCCAGCGCGCTGGCTGCCCTCTGGTGAAAGAAAAGTAGGGAAACGACAAAAGACGGAGACGTACAAAAGCACAATTCACAATAGGGGATCAGAAAGTTTGGACGCGGTAGTTCATAGAGTTTTTTTTTCTTTTTTCATTGGTTAACCTAGGTAGGATATTAGGTAGCATAGTAGCAAGGGCTTGGTGGCGCAACCCACCGCCCCGTTCCAAAGGGGACGCTCATAACATCCATCCATCTATCCAGCCTATGGCTGCCACCTGCGAGGTGACTTAGGCAGAACCCCCCCAGGGGCGCGACATGGCGCTCGCTGCAGCCTCTCAATTTCGGTTTCGCGCGCGCTACGCAATAGCTGCATTTCGTCGTGCCTCAGTTGCGCGGGTAATCGTATGTATTGCAGATCCAAAAGTTGATATGGCTTGTACGGATAGCTCGCTTCAATTTCCCATTTACGATGCGCCCGTTGAAATTAATAGATGCAAATTTAACTAATAGATATTTTCTTAATTAGCGACTAACTAACGCGTATCACCCGTCACACCGCACACGGCACCGCTGACGGCATGTCTCCGAAGGAACCGTCCTCTTAGTTGAGAACGGCTATTTTTAGATATTAATTAACGTCTGCGTAGACACACCCGGTACATCCGTGAAGCGGTGAATCACAGGATCAGGTAAGTAGAACACGTAAAAGACTAGCAGTACGTAGGGGAGAAAAATTCAGTGGCGATTTAACGGTAAATGCGGGGGAAATTAATTTGAGGTCCAGGATCCGTAATTTAAAGCGGGCTCACCAATAGGCAAACTGTTGTTCAGGAGCTCGCTCGATACACGTCCTGCGTCTTCGAGGACCGTAATGCAACTAACAGTGGTACGCAGGAGACCTCTGTCAGTTGTTATATAGCATATACACGACGAGAGAGACTTACATTATAACATTGCTCATCAACGTCAATGTGTGCATCTCTGTCTTTGTTGTTTACAGCAAAGCTGTTAGGGAAGGGGGTTTACCAACGGTAAACCTGTGCGACGACGTGGTCGCTATCACGCGTCAATCAAACAGCACGCAGCAAAGCGAGCCACGGGGTGGTCGTCTGACAAGGCCAGCGGCGAGAATAGAGCAAGGAAAAATTAAAGAGGAAGTGCATCGCGCAAAGCCATTTAAGCCAAATCTGTCGGCCCAACACGTGATCGTTACGTCAGAGTGTGCTGTTGGTTTTAGCGCTCGCGCTATGCAGGCAGAGCCACCTTTGAACTTCCTCACAGTTTCTCTCCAATGTCTTCTAAAATTCATTATCTACAAACTAAAAACTTATCATTTAAACTGAAACTTATTATTATTTAAACTTAAAATTATCTAAAAACGACGCAGTTCTTGCGTCACCCATCAGAGGGTAGCCAGCGGCTTAGGCTGACAATTTATGATAACTCAAAGGGAAGCTCATTATTTTTAAAAGCGAGATCGGATACCATGGAATACGCACCTATAAAGCGAGACGTAAGAAGGAAGAAGAAGCCTGTGCTTGCTGCGGCAAAGCTAGGGAAACGATGGAGCATGTTTTATTAAAATGTGAAGACATCTGCCCAGCGGTAGATTTAGGCACCAATGGCCTCCTTGAAGCCCTTGGGTTCAGCGAGAGCAGGGGAAAAGTTAACATCTCCCCAATAGAGATTAGCAAGAAGCGATCGGAAGATTGGTGGAAGAAAAGCAGGGAAACGACAAAAAGCGGAGACGTACAAAAGCAAATTTCACAATAGGGGGTCAGAAAATGTAGAGTTCGTTCGGTAAATGAATGAGGCATCTATACATTTTTCTAATGTAAGGCTGCTCGCATCTGGATACTCGGTCAACTGAAGAGCCTTGAAACGTCCATTCTCGATTATTTGTTTTCATTTCTGAATAAATGTTGAAGTTCGTGTAGAGTCCACATGGCAAAGTAACGAAAGTTACGAACATTTTTCGAAACTGGGTATTCGCTCCGGTGAGAAGCCTTGTAAGTGCGAGAGCACTGCTTTCAGTTATCACGGGAGTCTAGGCAATGACTATAATGAAGCAAGTCACCAGACGCAGGTAGGGCACTGTGTTCGTTGAATGAGACAAGTGTTATTCTACAGAAAAGCCGCACAACGCTATAAATGCATGTAAACACGGAGAGGCGGGCCAGAGAAGAAATCCAGACGACACAGTCTTTGTCGACGCGGGAACATAGAAGCACAGCAGCAAGCAAGACGCCCTCCTCAGGTAAGCTGGGCAACGGTAGCTCCCCATAGCTTACCTAAACCTAAACATCCTGATAACCCCGTCTATGCTCTGTTAGAACATTTTCAGGAAGAAAATCCCGGCGGTTCAATAAACGACGGCTTGGTAGGCTGCCGGATCCTCGGTACGCAGGTGCTGCTTGTGCTCGGCTGCACGAGCCTGTTCTTGTGCCCGGGCTGCAGCATTCGCACGGCGTATACGACCTCGTTCGCTGTTGTGCTCGCGGTGTTGCTCATCGAACGCTGCCTACTCCTAAGGAATAGGTATGACGCGTCGCCTACCCATTTCGTAGCCAGAGATGAACTTCCACGCGCGTGCTCGGCTGCGACGGAGAGCAACGACGCAGTTAATCCAGGACCGCTTAGATAACTCTAGGATTTTTGCTTCGTTCCATGACGTCATGTTACCTGGCCGACTGCCATAGAATCTAATGGAGATGGTCCAGAGAAGGCAGCACTGATTTTGACCTCACCGCTATCATCACGCCAGCCTTGTCAAAGGTAATTCAGGGCCAATTTGCGTGACGTCATGGATTTGAGTAAACAGGCATTGTGCTATCTAGGTGGTGCGGGCTAATGGGGTTGCGCCAAAGGAATTTTCGGCGTACAGCCGACGCACAGACGGGCGGACGGTCTGACAAATCGGCCAGCCATACACAGCTTTGCTGTAAAACAAGACGACAAGGATCCGCCAGCGGGTTGAACCGACGGCATGAACTGGAACGACCGTACCTACGGGGTGCTGTGTGATATACACGGACATGGCGGTTCACTCAAAACGAGGACAAATAGCATTCTCAAGTCCGACCCATCCTGAGGTCCAAGCCACTCACAGCTATGCGATGCAAATTTCACACCCATTCTTATTGGAGCTGCATGCCATACACGATGCGATAAAAACTATTGTCAACTTGCCTGACATCAACGAAGCCCACATATATACTGAGAGCCTCGGCGCAGTGAAGCATCGCAAACAAGTGTTTCTGAGCAGATACACAATGTTCACAATTCTACAAGTACGAGCGTTACTGTCCAATGGGTGGAGGTACATGCTAATGACCACAGCAATGACGTTGCGGATTGAATAGCTCACACATTCTCGACACCCGTAACTCCTCTTCTTTCCCATCCCCCTTATCCCCGCTCTGTTTTCATTGCCCAAAACTCCATCCTCCTAAGTCTCGGCTTTCTCGGCTGGAGGAAGGAACTCTCCGGAGACATCGGGACGGGGCTTCCCATACGCCAGCCGTCACTCCTGGTTGGGAACCACCGTACGAATACATTGCCCAGTGTCCGTAGTGCTCTGCACGTGCGTCTGCAGCGGATGCCCGCTATCTACTTTGGACGTTTCGTGGGACACAAACAAATCGCGAAAGCGTTCTTAAAGCTGTGCAATTTAACAGTGGTCAAGTTGTCGACTGTCATAGGTGGATTATGGAAACACATTTTATTACTCACTGATGCAGTACCTATATGACACGGGCCTACATGCTTATACTTTATTATACATCATGACGTTACGCAGCGTGGCAGATCAAGGCAGAAAAAAAATCTAATATATGAGAAAACATAACATTGTTAAGCAGAAAGTCAAACGCAAGCCCGTTTTCCAGCTGGCGCTTCAATATTTCATCATAAATAATCAAGAATTGGGAGCCACACAGTCTGACATGCCATCATAGGTGTAATCAAGACTAACATACGAAGAGAATCGGTCTTTTGAAGACGGAAAAGGGCACTTAGGCGTAGCAGCGGTGAACCAGTGAACAAATATCGACAATTTCAAAAATTTGGAGCAGCACCGGAAGTATTTCCGTACTCAGTAACTATTGAAAGGCTACGGGTTATGCCATCATTCCATAGAATAAAGAACAAACTTAGAGAAGGGAAACTGTACCTTCCGCCGTGGTTCGAAAATAAGCAGCGGCAGCGCATGGAACTTACTTTGGGGGACGCCAGATGACGTTGCTCAAACCGGAAGCGGAAGTGCACATTTTTTTTTTTAGAACAAAATTCAATATGGCCGTTTTTTGCCGGTCGCGTACGCTGGTAGGCCACCCTAACGCTGGTACGCGCCGTGCTTGCCCTGCAGGCTATGCGGCATGCCTCAATGCCTTCGCTGCCGCGTAGGTGGTGCGTTCTAATTGCCAAGAGCCTCTACTGACGCCCATACAAACAAGCCACAAGTGAGTGAACAGAACGCGCGACTTTATTGGCAGAAGACAAGCAGTGTACATTCTCGTGCAATAGCAGAAATAAAGTTTGCATGTCGAGATACGCTGGAATCATTGACGCGAGCTCGTAAACGGCTCACCGTCGTCGTCGCACGTGGTGGTCAGGTTAACGAGCAACAACCAGCAGCGGAAACATATTGGACAGAGTGTGCCACTTGTTTGCAGCGACAGTCGCCGTTAAAAATGCCCAAATTGCATTGCGAAGCAATCGGGAGACGCAGGCATCTGCTACCGCAGCCTACACAGCGACATGGGCTACCCCAGATTTTAGCCATTCACTCCTTTCCAACCTGCACGTTTTTTTTCTTTCGGGGGCCGCTAATGTGTGGCTCATACTTGCTGTCTCACATTGTCTCACTATGGACAAGTCGCTTTCGTGGGCATCACCTTCATCAGCCACTTTTACGGGCCTTTCCACCCAACTTCATACACGTCCGACCATGTAAGCACTTATGCTGGTCTCCGTTCATGCCTAATCGTGGCCGAGAAAGGCCAGATGCGCAATTTGCCCATGGCTGCAGCAGGAAAGGGTGAACGGGGAGCACGAATCACGGTGTGCGTAAATTGGGAGTCTATGTCGCTGTGCAGACTGCAGGATCAAATGCTTACTACGAGAGGCTGCTTCCCAGTGCAACCGACCAGGCCGCAATATTCGAAAAACATAAAACTGCGACCGTAACCAAGTGGCATAACAGCAAGATTAAACAGCAATCAGTCACCGCATGAGGTTCAGACAATACATTATACATTGGCTACGAACCATCTTACGGCATAATGCTTGCCTTTGTCACATGTGGTGGTCTGGTAACGAGCGACAACCTGCGGTACAAACAGATTGGACAGAGTCTCGCACCTGTTTGAATCAACAGTTGCCGTTGATGATGAGCAACTTCCATTGCGAAGCAATCAGGTGACGCAGGCATCTGCAACCGCAACCAACACATCGACATGGACTACCCAGCATTTTAGCGTTAACTCCTTTCCAACGTGCACATTTATTTTCTTTCGGGGGCTACTATGTGTGGCTCACACTTTGTCGCAATGTGGACAAGTCGCTTTTGTGGGCATCACCTTCGGCAGCCATTCTTGCGGGCCTTTCCACCCATACGGCTATCAACTTCATACACTTCGAACCATGTGAGCACATATGCTGGTCTCCGTTTTGAGCAAATCATGGCCGAGGTAAGCCACAAGCACAATTTGCCCATTACTGCAGCAGGCCAGAACGAACGGGGCGCACCAGTTACGGTGTGTGTATACTGGGAGTCTATGTCGCTTTGCGGACTGCAGGAGCAAATGCTTACCTCGAGGGACTGCTTACCAATGCAACTGACCAGGCCCCCACATCTGAGAAACGTAACACAGTTACCACAGCCAAGTGTGGCAGCAAAACCAGATTCTGCAATCAATTCACTGTAGCTTGCACAAAGGCCCAGGCTATCAAGGAAGAGGAGCAATCATCAACGAGACTAGGAATATGGAAAATGAGAAAGCTTGCATTCAAGAGAGAAACCACCCTGCTCTGCAAGCATTGAAGGCTAAAAACATCAAGAAAAGTAAAATGGTGCATAGGTTAATGCAAGACGCATGCCGATGCTGCATCAGCTATTTCAGGAGAGGAATTGCGCATGACAACATACACTAGAAGATACTGCTACAGATATGTTAGGCTGCTAGACAGTGACTGGTATTAAGTATCAGCGAAGAATCGGTTGACCTTTATATTTGGATGAGGATGAATGACCTCTAACAAAAATGGGCAATGAGAAAGCTTGCATTTATAGAAGAAAAATTACACTTGGCACAAACGGAATTAACATGGCAAGGAAGCTGATTAAGGGCAAACTGATGGAACTCAATCTTTTGGCCAGCGTCGTCCGTGCTTGGTCAGATGTTGCAGGTGCACCTGAAGACGAAGAATTTCTAGAAAGTCCTTTTTGAGTTACCTGGATGACTCAACCAAATGTCCGTGCTGGTGGAATGGTGACTGAAGCTCTTTTCAGTCTTGACACAGTCCTCTGCAGACTTGATATCTCATTCATATTCTTCTGCATGTGCTTCTTTGTTCTTGGTGTAAAAGCCTTGCAAATTCGGCTCCAGCCCCTTCCTGTTGGCGCAGATAGGAGCTCCTGTGGTGACCAAGATGTGCTTGGCATAGACTCTGTTGAGGCAAAACGGTGACACATGAGATACAGCACAGATTAGCCAAATTTATGTGTGTTTTATATGTTCGAACCAATTATACTGAACCATAAATATGAACAAACATTCATATCTGCTGCAAACAGCAAGCCAATACAGCATATATCAAACATATTTATTTCTGAACCATGTGTTGTTTACCTTGTAGTAGTAGCCAATGTCCACACAATGACCTTGTTGTAGCAGGCGGCAGCTTCTGTTTAGTGCGTGGAGTGTGTTGCTTTATACTGGTGCCGTCTTCATTACTGCATGTCTGGAACAGAAATTTTGACTGAATCAGAAATTGAAAAAGCAAAGTTTTAAAATGCAAAAAGGTGTGACATATATGTTGTAATGATTTGCGACTACAGAACACATGCAAATGTACACTGTCTGTTCTAGGGTGCTTAAGCAGCATGTTAAATAAATATTGCTATTGTCCATAAAATTGATGTCTGCCTAACTACAATGCATGTCAACAGCGCAAGTACTATTAAGATCACAAATGATAACATATGTGGGTTCATTTATACACTAGAAGTGATCACACTGCTAGTTCCACAAGCAAAACGGTCATGAAGCTATTAGAACTGATGCATTATTTTTCTGCACGAACGTGATGCACCGCTTCACTACTGCAAAAATAAATGCCCTACGGTAAACCAATCTGAACAGCAAGAACATTTGGAACCAACAAGTACGAAATATGGGTGAATTATCATGCTTGCAACTGTTTAATACATTAAATTCTGTACTTTCACTTTATTTTACCAAAGGATTATTCGGTTTTGTGGACGAAAGACGTTGCCGGCCGACTCGAAAAAAATGTTTAATATGTATATTGATAAGGCTACTCAGTCACCTACAACCACGGCTACAATAACATGAAAAATGAGACGCGCGTTCCGATATCGCTCTTTCGTTGCTGGTTGTGTGTGTAAACCAAACGACAGCCTCGCAAGTAAAGGTTTATTTAGGAAACAGCAACTGAGATTCTCACTGCCCATATGTAATGCAGGATCTAGTTCGTTAACTTGTGCCCGCCTGGAAGGTAATGAGACGGATATTATATAACGATTCAAGCAGCGGTGTTAAACGACTCACCGTTATTGCCGTTGTCAGCCGTAGCAAAATCCAGCTCCCGTTTCGATGCAGACCTGTTCCGAATGGCTCACGACCGAAACCCAACTGCCGGGCTTACATGTCCGCTTGCAAACACGTAACTTCACCCCAAGTTAAATAACGCGAGACATCGAAGCGCAAGAAACTAGCTTTAGAAACAAAGCAGTCTTGAGTGTACGAACGAATGAATCCGTGCTGCCGTGCACTCGGAAATACCGGTAAAAATTTTAAATCCAGGCCAGAGGTCACGTGAAGGATCGATGATGCTGAACGCTATTTGCGTTTATAATGGCGAAGAAACAATAAACTTACTAAGAAAGAGCACAATATCTAATTAGCAATGATAATTTTGCCCTGTTTTTATGTAAAAGAAAATGCTTCGGTAATTGTAAGAGAAAGTTTGTAAGATAAAATTGCGCTTATTACGACGCCTCTACCGGGAAATGTTGGAACTAACGAACGAATCCCGAAAGTGATGCTACTACGTCGGCTTTGTTAGCAGCGGCGCTCGGTCGATTTTTTCGCCCTCGGTGGCCATTTGTTGAACTTCAGAGTGTGCTACCCCTGATCATTCTTCCTGAGATATAGCTTGCCGTCAGCAGCCAGGAAGGTAGACAATATAGACATCGATGGTTATTTGGAATACGGCGAATAACAGCGCGTTGGCATGCTATGCTATTGTGACCAACGGCACAATTTGCTCACCAATTATCTGTAATTTATTTTTTAATATCATTTCCTAAAAACCAGTTTAAATGCTGAAGGTTCGCGACGCAAACGTTCGGCGTTCGTAACGTGTGCCTTTTATCCAAACTTTTCTTTTGCGTAATAATTGTGATAATACGTCCTAATTATTGATAAGCACGCCTTCGCGACGACGTTGTATTATCGACGTTAGTGCTTGCATCACCCATCAGAGGGCAGATAGCGCGTTAGTCTGGCTAAGCAGGCTCCTTCCTCATTCGTGTCGCAGCGCTAGCATCGCGTTGACTACCAGCTGCGAGGTGACATAGGCAGAACGTCGCCTCCAGGGGCGCGTTTTGGCGCTCGCTGCAGCCTCTCAGTTTCGGTTTCGTGCGCTACGACAGCTGCATTTCGTCGTGCGCTTCAGTTCTGCGGGTAATCGTATTTTTTACAGATCCAAAAGTTGATATGGCTTGCATGGATAGCTCGCTTCAATTTCCCATTTACCATGAGCCTGTTGAAATTAATAGTTGCCAAGTTAACTAATAGATATTTTCTTAATCAGCGACTAACTAACACGTATGACCCGTCACAACGCACTAGGCACCGCCGACGGCATGTCACAGAAGGAACCGTCCTTCTATTTGACAACTGCTATTTTTAAACATTACTTCACGTCTGCGTAGAGGCACCCGGTATATCCGTGAAGCGATGAATCACAGGATCAGGTAAGTAGAACACGTTAAAGACTAACAGCACAGAAATATGTAGCGATTTAGCGGTAAATGCGGGAAAATTCCATTTGAGGTCCAGGATGAGTGATTTAAGCCGGGCTCACCAATCAGCAAAGTGTTGTTCAGGAGCTCGCTCGATACACGTCCTGCCTCTTCGAGGACCGTAATGCAACTTACAGTGGTACGCAGGAGACCTCTGTCAGTTGCTACATAATATATACACGACGAGAGAGATTTCTATATGAACATGGCTTATCAATGTCCGTGTGCGCATATGTATTTTGTTCTTTGCATTTTACGGCAAAGATCTTAGGCAAGGAGGTTTACCAACGGCAAACTTGTGCGACGAAGTGGTCGCTATCAGGTGTCAGTCAAACTGCACCCAGCAACGCCAGCCACGAAGTGGTCGTATGACAAGGCCAGCGGCGAGAATGGAGCAAGAAAAAAGTCAAGAGCAAGTGCATCGCGCAACGCGATTGAAGCCAAACCTGTCGGCCCAACACGTGATGGTTACGTCAATGTGTGCGGTTGGTTTCAGTTCCCGCGTCCATGCATGCAGGCAGAGCCACGACAGGGCAGCCGAACAAGCACGCTCCATTCGCGCTCCGTATAAAAACTACTGGCATAGCTACTGGAAACCAAACGTCTCGGCAAATCTCGGTTCTTGCTCCGTAATGTCGACGCAAGAGGTCGCGGTTTGGACCACCACTGTGCCTTCACACAGCGTTTGCTTATCAACGCGGGCTGCGTTGAATGTTGCCTCGCGTACTTTTCCTTTCTCCATTGCGAATATATGTTTGAAGCCGCGAAACAAGCGAAACAGGAAGGCGCCTGGAGGGGAAGAAAATGGCGCACCGGGAAATGTAAGAAGGAGCGCGAGCATGCGGCAAAGTACTTCAACCTAGAGGAAAGTGTTTGTAGCGTTGAGCAAAGGTGGGAAGCACAAACGAGGCGAAGCGTCCCGGAGGACCAAGGTGTAAGCAGAGGCGGGCCATGTTGACCTCCTCTGGCAGTTGCTACAGGCTGGTTAGCTACGCCAACGTACTGAGATAGCATTGTCCTCGGGCGCCGTATGCTGTGTGTGCGAGTGAAAGCGTGCGACGGTGAGCCGACGTTGGCGGCTCGATCTCGCGTGCGCAAGGGTGGGAAGCGGAGCGCTGTACTTCGGCCGCGCGCGTTCCACAGGCTTTATCTTGAAAGCGAGTTGCTACGGGGGCACAGTGTAGGTGTGCCGACGGCTCGTAGCGTTGCGTGCGCTGTGTTATCACCTCGCAGTTTACATTGACTCGTCACTTCGCTGGCTGCTACTGCTGCGATTCCTCACGGTTGCGCTTTGACAGCGAGTGTCCTCTGTCATCGAGCGTGAAATGTTCATGTTTGCCTTTCCGCACTGCCACCATGCTAGGTAATTTAGACAGTAAGTGAATGTTTATAAGGGGACGTTCTACTCCGGCGGTTTGTGGCGCTGCCGCGCGAGCCCTGTCTTGAATACCATCTGCGATGCGGACAGTGTGTAAGCGTCGACGTGCAGAGAGGGCCGAGAGTGTCGTGTGCGCTATAGCACACGTACGCTTGCGTGGCACCCGCGTTCAGGAAGTGAAACGTCAGTGTAAGTTTTCTTCCTTTTCTCCGTGGCACCGAGAACGCAAAGCCGATGAGCTATCGTGAATGAAACATTCGAGTGGTCGCTTTCGAGCGCTCTACAGAGCGTTCACGTGCGGTGTAATTTACACTAGGCTGGTACGATATCGAGCGCTCGGAACACATTCGCCCGCTCCACTCGGGGTACCACGCTTCAGCTCAGCGCTGACCAGCCGGGACACTGAATGTAACGTCTGTCACACTCTCGAGACAATAGCTCACGTACTTTGCGTGTGCCCTCAATATGCGGCCGAACGAAGAACACTCATATCTACTGTTGACTGCTTGGACTCCCGCCGCTTTTCAGAAGAAAAGCTTTTGGGCGCGTGGAGGAGTGTTGACTGTGCCCAACGTGCTATAACATCACTTTTGAACTTTCTAAGTGAGACTGGTTTAGGCGATCGCCTCTAGAAGCTGTGAGACGTGCAATCAGTGCGAAATGTGTTCTCGCAATAAATTTTTGTGACAAGATTACTTTTTGTATGGACAAGATTACTCTTACGTGTATGCGTTGTTAGGAATGACCGGCCGGGGTGGCAACGTGCCAGCTATTTCAGCCCGCTGCACGTGCTTCGACCGACCCGCGGTGGCGGCGCCCTTCAGAGAACAAGCGGGGACAGCGCTAACCAACCGTGAACTCCCTTTGGAGAACTGCGGACTACGTCCGCTCTGGAATTTAGAGGCGCCGGCTGGGGTCGGGCGTGACCACTACGGGGGCGCAGGACAATGGATACCACGACGACTGCGCTGCAAAGGTCGACTGCCCTCGAGAGAGCACTGAAACCTGTGCGGCACGTGTGTGTGAGCCCTCCTCCTCCAAAAAGGCGCGTAGTCTGCTATGACGTCGAACGATGACGTCGAACGGAGTGCTTATAAGCAGCGATTGTCGGCTGCTAGAGTGTGCTCGTCGGCGTGCTCTGTGCTTGTCAATGTACTCGTGAGCTGTGTGCTCGTTTGATGTATGCTCGTCTGGCGGGCACCATTTTGGAGTCACTCATAGACTGTGTAAATGTATCTCTTGTATAAACTGTAAATACTGCAAATAAATCTTGCTCGCCTAAGTCCCGACGAAAAGTCAAGCTCCTTCCTACAAGCCCGTCTCCAAATCTAATAACTGGTTGACAGCGGTGGGATCGTCTCCAAATGCAACAAGTGGTGGCAGCGCTACGGATGAACCTTCGTCCAAAGTCCGTTGTATACAAGAAACTGGGATGATTAAGGACGTTCGTCATTAGTTTGTGTGTGTTAGGGCGAGAAAGCATTTGCAAGAAACAATAGTAGGCAAAAACAAATGCTTATCTTTCACACAAACGATGGGTAGATGAAAGTAAAGTAGAAAAAAAAAACAAGTACAAGCAATCTCCCCTATGTTGTCCATGGTCTCTAGGTTTGCTGGCTTTTTATGATATGATTTATAAAAATCGGGCCCCTCGGTTCCCTTTCTTCTTGTTCATTAAATTACGCGGGTCAAAATGTGGCCACATTGATCCCTTCAGGTAGCATGTGCGGGTTTATTGACCAGTTGCCGTCACCCAAATAGATCACGCACTCGTGGCGTCTGCGGCACAAAGTATATTCCTCATCCGCCGCCACGATATGTGAGTGGTGGCGCTGGCTAACACTCCCAGGGGTAGTTTTAGTAGTAAAACAGAAATATCCCTTTTATATTCTGTGGTAAAGCGCGAAGCGGGACATGGGGACACAGGAAAAAAACAAGGACAATATAACGTGATAGAACGCAGAGTCGTGCAGATGTGCCATGGAGTCGCGACATATATAGATTGACACACGCGGAGTGTTCAAGAAACGTTTATTTCAGATATTACGATGCTACTAAGATACACGACTAAGATGGATGGGATTTTGGGCACCACTCGCCCTTCTGTCGAGTTGCCACAATACACGAGGTGTTTCACGTAACGTGAACCAAGGATTAAAAATAATGTCGTTAAAGGCAACTGAATGAGACCAACCTCATATCGTTTGCCGTCACCTGGCGCTCCTTAAGGCAATATTATATTGCGCGTAATTAGTTGATTAATTAAGATAACTTATGCAAAACGTTTAATGTTCACTCAAAGGGCCAAGCGCCTTTCATTACGTTGTAGACGGCGTTCCAAAATGACCAATCCAATTTATTCTGGCAACCTACAGCAGGCGACAAAATATTACGGACCATAAGATCTGAGAAGAAGCTGAATATCTCTGCAACCTCAAAACTCAGTCTTGCATTTGCATTTCGGGCCGTGACTGGAATATGCTAATAACATTGCCCTACACAGTTTTACTGGTTACTGCAACAGGCTGCTCGGTAATTGAACGTTTGCCGAGATCCCGTGGTCCGTAAACATATTACGCGGGGTGTACATGCTCCGCAAACAGCAAGAAAGCCCGCGAAATGTGAAATAAGACCACGTGACCTCACTGGTGCGCCATCGTACTGCAGCGCTCTCAACCGTGCGTCGAGCCTATCGCGTGCCACCGCCAAAGATGCTGACCCACTGTGAAGCCGATGTCTGATGCATACAGAGCCGCGGACGCTCACTTCGCCACGGTCCGAGCACACGGTTCTTGCTTTACTGCAGGTTCAATAAACGTTTTCCCAATCCAATCCAATCCAATCCGCACGAAGCGCGGTTGAGAGCGCTGCAATGCCATAGCGCGTGAGCGTAGTGACGTGCGTTTATTTATCTTACGCGGGCTTTCTTTAAACGGCGAAAAAGATCACGCAGCATGTCCGTTAATTGCCACAGAAGATTGGATAGGTCCTTTCTGAATCCCCTCTGCAACGCAACGAAACGCGCCCTCAAGCTAATATTGAAGATTTTGCATAATTATACTTGGTAATTAAATATTTAAGCGTTATCAGAAAAAATTATCCAAGGAGCAACGCATGACGGCAAAGCCTAGGCCGTTTGTCTCATTCAGCTGCGGCTAAGTACTTCATTTTAATCCTTGGTTCAAATTAGGTAAAGCACCGTGCTTACGCGCAGTGCATCGTGCATAAATATAGGTTATGACATGCTACTTGTTTTTAGCAAATATTTTTCAACCGAAAGTGTCGTATGTTAAGAAAAAGTTTATTTCAACAGCAGACGATACGAACATTGAGTCACAATCACGGCACAATTCCACCAGCACCATAACATACACAAAAAAAACGAGCATTGAACTTCCCTGACAAAAACGACAGTAGCTCAGAGTAGAGCCTCTCCAGAAGTGGAAGCAGAGCGCGGCGACGACGTCCCGCGGCGACTGCCTCGCACCGGTTACGCCGTAGACAAAAGGCCCCCGCAGCAATTAAAGATGGCGCAAAGGGGTCACGTGAGCAGCGACCACACGTAATAAAGCGGTTAACTCCAAGGCCACGTAAACCAGCATGCACCGCCCTCAGAGACACCCTAGAAACAACGCATTGCAGCTGCACATTCTTGTTCGATCCTTGAAGGGGCAAATGGGACACAGCGAAAATGTGACTATACTCCACCGCTCCAGCCTGTCACGCGTTGGAAGCACTTGCCACCCTAGACGCCACATGAAGTCGCGTAGGTGGCCAGGCAGAAATGATGCCGCTATTGCACGCCGCGACACAGTATCTTTAGAACGTGCGCGGCACGCTGGGGGAACTAGAGGAAGCAGTGAGGCTGACATTGTATCCACAACACGGCTTTCGAGAACGTCTACATCAGGACATACCTGTTGTACGTGGGGATAAAATGCCACCGCCGTAGAGTAAAATGCATGTGCGTTTAACGCTTCTGGTCCGCGATTTAAGTGCACGCCCGGTGACACGTAACGAATTTTCGTGCCAAGGAAATAGCAGGCGAGTCCACGCACGGGACACTGATCACGCTGCAACAGGCGGAGCAGAAATCGCAGAGCAAGCAGCCGGCAGCGGAGAGACACGGAAACAAGTTCTGTAGTGTCCAGCCAGAGGAAGGAATCAAGAAGAGACTGCAAGGACCTAGCAACCCGTAATGTCGGCTGTCTGCACAATGTGAAAAACGTATCCCACGCGGCCGCAAACTATAGACCGTGCTTGGTACCTTCTTTCTAATAGGGGTAAATCGTACCCTTGAAAATCAATATTTCGTCTTACATAATCAAGAATTGAAAGCCACTGTGTAATCATAGACCCATAATGCGAAGAGAATCGCTCTACCGACGACGAAAAAGGGGATTTAGACGTGGCTCCGGTGGACCAACGAACAAATATCGCCATTTTCAAAAATTTTGAGCAGCACCGGAAAAATTTCCGTACTCAGTGACAATTACAAGCATACGGGTTTCGTCATCATCCTTCCTTAGATATACTGTCACGTGAACGGCGAAGACTGTCGCCTTGTGTTTAGAAGAGGTTTATTTCGACAAGAAACGATGCGAACACTGAGTCATAATTACGGCACAATTCCACCGGGACGATAACATGTAAGAAACGAAACACAGCACGTTTTCAACGGAAGTAATGTCCGAGTCCTCACGCACCAACATATAAACACATATACCAACGGAAAGGCACAGTTACACATAAACTAAATGCCACATGTACAAAATGATTTTCGATATATACAGTGTACACAATGGTTATGTACAATGATGATGTGATAGAACACTTTACACAATTTTGAAGTGATGTGCACGAGATGTGTATGTACATAAATGATCCTGTATACGAGAGGACACACACACAGAAATCACGGGCACCTGCATTCTATGTGCATTAAATTAATACTTCTGATGGTCTGGCTACAAGAACCAGGCTGGACGAAAATTCAGCCATACGCGTCCATCAGCCACCGACAGGAAACGACATGACCACTGTCGAAGGAACTCTTCTTCTCCAAGGAAGAACAACTCCTCCGACAGAAACGATAGTAGCTCAGAGTAGAGCCTCCCCATAAGTGGAAACAGAGCGCGGTGACGACGTCCCATGGCAACTGCCTCGCACCGGTTACGCCATAGACAGAAGGCCCCCGCAGCAATTAAAGTCGCGCGAAGCGGCCACGTGAGCAGCGACCAGATGTAATAAAGCGGTTAACTCCAAGGCCACGAAATCCAGTATGCACGGCCCTCCAGAATATCCTGGCAACGACGCGTTGCAGCAGTACATGTTTATTGGATTCTTGAAGGGGGCAATTGGGACACTGCGAAGATGGGACAACGCCCCACCGCTCAAGCCTGTCCCGAGTTGGAAGCACTTGCCACCCTAGACGCCACATGAAGTCGCGTAGGTGGCCAGGCAAAATTGACGCCGTTATCGCATCCCACGACACATTATTGGAACGTGCGAGGCGCGCTGGGGGAACTAGAGGAAGCAGTAAGGCTGACATAGTATCTACTACACGGTTTTGTAGAACGTCTACATCAGGACATACCTGTTGTATTTGGCGATAAAATGCCACGGCCGTACAGTAAAATGTAGGTGCGTTTAACACTTGTGGTCCGTGATTTAAGTGTACGCCCGGTAACATGTAGCGAATTTTCGTGCCAAGGAAATAGCAAGCGAGTTCACGCGCTGGGCACTGATCATGCTGTAATAGACGGAGCAGAAATCGCAGAGCAAGCAGCCGGCAGCGGACAGACACGGATGGGAAGGCGAACCCACCGCGAGAGCGTGGTTGGCCAAGCGCCGCGCGACAGACCAGTTCTGTACGGCCCGACCAGAAGAAGGCACCAAGAAGGGACTGCAAGGACCTAGTAACCCGCAATGGTGGCTGTACGACGTGACAAACGTACCACACTCGGCCGCAAAATACAGACTGCGCTAAGTACCTTCTTTCTGATAGGGGTAAATCATACCCTTGGACATCTTCAATATTTCGCCTTACATCTTCAAGAATTGAGAGCCACACAGAGTCTGATATGCCATTAGAGGTGTAGTCAAGGCCTAAAATGCGAAGAGAATTGCTCTTTTGAAGACGGAAAAGGGGACTTAGGCGTGTCTGTGGCGAACCAATGAACAAATAACGACATTTTGAAAAATTTAGCGCAGCACCTGGAATATTTCCGTACTCAGTGAAAATTCGAAGGCTACGGGTTAAGCTATCTTCATTCCTGAGATACAATGTGATGTCATCGGCGAAGGCTGTCACCTTCACAACACCGCTACCAGGCAGTGGGAGACCGCATACGTAAGGGTCTCTCACTATTGAGCGCAGAAATGGTTCAAGGCTGAGCACAAAGAGTACTGGGGATAGAGGGCACCCTTGACGAACGCCACGAGTAACGGGAAACGGTGAACTTTCTCGACCATCAAGGAACAATGTACTTCGGATATTTGAATAGGTATTCCTAATAAGTTCAACAAAATTTGACGAAAAGCCGAACGAGGTCAGTACGTTAAAAATGTAGTTATGTTCAAGGCGACCGAATGCCTTTTCTTGATCTGGTGGAACTAAGAGACCACGTGCCGACCTGGTCAGCGTGTATGACATTATGTCACGCGTAACGAACGAAAGACTGTGTATCTCTCTGCCAGGGACTGAGCATGCCTGATGGTGTCCTATTAGGGAAGGCATCAGACTTCTCAAGCGCCGGGTGAGAACAGCTGTGAAGGTTTTGTAGTCAATGTTGAGAAGCGTGATTGGCCTCCATTCCTCTGGACGAACTGATGATGGATCATGCTTAGGTATTATCACAATACGACCGTCCCGAAAACTAAACGGGAAATCAAAGTTCTCAAAGCATTGGCTGATGACAGATACGAAAGTGGCACCAATATCTTCCCAGAACGTTAGATAAAACTCAACGGGTAACCCGTCCGGCCCTGGGGCCGAGCCACGCTTCATGGAAGATAATGCTGCCTTCACTTCCTCGGCTGATGGTCGTGCACAAAGACGGTCAGCTACCTCAGGTGGAACCTGAGGCAGACCACTAAGCAATCTATGACATCCTCGAGAGCCAGAATCTATTTGCATGGTCGTACGCGCCATGTTTTCAAAGTGCGTTACGAAGAGCGAATAATCACGCGTGGGAGGTGGTGTAACAGGAAGTGCTCTTGGGGCAGCAGAACCGAATGCATTCGGCTGTCTAAAAAGCGAGTTTCTTGAAAAACGCAGAACTTCGGGGTGTGCACTCGGATTACGTCTGCATCGCCAAGCAGCAGCTGACAAAGACGACGCCGCGATGAGGCGTTGGAAACGCCTCCGTAGCTCACGCTGCCATGACCGCATCAACGGAGTCAGTTGATTGACCCGAAGGGCGATGCGGAGCTTCGTGGCAGTATCCGCCAGTTCTTCTGACATACGTCGTCTGAGTACACGTCCTTCAACTGAACAGTGCAGACGCCACTGCACCTTGAGCGTATCCCATGACTCTCGGTCAGATCTAGAAACAGAGGCGCCCAAGACTCTTGACAAACAAGAGCGCGAGCGCGCGTCATGTAGAACGCGGATGTACAGACGCCAGGGTTTTACTGATGAGGAAGGAGGGAAACGAATTTCAAGTATTACTGCTTTGTGGTCGGAAATATAAACAGGGGATAAAGGAAACGTTACCACATCAGAACGGGTGACATACTGAGCTAAACTGCTTGGCACATAGGCACGGTCTAACCTGCTTGACGACGCACCGCGTCGCCAGGTCCAAGCAAATAAAGAACCATGAAAAAGTTTATATGTATCCAGCAACGAAAAATGCTGGACGAGGCGACGCAACTCCCGTGCGTTCCAATCAGGGCGACCCCAGCCCGGGCCTTGCACATCTGCTCGCGTGTCTAAGACGCAGTTAAAATCCCCAACAAGCACCACGTGACGACCGCCAAGGAAATACACGTCCAGGTCACGGAAAAAAACCATTGGACTTAATGGCCTGCGCGGGTCCATATATGCACAAAATCCGTAACCTAAATGAAGATAGTACACAATCAAATGCCAATATTCGCCCAGTCCCATCATAAAAGACATGATGATCTCGCAAGAGAGCTCTGTTGAAAATAATAATACCAACTCCGCTAGATCGTGATGTCGCGAAAGAGAAGAAACAGTCTAGGTTAAAAGTGCGTTTGAAAGTAAGGACATGTCCAATGGTGAAAAAATTTGTTTCTTGTAAACACAGTATGTCACAATTTTTTGCGCGGGCCACGCTGATAATTTCGGCTTGTTTTACAGGGCTTCGGAACCCTTGTGCATTTAATGAAATAATCTTCAGGGTGTCAGCCATAATTAATTAAATGTATCACCAAACTGACCTGTTCGTGTTGTTCAAGTCGGCGCCCTGGGAACAAGTCCAGGGGTTAAGCGGTGTACGCGTCACTTCTTCGACCCTCTCGAAGAAGGCCGAGGTTTTTTGGGCCGCTGTAACTCGGCACGGCGATCGGGGCCGCCGTCCGAGCGAGAGGCTGACGCATGAGCGCGCTTTACGTCTCGTGGGGCCGCCATTTCTATGTCGAGTTCATCCAGGCTTGGCGAGAGTCCAACGCTGCTATCAACTCCGAGGCTGAAGCTGTTTTCTGGCGTGCGTCTATTTGTCGTACAAAAATCCCTCACGTGACCTGATCCTAGGTGCCTAGGGACAGCATCGTTTAGGGATTTTTGAGAAGGCGCGATGCTGGCGCCGAGCGACGCCGTGGCGTGTTCGTCCTCGGCGTGATCGTTCTCTGGGCCGCGCGATGTTCAACATTGCTCATGTAATCGTGCGTGCGTTGCTTGTGTGTTGGTTGTAGGTTCTGTGTTACTTGGCGGAAAGCCGTGAGTAGCGGCGGTGCGGCAATGCGGCTTTGGCCTCGATGAGCTCTGGCACTACAGAATCTGCGTTGTGTGACCCGTGCTTTCTTGAGAACCCGGCGGTGGTAACAATTGAAATATCGAAGTGGCCTAGCGCCTCGGCAGCGAAGTTCTGCGAACCGCGATGTGGCGTCGCCGTGTCCGACTGTGCTTAACGGACATCGAGGCATGTGTTGCTCGCTGCAAGTCATGTAAATGCAACTGCGTCGACCGCCCACTGTTCAGCGCTGAATGTGTGTTTGGTGTGCTGTGCTTGAAACGAGTGGTGCAGCCGTGCAGCGGGGGTGGCGGAGGAGCAGAGTGGCTTACGGTTTGCGCGTTCACAGACATGTGCTCCGGTCTTGGTCTCATTAGCGGCTGTCGCGGGATTGTGGTGTGCTAGCTCCTTGCCTAGTATGAAGTTTACGATGCTAACACACAGCATGTTCACGTTTTCCCGCGCTATATGTCGTTAGCATGACGGCCGAGTTGAAAACGAGACATGTAGTGTTCTTTGCGTTTGTGTGTTGTAAATTACGTTCTATTGTGGAAGTTCTGGGAGTCTTATTACGCAAGGAGTGCGAACGTAAACATAAACACATATGTGTGTCTGAAATTTTGAATTATCCATAATACCCTTTACGACTGTTAAGTGGGCTACATGGCCTGTGTGAATCAGCTACCGTATGTTGCGACGCTCTTTCGTGTGGTAGAATGATGCATGGTGCGCGTTTATTTCTGTACTGTTATAAAAACCACTTGTTTATTCACTCAATACAAATGTACGGCTTCTTCGCCGCAGTACAGCTTAGTTACGCGGTGAAGCATACTAGAAGTGGGAAGGGGCCACTATCAGCCAGCATAGTATGTCCACTTAGGTGACCTGAGAGGCGGCGGGTGCGCGAGTGTATAATTTAAGAACTCTTATTATGTCCAGTGACAGTGGAGATCATTAACTGTAGCACCAAAGTAGTGGACCACTACCAGAACAAAGGCATGTAGTATGCCCATCTCTATTCTTGTGCTTATGCCAGTCTTATTTTTTACAGCAATAGTTGCTACGGGCTAACTCCCCTGGTTGTTCTGATGTCTACTGGTGTTGTCACTGCAATTCCCGAATTTCTTGCTAGAATATTGCAAATAAAGTTCTCGTTGTGCTGCGAGGATTCAAACATACGATCAAAAGAGTGGCAGTCCACAATTCTACATTTCAGCCACTCTGCTGAAGGTACAGTCGTGGTGAATACTGATCCCGGAGAGCGTGATCTAGCCAACAGGTGCCTAGATTGGCTAACACCTACTCAATGTCTGCATACTGTATATAGAGCTGGCATCCACACCTTCAAGTTCTTGCACATCACCTTCCCACTTGTGAAGGCAGTCCTATGTTAAGTTTTCTTCTTGCATTTGATGACAATGATTGGGTGCATCTGCTTCATTAATCTTCTTCTAGTGCTTGGCTTCTCAGATTTACTGGATGGAGCTGTTGGTGTCTTGTTTTCCTCAAGCAAAGTGCGAGACATGCAATGCGTAGCCCAAATATAGATTTGAGAAAACCAAAACGAATTCAGCAGTAAGAAGCTAAAGGGTTGTATTGGTGTAGAGCAGTGGCTAAGTCCGGATATGAAAGAGGAGGAAGAAAAGCCGAGTCTTTCCACTTCGACACTGAGGCACAACTCCCACAAATAAATAGGACTCTTACTTATTTTACTTTTTTAAGGAGATCACCGACTTGCATTGGCAAGTGTTCACTTCAGCAAACACTGCATGAAGTAAGCTTCCTGTGCATATTTCACCAGCTACTGCATCATTGTTTCCCATTATGAGTGAAGCTGCAATTTTCTTTATGCCACAACTTGCCCAATTTTGTGTTCTGCAGTGGGATGTTAGCAGTGCTAATAAGGCACCTAAATACTCATGAATAGTAATACAGGGAAAAAAAAGTAAGAAAGCAGTGGCTTTTTGTGCGTAGACTATGCATACACCTGGTGCTCTTATGGTCATTTTTTCCCTATCCGCTCAGCCATTCTAAACAAGAAAAGTTTATACACAATTAGTTTATACACAGACTACAACTAAACCACAGGTATCGTTGACAAGCAAAGTATATTTATTCGGTGACATTTTCTGGAGCCCTGCTATTAAGCTTTCCTTCCTTCCTTTTCAGCTGTGCAGGTTCATTAAGAAGTGATGATACAGTTTGACAATTTTAATCATTGAAAGACTTAGCGAAACCTTTTTCGGGTTGTTTTTTCTTGGTTTCAGACTCTGCACATTGCATTTTAAGGCATGTTTTCTGTGTTTGCTGCTTTTTCTTTATGGCTAGGGCATGTCAACATTTTTTACACCACTTCAAGTATGTGGTGCCACATACTGTTCTTAGATGAAGTCTTGCCCTTTCATTCTGTACAATATGATGTCGGTTTTTTGTGTCCACGGCCGTTTTACAGCGTGATTGTAGCATTTTGCTAAGTTTTGCCTCTGTCACCCAAGCTTGAAAGATTGCTACCCACTGGTGGTGGCATGACACATGTCACGTTTCTTTTTCAATAAAAGGAAGTCTGTCACTTATCCTGTGCACTGGTTGCCTTTTGTCTCTTTGAATTGTAATTTGTTGCCTATATTTGCTCTTTTGTTGCATTTCAGATCAGGAATGGCTATCGTAATTGACATTTAACCATATTGCACACAATGTGGATGATATGTAATTGCAATACATGGCCACCATAAATATAATAGAAGTTAATAATTCAAGAATAGTGCCTTTGCATGGTGGTACAGCCATGAATTGTGGCTATATGGTACCAGCACTGCAGATAGCACTGCTTTTGCAGAATATAGTGCAGCTCTACTACTTTCAAACATCATTGTTTTTATCTGCATTTGTATAGCTCCAGTTTCTGTGAACAACACACATCTGGTGGAAGGGTGGCTTGCACCTGCAGTTGGGTCCAATGAATAGCCACATTTCTGCCCGTTTTCATGTTATTAGCATATTAGTAAAGGCAGTCGTTTTTATAGTAGCCTGTTTGCCCAGTGTAGAAGCCGCTGCAGGGTGTCGGGATCTCATACACATCTTCATCTTTGCAGGGGACACAGCATCTGGCACATAGTTTGTCACAGGCCATGTATTCGGGGCAAGTTGAGTTCACTCACTAGCAAAGGGAGAACCAAGCTTCTCGGATATGAAGTAAACCGCCTGTATACTCAGTGGCCTTCATTTCGTGTTACATATGTGGTTATAGCGACCCTTGTTTTAAGCACTTCTTGTCCAGCAGCGGTCGTTTGCTTTTGAAACACTCGGGATAGCTTTCAGCAAGCTGGACAGGAATAACACTGAAAAACCAGCAGATGTTAATTGTTGCACTTATCATGCGAAGCTTCGTACAGTATGATGAGGGCGTAAATAAATGAGGGTGTTCCTCAAGGCCTTGTAGCACATGTTACGAGTTTGGAGCAACATGATGTATAGCACTTCTTTGATCGCATGCTATAGGTTTAGCAGGTGTGGCCATGGTTGAAGTGCAGTGCAAGGTCAAGAAAACAGATATCTATGAGCAGCACCCTGGTAAGGAGACTCTGGGAAAACTAGTGGGGGAAGCCTGTTGAACATCTGGTTGACCCACTTGCTGGCTCGACCGTTTCGTTGACCTGCAGTGGTGTTTTGGCTGAGTATCGGGTGGTTTAAGGTGTCTCAATAACCATATTTTAGTTCCTGGTTAATTGGCATTCCTTGCGTCAGCCGTCTTGAGCTGATGTCGACCAGTTCTCCTGGCCAGGCGCGATCCGCCTGGTCAGCATCCCTGCCACCTAATGAATTGCCCATAGATTTATTTTTTCGCAGTGGCGTCAGCACCATTCCTGTGGCGCTTGTGCCTACCAATGGAGGTTCCATCAGGATCACGAATCCACAGGCTGTCCAGAAGGCACTTAAGGCCACGTCCAACCACTTCCAGACCATCACTGATGTGCGAGCGTTCGGACGGGGAGGTATAGTGTGTCGTTCACCCGACCAGACCTGTGTAGAAGACCTCTTGAAATGCACTTCATTCGCTTCCACCCCGGTGAGTGCTTTTATTCCGCCTCACCTTGCGTGCACCAAGGGTCTTGTACGGGGCGTAGACTCCCGATTAAGTCCTACTGAAACCCTGGACAAGCTATCCGCTGCAGGCGTCATTGCCATCTACCGTTGCAATCGACTGGCCAATAACGAGAGGGTTCCGACAGAATCTGTTATTGCAACGTTTGTGGGCACATCATGTCCATCTGAAATAAAGGTGTGGCCTCTTGTGTTCCGTGTAGAGCCGCTTGCGTCACGTCCAATCCAGTGTAAGAATTGTTGGAGATTCGGGCACAGCGCAGGAGGATGTAAGTCTAGCTTGCGTTGCCGCACCTGTGGGGATGGTCATTCTTCAAGTGAATGCTCTACTCAATCTCAAAAGTGCTGCCTCTGTGGGGGAGAACACCCAGCAGACTATTCGAACTGCTCAGCTCGCGCTCAAGAAATACAAATTCTTGAAATAATCGACCGCCGTCGTTGCTCCCGAAGAGATGCAATTTCAGTTATCGAAGACAGGGCCTTCGGATACTCTGGTGTTACAGCGCGCAACACTCCAAGCATGGATCTTAACCTCTCAGAAGCAATTGACTCTGCTGTGGAAAAAGCAATGGCTAAAGCTATGGACAAATTGATATCCAGTCTCTCTGATTGCTTAGCACAAATCATTTCCAGCCACATGATGCAAATATTGCAGCCCAATAAGACACCAATGCAGTGCCCAGTAACTAACGCCACACCTCGAACGCCTAGCAACGAGGTAGAGACGCCTTCCACAGTTGCAGAATATTCCACAGACACTACTTCGGTAGTCCAAAGACGCGAGGATGAGCCCTCTTATTCAGACACTGTTATTGCCACAGACATGGAACTTGACACTCGAGCTCCCAAACGTATGAGGTCCCCAATTTCAAAAACTATGAAACCAAAATCAAAAAAGAGTCAACCAACTCCTGTGCTTACAGAAAGTATTCTAAAGGCGGCAGTTGCCGCTGCTGTGCGTTCTACACCATTGGACAGTTGAAAGTGCTGCAGTGGAACTGTCGTTCTATATTTTCAGCTTCAACAGATTTATCTTGCCTATCTATTCAATTCAATCCAGATATCTTACTTCTTCAGGAAACGTGGCTTTCACCAGAGAAAAATTTTCATTTAAAAGGTTTTCGGTCCTTCCGGTTAGATAGAGACTCGCGAGGTGGAGGATTAATGATACTTGTTTCCAGTAAAATTTGTCACAAGGCAAAAATTTCTTTTCAAATCATGGACTGCGACTGTGAAATTTTGGCCATAGATTTATGCCTCCCAGGATACCATCCATTTTCAATTATAAATGCTTATTTCCCCAGCGGCGTGCAAAGTACACGTCAACTTGATAGGGCTGTGGCTGCCTGTAGAAAAGAAATTTTGTTTGTAGGGGATTTCAATTCGCATCACGTGTCGTGGGGGCAAAAAACAGATGTGTGCGGTAAGCGACTATGGGAGTGGACGATTGATAGCCACCTTTCATGTCAGAACACAGGACAAGCAACGTTTGTTAGAGGACCCTTCCGTTCAGTGTTAGATTTGACATTTTGTAGCGCTGGCATCAAGGTTTTGTCGTGGGTAACGGTTGAATCAGCAACCAACAGTGATCATCTTCCTGTGTCATTTGAAATCAATTGTCCAATAACATCTTTAGAATACCAGGCATGCACATTTATGGACCATACGAAATTTAAGACTTTCTTGCGTTCTGCCGTTTCGAAACTTGCCAATGCCAATGATAAGGAAATCGCTTCAACCATTTGCTCAATTCTAGAGGATTCCCGGAAGCAAGCTGAATTTGTCATCCCTTCGGCTAAAGGCACCGCTTGTCGTTGGTGGAATAATGAGTGTACGCGGGACTATAGAAAAAGAAAGGCCGCTTGGAAAATGCTTCTGCATAATCAGTGCCCGACAAATTGGAAAAATTATCAGTTTCATGCTGGTGTATTTAAGCGTACTGTTAATAGAGCCAAAGAGGAATACGATATTAGACATTACGATTATCTATCTAATTCAAAAAATAAGCGTGCTTTATTTGCATTCCTTCGTGCTAGGAAGGTGCTACCAACACCCTTAACATTAGATTCAATTGTTTTGACCCCGCAGGAACTGAGCGCCTCCCTAGAAGAGATTGCCGAAGGCTTAGAAAATCGATTTACGGCCAGGCTTCCGGCTATTCATTCTACATTAGGTCCTTGGGATGGCTTCACTCCAATTTCCTTAGCTGAACTAAATGAGACTGCACTATGTTTACCGAATTCAGCCCCTGGCCCTGATGGCGTCACAAATGCAATGTTAAAAATATTGTTACAGGAATCACCTAACGTTCTTTTAGACCTGGTGAATTATTCAATTAAATATGCTTGGATTCCGTTGCACTGGAAGCTTGCCAAGGTAATATTGATGCTTAAGAAACAAGAAGGAAGGTATGTATTGGAGAACATTAGGCCCATTGCGCTTACATCAAACGTAGTAAAATTTATTGAGAGGCTTCTTCACCGTCGCATCATGAAATTTATTAATGATAATTCCATTCTTAGTCCCTGTCAGATTGGTTTCAGGGCCGGCTGCTCCATCTGGCATGCCCACGTCGACTTAGAAAGCCGAATACAACTCGCTCGACGTCATAAGCAATACGCTGCCTTAGTGACGCTCGATATCGCTAAAGCATACGACACTGTGGAGCACACTATATTGATCAATCGGTTAACTTCCTGTGGTATTCCTGGGTATATAGTAGCGTGGATTCAGTCATTCTTAGGTGAAAGAGAATTCTATTGCTACGAAAGCGGCGTTTCTTCTTCTAAACACAAACAAACGAGAGGCGTACCGCAAGGCTCAGTGCTTTCCCCGGTACTTTTTAATATTCTCATGAGCACACTACCTTGTCATCAAGAAATAACTACTTATGTTTATGCAGACGATATTGCGTTTTTTGCATCTGCAAACGACATCCACACGCTATACCAACGACTGCAAACTTACCTTTATGATCTGGAGAGGTGGTTAGATGCTAGTCACTTCACACTCAATGCCAGCAAATGTGCTGTTCTCGTTTTTCCGATACGTGACATAGTGCACATTTCATTGTCTTACCACCTTCAAGACATACCACAGGTGGAATCTGTTAAATACCTCGGAATTATTTATAACGCCTCTCTCAACTGGCGCTCACACATAGATCTGTTGACTGGGAAAGGTACCCGTGCAATTGGCATATTGCGTAGGCTGAGCAGTCGTCGAATAGGATTGAGAAGAGATACACTCCTAATGATATACCGTATGTACGTTCGCCCTGTATTAGAATTTGGTTGCGTGCTCTTCTCGGGAGCTCCAGCCTACATGTCCCGCCCTCTAATCCTCTTAGAAAGAGAGGCATTACGTCTGTGTTTAGGTCTACCTAAATTTGTTGCAAATTCTATTCTTTATCTAGAATCCCGTGTTCCGCCACTTTCGTGCAGGTTCCGGCTTTTGACGGTGCAGACGTTCTTAAAGATTTACGAATCACCACTACGTCTTACCCAAATAATCTTTATTTCACAACCTGCGTTGTTTTTTGGTGTCATCTGGCCGCGACTGCATAAACCGCAAATTATATTCGTGCAACAATTACTTGACTCTTTGGGCGTGCACATATGCGATGTACTTCCTATTACCGACAGAGCTGTTGCCACGGATATTCAATTTGATGACATCTTTCCTAATAATGCAAAATTACTTCCACACCGTATTCTCGACGGTATATTACAAGATCACCTGAAATACCTTCAAACAAACGTTGTAATTGCTACAGATGCTTCACAATGTGAAGAAAAGTCAGGTGTAGGAATGTTTTCCCCGATTCTCGATTGGACATTTTCTCTTCGGCTGCCAGATTTCATACCGATTTTTTTAGCTGAATTCATGGCCGTGGTGCTGGCATTACGCAAATTAGGACCATCAATTACGTCAGCCGTGATAGTCACTGATTCTTTATCATTGTGCTCATCCCTTACTGCTTCTAGTGATTCTCGCGTGATGAGGACATTTCAATCATTGGTACCTGGTTACTTGAGAAGCGTGCGTTTGATTTGGGTGCCTGGCCATAAAGGACTAATCATTAATGAAATTGCAGACTCTCTAGCCAAGGCATCGATAAGTGGCCCGATTCTTCCTTGCTGCCCTTTGACTGCTTACGTTACTGCAGCTAGATTTCGCAGGAGTATCATTATACAGTCCGTATCAGGCTCCGCAATTACTAACTCTCAGGATTACGGACATCTCCTACACCCTTGGAACAGAGATTTTTGCCGAACACGGAAAATTGAAGTATCCATCACGAAGCTGCGCTGCCGTATACCTGCATTGAACTTCTACCTCCACAGGTCTGGTCTGGTCCCCTCACCATTATGCTCATTCTGTGGCGAAGCGGAGACAATCGACCATTTCTTGTTGTCTTGCAGACGGTTTTCTATTCTAAGAAAACGACTACTTGAAATGCCGCTTCGCTCTATTGGTCTAACTTTATCAGTGCCTGTGATCCTATCTTTTGGAGCCTCCATTGTTGGGTTCAGCCACAGAAATGTTTGCTTGGCGATCCAAAATTACCTAATTGAAACCAATCGTTTTCCATGTTAGATTGATCGTTCTCCCTCCCTACCATAGCTTTCTTTTATTTCTTATCTATTATTAATTGTTATTGTAATTATTATTATTATTTTCTTATACCCGGTTTTCATCTGATTATCTATTTTTTTTTCTCCAGACATAAAACGTTTACTTTTAAGCTCACACGCCCAAATTGTTAACTCCCTTGTTTCATTATTATTTTTAGGCACCTAATTAAACCGCCCGATTCTTGGCCAATCCCCCACTGTGGGTATGTGCCACGGCCACATAGGACAACAACAACAACAACAACTACATATAAACACTGTGCTAAGGTCATAACATGCCAACAAGTCTTAGTGCGCAGGCTATGCACGACCAACTACATATGCCTTCTGTTCGGACATTGCTCATTGTAACTAACAAGGATGGAGTGGACAAAAAAAGAACAGCAGCTCCATTAATTTAGTTTCACTGCTATCGACGGTGTTTTGTAAGCGTACATTGCCATACTCCCCATTGCCTTCTTGGGTGACATCAGCAAAGACCAGCTTGAGGCAAGGGGTAATAGACGTCTTTACAAGCTAAAAATGCATGAATGCATGAAGAGCACATTGTGTCCAAAAAGTATGCACTTCACAGGGGCACTGGAGAAGGAACAGGTTATTAACAGTGGGCAAAGACAAGCTACTAAACACCCAACACTGTTGCCATGTAACGACCTCTGAAACAATCCCTCTTAAAGAGGAAATCATCTTTGTGTATCCATAAAGAGGGCAGATGCGCAAAGCCCCTTCAGTAATGCTGCCAGCTTCAAAAGCCTATTTTGCACATCCTGAATGCTTCCTTCTTAAGACTTTGCTGGGTGGAAGCATTCTACTGTCCAAAAGCTGTCATTGAGAGCACTGTTGGTTTGGTGGCAATAAATTTCAGAAGCAATTGCAACAAACCTCCCTTCCTAGTTGGCCTGGATGCTCACTGTGCTTATGAAGCAGCACCTTGAGGCAAGCAAGGTGAATGGATGCCTCCAAGCCCTTGTTCGTTTATCACACTGTTCTGTTAGTAACAACCATGAGACTTGAAACCAACAAGCTCAAGCTCAGCACTCGCATGGTTACTGCGGAGGATTCATAAAAAGCACAAAAACAGAAAACTCAAGGTAAAGGATAAAGCACCATTTAACACTTAGTATTGCTACAGCCCACCCCCTTCTTTTATTTTGTCTGGTCGTGCTACATCTTTTTACTATATATAGGCATGAACTTAGCTGATGTTCCCAATCAGTGTCCAATATTTATATACACTATGTGCTGGTTCAAAGAGGTTCGAAACACTGCAATGGAAGCTTCAAGTAGAAAAGGTGCCTGGAAGGAAAAAAAAAAAGCTGTGCTGCAACCATCTTGGCAACATCTTGTCCCCTTAATAAATGTTGTGCTTTCATATCAACTTGAGCCCTCCAGTTTAGAGTAAAGTACCAGTGCGCTTATGAACAACGAATCAATTCTCAAAGAGCATGTGCAATTCAGCCAAAAGCAGGGGCAAGAATCCGCATTGTGCTCCTGCATTGAAGGTGAATAACACATACCATAATGGCGAATGTGCTTTAGTAAGCTTCATTGCAATATTAATTTGTAATGTACAAAGAATTGTCAATGAAGCTTACCACGAGCACAGATGCACTTGCAAATTATGTCACAATTGAAAGTAATGAGCACAGTGTAAACCTATGTGCCCTTTCCACTCTTAGTATGCTTTACTGCACAATGCTTATTTACACCCCTGTATTGCGGTCTAGCAAGCTACAAAAGAAACGTTGCATAATTAGGCTTTTTACGATTATCTTTCTCGCAATACACTATTATTTCGCGGTGAAGCCTAAGTAATGTACTGCAGTGAAGCATACTAAAACTGAAAAGGGGCCACTATCACTGGCCATAATAAGACTTCTTTAATTACGCACTCGCGCACCCGCCGCCTCTCAGGTCACCTAAGTGGACATACTATGCTGGCTGATAACGGCCCCCTCCCACTTTAAGTATGCTTCACCGCGTAACTAAAATGTACTGCGGCGAAGAAGCCGTACATTTGTATTGAGTTAATAAACAAGTGGTTTTTACAACAGTAAGAAATAAACGCGCACCATGCATCAGTCTACCACACGGAAGAGCGTCGCAACATACGGTAGCCGATTCACACAGGCCGTGTAGCCCACTTATCAGTCGTAAAGGGTATTATGGGTAAATCAAAATTTCAGACACACATATGTGTTTGTTTACGTTCGCACTCCTTGCGTAATAAGACTCCCAGAACTTCCACAATAGAAAGTAAATTACAACACACAAACGCAAAGAACACTATAGGTCTAGTTTTCAGCTCGGCCGTCATGCAAATGACATATAGCGCGGAAAAACGTGAACATGCTGTGTGTTAGCATCGTAAACTTCATACTAGGCAAGGAGCTAGCACACCACAATCCCGCGACAGCCGCTAATGAGACCAAGACCGGAGCACATGTCTGTGAACGCGCAAACCGTAAGCCACTCTGCTCCTCCGCCACCCCCGCTGCACGGCTGCACCACTCGTTTCAAGCACAGCACACCAAACACACATTCAGCGCTGAACAGTGGGCGGTCGACGCAGTTGCATTTACATGACTTGCAGCGAGCAGCACATGCCTCGATGTCCGTTAAGCACAGTCGGACACGGCGACGCCACATCGCGGTTCGCAGAACTTCGCTGCCGAGGCGCTAGGCCACTTCGATATTTGAATTGTTACCCCCGCCGGGTTCTCAAGAAAGCACGGGTCACACAACGCAGATTCTGTAGTGCCAGAGCTCATCGAGGCCAAAGCCGCATTGCCGCACCGCCACTACTCACGGCTTTCCGCCAAGTAACACAGAACCTACAACCAACACACAAGCAACGCACGAACGATTACATGAGCAATGTTGAACAACGCGCGGTCCAGAGAACGATCACGCCGAGGACGAACACGCCACGGCGTCGCTCGGCGCCAGCATCGCGCCTTCTCAAAGATCCCTAAATAATGCTGTCCCTAGGCACCTAGGATCAGGTCACGTGGGGGATTTTCGTACGACAAATAGACGCACGCTGTTTTCTGATGAGGATGATGTCGGTAGCGGTTGGGCGGCGGGATTGATTTCATCGTCGCCGACAACTTCGGCAGCTTGGGGCTCGTTCAGATGTAATGGTTGCGCCGTTGTAGGAGATGTAATTGAGGCGGATGAAGCCACAGCAGATTTCGTGGGTATATCGACTGTAGTGATTGCAGGGTCAGGTGTTTTATCTGCATTTAAAACGTTGCTGCGATCAGGAGGACTGATGGTAGCAGCCGAAGTGGAGGCGCTTTCGGCCACAGCACGCGTGTCATTCGCTGCTTGGAAGGCCAGCGAACATGGCGTGTTGCGATCCGCCACGTCATGGTCTTCTTTCTCAGTAGATGAGGCCGGCGAAGATGGCGCGTTGTGACTTCCCGAGCTGCATGCCTCTTCTTTTTCATTTCTTGACGCTGCTTCTTGCGGTGTCAGTGCGATTTCTTTGGCTACGGCGTCACGCGCAGTCGCAACCGCAGTTGACGCCGGCGGTAAGGGTGGAAAGGCTCCAGCAGCAGCGTCTGAGTATGAACGCCGCACAGGGCACGCGACCGTATACGGTGACTATCCCCGCAACGCCGACAAGGACGGTCACACCCGTCGCTTTCGTGGCCATGGACGCCACAACGGCCACAGAACGCGGCGGTGCACTGTGCACGGTAGTGGTCGCTGGAACCGCACCGACGACACACGCGTTGCAAGCCGCGGTAGTCGAACGTCATACGATGACCAGAGACTCACAGATAATTTGGGACCGGGGTTGTGGTACTCATTTCCATACGCACGAAGCGTGTGCCCGTGAGCACGCCACGTCGTCCGCTGTTACGTTTCGCCTACAACGCGCGGTAATGCCGGCGCGGATGCAACGGACGCCGGGGCTTCGTTCAAAACGGCGGACATTTTGGCCCGTTCGACGCCGCCGCAACGCCTCCCCGCCAAGCGTGTCCAGGCGTGTTTCAGTGCCACGTGTCTTCGTATGTGCGTGTGTGTGTGTGTGCCCACGCTTGTCAAAGCGCGGCAGCCGGGGAGCGGAGCTCCCCAAGTGAGGAGCCAGCAGGTCTGTCCGTCGGCGGGTTGGCGATGCGTCACTACACTCGGTTCAGCATGTCTCTCGGCTCGACCGTGCGCGCCGTCGTGGGCTCATGCTCCGCCGTCGCGTGGGCTCATCCCGTGACCTTCCTTCTGGCCCGCGACGCCGAGAGTATAAGAGCAGCTGCCCCCGGACGCCAGAGGAGAGGCTCCGATTTGTACTGTTGAGTTACGTGCTCTCCCGTCTCTCCACTTCGGTCGACCTGACCGGCCGCTCTTTTGCTATGTTAGAATAAACAAGTTGTTCTGTTACCAGTCTACTCTTGCTTTGCCGGGACCTTCGGATGCTTCCAGTGCCCCAGGCCTCCAGGCCAACGCTACCCTTGGGGCTTGCGACCCATTCGCAATAACGGGCGTCAGCACCGAGACCCCAACAACTGGTGCCAGCGGTGAGATCGCGACAACGGAGGCCAGCAGCGAAGAGATGCGGTTGACTGTATGCTGAGCAGCACAACGACCATCCGGGAGCAGTGCAACGAGCCCTGTGTGACGACTGGTTGCCTGCAGCGGAACGACTGCGCTGAATTCTTGGCTGCGAGGTTTGGTGAGTGCGGGACTTTCTTCTTCTGAGTTTTGCCAGGCTTTTGTTAGTGTCAGAAACAGAGCTGGTAATTGTGGTTGTCGTTGCTGCCGGGTTAGTTTGCGGCAAGACAATAGTAGGCAGTAGAGAAAGCAGCATTCAGAGCAGCCATGGATTTGAAGTCGTTGCGCAAACCGAAATTGCTGGAGCTTGCAAGAGAGTTGGGTCTGGATGTCTCAGACAAACTCAGAAAACCAGAACTGCTAAGGGCTATTCTTGAGTTAGAAGCTGAGGATGACGAGCTGTCGGAATGCCTTGAGACCATTGAGGAGAGGGAGACGGCAAAAAGACAGGAGCGTGAACTTAAAGAACAGAAAGAGAAAGATGAGCGTGAACTTAAAGAACAGAAAGAGAAAGATGAGCGTGAACGAAAAGAACAGATAGAACGAGAGCAACAAGAGAAAGAAAGAGAGCGCGACCGTCAACACGCTTTGGAAATGAAGCGTCTCGAGTTAGAGATGGAACGCGCTCGTAATGGAAGTCAGGCACACGGTGCAGGAGAACGAGTATTGTTCAAAATGACTGACCTGATGCGGCCGTTTAAGCTTGGAGAGGACATTGGTTTGTTCCTGGTTAACTTTGAGCGAACGTGCGAGAAGCAGGGGTTCTCTCGGGAAACGTGGCCACAGCGCTTGCTCACTTTGCTACCCGGCGAGGCGGCCGACGTAGTCGCTCGCTTGGAGAGAGAGGAGGCAGAGGATTTCGACAAAGTGAAATCGAGTCTGCTAAAAAAGTACCGGCTGTCAGCGGAGGCGTTCCGTCGGAAGTTTCGGGAAAATGAGAAAGGCAAAAGTGAGTCATATACAGAGTTTGCGTACAGGCTTATGTCAAACATGCAGGAGTGGCTCAAAGAAGAGAAAGCGTTTGGTGACCACGAGAAAGTTCTGCAGTGTTTCGGGCTAGAACAGTTTTATAGTCGGTTACCTGAGAACGTGCGGTACTGGGTCTTGGATAGGCCAGACGTTAGTACGGTGGCTAGAGCCGCTAAGCTAGCCGAGGAGTTTGTGACGCGTCGGGCTCGCGGAGCTAAGGACGGTCAAAAGGGTGAATTTGGCTCCAAGTTTGAGAGGCCGAAGTTCACACCCATGAGAGCAAAGGGGGATACACGTAGTGCGGATGCGAGTGAAAGCAGTCCGACCGAACGTACGGAGACGGCGGCAACCGAAGCCGAACGCAGAAAGCGGTTCGAGACGAGGCAAGCGCGCGTTTGTTATACGTGCCAGAAGCCGGGTCACTTTTCGGCGCAGTGTCCAGAAACAAAAACAAAAGTCGTGTTTTTGTCTTTATGCAGCACTGACGAGAACATGAAGCTTCTCGAGCCTTACATGCGAGACCTCCTCGTAAACGGGAAAGAGTGCCGAGTGCTTCGCGATTCCGCAGCTACAATGGATGTAGTTCACCCCTCTTACGTAGAACCCGATATGTTCACGGGCGAGTGCGCATGGATCAAGCAAGCAGTGGAAGCTCATAGCGTGTGTCTGCCGGTAGCAAAAGTGCTTATTGAAGGACCTTTCGGAGCACTTGAGACGGAGGCCGCAGTGTCATCTATGCTGCCCCCCCAGTACCCGTACCTATTTTCGAACAGGTCCGATCACCTCCTGCGCGAGAAGGGGCTTTTGTTTGGTGAGGCTAGCGTTCAGGCCTTAACCAGATCGAAGGTTCGGGAGCTCGCTGCAAAGGCGGTAGTTGCGGGACCGACGTTGTTGAACGATGAGAAAGGGTCAGAGGCGCAGCAAGCTGGTATTCAGAGCACGCCCGAATGGAATAAAATTGAGCCTGTAGCGTTAAAGGCACCAGATACTGGAGAGGAAAATCCCGACACGGGAAAGCTAGAAGAGCTGTCTCCAGATTTGCTCATCGCGCCTACGTCAGACGGACTTAACAGGTTGCTAAAAGTCAGCCGGTCGGCTTTGATAGCCGAACAAAAGAAGGATGGCAGCCTAGAAAACATACGCTGCATTATCAAGGAAGGTATCGCCAAGAAAAATGCTCGCTTTGTGGAAAGAGGTGGGGTCCTGTACCGGAAGTATCTAGACCGCAGGGGAGTGGAGTTCGATCAGCTGATCGTGCCTCAATGCTATCGTCAGGATCTGTTGCGCTTGTCGCATGGGGGTTCGTGGTCCGGACACCTAGGAGTTAAGAAAACTAAGGACCGTCTCTTGCAAGAGTACTATTGGCCAGGGTGTTTTCGGGACGCAGACCACTTTGTGAAGACATGCGACACCTGTCAGCGGGTGGGCAAGCCAGGGGACAAATCGAGGGCGCCGTTGAAGTTGGTACCTATCATTACGGAGCCTTTTAGACGGCTCGTTATTGATACAGTGGGACCTCTGCCGGTAACAGCCACGGGGTACCGACACATTTTGACTGTGATCTGCCCAGCGACAAAGTTCCCTGAAGCAGTGCCGCTTAAAGAACTCAGCTCAGTTGAGATAGTCAATGCACTACTGTCCATATTTGCGCGAGTTGGTTTTCCTGCAGAAATCCAGTCAGATCAGGGCACAGTGTTTACTAGCGCTTTGACGACAGCCTTTCTCGAAAGGTGCGGGGTAGGGCTGTTACACAGCTCAGTGCACCACCCCCAGTCGAATTCCTTTGAGAAGCTCCACTCCGTCATGAAGCGCGTGTTGAGAGCATTGTGTTTTGAACATCAAACTGACTGGGAGCTGTGTCTGCCTGGAGTGATGTTTGCATTAAGGACCGCGCCGCATGCGGCTACGGGGTTTTCGCCAGCTGAGCTGGTGTACGGTCGCTCGCTGCGATCTCCGCTTCGCATGCTTCGAGAATCATGGGAAGGCAGGGGCGACGACCCAGTCGTGGTAGAGTACGTGCTTAAGCTCCTCGAACGCTTAAGAAGGGCACAGGAGTTGTCAGGTGAAGCAATGGCAAAGGCCCAGCAGAGGGCCAAGGTTTATTATGATCGGACAGCCAGGGCCCGTCGTTTTGAGGTGGGCGATGAGGTCATGATATTGCGCACATCGCTAAAGAACAAACTCGACGTGCAGTGGGAGGGCCCAGCACGGATTGTTCAAAAACTGTCGGACGTTAACTACGTGGTGAGTCTGCCAGGAAAGCGGAAAGCACAGCAAGTTTACCACTGTAATCTGCTCAAACCCTATAAGCAACGGGAAGCAGTGGTGTGCATGATGGTAAACGTGCCCGAAGAGCTTCCGGTCGAGCTTCCGGGACTAGGCTCAGTGACGAACAGGAAAGACACCGATCAAGTCATTAGTGACTTAATAAGTAAAGCATCGCTGTCGCCTGAGCAGAAAACCGAACTACACCAGCTCTTACAAGAGTTTCAAGGTCTATTCTCTGAGAGGCCTGGTAGGACTTCTGTCCTTACTCATGACATAGAACTTACCTCCCCAGAGCCAGTACGATCCAAGGCGTACCGGGTGTCACCCCGCCAGAGCGATATTATGGAGGCTGAGGTAACGAAAATGCTACAGCTCGGTGTTATTGAAGCGGGTGAGAGTGATTATACCTCCCCTTTGATTTTAGTTGAGGTACCGGGCAAGGAACCTCGTCCTTGCGTCGACTACCGCAGGCTTAATTCCATCACTAAGGATCAAATTTATCCGATCCCTAACATCGAGGAGCGCCTTGAGAGAGTGAGTAGCGCTCAGTTTATTTCCACCCTAGATCTTGTCAGGGGTTATTGGCAGGTTCCACTTACAGAAGAGGCTAGTAGGTATGCGGCATTCATTTCACCAATGGGGACATTCCGTCCTAAAGTTTTGAGTTTTGGTTTGAAGAACGCGCCATACTGCTTTTCAAGCCTCATGGATAAAGTGTTGCGGGGACAGCAAGAATTCGCTTTACCGTATCTAGACGACGTAGCGATATTCTCCGCGTCCTGGCCTGAGCATATGGCGCACTTGCGGGCAGTGCTAACCCGCCTGCGCGATGCGGGCTTGACAGTCAAGGCTCCCAAGTGCCAGTTAGCACAGGCCGAGGTTGTCTACCTCGGACACGTGATTGGTCGGGGTCGTCGCCGCCCCTCTGAAATAAAGGTGGCCGCTGTGCGAGACTTCCCGCAACCGCGCACGAAGACCGATATTCGGTCGTTCTTAGGTGTCGCCGGCTACTATCAGAGGTACATCCCCAGGTACTCTGATATCGCGGCTCCCCTAACGGATGCTCTAAGAAAGACAGAGCCGCAAACAGTCGTCTGGGATGAGACAAGGGAAAGAGCTTTTAGCGCCCTAAAGAGCGCCCTAACAAGCCAGCCTGTGCTACGATCGCCCGACTACACAAAAGGGTTCGTTGTTCAGTGTGATGCTAGTGAGCGAGGCATGGGCGTTGTACGGTGCCAACGGGAAAATGGAGAAGTAGAACACCCCGTCCTGTATGCTAGTCGTAAGCTGACGAGTCGTGAGCAGGCGTATAGCGCCACCGAGAAAGAGTGTGCGTGTATCGTGTGGGCCGTTCAGAAATTGTCATGTTACCTAGCCGGCTCGAGGTTTATCATTGAAACGGATCACTGCCCTCTCCAATGGCTGCAGACCATCTCTCCCAAAAATGGCCGCCTCCTGCGCTGGAGCCTCGCTTTGCAACAATATTCCTTTGAGGTGCGTTACAAAAAGGGGAGTCTCAACGGTAACGCCGATGGCTTAAGTCGAAGCCCCTAACGTGGGAATCAGCCTCAAAATTGCTTGTTACTGATGTTTTTCTTCCTGAGGCAGGATTTTTTTTTAACTTATTGCTTTTGTGTAGTGTTTCAAAGTGATGATGTGCTTTTTAGTGCAATTTTTCCGATTTATGGACGCGTTCTGAGTGCTGCTAAACTACTGTAAGGAACTAGGCAGCAGTATAAAAGGGGAAAGAGCCTGGCAGGGCTTAGTGAGGGTTGTGCCGTGCATGCTGACTGAGCGGTTGACTTTCGGCGTAGTTCTAACGCTTGCCGGAAACGAGAACAAAAATGTCAACTCTCCCGAAGTCACTTTGCAGTGTCCTGTGTGCACCTGAACGTGAGAACGAGGCCTTCTCTGTGCGCTGCGCTCAAGAAACGCCAAAGGACGCCCGACTTCGGTTATGAGCATCATCGAGCGACATCCCTCCGGACAGCGGATGCAGTCCCCTGACCATCGGGATCTCCTTCCCCCGGCGGGGCGGTCTGTTACGTTTCGCCTACAACGCGCGGTAATGCCGGCGCGGATGCAACGGACGCCGGGGCTTCGTTCAAAGCGGCGGACATTTTGGCCCGTTCGACGCCGCCGCAACGCCTCCCCGCCAAGCGTGTCCAGGCGTGTTTCAGTGCCACGTGTCTTCGTATGTGCGTGTGTGTGTGTGTGCCCACGCTTGTCAAAGCGCGGCAGCCGGGGAGCGGAGCTCCCCAAGTGAGGAGCCAGCAGGTCTGTCCGTCGGCGGGTTGGCGATGCGTCACTACACTCGGTTCAGCATGTCTCTCGGCTCGACCGTGCGCGCCGTCGTGGGCTCATGCTCCGCCGTCGCGTGGGCTCATCCCGTGACCTTCCTTCTGGCCCGCGACGCCGAGAGTATAAGAGCAGCTGCCCCCGGACGCCAGAGGAGAGGCTCCGATTTGTACTGTTGAGTTACGTGCTCTCCCGTCTCTCCACTTCGGTCGACCTGACCGGCCGCTCTTTTGCTATGTTAGAATAAACAAGTTGTTCTGTTACCAGTCTACTCTTGCTTTGCCGGGACCTTCGGATGCTTCCAGTGCCCCAGGCCTCCAGGCCAACGCTACCCTTGGGGCTTGCGACCCATTCGCAATAACGGGCGTCAGCACCGAGACCCCAACACCGCTCATAAGACCAGCGTTGACAGACAGAACCTTGCCGTTGTTACGTTTCGCCTACCACGCGCGGTAATGCCGGCGCGGATGCAACGGACGCCGGGGCTTCGTTCAAAGCGGCGGACATTTTGGCCCGCGCGACGCCGCCGCAACGCTTCCCCGCCAAGCGTGTCCAGGCGTGTTTCAGTGCCACGTGTCTTCGTGTGTGCGTGTGTGTGTGTGTGCCCTCGCTTGTCAAAGCGCGGCAGCCGGGGAGCGGAGTTCCCCAAATGAGGAGCCAGGTCTCTCGGCTCGACCGTGCACGCCGTCGTGTGGGCGGGTTGGCGATGCGTCACTACACTCGGTTCACCATGTCTCTCGGCTCAACATGTCTCTCGGCTCGACCGTGCGCGCCGTCGCGTGGGCTCTTCCCGTGACCTTCCCTTTTGGACCGCGACGCCGAGAGTATAAGAGCAGCTGCCCCCGGACGCCAGGAGAGAGGCTCCGATTTGTACTGTTGAGTTACGTGCTCTCCCGTCTCTCCACTTCGGTCGACCTGACCGGCCGCTCTTTTGCTATGTTAGAATAAACAAGTTGTTCTGTTACCAGTCTTCTCATGCTTTGCCGGGACCTTCGGATGCTTCCAGTGCCCCAGGCCGCCAGGCCAACGCTACCCTTGGGGCTTGCGACCCATTGGCAATAACGGGCGTCAGCACCGAGACCCCAACAACTCGTGCCAGCGGTGCGATTCTAACACCGTATGGTGATAGTGCCTGGACGAGGACTTCGTTCGGGACGAAGGACGGCAAAAAAATGACCGAAGATTACGTTACTTCCTAATGCGAAATTTGAGCGCAGCAAATAAGCTGTTTCACCTTTTCGATAGATTGAGGCAAAGAAATCGAGCAACACATGTATGCGCTATCACAGAATTTTTTTTGTTTATTTTTCACACGTATTCCTTTAACAAAGACTCCACTAACAGTTCTTGACAGTCATGAAGGAAGCTTTGTGGTCGGAGAAATAGACTGATATATGTTCGACTTGGTACACCAATGCTTGATTCTCAAAGACGAGATCTATACAAGTGCCTCGCGAGGTTGTCACAGCCGTGGGACGCGTTACGAGCGAGAGGAACGGGATGTTCTCCCGCATAAGTGTTAGGAAATTGCTGTTTGTCTTTATGTCAACATTAAAGTCCCCCACTACTAACATCGGTGTGGATCGATGGACGGTTAATGCGAGTTGCAGGAAGTGCACGACGTCCCACCGATCTGGCTCTCTGATTGCCACCGCACAGGGGTTGCATTGGAGGAGGAGCGAAGAAAGGAATTAAGTTCGAGCCGGCGCTTTGACAACCGGAGACTCGCAGGAAGAGGGGGGAGGGGGGCGGCGTGTACACCCAGCGGCAAACGATGGGGGCAGAAGCGCGCGCAGCAAGCGGACAACACGATAAAGGGAGGAGGGAAGAGATAGCAGCGACTGACTGATGCCGCTGACGCCGATAGTGAGTCAACCCCAGCTGCGGAGTTGGTTTCAGGGACAACGCCGCCGATGCCGACACAAACAATATGATACCCTCGCTTCCGCAGCGCTAAGAACCAGGTCTAGCCGTGGGAAGGTGGTCACGTATTCGTCGACGTGCCGGGGCCTACGTGAAATAACCGGCGCGTCGGCAACTGAAGAGCACCCTATCCGCCACACAAGAACAGGGGGGGGGGGGACCCTTTCCTCCTCTTTCTGCATGGCGGCGACGGTGTTCTATGCAGTCACGTTATCTTGACTCTCTAGCGGCGTCAGCGGCATCCAGCGGTATCAGTCGGTCGCTGCTAGCGCTGGGGGGATGAAAGGGGGGCGGAGCTGGTTACGAGGCCGACGACGCGAAACCCAGGAACGGACGCCAAAGAGCTGCGCTCTAAAAGAGGCACGTTACGTTGGTTACCTGCGGGCCGACGGGGACGACGGGACAACGCTCGCCACCGATGACGAGGCAGCCAGCATCGACGATTAGAGTCATGGAAGCCATGCTCTTGACGGTGACTTGGAAGTTGAGGCCCCCCATGTGCTGAACGCAGTAGACCTCACAGAGGCAAACTATTGAGGCCGTCGCGTTGACGACGGTCTCGGGACCATTCCCCGTAGGGACAACAACATCGAAGACGTGGGCCTTCGAGGGAGTCCATGACGCTGTAGGCGCCATGGCGTGAGAGGTGGACGTCCCCGACGTAGAACACGCAGGGGCGTCGGTAGAAGCGCTTGTTCCGTGCTCTTCCACTAATTTTCCACTAATGCGATAGCTTCTGACAGAATCAAGGTCACACTTTTTTAAAATGTACAAGGCTCAATGAGTTGCCGCGCTATACCACTGTGACCAACGCCAAAACTTGCTCCCCACTCTTTGTAATTTATCTTTCAAAATCACTCTCTAAAAACTTGCTTTCAATGTTGAATGTTCGCGACGCTAGCGCGCGGATTTTGTGACGTTTGCCTTTTATTTAAGCTTTTCTGTTGCCAAATAATTAGGACAATACCTCCTAATTTTTGATAAGCGCACCTTCGCGACGATGTTCTATTATCGACGTTAGTGCTTGCATCAGCCAGCAGAGGGCAGCCAGCGCGCTGGCTGCCAGCTGCGAGGTGACATAGGCTGATCGCCTCCAGGGGCGCGACATGGCGCTCGCTGCAGCCTCTCAGTTTCGGTTTCGCGCGCGCTACGCAATAGCTGCATTTTGTCGTGCCTCAGTTGCGCGGGTAATCGAATGTATTGCAGATCCAAAAGTTGATATGGCTTGGACGGATAGCTCACTTCAATTTCCCATTTACGATGTGCCCGTTGAAATTAATAGATGCCAAGTTAACTAATAGATATTTTCTTAATTAGCTACTGACTAACGCGTATCATCAGTCACACCGCACACGGCACCGCTGACGGCATGTCTCCGAAGGAACCGTTCTTTTATTTGAGAACGGCTATCTTTAGATATTAATTCACGTCTGCGTAGACACACCCGGTACATCCGTGAAGCGATGAATTGCAGGATCAGGTAAGCAGAACACGTAAAAGACTAGCAGTACGTATGGAAGAAAAATTCAGTGGCGATTTAACGGTAAATGCGGGAGAAATGCATTTCAGGTCCAGGATCGGTAATTTAAAGCGGGCTCACCAATCAGCAAAGTGTTGTTCGGGAGCTCGCTCGACACACGTCCTGCCTTTTCGAGGACCGTAATGCAACTAACAGTGGTACGCAGGAGACCTCTGTCAGTCGCTACATATTATATACACGACGAGAGAGACTTATATATAAACATGGCTTATAAATGTCCGTGTGTGTACTTGTCTTAGTACTTTACAGCAAAGCTGTTAGGAAAGGGGGTTTACCAACGGTAAACCTGTGCAACGACGTGGTCGCTATCACGCGTTAGTCAAACAGCACCCAGCAACGCGAGCCACGGGGTGGTCGTTTGACAAGGCCTGCGGCGAGAATAGAGCAAGAAAAAATTAAAGAGGAAGTGCATCGCGCAAAGCGATTTAAGCCAAATCTGTCGGCCCAACACGTGATCGTAACGTCAGAGTGTGCTGTTGGTTTTAGCGCTCGCGCTATGCAGGCACAGTGACCTTAGAACTTGCTCACCGTTTCTCTGCAATTTCTTCTAAAATTCATTATCTACAAACAAAAAACTTATCATTTAAACTGAAACTTATTATTATTTAAACTTAAAATTATCTAAAGACGATGCAGTTCTTGCGTCACCCACCAGAGGGTAGCCAGCGGCTTAGGCTGACAATTTATGATAACTCAAAGGGAAGCTCATTACTTTTAGAAGCGAGATCGGATGCCATGGACTACGCACCTATAAAGCGAGACGTAAGAAGCAAGAAGAAGCCTGTGCTTGCTGCGGCAAAGCTAGGGAAACAATGGAGGATGTTTTATTAGAATGTGAAGACATCTGCCCAGCGGTAGATTTAGGCACCAATGGCCTCATTGAAGCCCTTGGGTTCAGCGAGAGCAGGGGAAAAGTTAACATCTCCCCAATAGAGATTAGCAAGAGGCGATTGGAAGATTGGTGGAAGAAAAGCAGGGAAACGACAAAAAGTGGACACGTACAAAAGCAAATTTCACAATAGGGGGTCAGAAAATGTGGAGTTCGTTCGGTAAATGAATGAGGCATCTATACATTTTTCTAATGTAAGGCTGCTCGCATCTGGATACTCGGTCAACTGAAGAGCCTTGAAACGTCCATTCTCGATTATTTATTTTCATTTCTGAATAAATGTTGAAGTTCGTGTACAGCCCACATGGCAAAGTAACGAAAGTTACGAACATTTTTCGAAACTGGGTATTCGCTCCGGTGAGGAGCCTTGTAAGTGCGAGAGCACTACTTTCAGTTATCACGCAAATCTTGGCAATGACATTAATGAAGCAAGTCACCAGACGCAGGTAGGGCGCTGTGTTCGTTGAATGAGATAAGTGCGATTCTACAGAATAGCCGCACAATGCTATAAATGGATGTAAACACGGAGAGGCGGGCCAGAGAAGAAATCCAGACGACACAGTCTTTGTCGACGCGGTAACATAGAAGCACAGCAAGCAAGCAAGACGCCCTCCTCAGGTAAGCTGGGCAACGGTAGCTCCCCATAGCTTGCTTAAACCTAAACACCCTGATAACCCCGTCTATGCTCTGTTAGAACATTTTCAGGAAGAAAATCCCGACGGTTCAATAAACGACGGCTTGGTAGGCTGCCGGATCCTCGGTACGCAGATGCTGCTTGTGCTCGGCTACACCAGCCTGTTCTTGTGCCCGGGCTGCAGCATTCGCACGGCGTAGACGAACTCGTTCGCTGTTGTGCTCGCGGTGTTGCTGATAGAACGCTGCCTACTCCTAAGGAGTACGCACAACGCGTCGCCTATGCATCTCGAAGCCCGAAAGAAACTGCCGCGCGCGTGCTCGGCTGCGACGGAGAGCAACGACGCAGTTAATCCAATACCGCTTAGATAACCCTAGGCCTTTTTGCTTCGTTCCATGACGTCATGTTACCTGGGCCGACTGCCATAGAATCTAATGGTGATGCTCTAATGGTGATGAATCTAATGGAAATTCAGGGCCAATTAGCGTGACGTCATGGATTGGAGTAAACAGGCATTGTGCTATCTAGGTGGTGCGGGCTAATGGGGTTGCGCCAAAGGAATTTTCGGCGTACAGCCGACGCACAGACGGGCGGACGCTCGGACAAATCGGCCAGCCATACACAGCTTTGCTGTAAAACAAGACGACAAGGATCCGCCAGCGGGTTGAACCGACGGCATGAACTGGAACGACCGTACCTACGGGGTGCTGTGTGATATACACGGACAAGGCGGTTCACTCAAAACGAGGACAAATAGCATTCTCAAGTCCGACCCATCCTGAGGTCCAAGCCACTCACAGCTATGCGATACAAATTTCACACCCATTCTTATTGGAGCTGCATGCCATACACGATGCGATAAAGACTCTTGTCAACTTGCCTGACATCAACGAAGCCCACATATATACTGAGAGCCTCGGCGCAGTTAAGCATCGCAAACAAGTGTTTCTAAGCAGATACACAATGTTCACAATTCTACACGTACGAGAGTTACTGTCCAATGGGTGGAGGCACATGCTAATGACCACAGCAATGACGTTGCGGATCGAATCGCTCACACATTCTCGACACCCGTAACTCCTCTTCTTTCCCATCCCTCTTATCCCCGCTCTGTTTTCATTGCCCAAAACTCCATCCTCCTAAGTCTCGGCTTTCAAGGCTGGAGGAAGGAACTCTCCGGAGACATCGGGACGGGACTTCCCATACGCCAGCCGTCACTTCTGTTTGGGAACCACCGTACGAATACATTGCCCAGTGTCCGTAGTGCTCTGCACGTGCGTCTGCAGCGGATGCCCGCTATCTACTTTGGACGTTTCGTGGGACACAAACAACTCGCGAAAGTGTTTTTAAAGGTGTGCAATTTAACAGTGATCAAGTTGTCGACTGTCATAGGTGGATTATGGAAACACATTTTATAACTCACTGATGCAGTACCCATATGACACGGGCCTACATGCTTATATTTTATTATACATCATGACGTTACGCAGCGTGGCAGCTCAAGCGAGAAAAAAAAATCTAATATATGAGAAAACATAATACTGTTAAGCAGAAAGTCACACGCAAGCCCGTTTTCCAGCTGCCGCTTCAATATTTCGTCATAAATAATAAAGAATTGGGAGCCACACATTCTGACATGCCGTCATAAGTGTAATCAAGACTAAAATACGAAGAGAATCGCTCTATTGAAGACGGAAAAGGGCACTTAGGCGTAGCTTCGTTGACCAAATATCGACATTTACAAACGTTTGGAGCGTCACCTGAAGTATTTCCTTACTCAGTAACAACTGGAAGGCTACGGGTTACGCCATCATTCTGCCAGAGATATAGCTTGCCGTCAACGGCAAGAGCGGTCGACTGCAACAAGCAGAACTGTTATATGAAATTCGGCGTTGAACAAGTTGGCACGCTATACTATTGTGACCAACGGCGCAATTTGCTCACCAATTATTTATAATTTATTTTCTAATATCATTTCCTAAAAACCAGCTTTAAATGCTGAAATTTCGCGATGCAAACGCTTGGTGTTCGTAACGTGCGCCTTTTATCCAAACTTTTCTGTTGCGGAATAATTGTGATAATACGTCTTAATTATTGATAAGCACACCTTCGCGACGACGTTGTATTATCGACGTTAGTGCTTGCATCACCCATCAGAGGGCAGATAGCGCGCTAGTCTGGCTAAGCAGGCTCCTTCCTCATCCGCGTCGCAGCGCTACCATCGCGTTGACTACCAGCTGCGAGGTGACATAGGCAGAACGTCGCCTCCAGGGGCGCGTTTAATTTGGCGCTCGCTGCAGCCTCTCAGATTCTGCTTCGCGCGCTACGATAGCTGCATTTCGTCGTGCGCTTCAGTTCTGCGGGTAATCGTATATTTTGCAGATCCAAAAGTTGATATGGCTTGTACGGATAGCTCGCTTCAATTTCCCATTTACGATGAGCCCGTTGAAATTAACAGTTGCAAAGTTAACTAACAGATATTTTCTTAATCAGCGACTAACTAACACGTATCACCCGTCACACCGCACTAGGCACCGCTGACGGCATGTCTCAGAAGGAACCGTCCTGTTATTTGAGAACGGCTATTTTTAAACATTACTTCACGCCTGCGTAGAGACACCCGGTATATCCGCGAAGCGATGAATCATAGGGTCAGGTAAGTAGAACACGTTAAAGACTAACAGCACAGAAATCTGTGGCGATTTAGCGGTAAATGCGGGAGAAATCCATTTGAGGTCCAGGATGAGTGATTTAAACCGGGCTAACCAAACAGCAAAGTGTTGTTCAGGGGCTCCCTCGACACACGTCCTGCCTCTTCGAGGACCGTAATGCAACTTACAGTGGTACGCAGGAGACCTCTGTCAGTTGCTACATAATATATACACGACGAGAGAGACTTCTATATGAACATGGCTTATCAACGTCAATGTGTGCATCTTTGTCTTTGTTCTTTGCATTTTACGGCAAAGATGTTAAGCAAGGAGGTTTACCAACGGCAAACCTGTGCGACGACGTGGTCGCTATCAGGTGTCAGTCAAACTGCACCCAGCAACGCCAGCCACGAAGTGGTCGTATGACAAGGCCAGCGGCGAGAATGGAGCAAGAAAAAAGTCAAAAGGAAGTGCATCGCACAACGCCATTGAAGCCAAACCTGTCGGCCCAACACGTGATCGTTACGTCAAAGTGTGCGGTTGGTTTCAGTTCCCGCGTTCCTGCAGGCAGAGCCACGAAAGGGCAGCCGAACAAGCACGCTCCATTCGCTCTGCGAATAAAAACTACTGGCATAGCTACTGGAAACCAAACGTCTCGGCAAATCTCGGTTCTTGCTCCGTAATGTCGACGCAAGAGGTCGCGGGTTGGGCCACCACTGTGCCTTAACACAGCGCTTGCTTATCAACGCTGGCTTTGTTGAATGTTGCCTCGCGTACTTTTCCTTTCTCCATTGCGAATATATGTTTGGAGCCGCGAAACAAGCGAAACAGGAAGGCGCCTGGAGGGGAAGAAAATGGCGCACCGGGAAATGTAAGAAGGAGCGCGAGCATGCGGCAAAGTACTTCAACCTAGAGGAAAGTGTTTGTAGCGTTGATCGAAGGTGGGAAGCACAAACGAGGCGAAGCGTCCCGGAGGACCAAGGTGTAAGCAGAGGCGGGCCATGTTGACCTCCTCTGGCAGTTGCTACAGGCTCGTTTGCTACGCCAACGTACTGAGACAGCACTGTCCTATCGCGCCGTACGCTGTGTGTGCGAGTGAAAGCGTGCGACGGTGAGCAGACGATGGCGGCTCAATCTCGCTGCGCAAGGGTGGGAAGCGGAGCGTTGTACTTCGGCCGCGCGCGTTCCACAGGCTTTATCTTGAAAGCGAGCTGCTGTGAGGATAGAGTCTAGGTGTGCCGACTACTCGTAGCGTTGCGTGCGCTGTGTTCTCACCCCGCAGTTCGCGTTGAAGCGTCACTTCGCTCGCTGCTGCTTCCGCGATTCCTCGCGGTTGCGCTTTGACTGCGAGTGTCCGCTGTCATGGAGCGTGAAATGTTCATTTTTGCCTCTCCGCACTGCCACCATGCTACGTAATTTAGACAGTAAGTGAATGTTTACAAGGGGAAGTTCTACTCCGGCGGTTTATGGCGCTGCAGCGCGAGCCCTGTCTTGAATACGATCTCCGATGCGGACAGTGTGTAAGCGTCGACGTGCAGAGAGGGCCGAGAGTGTCGTGTGCGCTATAGCACACGTAAGCTTGCGTGGCACCCGCGTTCACGAAGTGAAACGTCAGTGTAACTTCTCTTCCCTTTCTCCAAGGCACCGAGAACGCAAAGCCGATGAGCTCTCGTGAATGGAACGTTCGAGTGGTCACTTTCGAGCTCTCTACAGAGCGTTCTCGCGCGGTGTAGTTTACGTAAGCTGGTTCGATATGGAGCGCTCGGAACACATTCGTCCGCTCCACTCGGAGTGCCGTGCTCCAATACAGAGCGCTGACTCGTTGGATTCATCTTATACTTCGAGCCGGGAGCGCCCGACCATTATCCGACTGAATCCTGATCACGTGAATCTTTCGATTGCATCCGGCATACAGGAGCAGGACGTTGGGCTGGACGTTGGTTTCAACCACCAGGTCTTTTTGGTGGCTCCAATCTCCAGAGGGCCTCGCATTGCTACAAACCGCGTTGTAAAGCGGTATAGAGGAATCAGTGAGGTTTACCATAACGAAAGCCAGCAGTCAGGCCGTCGAAACGCGTCAGCAAACTTGGCGCAACATGTATACGGAACACACATCGCATATAACGGAGGGTACGGAAGAATTAATGTCAGATACATCGAAACGTTTTATAAGGGTCGGTTATAGCGGAGGAACAGGCGATAAGCGAAATTTCGTGAGCAGGCTTTCCCACACTGTCGACCTGCCATTATCAAGAAAGCCGCCGTTCCAGCTAGTATCACTTTAAACCTGATCGACTTGTCGCTTTGCAGTTTGGATGGTCAGAGCTTGGGGTGGAAGGCAGCAGGAATGGTGTCAGCAGCCCGCGTGTTCAGAAATTAGGCGTACAGGGAAGCGCACACGCAATTTTTGCATATTACCGCAAGCAGCGTAGTGAACCGTTTCCACAGTCTTGGTCACATAGATTTCGTACAATGTCAGAACAGAGACCTAAGACTTCCCAAAAGTCCTAAGTGGGGTCCGGAATATATATATATATATATATATATATATATATATATATATATATATATATATATATATATATATATATATATATAGATACTGCGGCAACGACGGTTAAGATCCATTTGTCCGTTGAGAAAATGGGATGATTAAGGACGTTCGTCACTAGTTTGTGTGTCTTAGGGCGAGAAAGCATGTGCAAGAAACGCTAGTAGGTAAAAACAAATGTTTATCTTTCACACGAACGATGAGCAGATGGAAGTGAAGGGGAAAAAACAAGTACCGGCAATCTCCTTTATGTTGTCCGTGGTGTCTATGTTTATCGGCTTGTTATGATATGATTTATAAAAATCTAGACCCTCGGTTCCCTTTCTTGTTGTTCATTACATTACGCTGGTCAAAATGCGGCAACATTGATGCCTTAAGGTAGCGTGTGTGGCTTTACTGACCAGTTGCCGTCACCCAAATAGATAACGCACTCGTGGGGTCTGCGGCACAAAGGATGTTCTACATCCGCGGCCAAGTTATGTGAGTGGTGGCGCTGGCTAACACTCCCAGGGTTAGTTCTAGTAGTGAAACACAAATATCCCTTTTAGACTCTGTGGTAAAGCGCGAAGCGGGACTAGGGCCACAGGAAAAAAACAAGGGTAATATAACGCGATGTAAGGTGATGTAACGTGATGTAACGCAGAGTCGTGCAAATGAGCCATGGAGTCGCGAAACATATAGGTTAGGAAATGCACGGAGTGTTCAAAAAACGTTTATTTCAGTAATTACGATGCTGTTAAGATACGCGACTAAGGTGCATGGGATTTTGGACACCATTGGCCCTTCTGTCGAGTTGCCGCAATATACGAGGTGTTTCACGCAACGTGAACCAAGGATTAAAAAAATAAAGTGGGCAAACGCATCTGAATAAAACCGAGAAAATATCGTTTGCCGTCATCTGGTGCTCCTTAAGGCAACATTATATTGCGTACAATTAGTTAATTAATTAAGATAACTTATGCAAAATTTTTGATGTTAACTTAAAGGGCCAGGTGCGTTTCGTAACGTTATATACGGCGTTTCAAAACGAAGGATCAAACTTATTCTGGAAACCTACACCAGACGACAAGATATCTCGGACCATAAAATCTGAGAAGCTGAATATCTCCGGAACCTCACAAGTCAGTCTTGCATTTCCATTTCGGTCCGTGACTTGGAACATGCTAATAACATTGCCGTACACAGTTTTACCGGCTACTGCTACAGACTGCTGGGCAATTGATCGTTTGCGGAGATCCCGTGGTCCGTAAACTTTTTCACGCCGGGTGTACATGCTGCGTGGCGATCTGCCTCGGAGTTTAAATAAAGCCCGCGAAATACGAAATAAAACCACGTGACTGCCACTGCAGAGCTCTCAAACGTGCGTCGAGCCTATCGCTGCCACCGCCAAAGATACTGACCCACTGTGAAGCCGATGTCTGATTCATACAGAGCCGCGGACGCTCACTTCGCCACGGTCAGCGCACACGGTCCTTGCTTTACTGCAGGCTCAATAAACGTTTCCAAATCTAATCCAATCCAATCCGCACGAAGCGCGGTTGAGAGCGCTGCAATGCGATAGCGCGTGAGCGTAGTGACGTGCGTTTATTTATCTTTCGCGGCCTTTCTTCAAACGGCCAAAAAGATCACGCAGTATGTCCGTTAATTGCCACGGAAGATTGGACAGGTCGTTTCCGAATCCTTTCTACAATGCAACAAAACGCGCCCTCAAGCGAATATTGAAAATTTTGCGTAAGTAATCTTTGTTAACTACCTATTTAGGCGTTACCTAAAAAATAATCCAAGGAGCAACACATGACGGTAAAGTGCAGGGCGTTTGTCTCATTCAGCTGCGGCTAAGTACTTCATTTTAATCCTTGGTTCAAATTAGGTAAAGCACCCTGCTTACGCGCAATGGATCGGGGATAAATATAGGTTATGACATGCTACTTGTTTTCAGCAAATATTTTTCAACCGAAACTGTCACATGTTAAGAAAAAGTTTATTTCAACAGGAGACGATACGAACACGGAGTCACAATTACGGCACAATTACACCAGCACCATAACACACACAAAAAAATCGAGCATTGAACTCCCCTGACAGAAACGACAGTAGCTCAGAGTAGAGCCTCTCCAGAAGTGGAAACAGAGCGCGGCGACGATGTTCCGCGGCAACTGCCTCGCACCGGTTACGCCATAGAAAAAATGCCCCGGCAGCAATTAAAAGTCGCGCAAAGGAGCCACGTGAGCAGCGACCACATGTAATAAAGCGGTTAACTCCAAGGCCACTTAAACCAGCATGCACGGCCCTCAGAGACACCCTAGAAAATTGCAGCTACACGTGCTTGTTCGATCCTTGAAGGGGGCAATTGGGACACAGCGAAGATGGGACAACGCCACAACGCTCTAGTCTGTCACGCGTTGGAAGCGCTTGCCACCCTAGACGCCACATGAAGTCGCGTAGGTAGCCCGGCAGAAATGATGCCGTTATTGCACGCCACGACACACTATTTTTAGAACGTGCGCGGCACGCTGCGGGAACTAGAGGAAGCAGTGAGGCTGACATTGTATCCCCAACACGGTTTTCGAGAACGTCTACATCAGGACATACCTGTTCTACGTGAGGATAAAGTGCCACGGCCGTATAGTATAATGCACGTGCGTTTAACACTTCTGGTCCGCGAAATAAGTGCACGCCCGGTAGCACGTAACGAATTTTGTGCCAAGGAAATAGCAGGCGTGTTCATGCGGGGGACACTGATCACGCTGCAACAGGCGGAGCATCAATCGCAGAGCAAGCAGCCGGCAGCGGACAAACACGGAGACAAGTTCTGTAGTGACCAGCCAGAGGAAGGAATCAAAAAGAGACTGCAAGGACCTAGCAACCCGTAATAGTGGCTGTCTGTACAATGTGAAAATCCTACCACACACGGCCGCAAAATACAGACGGCGCTAAGTACCTTCTTTCAAATAGGAATAAACCATACCCTTCAAGATCAATATTTCGTCTTACATGATCAAGAATTAAGAGTTCCTGTGTAATCACACACCCATAATACGAAGATACATCGCGCAATCGTAGACGGAAAAGGGTACTTTTGACGTGGCTCCTGTGGCCCAAGAATCAAATGTCGCCATTTAGAAACTTTCAACTACCGAGGGAAGACACTACACTTTAATGAGATTACGAAGGTACCAGCGAGTTGCCTCGCTATCCCATTGTGACGAACGCCAAAACTTGCTCACCGATTCTTTGTAATTTATTTTTCAAAATCATTCTTTAAAACATGCTTTCAATGCTAAAGGTTCGTGACGCTAGCGGGCGCTTCCCGTGACGTTTGGCTTTTATTTAAGCTTTTCTGTCGCATTATAGTTACGACAATATGTCCTAATTATTGATAAGCGCATCTTCGCGACGACGTTGTATTATCGACGTTAGTGCTTGCATCCGCCAGCAGAGGGCAGCCAGCGCGCTGGCTGCCAGCTGCGAGGTGACATAGGCTGATCGCCTCCAGGGGCGCGACATGGCGCTCGCTGCAGCCTCTCAGTTTCGGTTTCGCGCGCGCTACGCGATAGCTGCATTTCGTCGTGCCTCAGTTGCGCGGATAATCGTATGTATTGCAGATGCAAAAGTTGATACGGCTTGTACGGATAGCTCGCTTCAATTTCCCATTTACAATGAGCCCGTTGAAATTAATAGATGCAAATTTAACTAATAGATATTTTCTTAATTAGCGACTGACTAACGCGTATCACCCGCCACACCGCACACGGCACCGCTGACGGCATGTCTCCGAAGGAACCATCCTCTTAGTTGAGAACGGCTTTTTTTAGATATTAATTCACGTCTGCGTAGAGACACCCGGAACATCCGTGAAGCGATGAATCACAGGACCAGGTAAGTAGAACACGTAAAAGACTAGCAGTACGTAGGGGAGAAAAATTCAGTGGCGATTTAACGGTAAATACGGGAGAAATGCATTTGAGGTCCGGTATCCGTAATTTAAAGCGGACTCACCAATCAGCAAAGTGTTGTTCAGGAACTCGCTCGATACAGGTCCTGCCTCTTGGAGGACCGTAATGCAACTAACAGCGGTACGCAGGAGACCTCTGTCAGTCGCTACGTATTATATACACGACGAGAGAGACTTATATATAAACATGGCTTATAAATGTCCGTGTGTGTACTTGTCGTAGTACTTTACAGCAAAGTTGTTAGGGAAGGGGGTTTACCAAGCACCCAGCAACGCGAGCCATGGGGTTGTCGGTTGACAAGGCCTGCGGCGAGAATGGAGCACGGGAAAATCCTAGAGGAAGCATGCGCCACGCGATTGAAGCCAAACCTGTCTGCCCAAAAAATGATCGTTACGGCATAGTATGCTGTTGGTTTTAGCCCTCGCAATATGCAAGCGGAGCCACCTCAGAACGTGCTCACCGTTTCTCTGCAATTTCTTCTACAATTCATTATCTAAAAACTTATTTAAACTTAATCTTATTATTATTTAAACGTTCAATTATCTAAAAGCGACGCAGTGCTTGCGTCAGCCATCAGAGGGTAGCCAGCGGGCTAGGCTGACAAGTGATCATAACTCGAAGAGAGGCTCATACCTTTAGAAGCGAAATCGGATGCCTTAGAATACGCACCTATAAAGGAAGACATAAGAAGGAAAAAGAAGCATGTGCTTGCTGCGAGAAAGCTAGGGAAACGATGGAGCATGTTTTATTAGAATGTGAAGACATCTGCGCAGTGGTAGATTTAGGCACCAATGGCCTCCTTGAAACCCTCGAGTTCAGCGAGAGCAGGGGAAAAGTGAACATATCCGCAATTGAGATTAGCAAGAGGCGATCGGAAAATTGGTGGAAGAAAAGCAAGGAAGCGAGAAAAAACGGAGACGTACAAAAGCATATTTCACAATAGGGGGTCAGAAAATGTGGAGTTCGTTCGGTAAATGAATGAGGCATGTATAATTTTTCTAACGTAAAGCTGCTCGCACCTGGATACTCGGTCAACTGAAGAGCCTTGAAAAGCCCATTATCGAGTATTTATTTTCATTTCTAAAGGAATGCTGGAGTTTGTGTAGAGTCCACATTGCAAAATAACGAAAGTCACGAACATTTTTCGAAACTGGGTATTCGCTCCGGTGAGAAGCCTTGTAAGTGCGAGAGCACTGCTTTCAGTTATCGCTCGAATCTTGGCAAGGACATTAATGAAACAAGTCAGCTGACGCAGGTAGGGTGGTGTGCTCGTTGAATGAGATAAGTGCGATACTACAGAATAGCCGCACAATGCTATAAATGGATGTAAACAGGGAGAGGCGGGCCAGAGACAAAAATCCAGACGACACAGTCTTTGTCGAGGCGGCAACGTAGAAGCACAGGCACGGCTTTACAGCCGTCGTAATTGATCGCGAAAATAAGTGCAAAACATGCGTTACGACAAGCACAGCAACAATCGCGACAGCGGAGCCGACTGCTCTGGCGCTAGCAGCATCAGAGACCGAAGTGGCCGCAATAGTCAGTGACTCTGAGGCGGCAGTACGAAATTTCACTAGCAGACGAATATCTTGGAAAGCAGTACGGATACTGATGGTAGGTAGCAAAAAGCCAAGAAAGTAATGTTTATTTATCATGGACACCCGCTCACACCCTCACCTCGCAAGGAGACAGCAATAATTAATAATAAAACAACGCATGACGTGGCTCGAGTGCTTACGGAGCGAGTGACGGCCGATAATGGGGTCGGAACCTTAGCGTCTCCCGAGAACGAGGATGGAGAGGAGGGTAAATTGGAGGATCGTATGACCGCATTTAATGACATCACGCAACACTACGAATTGCACAGGTGCATTTTTCCACCACCTCGCCAAGAGCTCAGCAAAAAGTAGTCTGTCGAATGGCGGCAGTTACAGACCAAAGCTTATCCGAACAAGGAGATCTCATACCTCATTTACCCAGACATATGCAAGACAAATAAATGCAAGAACTGTGGTTCTAGAGGCACTGTGGAACATGTGCTATGGGAATGTCGAGGTATAAGAAACAATAATGGGGATACAATCTCTCGCGATAGCCTCCGCGAGCGCTGGTGACTTTGTTGCTCAGCTCTGCCCTTGACGATCAACCTCGGGCTGTCCAGTTGGCCCAGGAAGCTGCCAGTACTCCAGAACTCCTGGCCGTCACCTAGGCGGGACACCATGCTAGGTAATTTAGACAGTAAGCGAATGTTTACAGGGGGACGTTCTACTCCAGCGTTTTATGGCGCTGCCGCACGAGCCCAGTCTTGAATACTCTTTGCGACGCGGAGAGTGTATAAGCGTCGACGTGCAGAGATGGCCTAGAGTGTCGTGTGCGCTATAGCCCCCTTACGCTTGCGTGGCACCCGCTTTCACGAAGTGAAACGTCAGTGTAAGTTCTCTTCCCTTTCTCCAAGGCACCGAGAACGGAAAGCCGATGAGCTATTGCGAATGGAACGTTCGAGTGGTCACTTTCGAGCGCTCTACAGAGCGTTCTCGCGCGATGTAGTTTACATTAAGCTTGTTCGATGTGGAGCGCTCGGAACACATTCGCCCGCTCCACTCGGAGTGCCGTGCTCCAATACAGAGCGCTGACTGGTTGCGTTCATCTTATGCTTCGAGCCGGGAGCGCCCGACCATTATCCAACTGAATCCTGATCACGTGAATCTTTCGACTGCATCCGGCAGAGAGGAGCAGGACGTTGGGCTGGACGTTGGCTTGAACCACCAGGTCTTTTTGGTGGCTCCAATCTCCAGAGGGCCTCGCATCGCTACAAACCGCGCGGGAACGCGGTATGTAGGAATCAGTGAGGTGTACGCTAACGAAAGCCAGCAGTCAGGCCGTCGAAACGCGCCAGCAAACTTGACGAACCATGTAGGAACACACATCGCATATAACGGAGGTTTCGGAAGTATTAACGTCCGATAGATCGAAACGTTTTATAAGGGTCGGTTGTTAGCGAACGAATAGACGATAAGGGAAATTTCGTGAGCCGGCTTTCCCACACTGTCGACCTGTCATAATAAAGAAAGCCGCCGTTCACGCTAGTATCAGTTTAAACCTGATCGACGCGTCGCTTTGCAGTTCGGATGGTGAGAGCTTGGGATGGAAGGCAGCAGGAATGGTGTCAGCAGCCCGCGTGTTGTAAAATTAGGCGTATACAGGGAAGCACACTCGCATTTTTTGCATATTGCCGCACTGAATGTAGTGAACCGTTTCAACAGTCTTGGTCACATAGGGTTCGTACAATGTCAGAACAGAGACCTAGGACTCCCCAAAGGTCCTAAGTGGGGTCCGGGATATATACTGCGGCAACTAAGGTAGAGATCCATTTGTCCGTTTAGAAAATTGGATGATTAAGCACGTTCGTCATTAGTTTGTGTGTGTTACGGTGAGAAAGCATGTGCAAGAAACGCTAGTAGGCAAAAACAAATGTTTATGTTTCACGCAAACGATGGGCAATGGAAGTAACGGGGAAAAAAAACAAGTACAAGCAATCTCCCCTATGTTATCCATGCTCTCTATGTTTGTTGGCTTTTTATGATATGATTTATAAAAATCGGGCCCCTCGGTTCCCTTTCTTCTTGTTCATTACATTGCGCTGGTCAAAATGTGACAACTTTGATCCCTTCAGGTTGCATGTGCAGGTTTATTGACCAGTTGCCGTCACCCAAAGAGATCACGCACTCGTGGCGTCTGCGCCACAAAATATGTTCCTCATCCGCCGCCACCATATGTGAGTGGTGGCGCTGGCTAAGACTCCCAGGGGTAGTTCTAGTAGTGAAACACAAATATCCTTTTACATTCTGTGGTAAAGCGCGAAGCGGGACTGGGGACACAGGAAAAAAACAAGGACAATATAACGTGCGAGGCGCGCTGGGGGAACTAGAGGAAGCAGTAAGGCTGACATAGTATCTACTACACGGTTTTGGAGAACGTCTACATCAGGACATACCCGTTGCATGTGGCGATAAAATGCCACGGCCGTACAGTAAAATGTAGGTGCATTTAACACGTCTGGTCCGTGATTTAAGTCTACGCCCGGTAACATGTAGCGAATTTTCCTGTCAAGGAAATAGCAAGCGAGTTCACGCGCTGGACACTGATCATGCTGTAACAGACGGAGCAGAAATCGCAGAGCAAGCAGCCGGCAGCGGACAGATACGGATGGAAAGGCGAACCCACCGCTAGAGCGTGGTTGCCCGCGCGCCGCGCGACAGACCAGTTCTGTACGACCCGACCAGAAGCAGGCACCAAGAAGGGACTGCAAGAACCTAGTAACCCGTAATGGTGGCTGTACGACGTGACAAACGTACCACACTCGGCCGCGAAATACGGACTGCGATAAGCACCTTCATTCTGTTAGAAGTCAATCATAACCGTGAACATCTTCAAGAATTGAGAGGCACACAGAGTCTATACCGTTGTCAGATGGGAAGAGGACTTGGCACCTTTGAAGGCGCCGCGTCCATGAGCTTTCGTGTACTCATCAACCCAGCATCATTCGATACATTGACCCCGGTACTCCCCCACAACCCGGGCTGACTGGGTGGGGGGACTTGGTTCGGGCCAACGGTCCTTCCCGGACAAGGGGGCTGTTGTGGTGCAGCAACACAGAGTTACCGCACACAACACACAAACAGCCATGTCGGTCTTACAGGACTTAAGCCTGAATGACCCTCGGACTGCCTCGGCGCAAAAAAGGCCAAGGCATACAACCATGCAGAGTACCAAAGCCGTCCGCGGAGCAGCGCGACCAACCAAGGGTGCGCCACCACCGGTTCTAGCTCTGGGTTCCGCTGAACCAGACAAAACCCCGTAGATCGACTGGCGCACACGGCCGAGTCGAGCGACCTTGGGAGCATGCATCATAACTTAATGGAAAGCTTTCCGCCTGACTCATCAAAAATCACCGCAGGACGGGCCCACACTTCGAGAAACTTCTCGCCCAAGCGGTGCCGCTCCCGGGTGAGATGGAACCAGACCTCCTTCCGTGCTTTCGCAAGCACTTCGTGAAGGCCCGGCGCCCTCCCCCCGAAAACTGCATCGCGTCGTGCCAACCACACTTGGTAGGAGCACTCAGCGAGGAGAAGCACGAACTGGTTGACCGCCTGATTAGGCAAAGGGTGCAAAAATCGGACTGTCTGATAAGGAATGCCTGGGAGATTAAAAAGACTAGCGATCCTACAGAGAAGAGCTGCAGGAAGCAAGCACTGCGTAAAGGCATGAACCGTGTCCTCACGAGCGCCACAGAACGGGCACACTCCACTAACCGGGACGGCAGTGAAGGGCCTGTAGCCCAACGGCAGGCACCCTCGCGCCAGGCGATACATAAAGGTGGCTCGCCTAGCGTCGAGGAAGCTAGCCGTGATGAGCTTCCAGTTTGGCCTGTGAATGGACAGGTCATACATTTGGCAATGCGGAGGGAGGCCTGGGGTAAGGATGTCTACTAATTCTTGGAGTGGAGTTGAAACTACGTCGATGTCGGGGCGAACCTTGCGGAGGCTTACCAAAGAGTTGGCAGCCGCCGCATAAATGGTGGACGGGGTACCTGAACGAGGAACGCAGTGCGAAAAAGTGCTCTGCGAAAACAAGCGGAGTCGGGTGCTAAGGAAAAACGAGGTAAAGCTTCGAGTCAGGAGCATATCCGAGTTAAGAGCGACCTGGGTCCATCTGACGTGTAGTGCGGTAGCCACGATGCCCAGGTCGGGAATTCCGAGTCCTCCCTTATCCCTGGGCAACTTGAGCACCCGCCTAGCTACACAACCATTTGTACCCTTCCAAAGGAAGCGAAAGAGGACCCTCTCCAAGATATGCTTGGTTCGGGTCGGAACAGGAGACACACACGCCACATACGTCAGGAACGAAAACAGAAGTGAGCGCAGGATTGTCGCTCGAGCAGTCAATGGGCATGACAACGCGCTGAACTGCTGAATTCTGGTTTCAAGCTTCTCCTTAGCCTGTTGCCAGTTTTCAGGAGACAGACCATCTGGTTCGAATTGGAAGCCTAGAATGCGCAGCCGCGTTTTCACGGGGAGACCATGAACGGGCTGCGGACTGGACGGAGTGGAGTTCAAGTACATGGCTGCACTTTTCGACCTATTCAACCTTGCACCACTCGCCCTGCAGTAACTGTCCATGACCTCCAAGACGCCGCAAGCTGATGCTTCGTCAGGGACGACAATGGACAAGTCATCCGCGTAGGCAAATAGTGCAACCGGAGGGGAACCTGGTGGGAGTAGGAACCTGCCAATTCTGCTGTCGCAGGACAACCTCTGCAGAAGCGGTTCAAAAGCGAGTACGTAGAGGGCAGGTGAGAGGGGGTCCCCCTGCCGTACACCACGCCCCACAATGAACGCCTCCGAGACGCGGTCCCGTATGACAACCGCAGAAGTCGGTCGAGAATACAAAGCTTGGACCATCTGCCGAAAACCCACACTAAAACCAGCCTCTTCCAAAACACGGAAAAGGTACCTATGGCTAATAATGTCGAAAGCCTTCTCCTGATCAAAGGAGCAAAGAATACCTGGAAGTTTCCTGGTGTTTGCCCACAGGAGAAGGTCCCTCACTGCTAAACCGTGAAGCTGACAAGAGCGCCCCTGGACACTACATGCCTGGTACGGACCCAAAACAGTGCTGAGTACTGGCGTGAGTCGCGTGCACAGGCACTTTGCTATGAGCTTGTAATCGCAGTTCAGAAGCGTGATTGGACGCCATGCTCGCAGATCGGTGCTCCTCGACTCGTCCTTACAAAGGAGAGTGATTAGCCCCTCTCGTTGAGACGCTGACAAGGTCCCTTCACTGAGTAGCCGGTTCACCAGTGATGTGAACGGCTTCCCTAACAGTGTCCAAAATTTAACATAAAACTCGACTGTAAGACCATCGGATCCTGGACTGCGATTACGCTTCATAGACTTCAAGGCGGAAAATAACTCGTCCTCATCTATGGCTGAGTCGCACACTTGTGGCGGCTCAGCTGGTAGAGCAAACGGAAAAACAGCTGGAGAGGCAACTGGTTCAGCATACAAGGACATGTAAAACTGCCTCGCCAGTGCGAGAACTCCATCTGGTGAGTCGACTATGCTATTATCGCTTGGATCTATTAGGGAAGAGAGAGTTGTGCTCTTCCTTGAAAGATGTTTACGTAGGACGTTTCTGCTGCACCACGCTTCCATTTCCCACAGCTCTGCTCGGGTTGTGGCCCTCAAGCCATCCCAGCGTCGCTGCAGGAGAATCCGAAGTTCCTTTCGGAGTGAGGCCAGTGCCGGAGCAACTCCAGGCCCGCCGGACAGTGGCCTCGAGAGCAGGAGGATCGCGTCGGAGACGATTTTTATCTCCTCACGCTCCTCGCGCGCTCGACGCTTGCCCCAAGACCTGAAGCACTCACGCACCCTGACCTTCACGTCATCCCATTCCGTACCACTAAGATTCGCTGTGTTATGAAGCGATCGAAATAGTATGGATGATAGCTCTGCGGTTGCCTGCCTATCTTTTAGGAGACGTGGATTTAAGCGCCACGGTCTCTTTGCCTTTGGTACTAAGCTAGAATCGGCAAACCGCAGAATTAGGAAGCAGTGGTCGCTAAGAGCAGAAGGAATTAACCACGAGGAATGCACACTGGGAGCCAGTGACGATGAGATGTAAAAACGATCGATGCGGCTCTGCCCACCCCTCCCTGTCCATGTCATTCCTGACTGTCCAGAGCGAAGTAGGCGCCAAGCATCGACCAGTCCCAGCCCATCGACGAGCTGTCGCAGTGTAGCAATTGCACGCTTATCTTTACGTAATGGAGTCCCTCTACGCGAGAGGCGGTCAACTAGTTCTAACACACAGTTGAAGTCGCCTACTAGAACTAGTCGAGAGGGACCGACCAAATAGGGTTCTAATGTATCGAAAAACTCTCTCTGTTCTCTAGCCCGGGTTGGAGCATAAACATTAACAATTCGAATGCCACAATCAAGATCCACCGACAAGACGCGGCCCTCGGAATCCCTGGCATGGCGAATAACAAGGCCGTCGAAATTTGGCATCAAAACGATGGCCGTACCTCGGCTACCCGACGCGCCATAACTCCAGTAAGACCGAGTGCGAAAAATCCGGTCGAAGTGGCTGATCTGGCCTAGCCTATGAACGTAAGTTTCCTGAAGTACGAGAACATCTACCTTATTGGATTTAGCCAAATTTATAACCTCTAACTGCTTAGAAGCGCGCGACAAACCACGACAATTAAAGGTAGCTATAGTGAGAGAAGGAGCCATGTTAAAGGGGAAGGAATTTAGCTAAAAGCTAGGAAAAAAACAAAGGAGGACGAAAAGCTAGGAAATAAATAAAGAGCAGGCTAGTATTAGAGAATACTAGCCGCTAAAGACAAATACGCAAAGACTACCTATGAGAGAGTCTCCGAAATTGGAGACCCCTCATCAGTAGACTCATAGAACCTGTCTGACATCTCAGAGCAATCGCACCGAGCCCATTTGCAATGCGGACAAGGAGGGGAACTCTCCGTGTCCGATGGAACGTCAGTATCAGAGTCGGATGTCTCTACAGCACTGCGCTTAAGTTCTGGAGCGCCAGTCTCCGAGCCCTGGGAGCCACCTTCGTCCGAGCTCGACGCACGCTCCGCGGCCGCCGCCCTGGCAGCGGAGCCAGCGCGGTGAGCGCGCCGGCTCTTACGCTTATGGCCCGACCGGCTAGCAGTGCCAGTCGTGCCAGTCAGCGGTTCCAACGCGCCAGGGGTAGCGGCCGCTGTAGCGACAGGCGTACCAGCCACGGAGGCAACAGCGATGCCCGCTTCAACCTCCTCGCCCGCTCCCCCATCGCACGTTGCCGTGACAGACGGGGAAGCGACCGCGGTGGCGTCCACGGAATCGCCGCCGCGCTCGGCGGCTTCGACCACGCTCGAGGAGGCCTGGCTATCTCCTTCATCCAAGGCAGAGACCGTATCAGCTACCGGCGAAGCAACCGCTTCCTCAGCGGCAGGTACCTGCTGCTCAGGCCTCGCGGTCACTGACGAGTAGGTGCGGACACTACACGCCGAAACCGCATGGTCACCACCGCATCGTACGCACGCCGCGTCGCATGACGCGTGGCCGAACTGCTCGCAGCGCGCGCACTTAGGTGTGTCACACGCGGCCGCGTGGTGTCCTGCCAGGTTACACCTACGACACAACCTAACTACACCCTCGTACTCACACTGAACGACGCGCTCACCTACCCGAAGAAGGTTAGGAACGGGCCGCGCCATCTCTATCCGAATGCGCCGGTTTCCCGTGCCAACGGCAGGGAACCCGGGCACGCATTCTTCGGAGATCCCGTGGACCTTTCCGAAGACCTCTAGCTCGGAAACAAGAGCTTGGTCCGGAAGATCCGCGGGGTAGCCAAACACCCTAACCAACTTCACCCGCACACCTCTATACTCAAAACGAACTTCCACATCACGAACCTGCAATGCAGGATCAGCTGAGAAGCGATCAACCGCGGCCTTTGTCTTAAACGTTATCTCGAACCTTCCTGCACCAAAGTCCTGTACTGCCTTAAGGTCATTCAACGAAAAGCGCTTTACGAGCGCCTTACAAACATCTACATTGGACGCGCCTTTTGGAACTCGCCCGAAAAACGTGAGCGGCCGAAGCCGCGAAGGGGCCACCATCGCGGTGAAAACCACGTGGCGCCCGTGCCTAGCCGAAGTTTAAGCTAACACTACGCAAGGTAGGAAGCTAGAAACCCTCAGCTAAGGACTGGAAAAAAACGAAGGACAAAAAAGCCACCGGAACACCTCACCAAATCGATGAACAGCGGGTTGGAGTCTAGAAGAATCCGCACCTTACACCTATCCAACCATTCCGAGAGGGGCCCACGTGGAGGGTATCCGCAGCACCGAAGCGTGGCGCTGGCTAAGACTCCCAGGGGTAGTTCTAGTAGTGAAACACAAATATCCTTTTACATTCTGTGGTAAAGCGCGAAGCGGGACTGGGGACACAGGAAAAAAACAAGGACAATATAACGTGCGAGGCGCGCTGGGGGAACTAGAGGAAGCAGTAAGGCTGACATAGCATCTACTACACGGTTTTGGAGAACGTCTACATCAGGACATACCCGTTGCATGTGGCGATAAAATGCCACGGCCGTACAGTAAAATGTAGGTGCATTTAACACGCCCGGTTGAGCAACGGTTGAGGATACACATAATAGTTCATCGAAAAATCGCAGCATGCTGCGAGTGGCCGCACTATCGCATTGTGACCAACGCCAAAACTTGCTCACAGATTCTTTGTAATTTATTTTTTAAAATCATCCTTTAAAACTTGCTTTCAATGCTGAAAGTTCGCGACGTTAGCAAACGGTGTTCGTGACGTTTGCCTTTTATTTAAGCTTTTCTGTTGCAAAATAATTACGCCAATACGTCCTAATTTTTGATAAGCGCACCTTCGCGACGATGTTCCATTATCGACGTTAGTGCTTGCATCAGCCAGCAGAGGGCAGCCAGCGTGCAGGCTGCCAGCTGCGAGGTGACTTAGGCTGATCGCCTCCAGGGGCGCGACATGGCGCTCGCTGCAGCCTCTCACTTGCGGTTTCGTGCGCGCTACGCTATAGCTACATTTCGTCGTGCCTCAGTTGCGCGGGTAATCGTATGTATTGCAGATGCAAAAGTTGATATGGCTTGTACGGATAGCTCGCTTCAATTTCCCATTTACGATGAGCCCGTTGAAATGAATAGATGCAAAGTTAACTAATAGATATTTTCTTAATTAGTGGCTGACTAACGCGTATCACCCGTCACACCGCGCACGGCACCGCTGACGGCATGTTTGAAGTTTATTTCCTTTCTTCACTACAGAAAGAGGTTACAAGAGCTAAAGGCCATTTGGCCTGACAGGGGCTCTTGCTCCTAAGTGCGTTCGGCTTACATGATGATCCCATGTACGAAAAAGCAAATATAACAAGAAACAAGCAAGTACGATGTAGAAAATACAAAAAAACACGATAATGTGTACATTATACAATGACTATGTGAAAAGACATTTATGCTTCAATTCTTGTTTGTGCAATCACATTACCGCGCAGATTAAGGAATACATATATAGTGCCTAAAAAGCAATTTAGTGCGAGAGCAATTTATGTGTAAATAATTTGATAGTGTATGAGTAGGTTTTTTATACATTGCTTAAAATTAGGCGCACAGAAATCAATTTTTTTGCTCAACAATGTTTAGTAGCCTTGGTATTTGATAGTTTATATCCTGACGTCCGTAGTTAGTACGCGTGAATGGCATTTTCTTGATTTGAAAACGTAATGGGTATCGAAGAGAAGTGGGTATACTGACAACATGGAGCCTGTGTTTTTTATATGTAAGAGTAATCTATAATAAAATACTTGATTTGCTCGGATCAATAAATGTTTGATGAAGAGATTGTGTGTGGGTAAGTCACGCGGCCTACCATAGTAGTTTTCAAAAATTCGGTATACTCGTTTTTGCAAGCTTAATAACTTATCATAGTTTTTTGTTGTAGTTGTTCCCCAGATCAAGACACAATAAGTTAGCTTCGAGTAAAAAAGGGCGTAGTATATTGCTTTCTTTAGCCATAAAGGTATTAGATCACCTATTTTATATATACAGCCTACTACTTTGCTAAGATCATTGCAAAGCTTATTGACATGAAGGGTTCCGAAGGAACCCTTCTTTTATTTGAGAACAGCTATTTTTAGATATTAATTCATGTCTGCGTAGACACACCCGGTACATCCGTGAAGCGATGAATCGCAGGATCAGGTAAGTAGAACACGTAAAAACTAGCAGCACCTAGGGGAAAAAAATTCAGTGGCGATTTAACGGTAAATGAGAGAGAAATACATCTGAGGTCCAGGATCGGTAATTTAAAGCGGGCTCACCAATCAGCAAACTGCTGTTCAGGAGCTTGCTCGATACAGGTCCTGCCTCTTCGAGGACCGTAATGCAACTAACAGTGGTACGCAGGAGACCACTGTCCAGTGGCGTAGCAACAGGGGCGGCCGGAGGGCCGTGGGCCCCGTGTGCAAGGGGCCAGCGGGGGGGAGGGGGGTGTCATATACGTCTGAAGACACCCCTCTTTCCGCCGGCTACTACGGGTGGTGGGGGGACGGGGGTGACAGAAGGCCTATGGGCCCCGGGTGCCAGACGACCTAGCTACGCCAATGCCTCTGTCAGCCGCTACATGGCATATACACGACGAGAGAGACTTATATAATAACATGGCTCATCAACGTCCGTGTGTGCATACGTCTTTCTTCTTAACAGCAAAGCTGTTAGGAAAGGAGGTTTACCAACGGTAAACCTGTGCGACGACGTGGTCGCTATCACGCGTCAGTCAAAGTGGTCGTATGACAAGACCAGCAGCGATAATAGAGCAAGGAAAAATTAAAGAGGAAGCATGCGCCACGCGACTGAAACGAAACATGTCTGCCCAAAAAATGATCGGTACGTCATAGTGTGCCGTTGGTTTTAGCGCCAGCGCTATGCAAGCAGAGCCACCTTAGAACTTGTTCACCGTTTCTCTGCGATTTCTTCTAAAATTCATTATCTAAAAGCTTGTTATAAATGCTGTTAGGATAGGGGGCTCAATCCCATCGCTCGTAATCAGTTGTCAAGATTGGAGTCGGGCATGAATTAGAAGGTAGCTGGCCCATGCCGTCGTCCAACTTATCCACGCTGAGGACGTTGTTGAAGGGAAGGACTGCTTCTCATCGAGAACGAGTGATATGGGTTTATTTACACTTTCTACATGCAGTTCATCAGCCTAGCATGACCGCGAGAGAAAGTACATGAGTCTAACATGACTGCTTGAGAAAGAACACTGAGCAGCCGCACAACAGAGGTTTATAAACACTCGGTCCTCCCTCGATGCCAAGGTGAGGGAAAACGTTCGACCAGGCACCGTAGACAAGTTGACCAGGCACCGTCGGCGAGACGACCAGGCACCGTAGGCGCATTTTATTCCCCGAGCTGACCCCCGCAGAGCGCCCGCCGGCTGCCCATCTTGACCGGCGCGTAGGAAGGGGTCTCCGTAGACGTTCCCGCGGCAACTCCCCCGCTCATAGCAGATCAGATCCGCGGTGGCGGGTTCAGGCACAAAGCCTGCTTCGTCAAACTCGGCTCCAGCGACGGAGAGTTGAGGACGCCCATATTGCTGCCCACACAAAGTCGACTTAGTGATGCCGTGGCTAGAGGTTTGCGGCGGCGCTCCAGGAAAAGTTGACGCCCGATATCGCAACTGGCAGGCAAAACTTGCGCGTCATCGGGCTGTTCTTAACAACTCTGAAAGTTCGCGTCGCAAGGGCTGGCTCTTCGCGACGTTTGCCTTTTAGCCAAAGCTTTTTCTTAACGCAAGTATTTCGATAACTGGTCGTAATTTTTGATGAGCACAACTTCGCGATTATTGGTATTATCGACGAAGGGCTTGCGTCACCCAGCAGAGGGTAGCCAGCGAGCTAGGCTGACAATTTATGATAACTCAAAGGGAAGCTCATTACTCTTCGAAGCGAGATCGGATGCAATTGGAACACGCACCTATAAAGCGAGACATAAGAAGGAAAAAGAAGCATGTCGTTGCTGCGGAAAAGCTAGGGAAACGATGGAGTATGTTTTATTAGAATGTGAAGACTTCTGCGCAGCAGTAGATTTAGGCACCAATGGCCTCCTTGAAGCCCTTGAGTTCAGCGAGAGCAGGGGAAAAGTAAACATGTCCGCAATAGAGATTAGCAAGAGGCGATCCGAAAATTGGTGGAAGAAAAGCAAGGAAGCGAGAAAAAACGGAGACGTACAAAAGCATATTTCACAATAGGGGGTCGAAAAGGTCGAGTTCGTTCGGTAAATGAATGAGGCATGTATAAATTTTGCTAATGTAAAGCAGCTCGCATCTGGATGCTCGATAAACTCAACAGCCTTGAAAAGTCCATTCTCGATTATTTATTTTCAGTTCTGAATAAATGTTGAAGTTTGTGTATAGTCCATATGGCAATGTAATGAAAGCTACGAACATTTTTCGAAGGTGGGTATTCGCGCCGGTGAGAAGCTCTGTAACTGCGAATGAACTGCTTTCACTTATCACGCGAACCTTGACAATGACATTAATGAAACAAATCACCAGACGCAGCTAGGGTGGTGTGTTCGTTGAATGAGATAAGTGCGATACTACAGAATCGCCGCACAATGCTATAAATGGATGGAAACACGGAGAGGCGGGCCACAGAAGAAATCCAGACGACGCAGTTTTTGTCGACGCGGCAAGGCAGAAGCAGAGGCACGGCTTTACAGCCATCGTAATTGATTGCGAAAAGAGGTGCAAAACATGCGTTACCACAAGCACAGCAACAATCGCGACAGCGAAGCCGACTTCTCTTGCGCTAGCAGCATCAGAGCATCAATTTCACTAAAAGACGAACCTCTCCAGAAGCAGTACGGATACTGATGGTAGGTAACGAAAAGCCAAGAAAGTAATGTTTATTTATGATGGACACCCGCTCAGACCCCAACCTTGAAAGGAGACAGCAATAATTAATAATAAGACGACGCATGACGTGGCGGCCGATAATGGGGTCGGCACCTTAGCGTCTCCCGATAACGAGGATGGAGAGGAGGGTAAATTGGAGGATCGTATGACCGCATACAAATTGCAAACGTGCGTTTCCCCACCACCTCACCAAGAGGTCAGCAAAAAGTAGTCTGACGAATGGCGGCAGTTACAGACCTTGCAGGACTTATCCGAACCTGGTGATCTGACGCCTCATTTAGGCAGACATGAAAGACAGAGAAATGCAAGAACTGTGGTTCTAGCGCCAACCTGGAACATATACTACGGGAATGTTGAGGCGTAAGAAACCGTGTAAAGGGGATACAGCCTCTCGCGATAGCCTCTGCAAGCACTGGTGACTATGTTGCTCAGCTCTGCCCTTGACGATTAACCTTGGGCTGTCCAGCTGGCCCAGGAAGTAGCCAGTACTCGAGAACTCCTGATCATCACCTACCTGGGACCTTTAGCCAATCCCAAGACCTTTCAATAAAGTTCTTTGACCAACCAAACGTCCGACCGCCCACTTTACTTCCATCCCTCCTTCATTCCTTCTTAATTTAAGTGACAGCAGGCAAGAAATTGAAAAAATGCCACATACAAATGAAGTCCTCCTCAGGTAAGCTGGGCAACGGTAGCTCCCCGTAGCTTGCTTAAACCTAAACACCCTGATAACCCCGCCTATGCTCTATTAGAACATATTCAGGAAGAAAATCTCCATGAGTCAATAAACGACGGCTTGGTAGGCTGCCGGATCCTCGGTACGCAGTTGCTGCTTGTGCTCGGCTGCACGAGCCTGTTCTTGTGCCCGGGCTGCAGCATTCGCACGGCGTATACGACCTCGTTCGCTGTTGTGCTCGCGGTGTTGCTCATCGAACGCTGCCTACTCCTAAGGAGTAGGTATGACGCGTCGCCTACCCATTTCGTAGCCGGAGAGAAACAGCTGCGCGCGAGCTCAGCTTCGACGGAGAGCAATGACCTAACTGCCGGCGCAGCTAATCCACCACCGTTCAGATAACACTAGGTATTTTTGCTTCCTTCCATGACTTCATGTTACCTAGGCCTACTGCCATAGAATCTAATGGGGATGCTCCGGAGTAGGCTACAGTGGTTTTGGCGTCACCGCTATCATCACGTCAGCCTTGTCGACGGAAATTTAGGGCCAAGTAGTGGGACGTCATGGATTGGAGTAAACAAACCTTGTGCTATCCTGTTGGTGCTGGCTAGTGGGGTTGCGCCGGAGGAATTTTCGGCGTACAACCGACGTACATACGGACGGGCGGACGGACGGACAAATCGGCCAGCCATATTCAGCTTTGCTGTAAAAGAAGACGACAAAGATCCGCTAGCGGGTTGGACCTACGGCGCCAACTGCAACGGCCGTACCTACGGGATGCTGTGCGATATACACGGACGTGGCAGTTCACTAAAAAGGAGGACGAAAAGCCTTCTCAAGTCCGACCCACCCTGGCATCCAAGCCACTCGCACCTATGCGATGCAGTTTTCACACCCTCTTTTATTGGAGTTGCAGGCCATACACGATGCGATAGAAACTATTGTCAACTTGCCTGAAATCAACGAATCCCACATATATACTGACAGCCTCGGTGCACTTAAGCATCGCAAAATTGTACGAACGTTACTGTCGTATTGGTGGAGGCACATGCTAATGACCACAACAATAACGCTACGGAAGGAATCGCTCACACTTTCTCGACACCAGTAACTCCTCCTCTTTCCCTTCCCTCTGATCTCCGCTATGTTTTCATTGCCCAAAACTACATCCTCCTACGTCTCGGCTTTCTCAAGGAAGCCACTCTTTGGAGGCTTTGCACCCACGCATTTGTCTTGAGTGCGAGTAGAAGGAATTCTGCGAGCGTCCAGCATGGTGTGGTTGAGAGCTTGTGTTGTGGCCACCAGGCACGTACCCAAGGGGGGGCCCGGGGGGGTCGCTACCCTGCTCCCCCCCAAAATTAAGATGCATACCCTGCCCCCTCCCCGCCCACGCCACGACTTCTCGCACATATTCCTAAAGCGCCGCCAAATCAATGTTGAGACTTGACAGCTATTCGGCGGTCAATATTTTGTTGCCTTTTTCACTCCTTTTGGATGGCGGTAGTGATCGGCGTCTCCTGGGATGTAGAGGCCAGTTTCCTCATCAATTCGGTACTCGCGCGATTAACTCGAGATGAATTCAGTTGTCCCCTTCTAATCAACGGTCACGCACATCGCTGTTGCTTCGTTAGTTCAACCTTCTTCGTCTAGACTGATCCAGGGACCGGGAAAGGGATTCACCTCGTGGTCAGCTGGACTGTATGCACGTGGAACGAGTTGCGGCCAGAGAAAATGCCAATTGTGTTTAACTTTTCTTTTTGTTTCATTATTTTCTCGAGTGATGGCTCGCCGCGACGCTGACAGATCGGAAACACACACCCGTAATATGGGTTAGATAAGGTGGAAAATAAAATAATGCGAGACAGCGTCCATCATGAAACCCTGCAATAACCTCTAAACTCATAGGCAATATGACTGCCACGCGTTAACTCATCTGCTTTTTCCCTGATTGTAGAGCTCTTTTCGCGCAAAATTGAACTTGGAAACAAGAGTCTCCAGGAGTTGAGAAATCTACTAAGGGAGAGGGTCGAGACAACAGCCAAACGGAAGAAAAAGCGAATATTAACAAATTTAGCCATTGTTTATGAAAATATTTATGGATCAATATCTCTTTATTTAAAAACGAAACAGAAAACGCCGCCGGAAGTGGAGGACAATTCCGTGTGCAATAAATGACGCTTCTAAAGTTATCATTAGAGCCGCCTAACCTAGCCATGTCTCTGCTGTGCTTGTGTTTTTCTGATGGTAACAACTTTATTTCGTCAACAGAAAGGATTTTTCTAAGTTTCCGCGGTGGGCCCAGCACATCTAGAATCGCAGCTTCCTGCGCCATACGCAGTTGTACGCGACTGGCGGCCACGCATAGTTACGTAACTACCCCACTAACAACACGAGTTGGTTGTGGCACTTGTTAGAGCAGTAAACGAGGGATCCAAAAGAACTGTGATTGTACCGCAAATATATATTTCTCTATAATTCTTCCAGAGCTAATTCAAGAAACGCTAATATAGTCGGATACAACTTAAGTCTGCAATGAAGCCCCACCCACATCCTCATAACCGCCAGCCGCTGTTCCCCCGCGAGGCTGTAAATAATTCATACTTCAATTTTTTTTTTGTTACCCAAACAAGGTGGTAACTACAAAAATAAAATTATTAGCGCGTAATTTTATAACTTTTCCCTCGCCTAATATAGTGGAATGGCGAATGCCTAATTCTTTATTGAACTGAAATAACATGCTTGCTTCGCGACAACTATTTGTTGTGAAGTTTCACTTCAGTTGGCAGTGAAGTTTCATGAGTAAAATGGGTGCAGCAGTGAAAGTCACCGCACCGCAGACTTTTGAAGACTCCCTACATTTCGTCCATGTCTGTTGCCCACATCACTGCTTCTTCCGATGAAAAGACTCTTCAAGAACAGCAGACGCTCCGGAGGTATCAAGTACGAGGCCATTTTCAAAAGGACGCATGACGACGATTTTGTTTGCTTCTGTGATTGGCTCGCGGAGTAACCTAACTCCGCGCGTTTCTTGTGCCTTTGTTACCAACTGCTGTTTTTTTTAAGCTCTATTCTACTAAAGTACTCTTTATTTTACACTTTTGCTTCTTTACTTGTTCTTGGCAGTGTTCTTTCTGCACTCCTTTCCTGCGCGACACCGTTTGACGCGGTTCTGTGCCAAGTCGCACAGGCGTACGTGTAAAATACAGCTTATTCTATTACTCTTTTCTGGGTTTACGCGTTTTTATGGCGAATGGTGGGCGTTATTCACATTTGTACTAGTAAAGGTAACCCCCCCCCTCATTTGAATAGAAAAGTTACCTTGGGTTGGGGCTCCCCCAGAAAAAAAAAACCTGTGTACGTGCCTAGTGGTCACCTCTTTGTATTCCTAGCGCACTACCGCGTCGGTTGTAGCCAACTTCTGGAAACGCGCAGTAGCCCGTGTTAAAATTAAATTATGGGGCTTTACGTGCCAAAACCACTTTCTGATTACGAGGCACGCCGTAGTGGGGGATTGCGAGAAATTTGACCACCAGCGGTTTAACGTGCACCTAAATCTACGTACACAGGTGTTTTCGCATTTCGCCCGCATCGAAATGCGGCCGCCGTGGCCGGGATTCGATTCCGCGACCTCATGCTCAGCAGCCCAACACCATAGCCACTGAGCAACCACGGCCCGTGTATTCATGCTATTAAAGTGCAGGAAAGAAGGCCCGGGAACAGGGGAATGCTTGAAAATGGAATGTTTTCGTGGTATGTACGATATTGATTGGGATGAGCGGGTGTTTTCTAAGCCGTGTACGTAAAAGCGAACTGCTTTTGTTTGTAATGCCGCCCATTGACACCGCACGTTTCGCCTCTACACACGTTATTCCGATGTGTTAATACCAAAATGACACATCTTTGTAGTTTAATTTTTTCAGTTGGCGTCGACCGGTGCAGCTTCGCACGGCAACTACTGCTGCTTACCTGGTACCACAACATCGGATGAATGCACAAAAAGCCCACAACGAGCATTTATATAGAATAAAATGAACATCTGCTCATTTCACAAGCCGTCTTGCTTCTTTGTGAAATCGCACGTGGCACTTATTCGATGGAGGCTTGTAAAGATCGTTCCCAATCAATTTTACTTAATAATCGATTTGGCACGAATACCATGCGAAGTCGAGCCGCAGAAGCAAAAAATAAAAATAGCGCAGCCGGCGTGAAGCATACTAGCTAGCATTCAAAACGCGCTCGCCCACAAAACCGGAAGCGGAAGTGTGTTTCAGCTATTAACGCCGACGCCTTAATGTGCTGCAGTCAATTGGGCCACTGGGCTCTGTGGGAGTGTCCGCCCCTTGTTCAATCCTTTCTCTATGGGCCAACCATTGAGGCCGCCGCGTCAACGACGGTCTCGGGACAATTCCCCGTAGGGACAACATCGAGGGAATCCACGACGCTGTTAGCGCCAAGCGTGAGAGGTGGACGTCGCCGACAGGAACACATAGGGACGTCAGCACACGGGAATGCCACGCTATGTATCACTCATCCACAGACTCCAGCATATTACGTGTTGGAAACTGCGCAATCTTCGTAGTTGCCACGCTATGCTATCGTGAACAACCGCGAAACTGACTCAACTTTTGTCTGTAATTTTTTTTTCAAAATCATTTTCTCAAAACTTGCTATTAATGCTGAAAGTTCGTAGCGCAAGCGCTCGGTTTTCGTGACGTTTGCATTTTATCCAAAGTTTTTCGTTACGCAAAAATAATGATAATACGTTCTAATTTTTGATAAGCACACCTTCGTGACCACGTTGTATTATCGAGGTTAGTGCCTGCATCACCCAGCGGAGGGCGCACAAGAACTTTTGTGTTTACTTTATGAATTTGCACGTGACACAAAGAATGGATGGAGGTTTGTAAACATCCTTCGCAATCACTTCAATTTAATGGTTCCGCATATTTATCACGCGACTGAATAGCAGTGGCCAGAAAACTAAAGAAGGGGACGTGGAGCAACCCTCCCGCTCGGATATAAAATTCGCACGCCATGGGGCCAATAGCAACATCCACACGCGCAAAATATGCTTGCCTACACTACAATTACGACCTTTTTCAAATGTTAAGAGATGGTGGTGGTGATAACTTTATTGCCCACAGGGGAGTTGAGGACACGCAGGCCCTTGGGCCCCCGCACGGCCCCACTGCGCTCAAACGTTCATGTCCCGGAGGCTCATGACGCTGGCAGCCCGGCCTGTGGCGATAGCTTGCTTGGCCGGGTCCTCGGAGCGCAGTAGGGTCTCCCAAGCCTCCCAAGTAGTAAGCTGATCCAGGCCCCGCGGAGGAGGATCCGCCGGGCAGAGGAAAATCATGTGATCGAGAGTGGCTTTGGGGTGGTGGCAGAGGGTACAGGAGGGGACGGTGTGGACGTGGTGATAGCGCGAGCGTATATAAGGGGAGGGTAGGATGCGTTTTTGGAGCCGCCTCCGAAGTGTCTGGTGATAATTGACGAGGGAGGGATGGGGTGACGGGTAGAGCCGACGCTCGGCTTTGCAGGCTTACGTCAGTTCACTGAATGAATGCATGCGCTCCCGTGAAAACCCTGTATCGGAGGCCGCCGGTGCCCGGTTGAGAGAACTTCGGGCGTTGGCAGCCTCGTTTCCAGGATTCCCAGAGTGGGCAGGCACACATATGAGCTCCATGTAGCGGGGTGGGTGCACAGCGAGGGAGTTCAGTATGCGGAATGCAGGGACGTGAACTCGCCCGTGAGCAAAATTTAGTATCGCAGTTTTAGAGTCCGATAATATATACCGGATAACTAGGGCAATGGTGCGCCCCTCATCATCGACCACCTCTAACGTTTTAGCTACACTTCAATCGTCGCCCAAACTTGCAGTGGTATACTATCGTGACCAACCCCAAACGTAGCTCGGATATTATCTGCGATTTAGTTTTTGATGTTTTTAAAAAATTGCACTAAAAGCTGAGATTTCGCTACTCGAACGATCGCACTTCGTGACGTTTGCCTTTTAACCAAAGTTCTTCTGTGATGCTAAAGTTGTGATAATGCGTCGTAATTTTTGATGAGTGCAGCTACGTAATTGTTGAAAACCAGGAAGCGGAGCCGAAGTAGACAACGTCTTCTTTATTCAATTAAAGAAATGCAGGCGCGCGCTCGACTCCGCGCTCATTTCTCACTTCGTCTTCTCTTCTTTTTCGGAGCATAATATTTAACAGCTCCCGGCCGAAGAGTTAGCGTGTGTGTGTGAAAACGTTTATTGTGATGAGGTCCGGAGGCTCGACTTCTTAAGCCAAGGCGGGCCACTCCCACGTTGGCACTGTCAGGCCAAGCCTTTCAGCGACATCATGGGCCTGTTTGTTTCTTTTCAAGACGGAGTTTGTCCAGCAGATTCTAGGTGGTACAGCATCTGTACCGGTCTCCGCAACATGTCACTATAAGTACGTACTTTGCATGAGCGAACTTTGGCGTCGCTGCCCGGAAATGATTCTGTCATTTGTCCCATCGTCCACAATTTTCTTGGCGAGTTTAATTCATTTATCAGTACTGTCTCCAAGCTTCACTGATTCTGAGTGTCTATTTTCATTAATGTGGAGCTGAACAAAGTTCTTGGAGGTACTCTCGCCGCCACCGGTTCTAGAAATTGTTTAACACATGTTCTCTGTGTTTACATCTTCGTTGAAGTAATTCGCGTGACGACGCGGTCTCTTTTGATGCTGTGCTCGTGGTAGAACCATTGCTGGAAGGTGTCTTCTTGATGGGAGTAGGTGCCGCAGCGGGAGCCGTCGAGGCCACCATTGCTGACGTGCTGCTGGTGCGTGCATCGGGTGTTATGTGATTGGCCTGCCCTGGCCCCGGCCCAGACAGCAGTCCTAGCCCTCCAGGGGTTAAAGTTGGTGGCTGCTGGGGTGAAGGCCATTCCTTTTCACGGCCTGGCGAGCTTTTGCGGGCGGCCATGTCTTCAGGCTGTCGTGGAAGTGCAATTCCCTCCACCCGGACAACGGGGGCCATCGTGTGGTTGTTACGTTTTAGCCTTTCCACCGCACTGCTGTTCCTCCCTGACAGTGAGGACTCAGATGGAGCCTTTGCTGTTGACGACGGGCGCCCGGCAGGCCCGCTCGAGTGCCGCGGGGTGGAAGCCGATGACGTTGAAGAAGACGATGACGTTGAAGACGACGATGATGACGACGATGACAAGGAGCTGTGCTCCGACGACTTCCCTCCACCCGCCGGGTGGAGCACGGACGTGCCAGCATTGTGGTCACCCCGAGCAAAGGTGTCAATGCTCCCATGCCGCTGCTCCAAGTGATTTCGCAGAGCCTGTGGTTTTGTGACTTGGTTACATATTTCATACACAACTAAATAGAAATCACCCTCCGCTAGAGAAAATCCGAAAACTTCCATATCCTCTTTTCTTAATTTCATGGCATCGCTTTGTCTTTTCGCTGTCTCTGCCTCTGTATCGGCTTCTTTGTTTTCTGGACTCCTGAAGCAGATAGTTTCGGCCCAAGAATTCCATGACTGTCCTTCAGTAGCAGACACACTATTAGTAGCCGCCATTCTGTGAAGATCTTTCAGTAGTTTTGCAGTAGAAGGGTATTTGCCTTCTACCAGTTGGAAGTGGTGTCTCAGAGTTGCACCAAGGAGAGAGGGGCTGCTGCAGGCGCCAAAAGGAATCCTTGTCATGCGCAATTTTTCAATATTGGAAGACCCTTCTTCAAACCAGAAGTAATGAAACGCGTCTCGGTCTTGTTCAGCCAGCGATACTTGAAGAAACGCTTTTTCGATGTTGGCGGAAATTCCAATCTTGAAGCTGCGAAACTTCAGCAGTAAGTCGAGGACGTTCGGGTTCCAATTCGGCCCTGTCCAGAAGACGTCGTTGAGTGAAAGTGAGTCCGAAGCATGAGAAGAGGCATCGAATACCACCCGTACTTTATTCGTACTTCTGTCGCGTCGCACTGCTGCTCGGTGTGACATATAGTGCGTGATATGTTCACTCGTACTGTCCATTGTGACCTTCTCAGCGAAGTCTTTGTTATAGTAGCTCCTATGTTAGTGTCATATTCCTTCTGAAACTTTGGTTCTCGATGTAGCGTTCTCTGCAAGTACTCCAGCCTCTGTAACGCGACATCCCGGTTATTTTTAAGCTGGGAACAATTGCTGCGCCACTGAAGTTCAACTTGATAGTGACCATTGTTTCTAACAGTTGTTTCCACGAAGTTCTCCAGGACGTGTTCGTCATCTTTCGAAAGTCTGTCTTCGTTAGTCCCAGATGTTCTACTTCCCAGGAAAACCTCAGTTGCTGGGAAACATTGGTTTCCGTTAGGCATATGTTGAAGTTCCTTACGGTTTCCGGCTTGTAGAACATAGGTGCACTTCTGGTATCTCCATGAAGTGTCCATCCTATGATAGTTTCGATGGCGGTCAAGGAGTCGTCCAGTCGATGAATTCTTCTGCTGACAAGCTGCCAGTAATAGTCTGCACCTATAAGGACGCTTATTCCAGGCTCAGGCGAGACCTGAACGGCGTTGACGTCAGCCAAACGTAAGTTCTTGCTTTTCAACTTTGCAAGTACATTTGTCTCTGTCAATGCTGACAAGTCATTGCATATTTCGGGAACTTCTATAACCTCTACTTCAAATGAGTTTGAGTCGTCCTGGCTATTCAGCGTGACTCGTACTCTCCGATAATATTTCCGCGGTGCTAAAACGTTTCCAAATCCAGAGATGGTGAGCTGCTCTTCGGCTAACACAGTGGCTTTCAGCTTCTTAGACAATTCTTCTGTGATGAAGCTGCGCTGACTGCCCCCATCAATCAACATTCTTACAAATCATTTGCTTCTAGTGCCCAGAGCCCAAACTTGGGCGGTCTGCAGAAGAACTGTGTACTTTAGTGAGCCTGTTGAGGAGATGGAAACAGTTGTCAGCGTTTCTGTATTCTTATGCTTCCATTTTGGGTCACACATCGTGGTGATATGTCGCCCCTTGCATTTCGCCCAGCTTAGTCTCTTCCAGTTTCGGCATTCCTTAGCTTTGTGAAATTGTTTAGCGCAGCGGAAACAACATCCTAATTTGCGTAGTTTCTCTTTTTTCTCGTCTATTGTTTCTTCCGTTGGGCAGACATCCACCGAGTGATCCTTGTCTACGCATAATATACTACTCTCTGAAGTCAGTTTCACGGTTAACATAGATGCAGAACCTTGGAAATGCTCATTAGATTGTCGTTTTGCGGTTGAGGCTTTATCTCCTGTGAGAAGTCATTATTATAGTCTGCTCCCGGCTTCTTACTTCAAGGCTCAACAAGTCTAGAAGAACAGACATTTCATTTAAACTGTCATTAGTAACACCTGCATTTGTCGAAGACAAGATGCGCTGGTTATAACGAAGTACAATTTCTTGCGGAATATTTTGTATTATAGCAGTTTGAAGAAGCACTCCATATTCTTTTTCTTCGACGCCAAGGTTATGCAGGGACCTCACGCGAGTCTGCCCTTCTTCATGCAACCTTTGAAACCTTTCGAAATCTTCGCAAGAACGAACTTTACGTAGGTTTAGAAGACGACGCATGTGGTCGTTAACAATCAGTGACTCGTGACCGAATCTTTCTTTGAGAAGTTGTATAGCTTTGCTATAGCTTTCGTTAGTTGTCGACAGGCCACTGATGACACCTAACGCTTTACCCATCAAGTAGCTCCGAAGATATTTCAATTTGTCTACGTCTGTGATATATCGGTTCTGGTGAACAGTAGACTCAAATTGATCCCAAAATTCTGGCCATTTAATGGGGTCACCATGAAACTTCGGCACATCGAGCTTCGTGAGCTTAACGTGTGCGCGTGCTTGATGAAAGTCAACGTGAGGTGCGTGCGTAGTCGTTTGCTGAGCGGATAAAATGCCTTCGGCACGGGATTTCGCGAGGACGATAGATTCTTGATACTGTCCGACGCTTTGAAGCTCATCCTCAAGGTTATCATCGGTAACATGCCCTTCTACTTGGTTATCAAGGTACGTAAGCTGTGGGGCTCTCCTCCCCCGTACTCTTGGGACAAAGGAACGACAACACCGTAGTGCAAACAATCACAAGGGCATTTATTGCACCTTTCATAGATCACTGCCTGCTAGCGGAGTTGCTATCCACAAAACATGCCGATGGGCGCGCGACAAATCTAGAAGTCCGACTCACCGCGACCGGATAGCGAGCGAATATGTTCGCCCCATGCTGGATCCCAACGCCTCGTCGTTCGCGTGTACGGCCACGTGAACGATGGCGTGTTCAAAGGCGGCCACGCGAGGCGGTCTCGCAGAAGCATGGGTCGCCGCGCACGCGGGACGTCCACGCTGTTCGCCGACCCGCCGGGAAAGAGGCAGCCTGTTCTCCCCTGCGTCCCCAAGTAACAATGCCGGGAGGCGGCGTTAGCAGCGCAACACTCGCGCCATCTCTCGCACTGCGCTTGTACCACTCCGATCGCCGCGGGCGCCAGGCCACGCGAGCCGTGCGGGAAAACAACATATCAGGGGATGCGTGAGAGTCGCGCATCCCCACAAAGCATAGTTTCCTTTGTCTTCAATAGGTTAAGATGGTCGGTCAGCTCACCATATGGCGTTGGTTCCGTCAGCATAAGTGTTGTCATGTCGTTGATGATCCTGGTGACCGCCGCTCGAACGATAGCACGCTTCCGTCATAGTCTTTCCATGTCGTCACGTCGGCAATCGTAGGCTTCGTGATGACGTGGATCGTTCTTCGATTCTGTCGCAGCGTCGTCGCGCTGATCGCGCCGGTCGTTCGTCCTCTTCAGGTAGCTCGCTTCATCGTCAGGGGTCTTCAACTGTACATCTCATATCCTGGTCACGGCACCATATGTTGAAAACCAGGAAGCGGAGCCGAAGTAGAGAACTTCTTCTTTATTCAACGCTTCTCAAAAAATAAGAATAAAGAAATGCTGGCGCACGCTCGGCTCCACGCTCGTTTCTCACTTCATCTTCTTCTCTTCTTTTTCGGAGAATAATATTTAACAGTAATTAAGTAGTATTATCTACGTTAGTGCTCGCGTCGCCCAGCAGAGGGCAGCCAGCGCTCTGTAGGTTGCCTGGCTGGGCTCCTTCCTCGTCCGTGTCGCAGCGCTAGCACCGCGCTGGCTGCCGGCTCCGAGGTGACACAAGCAGAACGTTGCCACCAGGGACGCGGCATGGCGCTCGCTGCTCCCCCCCCCCCCCACCCCTCTCGGTCTCTGTTTCGCGTGCTACGATAGGCGAAATTCGTCGTGTGTCATTTCCGCGAGTAATCGTATCTTTTTCAGATTCAAAAGTTGATATGGCTTGTACGCACGGCTCGCTTCAATTTGCCATTTACGATGAACCCCTTGAAATTATTAGTTGCAAAGTTAAATAATAGATGTTTTCTTAATCAGCGACTAACACGTATCACCCCTTACACCGCACTCGGCACCGCTGACGGCATGTCTCCGAAGGAACCGTCCTTTTATTTGAGAAGGGCTATTTTTAGATATTAATTCACGTCTAAGTAGAGACTCCGGGTATATCCGTGAAGCGATGAATCACAGGATCAGGTAAGTAGAACACGTGAAAGACTAGCAGCACGTAGGGGGTAGGGAGGGGGGGGGGTTCAGTGGCGATTTAGCGGTAAATGCGGAAGAAATGCATTTGAGGTCAACGATCCGTGATTTAAACCGGGCTCACCAAAATACACGTCCTGCGCCTTCGAGGACCGTAATGCAACTTACAGTGGGACGCGGGAGACCTCCGTCAGTTGCTACATAATATATACACGACGAGAGAGACATATAATAACATGGCTCATCAACGTCAATGTGTGCATCTTTGTCTATGTTCATTGCATTTTACGGAAAAGGTGTTAAGCAAGGAGGTTTGCCAACGACAAACCTGTGCGACGACGTGGTCGCTATCACGTCTCAGTCAAACGGCACCCAGCAACGCGAGCCACGAAGTGCTCGTTTGACAAGGCAAGAATGGCGAGAATGGAGCAACGAAAAAGTCAAATGGAAGTGCATCGCGCAACGCGATTGAAGCCAAACCGGTCGGCCCAACAGGTGATCGTTAGGTCACAGTTTGCGGTTGGTCTTAGCGCTCCCGCTGTGCAGGCAGAGCCACGACAGGGCAGCCGAACAAGTGCGCACCATGCGCGCTCAGAATAAAAACTACTGCCATAGCTACTGGAAACCAAACGTCTCGGCAAATCTCGATTCTTGCTCCGTGATCTCGACGCAACAGGTCACATGTTGGACAACCACTGTGGCTTCACGGAGCTTTTGCTTACCAATGCTGGCTGCGTGAATGTTGCCTCGCGTCGTTTTACTTTCTCCATTGCGAATACATGTTTGAAGCCACGAAACAAGCGAAAGAGGAAGGCGCCTGCAGGGGAAGAAAATGGCGCGCCGGGAAACGTGCCAAGGAGCGCGAACAAACGGCAAAGTACCTCAGCGTATAGACCGTTTTTTCGTAGGCGCCGCCATATTGTGAACGCAGTGGCGCCGCCTATGAGCAGCGCCATACTGGCTTGGGTGAAAGCGGTCTTTTGCATGGCAGGTATACGCTCGGCGGTAGGTTCTGGCGTTTGTTTTCGCGGTCGTGCGGTCTATTTAGTATGACGTGCGTCTTCTACGTGGTAAACGGTTCTGTGAGGCGTGCTGGAGTGGTTTAAGGCGTCATGGCCGGAATTTCTGCTGGCGTTGAGGTGTACGGAACACGCAGCGCGATGGGGGGGGGAGTGCTCGCATATTTGAGCCTACAATCAGCCTCGGAGATAAATTGTGTATTTCTAAATGTTCCAATCACTAATGCGACCTTATTGCAGTATTATCCTCTATTTCTAAGCTGCAGTTTAGGAGCCATAAAACATACGCGACGATCGTAACAGCATGGGTACTATTCTGCTACGATAGGAGCTGTGCTGTTTGACAAGCGTTCTAACTGTTCACTGCAGTTACATTGCGTGACTACTTGGTTGGATGGATGAGGTTTCCACCCATTAATAAAATAGTTTTGGCTAGTAATAGCAGCATACCTTACAGTCTGAATTAAGCTTGTCCAGCAAAGCGACCGTTTACGAACTGCGCGAGCGTCCTAAGCAACGTAGGTGCTGGATTACAGATATCTTTGTTCTGTATAGCGCATGGTCCAAGCATACGGCATCAGCGGTTATATATTTACAAACGTTGTGCGGCGTTAGCCCGTTTTCTCTTGCTTTTTAGAGAAAGAGGATGATAACCGAATTTTTTTTTTTCGGTTGTGTTCATTCAGTTCTCTACGGCGCCCTCACACGTATTACGGAAATTTTGCGCTCAAAAATAGCCATCGCATTCTTTTTATGCGAACCGTCTCATATATTATGGCTGTATACAGGCCAAAAAGGCAATGCCAAAGCACACAGCTTCTATGTGTATCGTGCTGGCTCACCAACCGCAGTGGTCGCTGTGTTGAGAAGCGCCATGGGCCTCATGCAGCAAGGCTAGCGTAGACATATGGTAATTTCAAGCATACTAGACTTGAAATGCGTGAGAACGATGCCAGTGTATCAAAAATATTTGATAGCGCCTGCCGCTCAGATGTTTCGTGGTTGCCTTAGGTTGGCCGTGCACGAGCATGCGCTCTTATGTTTTATGTTTTACTGCCTACGCCAATCCATCAGACAGTGAGCTGATTTACCATTTAATGTTGGTAATACAGAGACGCCGGTTTTCTTTGTTGAATTAAAATCGATATAAGCAAAATAGTAAACAACACATACACGCACCGCGACGGATAATGCTCGTACACCGCGGCTGATTATGCGTGTCACATTTTTGCGCCCCCAAGACATATTTCTGCCTACAGTAGTTACCGATGCACCGAAAGGCTTCCCTGACGACCTTGTATCAACGAACATGGCGTAAATTTCACAAAGTAAGATCTAAAACATCTCGAAATCGTTCCGCAGCACGCGACAGCAATACTTTCAAGCAGCGCCGCGCCGGTCGCCCAAGCCAGAGAGGAGGAAAGGCTCTCCGCACGCCCTTTCCTCCTCGCCCGATGAAACGGTCTATAGAGGAAAACGTATAGTATAACGTTGAGCGAAGGTGGGAAGCACAAACGAGGCGAAGCGTCGGGGATTCTCCTCTGGCAGCTGCTACAGGCTTGTTTGCGATGGCAACGTACTGAGATAGCATTGTCCTCGCGCGCGTACGCTGTGTGTGCGAGTGAAAGCGTGCATGCGACGGTGAGCCGACGTTGGCGGCTCAATCTCGAGTGCGCAAAGGTGGAAAGTGGAACGTTGTACTTCGTCCGCGCGCGTTCCACAGGTTTTATTTTGAAAGCGAGCTGCTATGGGGGCACAGTCTATGTGTGCCGACGGCTCGTAGCATTACATGCGCTGTATTCTCATGTCGCAGTTTGCACTGACGCGTCACTTCGCTCGCTGCTGCTGCCGCAATTCCTCACGGTTGCGCTTTGACAGCGAGTGTCCGCTGTCATCGAGCGTGAAATGTCCACGTTTGCCTCTGCGCACTGACACCATGCTAGGTAATTTCGACAGTAAGTGAATATTTACAAGGGGGCGTTCTACTCCGGCGGTTTATGGCGCTGCCGCGCGAGCCCTGTCTCGAATACGATCTGCGATGCGGACAGTGTGTATATGCGTCGACGTGCAGAGAGGGCCGAGAGTGTCGTGTGCGCTATAGCACACGTACGCTTGCGTGGAACCCGCGTTCACGAAGTGAAATATCAGTGTAAGTTCTCTTCCCTTTCTCCATGGCACCGAGAACGCAAAGCTGATAAGCTATCGTGAATGGAACGTTCAAGTGGTCGCTTTCGAGCGCTCTACAGAGCGTTCTCGTGCGGTGTAATTTACGTTAGGCTGGTACGATATGGAGCGCTCGGAACACATTCGACCGCTCCACTCCGGGTACCGTGCTCCAATACAGAGCGCTGACTGGTTGGGTTCATCTTATACTTCGAGCCGGGAGCGCCCGACCATTATCCGACGGAATCCTGATCACGCGAATCTTTCGATTGCATCCGGCATAGAGGAGCAGGACGTTGGGCTGGACGTTGGTTTAAACCACCCGGTCTTTTTGGTGGCTCCAATCTCCAGAGGGCCTCCCATCGCTACAAACCGCGTTGGAACGCAGTATAGAGAAATCAGTAAAGTGTACCGTAACGAAAGCCAGCAGTCAGGCCGTCGAAACGCGCCAGCAAACTTGGCGCAACATGTATACGGAACACACATCGCATATAACGGATGGTACGGAAGAATTAATGTCAGATACATCGAAACGTTTTATAAGGGTCGGTTATAGCGGAGGAATAGACGATAAGCGAAATTTCGTGAGCAGGCATTCCCACACTGTCGACCTGCCATTATCAAGAAACGGCGGCTGTCATAGTCAAGACAGCCGCCGTTCCAGCTAGTATCACTTTAAACCTCATCGACTTGTCGCTTTGCAGTTTGGATGGTGAGACCTTGGGATGGAAGGCAGCAGGAATGGTGCCAGCAGCCCGCGTGTTCAGAAATTAGGCGTACAGGGAAGCGCACACGCAATTTTTGCATATTACCGCAAGCAGTGTAGCGAACCGTTTCCACAGTCTTGGTCACATAGATTTCGTACAATGTCAGAACAGAGACCTAAGACTTCCAAAAGTCGTAAGTGGGGTCCGAAATATATATATATACTGCGGCAACGACGGTTAAGATCCATTTGTCCGTTGAGAAAATGGCATGATTAAGGACGTTCGTCACTACTTTGTGTGTCTTAAGGCGAGAAAGCATGTGCAAGAAACGCTAGTAGGTAAAAACAAATGTTTATCTTTGCCACAAACGATGGCCAGATGGAAGTAAAGGGGAAAAAACAAGTACAAGCAATCTCCTTTATGTTGTCCATGGTGTCTATGTTTATTGGCTTGTTATGATATGATTTATAAAAATCTAGCCCCTCGGTTCCCTTTCTTGTTGTTCATTACATTACGCTGGTCAAAATGCGGCAACATTGATGCCTTCAGGTAGCGTGTGCGGCTTTACTGACCAGTTGCCGTCACCCAAATAGATAGCGCACTCGTGGGGTCTGCGGCACAAAGGATGTTCTACATCCGCGGCCAAGTTATGTGAGTGGTGGCGCTGGCTAACACTACCAGGGTTAGTTCTAGTAGTGAAGCACAAATATCCCTTTTAGACTCTGTGGTAAAGCGCGAAGCGGGACTAGGGCCACAGGAAAAAAAACAAGGGTAATATAACGCGATGTAAGGTGATGTAACGTGATGTAACGCAGAGTCGTGCAAATGAGCCATGGAGTCGCGAAACATATAGGTTAGGAAATGCACGGAGTGTTCAAAAAACGTTTATTTCAGTAATTACGATGCTGTTAAGATACGCGACTAAGGTGCATCGGAATTAGGACAGCACTCGCCATTCTGTCGAGTTCCACAATATACCAGGTGTTTCACGCAACGTGAACCAAGGATTAAAAAAAGAAAGTGGGCAAACGCATCTGAATGAAACCAAAAAAGAAAAATATCGTTTGCCGTCATCTGGCGCTCCTTAAGGCAACATTATATTGCGCATAATTAGTTAATTACTTAAGATAACTTATGCAAAATTTTTGATGCTAACTTATAGGGCCAGGTGCGTTTCGTTACGTTATAGACGGCGTTCCAAAATGACGGATCGAATTTATTCGGGAAACCTACACCAGACGACAAAATATTTCGGACCATAAAGTCATGAGAAGCTGAATATCTCCGGAACCTCACAAGTCAGTCTTGCATTTCCATTTCGGTCCGTGACTTGGAATATGCTAATAACATTGCCGTACACAGTTTTACCAGCTACTGCTACTGACTGCTCGGCTATTGATCGTTTGCGGAGATCCCGTTGTCCGTAAACTTTTTCACGCCGGGTGTACATGCTGCGGGGCGATCTTCTTCGGAGTTTAAAGAAATCCCGCGAAATACGAAATAAAACAACGTGACCTCACTCGTGTGCCATCGTACTGCAGCGCTCTCAAACGTGCGTCGAGCCTATCGCTGCCACCGCCAAAGATGCTGACCCACTGTGAAGCCGATGTCTGATGCATACAGAGCCGCGGACGGTCACTTCGCCATGGTCAGCGCACACGGTCCTTGCTTTACTGCAGGCTCAATAAACGTTTTCCCAATCCAATCCAATCCAATCCGCACGAAGCGCGGTTGAGAGCGCTGTAATGCGATAGCGCGTGAGCGTAGTGACGTGCGTTTATTTATATTTCGCGGCCTTTCTTTAAACGGCCAAAAAGATCACGCAGTATGTCCGTTAATTGCCACGGAAGATTGGACAGGTCGTTTCCGAATCCCTTCTACAATGCAACAAAACACGCCCTCAAGCCAATATTGAAAATTTTGCGTAAGTAATCTTTGTTAACTACCTATTTAGGCGTTACCTAAAAAAATAATCCAAGGAGCAACACATGACGGTAAAGTGCAGGGCGTTTGTCTCATTCAGCTGCGGCTAAGTACTTCATTTTAATCCTTGGTTCAAATTAGGTAAAGTACCCTGCTTACGCGCAATGGATCGGGGATAAATATAGGTTAAGACATGCTACTTGTTTTCAGCAAATATTTTTCAACCGAAAGTGTCACGTGTTAAGAAAAAGTTTATTTCAACAGGAGACGATACGAACACTGAGTCACAATTACGGCACAATTCCACCAGCACCATAACACACACAAAAAAAAAAACGAGCATTGAACTCCCCTGACAGAAATGACAGTAGCTCAGAGTAGAGCCTCTCCAGAAGTGGAAACAGAGCGCGGCGACGACGTTCCGCGGCAACTGCCTCGCACCGGTTACGCCATAGAAAAAATGCCCCGGCAGTAATTAAAAGTCGCGCAAAGGGGTCACGTGAGCAGCGACCACATGTAATAAAGCGGTTAACTCCAAGGCCACTTAAACCAGCATGCACGGCCCTCAGAGACACCCTAGAAACGACGCACTGCAGCTACACGTGCTTGTTCGATCCTTGAAGGGGGCAATTGGGACACAGCGAAGATGGGACAACGCCCCACCGCTCAAGCCTGTCCCGAGCTGGAAGCACTTGAAACCCTAGACGCCACATGAAGTCGCGTAGGTGGCCAGGCAGAAACGACGCCGTTATCACACGCCACGAAGCACTATTTTTAGAACGTGCGTGGCACGCTGGCGCAACTAGAGGAAGCAGTGAGGCTGACATTGAATCCCCAACACGGTTTTCGAGAACGTCTACATCAGGACATACCTGTTCTACGTGGGGATAAAGTGCCACGGCCGTAGAGTAAAATGCACGTGCGTTTAACACTTCTGGTACGCGATTTAAGTGCACGCCCGGTAACACGTAACGAATTTTTGTGCCAAGGAAATAGCAGGCGTGTTCATGCGGGGGACACTGATCCCGCTGCAACAGGCGGAGCAGAAATCGCAGACCAAGGGCCTGTTTACGCTCGAGCCGCCCATCGCCGCAAGCCGCACCGCACGCTTGCGGTGGCGCGAAAATTGCACGTATCCAGCACTTGTGCACAAATTACCGCTTACACCGTGTACACAGTGTATACCTTACACATTGTAAACCGAAATTTGTGCACATGTGTTTGATACGGCCAATCTTTCGCACGACCGCACGTGTGCGGATTGCGGCGGTGGCCGGTTTGAGCTTAAATCGGCCCCAAGCAGCAGGCAGCGGACAGACACAGATGAGAACGCGTGGTTGCAGCGAAAGCGTGGTTGCCCAAGGTACGCGCCGTGGCCAGTTTTGTACTGCCCGGCTAGAGGAAGGAATCAAGAGACTGCAAGGACCTATCAACCCGTAATAGTGGTTGTCTGTACAAGGTGAAAAACGTAGCACACACGGCCGCAAAAATACAGACAGCGCTATGTACCTTCTTTCTAATAGGGGCAAATCATACCCTTGAAGATCAATACTTCGTCTTACATGATCGAGAATTGAGAGCACGGAGGTGATTGAGAAATACTGTGTGATCACAGACCTATATTACGAAGAAAATCGCTCAATCGAAGTCGGGAAAGGGGACTGTTACGTGGCTCCGGTGGGCCAAGAGCCAAACGTCGCCATTCCGAAAATTTCGAGCAGCACCGGAAGCAACATTACAAGGAAGCAATTTCACTTTATTGGGAATGCGCAATGTATAGCGAGTAGCCGCGCTATCCCACTGTGACCAACGCCAAAGCTTGCTCACGAATTGTTTGTAATTTATTTTTCAAAATCAGTCTCTAAAAACTTGCTTTCAATGCTGAATGTCCGTGGTGCTAGCGCGCGGTTCTCGTGACGTTTGCCTTTTATTCAAGCTTTTCTGTTGCAAAATAATTACGCCAATACGTCCTAATTATTGATAAGCGCACCTTCGCGACGATGTTCTATTATCGACCTTAGTGCTTGCATCAGCCAGCAGAGGGCAGCCAGCGCGCTGGCTGCCAGCTGCGAGGTGACATAGGCTGATCGCCTCCAGGGGCGCGACATGGCGCTCGCTGAAGCCTCTCAGTTTCGGTTTCGCGCGCGATACGCGATGACATAGGCTGATCGCCTCCAGGGGCGCGACATGGCGCTCGCTGAAGCCTCTCAGTTTCGGTTTCGCGCGCGATACGCGATAGCTGCATTTCGTCGTGCCTCAGTTGCGCGGGTAATCGTATGTATTGCAGATCCAAAAGTTGATACGGCTTGGACGGATAGCCCACTTCAATTTCCCATTTACGATGAGCCCGTTGAAATTAATAGATGCAAATTTAACTAATAGATATTTTCTTAATTAGCGACTGACTAACGCGTATCATCAGTCACACCGCACACGGCACCGCTGACGGCATGTCTCCGAAGGAACCGTCCTCTTAGTTGAGAACAGTTATTCTTAGATATTAATTCACGTCTGCGTAGACAGACCCAGTACATATCCGTGAAGCGATGAATCGCAGGATCAGGTAAGCAGAACACGTAATAGACTAGCAGTACGTAGGGGAGAAAAATTCAGTGGCGATTTAACGGTAAATGCGGGAGAAATGCATTTGAGGTCCAGTATCCGTAATTTAAAGCGCGCTCACCTATCAGCAAACTGTTGTTCAGGGACTCGCTCGACACACATCCTGCGTCTTCGAGGACCGTAATGCAACTAACAGTGGTACGCAGGAGACCTCTGTCAGTCGCTACATATTATATCACGACGAGAGAGACTTATATAATAACATGGCTTATAAATGTCCGTGTGTGTACTTGTCTTAGTACTCTACAGCAAAGATGTTAGGGAAGGGGGTTTACCAACGGTAAACCTGTGCAACGACGTGGTCGCTATCACGCGTCAGTCAAACAGCACCCAGCAACGCGAGCCACGGGGTGGTCGTTTGACAAGGCCTGCGGCGAGAATGGAGCACGGGAAAATTCAAGAGGAAGCATGCGCCACGCGATTGAAGCCGAACCTGTGTACCCAAAAAATGATCGTTACGGCATAGTATGCTGTTGGTTTTAGCCCTCGCGGTATGCAAGCGGAGCCACCTGAGAACTTGCTCACCGTTTCTCTGATATTTCTTCTACAATTCATTATCTAAAAACTAAAAACTTATTATTTAAACTTAAGCTTATTATTATTTCAACGTTAAATTATCTAAAAGCGACGCAGTGCTTGCGTCACCCATCAGAGGGTAGCCAGCGGGCTAGGCTGACAATTTATCATAACTCAAAGGGAGGCTCATACCTTTAGAAGCGAAATCGGATGCCTTAGAACACGCACCTATAAAGCGAGACATAAGGAAAAAGAAGCATGTGCTTAATGCGAGAAAGCTAAGGAAATGATGGAGCATGTTTTATTAGAATGTGAAGACATCTGCGCAGCGGTAGATTTAGGCACCAATGGCCTCCTTGAAACCCTCGAGTTCAGCGAGAGCAGGGGAGAAGTGAACATATCCGCAATAGAGATTAGCAAGAGGCGATCGGAAAAGTGGTGGAAGAAAAGCAAGGAAGCGAGAAAAAACGGAGACGTACAAAAGCATATTTCGCAATAGGGGGTCAGAAAATGTGGAGTTCGTTCGGTAAATGAATGAGGCATGTATAATTTTTCTAATGTAAAGCTGCTTGCACCTGGATATTCGGTCAACTGAAGAGCCTTGAAAAGCCCATTATCGGGTATTTATTTTCATTTCTAAAGAAATGCTGGAGCTTGTGTAGAGTCCACATGGCAAAGTAACGAAATTTACGAACATTTTTCGAAACTGGGTATTCGCTCCGCTGAGAAGCCTTGTAAGTGCGAGAGCACTGCTTTCAGTTATCACTCGAATCTTGGCAATGACATTAATGAAACAAGTCAGCTGACGCAGGTAGGGCGGTGTGCTCGTTGAATGAGATAAGTGCGATACTACAGAATAGCCGCGCAATGCTATAAATGGATGTAAACAGGGAGAGGCGGGCCAGAGACAAAAATCCAGACGACACAGTCTTTGTCGACGCGGCAAGGTAGAAGCACAGGCACGGCTTTACAGCCGTCGTAATTGATCGCGAAAATAAGTGCAAAACATACGTTACGGCAAGCACAGCAACAATCGCGACAGCGAAGCCGACTTCTCTTGCGCTAGCAGCATCAGAGACCGAAGTGGCCGCAATAGTCAGTGACTCTGAGGCGGAAGTACGAAATTTCACTAGCAGACGAATATCTTGGAAAGCAGTACGGATACTGATGGTAGGTAACGAAAAGCTAAGAAAGTAATGTTTATTTATCATGGACACCAGCTCACACCCTCACCTCGCAAGGAGACAGCAATAATTAATAATAAAACAACGCATGACGTGGCTCGAGTGCTTACGGAAAGAGTGACGGCCGATAATGGGGTCGGCACCTTAGCGTCTCCCGAGAACGAGGATGGAGAGGAGGGTAAATTGGAGGATCGTATGACCGCATTTAATGACATCTCGCAACAGTACGAATTGCAAAGGTGCATTTTCCCACCACCTCGCCAAGAGCTCAGCAAAAAGTAGTCTGTCGAATGGCGGCAGTTACAGACCAGAGCTTATCCGAACCCGGAGATCTCACACCTCATTTACCCAGACATATGCAAGACAGATAAAAGCAAGAACTGTGGTTCTAGAGGCACTGTGGAACATATGCTATGGGAATGTCGAGGGATAAGAAGCGATTATGGGGATACAGCCTTTCGCGATTGCCTCCGCGAGCGCTGGGTGACTTGTTTGTCTCAGCTCTGCCCTTGACGATCAACCTCGGGCTGTCCAGTTGGCCCAGGAAGCTGCCAGTACTCCCGAACTCCTAACCGTCACCTAGGCGGGGCCGTTTGCCCGTCCCAGGACCTTCCATTAAATTCTTTGGCCAACCTACCTACCGACCGGCCGACCTATCGACCGCCTTGCTTCCATTCCCTCCTTCATTCATTCCTTCCTTCTTGCAGCGACAGCAAGCAAAAAAGCTGGAAAGATGCCACATACCGATAGTCGCGGCGTTCCATTCCTATTTGTATGGAGATTTTGCCATGACTGGCGAACTTGGACAATCCTCTACTATGGAGGTATACATCTCTAACAAAAACATAGTTTCGCCTTACATACCTTTCCTACTATTGTCCTGTTATCCATCCGCGTCTAACCATTCTCGATCAACGGTGATGAGAGCCATATAACTCCCCCATCACTCCTTATGCTCCTCATCAATTCGCTGACTCCTTATCTTTGTGTGTTGTACGACATGATGCGCATGAATCCTCAGAGATCGGTTACATTTCGATCGGTGAATGAACGCCCCAAGAGAAGGTGCATCCCGTGACCACCGGACGCATCGGGGATATGACGTGTTCGGCATTAAATTTTAGCAAAAACAGAATTTTCCTTATGTGCAAAGTGCTCCAAGTCGATTCTGAGAATTGGCTTTTATTCCACCATCACAAAATCTTTCGACAAAGCCTTCATAAGAACTATTCTCGTTTGATATTTGTTTTGTGGCGCCGGTACAACACAGTCATAAGGTGCAGTGTGGGTGTATTCATCTTACGTGACAGACGGATGGACGGACGGACCTTCTCGTTTACGGGGCATTGAAATAGTCACGCACTTAAAATCCCGACCAACTGGAGAGGCTAACAGCTTCGCTCTAAATGGCGACCTGTCCTACTACAACGCCCTAAACCATGCGTCGAGCCTGTAGCTCATCAGAAACGGCGGCTCTTCTTTTCCATGTGCCACCATCAAAAATGCTGACGCGCTGTGAAGTCGATGTCTGGAGCCGCGGCCGCTCACTTCGTCATGGTCACGTGGTCATGGTACTCGCGCATGCACGGATATTTCGCATGAACCACGATTGAGGGCGCTGCAATACCATAGCGCGTGAGCGCAGTCACGTGGTCTTATTACAGGCGTAAAAGAAAAATCACCACGCCGCATGTACGTTAACTGCCGCTGAACATTGCATCGGTCGTTCCGGAATCCCCTCTACGACGCGACAAAACGCACTTGGCTAAAGGGACTATGTAGAATTTCGCATAATTCATCTTTGTTATTTAACTAATTAGGCTGCATATAAAAAGAATACTCCATATGGAGCTTCACATCACGGCTAGCCGTACCCGGTCGGTTTCATTCGGCTGCGGCTAAGCACTTCATTTAAATCCTTGTTTCAAGTTACGTGAACTTCCCTGCATAAGCGCAATGGATCGGCTATGAATATAGGTTACGACATGCGACGGGGTTTTAGAAAACATTTTTCAGCAAAAAGTGCTGCACCAAGAGAAATTTTGTTCCACCGACACTTATGACTTGATGCAGTTGTACATTGCTGCTACCGCAGTTTCAATACAGATATACATTACTGTACAATACAGTTCAAGTGCATCTTCATTGCTCCTTTGACTCTCATCATGTCTAATCGCATTATACACGGCTACACTCCTATGCACACTATACAATCTCTCACTGTACACTAGGTAGAGTGGTGAAATAAAGAAATTCGCATGCTCTGTCTCGAATCGGTTGGCGCAGGACAGGGGTAATTGGAGATGGCTGAGAAAGGCCTTCGTCTAGCAGTGGACATCAATGATGATGATGATGGGGTTTCACCTTTGTTATCCTTTATGATCCAAAACCACGTGTGCCATTTTCTCAGAAATCTGTCGAGTGCATTTAACATAAATTCTTTATTCAGTATAGCTGTCATCAATGTCCTCGCTTAAGACTGATTAATGTCCGGCTTAATGTCCTGCTTAAAATAGGGTTAGATTAATGTCCTGCTTAAGACTGGGCAAACTGCTTTCTGTGGTTCTCGCTTTACTTCTTCAATACCTCTCCGTTGCCAAAGAGCAAACTTGATAACTAGTGTTAATAACTTCTCAAAAAGCGTTAAGCACGTCTTTTGAGATACGTGGCAAGATCCCGCAGATAGTGCAATACCAGCCCGACCCGCGGCGGAGGTGAAGCAGGCGTTAAGCACTCCCCATACGTGGGCCCATACCGAATATTGTGCAATGCCGGGTCGAGCCGCTGCGTAGGTGTTGTTCGCCATTAAGGGGCCAGGAACAAAGCTTCGCTGGTCAACCTTCTTCACAGAATGGAAGGGCACTGAGATTATTTTTGGATGTAGCGTGTTTGTTAAGCTCGCGGAGTATTCTTGTGTTCCTTGTCCTCTTCGACACGGCACCACTGCACTGTTGGACTACGGCAAGACGAGGAAGATTGTTTGGCAGTCTGCGATGCATTTCAAGCAATTTTGGCTTTTACCGCAAGCAACCGAGACTTGTGAAGCAGTGAGCAAGAAACGGCTCCGCCGATCTGGCGTTGTTCATTTGAGTTAATTACTCGTACTGGGAGATGTTTGCTACGCTTTCTATGAGTCCCAACATTGTTATAACTTATTTCGGTAGTTTTAGGGCACCCTCGCTGCACTCGGCTTTGTGACGCAGTTAGCGAAAAGCAGCTGGGCCGTGTAACACGGTTGTTTTCGCGTGTACTGAATCTTACTGGGACAAGTTCGTGACGCATTCTCTAACCCCAAAAGTTATTGTAATTAAGTTGGTAGCTTCTTCGGATACCTTTGAGGCACCCTTGCCAAAGCTGGGGTTGTGAAGCAATTAGCAAAAAAAGCTAGCCGACCGTGGTGACCTTTAATTTGGCGTGTACTGAATCTTAGCGAGACAAGTTTGTGACGCTTTCCATGGCCCCGCAACCAACTTAAACCTTCTTTCGGTTCTCACGCTCGTCGAAGACGCGACGAGCGATTGCTCAGAGTGATAACACTGGAGTGTATTACTTGCGCCGGCAATACTCGTAAACGATAACGCCGACGAGCTCAAAAACCAAGAACTCGAAAATTCTCTCTTCTGAACGACCGAGAAAGTGCCTTGCACCCACGCATTTGTCTCGAGTGGGAGTAAAAGTCATTTTGCGAAAGTCTAGTATGGTCTGGCTGAGACCCTGTGTTGCTGGCCACCTCTCTGTATTTAGCGTAGTATCGCGTCAGCTGAGGCCAAGTTTTTTGGGAAAACGCGCAGTCACCCGTGCACTTACAGTGCAGGAAATAAAGACCGGGAAGGGGGGAATGCTTGGAAATCAGATGTTTTCGTCATAATTTATAGCGCGTCTTAGCGTCCACGCAGAAGCATTATTGTCAGCCTCGAATTTATGAAAGATACACGTGGCACATAAAAATACAATCTCAACTCGGGCAACAGAATTGAGCATTATTCTGGCTGTAGAAAGACTTTGCCTCGGGAGGCGGTTATGTACCGCGTAGACCAGCGGCGAAGAAAGTCGGCTTCACCGAGTTTGAACAACTGTTCTTCAAGATGACCCCATACTATCACCCGTAGTTTTCGCATTCTGGGGTACATTGCTCTATTTGACTGCCGAGATCGTTCTGCGATGTTGCGGAAGCACCACAAAACGTAGCTAGCGCTGTAGTAGACGAGACTCGCAAACCGATCTCGGCGCTGTGGTGGCCGCACGATGGATATTCCAAACATTCTTGCAACTAGCTTCCACAAGGTGCGTGCTACAACGCAGTCCTTTACTACATGCGCGTTGGTCTCTGTTTGTGCGCAATATATGCATTTATCATTCGCTACCATACGCCAGCGTTCAAGCCTGTCTCTTGTTGGTAGAATACCCCACTGATATTGCCAATGAAAATCCTTCACTTGAGAGGGCAAATCAGGAGAAAGCACAGCTTTCCATGTTTGTGTAGTAGCTGTCCGTGGAGGTACAGCTGTCTCACACAACATTTCACAAAGCCTGGAAACTGGTGTCGCACGCCACTTTGTAATTCTTAGTTGTACAAGCTGGCTTTGCAAGCGCGCAGCCGCCGCATACTGTGGTGCTGGCGTTACCGCCGTCGGAAGCAAGTTGCCTGTACTCTGCGGCATAAGCGTTCGACGGTAATGGCCCAGCCAATAAAGGAGCAGTGGTCTACCAGGGTATTCATCATCGTCAAGTAGATCACATGTACTCTTAGTTCACAACAGCCTACCGAATGTAACCATGCACGGCAAGCTCCATCCTCCGCTGGATTTCGGCAGACGCAAAAATTGCTGCGCTACATATTGCGACTTGTTTAGCCAGAACCATGAGAAAATAGGTGAGTTTACTACTCGTACTGTTGGTGACGGCGGGAGAGCTACCCTTGCAGCAAACCCCAGTTTACTGCACAATACGTTCTTAATGAAGAAAGCCCTTTCTGCCAGCGGCAGTGGCGACGCAGTCACTGCTTCCGACTGTTCTTTAATAGAGCTGACAATGTCTCGCCATGTATGAGGTGAAACACCACTTGTACAAAATTTGATACCTAGTATTTGCATATGCTCGGTCTGTTTAATGTCCCCTGGTAGCGTTATTTCAGCACGACCTAAATTTAATGCTTCACATTTTCTCATATTTATTGTGCCCCCTGACATTGAAGTATATTGATTATAAATACGAAATACCTCTACAAGACTGTCCCCATCCCGTAAAAACAAGGTGATGTCATCCGCATACGCTGATACTTTTATGCACCCTGTTCCCGGCATAGGGAGACCTCTTACGAGCGGGCTCTCGCTAAAACGCCTTAACAACGGGTCAATCTCAAGCGCAAAGAATATGGGTGACAAAGGACAGCCCTGCCGCACTCCCCTTGTCACATAACATCTAGGTGTTAAAATGCTGTTAAGCAGTAGCTCAGCTGTTGCTCGCGAATACAACATCCGCAGGATGTCAAAAACTTTTCAAGGAAGTTATAGCATCGTAAAACCTCAAATAAGTACTGGTGCTCTAAGCGGTCGAACGCTTTGGCTTGGTCCAAGCTTACTAATACTCCTGAAGCTTCACGCGCTGTTTTGTATTGAATGATGTCATGTGTTAAGTTGAGAGACGAAAATATACTCCGACCTGGCACGGAACATGTTTGATGTACACTGACTATTTTCGGCAATAATATCTGCTTGCGATTTACAAGAATGGTTGTCAATATTTTATAGTCTGTGTTGAGCAGCATTTTAGGCCTCCAGGATGAGCGTTCTGCAAGGTTGGAGTCTGGCTTTGGCAAGAGCAATACGCGGCCCCGATTAAACGATTTAGGAATACCTTCCCGTGCAAGAATGCCGTTAAGAGGAAGCTTTAGCTCGGGCACAACTCCGACGCGGCCTATTCAAATACATGTAAAAACGCAAAAACGTTTTTATGGGATAACCCCTTGACCGATCTTGATGAAATTTGTTGCATTTGAAATAGAAAGTTAAATTCTAGTGACTGTTGGAAGCGGAATTTCGATTTAGGGCTTGAATTTTGTTTAAACGATTTTCAAATATTTCACCGTTTGAAAAAAATAGAAGCACGAAGTTTACAAATTCATAGCTCTGCATCAAGAACTGATATCGCGGTTCTGTGAACGGCATCCATTAGATCATTCAAAGCGGACAAATTCAATGTCATTTTACATCTTACGTGAATTTGTTGCGTTGGTTACAACGGTTTTGCAAAAGTTGTATTTCCCTATGATTAAATTTTTTTATATTCATGTGTAACATATCAATTTTGTCCGCTTTAGATGTACTATTAGATGCAATTCACAGAATTGTATTATCATATTTAGTGGTTGAGTTCCAGAATTGCAAACTTGGTAGTTTCGTTTTCTGAAAATTTTTAATTTTTGTCAATTTTTAATAAAAAATTGACGACCTAACTCAAAAATTCGAAACCAACAGTCACTAGATTTTAAGTTTTTCTTTTAAATGCAGCAAACCCCGTCAAATTTGGTGCAGTGCTTGCCGAGAAAAACGAATTCTCCTTTTACATGTATTTAGATAGGAGCACCCGAGCTAAAGCTTCCTCTTAAGGAGCGATACTAAGGCAGTGCCTAATTCCTCCCAGCAAGACCGGTAAAATTCGCCTGGTAAGCCATCTGGACCGGGTGTTGATCCACTGTTCATAGATCGTATAACATCAAAAACTTCTTGCACATTTGTTGGACACAAAAAAAATTCTGGCCTTCTGTATCTTCTACTTGAGGTAGGTTAGCGCAAAAATTCGAAATTTCTTCACTCAAGAGTTCTGCATTGTAAATCTTTTGCGATGAAAATGCGTCTGAGAACCAGTTCCAAAAAATTCTTTCGATATCTCGCCTCGCACCGCTCTCTGTGCCATCTTCTATTATAACCTTTTCAGTGAAAGAGCTGCCATTTTGCCTCCTGCTGGACGTACGCGCCAGTCGCAGCACCTCAGTATCAGAAATTGACCTTTCCTCATCCACGCCTTTGCAGAGGTGCGAGAGTACCAGCTCATAAGTCTATGGTAGCGTTCACGCTGATGTAGGTATTCGCGCATTAACCATGCAGAAAGAAATTCAACAAGAGGGGACACTCTTCGAAAACTGGCAACAGGAAACACGTCACGCCTAGTTTCAACACCATCCGTTAGTTGACGCGAGCGTCAGAAAGAAAGAATGTGAAATAAACTTCCAGACAACGTCTTATTTTTTTTATTCCTTCCCACTAGAAGTGAAAAAGTTTTGCGTGTAAATGAACTTATACTTTGCAACTTTTTGTTGCGTTGCCTAGCAACAAGCTAGCGGCACGCCAGACGCGCGTGCATACGTCATGCGCCAGACAAGCCGCGGGAATGAGCGAGGCCGGCTGCGCATGTGAAGCTCGCGTGCTCGGCGACCCGTCTCTTTTGGATGTAGCCCGTTTTTTGGGCTCCCGGCGTGAACTGTGTGCTTCAGCCCCTCGTCAGAGTGAATTCCAGAACTGTTTGTGATGCTCTGTCATGCCGGAAATATTACTACGAGCTTACGATGCGGCATTTGGGCCGCGTGCGTTTATTCTGAGCCGTGATCCGGCGAAGGAACATTGCAGCGAGCATCGCTGGCGCCGCGCTACGCTTTGCCTGAAAACAGGATCCCGCGGCGACCGCTACGAACACACATCCTGCGTGTTTGTTCCGTGTTGTTTTATTTCGCTACCGAGTGGTGTTACGACGAGAAAAGTTTTCCAAAGACTGGTGCCTACTGTTAGCGGCGAGTGTGTTCGTGTACGTGTGTCGCTGCGTTTTTCGTCTGGCGGGGTGAAGTGGTGGAGCGAAACCATTCTCAGGAGAAATCAGAAAAGTGTGCACGCATGAAACAAACCCACGAGTGTCTCAATAGAAAATATTTGCAGAAGACGCCTTCAACGCAAAGATTTGTCGCCGTCAACTTAGCCTGAATGATCATTGTCAGCAGTGAGATAGCCGAGCGTCCAGCAACGGTGTTCGAGCGTTGTGTAGCAGCGTCGATTGATTGCTGTCCACCAGTGCTCACTGCATGCGCAAGCTGTAGAATGCGTGCAGTGAAATTGAGAAAACACAAGACCAAAAAATATGAATTTTATGCTATTTAATACCAAGAGTATTTATTTAAAACGATGAATGAAGCATTTTTGTGCCTTCCTGCCTGGACCGTAATCCCGCCCCAGGTGTGTAATGGTTGCGATAAATGCATTGTTTTATATAAGTACCTTTTCAATAGCAACTGATTCATTTTAAGCTTGAAAAACGAGTAGTAGATACGCCGTGTACATGTAAACAAGCGCAAAAGCCATGCGGAGCTGCTCATGCGACTTTCGTCACTTGCAATGAAGCTAAAGAGCAGACGACGGACGGCGTTGTAGAAGGCACGGGGTTATTTTTCTGTCGCTATCCGGCATGTGTTGTAGCACGTGAGAGCTCTACTAAATCGGTCGTCAAAAAACAGAAGTCTTTATTTATACCGAGAATTACGCGTTTCAGGAGCACGATCTTTCAAGCGGGACGATTTTAGTCGCGGAGGCAATCGGCTGTCGCGCTTCGGTCATCTGGGCGGGGCCTCCCCTTTTTTCTAAAATTGTATCCGACTATAGTAACGTTGGTGCGCGCGGAGACAGTCGAAGGTGAGGGGGTTGCGGGAGTAACGAGGGAGGGTGATTGGATAGGAGTTAAGGAGGGGGAAGGGCTCGATGCCATGCTACGAGGTCATGCTAGAAAAACGGATTTTTGCGTTCGCCCAATACACAGATGGCGCCAGTTACCTCTGCCACCTAAAGCCCCTCAATTTTCCAAAAGTAGCGCCATTCTTAGATCTTTCCGCCACCCCGCTCACCCAGGCGCTTCCTCCTCCACTCCTCCTGTCGCCCCAGCCTCCTCCGCTCCCCCATTGGCCAATCTGTGTCACGTGAAAGCAGGCCCCGCGCTTTTGTATATTTTTTTCTTTCCAGCGCAGAGCAGGCGCCGCGCTTTTGTATATCTTTTCTTTCCAGCGCGCTGCGACCCCCATTCTTGGGCCTGCGCGACGAAAGTACGGCAGGCGGTTTGAAGGAGCGCGGTAGTTTTATACAATGTGTTAGGGCCGAGTGCTTAATTGCGATGCCGTGCTGCTGCGCCTACGGTTGCCACAACAGACCCAGTGACGGCAAAAAGCTTTTTGCTTTACCATCCGCCGGGCGCAACGCAAAACGAAGAAAAGTGTGGATTCACAAGATCGGGCGGGCTGACTTCGAGCAAGTGGCAAAGAACGCGCGGCTTTGTGAAGTAAGTGCCACGGCTCCTCCAACCTCGTCTTTTGACGCCCGTGTCAAAACGGGCCTGTGTCCAGTGCATTGGGGGCGCGTTAAGGAACCCCAGCTGGAAAAAAATTAATCCGGAGCCCCCATTATGGCCTGCCTTATGAGATCGTGGTGTTGGGATGTAAAACCCAAGAATCAACTTTTTTTCTGTCTTGTGTGCCTTGACTGTTCCAGTTAACGCAACACTGCTTCCTTGTGAAAACTTACAACGCAAAAGAATACAGACGCACGTAGTATACAGAGATAAAATTAGCACTTCAACAAAAGTGTTGCTGGTGCCAATGAGGGGAGGGGGATAATTATTTTCTGAACCTCTTTCCAGTTGTCCCATCAAGTTCCTTCTTTTTTTTCTATCAAATTCTAACCATTTGCACTGTAATCAATAAATAACGATTTCATATGCTGGTACGTTGTTCAAATTATCTATACCGCCTATGTGTGAAAACGTTGCTCATGGCCACCACAACCTGTGCATGAGCTACGTACATCTGTAAAAGGCGAGGAACAGAAACGGCCCTGCTGCCAGGCATTGCTGACCGCAGACAGTCGGAATCCCTCACGCGCCGGCCGAACAAAAGCATCCTGCAGGTACGTAAATTAACCTACGAAACCACGTGCGCATACTTTCACGCTGTCAAAACCTGAAACTCTGGTAATTACTCGCGTGTCTGAGCACACCGCGTGTTTGTGTCATGTTTCAGCAACACGAACTTTCAACGTGCGCGCGCTTTACGCCTTAAATACGCCTTGAATAACGGTGCTTTTCTCTATTTCTTCCGCAAATCCGACACGACATTCTTAAGGCCAGTTACCGACTGACAAAGCAAGATCTAGATTGAAAAAAATTACCGACGATTACGTTACTTCCTAATGCGAAATTTGAGCGCAGCAAATAAGCTGTTTCACCTTTTCGATAGATTGAGGCAAAGAAATCGAGCAACACATGTATGCGCTATCACAGATTTTTTTTTTTATTTTTCACACGTATTCCTTTAACAAAGACTCCACTAACAGTTCTTGACAGTCATGAAGGAAGCTTTGTGGTGGGAGAAATAGACTGATATATGTTCGACTTGGTACACCAATGCTTGATTCTCAAAGACGAGATCTATACAAGTGCCTCGCGAGGTTGTCACAGCCGTGGGACGCGTTACGAGCGAGAGGAACGGGATGTTCTCCCGCATAAGTGTTAGGAAATTGCTGTTTGTCTTTATGTCAAGCCGCCACCGATCTGGCTCTCTGATTGCCACCGCACAGGGCGAACGGCAGCGGCAATTTCGGCTCGGGCGGTGCACATATACAGATCCGCCGCCACCGATCTGGCTCTCTGATTGCCACCGCACAGGGGTTGCATTGGAGGAGGAGCGAAGAAAGGAATTAAGTTCGAGCCGGCGCTTTGACAACCGGAGACTCGCAGGAAGAGGGGGGAGGGGGGCGGCGTGTACACCCAGCGGCAAACGATGGGGGCAGAAGCGCGCGCAGCAAGCGGACAACACGATAAAGGGAGGAGGGAAGAGATAGCAGCGACTGACTGATGCCGCTGACGCCGATAGTGAGTCAACCCCAGCTGCGGAGTTGGTTTCAGGGACAACGCCGCCGATGCCGACACAAACAATATGATACCCTCGCTTCCGCAGCGCTAAGAAGCAGGTCTAGCCGTGGGAAGGTGGTCACGTATTCGTCGACGTGCCGGGGCCTACGTGAAATAACCGGCGCGTCGGCAACTGAAGAGCACCCTATCCGCCACACAAGAACAGGGGGGGGGGACCCTTTCCTCCTCTTTCTGCATGGCGGCGACGGTGTTCTATGCAGTCACGTTATCTTGACTCTCTAGCGGCGTCAGCGGCATCCAGCGGTATCAGTCGGTCGCTGCTAGCGCTGGGGGGATGAAAGGGGGGCGGAGCTGGTTACGAGGCCGACGACAACGCCGACGACGACGCGAAACCCAGGAACGGACGCCAAAGAGCTGCGCTCTAAAAACTGCTCCGCAGGACTCGAACGAACTTTTCCGCGGATTTCCTCCCGTAGCGTGTTAGCAGTCGTCTGCTACGGCAGGCCCACCACCGGCGGCGCCACCGTCGAGGCCGCGCCGAGCGGAGGAGGAGGGAAGTGAATGGCGCTACTTTTGGAGATTGAGGGGCTTTACTGCCACCTAGAGTTACTGTATATGCTACCAAAGGCTACCTTTGGTAGCATATACAGAAACTCTACTGCCACCGAAACCGGGGGGTTTCCTCCCACTGGCCAAACACCCTAACTTCACCCGCACACCTCTATACTCAGAACGAACTTCCACATCACGAACCTTTAATGCGGGATCAGCTGAGATGCGATCAATCGCGGCCTTAGTCTTGAACGTTACCTCGAACCGTCCTGCACTGCCTTCAAATCGTTTAGCGAAAAGCTCTTTACTCGTGCCTTGCAGACATCGACGTAAGTCGCGCCTTTCGGAACACGCCCGAAATACGTAAGAGGCCGAAGCCTCGAAGGGCCACCATCGCAGTGAAAACTACGTGGCGCCAGCGTCTAGCCATAGTATAAGCTAACACTACAGCAATGTAGGAAGCTGCAAACACTCAGCTAACCACTGGAAATACCTAGGGCCAAGAAGCCTTACGTGTTATTTATCAACAAGAGACTTTTGGTGCAGCAACGGTTTGATTATCAGCTTGCAGCGGCATCTTATCGTTGTCAACCTCAAAACTTGCTCACAGTTTGTCTGCAATTTATTTTTCAAATTTGTTTGTAAGAAATTGCATTTAAAGCTGACGGTTCGCTACTCGAACGTATGCTTCAAGCAAAGTTTGTCTTTTAGCCAAAGACTTTAGTGACATAAAACTTATGATAGTGCGTCGTAATTTTTGGTGAGCATAGCCGCGCGGTACTAGGTATTATCGACTTTAGTGCTTGCGTCGCCCAGCAGAGGGCCGCCAGCGCGCTATATAGACTGCTTGGCTGGGCTTTCCCCGTCCGTGTCGCAGCGCTAAAAGCGCGCTGGATGCCAGCTGCGAGATAGCATAGGGAAAACGTCGCCTCCAGGTGCGCGGCATGGCGCTGGTTGCAGCCTCAAAGTTTGGGTGTCGCGCGCTGCGATAGCTGCGATTCGTTGTCCTCAGTACCGCGCGTAATCGTATTTTTCGCAGATGCAAAAGTTCATCTGGCTTGTACGGATAGCTCGCTTCAATTTCCCATTTACGATGGGCCTGTTGAAATTAATAGTTGCAAAGCTAACTAATAGTTATTTTCTTAATTAGCGACTGACTAACACGTGTCACCCGTCACACCGCACTCAGAACCGCTGACGGCATGTCTCCGATGGAAGCGTCCTTCTATTTGACAACGGCTATTTTTAAACATTACTTCACGTTTACGTAGAGACTCCGGGTATATCCGTTAAGCGATGAATCACAGGATCAGTTCAGTAGAACACGTAAAACACTAGCAACACATAGAGGGGGGCGGGGGAGAAATCTGTGGCGATGTAGCGGTAAATGCGGAAGAAATGCATTTGAGGTCCAGGATGAGTGATTTAAACCGGGCTCACCAAACAGCAAAGTGTTGTTCAGGAGCTCGCTCGATACACGTCCTGCCTCTTCGAGGACCGTAATGCAACTTACAGTGGTACGCAGGAGACCTCTGTCAGTTGCTACATATTATATACACGACGAGAGAGACTTATATAATAACATGGCTCATCAACGTCAATGTGTGCATCTCTGTCTTTGTTCTTTGCATTTTACGGCAAAGGTGTGAAGGAAGGAGGTTTACCAACGGCAAGCCTGGTCGCTATCACGTGTCAGTAAAAGTGCAACCAGAAACGTGAGCCACGAAGTGCTCGTTTGAGAAGGCGAGAATGGCGAGACTGGAGCAAGGAAAAAGTCACGAGGAAGTGCGTCGCGCAAAGCCATTGAAGCCATACCTGTCGGCCCAAGACGTGATCGTTAGGTCAAAGTGCAGTGTTGGTTTTTGCGCTGGCACTGTGCAGGCAGAGCCACGACAGGGCAGCCGAACAAGCACGCACCGTGCGCGCTGCGAATAAAAACTATTGGCATAGCTACTGGTAACCAAACGTCTCGGCAAATCTCGATTCTTGCTCCGCGATCGCGACGAAAGAGGTCACGTGTTGGACAACCACTGTGGCTTAACGGAGCTTTTGCTTACCAAGGCTGGCTGCGTGAATTTTGCCTCGCATACATTTGTCTCCATTGCGAATACATGTTTGAAGCCGCGAAACAGGCGAAGGAGGAAGGCGCCTGGGGGGGGGGGGGGGGGGGGGGAGAAAATGGCGCGCCGCGAAACGTACGAAGGAGCGCGAGCAAACAGTAAAGTACAGTACCTCAGCCTAGAGGAAAGGGTAGGTAACGCTGAGCGAAGATGGGAAGCACAGACGAGGCGAAGCGTCGCGGATAGCCAAGGTTTAGGCATAGGCGCGACAGGTTTACATCCTCTGGCAGTTGCTACAGGCTCGTTTGCTACGCCAACGTACTGAGATAGCATTGTCCTCGCGCGCCGTACGCTGTGTGTGCGAGTGAAAGCGTGCGACGGTGAGCCGACAATGGCGGCTCAATCTCGCGTGCGCAAGGGTGGGAAGCGGAGCGTTGTACTTTGGCCGCGCGCGTTCCACAGGCTTTATCTTGAAAGCGAGTTGCTACGGGGGCACAGTGTAGGTGCGCCGACGGCTCGTAGCGTTGCGTGCGTTGTGTTCTCATCTCGCAGTTTGCACTGACGCGTCACTTCGCTCGCTGCTGCTGCCGCGATTCCTCACGACTGCAATTTGACAGCGAGTGTCCGCTGTCACCGAGCGTGAAATGTTCATGTTTGCCTCTCCGCACTGCCACCACGCTAGGTAATTTACACAGTGAGCGAATGTTTACAAGGGGACGTTCTACTCCGGCGGTTTATGGCGCTGCAGCGCGAGCCCTGTCTTGAATACGATCTCCGATGCGGACAGTGTGTAAGCGTCGACGTGCAGAGATGGCCGAGAGTGTCGTGTGCGCTATAGCAAACGTACGCTTGCGTGGCACCCGCGTTCACGAAGTGAAACGTCAGTGTAAGTTTTCTTCCTTTTCTCCGTGGCACCGAGAACGCAAAGCCGATGAGCTATAGTGAATGGAACGTTCGAGTGGTCACTTTTGAGCGCTCTACAGAGCGTTCTTGTGCGGTGTAATTTACACTAGGCTGGTACGATATCGAGCGCTCGGAACACATTCGCCCGCTCTACTCGGGGTACCGTGCTTCAGCTCAGCGCTGACCAGCCGGGACCCTGAATGTAGCGTCTGTCACACTCTCGAGACAATAGCTCACTTACTTTGCGTGTGCCCTCAATATGCGGCCGAACGAAGAACACTCATATCTACTGTTGACTGCTTGGACTCCCGCCGCTTTTCAGAAGAAAAGCTTTTGGGCGCGTGGAGGAGTGTTGACTGTGCCCAACGTGCTATAAAATCACTTTTGAACTTTTTAAGTGAGACTGGTTTAGACGATCGCCTCTAGAAGCTGTGAGACGTGCAATCAGTGCGAAATGTGTTCTCGCAATAAATTTTTGTGACAAGATTACTTTTTGTATGGACAAGATTACTCTTACGTGTATGCGTTGTTAGGAATGGCCGGCCGGGGTGGCAACGTGCCAGCTATTCCAGCCCGCTGCATGTGCTTCGACCGACCCGCGGTGGCGGCGCCCTTCAGAGAACAAACGGGGACAGCGCTAACCAACTCCCTTTGGAGAACTGCGGACTACGTCCACTCTGGAATTTAGAGGCGATGGCTGGGGTCGGGCGTGACCACCTGGCTACGGGGACGCAGGACAATGGATACCACGACGACTGAGCTGCAAAGGTCGTCTGCCCTCGAGAGAGCACTGAAACCTGTGCGGCACGTGGGTGTGAGCCCTCCTCCTCCAAAAAGGCGTGTAGTCTGCTATGACGTCGAACGATGACGTCGAACGAAGTGCTTATAAGCAGCGATTGTCGGCTGCGAGAGTGTGTTCGTCGTCGTGCTCTGTGCTTGTCAATGTACTCGTGAGCTGTGTGCTCGTTTGCTGTATGTTCATCTTTCGGGCTCAATTTGGGAGTCACGCATAGACTGTGTAAATGTATCTCTTGTATAAACTGTAAATACTGCAAGTAAATCCTGCTCGCCTAAGTCCCGACGAAGAGTCAAGCTCCTTCCAACAAGCCCGTCTGCAAATCTAATAACTGGTTGACAGCGGTGGGATCGTCTCCAAATGCAACAAGTGGTGGCAGCGCTACGGATGAACCTTCGTCCAAAGTCCGTTGTATACAAGAAGCTTGGATGATTAAGGGCGTTGGTCATTAGTTTGTGTGTGTTAGGGCGAGAAAGCATGTGCAAGAAACAATAGTAGACAAAAACAAATGTTTATCTTTCACACAAACGATGGGCAGATGAAAGTAAAGGAAAAAAAAAACAAGTACAAGCAATCTCCCCTATGTTGTCCATGCTCTCAATGTTTGTTGGCTGTTTATGATATGATTTCTAAAAATCGGGCCCCTCTGTTCTCTTTCTTCTTGTTCATTTCATTACGCTGGCCAAAATGCGGCAACATTGATGCCTTCAGGCAGCATGTGCGGGTTTATTGACCAGTTGCCTTCACTCAAATAGATCACGCACTCGTGGCGTCTGCGGCACAAAGTATGTTCCACATCCGCCGCCAGGTTATGAGAGTGGTGGCGCTGGCTAACGCTCCCAGTGATATTTCTAGTAGTGAAACACAAATACCCCCTTTAAGTCTGTGTGCTACAGCGTGAAGCGGGACAGGGGACACAAAAAAAAAAGAAAACGTGGACATTATAACGTAATATAACGCAGAGTCGTGCACATGCGCCATGGAGTCGCGACACAAATAGGTTAGGAAATGCACGGAGCGTTCAAAAAACGTTTATTTCGGTAATTACGGTGCTGCCAAGATACGCGACTAGGATGCATGGGATTTTGGGCACCACTTGGCCTTCTGTCGAGTTGCAACAATATACGAGGTGTTTCACGTAACGTGAACCAAGGATTAAAAAAATGGCGTTAAACGCAACTGAATGAAACCAACAAAATATCGTTTGCCGTCATATGGCGCTCATTAAGGTAATATTATATTGCGCGTAATTAGTTAATTAATTAAGATAAATTATGAAAAAATTTAATGTTCACTTATATATGGCCAAATGCGCTTCGTTATGATGTACACAGTGTCCCAAAATGACCGATCCAGTTTTTTTCTGGAAACCTACACCTGGCGACAAAATATTACGGACCAGAAAATCTGGGAAAAAACTGAATATCTCCGCAACCTCACAAGTCAGTCTTGCATTTCCACTTCGGGCCGTGACTTAGAATATGCTAACAATATTTCCGTACCCAGTTTTACTGGCTACTGCTACAGGCTGCTCCAAAGTTGAACGTTTGCGGACATCCCGTGGCCCATAAACTTATTACGCCGGGTGTACATGCTGCGCGGCGATCTTCTTCGGAGTTTTAAGAAAGCCCGCGAAATATGAAATAAGACCACGTGACTGCACTCGTGCGCTATCGTACTGCAGCGCTCTCAGCCGTGCGTCGAGCCTATCGCCGCGCTTCCTTTCCGTGTGCCACCGCCAAAGATGCTGACTCACTGTGAAGCCGATGCCCAGAGCCGCGGACGCTCACTTGGCCACGGTCCGTGCACACGTTTCTTTCGCACGAAGCGCGGTTGAGACAGGGGGGGGGACACTCCCCGGTTCCGGTGGCACTAAAGTCCCTTGATAATTTGAAAGTAGCGACACTCTTTGAACTCTGCCGCCGCCGCGCGACCTCCTCGCCTCCTCCTCGCCCCTTGGGCGTTCCCCCCGCGGCAACCAGTTTTGCCCCCGTTTTTCTGCACGGCGATTGGTCTCCCTGCCGTTGCCCTTGGAAACGCGCGGATCTTGAGTTTTGCTTGTGTTTTTCTTTTTCGTTCGCGCCATTTTCCTCCTGAGCACGGCTGGCTCGGCGCTTTAGCTCGGCGTAGCGAACGTTGTACGCTGTGTTTCCTGCTCTATGTGCTAGCGCTATGCCGGGCTGTTGCGCATATAACTTCAGCAAGAAGCCTGAAGATGGTTATGCCATTTTTGTGATACCACAAGGAAAGCGTGACGGCTTGCGCAGGAAGCAGTGGCTGCATGACATTGGCCGAAAGAACTTTGTTCCGACAAAGAACAGCGTTGCTTGCGAGCTGAGGCGTCTTTCTTTTGCTCGTAGCAAAGCATCCCGTAATGCTGCATTTTTTTATCATTCTTCCGGCCTGCTCACCAGCGTTTTTGTTGCGGTTGTCCTCAGTATGCTTAATATTCTGCGGCGGCGCCATCACCTCGCAAGTCGCTAACTGTTGTTATTCAGTCGGAAGTGCAGCATTATAGATTCTGCTTGGCGCCCTGAAAAATTAGGGGCAATTATATCCATGGTATTGCAGGTGATGAGCATTAACTAGTCAACATCGAGCTTTTTTTTAAGTTTTAAGGCGAAAGCCTTTAGATCTCTATGTTTCAAGGTCGCGTTGTAAACTGGAAGTCTCACGTGACCCAAGGAAGGCCAGAGGTGACCCAAAGCATGTCCACCCCTTTATAAGAGAATGATTACCCAAGTTAATTAATTAATCATTAGTGATTGACATAAGGTGGATTAAGGAGGATTAAGGTTGACAAGAGTGCATTAAACAAGATTAGGGTGGATTAGAGAGCATTAAGAAGGATTAAGATGCATGAACAAATATTAAGGTGGGTGGAGGAGGATTAAGGCGGATTACGGTGAAGGGTTGATGAAAGGGTATTAAGACCGATTAGGGTGCATTAACAAGGATTAGGGAGGATTAAGGTTGGTAAAGGAAGATTAAGGTCGATTAATGTGGATTAAGGTGAATTAGGCTTGATAGAGGAGGATTAAGACCGATTAGGATGGATTAGGGTAGATTGAGGCGGATTAGGGACCATGGAGGTGGATTAGGGTTGATAGAGGTGGATTAGGGTGTATTAAGGTAGATTAGAACTATTAAGCAGGATTAAGTTAGATTAACGTGCATGAATAAGGATTAAGGTGGATGAAGGGGGACTAAGCCGGATTATTATGGATTAGGGTTGATAAAAGAGGATTAAGACCGTATAGGGTAGGCTAAGGTGCATTAGGGGCAATGTAGGTTGATTCGGTTGTATTAAGGTGGATTGGGAGTATTAAGCTGGATTAAGGAAGGTGGATGAAGGAGCATTAAGGTGGATTAGGGTGGACTAAGGTGAATTAGGGTTCATTGAGTATTAAGACCGATTAGTCTACCATAATCCTCCTAATGCACATTAATCCATCGAATCCACATTCATCGACCTTAACACTCCTTCCTTCATAATCCATAATCCACGAAAGTACTCCTTAATGCACCCTAATCCACCTTCATCGACCTTAATCTACTCTACCGCTCCTTAATGCACTGTAATCCTCCTTAATCAACCCTAATGCTTCCTCATTCAATTTAATCCACCCTAATCCACGATAATCGTCCTTAATTCATCTTAATCCACCCGAATCCACATTCATCTACCTTAGTCCACCCTAATCCTCCTTCATTCACTTTAATTCACTAGCCCTCTATAATCCTCCTTAATGCACATTAATCCTCCTTAATCCACCCTTATCCTTCTTCATGCACTTTAATATACCCTAAACCACTATAATCGTCCTTAATGCACCTCAATGGACCTTCACCCACCCTAATTCACCTTCATCAACCTTAATCCAACCTAGTCCTCCGTTATGCACCTTAATCCGCCCTAATGCACCTTCATCGACTTTAATCTACCTTAATCCTCCTTAATACACCCGAATTCATCTTAATCCAAACACTAATCAATCATTACTGTGCTAATCATTAATCATCTCTTAACGCAGCTGCACATGCTTTAGTTTGGTTCCCGCCTTCCTTCGGTGACGTGATATTTTTTGTAGCTCACAACGGGACCTTGAAACAGAGGTCTGAGGCATTCGCTGAATAAGCCACACACAAAGGGATGTGTCACAAGCAATACTAGATCAGACTCACGAAGTAAAGCATCTGATCATGTCGCAGAAAAATTGTCTGGTGTATAGAACTCGCCTCAAAGCTCCCTTTACATCGGTATACCCCGTTCATACGGCCTTAAGAAAAAACCAACCTCCTCATAAACGTTGCCTGCAGCATTATCGATGCTGTTATTGGCATTTATGAAAATTTTCAACCCCACTTGGGCGCGCAACTGGCCCAAAATAACACGCCTCCATAGAATCCTGCGGCCCGACCGCGGGAGCCCAGGAGGAAAAGCGTGCCGTGCGCAGCCGGCGGGCGAGGAGAATCGAGGAGGAAAGCGCCGTGAGGAGGAGAGTGTCGCTACTTTAGAATTATCAAGGGGCTTTAGGTGGCACAGGAAATTGGCGCCATCTCTGTAATGGGCGACGCAAAAATCCGTTTCCCTTGCATGGCCTCGTAGATCGTCGCGCGCACGCGCGCCGATCCAGGTGGCTAAGCCCTTCCCCCCGCTCAACTCCTCTCCCTACGCTCTCTCGTAATACCATCTCAACTCCCTCACCTTCGACTGTCTACGCGCCGGCGCCGCCGTGCCATCCTCGCCGGCCCGGCTGCTGCTTAGTCCGCTACGTAACGCTTTATTTTTGTTATCTACTGTCATCGAGATGCGTGCGCTGCTGTGCGTTGACCGACGTGGCTAGTTTCGTCAGTTCTGTGGTCCTCGGTAGCTGTGTGCTTGTGCTCCGCGATGTTTCACCCGTTTCACGACTCGTACCGCTCGTGCATCGTGCAGTGGAGCACAAATACCTCAAAAACAAGTCCTGCAAGGTTGTTCCGGGTGCCTGAAGACAACAGGTGAGCGCTCAAACCCAAGGACATCGGAAGGCGCATGTACACGAACACAGCCCTGTCCATTTGTGTACTCCGTGAGGCTCCGGACGTCGTTGCGCCTTGATTGTGCTACACTTGCCTCTTCCCGGTAGAGAAAGCTGACAAATAGATGTTCCTCCTCATTTTCACCTGGTCTGTGACTTGTGTTTTTCTGTGCCAAGTCTCATTCTGCAACTTCAGTAACTTGCCCAGCTTTCCATACCGCCCTCAGTGCTTTTTCTGTGTATCACGTTCTACAAACCAACTAACAGCTGAAAAATTACTGTTAGTGTTCGTGTACTATCTCAGTAACCCCCGATGGGAAAACCGCGCGAACAACCTTCATGTGTAGGCATGATACGCTTTTTTTTCCTCTGGAAAGCATGAGCATTGCAAGTGTCCTTCATGCAGATTTTTGCAGTTCGTGTTTATTATACAAGGGAGAGCCCAGTAGGTACGACTTAGTGCCTTAAGTGACGTAATTTTATTGCTAAGCATTGCATTCGGGTAGAAAGAAAAGTCGTGTTGGCTTGTTTTACCTGGTCTTTGATTGAGGAATAAGCCTTTCTGCGAATGTTTTCTATGTGCTGCTGCAAAAGCCGACTACCTTCTGTTCCCCTTGCCACCGTTACTCAAGTTGTGGCCAAGTGCAAAATAATGTGATAATGTGTGTTTCAGTTTTTAGTACAATGTTATTTTTTCCTGCCATGTTTTTTTTTCAATTTGTTCAGCAGTAATGAACATGTCAAGCATTTCATATACTTTCGTGCAGATTTATAAGTAAGCTTTCTTTTGGTATGGCTCTCAATCAAACAATGTTAGCATTTTATTCTATATTTCAGGTATTTTGCTTGTCATTGTTTTTGCCATTACCAGTGAGCTTTCCCTTTTTATAGTTGTCATGACTATGTCATACACGTCGTCCAATTTTGTGCAATATCTTAGTGCACATATCAGGAGCTCGTCTACATTTAGGTCTTGAAGACGTTGTATAAAAATCTTGTTTTTATATGTGTGTACATGAAATGGCCTTCGCGTTTTCTAGCACTTTATTTTGTTATTTCACCATCTGTGAACTTTTGTCTTTAGTACTCTTGTATATGTCATGCACCTCTCACTTTTGCTCATTTTTTGAGCGTGTATCACACCACGTTGTAAGAAAAATCTGTTTTCGGAAACGAAGTCAATAAAGCGAAACTAAACATCTCTTGTGCTGGAAGCGGAATTTTTTTTATGTCCCGGCACATGCTGGTATAATATAAGTATGGACAAGAGTGCGTGCGTGCCAACGCATAGCCCACGGCGCACCACGCGCCAGCTCGCAAGCAATGCCAATGCGCTGCGTAGCGCGCGCATTGCTTGCGAGCTGGCGGAGGCGCGCGCTATAAAAAAGAAGAAAAAACGCGCCGCTTACGGGTAAAAACAAAAAAAAAAGTGAGCGGCGCGCGCGGCATGGGGAAAGGGAGTGGAGCGGGTCGGCATAATAAAAACAGAAAGGAAAGAAAAACGTTTGAGAGAGGAGGTGCCGCGCGGCTGCTGTTGCTGTTGCCATGACAACATAAACAATCATGTGCGCCGCCATTTTGCTTAATGCGTCGCCCATTGGTTAGGGCCTTAACTGAAGGGGACCTTGGCGCTAGCGTCGAAAGAGCGTCTGCTCGAAAACGGCCAATGGGATGTATACGGAGTGTCCCCCCCCTGGTTGAGAGCGCTGCAGTGCGATAGCGCGTGAGCGTAATGACGTGCTTTTGGGCGCTCTTTAAACGGCGAGGAAAGAATACGTCCGTTAATTACCACAGAAGATTGGTTAGGTTGTTTCTGAATCCCCTATGCAACGTAACGAGACGTTGTCAGATCGGAAGAGGACTTGGCACTTTTGCTTTCTCATCATCAAACGCGCACCGATAACGTAACGTGCCACTTACTTGAGATTGGGCGGCACACAGAGAGTTGGCACGCTATGTTATTGTGACCAACGGCGCAATTTGCTCACCTATGATCTGTAAGTTATTTTTCAATATTATTTCCTAAAAACTCGCTTTAAATCTTGAAAGTTCGCATCGCAAGCGCTCGGCATTGGTAACGTTTGCCTTTTATCCAAACTTTTTTGTTGCAGAAGGATTGTGATAACACGTCCTCATTTTTGATAAGCACATCTTCGCGACGACGTTGTATTATCGACGTTAGTGCTTGCATCACCCAGCAGAGGGCAGCGAGAGCTGGGCTCCTTTAAAGCCCCTCAATTTTCCAAAAGTAGCGCCATTCTTAGATCTTTCCGCCACCCCGCTCACCCTGGCGCGTCCTCCTCCACGCCTCCTGTCGCCCCAGCCTACTCCGACAGTTACTGCGCTGCGCTTAAACCCATTCTTCCTTCCCAACCAAGAATCTCCATCTCTCCCCCGTTGGCCAATCTGTGTCACGTGGAAGCGGGCACCGCGCTTTTGTATATTTTTTTCTTTCCAGCGCGGAGCAGGCGCCGCGCTTTTGTATATTTTTTCTTTCCAGCGCGCGCCGACCTCCATTCTTGGGCCTGCGCGACGAAAGTACGGCAGGCGGACTGACGGAGTGCGTTAGCGTATTAGAATGTGCAGGGCCGAGAACTTAATTGCGATGCCATGCTGCTGCGCCTTCGGTTGCCGCAACAGACACAGCGAGGGCAAAAAGCTTTTTGCTTTGCCGTCCGGCGGGCGCAACGCAAAAAGAAGTGTGGATTCGCAGGATCGGGCGGGCTGACTTCGACGAAGTGGCAAAGAACGCACGGCTTAGTGAAGTAAGGGCCACGGCTACTCACAACCTCTTATTTTGAGCCTAGTTAACGCCTTCCGCTTCGAAAAAGTGGGTGTTCATGCTCTGCGTGGTTTTTAGCGCGTCGTTTGACTTTCTTTTTTCGAATGTGCTCTCTTTGTTTCATGTAGTATCGTCTTGCGGTGAAATGCACGCATCTGCAGCTGGCCTGTGACATAAAAGCGACTTTATTCAGGGTGTGTTTTGAGCTCCACCAGAAGTTAGCACATTCTCGACGCTATTGCAAGGCTCACTATGACTTACGATGCAGTCTTTTAGCTTCGAATGTACGCCCGCGTGTATAGATTTGGTTTGTGGTGATTAATGTTTTTAACGTTCCGAAGCGACTAAAGCTAGGATGGAGGTCGTAGTGGATGGTTCCGGATAACTTTATCTAGCTCGCCTGGGGATGTTTAACGTGCACTTTGATCGTAGAGTCGTACGTGGGCCGGTAAATTCCTCGTTGGCGTTTCATAATACCCGCGCGCTAGCGCTGCTTTAGAAGTTGGCGCCTCGGCGCGATTGTATTTCTTCAATAAATTTTATTTACTAGTGTAACAACTTGTCATTATTTCGTATTATTGACGGCGCCTCCAGGGCACCAAAGCGGCAACGGGAACGCCAAAGCTAAAACCAGCGCTGGATGGGGCTCGCCGAAGCCTGTGCATACCAAGGGGGTAAAGATCGCGGGCAGCCAATTTTGTATGCGAACACTCCCTGCGACGCCTGCATTAGTGTAATGTTACGTGCTCTTCAGAGGCCTCTGCTAGCCATTACATGTGCCCTCCTGGAGCAGTACTTGTAAAAAAAAACAATATATCGTCACGATTACCAAAGCACCCCGCAATGAAAAAACGGCCCTGTTGCCAGGCATTGCTGACCGCACACAGCCGGAATCTCTCACGCGTGACCGAAAAAAAGTGTCCTGCAGGTACGTGAATGAACCTACGAAACCACGTACACATACTTTCACGCTGTCAACACCTTAAACTTTGGTAATTACGCGCGTGTTTGAGTACACCGCGTGCTTGCGTCGTGTTTCAGTAATACGAACTCTCAACGTCGCGCGCTTTACGCCTTAAATACGCCTTGAATAATGGTCATTTTCTCTATTTCCTTCGCAATTCTAACACGAAATTCTAAAGGCCAATTACCGACTGACGAAGAAAGATCTCGATTGAAAAAACTGCTCCGCAGGGCTCGAACGAACTTTTCTGCGGATTTCCTCCCGTAGCGTGTTAGCCGTCGTCTGCTACAGCAGGCCCACCACCGGCGGCGCCACCGTCGAGGCCGCGCCGAGCGGAGGAGGAGGGAAGCGAATGGCGCTACTTTGGGAGATTGAGGGACTTTAGGCTCCTTTCTGTTTCTGTTTTTTTCAGTTTCTGTTTCGAGCGCTACGATAGTCTAAATTCGTCGTGCCTCAGTTCCGCGGGCAATCGTATGTATTGCAGATCCAAAAGTGGACATGGCTTGTACGGATAGCTCGCTTCAATTTCCCATTTACGATGAGCCTGTTGAAATTAATAGTTGCAAAGCTAACTAATAGTTATTTTCTTAATTAGCGACTGACTAACACGCATCACCAGTCACACCGCACTCGGCACCGCTGAGGCATTACGGAATCAGGGTGTAGATGAGCCATATGTAAAAATACTGGAAGATATCTATAGCGGCTCCACAGCCACCGTAGTCCTCCACAAAGAAAGCAACAAAATCCCTATAAAGAAAGGCGTCAGACAGGGAGATACGATATCTCCAATGCTATTCACAGCATGTTTACAGGAGGTATTCAGAGGCCTGGAGTGGGAAGAATTGGGGATAAAAGTTGATGGAGAATACCTTAACAACTTGCGATTCGCTGATGATATTGCCTTGCTTAGTAACTCAGGAGACCAATTGCAATGCATGCTCACTGACCTGGAGAGGCAAAGCAGAAGGGTGGGTCTGAAAATTAATCTGCAGAAAACTAAAGTACTGTTTAACAGTCTCGGAAGAGAACAGCAGTTTACGATAGGTAGCGAAACACTGGAAGTGGTAAGGGAATACATCTACTTAGGGCAGGTAGTGACCACGGATCCGGATCATGAGACTGAAATAACCAGAAGAATAAGAATGGGTTGGGGTGCGTTTGGCAGGCATTCTCAAATCATGAACAGTAGGTTGCCACTATCCCTCAAAAGGAAAGTGTACAACAGCTGTGTGTTACCAGTACTCACATATGGGGCAGAAACCTGGAGGCTTACGAAAAGGGTTCTGCTGAAATTGAGAACGACGCAACGAGCTATGGAAAGAAGAATGATGGGTGTAACGTTAAGGGATAAGAAAAGAGCAGATTGGGTGAGGCAACAAACGCGGGTAAACGACATCTTAGTTGAAATCAAGAAAAAGAAATGGGCATGGGCCGGACATGTAATGAGGAGGGAAGATAACCGATGGTCACTACGAGCTACGGACTGGATTCCAAGAGAAGGGAAGCGTAGCAGGGGGCGGCAGAAAGTTAGGTGGGCAGATGACATTAAGACGTTTGCAGGGACAACATGGCCACAATTAGTACATGACCGGGGTAGTTGGAGAAGTATGGGAGAGGCCTTTGCCCTGCAGTGGGCGTAACTAGGCTGATGATGATGATGATGATGATGATGATGATGATATTTAAATATTAATTCACGTCTACGTAGAGACTCCGGGTATATCCGTGAAGCGATGAATCACAGGATCATGTAAGTAAAACACGTAAAAGACTAGCATCACGTAGGGGAAAAAATTAAAAATTCAGTGGCGATTTAAAGGTAAATGAGAGAGAAATGCATTTGAGGTCCAGGATCGGTAACTTAAACCGGGCTCACTTAACAGCAAATTGTTGTTTAGGATCTCGCTCGATACACGTCCTGCCTCTTCGAGGACCGTAATGCAACTTACAGTGGTACGCAGGAAACCTCTGTAAGTTGTTGTATAGCATATACATTACGATAGAGACTTGTATACAAACATGGCTTATAAACGTTCGTGTGTGTACCTGTTTTTGTACTTTGCAGCAAAGTTGTTAGGGAAGGGGGTTCAACAAGGGTAAACCTGTGCGACGACGTGGTCGCTATCACGCGTCAGTCAAACAGCACCCATCAAAGCGAGCCACGAAGAATTCGTTTGACAAGGCCAGCGGCGAGTACGAGCACGGAAAATTTCAATGTATCGAATGATGCTGGGGTGATGAGTACACGAAAGTTTATGGACACGGCGCCTTCAAAGGTGCCCAGTCATAGAGAAAAGTAATTGATACGTCGGTGCGCGCTGTTTTTTTATTTTAGGGCAGAGCCACCTTGAAACTTGCCCACCGTTTCTCTGCAATTTCTTCTAAAATTCGTTATCTAAGAACTTGCCATAAACACTGAAAGTTCTCATCGCGGGTGCTATCTATTCGTGACGTTTGCCTTTTAGCCAAAGCGTTTTGTTAACGCAAAAATTTTGATAACTCGTAATTTTTGATGAGCGCAACTTCGCGATTACTTGGTATTATCGACGAAGTGCTTGCGTCACCCAGCAGAGGGTAGCCAGCGGGCTAGGCTGACAATTTATGACAACTCAAAGGGAAGCTCATTACTTTTCGAAGCGAGATCGGATGCCTTAGAACACGCACCTATAAAGCGAGACATACGAAGGAAGAAGGAGCATGTGCTTGCGGCGGCCAAGCTAGGGAAACGATGGAGCATGTTTTATTAGAATGTGAAAACATCTGCACAGCGGTAGATTTAGGCACCAATGGCCTCCTCGAAGCCCTTGGGTTCAGCGAGAGCAGGGGAAAAGTAAACATGTCCCCAATAGAGATTAGTAAGAGGCGATAGGAAGATTGGTGGAAGAAATGCAGGGAAACGACAAAAAAAAAACGGAGGCGAACAAAAGCAAATTTTGCAATAGGGGGTCAGAAAACATGGAGTTCGTTCGGTAAATGAGTGAGGCATGTATACATTTTTCTAATGTAAAGCTGCTAGCAAACGGATACTCGGTCAACTGAACAGGCTTGAAAAGTCCATTCTCGATTATTTATTTTCATTTCTGAATAAATGTTGAAGTTCGTGTAGAGTCCACACGGCAAAGTAACGAAAGTTACGAACATTTTTCGAATCTGGGTATTCGCTCCGGTGAGAAGCCTTGTAAGTGCGAGAGCACTGCTTTCAGTTATCACGCGAATCTTGGCAATGGCATTAATGAAACAGATCACCAGGCACAGCTTTTTTTTTTTGTTTTTTTGATCCAACCTAATGAAAGCCAGCAGTCAGGCCGTCGCAACGCGCAACCAAACGTGGCGCAACATGAAGGTACACGCGTCCGATATAACGGAAGGTATAGAAGTATTAAGGCCGGATAGATGGAAACATTTTAAATGGGTCGGTTATAGCGAAGGAATAGACGATGACCGAAATTGCATGAGTAGGCTTTCCCACGTATAGTAGACTTGTCATAACCAAGGTGGCCGCCGTTTTAGCTAGTATCACGGTTAAACCTTATCGACGCGGCTCTTTAGAGTTCGGATGGTGAGAGCATGGAAGGGATGGCAGCGCGAATGGAGCCAGCATTCCGCGTGTTGAGAAATCATACCTGCGGAGAAGCGCACTCGCCATTTTTGCTAATTACCGTACGACATATAGTGAATCGTTCGCACGGTGTCGGTCATATGGATTCCGGGCAATGTCAGAACAGGTCCCTAAGACTTCCGATAAATCCTAAATAGGGTCCGGGATATTCACTACGGCAACGAAGGTTACGATCCGCTTGTGCGTTGTGTAGTGCATATATATATATATATATATATATATATATATATATATATATATATATATATATATATATATGTGTGTGTTGTGTGTGTGTGTGTGTGTGTGTGTGTGTGTGTGTGTGTGTGTGTGTGTGTGTGTGTGTGTGTGTGTGTGTATATGCTCGCGTTAGTGTTAGCGGGAGATGCAACGCTAACGCTATCGCGCGCTGCAGAGCGCGGATTAGCGTGACTGAGCGTAACTATAATAGAGGGGCTCCGGTGCCACCCACATGTACAGTGAACCGCAAAAGTTTACGGGCCGCAGCGTCTCCCAAGAAGGCGAATTCTCGCGAAGCGTGGTCACACAGGCTCAAATTAAATGTTCCAGCATGTAGTAGCCTTCGCCACCTACACAGTGATCCATTAAATACGAAGTGTCATGCCTTGACAGCGCAGGAATTCACATTTGAAGGGGAAACCGCATCCCGCAAACTTTTCCTGTTAACTGTACAAGTTCGCAAAGTACAAGTGAAACAAACGCGTCCACGAAATACGTCAATACATATTGCAACGCTGACAGAAAGGAACGCCTCAGGCTTACGCACCTCTGGGCCCTTGCGGGGTGATATATTTTCTCTCTCTCTCTCTCTCTCTCTCTCTCTCTCAAATTGATGTCAAAGCCGTTGATTACGTCCGTCCACTCGACGTCGTTAGTTTACGGGGCACCGTATCTGAGAAAAGCCAGAATATTTCCTGAGCGTGGGTGGGGAGCCACATTCTCAGATGAGCTCTACCTGCATGTTGTATAGTGTATAGGTGACCGTGCAACACAGCGTTTAAAAGACATGTTTTTTTGCCGCGGGTTAAAACACAAACAAAAGGAAGACCCATAGGAGAGAACACGGCAGTGTTGTCTACTGGGTGTCTTCCTTGTGTGTGCGTGTTTTAACTTTCGGCAAAAAACATGTCTTTTAACGAGCACCAACTGTAGGCCAACAAGCAGCTCTGTTGCAGCACAGTGTTTGCCGTATCGTTTTACTGGCCGGAAGCTAAAATTGGGCAGAAATTCAGCTCTCTTGCAGAAACTGCATCCCGAAACCTTGCGACTGCAGGTGCACTGTTTAGGGGCCCAGTTTGGGTGTACCTTTTATCCAATACACTTAACCTTCCGGCAAACGAAAGTAAAGAAGAAAAAAGAAACAAAAGAAGGAAGAAAGGAAGGGGAGGTCTCTTATTCATTTTTGAACACTCATATTTTCTATTGGTGCATTAATTTTAATGTTGTAATTTATTTAGTTAGAAATTAATTACCTAATTAATAATATGTCTGCAGGAGACGCTAAAGAACGAATTAATAATCGTCTCTGCAATCGCCTGATTACGATCGCGATTAAATGGCTGCGACCAGCAGTGTTTGGTACCGCTTAGCGAATTACCTTGCCCGTCGTTGATTACAAAGTGACCGATGCCATTTTCTTACCGCGCCGAGGGACACATCTTGAAGCCAATAGCGTTTTATGCATCCTGTAGGTGAGAGTAAAATAACAGTCCTTCTTTTATGATTGTTTGGTCGTTGTTCTAATAGCTAAATTTTCAAATGGAACAGATTATGAATGTCCGAACGAAATCACCTAAGAATATCGATTATTTTCTAATTTCAGCTGAAATTTTAATGTTGATGTGGAGCCGTCGTAACTGATCATGAAAAAGAATTGCAAAACATGCGTTACGGCAAGCACAGCAACAATCCAGAGTGCGGAGGAGATAGCCGCCCTAGCGACATCAGAGACCGAAGCGGGCGTAATAGTCAGTGACTCTCAGGCGGCAGTACGAAATTTCTCTAACGGCCGAATCTCTCCGGATGGTCTACGGATCCTGATGGTAGGTAACAAGAAGTCAAGAAAGTAATGTTTACTTGTTACGGACACCCGCTCACACCTCCAGGTCGTAAGGAGACAGCAGTCATCGACGCATGACGTGGCCCGAGTGCTTACGGAGCGAGTGACGGCTGATAATGGGGTCGGCACCTTAGCGTCTCCCGAGAACGAGAATGGAGAGGAGGGTAAATGGAAGGACCGTCTGACCGCATTTAATGACATCACGCAACACTACGAATTGCAAAGGTGCATTTTCCCACCGCCTCACCAAAATCTCAGCGAAAAGCAGCCTGTCGAATGGCGGCATTTACAGACCAGAACTTATCCGAACCCGGTGATCTCACACCTCATTTACCCAGACATATGAAAGACCGAGAAATGCAAGAACTGTGGTTCTAGAGCCACTCTGAAACATATGCTATGGGAATGTCGAGGCATAACAAACAATAATGGGGATAGAGCCTATCGCGATCGCCTCGGCGCGCGCTGGGTTAGTTGTGTTGCTCAGCTCTGCCCTTGACGATCAACATTCGGGTGTCCAGCTGGCCGAGGAAGCCGCCAAGATTCAACTCCTGGCCATCACCTAGGCGGGACCTTTTGCCCGTCCCACAAACTCGCAGGACATTTCAATAAAGTTCTCCGACCAATCGACCGACCGACCGACCGACCGACCGACCGACCGACCGACCGACCGTCCGTCCGTCCGTCCGTCTGTCTGTCTGTCTGTCTGTCTGTCTGTCTGTCCGTCTCTCCGTCTGTCTGTCCGTCCGTCCGTCCGTCCGTCCGTCCGTCTGTCTGTCTGTCTGTCTGTCTGTCTGTCCGTCCGTCCGTCCGTCTGTCTGTCTGTCTGTCTGTCTGTCTGTCTGTCTGTCTGTCTGTCTGTCTGTCTGTCTGTCTGTCTGTCTGTCTGTCTGTCTGTCTGTCTGTCTGTCTGTCTGTCTGTCTGTATGACTTGCAAATTCTTATACAGGCTGCCAAAAAGCGAGGCATTTCTGGAAATTATGTCCCCTGCGTTCGGTTCAGGAACGGGTGCGTCAGCGCAGCCATACCGAATGATCCTGCTCTAATAATTCGAAACCGATCACTCGGAACACTCGAACAGAAACGAACACCCGGAAATTTCCTGTAGCAATTTTTGCGAATCGAATAGCAGACTGTTCAATTCCTATTGGGAAAATGGGGATATTTACACGTCCGTACTTTTCTTTTTCGGCGTGCATGTGCCAGCGATTTACTGTAAACGATCGAGGAAAAAATGAAAATGCTGAAAAAGAAGTGCGACAAGAAACCGCAGCCTCGAAAATGAAGCTGCGAGTTGTTAGTTATGGCATGAACACTCGGTTCTTCGGGAGTTTGTGCATATCTGTTATACATACTCCGTTCAATACACGTTCACGACGACACGAGATGTCGTCTGCTAGCGAGCGAGCAGGAGGCACGCGTCGCGTGTCCGTATCTGCCTTTTCGGAAGCCAGTTGCTTTCCGCCCCAGCGTCCGGCCTCGATACAACGCTTGACTCGACAACGTGTGTAATCGCGCTTTCCCGAACGGCGCACTCAAGCTTACGCGGTGGCGAGGGACCAGCAGCTGCCAGCTGCCGCTGGCGAAGGACAGCGCAGGCGAGGATTCACCGCTGACTCTCCCATATCCTGCCACCTTCGCATGCCCCGCAGAAAAACGCCGTCAGCGGTGGTTGTGACTCAAGGTGTGCCCTCACCGTATCTCGCCGCGCGGGAACCAACGCCTACGCTACACGGCAGAAAATTCTTTTCATTTTTTCATTATTATCTTTTTTTCGGTCTTGCGACACGGCTCATTCTGAGGGTGCGTCGTCATTCCTACCTCCTCTCAATGAAAACGCACTCGCCAAGTCTTGAGCTAACGTCCTCTCCGCAACAGACGAATTCACTCTCTCTCACTCATCTGTTTTTCTCTCTCACCTGTTTCGAGCAGCATACCACGGCGCGCTCGTTCGTGTTGCAGACGATAATTGCTAATTCTGTCCGCAGGCAAGCGATAGCGATACATTACGTGTGTTCATCTCTCGTCTTGCTCACTCGCCCGCATTCACTACTGACCTCTTTCCTGTATCTTTTTCCGAGTAGACGCGAGTCTTACTCACGCCGTTTACTCACACGTTCACCTCCTCTCGTAGTCGATTCACCCTCGTTCGGTGGCAGCTTTATTTAAAGTACCCGAGCGCGCCTGTTCTTTCATCTGTCAGAGTCCTTCGGCGTGTTCAGCTGAGGAGTTCGCGTATACGCCTGCTCTCGTACACAAGATTGAGTTCTCCTGCTACGGCGTGGTTTCTATCGTCCCGTTGCTGTGGGTGCCGAATTCGTGTGCTATCATGAAGACCTTCGCGTGTTCCCGTCTTCTCGGACTTGTGGTGCTGGCCGGCGTAGTTCTTACGACGACGGCGGAGACCTCTGCGTACACTGACTGTAAGTGTCCCGTTTCTTTTCTGTGGTCGAATGCCAGAAAACGTCTGCTTAGCGATCTTGTCCAGAAGGAGGAACTTATTTAGATATAGTTACTCCTCGGCTCTATCGCATATGAAGAGCGGAGTGTAAAAATCGTGTCCGCGAAATATTGTATCGCGTTCGTGTGGGCGCACTGATGCACAAAAAAGTTGTCGTTTGGTTTCAGGAGTACTTATACCGTCTGGCCAAAATCGCATCGCCATCTGCTGTGTTACGTGTCATCGTCTGCTCTTACGTGCTGTTGTCTGCATGGAAGAAAAATCATCGGCTTCAGCTGATCGTTAGAAAAGTTTACTCAATAACCCCATAATTTCTGCTGGTTGCCCAAATCACATTGCCGTATGCGCACTGTATAGTCGGCAGGGAAGAAAAATTGTTCATTCCTGTTTTTCGTGAAAAAATATTACTCCATAAAAACATAATTTCTGTCTTCTGCACAAGATCGCACAGCAGTTTGCTGCTATATACTATCGTCTGCTCTTAGCTGCTATGCACAGTCTGCATGCAATAAACTAATTTACTGATTTAATGTATTTATATAATTACTTTTATGAACGTTGTTCAATATAAGGCATTGACTTTCTGGACAAAGACATCACGATGAGCCTCGACCCATGTGGTCTACGTACTTTCAAGCACAGCGCAATCCGTTGTTTTGAATAATGGAAACTTTGAAATAGGTCGATTGAGCAATGGAAAATCAGTGAATCTCTCGAGCATGATATGCGCACTCACGTAAGCTTTGATCAATCTCTGCAAGGAATACGCGAGAGAACAAAAAGATAATAATAATGCTGATGGAAGCGCAACAATTACAATAAATCACAGTAAAATAATTTACAGGAATATGACGCATGTTAATTCTCACAGCTGAGAGAACTCGTAAACGAGAGACCGCGGAAACAGAGAACAAGGGAGTAGACGAACAAGAACAAGAATAATAATTCTGCAGCATGACGCGGCGGCACGTCCCAATCATTCTAAGTTAAAGAAAATGTAATTACAAAAAAAGAACGAGAAAAGAAAGCGATACGATCTGGCAACATCGATTATAATGACGAACAGAAAACCAAGTTTGAAACCTACACTTTCGGGACTTCGGTAAGGCCTCAAGGCAACGACATCGTTCAGTGCAGCAGGAAATGTTCACCGTGTCTTGCGGGAGATAGGACGTCGAAGGATGAATGTAGGCAACACACCATGCACATGACCCTAACACAATGACAGATTGGGATGAACAGTGGTACAACAAAGAATGTCGCTGCAGTTCAGGTCTCCACAAAGCGACTCGTCTTTGTCAAGACCCTGACGAAGTCCGCTTTTCAAAATGTTTACTCCATTGGCATCGCTTACTCTGCCAGTGTTGATCGCTTTGCCTGCATTTGCCTGTGAATCTCTGCCTTTACTGGCAGATTGCGATATATTGAAATATAACGCGCTGTGTTTTACGGCCATGGCGCCGCGCTACGACTGCGTACTGCTTCCTGCAACGCTTGTTTTTCGGTTTAACAATGAATACGCTCGACGGGTCCCTGTGAACGGTTCGAGGAATCCTCGATAGCTCAAAGTTGGAAAGAGAATGTGGGTTCTGAAGTGCTCTAGGTAACAAATGACGCAGCATGCAGCAGTGCGAGCGTACGAAAACGGTACTTATTTCTCTCATGCTTTCTCTCTTTCTTTTTCGGCAAGCAGTGTGTCGGGCAAACGAGCCGTCGCTTGAACTATATATTAAGATAGCAATGTAATAATGCCAAGGAAGAACGCATTGGGTTGCTGGCGTTACCTTGTAGCATATGTGAATGCGAGTCGGGTTTTCAGCAGACCACTGTTTAATCGACTCAAAAAGACGAAATGACGAGATTAACAATTAAAAACATCCAAAAGTGCCCGACTGGGCACTGACTGTGTAGGGCTGTAGAGTACTGTGTCCCTCTCTCTACCATAGAAATAACTATCATTCTTTTATATGACGGCGGAAAGGGGGGGGGGGGGGGGGGTCAGTCAGTGTGCGCGCTTTGACGGTGTGACTGTTTATTATAATTTCTTTAATATATCTACACGTGCATCAAAAGCGATAAAGGTCATATGTCTGCGCATGTCATTTGTTATGACATATATGTTCCAATAATTCCAGCTAGCCGAAATACGTTCCTCTACGAAACGTGAAGGGAAATGAAGGGATCCGACTCACTGGCAAGGTTATCGAGCTAAAGTTCTCCCATGCCGACCGGAACCTGTAAGCCACTCGCGGATTGGTAACAAGTGACGAGAGGAACTAATTCTCGTGCCCGAGTTATCCACACCGTCAGGTGGCGCTAGCGTCAGAACGTTTACAATATAGAGTTAGACGCTTTATAATGAATAGAAAGAATGTAGACATAGGCAAAATGAAAGACTGCAATAGCTGTAGCAAAGCCTGAGAAGCTCCAGCGTGTGCGAGCTGGCTATTTGTCGCCGCTTCGTTTCAAAAGGGGACGCCATAAGAGGCCATCATCATCGACGTTATCATCTCCACGATCGCGCCCTCTCTCGTCGCAGTTGCGTAAAAAATGACGTCATCTCCCACCATCGCGCGTGTGTCACGCGGAGGTGTGTTTTGCGTTGGAGCTTGGAATGCGTTGCGTGCTGAAGACCGCTAACCTAACCTAATTTAAGCTTCAAATAACCATCACCGTCATCGCGTCATCTCTCATCACAACTGCGGAACTAGGTCATCAATTACTGCCACCGCGTGGGTGCCACGCGAGGGGGGAGGGGTCTGCTAATGAGGCTTTGGGTAGCGTTTCGTTTACTGAAGGAACGCTAACCTAACCTAAACTAACCTGTTCTTGTCTAACCTAAGCCTAACTCAACCTAAGCCTAACCTAAGCCTTGTCTAACGTAAGCCTAACGGTGTTTCGTGTCGTGCAGACTACATGGAGGACCACTGCTCGCCGTCCAACACGGCGGACCGGTACCGGGCCCGCACCGAGACGCAGTCCATCTCGTTCCGGCTCAAGTCTCCGCTCCAGGAACGGCTGGACGAGCGCGGATGCCGGGCCGGACTCAGCTTCACCACGGTGAACGAGACTTACGGATTCCTCGTCACCCCCGTCGCCATCGACATCCCGCGCGGACCCACGAACTCCTGCGTCAACTTCATCTGGGTGAGCACAACGCGTGTACTGTTACGTCGTAATGAAGCACGGGATCGCGGTCACTCAATAAGTAAAGAAAATGGTTTCACGGTACAGGTTCCCAACAATCTTGTCCACTGCTTATGAACCACTTACAGAGTTAGATGGCCTGCAGTCAGGCAGTAAGCGTTCGAGACACTGACTCAGTATGTCACAGTCAGTCACAGTCTGTCAGCGTCCAAGGCAGTCTGTCAGTGTCCAAGTCAGTCAGCCAGTCAGTCAAGTATATTCAAAACACCGAACCACATGCCCAGTGACTTGGACAGGCCACGTGCTATAACGCTGTCGCCGTGTCGCTTCAAACGTGGCGCAGTTCGATGGCCTGGCCGAGGACGAGCTGAACGGCAAGCGCCTGTGTGGCGACAGCTTTCCCAAGACCAGCGCGGTTCGCACCAAGGGAGACCGCTTCACCATCTGGTGGTCTTCAGAACCCAGCAAGGACGCTGACCGCAAGGCTTCCTTCAACGTTGTCATCGCCTCCTACGTCAACCGATGTGAGTGTGATCCCAGAATGCCCTCTTTTCCTTTCTTATTATTTCATCTACGCTGCTACACCATGCTGTGTGAGAATGGAAAAGCGAGAGTTTTCAATTTTAGGCAGACGACAGCACGCTCGTCGCTCTCTCTGCAAGAGTAAACGCGCCGACACCAGACGACGCTATGCGACAGTGTTTCATGTAGTTCAACGTATGGCTCCGTGCACACAGTCGGCGCTCGATGCGCGTTGTTGGCGCAACAAAAGATTTGCCCCGTCTCTCGTGTCGCCCACCTACACGATTCCCCGTGGCCCTATTTAACGCTGCACCGAGTCCAACCGTCGAAAGGGTAAAACGCGAGTCATCGCGTGACACTCAGCCAAAAAAAAAAACATACAACAGCGCGCGTCATCGCTTATGAGGGTGCGCGCGCGTCCAAACCGAGGACATGGAACATATACATAAGCCCCTGTTGCCAGAGCTGAGCCGGCACGTCGAGATGCACGCGTAGGCGACGCGAACGGTTCCCTTGGCGCTCGCTGCTCAAGGCCGCATGCTCTGGAAGCTACGAGGCATTACACACGCCCAGCGTGTGTAAACACGGCCGCAAAAAAAAAAAGCGATAAAACAAAGAACAAAATGCGCACGACCGCTCGCGCGCGCGTGGTGTTCGACAGGGACGCAGGGGGCACGGCCTTGCAAGAACGAGGAGGCAAGCTGAGTGCATGACAGCATGCGGAGATGGTGACTGTGCGCATTTTTTTTTTTCCCCGACACGTTGCGAGCTTGAGAGAAACGGTCGAACCTGCACGAAAGGGTGTGTGACGTCGCGGCCGTGGAATGTGCTTGGCATGTTTGCGTCAGCGGCGAGGTAAAATGTAAACCCGCCGCGCGGGAGCTCGTTCGCTGTCACGTTCTGCAGCCGAGCACGATGTCGCGGCTTTGTTCCTCATCGGCCGCGGCCGCATTCCGATGGGGGAGAAATGCAGACACGCCCGTATTACTTGGAGTTTAGGTACGCGTTAAAGAGTCCTGCGAGGTCAGAATTAATCGCGACTACTCCTCAGCAGCGTCTATCGAAGTCCAACGTCAATCAATCAGTCAGTCAGTCAGTCGGACACTCAGTCGGACAGACAGTCAGTCAGCCAGTTGGTCGGTCGGTCAGTCGGTCGGTTGGTCAGTCAGTCAGTCAGTCGGTCAGTCAGTCGGTCAGTCGGTCAGTCGGTCAGTCAGTCAGTCAGTCAGTCAGTCAGTCGGTCAGTCAGTCGGTCAGTCAGTCGGTCAGTCAGTCGGTCAGTCAGTCAGTCAGTCAGTCAGTCAATCAGTCAGTCAGTCAGTCGGACAGTAAGTCAGTCAATCAGTCAGTCAATCAGTCAGTCATTCAGTTAGTCATTCAGTCAATGTAACGTACCATCGCTGTTAACAACGCCGCGCAAGGTGTTTTTGAAAGCAATAATCACTGCAACTGTCATCTTTATTAATTCTGCACTTGAGGAAGAAGGACACTTCGAAATATCGACGTAAGCCTCACTCTAAGATTCACCTTACAGCGCAGCTACCACAAGCCGTAAACCGTCTTTCGATCCCGAGTGCTTTCCAAAAAGAGTGATCTGCGCTCAGAAATGTTTTGACAGCGCCATTCGGAAAGTACGCGAACGCAATGAATGTCATAGTGAAGTTCGTTTCTGTGTTTGCGACAGTTAAAAAAAAAAAAAAGAAAGAAAGAAAGGAAAAACGTATGTTGCACGTTAATTCCGTACGTGTTTTATACGGACACGCCTTGCTCTCTCAAGCAAGTTATAATCGTCGGAACCTTATAACTTGGGCGTTCGACTGCATGGTTTACTTTTGGAAACTCCGATCGTTACGCCGTTATGCGAGTGTTGTTGCGAAGAAGCGCTGCTTCCGCAAGAACGCCGTCGTGTCACGTGCTCGCTTTGTGAGATGCCCGCGTTGCGAACCCGTCTGGTTGCTAAATATGCAGGGGCCGGTGGATCAGTGGCAGTATCGTTCTGTCAGTGAGCGCAAGGTCGCTGGTTCGACTCCGGCCTGCAGCGGCCGCGCGCAACAACGCGGGTGCGGGAAACGCCTCTGCATGCTTGGCTTCGGCTCGGCGCCCGTTAAGGAACCCCCAAATGTGCCAAAACTTATCCGCAGCGTAGCACTACGGCACCCCTAGCAATTTCAGACAGTAAAAAAAAAAAAAAAAAAAAGAAGAGACGGACAGAAACAGTAAACGGCGCGAAGTAAAACACCCTGTGTATAACACCCGGACTAAACGAATACACCCGTTCTACACCCTATTTTAGACTAAGGGGTGTTGGAGTAAAGAAAACACCCTCGGAAAAAGGTGTTCTCCGGACAACAGGGGTGCTTCTGTGAATAAAACGTGGATATTCGCCATTTCTGCACCTAAATCGGCGTAACTTTATTTTTTTTTCCTTACGCAGACTCTTTGTTACCTGGAAACACGCAAACCATAGATCACTCTTTCAATCAGCCAGCCACGATTGTTATGCAATCTGGCAACTGGTCATACGGTGTATACAGGGTTGCCCGACCCATAAGGCCTTAACTACGCGGCACGCAGTCGTAAATGACGAATAAGGCTCTAGCTAACTAATACTAACTACTACACTACTACTGCTTCAGTTAAGCAAGGAGCCATAAACGCGCAAGAACGAGCCCAGCCGCACCGTGTATGCCAGTCATAGAATATTTAGCATCTTCAGCCACCGCGTGTATAGCATATAGTAGCAGCAACCTGTACATTTCCTCCTCTTCAAAAAATAAATAAGTAAAATGGCTCCCGCGGCGTCGTCTGCTCCTGCAACCACGGCCTCTACCAGACGACATACCAAAAGTACCTTCGTCGCACCTCGTACAAACCTTGGCGCCAGGCCAAAGGCACGTCTGCTTCCAAAGCAGCGTGTATAAGTCAAGGCGCAGCTGCCAATTCGTATGTATATACACGCATGCGCGTACATGATGGCCGGTAAAATTAAGCGCCGCTCGACTGGTTCCCGCAGCACGGCACACGCGCGCGACGCCTGCACGCCTGCCTCTCTGCATACGCGTTCGTGTGTAGTACGTACGACACACTTACGCGAATGTTTTTTTGCGCAACGGCTGCAGCTATATAGGAGCGCCACGTGTTGCAGCAGCAAAATGAATCATAAGATGACGAGATTGGTCGTGGGCGTTTTCTTCGCAACTGTACAGGTATAGTGTGTTTGTGTGTGTGTGGTGTTTGCACGGCTTCGCTTGAGTAGCTATGCGGGAGGACACGATGAGTTTGCCTGTGCCTTACAACACGTAGCTTGGCGTTCGGATTCCACCCTGTATGCACTCGCTTTACGAGTAACGACAATGACGCGAGTCTATATATATATATATATATATATAGATATATTGACGCGAATGAGATGGGACGAACACGTTGCGCGAGCCAAGATGAGGTCAACCGTATTGACTCTACGGGTCAACGGAGAGAATACCGTAAGGTTGGGCGACGTATTGAGAAACATGACGAGTTTGCCTCGCAATCATTAATTATAGGGCTTAAGGAGCCTCTATACATTGTCAAGCGACAAAGATCATGCATGCCTCGGCGATATAGGCAGTTCTCCCTGTTTCACCATTATCGTTTATTTATTTATTTATTTATTTATTTATTTATTTATTTATTTATTTATTTATTTATTTATTTACTAACTTTGAGTTTACTGAAACAAGTCTCCATAGAATGAGGACTCAGTTTGCCTAACGAAGCGCGTTCAGTGATGCCACGGTTTCTTTTGAGGCAAGCAATTAATCGAACCTATAACAGCTCAGAAATCATAATCATAATCAGAAAGTGGTTTTGGCACGTAAAACTCCATAATTGATTGAAAAAAAAAAAGAATAGCATCGCTCCCCACGCGCGTGCGTGTTTCTTGCCGCTGCAACCCGACGACACAGCGAACACAGCAGCGACGTCGCAATGCCCGACGTTGCGATATAGCCCGACTGGGCCACATTGCTCGAACTATCGGTCAACTTTGAAGAAGTGTCATCTACGAAATGCGAAAAAAAAAAATAATAAGGGCTCTGGCTGATCCGTTACTTCGCAGACGGTGGCGCGTGATGCACGTCCCAGCTCAAATGAAAAATAAAACGAAATTTCGTTAGACACTCGAGCCCGCGACCTTCTATACCCATCGGCAAAGCAGCAGTTTTAGCGATGGCGCGCTCAAATTCCGGGAACGTATGCACGGAGGCGCGGTGACGCAACTCGGCGCGGGGCTGCGCGCCCGGTATGCGATCACGTGAGCAGCGGCTCGTGTTGTCGTTGCCCGCGATTGCATGGCGGTTTTGCGTAAGATCATAAGTTAAGAAAGCCCACTTAAGCGTAGAACGTCTGCTAGCTGGTTCTTGTTTCTGTACCCCCCCCCCTTTTTTTTTTCTTGTTAGAGTACAGAAAGAGGCGGTGAAATTGAATAACTGGTGAGTGTAGGTTAGCGTGTAGACTGGCATGCTATTCGAGGTGTTCAGTGTGTATGTACAGGCGCGGCCACTGCTAGCGGGAACACGAGAGGCCGTGGCAGCGCTCCGCGGAGCGCCACCACCGGCGCCTCGCGAAGTCTTAATTGGCAGACGACTCACCGTAGCAGACGACTCCCCGAGCGTTACGCCAATTGCTTTGATTGAGACTGCGCCGCAAGACTTCATGGGGCGCCGGTGGTGGGGTGCTGGGGTTTTGGAGCGAAAGTGTGGTGGTCTTTTGCAACTTACCTTGATGTCCAGGGATCCACTCCAGGATCGAACGAAAAAAAAGCTAAATAAGAGACCTACCAGCCCTTAGCGCCTTTGCGAGTGTCAGTATATATATATATATATATATATATATATATATATATATATATATATATATATATATATATATATATATATATATATATATAGCGCGTATTCCCCACGATGTCGGTTTCGTAGTCGTCTCAACCCCCGACCACATGTACACGCCCTCTCTGAGTGGCTCCAAAATGAATGAAGACATGGATGAATTTGAGAGTTTCACGTTGGGCAAACAGGCGCGAGTCACAGACACGGGCAAGGGCTTGGGAGCTGACGGACAGGACTTTTCCCTAATAGCTCCTGTCCGTGTCTGCGTAGCACCGTTTACCCCAACATGAAGCTACACCAATTTGACTCTGGTGTCAGTTTCTTTCTTTTCTTTTTACACAGAATTCGCGAGTGTTTGTATGGTACATAGCAGTCCCTTGGACTGCCTGCAAGTTGTGCTCGGTGCTTATAACCTGCCTCCCCCCGTGCGCGTACAGCGTCCGAAGCCGAGTGTCCGGAGTCGTGGCGTCGCTGTGACAACGGCGCCTGCCTCGAACCCCTGGTCTGGTGCGACGGCATCGACAACTGCGGCGACGGCAGCGACGAGACGGAAGCCAACTGCGGTGAGTGTGAGTAACGTGGCGCGCACGCGCGCATGTACCGTGTTTCCCCGCGAGCTTGCTACCGAGAAAGAAAGCGAAACAAATAAATAGAACTCTAGCAAAATTGAGCAGGCACACGTCAAGCCACAGGCGCGTCGACCAGCCGGAAGCGAACCGCTGCAGGCTCGTATCGAATTTCAAAATGCAACCTTTAGGGGGATTTCGCAGTTCTTATTGTTAATATTATTGGTGAAATGAGATATATTAACGCCACGGAGAAAAAAAATAAGCAGACCAGCGATTTCCTCCCGAAATTGAGAAACCACGCCCAAGCTTTTGGAGCGTATGAGAGAAAGTGGGGGAGAAAAAAAAAGGAGAAGAGAAAGGCACGGCACACCACGTCACGTCGCAGACAGCTATGGTACGAACCCTGAATTCCAGAGACCCGTATAGCTGGTAAGAATTTTTAGCGAAAGGTTTGTGGGCCTAGTATCGAGTTGAAGCTGTACCTTTTTCGAAGTATAAGATATCAGCGAGAGTAGTTTCGAAAGTGATCGCGATGCCAGAACATTGCCGAGCTTATTGTCTTCCTATAGAGATCACAGAAATCTGTTGCCGCTTCGACGAAACACCGTTACGAACTTACGGAAGGTGGCTCTCCTGAGCTTGGTCCTATGAAGTGATTAGATTTGAAAAAAAAAAAGAAAAGAAGAACTGGTGGAAGTGTTTAGATATACCTTAAAGACCACGCGTATTTAGTAAGGCCTTTCGAAATGCACATTCAATTGGTGTCCACATCTTGATACCCCATTTGAGACTCTCTGACAGCGACACACATTACCGAGCGAGAATTTACTGTCATGTTCGATAAGTGAGAATCGTTTGAGCGTCTATAAACGATTAGATTATGATACAAAACAGCTTTTATTGATCGTCAGCATGTGCTACTACAGGTATCGTGGACGAATGAAACAGGGACGAAAAAGTATAACGCGTAATTGCGACCGCTACGAGCGATAAACTCTGGCGGTGATGCATCAACGCGTTCTGAATAGGTTACGTTAGGTTCCCGTTTCATGTGTGCAGGTTTTATACGTGTCACGAACAGAAGATACAGACTTCAAAACTGCTGGTCACGCAAATTCACCGTTGCTATTATAATTGTGAGCTTTCTACGTTAATTTATGAGCTTAAATAGGGTGATCTTCTCATTGGACTTATATCCCCATTGGAATAATATTAAGTAATCATCAATAGAAGACATCCCTTACAAAAATTATGCGTGACATTCGATTACCTCTCAACGGAAAGCCTACTGACTGCAACAACAAATTAAGCAGAAACACAACAGAATTCCTATAACATTTTTTCGTAAAGGAAGAGGGCTCAAAATTGCGAACAGCAAAAAGAAAAAAACTGAAACACACGCATTGGCAGAGTTTCTCGGTTAATCATTAATATCTAAGGGTTAGAACGTGAATTTGTACCCCTCATCTCGGTAGAGCATTGCATTTGTTGATTAATCTAGTTTTTTTTAAACACTCGTACACCTGTTTCCGCGTTTTCTCGTTTTTTTTTTTCCATGGCTCTTGTTTTCGTGTTCTCGAGTGTTGCACTCGGAATGCGTCACTCATGAGGGATTCATGAGCTTGGATCGGCTGCTTCAGAAACATCTGTAGGTTGTGGACCACCGGGGAACGTTTCTTGGTTGAACTTTGCAACTGACGTCAGTGTAAATTTTTCCCATCTTTGCTTCTAACGTTTACGTCGCTTCGTCCGCACCCATAAAGATTCCGAAGAGAGACGCGGCGAGCGCCTTAAACACAGTGAATAAGTATAATTCACAGGCAAGCTGTCTTTAACTGTCGCGAGCACACAAAAGCAACGGGCCAAGGTCTCACGGTGCTCCTTCCCTCGTCTTTACAGCTCCCAGCACAGTGTTGTCCATCCCGGGAATCATCATCATCGCTGTCATCGTGGTCCTCGTCATCATCGCCATCGGAGTCGTCGTTTACGTCTGCAAACGGCGCCGGGCCTACCGGGCCGCGTAAACGACGGCACGCTTCCGGAAGGGAGAGTCGGCTTCAAGGAACTCGCTTCGCAGGTGACGTCACATCCGTGTACCTGTCTACTTAGCGTCCCAGTCTGTCGTCACTTCTGTCTGCCGCCGACCTCGTCGCGCTAACGGGCACGACAGAAGCAGACGACAGAGTTGCAGACGACAGAGTGGTTTGATCTTGACTGGATACAGAAGTATGGTCACTGCGGAGTGGGATGTTCGTTGAAGGCGAAACTATGTGTGTACATACAAGTCAGAACTGCGAATGTTCCACTCTGAATCTTTGTGAACATTTTTGCTTAGATTTTAAAGTGAACGCGAGGAAACGTCACGCTGGTCGTGGCATCGTCTTCTCCTCGAGTTGTTAATTTCAAGAAATTAGGCAACGCACGCTTTGATTAGCGTGCCTCGCAAAAGAAAAAAAAAGAGGAATGGTGAAAACCGGACTACTCGCTATTGTCATCTGTTTAAAAAAATACGCAACGGCCGGATTTCAGGACAGGCCTTCGCTTTTGGTCTCAAGGCACGATCTCGTATTAAATAATCCAACTTCAGGATGTCGTCAACTGAAGCTCAACACGGTCCCTTCGCAAACAGCGCGGCTCAAGGCGAAAACCTCGAGATTAAATTCGAGCTTAGCGCTAGCAAATTCGACGCCATGCTTTGATTAGGCTACAGACCCAACGTCTGTCGCAGCACCGACCTCCGTTTTGGGCCTGCAGCCTAAAACACGTCCTACTACAGATAGGCGGGGTAGGGAATTCCTGGCGTCCATTAGTAGGTGACCGCCACCCCCGCATGTGACTCACGCGAAACGTTTTCAAATCGACGTGGACTTGAAATGACTGGCCCCTGAGTCAGTGCGCGGTCATCCGGGTCTCCACGGCAGCTGTCACCGGAAGTGACGGATTGGTCCCCTCCCGACTAATGTTTCACTCGAACCACGAGTCGTGGTATGATGACTAGGCATTCGCGCCTGCGTGTCAGCTGTCAGTGAGCACTCGACGTATTTCTGTCATTTCCGCGACATCGTGCATCATCGTTCGCAGTCATGCAGGCTTCTTCCGGAAAATTAGATGACTAATCAAGTGTGTAGATGGGTGGGAATAGCATGGTACTTCGTGCTAGCATGAATCACGTAACCAAGCCAATGTACAGTCACCTGGATTACGCAGTACAATGATCTGTAGTTCGGTTTCCTTCTACCATCTAGGACATTTATAACAGGAACGGTTGATGAGCGATGTGGTGCAGATGTCGAACATATCTCAACGTGTACGTTCCACACGAAACATTCCTTACTCAATCTTTAATTTCTTTCTTGTGACCAAGAGGTTCCTTCCTTTTTTTTTTTTTGAAAACCCTGTCACACGGCCCGCAAAATTGGCAGCTCGAAGAATTTCGGCTCACAAGTTCACCGGTGTCACACTCTCCGGTGCTGCAAGCCGCCCTTTACATTGTCGACGTTAAAGCCCTTCAGTTTAAAGACCCTATCTCTAACTGCCCGTTTCTGCGGACCATGTGGCATGGTCGTGACTCGTTCTGCTTTGTATTGTTCGTGTACTTCATTCGTTGCCGCTAGCATCACTCGACTGTACGATGCTATAATGGCATACAAACTCAAGCGCGCGACCTCGTATGGACTTTGAAGTGTTCATGGGTTACGAAACGCGTGCTTTAGGGCGGGTAATATTTTGTACATATGTATACATTTTCGCACAGTTGTATTTTTACGCGTCTCTTTCTTTTTTCCCTGTACACATTTAGCAAGCATGTTGTAACCGGTGTGAACATACCATGCAATTGAAATTAAGTGTATCTTTAATGACACACAATCACCTTCCGCAAGGGGCATTTTTGTACCCACCCAGCCCTGGTCACACCTGGATCGGGCCCGTTCGTGAACAGCCATAGAACAGCCGCAGTTTGTTCTGCTAACCACGTCGTTCGCTTGAATACAGGTGCGATCACGACTCGGTGGATTGTACAGCCAACGTTTACAAAGTGTCACGAATGAATGTGTTTGTTTTACAGGTGATGCGGTATGTTGTTGAATGTTGGAATATACTTTGAATGGTTAACTGGATCTATAGCTCACGAAAAGTCACTTGTCCCTCACCATGCGAACCGATCCGTAATTCTCACGTTGCCATAATCAGACCTTCAACGCTAAAGAACCACGCGTGAAACGCTGCGCCGGCTTTAGTGTTCTTTTGTTGTTGTTGTTTTCTCTTCCCTAGGTACTACTCCCATCACTTCGAAACAACCTCGCACGTCGTCTTTTTGTTCACGTTGCCTCTCTTTGTGTAACCCTCTCAAGGGTTTGAACGTTCTCCGCTTACAACTTGTCTTAAAGCGCACATACCTACTTTTTCTCGCTAATTCCTGCTCTTCACAGTTCGTACATTACACGTTTATTTGTTTGTTCTTGTGTTGTGTCCAGCGAGGTTTTGTCTTTTTTATGTATACATGTGCAACGCGTGTCATATTTATTGATCACTACTGTCTTCGTGCGATGAAACCAGCTGCTTTGTCTGCCATTTCAACGCCTAATAAAACGTGGGCTGTACAAATCAAGGACCAGGTCTCTGTCGCTTCTTTTCGAAACAGCGCAGAACGTATGGTTAGCACGATGCTTGCTCTCTCTCTCTCTCTTTTCTTTTTTTTTAATCTTTTGCTCCTTTGGTTGCCACGAGCATCGGATGCAGTTGCTGAAATAGTTTGTTTGAGGAAGGTCTCCACGAAAATGCTCACGTCGCGATCAACTCTCTCTGGCGCAGCGTAGCACATTGCTTGATGAGTAATTCACTTCGCATCGATCTTGAAAAAGTCCAATTGAAATCCTGCAGGTGCATTTGACCCTGGTTAATGACACTAAATTTCGAACTTCGGACAAAAGTGTTGGAATAACAAAGACCATTCTGTTTGTATGGGACGTTTTTCAATATTCTCACGCCGGCTCTCAGTCAGCTAGATGGAAAGCCGTTCACCTTGAACAAGATCTTGGGAACATGGCCTCGCATATCGCAGCTACAAAAGGCCACAAAAGCGCTGCTGCGATATTTGAAAGCGACCGGATTGAGTCGGCGTCTGTGATCCGGACTGAGTGACCGACTGATATCTCCAGTGGACTTTCTTTTAATCTTTCCGTCCCCCTTTCCATTTCCCCACTGTAGGGTAGCCAACCTGGCTGAGTCCTGGTTAACCTCCCTACCTTTCATTTATCATTCTCTCTCTCTCTCTCTCTCTCTCTCTCTCTCTCTCACACACACGCCGGCTCAAACAGAAGAAGAAAGAATACATGGCACGTGCAGTTTCCAGTATTCCGCAGGCCAAATAAATTCCTGGCTCTACATCATGCGTTGCCGGCTTGTAGTCTATTTTCGTGAAACCACTAGTTCTTTTCTTTTTTTCGAGACCAGCACAAATTTCAAGACGGCTGAGCCTTGTGCCCTGTAGGACTCCACAAAAAAAATTGCACAGACGACGATCAAGAAACAGGCGATTAACAGACTTAGATGGGCTAGTTGGCGGCTGGCTTGATGGAACATGGTTATAACGGCGCGCTTTGAGGACAGGACACAGAAAGAACGCACACACAATCGGCGACTGTCCTGTGCGCACTCTTTCTGGGTCCTGTCCTCAAAACGCGCCGTTACAACCATGTTCCATCAAGCAAAAAACGCGCCTCTATTCAGAACTGAAAGAAAAATGTTTTATCGTTTCATAAATGCACAACGTTGTCGTCGTCAAAATGAAGTGCGGCGATCGCGAACCTGGAGGAAACCACCAGCGAAGTGATCGCCTAACGTCGCAAGAAAATCAGAGTGCACCTGAGATATGCATAAAACAACTCGAGGTCTACTCGGTTTCATGTGTGCAGTGGCACGAAAAATCACTGTAACGCTGTAAAATCACTGTAATCACTGTAAATGGGGAACGATCCCACAACCTTCGCATGCGAAGATCCATTTCATCCATTTTCATTTCCATTAATTTATCGTTTGTTTATTTCATTTATTGAGCACAAGTAATTTCCCCTATGTTGTCCTTGGTGTCGGTCGTTGTTGGCTTCCTATGAGATGTGAAATTAGGGCACTCAAGTTGATTTTGACTGCATGCGTTGAGACAGGAGTGGATTCATAAAGGGACATCAGCGGCAGCCTCGGCGCGGAACCGTAATCATTGCCGTCACGTTCACGAGTTTCGTGAACAAACCGTAATCCACAAAGTACACGACAGCCATCCCAGCTGAGAAGCAGCATTACATGCAGTTTTCGCGAAACGCTAATCGCCGTGTGTAAGCCGTGTTTCGCCATGTGTATTCGATGGCAGTGGGCGAATAAATTTTTTATTGCACCTAAGAGTCCATAAATTGAGTCAAACACTGAATACCTCTTCTAACATTAAATTAAAAAATGTAATGGTACACCACTTCAGAGTGAACACAGTGAAGCTCGTCGATGAATAGCTCGACTAAGTTTACGTGAGAAATCCGCAGGCAATCTAGGAATTAGCCATCACTGATAAGATAACTGCTCTACGCGTTAGCTCCGAAGCCAGTGCTTCTTAATATTGACTCGTTGTCTATTTGGGGATTCATTCACAACACATGTTTAAGGCGATCTTGAACCTTTTCTTTTTGCTTGTTTGTTTGTTTATTTGTTTGTTCGTTTGTTTCGCACCAGACACCCATTCTTGCCATTTTACAGGTTGAGAAGGACCATTCTCATCCTGTGATATTCGGCCACAGACAAATATGCGAAAAATTTCGTGCATGAGATTCTCCGATCGAATAGACTCGAATTTCAACAAGAACTGTTCGATTCACACTCCAAATTGCGAATATTCGCACGATCCAAGTCTTTCTCAACACACACAGTGTCTACGAATGGTCCAAGTTTAAGAAGTTCGCGCAGAAACTCCGCTGGATTTGTCTAAGTATGCGTAAGCAGTGTGTCACTTGCTCATTTCCACGCAGCTCGGTGTCATTGTCAATCTCAACAAACTTAATAGGTCATTATCAAGCTTATCGGACTAGATCCGACCCATATCGTTTATTATTAACCTTATCGGACTCGATCCCACCCTTATCAATCCTTATAGGTGGTCTCCTTATCGCAATCGATCCTTATTAACCCTTATTTGTCTTTATCAACCTAATTGAAGATGATCTGACCCTTATCAACTATTATCGGTCTTTATCAACGTTATCGGACTCAATCCGACCATTATCAATCTTTATGGTCCTTACCAACCTTACCAGAATTGCTCCGATCATTGTAAGCCCTTATCGTTCGTTAGTGCCTTATTCATCTGCGTCGAACCATTATCAACCGCGATGAGACCCATACAAGATCTCATCAAAACTTCTCGTCCTTATAAACTCATTCATTGCTTATCTGTGACACAAAGCGCATGAGCACTTAGAGATCGGTGGCATATCGGTCGGTGAGGCAATGCCTCAACGGAAGGCTCATCCGGCGACCACCGAAGCGCATCGGCGATGTGGCGTGCTCGGCATTAAATTTTCGCAGTCGGAAATTTCCTGATGCCTAAAATAAACGCGTCAAATCTGCTCTACACGTGGTTCCAGAGATGGCTTTTATTCCGCCATCAGCAAATCTTTGAACAAAGCCGTCGTAGTAACTGATCTCCTTTGACATTTGTTTTGTACCGCCAGTACAACACATTCATATGGTTCGCCTTCTGCAAGTATGGCTAAGACACTCGGCTTCTAAGCGTGAGGTCGTAGGTTCGAAATTCACCATCGCCCACGTTTTCCCTTTTGAATTTATTTTCTTTTGTACATTAATTTCTTCATTGTAATTCGTCTTACGTGACGGACGGACGGGTTTCCTAGTTGGGTCGGCATAGAAATGCTCACGCATATACAAATGTGACCCGGGCGCAAGGACCTCTTTGTGGAGAACCGGAAGAGGTAAACCTAGTAGGCGTGCCCAGTTCATAATCGAGGCATCATAGAAAGAAAACGACTGTAACGAAACTCAAGATTTCAAACATATATGACACCCGCTGTCCACTTCTGCTGGTGTAGTTCGAGAATTGACGATAGAAGAATATACCCACCACCACACCAAGAGATCGTCTTCTTCATGGTACAACACGCCACGGACACTGTGCTGCTTGCCTTGGAGAAACGTTCGCTCTTGCCGACAGTACGTGAACCATAAAAGAAATCGCCGTCGCGGCAACACTTTTTCTCTAGGCTGCTGCTAACACCACTGCGCGTAGAACGGAAAGATGGCGTGTGCCACAGCAAGCTCATTGCAGCAGGTCATCCGTTACCGAGAAGCTACCAAGCGATTGGCAACTTATCTAGCGATTGCAGGCAATGAATTAAGCTACCGTTTCCTTCTTTACAGAAGACTTTCAGGCTCCAGGCACACTAATGAGGGCAAGGTATAAGACAGCCTCGATGATTTGGCGTCGTACTTCACCATTGGCCCATCCTTTGGCGCACCTTTTAGCCAACGACAGATTATCTTCTGTTGCTCATGGGCATTCTTTGGGTACAAAGAACCTCACGGGGGTACGCGATGCTGCCAGGTTACCACAGGGGTCCCAACTTTCGATCAGTCTAGGTCCATATCGCTGATGTGCGCGATGTGCAGAACATAATTAAGCTCTCATAATTACGTGTTCCACCTATCGCCTTAAACGTCCATGCGTTGCACACACCAAACCTAAAGAACCCGCGTGCTTATAACAGGCAAGAAAAGCTTAAACGACTAAAACACTCCGGTAGCACTCGTGCCGCACTCCTGCCTAGCGCGGCAGTTCAGAATGCGCCATTCCCCGCACAGATGGACACCGTAAGGACGGCGACGTCAGAACACGCTGCGCTGGCGTCTATAGCTGCGGATGTGCTGTTTATAAATAAGCGAAGTCGCAGCAGTCACGAGTCACGTGTTTCCTACATCACGAGCCCTTGTGCAGTACGGTGTTTGCCGTCGGAGTCGGGGCGAGAAGCTCCCGGACGCTGCTGGTGTACAAAGCGAGCGGCGTCTCACCGGCGACGTCCCGCGAAGACGTGCTTCGCGCTGGGCTTCCAGCACTTGCACGAACCGTTGACGAGGAACCAGTCGTAGTACATGCGCACGATGTAGCAGCCGACGTGGTCGTAGCCGTCGCACTTGTCCTTGGACGACGTCGACGAGGAGGACGACCGGGACCTCGCCGCGGCCCTGGGTCCCGCGGGCGAGACGTCGCTGCGCCTCTTGGACGGCTGCTGCTGCGGCCTCTGTTCCTGAGATCGTTGTTTCTGAGCTGTAAGCGCCTGCAGCTGCTGCTGCTGCTGGTCGGCGCCCACGCGTCGATGCAGGTACTGCTGGAACGCGTGGAAGTCGCCCACCGGAGGCGGCTGCTGCTGCAGCAGCAAGGGCGCCTGGTGAGGGTGCGGATAGTACGGCGACGGCGGCTGCGCGGGAGCTGGATGCGGCGCTCGCCGTCGCTGCGGAGAGCTCGTGGGGAACACGGCGTGTGGGTAGAAGATCTCGGCGACCAGCAGGCTCACCCAGCGCGGGGACTCGTGGCAGAGGCCCCCGTCGACGAAGTCGCACCTGCTCGACCTGCGGGCACGAGGATGTGTGTGTATAGTTATACAGTAGCGCGGTTGTTAGCATTCGTCAGCGCTGACCACTGATCTTCTGGGACGAGAAGCGACAAGAAGCAAGGTAAAAGAAGATAAGAAAAAAAAAACGAACTTGGTGGCGGTGGTTATCCACCCGTTTCAAGTAATTGTCGCACTTAATTGGATACGCAGGAATATACAAACTGACAGAAATTAAAAGAAAGAAGCGTGCCGGAAACTGGGCCACCGGGAGTAGTAAGCGTCGAATGCGTGCTATTCAGATAGAACGAAGGGGACAGAAGCACCGAAAAGAAAAATAGAAAGAAAGGAGGGAAAGAGAGAAAAAGGGAAAAATAACAAGTCATGTCACAAATAATAAAAGCTTCGAAAGGGGGTGTTGCTCATCAAATCCCTTAGTCCAACCAACAATCGACTGAACGATAATCTCCAACGCACATCAGAACGTGCTGGGCCTGGAGGCATGGGCCTACGAGAAGCCCTGACTGGGGCCTTAGTCCCTACGGGACTGGTAAACTTTATTTTCTCCTCTTTTTCTTCAGAATTAGGACCAGCATGATAAGTACGACTCACGTCATATACTATGGCGGTTTGCCGTACATCTAACGTAATGGATAGCAAAGTAGTCGATAAGTACGAACCGGGCGACTAGGTAAAATGCCCATACGAAGAAAAGAACCAAATTAAAGTATAGTCACTCACATGCACTTCGTCTGCTGCACGGTCTGGGTGAGGTACCCTTCGTGCGGTATCTGAACCACGTACTTCCAGACACCCTGGTAGTTGCGTGCGAACGTGGGCGTCACGTACTCTTCGAGCGAGGGACACGGGGTGGGCGGCAGACCCTCGACGTCGTTCTCAAGGCTAGACTGTTGCGCCGAGTCGGACGGCTTGGACTTCTTGCGGGTGCTGCTGTACACGTTGGCCAGCAGCTTGATGGGCGAGCTGTCGCTGGTCATCAGGTCCAGGACGGTCACCAGGGGACTGGACGACGAAGAGACCGTGCCAGTAGCGCCGGTCAGCGCTGAAAGTACCTGCGTCAGCGGCGACCTGCGAACGCGAACCGCGTTTACAAGTCGTACAGCGGTCGTACAATGCATCGCGTGCAATCTAATCGAAGGCTTGTACCGCTAGGAAATACGGCCCCTTCGTTTGCGCACTGCGGCATACGTAAAAGCCCGTCGGAAACCGAGACGGGCGTTCAAAGCAGTTCTTGTCTGACCTGTTAACTATGGGCGGTGCGGGGGTAGTAGATGCGGCGTCCGGGCTGATGGCGTTGATGATGTCCGCCGCGTACGTGAGCATGTTGAGCAGGTTGCTCTGGGTGCTGCTACCGCTTCCGCCAGAAGACGACGACGAACCGGAAGTGGTGGAACCAGACGACGACGAAGAAGAGCCAGACGCGCCCGCCTGCACCTTGTCCGTTATGGCGGGCGTCCGGGCGGTCAGCATCTGCAGTATCGTCTGCAACACGGCCGTCGACACCCTGGCCGTCGAGAGGGCCGAATAGATCGTACACAGCCTGCGAAAAAGATTTTAAAGTGACGTACGCATTCGAATCTGAACCAGTACGTGCATGTTCGGGAACAGGAACTGACGAGCACGAAGTAGTACGAAAACAGGGAAGACGAAAAACGAGTGCTGTCGTATTCCGCGCTTTCGTACTAGCATTTCGTGCTCGTCTTTTCGTATTCATGAAAGCGCACCAACTCGCACGACAACTTATTATGCCAGTATACGTTTACTACGGCTATAGCCGTAGGTCGAAACTGGGTTTGCTGTGTTCCTCCGTCCTTATACCGTCACGCCGACAACGACAACCGTCGTCACCGTCGAGTCATCGTCCATATCATGTCGTGGTTATGAAGCCACTTCAACCGCACCACAGTACGAAGAAAAATAAAATATCCCACAGAAACTGATATCGTAACTCATGCCCCTACGTCGAGGCGCGATTTGGAGGTGGACGGTATTCAAGATGCCTTACATTCCAGAAAAAACTCCTTTTTACTACACAGGAATATTCTTAAATTTTATGCCTTTCGATTTTCGAGCGTCTCCATAGGTTCGAGGCCGGCTTACGTAGACTCGAGTAAATGCGGTATATGCCTCAAGAGTCAGCTGTGCTGGTGCGCAGTGATATGCATGCTCTCGAACAGCAAGAAGATACAGGAGGCGGAACCCACACAGCGCTAAAATTAAGAAAACATTGCTTCTAAATGGTGTCACACATTATGAAGAGCACAACGACGAGAGGAGCAAAGAGAACGGACGATGCACTTCATGCGTTCTCTTTTACAGCGAAGCTGTCGGCCTCTCGGTGTTCGGCATTTTTCGCTTCCGTGCGTGAACCAAAGTTGTCATCGTCAGCAATGTCCCACACCCCCGTGAGCAAGCAATAATGCAATGGTGCGTCCCCATCGTAATGCAGAGGCTACAAGCACTCGGCAAAGTGAAGCGAACCGCGTGCATACATGCATTGTAATCACGCACACAGCGTACAGATCAGCGTACGTTTCGACAAAGAGTAAGCTCAAGACAAGCATCTATCATCATCAGCAATGGCTCATACCGCCGTAAGCAAGCAAAAGCTCAATGTTCCGTGCCCACGTAAGGCAGAGGAATACACAAGCGCTCGGCAAAGCGGTGCGAACAGTGCATACATTCATTTAAGTCCCCCGTACAATGCACAGAACAGCCTACGCTTCAATAAAAAGAACAAGCTCAAAACAAGCATCCCAACCATCAATAAAGCATTGCATATACCCGCCCTCGGCAGTTGTAGTGTTGGTTTTTCAACAGCTTCGCTGGACATCCACTTTCGCAGGGCCGGGACGGCGAAGAAGAAGCTTTATTAAAAAGAATGGTATATCTTTTTTTTATGCGAAGCATATTAACGTAGGTTTCGGGCCTTCGCGCGACGCCTGGCGGTGGCCACCATTGACCTTCAAGTGACCTTCAAGTAGGTCACGTGACATGACGTCACGTGATGACGTCACACCGGCTGCAAATGGGGCCTCATATCGCGCCGTCGGTCGCCTCCCGGCGGTGGCCACCATTGACCTTCAAGTGACCATCAAGTAGGTAACGTGATATGACGTCACGTGATGACGTCACACCGGCTGCAGATGGGGCCTCATATCGCGCCGTTGGACGTCGCCCGGCGGAGGCCTCCACGCTTCGGTTCGCGCCGTCGCGCGCGACGGCGGCGCCACCATCGCTGCATCACGTGATATGTGACGTCACGCCAGGGATGAAGCGGCGCGCGCCCGCCGTCGCGTCAGTCTCTGTGCCCGCAACCGCGCCAGCGTCTTTGCGCCGGGCGTGTATGCGGTCAAGATGCCTCCAAACGCTAAGGATACGCTAAGGTTAAGCCCAGTGGATGCGAAGCATCCACTGGGCTTAACCTTGATAAGCCTCCAATTTTTTTTTCTCAATCTCATCCTTGCACTCTTCCTCGCGTTCAAGTGTGAACCAACCGGCACAAACCTGTCACATACACACTCGCAATTTCGAGGAAATAGAGATGATATTAGACATCACGATGCAACGGCAGTGCCTTCCCCATGCGAGCCAGTTCTCAACATGAACTGTTTCCTGAAAGGACCAAGATGGTCGGGAATACAGCGACCGCAGCATGCCAGCCTTTCTCCGAGACCCTGATTCGACGGCCGATCAGTGATGCCCTTCACCGTCATCGTCGGGGTACTCAGGCTGCATACGACAGAAAGCTGAGCTAGTTGGTAAGGGTTGCTAAGGTAAGTTGGTGAGATGGTAAGGTAAGTTGGTAAGGTAAGTTGGTAAGGTAAGGTAAGAACAACCCGAACGCAGGTGTTCGTGTTGTCTACTTTTCTCCTCTTGTGTTCGTGTCTGCACGCCTTACCGCTTCTTTACATTGCGAGGCTGCATACACAGCGTCTCAACACATGGAGTCACAGTGCGAGCGCTTGTGTTTGGTTCAAAGGCGTGCGAAGTCGACAAGCGCAAAATTATTACCCCCTGTAAGCAGAAGGAGTAATGGCCACCCGCATTCTTTTGCGGAAGTAACTACCTGTCTCATTTCTCACTCCATTTACGAAAGTTCTCGATTATCCCTCACGCCATCCAAACCCTACCCCCAAAGGAGTAAGATCCCTCCTATTAGGCACGCGCACTTATCAGGATGCGTTGTTGGGCAAGTTGGTTCATTGTATTTGGAAAGATTGAATGAGCTTTGTAGACAATCACAAGGAAGGAAGTCTCGTCTTCTTCCTTGTGATTGTCTACAAAGCGCATCCAATCTTTCCAAATATGTACTTACGCAAACTACATTCATCATGTATAGGTCCTCGATCGTCTGATTGGTTACACACACCTCCTCTCTCAGACAGCGGCGCCAATCACTTTAGCTTGCCGCTGTTGACGTTAGTGGCGGCAACTTGTCGCCGCCTTCAGGAGTGCACATTGCTGTTAGTTACATAATATCTTACGGTACCTGACAAATTTCGCGGGGAAACCCCTTTTTGTTGAACGTGTGCGTTAGAACGCCCGACATTTCATAATCTCGATTTAGAGTGGTTTCAAAAACTTTTTTTTTTTTTACAGCAGCCAGCGCCAGAAGTATATAGTACTCACGTTCCACTTCCGTGCTGGCATAGTTGCCTAAACGTTGCGTTGACGCTGCGCGCTAGGTCCTGCACGGTCGACTGGTACGACCTCTGACCCGGCGCTTCGTGTTCCGCGTCTCGAAGCGACTCATGCGGGCCGTCAGTCGTTTGGGTGAAGTTGGGAGATGCCAGTGACCTTCGACCACGCCGCCTGCGTCGTTCAAGAAAAATAGTGCATCAGTACGAATATGACTTGAATATGAGTATGACCTTCAACAGCGAACGATCGTGCGGTAGACTTTATCAAACACACAAGAAAGGTAGGGAATTGCGAAGGTTATTTGCACCTAACCTTTCCTTCGTTCTCCTTTTTTTTTTTTCGGAACACGTGTATTTTTCGTATGGCCATGGAAAACACATGTGGGATGCCCTACTAATGTTAGCCCACCTCTTAAAAAAAAAAGAGAGAGAGAAATGACGTGGGGCAAGATACGATTATAAGTCCTGCGGTGCATCTTGCACCTTGTGTGCGTGTTTTAAAGCGAAGCGCTATATGGCTAAGGTTCCATGTATTCTTCGCGTTTCAGCGTCAACAATAACAACAGCCAAAAAAAAAAAAAACCCGAGATCGTGCAATACCCGGCCGGCCCGTGGCGGAGGTGAAGCAGGCTTCAAGCACTACGCCAATAATAATAATAATAATAATAATAATAATAATAATAATAATAATAATAATAATAATAATAATAATCATAATAATAATAATAATAATAATAATAATAAATGAAATATATTAAAAAGCAAGATGCATTGTTTCAAGTCGATGGGTATACTGGAATCATTTGTGAACAGTCCATGGACTCACTAACAGAAGGCGTTGCCAGAAGGCGTTACTCCTGCGATCAGCGTTGCAGATTTCAACGTGGACATTTCAAAACCAGACATAAAATGGTTCACTCAGTTTGCGCTAGAAAAGTTTGGTTTGACGTACCACACAAATCCAATCATAAGAAGCCAACAAACACCGACACCAAGGACAACATAGGGGAGATTACTTGCGCTTAATAAATGAAATAAAGAAACGATCAATTAATGGAAATGAAAGTGGATGAAAAAAACAACTTGCCGCAGGTGGGGAACGATCCCACAACCTTCGCATTTCGCGTGCGATGCTCTACCAATTGAGTTACCACGGCGCCGTTTCCCCACCCACTTTCTTGGGCGTTTAAGTTTCCCAGTAAAACCCTGGGAGTGTTAGCCAGCGTCACCACTCACATACCTTGGCGGCGGATGTGGAACATCCTTTCTGCCGCAGGCGTCACGAGAACGAGATATTTTTGGGTGAAGGCAGCCGGTCAATAAACCCACACATGCTACCTGAAGGCATAAATGTTTCCCGATTCGAGACCCTCGTTATGTAATAAACGAGAAGAAAGGCGGTTAACCGAGGGGCCCGATTTTTTATTAGTCATATCATAAGAAGCCAACAAACACTGACACCAAGGACAACGTAGCGGAAATTACTTGTGCTCAATAAATGAAATAAAGAAACGTTAAATTAGTGGAAATGAAAGTGGACGAAAAAACAACTTGCCGGAGGTGGGGAACGATCCCACAACCTTCGCATTTCCAACTCGCTCAACTACTCAACAGCGGTCGTGCATAGATTTGACTTCGGCCAAGATTCTGTCTAACGCTGTAGCCAAGCCAATCCATGTGTATCACAGATAACCACAAAGCTATCGTCACAGCCATTACCAATTGACGAAAATGAATGCATTTACCCTCGTCTAACCCTGCGTGATGCGCTATACAGCTTCGCTGCTCATCCACCTTTACAGAGTGGAACGGCTCCTCAATTTTTTAACGGCTTGACTAACGTATCCAGTATACATGAAGACCTCTATATGCATTAGTGAGACCGAGAATTTCACAACTTATAAGTAAGCCTCATATTTGTATCATGAACTGCATGATAATTTGCTTACGTGCTTGTTTACCTGCGGCACACGAGAGCATCTTGCAGGACCTCTAAATCTAGTCAATGAACCTTGTTAACGTGTCCTCGTGTGGTTACATTTTTTGTTGTGTGGTTGAGCGGAATAACATTTCCTGCGAAGCACTTTTGTCGAGTTCAACCCCGCTTTTCGTTACGGGTGTGCATCCGCGTGTTGTCGCGGGCCGATCCCGAAGGTAACGCAGTCGAAAAAAATTTGGGCGGACATGCCAATGGGACCAATGGGTACGTGCACCGGGGGCCAACGGGAATGTACCGATCTTCAACGAACCTCTTAACGAGACAGCGTTAAGGGCCCCGCGTCGCAGAAAATGCAGCGTCGGCTGCCTTTTTCGGTAAAAACCATTCTGAAGCACGCATACCCAACCACGCATATCCAACCACTTTTCTATCACCAAAGTTGCCCGTATACCTTGTCTTTCGTTCTTTGCAAAGTTATTCCTCGGAATTTTGAGAACGGCAGCCCACAAACAACAGTAACGAAAAAAAAAAGAAACGCCGACAGCGCATATATTTTACGTTAGATCTCCTCAGACTGAGATACTAAAAGTGCGGAACAATAACGGGAGATCGGCCCACGCAAGTGGCCGCGTTTCTACCAGAAAGGTTGCCTTCGTTCGTAGCGTTCGCCGCCAGCGTCTCTCGGTAAACGTTACGGTTACATAAGCTGCAGTTGCGGGCATAGAGTTTCTTACTACAACCCTTAGAGGGAAATCTGGCGCCACCGTCTATGGGAGTTTCTTAAAGGGGCACCGTGCCGTCGTGGGAATGACGGTATATATGTGTCTGCGAGGCTTGCGTTGGCTGGTGTTGTAAGAGGCTTCGTCTAAAACGTGGATGTGGCTACAAAAATAATACGTTCTTAAAGCAAAATCTTCATAATATGTTTTTATTCACGCATATTACATCTTTACTCACCTACAATGCAGGACCAAGCGAAGAAAAGCAAGAACAGACGACAAACTGTTTCAAAGCGAGCGCGAATATTGTCGTCTGTCCTCCAACTTTAGCAGCCCGCTGATACTTTTTACGTATCATATAATTGTACATGCAATAACAAGTTCTCATAGTTAAACAAAACATGTTTTTGTGTAATAATAAAGCTAAAACAGCTCTTTACATCCAGTTTTAGTGGAAAATGAGTCATTGTGACAAACGGAACGGTGTTTGAATGGCTCTTCGAGAACCATGCCAATCCGAAGTCACAATATACCGGCATTCCCATGCATACCACAGCGCAGCAGCGCCAGATTTCCCTCTAGGTAATATACGTGAGAAACTCTATGGTTGCCGGGAAGCCTGAGAAGCAGTCAGGGGTCCTTGAATGCTATCACGTTTCACTCTTAAAAGCGAAGCTTAAGCGTCCTACAAATTTCTAATTTTCTTTTTGTCTCGAAAAGCGCGTTCTTATCAAATTTGACCCACAACATCGCGTTTGTGCTCTTTTAGGGCTTTGAATTGGTAATACTGAGCTAAGAGACTTTCGCTGCTACCGAAATGATCAACGAAGATTTTTCAGATTTTCTCGTTAATTGGCGTTAATAAAAAGTATTTTTCAGAAGCCTAGAAAAATTGCCAGGGTAATTGTGGTGGTCTTGAGCGATAAGATCGAGGCTTGCGCGTTTGTTATTTGGATCCATTGACAGTTCCTATGTTGCTTAGCCTCTCTTCATACATAGTGGGATCGCACCCTGATTACGAAGCACGCGAATGGCTAGAGCGTTCCAAAGAAACGAATCAAGCGTCGTTCCTTTCATAAGGTCACTATCAGGCGCAGCAGTCCGACGCACAAACCATTCGCGTGCTTCTTCCATGGACCCGTCAACTGCAGTCGAGCACCTCTACAACGGACGCCTCAGGAATGTATGACGAAGGAATAACTCGGTCCCAGTTTTTGTGTGAACTGTGCGGTGCGTGAGCTCTATTGCGAAGGATTTCTGAGGCCCTAAGGCGTTCGACTGTATTATATGCTTCTTTAGCACCACGCACATAGCACGAGCCAGAGTACTTGAGTACGTGCTTGCTTCCATTCGGCTACTATAATTACTGACTTTCTTCCTTGCGTCACGAGCCGGGAGCGTGACGTCATTTCATCGCAGCTGATCGCTACAAAGACGTTGCGAGATATTGAACCGCTTCCGGGTTCGGCCCAGGTTTGTACCGTTTCCTTCTCCAGTCAAAAATTAAAAAAAAAATTGACTTGCCATCCCGGCCCCTGCGAAAATGTATGTCCAGCGAAGCTGCTGAAAACCACCAGTAGAACTGCTGAGGGGGCTACGCAATGCTTTAATTGCTCTGGAGTAATGGTAGTAATGGTAATGTTGACAGCAAACCGCCGCTGTTCGTATTGCCTTTTCTTTTTTCCCTTGCCGCTCCTCGTATTCACGCTGCTCCTCGGGAGCCCTAAGTATGCGTTACCGACCCATAGCCATGCTGCAAAAACAACGAAATCAGTTGCTAGGCTGGCTCTCCTATATACGAAAGGCCAGTGACGTCACTCTCCACGAGCTTGCGCAACAGTAATCTTTACCAGGAAACGTATGCGGGGAGCGCTACGTGCTTGACATTGCTATCAGGATCGCCTTGCAATCAATTATGTGATTCGGATGCTTGTTTTGTGTGTGTGTGAAAACTTTTATTGTGATGAGGTCCGGAGGCTCGACTTCTCAAGCCAAGGCGGGCCGCTCCCACGTTGGCACTGTCAGGCCAAGCCTTTCAGCGACATCATGGGCCCTCTGGACTGCCCTTAGTTGGTCCTGAAATAATGGGCTTTGAATCCTTTTCTCCCACTGTGTCCATTCTTCAACGAGGTTGGGGAGAGCCGCGGGACACCCCGCCAGCATATGTCTGATTCCAATGACGCCATTACAATCGTTGTGTGCTTGTTCTTTATTCGAACGAATGCTGCTCTGTGTGTGGTATGCGTGATTACAAAGAATGTGCGCACTTCCTGCTTCACCTTGCTGAGTGCTTGAAGCCTAGCTGCTTCACCTCCGCCGCGACTCTAGCAGCCCGATGTTGCACTACCTCCGTGGTCGGCAGGTATTTTTCCCATGGTCCACGACACGAAAAATGGCGACCAACGAGAGGTCAACAGCCTCGCTGTTACAAGGGCGGCAAGAAGCGACGTGAACGGGACAGACGCTTATGTTTCTTCTTCGTGCTAACTCACCTGTGGTAGTAGTCGAACACGTGTCCAGGCGGCACGGCGAACAGGTTGCCAGCGAACCCCGGCGGCGGCCTCCCGGCGAACCTGGCCACCTTGGGCAGGTTTGGGTCCTTGCGAAGTAGCGGCAGCGTGCCCGACAGGAACGCCAGGGTCTTCTTCTTGATGACCTCACTGTCGGGGCGAGAGATAGAAGGTAGTCCGTACCGGCGATGTGTACACACAGCTCGTGGCCGAAGCTTAAATGTAGGTGTGTGCAGTGCGCGCACGCCAGGTTTGGCCGCACTGCGTGCGAAAACAGGCTCACCCCACTGCGCCATTTCAGAGCGCAGCGGCGCCCGTTCCTGCGGCGAGCGTCGGCGTCGTCCTACGGCGTAACCGAGCGAACGAGCACAGCGAAAGATGAGGGCGAACGCGGGGCGCAGCGGCGGATGAAATAATCGTCGAGAGCGAGGAGGCACAGCTTGGCCGCCTGCGCGTCGGGTCGGTCGCTATCTCGCCGCATATATTTGTGGACATATATACAGGGCGATCATTTTTTAAGGTTTATTGAATTTTTAAAAATAGTCCGTTGCATATTACATAATCGTGGTCCTTGTGCTGGATTATTCGAAGAGGCCGACATTAGTTGCACGAGAAATTCGTTGGTGTTTTGGTTCTTACAAAAAGAAATGCAAATGGAACGCCAATTCATTTCGTCGGACACATTGAAAATTAATACCTCGAAACTGGTGCAGTCCTGAGAATTCGTTCGAAATGGATACGCCTTGCGAGCTCCCCGGCCTATAATTCGTAGATTGAAACATGTACCGTAAAGTGATTGATTAAAAGAGTTAATCGGCGCAATTATGTTAATCACTCAATTAAGCGTTTCTTTTATTTCTCGTAGAAGTAAAGGCCATCTCATCGAGTAATTTAGATCAAGGCTTAGAATTGTGCTATCTGCCGCAAGCTATTTTTTTTTAATTGGTGAAAAAAGAATAACTTGCTGCATAAGCACTGAACATGTGATGTCGGCTCACAGGCATATATCTTTAAAAGTACACGGGTTTGTTATTGGAATGGTGAATTAGATTTCACGGCATTCTTTAATTTACGTTACTTCTTTTTTATTTCATTTCTTTAAATTATTCGTTAGGTATTTGCCATTGGGAATATGCCCACTCTTGGCCAGTCCTCCAGAGCGGGTTATTAGAAACGTCAATAACCAGAACGGTTACTATTAGTGAACGACTTATTTGGAAAGTGCGAGAAAGACCCTGGACGTAGAAAAGGAAGAACACACCACACACACACACGTCCAGTGACCTTTCTTTGCGCTCTAAGTTTTCTAGTAACGCCTTACCAACTAGCCGCCTACCTATCCATCCTATTGTTCCGGAATGGGCATGTCCCACTGTCACACGAGGGGTGCCGAGTTCCCAAATGACGTTGCTTGACAAGTGCCGTACTTTTCTGCGCACACGTATACTGTCATCGACGTTCTTCCTTGAACGTGCGTCATACATCGCCTCCGTACTTGCGAAATCGCTGCGTGTACGTTCTCACATTGTGCGCCCGCCTGAATCGGAGTTTGCATTTCGTCGTAGCCTTGTGACGATGCAGTTCCGTAAACAGATAAAAAGTTGCACGACGATGATAAAGTTGTGACCTCCGTAGCGGATAAACGTAAACATTCCATAAGAGGGAACGTTTGCGTATATAGGATCAAAGTAAACGAAATTGTATACGCGTCGCCTTTAGCTGTAAAGTACTTATTGACCGCTTTCCGTAACGTTTCGTTCACGTATAGATCACAACATGTGTTTTGGATCTGGGTGATCCTTCCCGCGAACGGTGGCCAGAACGAATGCACACGCACTTTTCACTAGTGATGACCGGCCAACGGTGCGCACTTACTATCTTCAGTTATGACGTTTCCGGCACAGCCATTCAGAGTACGTACTAAAGAAAATAGTTTTCACCGCATTACGCAGCCGCCTTTATAAGCGGTCCAGTCGAATGAATGAATGAATGAGAAATGAATGAATGAATGAATGAATGAATGAATGAATGAATGAATGAATGAATGAATGAATGAATGAATGAATGAATGCGCCAGCGGGCGAGCCAGTAAAGTGGTTCGTGGTCACCGCTCGCAGACCACACATCTCATGTTGGTGGTGAGCGGTCAATTTGTACTAGTTATCGTTGCAAACCAATATTGATTAAAATTCTCCATCATTCCGTTCTTCACACTTTAACCTGTTTTCTTTTCCTTAATTTCTTTCTTTGTTTCTTTCCCCCTCCTTTTTTTTTGTGTGCTTGACTGATTGCAACCCTGCACGGTGGTTGCACTTCTTTTTCCTGTGCGCGCAGTTTGCACGTTTGCGGAATGCATGGTATTTATTTATAGTGCTTCTTTGCTCGGATAGCTGAAGGCATCTGCCCACTCAGCGACAATTTGTAACACCTTTGTATCGTCCACCTCCAATAAGCGCGATTTCAAGTTTCAGTGGCATACAGCATCGAAAACACCAAATGTACAAGAATACACACTCACAATGGGTACGGTTCTCCCTGCGGCCTCTGTCCCATCGGGTTGAGCGGGATGAACCCTTTGTTCAGGTCTCCGCAGAGGGTGTCGCGGGGCGAGAAGCGGCCGTACACCACTCGCTCGGGACAGTGCACGTTGGCCCGGTGGTAGGGCGGCTTGCGCACCCGCGGGGGCCGGTCCTGGGGCCGCCGGGCCTTCTGGAAGGCGTAGTAGCCCCGAGGGTGTCCCGTCGTCGCCTCGCGACCCTCGCCGTCCGGCGACGGCCCGACCGAAGACGTCGAGGCCGCGGAGGAGGAGGCACCGCCGGCACCGCCGCCAGGTTGAGCGCAGAGCGCCACGAGGGCGGAGGAGAGCGCAGCGACGAGCGGTAGCCAGCCACGACTACGTGCCAGCAACTGCGAACGAGACAGGTGGGGGAGAATTAAAGGGTATAGCGTACAAGTAGCTCTCGGCACTTTGCGGTGTCTATGCCCGGGTTTAAGCGTTTTCCTTCCTTTCACGCCAGCTCGGGTCACGCGACGTGTTCCACTGGGTATGTGCCGTTCTCCAATGAATCTCTCTGACGCCGGATGTGTGTCACTGCTGCTTGCCCGGAGAGGGAAGTATCCTCAACGCCGCGACCATAAAAACAGCGTCCACCGTGGAAGCGGAAGAGACTGCCATTGCTTTGGCCATCATGAATCCCTCCGTGCAAGCTATCATAAGCGACTCCAAAAGGGCAATAGTCAACTTTTCGAGAGGCAGCACAGGCGTATGTGCAGCGCGAGTCCTACGGGCCTTTAATAACGAAAATACTGTTGAATTCGTATGGGTCCCTGCCCATTCGGGGAATCAAGGGAATGAGGAGGCGCACTGGGTAGCCCGAGGTCTAATCAACCGGGAGGTGTGCCCCTCAGACTCGGATCCTATGGATGAGGCACCGACGACATACCACGAAATAACAAACTATTACAAGCAAAAAAGGCGAATCTACCCGCCTCCAAACGCAAGCCTCACGCGAGCGCAAGCCTCGATCCTGCGTCGAATCCAAACTAAATCGTTCCCCAGCCCACATTGCCTAGCCATAATTACCAACGGGCAATGGAACCCAATATGTCAAAACTCCACAAATCAAACATTGGCTACCCAAAATCCCATTCTTTGGGGGTGCGAGGGCTACCCCCTCCCAGGTCGCTCCTGCCAGCTCCCTCACAACAGACGTGGGAAGAGCTGCTCAGAACGCCGGATGAAAAAGTACAAGAAGCCCTCGTTGCCTGGGCCGAAAGGGTCGCTCCTCGTGAGGGGCCATTCTAGGACTCGGGCCTGCCAGATCATAACTGAGCAGAGTCTCAATAAAGTTGTTACTACCACCACCACCTGCTGCGTGCTGCTCTTCATATCGTCATAGAATGCACATCCACCCTAAGATGGACTGCTTAGTCGCGTTAACGCGTTGCCAATGGTGTAGGACGAATGCGCCGCAAACGTTTTAGCAAAAAAAAAAAAAGAAACCCTGAAATGTTCGTCAGATTGTGGATTGTGTCGAAGCCATGTCGTTTTTGCAGACCGTTTCTTTTTCTGGAAGTGCGAACGCTCTCGCCCCATTTAACGTTCTCCTTTCGCCTTAGATGTCAGCGAGCCACTATTGTCTGAGGAGCGAAGGTGAATTAGTCTTCTCTTTAGAGCGCAGGTCCTATAGGTGCCCGTTCCTGCGTTGAGCGTGGGCGTCCCTCGGCGTAACCGAGCACAGCGAAGGATGAAAGAGCGGACGCGGAGCGCAGCGGGGGATGAAAGACGGCTCTAACGAAGAGAGCGCGAGGAGAAAAGCGGAGGGGGAGGGTGCACCGTAAGCATGAGGAGGAAAGCGGAGGAGGAGTGCATGACGAAAGGGTGAGGAACGCGGTGAGAGAGGGTGCACCGGAAGCATGAGCAGGAAAGCGGAGGAGGAGTGTATGACGAAAGGGTGAGGAGGAAAGCGCGCACGCCGCACAAGGCGTGCTCTACGGCGGCGACCAGGCATGCGGCGAGTGCGTCCACCGATACCATATCGACCCTTTTCGCGTAGCAGTTTGTTGTAGAGAAACAAGGTGGCGCTTTCAGCGGTGCGCCGCACGTAGCCTCAGCGACAGCGCACGAATACGAAACCACTACCATTTCCACCTTGCTTCTGTGCGATCGGCTGTCGGAAATGCAACTGAGTTTTCGCTAACGCACTGTGCTCCAATCATGTTGGATTGAATCATGTGGATTGAAGACGTGTGCAGTAGTTGACTGCAAAAATAGTGTGACTGGCATATTAAGGAATGGAATGAATCTGTGTGGCCAAGTTCGCGTACCGCTGCTGCAACTGTCCGTACGTGTTACCGGCACTTCAAGATGTACGGCTTTCTTCGAGAATACACATATTTGCTCATCCGCCAATGTTGTATCGTTAACCTTCAAAAAAATTGCTTCAGCCCCGGGATGTCAACAAGAGTGAGTACCGCTCGTTGAACAGTGACAAAGGGAATAGCGCCGCTTTCTGTCATAGTAAGTTTCGCGCACAGTATGAACACTCATTTACTCCACCTGGCACACAAACTTACGCCCACTCTATCACCAACGTGTCAATGAATGGATGAGCGCACACTTTAATATATGCGCACCATATACGCACAGTAAATGACGTACTACACGGGTAGCGCACGAATGGTCGAAGCTGGATGTTTCGTGACGGTCCACAAGAGTAAGCGAGTTACTAGCGATAATACATCTTCGCTACAAGGTATTACGAGGTACAATTAAAACAGCTGCGTTTGAAGCCTTGCACGCAACGAGAACAAGTCCATCGGAAGTGAGCATACCCTCGAGCGATTAGGAAGAAAACAATCAGATAGTGACAAGCCGCTGCTTCAACATATTTGCCAAATTAAGAACGAAGAGCAAAACACACTAATCCTGATTCAATTCATGAGCGGAAAGTTTGCGTAGCTTGGAAAACATATTTGGCCGCGCTTTTAGAACAAGCACGATACACGCTGCTCACGCCATTCGGACGCAGCTTAATCAGCTCCAGATGCGCTTTTGCATGTTCTCTGAAGCTGTGACCAAAGTTTCGTTTCGTGCACCCAGTCACCGTCCACGACATCTCCCAAAACAAAGGCTTTGCTAAGCCGCACCGGCGTCGTGCAAACCCATTGTAAACACGGAGGCAACGGAGCCAGTTGAGGCACGCAATGGACGCATCACCACGTGTTCAAACATGGCAGCGCCCACGGGATCGCCGCGAAAAGGGTCAATATGGAAACAAAGCGCTGGCGTGGACTTCGGAACCATTGCGCATGCGCTGCTTTGCCTGTGCGCCGCCGCCGCCGCCGCCGCCAGACAATGCGCTCCGCGCGAGCGACGCGTTCCCGTGTTTACGCTTTCTTTCTCAACAATGAGCGACGCAACCGGTGTAAACGCTTCGTCTACCGCTGCTGCTAAAAACGTGCTGCCCGAGCAGAAGCCTAGCGCCGCCCCCGAGAGGACCCTGTCGTTCAGAATCAAATTATTTGTCACAATATATCGCGGATTCAAAACACCTAAACAGCTGCGCTCAAAATTCGCATTACAGAGTATCGCAATCGTCGGTGAATTTTACACTGGTAGAGTATTCCTTCTCCATTCTAAATTCAATCATCTTTCTTTTTTTATTATTTCTTTTTTACCTTTACCACGTTTGCTTTCTCCACGCATGTCAAGTTGTTCCCGCTGTTAACCTATCTCCCATTTCGATGGGCACGCTCGACCAGGCGTGCTGTGTTGTTGCCTCAAGACATACGTTTCACAACCACGACGGAGATTGGCCCACACAGAAGGAGATAATACGCTACACGAAGCAAGACAAAAGTAATGATAAACAGACACGCAATCATAGAGAAGTCATTAGGGGACACATTTGCAGTAGAAATTGATTTCGCATGCAACACATAGTGCACAATGTTCGGCACCACTATAAAGAACAGACAGTCGTGACAGTTGCTTCATGATCACTAACTTGCAGCGCACGTAGAAAGGACAAAGAGATACGTATACAGCGCTGATTGGCAAGTCAGAGCTTCGTTAGAATATCGGCCTTTTAATAAAGCAATGACAAGGTTTTCTTATCGCCCAACGTAGCATTGTGGCGGGTTACAGGAAAGGTTGTCATTAAAAGCCGATATTCGAACAATGCTCCCAGTTGTCAATCAGTGCTGTAAGTATTGTCATGTAAAAAAAGTAGCGGCCTCTTCCTCAGCGCAGTTGAACCCACGATAAGGCATCACTTGACGAAACAGTAACCGTTAGTTCTTAAATCGGCGACGTCTTTGCTAGTTGATGCAGAAATCGTGGTCAAAACGGTGTTTTGTGTGTGTTTGGGTTGGTTATTATATAGATTGGGTCAGGGAACAAACGCGAGTTAAGGACACCTTAGTTGAAATTAAGAAAAAGAAATGGGCATGGGAAGGGCATGTAATTAGGAGGGAAGATAACCGATGGTCATTAAGGGTTACGGACTGGATTCCGAGAGACGGGAAGCGTAGCGGGGGGCTGCAGAAAGTTAGGTGGACGGATGAGATTAAGAAGTTTGCAGGGACAACATGGCCACAATTAGCACATGACCGGGGCAGTTGGAGAAATACGGGAGAGGCCTTTGCCCTGCAGTGGGCGTAGCCAGGCTGATGATGATTATTTATACTTAACTTCATGGACCGTATTCAGCAGTGAAGTTCTTACGCAAGAACCGTCGTAAGGGCAGGTACTAGCCAATTACGTTGCAGGACATATTAATAACAAAAGGTGACCAGCCATTGGCAAACAGCACTTACGAACAAAAAGTAATGTCCCATATTCATGTATTCGTAAAATCCACGTTAAGGCGCCGTGTTTGCTTAATTTGTTCAATTGATTGTGCCATGTCCATAGCGCAATTATGCAAGTTTGATCTGTGTATATTGCAGAACTCCTTTGTTAACAGCTGAACACGGCGAAGATATGGTACACAACTCTATCCGGTGTACTACAGGACACTACCGCACTTAGCAAACTGCATGGAGTAGAACGCCACGTATACGATGTACTATAAACAGTGCGCGTTGTGCGTACGTGTGAGTGAGGGCGTGAGCATACGCGAGAACAATCACGTGCCTCACCCCCTGCGCAGTAGGGTAGTTCGCTCGTCTGCGCACGCAACAATGAAAACGCCCCGCAGCAGCCTGGCCCACCGACCGCAGCGATTATTCCTTTGTCTCGACTCATGTAAGGCCCACATAAGCTATACGCACCAGGCCGCGACCCCGGATTATTTCTTCTTCCGTTAGCATGCCACCGCGCGTCACTGCAGTCGACGGCGGTGAGGGTATACCCGAACAGCGGGTAGGAAAGGAGAGACGCGAGAGGAGATGGGGGGGAGGTGCCATTGTCCGCGTGACCAGCTTGCTCCTTGGCTCGTGACAGCAGAGATCCTGGTGGCATACCTTGCCGAGCAGACGACACGCCGCCTTGCTTGCAGACGACGCCATTGCTCCGTAAAGTGCCCTCCGGCTTCGCTATGTGCTCTCGGGAGCGCACTGCGAAGGCGTATGCCAACCGATGGGCTCCTGTGCGTCACGGGTTAATGACTCCTCTCCCCGTGCTCTCTATATCATTTTTTTTTTTGTGCTCGTGTACGGGCTGTGCACACGTCACGTGAGGCTTGTCGAGGATGTGTGTTCGCCCTATGCAGCAACGACGAACGTTTTCGTTTCTCTCTTCTTATTTTCTAGAAGGGCCTCATGCAATGGCGTCTCAGGTCTGAATGTGTGTCCCAGCGTAGAATGGCGCTGGGACGCACAATAAACTGCATCGCGTGCCGTTCGTGCCCCGTTTCTGGCGTCCGGGTTGGAAAGCAGGTAACGATGCGCTTGCAACGTTCCATTTACGAAATATCCACTGGCTCTGTACCTGGACAGATAGCTAGCGAAAGAAAAAAAAAGGGAGAAACCCGAAGGTTTGCAAAGCTTAATCCAGCGTTTTCCTGCTCCATGTGGCTCGAGCGAAGCGCCAGAAGAGTGTTAATGCAATTTTTTATTTATTAGACAGTTTTAGCGTGCCCGGTATTCCGGTAAACGCAAGCGAACTGGATGTTTTACAGGTATATCGAACACGCTGAGACTCTCTATAAAGTCTCTGCTCAAGCAGACAAAGATGATGACGTTGTCTGCAAATCGACGTTCGGTCCACCTCGTTTTGCAAATATGTGAGGTCATGACGGTGGAGGCCCTTGAGAGAAATGTTTACCTCGGGAGTTCCCATATCAGTACGTGGTAACGGAGAAATCGTTTTTCTCGGTAGCCACAACACTAAATTTGATGAAGTTTGTTGCACCTGAAAGTGAAGGGAAAAATCGGCCGACTGTAGGACGTACAATTTTTATTTAGCTTATCAATTTTTTGAAAAAAAAATTCTTGAATTTCGAACATGCAATAAAACAAAACTGAAGAATCAAGTTTGCAACTCCAACTCAGCAATAATTTAAAAAAAAGAAACGATAGCACAGTTCTGTAAACTGTGCCTACTGGGACATCTAAAGTGGTTAAAAGTAACACATTGCGCCCCACTCTAAGATATGACGTAATAGTTTTGCGGAAACCCGCAAGTTGGAGAGAAGTATAATGAGGAAAAATCAGACATCCACCCGTTCGTAGCAATTGCTACGAACGGGTGGATGTTTGATTTTCCCTCATTACACTCTGAGATATATACCACATCTCTATGAGTAGGACTTTTGCAAAATCCTCGTAAGCATCCTAACAACTTCGCGTAAGGTTTAAACATGTACGAGCTTCACATCTGTCTGCTTTCGATGATCCAGAACATGTAGTTCACAAAACTGCGATATCTTTTAATGGCACAGAGTTACAAATTTGTAAACTTCGCGTTTCAGTTGTTTTTCTTCTTTCTTTCTTTAACTTGCTAGCTTCCAACAATCTTTGCCCCCAAAAAAATCTGCGCCCTGAATCACAATTTTGCTTTCTACGGTCTGTAGAAATAGTATTATTATTTTTTTGTAAATGCGATAAATATCATTCAAGTTGGTTCCGTAGTTTACGAGTGAGAGCATTGATGCGTTTTATATGCATCAGAATACATATAAATACGCTCACAGCCACAATCCTTGCAGTGCGTGGTAATCCTTGCAACGCACCGCAAGGACTGCGACTGTGAGCCCATGTATCATGCCTGCGAAATGTATCCAGCCTGCGAAAAGCTGGAATCATTAACGCGGTAGATTAAGAACCACGGAACACACCAAGCTTGGATGGGAGGTGCGTCAGCGTGGCACTGATTTCATTGTCGACTAAACAGTAATTTCTCCGAGTGCAGTAGAAAGTTGTAAATATTTACTTTTGGTCGACAAGGAAATCGATGCCATGCTGACGTGCCTCCCATCCAAGCTTGGTATGGCCCTTGCAGCTTAATATAACTTCGTTACAGAGCAGTAGAACCTCGTAATTTTTCTAAGTACAGTAGAAACTTCGAAATAATTACTCTTTAGCCGACAAGGAGATCGGTGCCACCCTCACGCGCGCCTCATTCAAGCTTGGCATGTTCCTTGCATCTGAATAGAACCTCGTTATAGAACAGCAGAACCTCGTTATAGCGAACTAACGGCTAGAGGGAAGATAAACGTACGCTGATCCAGAGTCCATAGGCGTCTGTGTATCTTTTTCACTGATATAATAAACGCGGGTAAAGTGTAGAAACGGGGATATACAAAAGAAAAAGAATATTTTGCGATATCCGGAACGACATGAACAGTCGTGGCATTGAAGAAAACTTACAATAAATAGTTTTAAAAAAGGCTCAAGAAACCATGAGTTTTTGGTGATGACGTAGGAAACAGTGATCGCACGCATTCAACACGAGGTTACATTGATCATTTATTGGGGCGGCCTCCATGCTTCCCTATCAAGACGCGCTTGATTGCATCATCTACGAGTGCAATAACAGCTGGCCCCTCCCTTAATTTAGTCTGGGTCTTCTGCGGTAACAATAGTGTCGTGCAGCCTTGGGCAACAGTAACCGCCTCCGTGAGGCCTGTCCAGTGCTTACGTATGTGTCAACGTTAAATTGTGCCGGCCAGATGTCCATGACGTCGGAGCGGAAGGTTCCGGCTTTTCTCGATAAGCATGAAGCTGCTTTACGATGTGCATGGAAGCTCAGAACGACGAAAAAGATCAAGACCTGTGCTAAGGATGCCGCAATCTGTGTTTCACTACCGAACACATTTGCGCACTTTTGTACGGGAGTGAACCAACTGTGCTTAGAAATATCATTGTGGTTAGAGAGAGGCAAAACGGTAAAACAGTACGGGTGCCGGCAGCCGTGTGTCGTAGTGTTAGTCACATCGACGCTGCCTGCCGCACTCGATTTCAACGCGGCAGACGGATGTGATGCGGCTCGGGAGACCCGAGATACGCCTTGGGTTGTGGTGGAGGCGCTGCACTGATGAATGGCATTTTTTACTTATTTATTAGTCTTTTTGTTATTTAGTTTTTTATTTATTTATTTCCTTTTTCTTCTTTTATGGTCATGCTGGTTTGAACACATGAACATACTACGGCGACCCGATACAAAGAGAACGACCCCCATTAGGCCCGAGGACACCCCTTTTTGTACCCACCAGCCGACGCCGACCAGACCACCCGTTGCCCAAATGAAATGGTGAGGCAGCTTGTACACGCGCACCCTGGTCACTGTTCCGAGCATTGTGACAGTGCATTGTAAAAACTGGAAATGCGAAACGAAGTTTCGTAACGCGTTGTTTTTAAAGCAAAGCTTTCTTTGCCCCTCTTCCTTCGACTTTCCCACTGCTACTGCTGTCCGGCACACCGCGTCGGAGGGGAGGTTTCAGAGCGTGTGTATACATGACAGGAGTGAGTCAGAGAGGAAAGGCGACGCGAGAAACTCGCTCTCACCCCACCGCGTCGAATGTGCACAATGCCCTGTGGAGCTCCCTGGGCGTCGCCACATTAGCCTCTTGGCAGCTGTATTTATCCGTGACTCTCCTCAGAAGCATTGCAGAAACTGCAGCGCTTCCCTTTCCACTAACGTGCGAGTCTAGAGTGACCTAGCTAGAACTGTAGAGAGGAGTGGGAGAAGAGGTAGTTCCCATACAAGAGAGGGGGGGGCGTGAGAAGGCAAGGAAACACTACTACTTAGACACGACAGCGGTTGTGTGGAAACTGGATAAGCTTAAGTTCAAGGTACGGTACAGTACGTTGCTGCTATTTCTGAAAAATAAACCCCATGCAAATATGTCAAGCGGCCAAACTACGCAGGGCGTGCAGAAGCAGAGCTGCATTAATCAGAGCGAACCGCAAGGTCCAAGCGATACTACGGAAGCGGTCGACCGTCAAATCAACACTTCTGTGCCCGCCACGCCAGCTTTGCGGCTATGCCATTGCTAGAGGTCGTGGATTTGATCTACGATGTAAGGAGTATTTTATCCCAATCGCAGCAGCCGCATTTCGACGGGGGCAAAATAGAAAGCGCTCGTGCACTTAGACTTTGGGACAGGTTAAGGAACATCACGGTCCAAAATTAATCCGTAGTCCGCTACCACGGCGTATCCCATAATCTGACTGTGGTTTTGACACTTACAGCCACAGAATTCAGTTCAGGTTTAATACTTATGCCACGTTGGGATGTGCCATGTCAGGCCATGACAATGCTCAGCCCTCTCAGATGTTATGAAATACGGCGCACAACGCCTCAAGCAAACACCTCTCCCTGTGTGGTCTGTGTACTACGCAGACAAACAGCAGTGGTGCACGCAAGGTAACGTTTAACATCAACTCACCCCTCTCGTGTTAGACTAAACGTTGGAGAAATGTAAACATTAGCCGTCAATATCAGTGCTAATCATCGTCAGTCAAAGCATCCAGCAAGGAAAGCTCCGCTTACATCGAATCCCACAGTGCGTGGGATCTGCATAATCGTTATTAAAAGCCGTTTAAATGAGGGTATATCCAGTGATGTCTTTCATGTAATGTTACAATATCCGAGTTGTGGGGACACTGGGCAATATTAAAGCTCGTGAGCTGTACCGAAGTGAAATTAATGCCTTCGGTCCTATAACTTTTGGCCAGGGGAAAGTCTAAAAGTCCAACCGCATGGACTGACTCACTCGGCCGCAAGACCTCCTAGGAGGAGGTAACGACATCTACAAACTTCCACACTGTTAGGTCAGCTTTCTTGCAAGGTGGCGCAGTAACACAGTGAAGCCTAATTCCTAGCCAGCCGGATGGTACATGTGCAGGCTGTGGAGATTAATCTGGTTTAAGGTGTCGGTTTGGTAGCTGTGATGTGATGACAACGCACATTTAACTGTGGAACGCTGAAGACGATCGTCTGTAATTTCGTCTCCAACCGTTTACCTGTGTCGCGGTAGTGTGCAGACAAGAAGCATAGTTAGAAAAATGATGCATTCTTGGAAGCAAACGGGTTCTCATAGAGGCCACACAACAGAGGAGTGCAACTTCCACGGGACCTGAGATAAGTCACTAGATGCGGAGGTCATCATCACACCAGCCAAACATCTGCAGTTCTCCACAACGTTTCCCGTCCGCTAGGATTCGTTCCAGTCGCTCTAAACGATCGAAGCTTTTTATCTACTTACGCATGACGTGACTCTCAATCGCAACTGGGATAGATCAGATGCGCCTGCTTGCCCTCTGAAATAATATCACCACCCAGATGAATGATTTATCATTTCATCTCCCGGCAAATTGAGCTGAATTACGGGTAATAATGGGTAATTCGGGTAGTAATAACGGGTAGGTGACACCTCATCCAAGTGGCACGTGCTTACCATTTCCAGGCGTTGTTCTATATCCTCGAGACAACGACAGCACTTCGAGATGGATCGACGTCCCGAACTAGAACAGCATCGCACACAGATGAACCAGCTCGTAGCGCTTCAGTCAATCGATCTCTCGGGGCACTGTCGAACGACCTCGTCGAAAGTGAATCCCACAATCCCTCCCGTAGGCGTCGTGAGTTTGATCGAAAGCGACGTAACACCGTTTTCACTTCCGCGGCGGAGAAAAGCACCAGCCACTAGACACCGCTCCAAGGCGAATAGAAACAGAAACGCAGCGATCCACGCCGATCCACTTCCCGTTCGTTCGAAAGGTGCCGCGCGGAGAAATCACCCAATGTCTTCTTTTTCACGTCACGAACACATTCATAACCGCCATCGCGGGGAGATTACAGGTCTTTCAATAGGCACAGCTCTCTTTCGGGAACGCTCGAATCGTGATATTCTCACAACTCGACCAGACGTGGCGTCGGCGGCGTGAGAGCTACTCGGGCACGGAAGAACGCTTCGCTGCTGTCCATGGTTGGGGTGAGGTCTCGCTAATAAGCCTCCTTCGCCAGGGCCTGCAGCTTGCTACCGCTGGTGCCGGCGCGGCTTTCTTTAGGAAACGCAGCGGTGCGGAAACGACTCCGGCAACCTCCCTGTGCATTCGATCGGGAAAACGGCGTCGTCTGCTGCCGAAACGGCGGGAATCCGAGGCATCCGGAAGGAGAAGCAGGCGACGGCGACGACGTCGCTAGGGCGGGGATGGCGGTGCTGGTGGCACCATGGCACTTCTCTCTTCCTTGCCGCTCTTCTCGCCTCGTCCGGGGCCGACCGAACCGCTGTGTCTACCGTCACTGTGCGTGTGTGTGCGCGCACGACGCTAGCAGTGCGGCGGCCGCTTCGCGAGAAGCGGCGGCAAGGTCACGGTCAAGATTCTCCCCCTCGCCTCACCGACGCGCGCGCACGCCCGACCCCGTAGTACGCTGGAGGCGGTGCGCGTGCCAGTGCCGCCTACCGTCACTCCACCTTGTGTCGGTTGCCGGCAGTTATGGGTCGCGGGGGTTTGCCCGGTCGGATGAGAAAAACAAAGCGGTAGAGGTGTTTCGTGCGAGAGTGTGTTCGTTGGAGGGTGTTTAGGAGGAATGAGAACTTGGGTTTTTGGGTTCAGCTTGTTTGCGCTGGTCGGATGAGAGACAAAAGCATCGTCCTCAGGAGACTGTGCGGAAGAAAGAGAGAGATGGGAGGCGCAGTTTGTACTCGATAGTTTGCAACTAGAAATGCAAGAAGAAAAAGAGAAACAAAGAGGAGGTGTGCAGGCTCACAAAGGGCATGACCGCTGTCTGTGACTGGGGGTCAAATTTCTGAAGCATCTCGTCCGTTAGGACTGCTTGGCGCTGGCTTAGACTTCGCTAATGTTACGCTAGCTTTAGCGATTAGTTGGCTCCTGCTACTCCTAGAAAAGCGCTAACGTACTAACCAACAGCTGTAAACGGCTGCTGCTGTGGGTTGTTGGCAAACGCTTCGTCGGTTTCTGCATTTACGTTCTTCCGTTTATAAGAGAACTGGCTACGATAGAACAAAAAAGAAATGTTCACACTGGGGAGGTTTCAACTATCGTAAGACGAACGTCGGTGCTTCACTGAGACATTCCATTAAGTAAGGACCTTGGTGACGTTTTTGGGCAAGAACCCCGAATATAGTCTCGCAAAAACCTGAAGTATCTGGCAGCCAAACATTCGCTTTAACCGGGTTCACTATAACCGGAATATCGCTGTTCTGGCGTCGGACGTATCTCATTCGAGCACGACCAGCGACACACGATCGAGCAAACACGTACCGCAAAGCAACCCCAAAACGTGGAAAGATATCGACGCCCGTTTCATCGTGAGCCACGCATTCCTGGGAAGCCCGAGAGCTCGCCTAACCTGCCGGACACACATCATCCGAGTCCGGGTCGACCTGAAGGCCGCTGACGCCGTCATCTACTTGCGCGTAGCGGAACCACCACGCAGTCCCCGCTATAATACCTACATGTATACCTGTGTTTACTTACATTCCGTCTGACGCTCGCCTCCTTCCGTAACAATATAAAGAGCCGCAAAAAAAAAAATGAAGAAGAAGCGCGTCTCCTGGCGCAGACAGATAACAGGAGGGGGGCGACTCGGAAACAAACCGAAGGCCAAAGACACAATAAGAAAAGAACGAAGACGAGTCAACGCACGGCGCCTGCACGGCTGGGACGGCCCGATCGCGGTGCGGGGCGGGCGGCGCACCAGAATGCGTACGCAAGTGGCGTCACTGCAGCTCGTTCGGTCGGTCGGTGGGTCGCCGCCGCCGCCGAGAGAAGGTTGGCGCGGACGCGCTGCCTGTTTCGACTGACCCGCATTGACGACGAGCGACGGACGAACCGACGCCGCCGCGTCCCAACAGTCAACGTCCCCCCGTCGTTCCTCCTCTCCACAGATTTTTCTTCCGGTTGCGAGGAGGAACGGCCTGCCCCGGCCAGGCTGCAGTCCTGCACTGCTGTTGGCCGGCAGAGATTGCGTGCTGCAGAATTTAGTAGATCAGGGGTCGAAGTCACGGAAGCAGTTGCGTGCGTAGCCGAGTTCTGCTAACGTAAAATATTAAACCAATGGATATCTGTTTCTGAGGGAAGGGGGGACGAATATATACGGTGCCTGTGGTGATGACGACGATGACCTCAGACGCGGCAGCACGTTCAGGGGGATTGATTGACCGAAAATCGGGTAGTTCTTTATGAATTGATTAGAGGGGCTAACTTGACAGACAGACAGACAGACAGACAGACAGACAGACAGACAGACAGACAGATAGATAGATAGATAGATAGATAGATAGATAGATAGATAGATAGATAGATAGATAGATAGATAGATAGATAGATAGATAGATAGATAGATAGATAGATAGATAGATAGATAGATAGATAGATAGATAGATAGATAATGAAAAAAGGGCAAATGAAAGTGCACGAATAGATAACGTCGCCGGTGGTAGCCGAACCAACAACATCCGCGTTACGTGTGCGTTGCTCTTCATTATTTTCAACATTTCAATTTTCGACCACAGATAATTTCTCCGATGCTTTCATTGGCTTCATTGTCAGCTGGCTTTATATGGTCATTCATATATATAGCCTTTGTCAAAGTAAAGAGTACATGCGTTTGGGTTTCCTCATAAACCCGCAATAGATTAGATAAAGTTGTGCACCTTAATAACAACGAGAAAAACAGCATAAAGAAACAGCCATACCCCCGGCGAAATTAGTCATACGGTAAGTGATAGGACATTGAGCATTACAGATAGTTGACATACATTCAGTACTCGCGACAGTACAGTCAGATGGCCCGTGACAAAAAAGGGATACACTTCACAAGTAGAGTACATCCAGACATGTTCCGGCCGGAGCTAACCACGTAATATAAGCAGAGGTGGCAGCGCAGTACCCACGCGGCACACAGTACTGAGATCAATCGTTATAGTGTACTGTGTATTTCAATGCAAACCACTCGAGATTAAAAGAAGAAGAGTTGAAATGTGTCACGCACGTGGCATACAGTGCAGAAATGAATGGTTAGTTTACTAAACCTTACAATGCAAACCACTGGAGTGGTTCGCATTGTTATTCGCGTTCACTAAAGTCCGAACACTCTAACCCTTAGAAAAAGATACTAGCAAGTGCCATAGCATCCTGGAAAATTAATCGTAATACACCTGTTTCTGAGAACCAGTTTTGGTTTCCATACTCGGGACGCGGATATACGGCATGACGTTGTCAGACAGTATAGGGGCGCCCACCTAAAGGGGCACCCACCTAAAGGCTACAACCCTCCGGAAAAGGGAGAGATCCAATTCACGGCATCAAACGGCCTACCCATCCCGATGGTAGATAAGATCCGTGTATTAGGAATAATGATCGAACACAAGGGCGGCAATGGCGAAGCACTTCGCAAGATAACGGCAATGGCTACCAGCACGATGCAGCTCATTCTACGCATCACCAACAAACACGCAGGCATGCGCCAAGGCAGCGTCATACGTCTCATACAAGCCTTCGTCATTTCTCAAATAAAGTACACAGCAGCGTTTCACAACTGGACGGTAGCGGAAAGAAACAAGCTCAAAGCCCTCATACGCAATTAGAGCAATGTACCCCGAGTGCGGAAACTACGGGTGATAATATGGGGTCATCTTGAAGAACAGTTGTTCAAACTCGGCGAAGCCGAGTTTCTTCGCCGCTGGTCTACGCGGTACATAACCGTCTCCCGAGGCAAAGTCTTTCTACAGCCAGAATAATGCTCAATTCGGTTGCGTGAGTTCAGACTGTACTGTATGTGCCCCGAGTACCTTTCATAAATTCGAGGCTGACAATAATGCTTTTTCGTGGATGCGGTAATGAGTTTTGTTGTTGTTGTTGTTGTGTGTGGCAAAGCCAGTGTCAAGTAGGCACCATTTATTATTTCATTTGTTAATCTGTTTTGTTTACATCAAGTATGATGTATTACATGTGATGTACTTTATATTGTACTTTTCGTTCATACCACAGTTGTAAGCGTGCCTACGGGTCAATAAATTTCCTTGTCAGCAGGGTCATTAACAGTGACCGCATTAGAGGGACCTGTAGCCTTTCCAACCGCATGCTCTCAGTTCTCCCCCGATCATGTTATGAGAATTGCACAACCTCCTCGGTTATCACGCGGTTACGGGCCATGCTTATTCCGCCTTTTTAGAAGCCTCTTCTCGTAGGCAACTACGGCAAGCACGGTTAGCACAGGCACATTGACAGCGGGCTCTGCCACCACGGCCTGCCAATCGGCGTGCGGCTGCCTAGACGAATGGTAAATCACACGTAGTACTTAGCTTACAACGTGCAAACACGGAGGTCATGAAGACGTCCCGATTACAGCGATCGCAGTCCTCGTCAGCTCTGTAAAACGAAGCGCACGCATTTTCGTTCTCAGCTGGCGGCCATCGCCCTTTCGCAAGCCTACCCTCCTCATGTAGGCGGTCGCCCTCTGCTGCAGGCAGCGCCCACGCGACCATCACGTACGGTCGTTCGTTGACTCGGCGCGTGTCCATGCCGTTTGCAGTGCGAGCGAGTATACGGCGCGCTGGAGTTTCGAAGACACAGCGTCGGTCGACGTAGTGGCCCTTCCCGTGTGCAGCATACGCGGACACGCAGATAAGGCCCACCGCGGAAGAGCGCCTCCTGCAGTCCAGTCTCCGCTACGCGCATTCGAGTTCGGTCGTTGCCGCGTTGATGTCCCCGATAGTGCAGCGTGTCCCCGGGTCACCCTCAAAAGTACGGGGCGTATGTACATACTTGTACGCGATTGTGGGAAGATACGTATTAGGTTCTTGCGCACGTCTGTATCTCGTGTCTGCCGCAACGTCGTGACCAAGCGCGAATCCAGTCTCATTCTTTTTTCTTTTTTTTTAAATTCAAGGGGGAGGTCTGATTTTGAGATGGTGATTGACGGTGATGATGACTTTTTTTACGTGCTGGTAGGTTCTCTTCAATAATATTTGAACCTTTCTTGTCTCTCCAGAGCAAAATGGCAGTAACAGCCGAGAAGAAGTACTTCGTGAGTTTGCCACGTGCCTTACGCTGGCAGTGCGCGCACAATTCCTCTTTCTTTTTTTTTTGGGGGGGGGGGGGGGTCAGTAGGTACATCTGGACATCCCCGCTGTACCCGTGCATGGTCATAACATCTTAATGTGAGCAGGACGGAAAGGAATGTGTTCCGTGCTCGTACTCGGCTCGCTGCAATAAGCAGGAAGCGTACCCATTGTACTTCTCCTCCATCTCATATTCTTCCTGCACCTCGAGGTATAAAGTTTGTAAACAGGGATGAAGTGCCTCAGAGAGGCTGGTCAACATTTCGATAGGAGGACCTATCTTCGTCAAAGGCGGCCTCGTCATCCTCGGCATATTAGTTTTAAAGGGTCAGTGCAGTAACGTCACGTGCGTTCGTCGTCGGTGGCGGCTGGTTATAAAGGGAGAGACTTCAGAGATAATGAGAGAGAGAGAGAGATGAAAGCAGCGGAAAGCAAGCACGAGGGACAACGTCGTGTGCTTCGTTGAAAGCTCTGGCTCGAGGGACTCCTTAGACCTGGCTTCCTGCTGCCCTGACCGGTTTCCGCTCTTCAAAATACGTGCTATCAGCATGAACTCAAACGCTAACAATTCCGAAACTACCGTTTTGCTTTTACGCCGTTTTTGGTGAACCTTGCCCCAATTTGTTTCCTTTTTCTTACGTTTTTCTTGTAAAGCCTTCTTTGCGAACCTCTCTGTGCTTCTCTTGCTGACCGTGGCTGCTGCTTGCTGCTGTTGCTGCTCGTGCGTTCTCGCCGAATAGCTCACGCTTAGCTGAGCGACGGTGGCGCCATCTAGGAGCGATGGCTCACGCTACTTCGCCTGTAGCAGTGGAAAGTAGAGGGGGAAAGCCAACCTGCGCACGGGCGGGCCGCTGGTGGAGGGAGCGAGGGGGCCGCGACGTGACAGGAGAGATGGCACCGAAGGAGATGGCCTAATATTGCGCATGCGTTGCTCCACCTGGCAACGGCGTGGGCTGAAAAACACTAATGCTTAATGGCTATAAAGACAGAAACCGTTTCTTCGGACGATTTGCAAACCGCTCTGCAACTTTATAATTGGAATTTTTTTTCCTAGCTTCGTTGCTTCAGAAGTTGGCTAATTAATCTTGACTAATGATCTAATTAACAAAATACAGCACGGCACTCTACATACAAAAGTGAGCAACATGGTCGCGTCGCCTTAGAGTGCAGCGGCTGATTTTTAAACTCTGGCTAAAGTTAGCTGAAACACCCTATATATATATATATATATATATATATATATATATATATATATATAGAGAGAGAGAGAGAGAGAGAGAGAGAGTTCCAACTGCCATGCACCAAGATTTAAACATATGCAAATGCGATGTAGCTGGACAGAACCAAGGTAATGTTGTTCGCCGTCGCTTGGAGACACTCACCTTACTTTTGCATTCCGCTTACTTACATATTTAGTCTTAATGAATTCATCTACTCCTCAGATGTTGTAATTAGATTAGAAGTGTCAATGATAAAATTGTAGAACAACGTGAAAAACTCTCAATGCAGATAGCGATAAACGGGATGGGAAAGGCAGACAGGTTAACCGAATAAGATTCTGGTTTGCTACCCTGCAGTGGGGGGAAGGGTAAGGGGAGATGAAAGACGTATAGAACAGCGGAGAGAAAAAGCAAACAAACAAAAGAAAGAAAGGGACGGTCGTGAACGTCTATCAGGATTACAGTCTCTCGAATAGGCCACTCGAACGTAAAAATTTCAAATGTGCCTTCACTGTCTTGTGGTGTGACGACTGTATATGTCGGCGTTAGGATGGATAGTTGGGCGTGTTGGTTAAGCATGATTTCTGAAGTGAAGGCGCTAAAAGGACGGAGGACAAAGAGCGCCCTGTGTGTGTGTGTTTTTGCTTTGTCCTCCGTCTTTTTAGCGCCTTCACTTCAGAAATCATGCTTAACCAACACGCCCAGCAAGGCGCCCTGTGTGTGTGTGTTTCTTCTTTGTCCTCCGTCTTTTTAGCGCCTTCACTTCAGAAATCATGCTTAACCAACACGCCCAAAGGCGCCCTGTGTGTGTGTGTTTCTTCTTTGTCCTCCGTCTTTTTAGCGCCTTCACTTCAGAAATCGTATATGTCGGCGTTCCACGAACACTGTCTGCTCCAAAAGCGGCCGGTCGCCAAGACGCGCCAGCGCGGTCGCGAGTGACGGCCTGTGTGCGCTGTATCGGGGACAGTGACAAAGAATAACGTGTTCGATAGTTTCCTACTCGCCGCAGTAGTCACACGCAGCACTATCCTCCCATCCGATGCGGAAAGCAAACGACTTCGTAAATACGACGCCAAGCCACAATCGGTAAAGTACCGTTGTCTCAGGTCGGAATAATCCAGGTGGAGGCTGAAGTTGCAGACAGGGATCCAGTCGAGGTAGACGTGTGTGCTGGAAACTAGGTGTGTTCCACAGCGATTGGAAGGCATCATGCAAGCACTCGAAGTTGCGCTGCTGCATCTGTTCTTGACAGCGGGATTGGTTCCTGCACGCCGCCTTCATGAACAGATCGAGCAGCTTCGTTGGTCTGCTCATTTCCCATTGTGCCACAGTGGCTAGGGAGCCACTGAAATGTGACGTCGTGTCCTTGCTCTACGAGGCAATGAAGGAGCTCTCGGATTTGCAGCACTAGTTGTTCGTGGGGTCCACGGCGTAAGGCGGGAAGCAAGGAATGTAGAGCTGCCTTGCAGTCGCTGAAAATGCTCCACTTTTAAGGTGGTTCCTGTCGAATTATGCGTAATGCGCTAGGAAGAGCAGCAAGTTCCGCGGCTGTGGATGTAGTCTGATGCGATGTCTTGAATTTGAAGGTGGTGACTTTCGCAGGTACTGATCCTGCAGATCCGTCCACAGTGATTGAACCATCAGCGTGTATATGGGTATGATCGTTGTAATGTTCGTAGAGCAAGAGCAACGAAAGTTGTTTGAGAGGTAGTGATGAGAGTTCTGCCTTCGTTTGAATCCCGGGTACTGTCAGTCGAACTTGTGGCTGAGCCAAGCACCAAGGGGGAAGCAAAACTTTCCCTGCAGCTGTGTAATCTGATGGCAGGTATGCATGATAAGACAGTATCGTCTGACAAAAAGAGGCACGTGGGCGGTCTTCTGGCATTGAAGTGAGACAGTGGAGAGGGGCGCAAGCAAGGTCTGACGTGTGCTCTGAGCGCTACCATAACAATGTGTAACAATGTGACTGAGTAGTCACGCGCAATTCCAATGGTTTCGGATGTTGACGTACATCGTGAAAGCCCTAGGCAAACCCTAAGCGCCTGTACCTGAGCATTTTCGAGATTATGGATTATAGTTCTCCAGGTATTGACCAGCACTGCCAAGCTGTACCTCAGATACCTGAGAAGCAGCGTCCGGTACACTTGCCGTGTACTGAAGTACCCCAGACTCTTCGTTCAAGAAACTTGAAGAGATAAGAGATGGCTGTCAGGCCCTTCTTTGGGTAGGTCACATAGGGACTCAAACAGAGGTCACGGTCGATGACTACCCCTGGAAACCTGTGCCTCTTTACATAAGAGATAATTTGTCTATCGATTTCTGTGCTATGATTGCAGGCCACTCGACGGGCACGAGTTCCCTTACGTTTAACTACATACCAGGCACACGGGATTCAAACATGGAACTCCCGTTCACCACTCAAGAGCTCAATGCGGCACTTGCCTTATGTAATCAGTCGTCTTCACCTGGCCCAGATGTTATATCTTACCGTATATTGTGCCACCTCGGTGAACAGGCGCGAAGGGCATTGCTGCACATCTTCAATGAATCCTGGCATAATTGAGGCGCTCCTCAAGAAAGGAAGACCAGTCGCCTGGTACCGCCCCTCGAACCTGGCGAGTCTCCCCTAGACGTTACTTCACACAGCCCAATCGCGCTGGCTAGTTGCATTGGGAAGGTGATGGAACGAATGATCCTCGCCAGACTTTAATGGCACCTTGAACGCTATGAACCCAGACGCCATGGCTGGCTTTCGACGTCAACGATGCTCCACTGACAACGTTAAATTCTGAGGTTTTACGTGCCAAAACCACTTTCTGATTATGAGGCATGCCGTAGTGGAGGACTCTGGAAGGAAATTTCGACCACCTGGGGTTCTTTAACGTGCATATAAGTACACGGGTGTTTTCGCATTTCGCCCCCATCGAAATGCGGCCGCGGTGGCCGGGTTTCGATCCCGCAACCTCGTGCTCAGCAGCCTAACACCATAGCCACTGAGCAACCACGGCGGGTTCCACTGACAACGTCATCGATTTGGTTACGTACGTTCAACATCAAAAGGCGTGTAAGCGATTATCTGTCGCCATGTTCCTCGACATCAAAGAAGCATATTACAATGTTCTGCAGGAGGTTATATTAGGGGCTCTGGAAATGGTTGGCCTCGGCGGTTGACTCTATCGTTGGACAGGCAGATATTTATGTATGCGGTCTCTCTTTCTGAATACCAAAGACGGCCCAACTTCTCCACATTATACACACCATGGAGTACCGCAGGTTGGTGTGTTGAGCCCAACACTATTCAAACTTGTGCCCATTGGTCTCATAGAATCTCTACCAAATATGGTGAAGTTGCCAATCTATGCCGATGACATTTGCTGCTGGGCATCTGGTGTAACGCAAAAATCTGCGACGTTGATGTCGACGTACCTTAGGGAACAAAGCCTCGTGACTTCTCTAGAAAAACGTGCATTGGTGGCATTTAGCCGAAAGCCAATGACTCCCAATGCAGCTGTCATTCGTGGTACAATTTCAGATTCTCATTGGAGCCGAGTAATACAGGCACAAGCGCATTCATGGCATCGCTCATGAACACCGCAGTGACTCTGGTGGCCTTTGAACACTTCTCACAAATATTTCATCATTGTCTCTTTAACGAGAAAATCAGAACAGTCTTGTTGAACCGCTTCGGTAGCAGCAAAAGCCTCTTAGCTCAACATCTCCGCAAACGCGATGTTGAAGCCATATTTGGCAAAAATGCTCTTTTTGAGAGCCTAAACACACACACACACACACGCAACGTCGCGGGCGACCCTTATTTGCAAGGAAAAATCGCATTACGTGAATGTCACCGTGTAGGTGCGAGGTTCTTGTGGTGATACCTGCAGTGCACCAAATTGACATCAAAGAGGTTCACTGAATAGCGGCTCATGACCGCTGGCCCAATAAGGGACACACACCCATAGTGGCTCCATTAGCATATCCGCCCATATTTTTTTTACTGCATTATCTTCGGGATCAGCCAACGACAACGCGCGGATACGGCTACGTACCCGTTACGAAAAACGGGGTTGAACTCAACAAAAATGCTTCGCAGGAAATATTGTAAAATAAATAAATAAATAAATAAATAAATAAATAAATGCGAATAGAGTCACAGGCATGCGCGGCCGCAGCATAGTCGCAGCCTATAAGCTGGAGGAGAGGCTTCATAGGAGCTCCATTTTCGGCAGTCTCCTTGCGTCGTTTTCAGAATAACGATCTGAACGGTCCGCCCGGCGTCGACGGCGGCCTGAATGCTCTCTGCACAGCGGTCTGCTGATCCCGACGTTTCCTGGCTGCAGCAGCGCGCGTAGTTGGATGTGCACGGCTACTACCCGTAGGTCAAGCTGGTAAGGACAAAGCCAATCCGCACGTCCTATATAGCACGGTCAGACTGGAGCCCGCACTTAAGCGCAGTCGTGCGCAAAGCAAACGCTGTGGTTCGAGGCTATATAGTTGAGCGTTCAAAACTATAGTCGAAGATGGCGAAACGCGATGGCTACGACACCAATAAGCAGAGTAATTCCTACGCGGGCGGCCGCGTAAAAGCATGTGCCTGTGTGCGTGTCCGTGCGTGCGTGTGTGTGTGTGTGTGTGTGTGTGTGAGAGAGAGAGAGAGAGAGAGGGAGGGAGGGAGGGAGGGAGGGAGCACTCGACGAGCCTACTCTTAAAGAGTTCACACTCTTTGGGGCTTATCCTGTCCCGCAACAACATACGTCATCTGCCTTGCCTGCGGTTCCTTTCTCGAAAACTCTGCGCTCGCTACTTTCCTGTCGAGAATGCTGTGCCACGCTGATCTCGCGCTCAAGTCGTTCGTGACTTGGAAGTACCGGGCTCACAGCATTAATGAAAGGAAACGCGGGCAAGACAGATTACGAATATCGTCGTGGGACGAGATACGACCCGAATGGTGTAAACTTTTTTTTAGAGTGCGCTCATCGCAGATCGCTTTCAAGATGCGGCCAGCACACGGCCATGCCACACGCAGCAACCGCCGGAGTAGAACCCCCCAAACCCTTCCCTCCGCGGTGCCTTGCGCGCGACGGAAGACGGCGCGCTTCCTCGCCGCTTTCCTCCCTTGTGCGCGCGAGATTGAGCCTCCATCGTCGGCTCACCCTCGCACTTACAGCATACGGCGCGTGGCGACGATGTTATCGCCCTTGGACTTTATACGGAACATCACGGCAATGCCGACGGCGATGACAACGGCAGAAATGCGCCTGCAGCACCCATATGATTGCTATGACAAAAGAAACATTTTAAAGTTATATGTATACTGAAAGGCCAGTAGTTAATATAATCAATGTCACAAAATTTAGAACAAGTAAAGCACGTGAGGTCCAACTTGCGGTGCACTTTCTCTTGACGCGGAAATACAACTCACTTGTGACATCAATATTAATAGAACCCTGCGTTAAGCCTGATAGCGATATCGAACCTCCAAACATGTTTTCGGGTGCTAGTTTGCCTGGGACAAACACTGACACGCAGATAAACACGGCATTGATAACAGTGATAAAGGCATCGAGGGTCAACCAAAATGTCAAAAATACAAAATGCTGTATAATAAAACTAAAAAGGCAAACATGTTATGCTGCGTCTTTTTTTCGTGTTCGAGTATACAGTAAGCATTAGTTGCTTTGACCGAGGGAGAAGCTTTGACCTCTGAAACATCTTGCGGCGATTTGTCTTGGCGAACATGCTTGCAACTACCTCCGCGTCGATGCCCATCGCTCGGTGTACACTCTAAAAAAAGTTTACACCATTTGGGGTGTATATTTGCCACACAACGATAATTGTCATCTGTCTTGCCCGCACTTCCTTTCTTGAAAACGCTGCGCTCGTTACGTTCCTGTCGAGAATGCTCTGTCATGTGATGACGCGCATGTAGTTCGTGTCTTTGAAGTACCGGGCTCACAGCGTTAAAGAAAGGAAATGCGGGCAAGACAGATGACGATTATTGTTGTGTGGCAAATATACACCCCAGATGGTGTAAACTTTTTTTAGAGTGTATGCTGATCAGGAGGAGAACCGCAGTGCTGCAGAGAAGCTTCGCTCGGCCCCGACGATTTTGCGCGGGATCCCTACAATGCGCACAGGAACCTTCACGTTGAGGAAGATATATTCGTCCCTCCTCCTCAGCTCTCCTCAGCCCAGCTCTTTCGCCACCTCTCTCTAAAGTGTTTTCTTTGTGCTGGCGGGTTCTCTTCAATAATTATTAAGCATTTCTTGTCTTTAAATTTCAAAGGTGTGTGTGTGTGGAGGGGGGGGGGGGGGGTGAAACTGGATCTGTGCGCATCGGTCTAGCCACCATATATACCCGAGGTCTGACAAGACGAAAATGCGGCTGCGTAGAACACGGGTATCGTTTCGGCAGTGCTGGCGGGCTCACTTAGGAAAATACAAATAAGCTATATCCATCACTTGTCTGATGAGCGACGTCGTGTACGGTTTGTCTTTGCCGCGCCTCTCGTTTAGTTGCAGCGTCCGTCGCCAATGTTGTGATGGCAGCACCGGCGTTACGGCAGGCGTGCGCCATCTTGGGAGGAAAAGAGGGACGCCGATGGCAGCTGCGCTATGGCTCCCAGTTCGTTTCACCAGAAAAAAGGCTCTTTAGTGGTGACCAGCAACGAAAATCGCACGGCGCAGCGGGTCCACCCACACCAAGAGTTCAACAATGGCATCGTTATGAGCGCTCAGCCTCTCCGGGATAATCAGCTGTTTGAAGTTAGGATCGACAAGAAGGCAAGCGCCTCCACCTCCCTCAAATAAGAGTTACTACACTGCACCTGATCAGTCTCCGGAGCTCAGCTTTCAGCTCAAGAAGCTTTCAGGCTGTTTGGGTGCCATTCGCAAAGCGCATACGCACGGCAGTTCCCGGTGAAAGTTTACTTCCGACGCGTCGCTTTGGAGGTGTTCGAGAAACCGGCTCCTGAAACGATGTTTTGCGGCGGCTCCCGACGGGGGGGAAAAAAGTAAAAATAAATTTCGGGTCGATCGTTTCACACCTCCGTCGTTCTGTAGTCACACTTGTAACTTGCTTTATTGCCCTAGTGTGCGTTTATCCGACAGGTCTGAACGTTTGAATCCTGCGATGGGGATGCCACACTACGCGGCTTTTTCCGTTCTCCGAGCTAAGCTAAAGCGCCGATGACAGCGCGCCCCTAAAGGGAAAGAACGTGTTTTCGCGTGAAATGCACATCACCAGGGCTCAAATGGATCTTGTTGACGTACTACATCTAGCGGTGTGACAAAATGCACTGCATGTGGAATGGTATGATATCGTTCGGATAGCTTGTTGTGGAGGTTTGCGAAAGTTGTGGCGGTTTGGGAAAGTTGTCGCGGCGAAAGAGCTGTCTTCCAGTACTCAGCTGCCGCAATATTTTCCTTGATCGTTTCCTTTTTCTTTCTTATTTCATTACTTTTTGAATACGACTTAGGTTGCAGTTTCTGTCTAGCGATATGAAGTAGCTTCTCTACAAGAACATCCGCTAGCAGATTCTTTTTGAATTTCTGGCCTCTATGCGTGTACCAGTCACTTCAGTAACTGTATCCCTTCGTCCGGTATTGCTGCCTGAAATGCTGTTTTTTTTACCTCCCTAAGCGACTATTGCATGGTGTTTTAGCATTGGTCATCTTCGGCATAGTTTTATATCCCATTCAGGTGCCAGTTAATTGTGTCCATTAAAAATTTCTTTTTTACCACACTTCTTGCGTTTTCAGACTTACGAAGAGCGTGCTGCGGCAGAGCATATCAGGAATATTTAATTTTTTGGTGAGCTTTAGAAGATCACAATATGTGGACTCAATGCCCAAACTCACTGCAGGAACATTAGATGTGAGAGAGCAAACTGTTTTATTACTGGCAAACCTTGAAAGCGCTTATCCAGAGACTTTAAAAGTATGCTTGATATAAAACCTGTTACATGAAAGCATGCAGGCACCGAGGAAGACACTTGGATGTCTGCCTTCGAAGCCTTTCAATAAAATACTTGGCAGATATCATTCATATTTGCGACAAGTGACCTATCAGAAATGGCTCAAGGTGTACGTGATGTGTTTTAAACATTGTTATGTTCATAGGTGCTTTTGATGCACTATCTTGCTGCACACAATTGGACACGCAGTGGCTGAAGTATGATAGGATTTCCACGCAACTCGTTGTTCAGCTAATGCATCCTACTAGCATGCAGTGGCGAGTTATCGGAAGTGCATCTCCAAAAGTATGAAATGCTATAACGAGACTAAAACAAAGATGGCAGTGCATTCGTGAACTCACAGCTGATAAGTATTGCAGTAACAAACTTGCAGTTAATAAAAAGAATGTTACGGGGGAGCATATGGGAGGCGTCTCGTCTATGCTGCGGAGAGAGTAGGCATTCCTAGTTTGGCCTCTCTGCACACGCTTATGCCAGTTGCCACAGCCATGGTCCCATGCAGCCAATCTACAAAAATGCCTATGCACAAGCTTTGTGTGCACGTAAAAAAAAACAAAAAAATGGGGTGGTAAAAAGTAATATGGAGACCTCGACCACAGCATCTTGTGTGGGAACTGTGCTGCCTTTGGTTATATCAGTGACATCAATAATCAGCTGGTGAAACTCATGTTGCAGGTGTCAACATGGAGTGGCTCCATAGAGATTGGCGTGACAGCCCTGGACCCCGGCACTCTCGCCTTTCCGTCGAGTGCCACCAACCTCCGCGAGGGCTCTTGGGTCATGTCCGGCACTGGCGTGCTGCAGGATGGAAAGACGCTGGTTGAGGAGTACGGCACAGACCTCGACCAGCTGGGCGAGGGCGACCGCGTTGGCGTCATGCGCACCTCAGGAGGGGAGCTGAAATTCTTTGTCAATGGCCGGAGCCAGGGTGTGGCCGCGAGTCAAATTCCGCCGCAGGTGCATGCTGTGGTTGACCTGTATGGGAAGTGTGCCCAGATATCCATCGTGGAAGATGGGGATCCACGTGAGTTTTTATCCTTGGACATCCACATTTCTTCTTCTCTTTTATCATTCCTTTTTTTAGCCCACAGCAATGTACTATGCCAGCACAGGTTGAAATGCGAAAAGTGTACAACCAAGTCTTATGCGTCACATACAGCGTGTCTCGACACATTGACGGTTGTCGAGAATGATGTGACCCGAACGATCACGGCACACTGAAGAATTCTTGTGCATGCTGCTTTCCACTGGGCTGCTTGAAAAACGAACTCTCCGCAATTTACATTTGTCAAATGAAGCAGCACGTCTAGAGGCATGACCATCTTTTAGTTAAATTCTGTTAGGTTAGTTTGCATAGTGTTGCACCTGTGGACTTCTGTGCCCGAAAGGTTTGCATTGTGAGTACACAAGTTTGTCTTCCTTCCTGGAGCTTTCGAGGTGTACGGCTGGAAGAAAAGGCCCAGTAAATGTCGAGTCAGCTGTCATCACTCGCGACATCCAGTGCACATGCTTGGAAGGTTCATGGGCTCTCGTACAAGCCGTGCGAGTTGGCAGTGCTACATAATTGACAATAGTAAATAAATGAAGTAAACAATAGAGATAAGTACGATTCATGCGTTTTGTTTATTGCAGCGCTGTCGGCAGGGGATAACATAAGCTGCGAGAATATTGTCACCTTGGGGGCAGCTGCCTGTGCACCTTCATCGGATGATCCCCTGCGATTTCACACCCGGTGCGGTTCATTGGTCCAGCTGTCCAATGACAACCGGACAGCAGAGAGGCGGCGGCCCTCAGACGAGTTCAACAATGGTGTCGTTATGACGCACAGGTCGCTGAGAGATGACGAGTGGTTTGAGGTGAGGCTTGTCAAGTTTATTTGTATTGGTGTCTAACATTTTTACTTCACTGCTTAATTCTGCATTCTGCAAATCGTTGCTTCTGGGATTGCTTTCCAAGGAAAAAGAAAAGTACAACCTGGCTAATGTTTCAACCTCAGATATGTCTTGGAGATGCGTTCTTGTTTGCACGAATCTCCTTGCTTTAATTGGGCCTTTTTTCTCTTAATGCAAATAATTGGAATGAGAAGCAGCTCTACTCCCATTTCATGATTAACAGGCAGCACTATGGCATTTACACAGGTAGTGGGGCTACTGAAATGTATTTGCTGCTTGCATTTCATATTGAACTAACTTGTGAGTTGCAATGCCTTCTGCTGAATAACTGCTTTACATTCTGTAGCTGTAGCATATGTCGTTGCGGTAAATCATTTGTTGTTCGTGTACCTTGAGCTTATAGTATATATAATGCACTACATTTTGACAGTAGTGCAGGTAGTGCGTCATGGAAGCTGTTCACAGTCGTGCAAGCATACAAACATGTCACTCTGCTCATGGCTCCCTGGGTAATATGTTCAAATGTGCTGTGTCTTCTGTGTGTCAATTTTGTCATTCGTATTGCAATTGTAATGCATGAGGTCGACTTTGTGCCAAGTCACATAGTACATTCCAGTTTCTTTCTATCACGTAGCATGCACAATTTTTTGGTCACAAATGCATATTGCGGGAGTAGTTACTCTAATCCTAGCAGCATTACCTGCTATGTATGAAACTAAGTGTGCTGAGTTTGGCTCACTCTAGCTGTCACCTTGATGTTTGTTGCAGTTTGTAGATGAAACAGGTGCAGTATTTGTAAATAGAATGGAAGCCACTGGGTGTCACTTGTGTTGCCGTGTCCTTGCCGTGTCATGCCGTGCTCCAAGACTTCGAATGCTAGAAAGCTCTGGAGGGTGTAGTGAGAGAGATTGTTCACGTCTGTAGAGCTTTTGAGCAGTGAAGACACAATAGGAGGCCAACTCGATCTACTGGAGTCGGGTGCTATCATGCGTGCAGTGTCTCTATTTTTAACGTGATAGTGTTAAGGGCCTCATGTCGCAGAATATCCGGTGTAGGCGTCCTGCGTGCAGTGTCGGATGTTGCTTCGGCAAAAATAATATTGCACCAAATTCCGAACCTCACATACCCAACCACTCTTCTACTACCGAAGTTGCTCATACCTTGCCTTTCATTCTTTACAAAGTTATTCTTTGGAATTTTGAGAACGGCAACCCACAAACAAATGTAATAGAAAGAAAAAAAGCACTTACAGCACATATCTTTTATGTTAGCTCTTCTCAGACTGAAATGTTAAAAGTGGCAAACAACAACAGGAGATCGACCCACGCAAGAGGCCACGTTTCTGCCAGAAAGCTTGCCTTCGTGCGTAGCGTTCGCCGCCAGCGTCTCTCGGTAAACGTTATGGTTACATAAGCTGCAGTAGCTGGGAAGCATGAAAAGCATTCGGGGGTCTTTGAATGCTATTGCATTCCACTCTAAAAGGCGAAGCTTAAGCGTCATCCAAATTTTTTTGAAAGAGACTACACCAGTGTACATCAGGGTTGCTGCATCACTTCTCACTGAATGCGTAATTTAACATGGGGTTTTTGTCACTGGCAGTAATTTTCTGTCCTCCATAATTTATGCTGCACGACCTCCTCCTGCCTCCTCTTGTGCCAAAGCACTGTCTGTTCTTAGAACTTGCTTTCTCGTACACAGCTCCGAATCGATGAACTGGTGAACAAATGGTCGGGCTCCATCGAGCTAGGAGTTACCACTCACAGTCCCGAGACTCTGGAGTTCCCGGCAACCATGACAAACATGCGCTCAGGTCAGTCTCGGCAGCAGTTGCGTGCATCTTAACCGAGTGAGAATTCAGCCATTCATGTTAAAAATGAGCGGAAAGAGCTAGCTAAACAGGATCCAACTAGCCAAACGCACAGCCTAACTTTCTCCTATACATGGAGTGCTGTGCCGAGCTTCGATAAGTCCCTGCGAGGCTGCAGGATATCTGTGCTGTTCTGTTTAAGAGCATCTGCTCCAGTAAGAGAAGTTAATGTGGAACTTTTTATGGTATGGTATACATTAGACTTCCGTTAATTTGACCACGTATAATTCGATTTTTCGGTTATCTTGATTCTGACAGAAGGGAGCGGCCAGCGCCCATGCATTTCTATAGGCCCAACATGTAGGTATTCCAATCCCAAAATTGGTCTTCGCCATATAATTCGAGCCTGACCAGTCAATGTGCCAGTGTGTGATCTCCATGGCTGCCCCTATAGCAGCCCCATTATTGACAGTTTGCCTTGGTGGAGCTCATTAGGTGCAGTGAATGCGTCGAACGTACATCATCTTCAGCTGAAAAACGCTTATTTTCAACTTGCCCTAAGAACACTTTTCAAGCAGTAACGGTCGTTCACGATGTCTGATTACAGTATGTACCTGATTCTGAAGCGCACTTTTTTTTTTTTACCTTGAAAATTGGGCCTGAAATTTCCTGTGCCGTGCAATCGGATACAAAACAAAAACCACATTTGTGGCGTTTGTATGCTTTACCTCACGACACAACGAAGCCGACTTAAAGAAAACCGTGCGGTGAAGCTGACTTTTAAAGAACTGTCCGCCATTGTGCAACACACATTTGACACTTGTCCAGTTCTCTTGCTAAAATGTTGTGTTCGCTTTCGATTTTGACCCTGTTTAGGAGCTTTTTCGTTTCTACATTAGTTTTCTACTTCGGACACAGATAAAGCGGCCGCACGTTTGATTCGGGGGTGCGTTAGAATTAGGCAAATACTGCCATAGGAATCAGTGGTGCATTATGGCATATTTCTGCATTCTGTTTAATTCGACCCACCAGATAATTTGATCAGTTTGGTCGGTCCCATCAGGGTCAAATTAACAGAAGTCGACTGTACATGCTTCAAGTTAATATCAGCACACAGGCTGGCAGTAACTGCACATTTCCTCTTGCTTCCTATGCCAGGTACCATAATGATGAGCGGCTCAGGGATTCTCACAAATGGCAAAGGCAGTAGGCGGGAATACGGCAACTACAACTTGGATGAGCTTCATGTAAGTGGCCATGGAGGCAATCGCTTTGTCTAGTTCATTTGGTTGAATAGTTCTTCAAAGTGCACTTCTTTGCTGTGATTTACTGTGATAGCACTACAAGCATGAAACTGGGAGACTGCAGATGACACTGAAGATCGGACTTATGTAACAGCGTCAATGTGCAATTGCGAGGCAGCCGACGCAGGGTTTGTTGGGCATGTGGAGTGCGTGATGTGCGATACCCTTGCTGTGCTTCAGAAGCAACGGCAGGCAACACACCTGCACAGCATAATGCAGCACATGCAGGACATGTACAATATGGTTTTCGACGCAGGAAGCAATCGCAGTATCCTTTCTTTAAGGACAACTATTTACTCTTCTATAGGTGTCAGTAAATGTAGTGCTGTCATGTTGTGCCATCATCGTTGTCATTGTATTACTGTTGTCACATTATTGTTGCACACAGTTGGGGAAGTTTGCATGCGATTGCAGTAGCTTCACGCAAAGTTGGTGGTGTAGAGGGGGAGTCGAAGGAGGAATTGCTGTCGCAGTAAAGGAGATCAGGGTTGGGAGAAATGGCTCGAAGTCTGCTTTTCCTTTCCCATCTTAGCGTTACTTCTCGTTAATATGTCTCACCTAAATCCTCTTCTTGCTCTTTACGTTTGTAGCACGGTTCTGTTGACCGCTCACGAGATTGCAGCGAGCTCTGTCAGAGTTCCCCTGATCACGTGATGCAGGAGGGCGACAGGATAGGGGTGGTGCGCAAGTCCAACGGCAACCTGCACTACTATATCAACGGCATGGACCAGGGTGTGGCCTCGGGGAATGTGCCCAAGGTGGTGTATGGAGTGGTGGACCTGTACGGCATGACCGTCAAGGTCACCTTGCTTGACCACAACGAGAGCACTCACAGACACGTGGCATCTCCCAGCGATGAAAGCAAGGCCATCAAAGGTGAGTGAGTGCTTGTGCCGGCTTTGTGCCAGTGCTGCAAAGTTGCATGCATTCTGGCTTCACTGTGAACTTGTTTCAGCAACTGAAAATTATTATTATTACTTTTTTTTTTTCGCTGGCTGCAGAGTCTGCTGGCTCACCAGTTTGTCTAGAGATTCACTTTTGTGGTCTATAGGTTAGAATCCAGAATATTAGACCTGTGACGTCACAGGACCTTTTGGTGCCTGCAGTATGACAAAAGCATCGGCTTCAACATCACAATGCATCAGGGTGTTGCGTCAGCCAAACACAAGAATCTCGGAGGCCATACGAAACTGGATGCACACTGAGAACTTTGTCTCAATATTATGAAGTGGGGCAGTTCTTAATAAATCCGTGAGGCTAGCTTATCACTTTCTGATCAATCTCACTAGCACTCAAAGGTCACGGAACAAACACATAGCTGTTCCTACATTGACATTTATCTCCTTTTTATGCTTAATCCCATTTGCTTTTCAGTACTCTTAGAGAGCTGTTGGCAGTGGTGCGAAATGTCGGCACCACATATTCTGTATGTATGTAGTTAATAGCATGTTTAATGTTTGGTGCATGATTTATAGAGGAAAGACTCCTATTATCTGCCAGGCACTGAAAAAGCTAGCGAAGTAGACCGGCTTAGCCACTTCCTGGAAAGGCAAGGAAGCAAGTAACATAGAAAGCAATCACATGGGAGGCCCTTTATGCAGGTGGTCAGCCTCTGTGTTGGTTGAGTTCACTGTTTTAAGTGACATTTTTGAAGGCAACAGTAGTCATTCATTTCCGCTAGATGAAACAGGCAAGCAATATTATTGGGTGGATTATTTTGAAAAATTGATTTTGTGTTGTTCTGTTTGAGTTTTTAGCATCTGACAAGCCAGTACTCAAGATCTTTTTTTTTAACTACAATGCATTTTGATAGAATTTAACTTGAAGAGGTCTTCATTGGACAGCACACTTAAAAACATGTGCATAGAAGAAAGAGAAGGTTTCCTTAAAATCCATCTGCTCATTTCGTAGAGCTTACTGTGTTAATGTACATATGAATACTTATGCACAAGACATCCAGGAGAGGTCGGGCCATTTTGGGTACTTTTTAACATTCTTTTTCAAGGTTCTTCAAGTATTGAGATAAGTGTGTTTCAATAATTTCTCAGAAAGTGGACCTGCTGGTGTTTTTCTCGCTTGCATTTGCGAACCATTTTCATTTCGCAGATGACACAAATGACCGGGAGACTGAGAGGTTGCTGTTCCACCCACGCTGCGGCGGACGCGCTGTGGTTGTCAACGATGGCCGCACTGCGCGGAGACCCAGGTGAGCTTCTTTTTGCTTAAGGAAGTCCCTGCCTGCAGAAAAAATTTGCACGTGAATTCATTTTCATGGGCCATTTTCCTTAAATAATGAAAGCTTATCTTGTAAGGTCAAACTTTATTGTTGTAACTATTGATGCCACTGGTTCAGAAGACGCAATATTTTCGAGCTAACATGTGGCAATATCTTCTAACTAATAAATGAAGAGTTCAAGTGTCACATGTGGAGAAGATGAGGCTGGTCTTATAATTTGGCTATATCCTGATGAGGCTGATGCATTCTTTACTAAGTGTGCCTTGCCTTTTGTCTCAAAGCATATGTAGCAAAAGATATGATCAAGAAGGACCATCAAATGAATGCATGCAGCCCCATGTGATGCAGGCACTTCAGCAATGAGTACAGTCCTCGAGAACATTAGGCTTGAGTTTTGCCTCATTGAGCATCTTATTCCTGATATCCTAGAGTGCCAGGGCATAGCCACAGAAGGTGATGAGTATTCACCCTAGATGCAGGAGCAGGGCGCTTAATATGAATTCCAGGTTTGTTGGTTGTAGATCCCCCGACTTGTGTGAGGGCAGGTGTCAGGGCCACTTCAGCCTGAAGCCTCCAAAGACAAACTTCCTCGAATTGAGGATAGATTATGCTGCTTTCTTAGTTTCTTGCATTCCTTCCTCTTTGTCATGTCGCACAGCAATCCACAAGGCAGTCGGAAACCAGCGAGGAGGTCAAAGGTGTTAAGATGCAGCACAACATAGACAAGGATAAACAAAGACACGGACCAGCACAAGTCCATGTCTGTTCCTTCGTTTGTCCTTGTCTATGTTGTTGTGTATCTTTCCCTCAGCATAATGAATGAAGCCCAGGAACAAGTTTTGTTAGAGTCAAAGAAGTTATGCAATACTGAGTAACCGTTATCGTCAGGATTAACCACTAAGCAGGATGGGGGATGACCGTGTGATACCTCGCTGCTCTCACAGTTGTTGTGGGTGAACAATCTTGCCTGTTCAGTGCCCTGGATGGCTTCAACAACGCCGTCGTCCTGACGAACCGTGCGTTACGTCCGGATGAGCTGTTCGAGGTGGTCCTAGAGCAGCAGGTGTCCAAGTGGACGGGCTCTATCGACATCGGGGTGACCATGTTCCCGCCGCACCTGCTCGAGTTCCCCACTACCATGACCAATGTGCGGTCGGGCACCTGGGTCATGACTGGCTGTGGTGTCATGCACAACGGCACCGAGGTCATCAAGGATTATTGCCAGAACCTAGACACCTTGCAGGTACAACACTGACAACCAAATGTTCTGACAAAAAAAATTATTCAGTCTGACAACTGATAGCGAAACTGTATTGTGACACATTGTGAGTCGCCAGCAGTCTGCGCTGCTACTATTTAGCAGTGTTGTGCTAAATTGCATCTGCAATCCTGCTCGCATGACTATGACGTTTCTGACCAACAATAAGGTGCGATTTTCACCTGCAGCAAAACCACTTCAGTGGGGCACATTTCAGCCTGGTAAAAATTGCAGCTCCTCCAATACATTTGAGTGCCCTAGTAGTGTCTAAAAGCTTCCAGGCACTTTGAGTTGTCAATTGGTTTCAGCTTACACTGCCACCCTGCTAGCATCCTGGTTAGATCAGATGGTTGAACGACTGTCTTGGTAAGGCAGTGGTCCCTGGTTCTATTCTCAGACAAGATGCATATTTTCTATTCTCAGACAAGATGAATGTTTCTTTATTTGCAAAGCTTGCTTTCCAAGGACATTGAAATGAGCGTGTATTGGCATCTTACTGCCATTATGTAGACTGCAATTTTTTTCTTCACATTATATTTTTGTGACAGCCTGGTGTTTGGGGGTGCACAAGACTTCTTAGTCACCTCATGAGCGGCAGAGTTTCAGCTTTTTTGTTAGCTGGAGAAGTTAAGGTGAGCCTAAAGAACACACAGTTCTGACAGCACAAAGTAATGCAGGGTTCTACAGTCAGATCTTTGTCATCAGCCCATTTATGTGGACTGCAGGACGAAGGCCTCTCCTGAGTTACCTCAAGTTACCCCTGTCTTGTGCTAACTGACTCCAACTTATGCCTGCGAATTTCCTAATTTCGTCACATGACCTAATTCTGTGCTGTCCTCCATTGCACTTCTCTTCCCTTGGCACTCGTTCTGTAAGTGGAACAGACCACCGGTTAACCACTCTACGCATTGCATGTCCCGCCCAGCTTCAATTCTAGGGCATTGGCCACTCCCGTTTGCATTCTAATCCACACTGCTGTCTTCCTGTTTCTTAATGGTATGCCTATGATTTTTCGTTCCATCGCTCATTGTATAGTCCTAACTTCTCAAGCTTCTCTGTTAACCTCCCACTTTCTGCCCCATATGTTAGTACTGGTAGAATGCAACTATTGTATACTTTTATTTTTAAGGGTAGCAGTAAGCTGCCGGTCATGACTTGGTAACACCTGCCATATGCGCTCCAACTCATTTCTATTCCGTGAGTCGCTGTAAACAATAATATCACTAACCAGCAAATGACACAACTGCCAGTGCATTCAAGTAGTGTGATTGCATGTTTCACATCAATGTCTGTATCTGTTGGAGCAGGGAAGAAGTTAAACGTAATGTGCCGATGTTGCGCTTTGGATGACCCATGTACGCAGGTCGGGGACAAAGTTGGCGTGAAACGAACATCTGAGGGCAATCTGCATTTCTACATCAATGGAGTGGACCAAGGCATAGCAGCTCACAACGTGCCTGCTCGGGTGTATGGCGTCATTGATCTTTACGGACAAGCTGCTCAGGCTTCTGTGGTCGACCACTCTGGTAAGCCAGCACATTGCATTCCTTTGTTAAATCGCTGTACCTTAGGAGCATGCCATAGGTCAGGCTTGTTATCACTGGTTCACCTGTATAACTCAGCTTTGCTCGTAACCCACCACTCTACTCTCCCCTCCCCCAATCACAATTCTCATAAAAGAAAAAAGTTGGAAGACAATTCAACGTCTGGTTGAAGTCAGTAAAAGACGATGTCTTCTTGAGTGAGTTGGGGGTAAGAACGGGGTGTACGAGCCACATGATTTACTGTGAGAGCCGCACTGGAGCGACGTTTGATCAACATCAACTAAAGCTCGAATCGCATCTCGCATTTTTTTGTTGTCAGTAATCATTGGCATCAACATCATCAGCCATCACAATCGTCATCAGCCAGTCATCACATACCAGTGGCACTTATATTTAGATTGCACTATCTTTGAGATCGGCCCACATAGGAGGCTAGAAACAGCTTCAAAACAGACATACTCGATACGGAAAGGTAGTGGTAATTCACCAAGGAAGGCATTGTCCTAAAAAAAAAGATCGAAGTATTGGGCAGAAACTATCAGCGGGTGATTCTCAGTCAAGGGATAACTCCTCGGTAGACCTCCTGAAATACGCTGCTGGGGACACTTATTGGTTAGCTCTATTGCCTAATGCTGTGAGACATGTGGGCAAACAGATGTTAAACTACCTCCTGGGTCAGCCCACATTACAAACCACAACAAGAAAAAAAACTTTGCGAAGGCACACGTTGCACACTGACATCAGGATCGACCGACCAAGTCATCACCTTTGGCTGCACCGTCTCCTGGATAGGCCCAGCTTACTCATCTAAACGGCTGTCCACGCAAAGTGGGGGAAAAGGCCGAAGAAAGCTTTGCTTTTAATGAAAACATTAAGAAATGTGCATTTCGTTTGCGCTGATAACTGCATGCAACAACCTTCAGACCTTTATGAAAGCAGCATGGCATGGTTGTTGGCACAAACCAGAGCTCCAGAAACAATCTCATTTGGTATGCTTGGTCATCTCCGCTTTTACTGATACTCTGTGTTGAAGCGTTACGGGGATTCAAGGCAACGTGGAACGTATATATGTGTGAATGTTGTCGTTTGGGTGTCAGTTTCACACCAATGAGAATATAACGTTCAGGTGCAGCTTCATGGCAGTGCGGTCTGCCTTTTTGTGACGCCACACTCGCGGGCCACACTTACGTATTAGTTTGCACTCCTGCTTTGTGCATGACTCTCTAGTGCCCAAACACAGTTCCTCATCAAGGAAAATTCAAACAACTTGTTTGCCTTTATTTCTGGCCACGGAGAGTACATTCATACAAAAAACAATCAATGTAATTTCAATTAGAACATAATTTGTATAGTAATTAATATAATTAACAGTTGGTTTACCGAACTATCCCCAACTGGAAACTCGCTCCAGTGTATGAAAAATGCTGCTATGGGCGAGCCAATAAGTTTCCTCTGCTTACATCGTAATATAGGGGTGTCAACTCAACCTATCACATATGCATTCACCAACCTATCATATAGGTTGTGCATCACGGGATTTAGTGTTTTTGAACCTTCTTGTGAGTTATGCATGCAAAATTACAGTATACGAGCCACTGGGTCGCTTACCGTGAGCAATGGCTTGCATTTTACTCGTTTTCCCAAAGGCACTGAGACCGCACCTGTGCCGGAGCTCTTGTTGGCAGTGCCGTCGCCGTCTCTGGCCCTGACGGCGGGTGAGCCGCTGGTTGCCGAGCTGCGCTTCAGCAAGAGGCATGGCCGTAACGCACGGGTTCTCAACAACGGGTTGACGGCAGTGCGCCCGAATGCTCACGGCGAGTTCAACTTTGCCATCGTCGTCAGCGACCGGCCTCTCACCGACAACCAGCTCTTCGAAGTGGTCATTGATCAGATGGTTGACCGGTGGTCAGGATCCATCGAGGCTGGTGAGTCTCCAGCACAGAGGAAAGATAAAGAAAAAAGAAAAAGAAAATAAAGACCGCGAAGAAGTGCCGCATGATAATATTGAAGCCTAGTCATGAAAAAGTAATTCTGCACATCCAGCGCACATATTGAAATCTATCTGGAGCAGTTTAATGAGTGATGTCCATTCGTTACATGAGTGATGCCCTATGTGTGAGCTATTCGGCGAGACAGCAGCAGCAGCCATGGTCAGCAAAGTCCCAGAGGAGTTTGCAGAGAAAACTTCACTTTAGTATAAACGAACGGCTCATGGGAAATAGGCCCTTACCATGCGATAGGCACAGGCTAATTTCTAGCCAATGTGTGTGCAGAGAGTAAAGAGGGAAGTAGGGCTAAGGTGGTCAGGGATAACGGTGATGATGATGTCACTAAGAGCTACCTCAAACCACACAATGCTTTGAAAGGTCAGGCAACCATGCACAGCCTATTTCCCAAGAGCTCGACGTGTAGGTGGGCCTTGGAATGAAGGGAGGAGGGAAGTCAAGAGAAGGTTGCTTTGCCGAGGATAGCTGCCCCGTCGTCATGCTCCCTCCTAGTGGGTTTTTTTTTCCCTTCCCCCCTCCACGCTGTTCTCTAGGCTGTTCCCATGGGACAGTTGTCATGCAGAACTTGAGAGCAATTTTGTGAACTTGCTGTTAAAAAAAAGGGCAATGAACCTTGATGAAGTGAAGGTAACGTGAAACAACAAGGACAGAGACAAAGAATGGACACCGCAAGTGCTTGTGGTGCTGTCTATTCTTTTTCTCTGTCCTTTTTGTTTTGCTCTACCTACACTCAATCATGGAACCACAACAACTCACCCAAATTGTCACCCTTGCTGTAATAGGCCTGCACAACTGCTACAACTTTCACGATTTTCTTTTGTCATGTGTTCATGCAAAAAGTTGAGTTATATCTATTACAGATAATCAGAAAAGGTTTATTTTTGTTTAGTCCAAAGCTAATGCATTTGATTTTTCAGAATGAAACTGCCATATAGGCTTGCATAGGCAGGTACAAAACTGCACTGTATTTGCAACTGTGGCTATGGCTGAACACAGCTTAAGCTAATGCTCTTGCTTTCTTCAAAAGATGGTGGCCGTCTTCACCACATCAAGCTATGGGCACGGCTGATGCACAGTTAAAATTTTTAAGGCTTTTTTCTCAGAGTGCCTCATCCATTGCTTAATGTAAAGCTTTTGCACAACTGCAGCTTTTACTAAAGCTTATGCTCGTTACCAGACACAACGCAGATGTGCTTAACAGCAGCCCACCTAATTTTTTTTGGATGCAAAAGCTTCAGTAGAACCGAGTTTCCTTACGCTCTCAGTGTGATTCCTGTGACCTAGATGTGCACTCCACAAATGCATGTACAGTTTATGCTATGTGACCTTCTCACACATTAAGGCTTTCTCTGGTTCAAACCATGCTTTGTTTTATGCCTTTTATTTCATTTTTTCTGAGCAACCTCTATATCAGCCATACCCAATAACTTTTTTTGTTGTTGTTGCAGTTTTTGTTGGCTCTGTTTGCTAGCTGAACATCTGTTTAAGCTATACACATTTTGTCCTTCATTGTATTCTGCTGTTTTACTGTTAGTCTGAATGCAGTTTTTTTTTTTCTTGTGTGTGTGTGTGTGTTTGTGTGTGTGTGTGAGATCTTACTGGTGTATTTTTGCATTTTATGTATTGACTTTGCATTTATGAAGTCTTTTGTCTTTTGTTGCATTCCTCGTTTTCTGGTTTTACAGGAAGACGCTAACTCCTCTTGTCAGTTTTACATCTAGACCTACGAAATTCTTTTTTTTTTTCGTGCAGCTTATTGTAGCGTCAAATTAATAGATAAACCAACTTAAACCTTTATTTTTTTTAATAATTATATTTATAATGTTTATTGTGCATTCATTTGTACAGTCGGTAAATTCTGTGGCACTTCTGTAGCAGTTGTACGTGGCACTGGCAGCCATTGTGTGCGACTTAACACAAATATAAGCACTTCAAACAACTTATTTCTGTTAATCTACATTTTAATTAAGATTTGACGCAGTAGAATGGAGAATGTATTCAACATCTTAGAATGTTGCAGTCAGTTTGACACCTTGTACTGCAAATGAAATTGCTTCATAACATGCCTAAATATTCTTTGAGGAAATTTTTTTTAACTCGACAAAGTACTACAACACAAATCTTTAATGAACTTCCGCGTGCATTTGTACAAGAACACCATGTTATGAGCTCTGTTACAAATCTGTTTGTCGTCACAGATTCAATAAATAAATAAATAAATGAATGAATGAATAAATAAATAAATAAATAGATAGACATAGGCACAATGAAATGCATATGCAAGTTTCTTCATCAGACACTTCCAAGAAATTTTACAGTGAAGTTTCTTAGACATGGCTCAAAATATTGATGTTAACAGTTTTCAGTGTTTATAGACGTGGTGCAACTTGCTAAAGGTTTTGACCAATTCTTGGGGGTTGTGCACAAAAACTGTAAGTGTCCAAATTTCCTCAACATTGCAGGTGTCACGGCCATCAGGCCGGAAGACCTGGAGTTTCCCAGCACAATGACTGACATAACTCACGATACATGGATGCTAAGGTAGGCGGCGATCAGTGTTTCTCTTTCATTCGCAGTGCTTGACAATGAATTCGCACAAAATAATTTGGCATCTGAGTGCATGGCATGCTTTCGTGGAAGGGTAGAAACAGAAAGTGCTCCTCATCGCTAAATACCGTGACCTGCAAGTCTTATAGATGGTCTTTGGTGTGAAAAGTAAATATAATATCGACGTGCGGGTCAAAGAGGTGCTTACAGTGCCTAAAACAAATTCCGGCTTGCGTCGGAAGCCTTGCAATGGCACACTTAAGTTTGCTCCTTAAGTTTGCAATTACAGTAGACTTTTGTTAATTCGACTCCGACTAACGTGGCTTTTTGGTTCATTTGATCTCAACTGAAGGTTTTGGCTGGCGCCCTTACATATCCATGGGCCAGTACTTACATTATTTTGATCTCATCGTGGGCCCTCACCGGATAATTTGAACTTGACTTGTTGGCACAAACACGCCTGACACCAATTGCAATCCCAATTATGACCTTAATGGCTGCACTGTCTGTCTTGGGGGCATTAGAAGCAGGGACGTGCTGATGAAAACATCTGTTTCTTGTAAAAACATTACCTCACAACAAGTGGTTACAGTATTGGCCCAATTGCCTCTGTGGTGCAGTTAGATATGAAATTAAAGCCTCACATTGCAAGGAATAGCCCAAATAAAATGCAGACTGATAAAGGGCTCAACGCATGTGCTATCTGCACTACCTTGTAGTATATTGCACTAACAAGGCCGAATTGCTGCCATACCTGCCAACTTTTTATTGTAATATGACCGAACTTAAGCCTTGTTTTTGATTATCGTGTTCACGCCAAAAGTTTTATGATTGTTCATTTGCATCTCGCTTGGAACAAAACTTATTCCGAAAAGAATACAAATACAATTGGCTGCCGAATATTCAGACCAATACTTCGGACCGACTCAATTATTCAGATCTACCAGTTGCAGTGCAACCTTCTTATAGAATAAATGTATAATGGCAACCAAAATTTTGGCTAGCATTATGCGCAAAAAAGCTTCATGAACATCTTCACTCTTCTGCGCTGCAGATCATCCTTGCATCGACTAGCAGAGTGCCTCTTTTACAGTGTCCCTAAGGAAGAAAGTCTGCAAATTATTAAAAATGAACAGTCAGCAGCTTCAGTAATAAAACACGCTTTAGTGTTTTTTTACTTCAACTGTACTATTCTCAACATCTTGAGATGGCAGTCCTGCCCTGCCATTCTCGTTAAAGCCCCTAATTTGGTGTGAATTTCTTCTTTCGTTTTTTTCTTACAGTGGTTCGACCATCATGCGCAATGGCAACACTGTGCGGAATGGCTACAAGTGCGACCTGGACCAGCTTGGGGTCGGAAGCCGCGTGGGAATGATGCGAGATTCCGATGGCTGCCTACACTACTTTGTCAACGGAGAAGACCAGGGAGTCGCTTGCAGGAACATCCGGTCACGTAAGCTGCATTTTCAAGAACTTGTTTTACCTTGAGAGGTTGAATTCTGGGCCCCAGCAGGAGAAGGTTTCCACAAAAGGTGCCAGTAACTTTCACTTTCAGTGCACCCCAAGAGACCGACGTCACCACGTTAAAATTGCATGTGCGATGGCCCTTTCAGCACTGTGATGACTATGGTATTTGACTCTTTCCTGATGCACACCCATGAGCAAAAGATGCAGATCACAGGGCCACCGAAAAAACTTAGTTTCTTCGCCATTAACATGCGTAAACTGCAATTGACGAGTGTACTGAAAATTTCCTATGCCAAGTTGAACTGCAGTCTTTAATTTCAAATTACATTTACAGGCAGAGGAGAAAATCAGCCTTATCGCGCAATCTCTGGTCTGCATACTTTTGCTCACAGGTGTACTTCGATTCGTGGCAACATTGAGGAGAATGCCATTGCGGACTTTTTTTTCAGTGAATTTGGTTGGGGCGGGATTGCATCTTCTCAACCACACTTCTATTGTGAGAACTTTTTACTGTCACCGCCACGCTTCTTAGTGTAGTTTGCCCTTGAGCCCACTAAGGACTACTACTACTACTACTACTACTACTACTACTACTACTACTACTACTACTACTACTACTACTGCTACTGCTACTACTACTACTACTACTACTACTGCTGCTGCTGCTGCTGCTGCTGACATCCTTTGCTGCAGCGGTGACATCCTGAAATCAATCTACTGGCAAGACAGGCTGAAGTGGAGTCGTGAAATGAGCTTGTAAGCTTGCGTATTACCACGTGACTGTAGCGACCTTGCATGCAGTGAAAATGAGGATGTAGATTCTGTTTATAATGTGACGTCACACAGATGACGGGTGGCACTGTCGTCACATTGACTGCTAGCAAAGAATTTTTGAGCTCCGGTTGTGTAAATTTTTGTCTAAAAAGTAAGAATAGTGCTTGTAGCCAAGCTTTCAAAAGTGATTCGGCAAAGGAGCTGTAAACTAGGTGCTTCAAATATGTTGAAGTCTGCCCATTTTTATTAACACTTTCTGAAGGCCTAGACTGAAGATCTGCTCCAGCAGTCAGATTTTAGCTTTCTTTAAAGGCAATGATTTCCAGTAAAAATCTATTTAGCAGCCTGTTTAAAGAGTCATTCCTGCATTTAACCTGTATGTCTCAGCAGCAAAGAGCCCTCGTCATTTATAGTCAAAGCTTCCTCTTAAAGGGACGCTAAAGAGGAAAATTACTTGAACTGTGCTGGTAAATTACCCTTCCACAATACCAAAAATGACTCTTACCGTGAGGAGGTGCTTGGTGAGACAGAAAAGGTGCAAAAATGAGACGGATAGCAGTGCCACCTTGAAATTCCCATACCAGCTTGCCGTTTGATGTCACAAATTTTGATGCCATATGCTTGGGGCCTAGTTTAGCTTCTATGGGTGAAGCTGAACTATGTTGTATTCTTAAAGAGCCAGAGAAGGAGCATGGAATGTTTCAAGAACTTTTGCTGAACCACTTCCGAAATGGGAAAGAATGCTTTCCAATTTGTGACATCACACTAACCTATTGGCCCTTGGGTTTCAAAACGAAATTCAGAAATGATGCTTTGACCGTCGTTTTCAGCCCAATAATCAGCCCATTACTGTGAAATCAACGAGAGTGGAGTTCTTCAAGAATAATTCATCAATCTAGACAGACTCAGTGTTGCAGCTGCCAATGTGCGCTTGATGCATTTGGTTAATGTTTGCCCTTGCACCCCCCCCCCCCCCCACTCCACCATTTCAGCTGTCTGGGCTGTGATAGACCTCTACGGCCAGTGTGCACAGGTGTCCATCGTGCCGCAACAACGGATCTCTCCACCAGCAGCCGTGCCTGCCAAGGTGGCTAGTCCGGAGGTCACCAGGGCGAGCATCACGCCTGCACACAGCGTGTGTACGTACAAGGGCTCGAGCCTTTTACAGCAAGCAGCAGTCATTGCCACACTGTATCTGCCACATGACTGATTGGCCATGGCATGCTGTGCTGAGAACAAGGTTTTGGGTTGTGTTACTGAGCTTTGAATGGCTAGATTTCACACCAGAACAGACTATCACAAAGGAGCACTGCTTGTCTCTTTTATGTGTCCGTTCCTTTGTGGTCCTCTGTTTTGTGCTGAAATCTAGCAATTTGTAGCTAACATTTTAAAGTTGTAGCCGTAACATTTGTTGGCCGACTGCAGTCCAACCAAGCCAAGCCGATGGCAAAAGCGTGCACACCACCGGCAGACTTTGAACGCGGAGAGGACTGCAAATGGATCGGTATTCCGCTACTACCGCCGTCGGCCTAGCCTGTGCGTCTTATCTCGCGCTTGATCACTGATAAGGTATATAAGTGTGAACATGTGGGTGGAACCTTGATGGCTTGTCACTGCCCACTGCACCGCTGAAGCCACTAGGCCTAACCAGCAGCACTTAATCAGGAGTTGTGCAACCAAAGTTTGCAGCTTCATGCCAGTCGACGTAGCAGGCAACTATGTTCATGGCCACCATGTTTACAGCATCGGATAGGCAATTCTTGGCCAAATGTTATGCGGAGTCCTAAATTTTGGTTGTTGCCATTATACCTTGGGGCTAGGGGTAGGTGGCGATGCCACTGGAATCGTGTAGGTGTGGAAAATCAGGTGTCTTAAAAATTTGTTGGTGACTGTACTTTATATTCTTGCTACCAGAATATATACAGTAGAACCTAATTGATATGATACCGTTACGTATGATTTCCTGGCACCCACATTTCTAATTGAGAACACGAAAAATTACACAATACAGTTACGTTTCTTTTTTTACTAGTTTATGAGTTCCAGGAAAACGCAATCATTCAGCACCAACATTCAGTGCATCACCAAACTGCAATTGTATATAATTGTTTTCCCGCTGCTAGATCCCATGCAAACAAGAAAGGACGCAACGTGCACATGGTCAAAAACAGTAGCCGCGCGCCACAGCGGCTTTCCCACGCAATACTCACCCGCCCCTCTCACGTAAAAACACCGGTGCACATTCCGTTTCCTATTTCACTACAAGCAAATCTTCTCCTAGGTCGTCGAACCCCGCATTCACAGCTATCGCCACCAGCCCTATTACGGAAAGCATCTTCACCTATCTATACCACAGCGTGTGGGGTGTAGTGCCATTGGAAGCATATGGCACGCTTTTGATAGGCGATAGCCCAAACCCACCGTCTTTCCCTGCTGCACGCGGCGTGAATTGAGCGTCGTGTTTCGCTCTGGCAGCATCATAGGCATCATATTTCGCACCACCAGCTTGAATTTCATTTCAGTTTGGCACCACCAGCTTGAAACACTATGCAATAGGAAAACAACAATGCGTGTCCCAGGTCACTCGAGCTCTCTCGTCGTCATCTCGTGCCGCAATGATTCGCACCAAGTAGGCATGTGAAAACTCTCTTTTAAGAAAACTTGTTGCTGAGCTAATTGGTTCATGACTGCATACGTCGTTTGTGTCTCACTTCGTCCTCGTCTGCTTAGTGCTGTAACCTTTGGTTTTAAGTCATGAAAACTCCCTGTCTGCCAAAATGCTCCGCTCAAAGAAGCCGCAGATCCAGGCCGAATTCGAGGAGTACAATCGTAATTTTTGCCGAAGCCGCAAAGACGGGCAACGCATGTCTCAAGTCGATCAAGCAGCATGAGCTTGGAATGCATCGGTGTCGCATTTTGCAATGATTCACGCAACACTTCACCTTACATAGATGTCAACTACAGTTAGTCTGTCAAATTTTTTAGTGACTTCCGATCTTACGTTTTTCTGATTAGTAAAGTTTATTCTGCCATTTCTTTCAAAAACGTATGAATGAGGTTCTACTGGGTACTTTAAGGTACATGCAAACAAAAATTTGCTTCAGTGTAGCCAACGCTGTGTCAGATCCCGCATTTTCAATTTCGTTATAGCCGGAGAATACTCCACAGAAATGAAGCGTCACCAACCAAATTTTACATTTACTTCTTTATATGCATGTTGGTTATATCGAGCTTCAACTGTGTCAGCTAATGCTTGTTTTTTCTTGGGACCAGTTTTGTTGAGCTCATTAGTGTTCGTATTTTTTGTCTCGATGCAGCTGTAAATCACCAGTTCAACACCTGCTGCGGGAAGAATGTGGTCCTTAGGAATAACAACAAGGTGGCCTGCCGCTCCGCTGGCTTCAACAACGCTCTTGTGTTCAGTGCCGCACCATTGGAACTGGAGGAACTCTTCGAGGTGCGTGTAGTGTCACTGCAGAGGCAGGAACATCGTGTCCTGGCTGACCCTGTCAGGGGCAGGATGGTTTGTACTGAAAGACAGAAATGAAGTGGGTGTCCCTTTTTTCTTTTTTGAACTGGCAACCAAGTAAAGAACACAGCACATTTAGGAACGTGAATTTCAGGCGTGAATTGGTAATGCATGTGCATTTGCTTGCCTGTTTGCTTGCACCAAGAGCTTTGCAAGCCTTTTGATTCAAGAGCAGCTAAAAGCTAGAAACTGGTTTTGCTGTGTCTATCCTTTCTGTTACGCCATAGTTGTTGATTCGTTGGCTCAGCCCTCGCCACATGGCAAAGGAAAACGGAAGTTTGCCTACTGCTGCCACTTGGGAGCTGGGTGCACAAACCATTGTGTCATTTGCACTTGGCAATTTGTGTGGAGCATTATAAGCTGCGCAAGGTTTGAGAATGGTGGTGTCCGTATTTCAGAAGCCATAGTTGACAATACTGTAGCCAGTGATATAGCCAGAAAATCTTTTCGGGGGAGCGTGGGCTTTATTGGGAATGGGGAGGACGGGGGGGGTCATGTGCCCAGTGTGCTGCCCCTTGTTTACACCGATGACTGTAGCAGATGGAGATGAACTTTTTGAAGTGTGTCTCCTTTGGGAGCCTGTTCCTGTCACAGCAGGGGCTCGTTCACACCGGCGACACACAAAGGTTGTGTAACCAATTTGGTTGCAAAGTGCCCAGACGCAAATGGTCACTTTGGTTCAAGAGTGACTGTTTCGGGCCAGTCTCTTGCTGCTCAATTTTTCAGTCGCCGGACCACAGTTGCCAAGCTTTTGAACCAATCAAGTGTGAGGTAACGGGATGTCTGCATATGCTGACACTTATTTTTACGTGGCGATGGCATTGTGAGCAGATGTGAATGGCATCAATCATGAGACATTTTGGTGTGACAGCGGGCCGGTCACACTTGCCAGTGTGAAAATATGTCACCTCGAGTCGCTTTTTGGTTGTCAGTTGCAATCAGTCGTGCAACCTCTTCAAGTCGCCGGTGTGAATGAGCCCTAAGTATGTACAAAGCTGGAGGAACCACTGAAGTCCGCTGAACTTTTTCTTTGCTCTCTTTCTTGTAGTAGATAAACTTGAATGTGCAACTACAAAAGCATGGTGAACAGTTCTTTGGTTGCGGGTATTATAATTGTTTAAGAATACAAGCTGATGCATGGTGACAGGTTAGCTCTGCGGTGATGTGGCCATCGTTTTCTGCTTGCGTGTTTATTCCTTCGGCCATTTGGCCACCTGTGAGCATGCCTGGTCAATCACATTGCCCATTTCTTCTGTTGAAGAGCACACACTTATTGGTGTGTTTGAGCCTGCACAGCAGCACTTAAGGAACCCTGTTGTGTTGTACTTGCAGTATTGGGTGCCTTGCCTGTCGGAAGTTGTTGTTCTAGATTGTTTTTGTCTCTGCTCCCTTTTGCAAGTTTCGATAGATTAAGTTTAGGCCCTTTTTTGTGCGGGTTTGTGTTTAGGCTGTGTCAAAAAGTCTGTGTCACACTTCCGTATTCTTTTTCTCAATGTCGCCAGGTGCAAGTGGAACAAGTGAGCTCCGTTTGGGCCGGGGCGCTGGTGCTGGGCCTGACGACGTTTGCACCTGAACCAGGCGTCCCACTTCCCCCCACAGCCCTCCGTCTCCCAAGCCACCAGTCATGGCTGCTTGTTGGGTCACGTGTTTTCCACAATGGCACCCTCCTGAGGGACAACTATGGGCCGTCCCTACATCGGCTGTCGGTGAGTTCTTGCCTTCTTTATTAACAGCAGCTGCATCTGCACTGACAAACTGCATCTGCCAGTGTATGATGGCAGGTGTGAAGTTGTGATGGTTCAATTCAAACAGCATGTTCAATTCTGTCACTATAAATCATGGTCTCTTCGTTCCCACCAAGATCTCGTGACACATTCTGAGCAGTTGAAGCCTTGAAGACAAGCACAAGGGGGCTCTGAACAAGTGTGTCTGATCAGAAGCTCGTCTTAACCAAAGTTCACCAAATCAGCACGACCTAAATAAAGGTTCACAAACTGTCCAGCCTATAAGAGAACTTGTCTTGACAGAATTCACATTAAAGAGAGTTCGCTGTAATGTGAGATGACCGAATGGAGCAATGGGATGATGGGAAGAGACGAATGAAATTCTGACAGTAGTAGTCCCGTCTTTCGCCAAAAACATGATTTCACAGCAGCGACTCAGATGCCTTGATTCTGAACGTGTTGAGAGTCGCATGCACCACTAAATATAATCCTTTTAATGTGGATACGTATAAGCATTAGGTAGTTTCCATCAACCCACACACTTCATACTAGTCATTGCTAACTTGCCTCATTTCCTCAGATGCTTCACATTTGAAGATGTCTCTGTCAAGCAGAAGAAAAGGAAATTAGTGTCTTTTAACGCAAGCGAAAAATGAGCTTTAGCCCCTTCACTATCACGAAAATAAACATAGACAAGGAAATCAGTAACAGTCTTTCAAACTTTGTTTCACCCTATTTCAGGAGCTTGCAGAAAAAAGAAATGGTGACATAAAAGGCATTTTGAAGCTGAAGCGTTGTGGCCATGAATGTACACACAAGTTGTGAAAACACCTTTAAGATGCTCGCAGCCCCCCCCCCCCCCCCTTTTTTTTTTTTTTTTTTTTTTACTGATCATTTCAGCCGATATATATGGCACCTTTTTTTTTGGAAGCAGGGCAAAACATGATGCAGGCTGACATGATTTGCATGCCTTCAAAGTTTTTTCTGAGGCATACTTGGCTTTAGAAAAAAATGCCCTCAAATGTGGGCACACTGGTAGCGAACAGGATGATTCGCGGTAATGCTCACGGCCATCTTCATTGTTTTTAAGGGCTGCCTCAGCCAAGATATGGCTTCCTCCTTTGGAAGTTGAGTAAATTATGGTCCAGGATGAGAATGGCGCACAATTTTAGTGTTTCGCAACTTTTTGCTCATGAGCACTTAGCTTTAGAAAAAGTGTAGAGAAGAGGTTAGGGCCAAGCAGGGCTAGTACCTGTGAGGCAAACCAAATTGCACAGGGCATCTGTGCTGTCTTTCCCTACCCAGAAAGGGGAGACATCATGCTGCTGCCACCCTTGCCACCACAAGGCAACAGAGATTGCAACGAACTACAGGCCTCTTTTTGCAGCTGGTACTGAGAGTGTTAGGCGTTCGCAGAGCACCTTATGCCAGCAGAGTTGCCGTCATCATTTCGTCTCTTCTCTTCCTTCCCCACACTGCTGACCGATGTTCTGGTGTCAGCCGTGACTAGGCAGTTATGGCACAGTCAGCAGGCTTTCTTTTCTGTCAATCAATGACAAACTGTGACCAGCCAGTTTCTGCCGTCACATGAACAGACAGCAATTGAAAGAGAATGGGGGTAGCAGGTGCCTCATCTGATCCCAAAGTTTCTTGGTTTTAAGGGGACATTGTCCATTTTTGTCTCGCCACAGATTGTTGCACATTGTCTCACATTTCCATGCATGTTGGTTTCAAAGACATCTTTGTGCTGTATGCTCTTGCAAGAAATGCTGTGAAGGTAATGATTTAGAAGGCGCAGCTAAAATATTTTACCTCTTGTCTAGGCTGGGGAGCGGATTGGCGTCCAGCACTGCTTTGACGGGACCCTCCGCGTCCACCTCAACGGCGAGGATTTAGGGCCAGCAGCCTCCAACTTGCCAAAGGTTTGTTGAGTCAAATTTAATGTTTTATTTTATTTTTTCGTTCGGTGTATTTTACTTATTACTATTCTGACTGCTGCACATTTTGCTGTTTTTTTTTTTTAATTTTATATTTTCATTGTGTATGTGCCTCTTCAGCATTACTGATGTACCGGTCTGTCCCTGCGTCTCTGTCATGCCATGTCATGTCACTGGCCTGCCTGCACTTTCTCGTAGATCCGCGTATGGAAGGCTCCGGAGCACACGGCACATCATCATTTGAGTCAGAGTCGCTGTTTGACGGTGGGAGAACTCGCTCAATTATTTCGTCATCATTAAGTTCGGCACACAATGAAACCACGCTGTCGACGTCTGCAATGTCTTCAAATCTAACGGCGGCAGCCATCTGCACACCGCAGCCTAGCAGGTCATCAATGACGTCCACATTTGAGCTTGTTACGGTATGGAGCAGTTCAGCCTCTTCAATTGCGGAGTCGGGCTCATTCAGACTGCGAGGGCACCATTAGTGCCATTTGATGCGGCCTGTTATATACTTCACGAGAAAGACTTGCTGGAGCCAGCAGAGCACTGTCTGGAACACAAATTAAATGAACAAGCACAGCATGGCAAAACACTGTCCGCAAGGCAAACTCAACAAACAGAATGGCGATAGTGGGCCATGCACGGGGGTGCCGGAAAAGGATGTGATGATCACGATGTTGATGCAACCTCATAATTTAGGCAATGCCTCCAAGATCGGCAGTTGCAGTTAAATATCAGAGGCGTAGAGCAACGATCAAGGCAAGGCCTCAAAGATTATCATCTAGTGTGTAATCTCTGAAGCCATACTTGATGTCTCATCGATGTTGCCAGAGGAGATAATGGCAGCAGGGTTGGCATGCGCTACAGCTGCGGACGGAGTCCGGATAACGGAATGTAGAGCTGATGGCTGTCTGAAATATCAGTTGTCTTTACACATTAAGTTTATGGGGCCGGGACATTGGTGGTGCAACGAAGCTGTCTAAATTACCGAGCATGTCCAGATTATCGGTGTCCGATTTACCGGTCGGCGACTGTAAATCTTATTGAAAAGACATAGACGGGGTTTCCTGTGCCACAAAGCGAGGTCAGGTAAACCAAAGGTTAATTTCATAGAGCTGACACCAGCATGACGAGAATAATTGTACGAAATGAAACGGGCGACACGGTTCTGAATGGACTCAAGAATGTTCGTTAGGGAAGCTTACCAAGGATCCCATGTGGAGCATGCAAATTTGAGCTTACGTCGTATTAGGGCTTTCTATAACGATAACTTTACCGGGACAGTGGCAGATGAGAAATTGTGTTGTAAGAACCCCAGCATGCGATTAGCGTTCTTAGATATGAACTCCGCATGTAAATTCCATGAAAGGTTGTCTGTTATGTGGATACCATGGTACTTATATGAAGTGACCCTTATTAGTGCGGTAGTATTGAGAACATATACTGCTGGGTTAGGGTCATTTGAATGACATGAGATGCATATGCTTTTGCACTTGGTTACCTTGAGCTTCATTAGCCGGTCAGAGCACCAAGAAGAAATGTTATCCAGATCTTTTTGTAGTATTGCATTGTCAGAAGAGTTAGCAGTAGTTCCATAAACAACACAGTCATCAGGAAACAGTTTGATAGTAGATTGAATTTTATTAGGGAGGTCGTTGGTGTGGTTCAACATGGCTCTGCTGCCTGTCGCATTTCTTTTCTCTGTTGCACTCTTTGCTTTGCCTGGTGGAGTTCAAATAAACAAAAGTGCTCCTTCCTTGAACGTGGCCTCGTGATCGCTTTGAGGCTGGCTGCTCGTGCAGAGCCTTCAAATGTTCATTGGAGCAGCAGCTCTTCCTACTCTGAATACGAGGCAACTTCGACCACGTTGGATTCTGACCCTGACAGCATGAAAAAGTACTGAGAACAGTAGTGTTTTCAGTCTGCTGCTCATTTTATTGCTTCTTTGCGATAGGAATGTGAGGACCATATCAAGAGTGCATTTGCCATTATCCGTGTAATTTTTTACCTTCAGTATGGCCAAAAGTAAACCGTTGTGTTCATTTTATAATATCCGAGGAAAATGACCCCGTTGCCTCTGAAAAAAACCTGACACTGAAAGGGTTAATGAATAGCTGGATTTGACAGTAGAGAAAAGAAAAATACTCTATATGTGTTAATGAACATTCATTGTATTTGCTCCGTTATTACACAATTGCTTCTACATTATGTCATTTATGTATCTGTTACAAGAGATTCTATATCAGCCATGAGCTATGGGGCCCCTTTGTGTGTGCTTGCATGCAATGTACAGTGCTCACGGAATGAAATAGGACACGGAGCATTTAGTAGAACCCTACATATGTGCAAACTACGCGAGAGCACCATGTCATGTCGCTTGGAATTTGGTCACCAAACGTGACGAGGACTCCGGTGTAAGCGTTCGCGCCAAAATTACGTCGATGTGACACGAACCGCAGCCGGTTGAAACGAAGGTATGCGCACTACTTAGCCCTAAATTGACGTGTTTCATTCCGTGAGCACTGTACAGGTGCGGCCACTGCTACCGGGAACACGGAAGCCTATGGCATCACTACACAGAGTGTCCCCCCAGCGGCGCCTCATAAGTCTTGCGGCGCAGGCGCAATCGAAACAATTCGCTAAAAGCCCGATGAGTCATCTGCTATGATTAGTCATATGCCAAGACGGGCCAGTGGTGTCATGTCATATGCACCGATGGAAGAGACCCATAGAGTGCTGCCATGGGCTCTTGTGTTCCCGCTAGCAGTGGCCATTTCTGTACCTATTGCTTCATCGTTATCAATCAACTTCATCTTTTCATGTTGCCGTATTTGTTGATCTTCAAGTCAGGTACTACTTTACAATACAGTTATCCCTCGTTATGACGAAATCGCTTTACTTGAAATATCGCTTTATTCAAAATTTCTTCCAGTCCCAACCCAAACGCACACATTTTAAGCCGCATTACTCAAAGCGCACGAAGAGCTTGACCCGCTTAGAGCGGGATGTGGCGAGTGTCAGATTAATACCGCTGACGAATTAGTCTCATTCAGGCAAAAAGCAGGCCACAAAAGTACCAAAGCAGGACCACAACCATGGCCACCTAGTAACAGGTACCAAGCGAGTGCCGAATGCTCCCAGCTGTTTACTGTGGAGCGAATGGAAGCTGTCAAATTCGATGGTGCAGCGCGCCCGAACCGTTAATCTCGGTCGCAATCGCATCGCTGATGTTGCCCATGATAGAATCCACACGAAAATAATGTTTTCCGGACACTTTGCGATGCCAGAAAGCCGCAGTCTCTTGGATGCCGAAAAGTGTCCAAAAGACCGCGGGCAGACTTGCCCCGTAGTATTCCCTGGGGTGCACTCGATAAGCAAAGTTTTACCGCTCTAAAGAACACTTCTGGCACTGAAGCATGCCGAAAGGCACAAAAGTTTGCCTCTGATTATAAGTGCCATGTTCGACACAAGGAGCTGCGTTAACAAATCGGGAAGATGATTTCAGGGAAGCTGGTCTAGAAATTTGCTCACCACTCGCCATAATCGGCCTGCATCGCAATAAAACTTCGCCCCTAGCATTGTTGCACTTCTGACGGTGCAAATCGACCGATAAGTTGCTGAAAACACAATAAGTCCTAGCGTCGTCACGCTGTCAGCATCGTGGGTCAACACAAGCTGGCATTTTCCCCTGCGATTTTCTCGAGCCGGTCATGCTTGATTTGCGCCATCCAACTTTAGACAAATTGTCTAAATGCGTGGTAGGGTCATTGAATTTTGTCGTTAGACATTTGTCAATGGCGCGGATGCGATGATGCGCGAACACCGACACTCAAACCGTAGCATTAGCACAGTGTCGTCTGCAATGGTGCGCCGAAAAACTCGTTTTGCAAACTACACGGCTAGACACCTTGGAAAAAGATTGCCCAGTGATCATACAAAGCCCCTACTGCAAAACCGTTCAGTTTTCACAATCGCGCTTTGTACCCACAATGAGCGGCTAATTGTTTTTTGAGCACAACAAACACAACCTCAGACTCGAGCCATGGCATTTGCGGCGCTTTCCAGCAGGATACTTTCGTAGTCTGCCATGACCTCCGCATCCACCCTGTAAAAGCAGCCACTTCCTTCCCTCCTCATTTGCTCTCCAGTCTGCAAGCCATTTGCACGCCAGTCACTCCTCTCACTCGCCTTCATGTCAACTCCTCGCCTTCTCGCTGCCAGTTTCGACGTCGCTGCTCCTCCAAAGCTGTCCTCTTCCGGCCTGCCCTCCGAAGCACAATCTTCAACTAACGGGTACCCTTCCGCTGTTCCTGCTTCCTGGTCTCCACAACTCCGATCGCCTTTCTTCCATTGCACGTGAAGCCAATGCCAAGCCCGCCATTGCAACCGTCGCCATCACCAGCACGCACTGATGAGGAAAGTGAGATGCCCTGATGACATATTGAAGCATCTACCGTCTGCGTTGCCCGGCGCGTTCAGTCACTTTGGCACCGACGGCATGTGCATTTGGATCCGTGCTGCAGGCCATGTGATTCTGTGTTATTCGGAGTGCTTTGTTAGGCGTGCCTCGCGTGTGCTTTTGTGGTCTACAGTAATAAATGGCTCTGTCATTCTCCAGGCAAAAGTGTGTGACTTTGGAGCAGAAAGTTCTGCTGATAAAAGAAGTGGAAAAAGGCAGTGACGATGACCAGACTTGCAGCAATCTGTACGAGGCTATCATAAGATTGCTGGCCAAGAGGTAGAAGGCGACTTCAAGACATTCGCGTTAGCTGATGCTGCGGCTCCCGTGGTCGCCACAGTGATGGATGCAGAGGCACTAATTGTCACTGTTGGTGGCCCCGACAAGGACGAAGAGCCAGGTGAAGTATCAACTATAGTGCAAATGCAGGAGTACCTGCGTCTGCTGTGAGATAAGGTTGAATGCATGGGTGGCGACCATGGCCTTGTGCAATGTTGGTCAAATTAGAGCAGGAGTTGCTTGCACGCAGTAAGAACTTGAAACAGCCAAAGCTCACTGCCTTTTTTGTACCTGAATAAAGTTTTGCTTCACTGAATACATCATATTTTGACGTCCTCGCAGTTGTGGCGCAATTAAAGCTAAGACTGATTTGGCTTTTCTCGGTGGACGCTTATATCGAATTACCGCTTATAACGAATTGTTTCGCCGTTCCGCTGACTTCATTATCACAAGGGATTACTGTATGTTGGACTTGAACACGGAGGTTGACTTAGATTAAGGATGCAGCTTGTCCACAGTGGTACATCTTGTGTAGTTGCCAGTGTTAGTCGCTTAGCCTGAGTATAGTCTTATACAGTGCAATACTTTCTTGTGTCTCTGCAGGTTCTGTACGCAGTGCTGGACTTGTACGGGATGCTCGAGTCGGTCTCCCTCTGCAGTAGCAGCATAGTACCTGCCACGCACTCGGCGGCCACCAATTATTTCGACTGTGCCGAGGTAGCGTGGAAAATCTTGACAATGTGGCTGGCAATCACAAACTCTCTAGCTTTAACTTGTTGCACTTATTTACAGTTATCATAGGCAGCATTTGTGGGTGCGATTTTAAAACTTCCATTTGTCCCTTTTAGCGTTTAATTATGTATCTTTTATGTTTGATGCCCTATTTTTTTTTTCATGCCTCGTTTCTCACTATAGTTGAAACTTAGCCCTTGTTGTTACTGGCCAAGAAATGCCAGTGCCTGCGGTGTGTATCTTCCAGAGAGATAGGTGTGTTGGTACGTCATCTTGTTTCTCACTTGTGAAGGGCTTTCGAAGAGACCAAACGCTGAAAGACGAGCACTGGTTTGGGAGGCTGTCCAGGCTTGGACTGAAAAGCAGTGAATGTTTTTTTGTCTAGAACACTAGAACATGCCCATTCAGCAGCAGCAAAAATGACAAACATTGGATACAAGATTTTAGTATGGAACATTAGCATTTGCACGTTCAGTTTAACATCTGCTGCACAGTAAGCAGTGTGAACAGGTTGCCACAAGCTAGACGCACGAGATGCACACCCTGCCGAGATTTTCTTTAAATATGTGTGCTCTTGCATGAGGAAATACATTATGGTAAGACACATTAGGCGTACGGTAAAGAACACCACAAATAGTTTTTTTCTCTGTTATACAGCATCGACCTTATCACAAGTAAGGATTGTTACCAGGGCATGGTTTTATCTCGAATAAGTACCCACTGAATTTCTGAAAATGATAGCTGTCACGTTAATTTGCAAATTATGGTCTTGATTGACAGCAACCATTAGTGCAATCATTGGACGTAGACGCTGCAGCATCATTGCCTGCCTATCACTATGTGCATGCACGACACAGGTTATTGGCTTTTGTGACCGGTCATGGGACCGTAGAGGCTGCATAGGTCATTAGCACTAATAAACAAATGCGCTTTTCTCTGCCGCTATCACCGACTGGCTGCGATCCATCTGACACAATAGACGTGATGGCAAGGAGGCATTAGTTCAATGTAGAAGGATGTCAGCTCTGGGAACATGGTCTGAATATTGTCAAATGTTGCGGAAGGGAGAAATAGTTGGTTACACGGGTGTGACCAGAAATGAGTTTGTGTGAAAGGCCTAAACGATGTCCTCTTAGGATTGTGGCTTTGTCCTCAGCTGTGCCCGTTTGTGACGTTACAGCCAAGCCAAGGCACGCCAAGCAAGGAGAGGGTGGGCCAGGAGTTCCACGAGCAACATGGCCGCAATGTGCGGCTGCGCGCGGGCAGCCTGGGTGCGTGCCGCACGACCGGCTACGACCACGGCCTCCTCCTTTCCACCAAGCCTCTGCCTCGGTGCCAGCTTTTCCAGGTGGGGCTTTCTTACACGTAGGCATTTCTTTATTTCAAGTTTGGTGCCCACACAGCACTGCTGTTTACCAAACTTGGCCCTTGAATTGTTGTATGATGGCATATATAAGCTTAGTAGTAGATGGCATATATAAGCTTAGTAGTAGTTCTGCAGAAACCCGCAAAGTGTTACCACCTTGCGGGTTTCCGCAGAACTACTACGTCAAACTCTTGCCTTTGCTTCGTGTTGTCGACAAATTCAACTTCGCCCTGCCATCTGCTAGCCGCCTGGTTAGCTCAGATGGTAGAGCAGCTGCCCCTGAAAGGCGGTGGTCCCAGGTTCGAGTCCCGGACCAGGACGAATTTTTCTTCAACTATTAGGCCTTTCTTTCGAGGAACCCGTATGGGTTTCCTTTGTAGCAATTGCTACGAACGGGTGGATGTCTGATTTTCCCTTTATTCATTACTTCTCTCCACCTTGCGAGTTTCCGCAGAACTACTACGTCAAACTCTTGCCTTTGCTTCGTATTGTCGACAAATTCGACTTCGCCCTGCCATCTGCTAGCCGCCTGGTCAGCTCAGATGGTAGAGCGGCTGCCCTGGAAAGGCGGTGGTCCCGGGTCCGAGTCCCGGACCAGTACGAATTTTTCTTCAACTATGAGGCTTTTCTTTCGAGGAACCCGTATGGGATTCCTTTGTAGCAATTGCTACGAACGGGTGGATGTCTTATTTTCCCTTTATTCATATATAAGCTTGAAATGTGGGAAAGCGGCTGCTACTTTGAGCACTTGCGTGGCATAGCATAAGGCCAACTACACCAACTACACTGCTCATCTTGAGCTGTGGCATATCCCTCGTGTATGTACCAACTGTGTTACTCAAATGTGGATTTGAGTACCGCAGTTGCACACTCATGTACAGTGCTTATGGAATGAAACACGTCCATTTAGGGCTAACTAATGCACATAATTTCATTTCCACCGGCTGCAGTTCATGCCGCAAGACGTAATTTTGTCGCGTACACCTAGACCGGAGTCCGCTTTACATTTAGTGACCAGATTCCTAGCGACACGACGTGGTGCCCTCAAGTACGTTGCACGTATGCAGGGTTCTATTAAATGCCGCCTGTTGCATTTCATTCCGTGAGCACTGTACGCTCATGTGCCGCAGTACTTTCAAATGACAGTGTACATTTCGCCACTGCCACTAAATTTGTTGAATTCTTAAAATGTAAGCCTGATTTCTTTACACCATACAGTCCAGCCATGCATGTTTTTTTTTGTTTTTTTCAGCCGTGTAGCTGTAACATTCCACTGTTGTACCAGAACTGCAGTTATGACGTGAAATTTTTTTTAAAAAAGGTGGTGGGGGAGCTGTCTGATTTCATTTTCTTCTCTCGTAACCAACCTATTCCCAGCAAATGAAAGCAGACAGAAGTTTTCAAACAATTCAAAGAATGGTATTGGAAAGAGCAAACTGCTGAAGGTTGTGCTCTCTAGTGTGAGTACCCTTAGTCAAACGCTGGATCATCAAACGCTGGGCTTACACAAGCATCGGTGCCCTTCCTCCTTTACCTATTCTCAGGTTCGAATCGATCGATTAAACAGCAAGTGGAGCTCCTCCCTGCAAGTGGGCGTCGTCGGAGAGAACCCCGAGAAACTTCACTTTCCTCTGAGTGCCCTCAATCTGCGAAAACTGGCGTGGGTGATTTCCGGTGACTCTGTCTATCACAACGGAACCAAGGCAAGCCCATTGAATGGATTGTTTGTTTTTTATCACAGCCTCTTACACCTTCAAGTGCTGTCATTTAGAAGTACTGTTCCTAATCCCCGACTGCTTGAATTCAAGCACTTTTCCTTTGGAGCTTTCGTGAATGTTTGTTTTAAAAATTCCAGATTGTCTAACTGAGCATACAAGCTGCCATGTGCCTGGCTTTGTGTGGTGTTTAATGAGTGCTGTCATCCTCTTCAGTAATTTGATACTTAAGTCACTGTATCTTATTTATTTTTTAAGCTAAGACAACATGACAAGGAGCACCATGATGCTTGCCTGTGTGGCTGCATCATTCGTATTTCTTTATTTTGATAGCTTGCTTTGCCCTAACTTTATTTCACAACATATAAGAAATGCAGTCATTGCATATACTGGGCGATAGCAGCTCATCATTTACTGAAGTATATACATATATAACCTGCTGTATATACACATATAATCTGTTTGCTACTTATGCTTATATTACAATTTCACTATACTTGTATTGCTTGTGTATACTTTATTAACATATATGTGTAACTTATGTACCCACCCTTTGTGTAATGGCCCTTTTATTAGAGGTCTTTAAGGTAATAAAATGCAATGAAATAATGTAGGGCACCGATCACAAGAGACAGTAAGCTGACGATGCCCTGTTGCGGTGTGTTCCTTCAGGCTCTTGTCATGCATGCACTGCTTCAATCAAGTTCCGTAAATGTTTTGTGAATGAGATAAAACGCAGCATCCTCATTTCCGAATGCTTTCACATTCTCCTCTCCACCCATCAACCTACACCCCATTTGACGTCTCTGCGATGCTGCTGTGTTTGCAGGTGAAGCTTGGCTATGGGCCCAATCTCGACCACCTACAGCAAGGCCACACGGTGGGCGTGCTGGTGGACCTGGAAGGCGGGCTGCACCTTTATGTCAACGGGATGGACCAAGGCGTGGCTGCCAGAGACCTGCCGCCCATCTGTTACGCCCTGGTGGACCTGTATGGTCAGTGTGAGCAGGTGAGGACACCGCCTCCCCCTCAAATTGGACAGGGCTTTTGAACGACATGCTTGATCGAAGTTGGTGACTGTCCTGCTGCATCGTCTGTGAGTTTTCATGGCGAGACACCACCAGGCATTCTGGAAGTGGGTTGGTTGGCGCATAATGAACCGAGAATAAACAGCGCAGAGGACTGTATGCACACATTAGGTAACAAATGAAGCTCAGTGTTTGTTGTCTCGCCCTTCAAAAAGCGGCATGAAAAAGAAACTTTGGGGCCACCTTTAAGAATAAATTGGAGGTATCCAAAAATAGGGTGTAGCAAAAGTGCGCCGCATATGTTGTAGCTAACATGAGCAGTCATAATATGGTCGACTCTCTTAGCAAGGCACTACCAAGGATTCTGATTGGGTATTTGGCGAACTGTGGTCTGTGCAGACACATGCTGTCCTAGCCTTCACATTTTCAACAGGGTCAGAATAACATAGTCTGCATCAGTTCTTTTACTTTTCGTGCTTCGTAATTGGCGTTGAGCAGCAAAACCCACCTGCACTGTCAGCAGGTCGTGGGCAGTTAATGGTATAAAAAGGAACAGAATCGAGTGAAAGAAATACTGGACCTGATGTTATGCATTGTGCCTTTTTCACTTGAGCCTTTTTTTGCCCACTGACCCGCTATTTGTGGTGTTCCAGAATTTGAAGTCAAGCAGGTTGGTTAGTCATATTGAGGAAACGAAAACAGCATAGCAAACAGGACACACATAATGAAAGCACTGCGAGAGATAGGAGAAATGACTTAACATCACAGAGCTTGAGCTCTGTGATGTTGACTGGTGCCTCTTTTTTTTTTTTTTTCGTTCCAACACAGGTGACTATTGTGGAGTCTCACGACCAGGACAGTGAACCCGAGGCCGATTCAAGAGAGAAAGCCGACATAGACAACGGTATGTGGTCATGGTTTTCATGGAAGCTGCCTACTATGGGCCCTGTGTACATTTTCTTCACGAGTTTAGGTTTCCAAGTTCAGATTTTACCTACAGTTTATCCACTTACAATCATCGGCATCTCGGCTTTCAGGGGTAAAAGAAAAAAGGGTGAAGAACCTCCACAATGACATCCATGCCATCAAGAATTGCGAGTACCAAAACCTGTGCCTGAGGTTCAAGGCCATGCTTGGGATTCCCGGTGGGTAATTTATGAGCATGCCTCACCACTCCCGTCTTGTGCCCTTCAGTGAAATGGCAAATGAAAGTGCACTAAGATTTTTTTTTTTAGCCTGTTGGATGGGCAAGTAAATAGGAAAGTAGAAGTTTATCAACAATGGCTACTCTATTTTAGGCACACCTTAGTTACAGTCACCACAGAAAACATTCGTCTCACTTTTCATATTTACTCGCAAACCTCTGGGCCTGTCAAGAAGATGTGTATCGACTTGGGTGAATCGGCACTTGTCTTCTGGCGCATCTCTGTCTTTCATGCATCGTTCACAGAAGAGGCCACGAGTGCATTGCATGGGGAGGAATGTGAACGAACAACTATAACTGCTGTATTGGTTGCTGCTGTCTTTTTTTTTTCGTGGCAGTTTTTATTGTTAACAGGGACCACGTAAGTGTAGCATGTATACTTGTCTGTTTTGCCGCAGACAATTACTTTGTTCCTGACATGAACCTGTGCTACTGCGAGACCTGTCACAAGATCCGTGGCGATGAGCCCTACCTCAAAGTCGGCGAACCTCCTAGGGACTATGCAGTGCCCTTCGGTTGGTGCCGGTTCCCGCTCAGGTGAGCCAAATGATCTAACCTGCTTTGATGCAGCCAACCAGTTTTGCCGTATTCGATTTTGTCATAATTAGCATTTTTTTTTTTTTTCGCTGTCTAGAAATGTAACCAACCTGAGGCAATAGCAGATAACCACACACCTGCTGGACATACAGAGAAACTATGAAACATGATTGCATTAAAGTCAGTTGAAGTATCGTTGAATCCTTTCGGTGGCTCTGTTATTATGAAAAGGACAGAAGGCATGAGCATGTTTGTTATTCATTGTTCAGCCTAAAACAAATTTATTCGCTTGCGTTTAGGTTGATAATAATAGAGGTTTATAGGATGCGCCACAAACTGGGCAAGGAAAGATCGATGGTGATTTCAGCTATTCAACAGTTGTAGTGCGCGCAAGGCTTTGCAAGAAGGAAGGAGGAAGCATGACATGCCATTGGGAAATTGAGCGGGGAAACAGGGAAACAGCTAGGATGGAAGGCGGTACTGCTCGCGAGGGATGGTAGCATTGGTAAATCGTTGATGCCACTGTGTGACGCAAGCACACCAGGTTGTCGTGGGAATGGCAGCGACAGTGCGTTGTAGGAACAGCTGTCTTTTCAGCCGCCGCTGTCTAACACCACCATGCAACAGGCTGTTAATGTACTTTGAAGTACTTGTGACACTGTTTGGCCATGCCACCTGGTGCAACAAGACAACGAATGTCTCTTGTGTCTCGTAATAATTCTTGTGTCGTACTCCATAATTGCAATCGACAGGTTGCCACCGAGGCCCGACCACAATTCGGTGCAGCAGAAGTGGCACGTGGCCTATCACGGAGTGCCGGTCGCTGCCGTGAGGAAGACCCTGGACCATGGGCAGCTGCTCTCGCCAGGCAAGAAATATCTCATCGTTATGCATTTTCTCTGTATCAAATAACGTTGCAAAACCTTTAAGAGGAAGGTTTAGCTGGGGCCCAACTCCGATGCAGCCTATTCATATACATGTAAAACGCAAAGACGTTTTTCTGAAATAACCCCTGGACCGATTTTACTGAAGTTTGTTGCATTTGAGAGAGAAAGTTAAATTCTAGTGACTGTTGAGAACGTAATTTCGATTTAGGGCTTGAATTTTCTTTAAAAAATTTTCAAATATTTGACTGTTTGAAGAAAATAAAAGCAAGAAGTTTACAAATTCATAGCTCTGCATAAATAACTGATATCGCGGTTCTGTAAACGGCATCCAGTAGATCATTCAAAGCGGACAAATTCGATATGTCATTTTACATCTTACGTGAATTTTTTACGTTAGTTACAAGGGTTCTGCAAAAGTTGTATTTCCCTATTGCTAAATTTTTTTATATTCATGTGTAACATCAATTTTGCCCACTTTAGATGTACTATTAGATACAATTCACATAATTGTATTATCATTTTTCGTTGTTGAGTTACAGAGTTGTAAACTTGATAGTTTTGTTTTTTGAAAATTTTCGATTTTTGCCAATTTTTAATAAAAAATGTACGACCTAACTCAAAAATTCGAGACCAACAGTCACTAAATTTAAAGTTTTTCTTTTAAATGCAAAAAACCTCGTCAAATTTGGTGCAGTGGTTGCCAAAAAAAAACGAATTCTCCTCTTACATGTATTTATATAGGAGCACCCGAGCTAAAGCTACCTCTTTATTTATTTTATTTACAAATACTGCTATGCCATGGATTGGGACATTGCAGGAGTGGTACAGAAGATTTATACATAAACAATATTAGGAAAGTGCATGATTACAAATGTGAGTGCAAAGATTTACAGAGAAAACAGTACAGTATCATGAAGAAAATACATGGTTTGGCAATTCTCGCACAAGATGATCAACAGACATTTCTCGTAATGTGACATCTAAATCGGTCCACAATTCAACTGTGAAAGGAAAAAATGAAAATTTGTAGCTGTCTAAAAACGGCATAAACGGCACGATGTTAAGCGGGTTGGAATGGCGCGTGACACGTGCTGAAGAACTGGCGAAAGAAAAGGGGGCGTCAACATAAATACGCTTGTTGATAATCTTGTGAAGTAGGATAATGCGATCACATATTCGTCTGTGTTCAAGTGTGTCAAGCGATCAAAATCAGTAAACGAAGATAGATGTGTGTGCTAGAAGGAAAGACTGATAAGTAAGAAAGAACAAGAAAGATAAAGGAACAAAACAGCTTTGATTCCTTGGTTGTGACTGCGAATAAAAAAACCTGAAGTAGGCTACCATGGTATTCTTGTGAGCTTGGACACCTTTAGGCTTTCTGGTGGTTTAAGTGCATGCCTTGCAATAATGTAGGATTATCCTGACTGAAGGTTGATCATCGGCCTCCCGTCCTTTTTGTTCCTCCACAGATAAGGTGTCACTTTGTCAACCTCCCAAGACGGGGTCAAGGAGCAAGTCGGAGAACTGTGAAAGCCACTCCGTCTGCCTCTCCCCGACGTTGCGCTACGCTGGCTGCAGCGCATTATGTCCAAAGCATGAGTGTGTACTATACTTACTGTCAGCCTTCTCTAGTGGGTCATTACAAGTGTGAAAGTTTCGTACCTGGACCACTAGATAGGAGTAGGGCATTCTGCGTGCCCTTCGTGCCTCATCTGTGAGCACGTGCAGTTAATACAATGTGGTTTTAAAACCTCGTCTCAAGTTCATTGGGCAAGTCAGACAAAGCTGAAGGAAAGAACACAGCACATTCTTAGTGGAAAACCATTTTAACCCTGTAATGCCCAAACACAGTTCGATTCCGTATCAAGGAAAATTAGAACACTTAATCCACTTTTTTTTCTGGCCATAGAGAGTACATTTACATACCAAAAAAAAATGAAGTAGTGTTAGAGTAAAAACATAACTTGTAATTGGTTTGCTCAGCTATCCAGCTGAAAACTCATCACAGTGTATCAAGAACACTACTACAGTCAACATCTGTTTCGACCCTGACTGAACCAACGAAATTGATTGAATTATCCGGCAGGTTGAATTAAACAAGATAAAAAAAAAAAAACCACCTTGACACGCCACTGGTTCATGGCTGAATAAACGTACACTCGCCATGTTATTTCCTCGCCAGACGAGTTTTCGTCAAACCCTAGACGCCACTGGTTCATTTGGCATTATTCGCCTGATTCTAACATGCCTCTAAATCAGACTTGTATGCGCTTTTTTCTCTCTGTCCAAAGTAGAAAACTAATATAGAAATTACATTAAAGCCCGAAACAAGGTATAAATGTAACGCACACCCAATTTCTTAATTCGAAAGATGGGCAAGGGTCTATACTCGCAGACAACTTTCTGTGGCTATGAAGGGAAAGCTACGGAGGCAAAGCGCGCATAAGTGAGAGCACTTCTGAAAACAGTCTCTCGTTCCAATCCACGTTAGTTTAGGCTGGGGAAGACAAAACATAAACACCTTATTAGCAACAGTTAAATAAGACAGAGTACACCTCCGAGTGTAAAGGTTTATTTATTTTGCAGCTTTTCCCTTCCGCGTCCGAGGAAACTCGAAACTGTCACACGTGGAAGCTACGTCGGTTCAGCGTCTGTTCCGAGCAGCCAACAGCACTGTCAAATGCTGCCAGACTACTTGGAGCGGTAACATGTGTTCAGCAGCCACGCACCCATAGCTTTTCCTTCATAGCCACGGAAAGTTGTCCACGAGCATAACGTGTTGCACAATGGTGACCTGTTTCCTGAAGTCTGCTTTGCAGCGATACAGCTGTGTTATGCGGTAAAACATACCAATGCCACAAACGCGGTTGCATTTCTGTAACCGATTGCACCGCACACGGCAATTTTCATCCCAAATTTCTTGGCAAAAATGAGTGCATCATAAGGACATCGTAAAAATGTTGCACTGTAATCAGACATTGTAATCTACTGTGATGGCTTGAACCATTATTGCTTGAAAATCTTACTAGGGCAGGACGAAAATAGGCATAAACAGGAGAGGACGTGTGTTCAAAGCATTCACTGCCCCTAATAAGCCCTGCTGAGACATGCTTCTACTAAAGGGGTTGCTATTGGGCTCACCATAGGAGTCGGGCAATATGCAGCACAGGCTGTTTTAAGGAGTTCTTAGGATGTGCCAAAAGTTTCAGTCCTTTAGGGGCAATATCCCTGGTGGTACCATCCAGAGAGCTGGAGTGTTCAGGAGTGCCACAAGAACTGCAGCACACAGCCAAACGACCCAAAGGGTGAAGGCACAGAGTAACCTGCGTACTTTTTGACAAAGGCTATAAATTGACCATGATGAAAGGTGGAAGACAAACACTGATCCTGAAAGGCTTACCAATGTTAATGTTCATTGTTGAGTCATTGTGAACAAGGCTCCCGTGTGGGGGCTGTAACGCTAATGTTACGAAACCTTTTGTGGTCGGTGCTTTTACCTTTCATCATGTTCCATCCCTACCTGATAGGATTCCCCCATATCCTCAATTTCACGAACATTGATGCAAGTTGATTCGTCGCTCTGTTGACAGATTCGTTGACCCGAAGACGAGCCGTCAGATGTGGGCAAGGACCGCGTTCCAGGTTTTAGTCCAGCCTGGCTCCTACACGACGCACCCAGCGCGTGTGGGCGCCACCAGCCCCACCAGCAGCGCCACATCGAGGGATCCAACCGAGACGTTTCTGGGCGCCTCGGAACTGGAGTGGAGGACCAAAGAGAGGGGAGCCACCATTCTCCATGCGCTCCTTGTCCGCCTGGAGTTCCCGCCATCCTGATAGGCTTCGAACATAGGAACTCTTGCTTGTTCTCATTAGTTTTTATTTTATTTCTTTTTCCTGTTTACATGGCAACCTAAGCGTTGATTATGCCATCTCACATGCATTCATTCACACTGCTGATCATTTCGGGCTGTTGTGCAATTCTCGTTGACTCGTTCTTATCTCTGTGCTGCTGCCACAATCGTTGGCATTGATTGCGTTCCAAGCTTCCGCCCTATATTGCAGTACGGGATTGCCGGCGTGTTGGCCTAGATGCCTTCAAACTTAACGCGAATGAGACGCAAGCAGAGGCATGAACATGATTGCACACAGTGTGTACGTACTTGTGTGTATCTGTGTGTGGTGTACATCCTATGACAGAAAATGTAAAAGCCAGCTGACAATGGTTGGCAAGGGCTGGCCATTGCCAGCCGTTGCCATCGCTGGCTATCGCTGTAGCGATGTGTATTAGATTGCGTTTACGTCCTCTTTCTCCGTTTGTCTCTCTTACGTGCTACACACAAAGGAGTTTCATGACAACAACACTGTGTGTTTTGCGGAATTACATGTATGTACATAAGCATGGAGCTGTGAGGCACGCTACAAATACAGCTCTCTTTTGCCGTTTCTGTAACGAATAGCTTATGTTGTTACAGGTCTCTTTTTAAAATCACGCCTTGCTTTCCATTGCCGTGCCACGCATGCATTGCACGTGGCACGAGATTCGGTGTGCTCTATGTGGTTGTCTCGTTTAATTTACTTTTCCCCATCGGGATAGATAACTTGTTCTTATGCTGCCATTTTTGCAATAGCATGACTGTTGCGCACGTTCTGAGAAGTGCACGACACCTCGTCCGAATGATTGGACCTTTCATCACATTTGTTATTGCCAAATGTGTTCTTTAAGCAGTCAGAAGCTCTGGCTGATACCCTGTTGCCCATGGGGCGAAAAAAAAGTAAATCATAGCCACACGTCAAAAACTGTTGCAATGTTGTCCGAAAAAAAAAGAAAGAAAACATTCATGGAGTGGACCCTTGTTGCAAAGGCTACCAACTGCAACAGAAAGCCTCTCCATTGGGCGGTTATGTGCGTCAGCCATGTTTAGTATTGGAGAACACATTTCCATCAGTTCTGGTGATGTGCAGTTCATATTGTCATCACCCAAACATTATTTCATCATTGCGAGTTTGCTGTTAAAAGATCAATCCTATACGCTGATTCAATTGTCTGTTTACTTTAGCAAAACAATTTTTGCTGCCATGGTACCGTCCTCTCGTAGATATAATGTTGGTGCAAAGATTTTTGAAGACAGAGAAAAGAACCCAGTGAAATCTTGGACTGTCTTTTGTCCTAGCGCATGCTACTTGTGTTTGAATCATGTTGGTAACACTAAAAGTAGAGCACCTTTTGAAAAACACATAGGAAGCTGATGACAAATTGTCCAAAAGATAAATTTGTAAGGTTTCTTTGAATTTACCATCTTTGGTATTCCTTCTTTGTTGTCAGCACCATATGTGCACCGCATTCTTTGTTGTTACCTTTGTGTTGCTTGTTTTTGGTAACAGTATGACTAGATGTTCAAGTCCTGTCACACCCTTGCAGGCACTTCTAATTTATTTGGATAAACACTCTACCAGCAGTAAGTGATCTGTTAATGCTTACTGTGTGCTTTGAAATACTGAGACGTATCGTATTCACTGTCAACGGGCATCTTGCACTGCGGGTTGTGTCACCAACCGCATCCTAAGACGAAACAGTTGTGTTAATTCAGTCCACAAGAGGTATTGAGACACCGTTTGTTGAAAATGGACATCCACTCTGAGCATCCACTATAGGCCTAGAAATCTTTTGGTGCCATTTTGTTGAGGACTCTCCTGTCCCCTGTGGCTGCCAACGAACTTTCGAGACTTTACGAACCTGCCTGCTTCCGCCAGCTGCCCGGCGTGCCACAGCTCCCCTAACCAAAGAAAGCTGTCCACAAATCTTTGGAGCGTCGTGTGCTTTTGATTGTCCAGCACGTCGACGTTGCAAGATGGCTGCTTGCTCATGTTGTTCGTGGCAGAAGTTGTGATGTACTGTACAAAGCGCGTCACTATTAGTGAGATCTAGAAGGAATGGTTTTCTACAAATGTGATACATTGCTGCAGGCAATGCAGTTAACGAGCCGGCTTCATACAGCGGCGCATGCACACATTTTGTGCACGGCTTCGAGGCAGTTGAATGCAGTCGTCGGTCGTACACCCATACTGAATTACAGTTAATATGTGAAGGGCCTTTGCGGGGGTGTTATCAAGTCCCGGTGTTGTGAGGTGTCGGCACCAAGTGCCCACGTCTTATCGACGCTTCAGTTCTTGTCATGTACGCCATCCTCCATTGTCAAGAGTGATCTAACAAACCTGCAAACTGTTTTTGTTTCCTATTGCGCAACTGCACTTTCCTGTTCAGCTGTAAAAATGTGTTCCTCTCCTCGGCTGGTGATCTCTTGCTGTTCATTTAGCACTGCATGCAGCATACTGTCTAGAGAACCACCTTGACATTCATCATTAGACTTTCTTTAGCAAGCGACTCCGTGGGGCATATTTCCGTCATTGATCTAGCTAGCGCATTTTTCTCTACGTGAGGACCACACGCTGCTTACAGTTGAAGTATGTTTTGCGTGGTTACGACACAAATTGTTACAGCCAGTCGAAACAGCGTGGTTATGAACATTTATGAAATGGACGTACAGATGCTGTCCGATGTAGTGAAAGTACATGGGAAGCGTGTTCCATGCAATGGACACTTTGCTGCATTTGTCTCAGTGAAATGGCACACATAGAAAGTTTTCTGTCGCTTCTCGAGCAATTTGCCACAGAGCATGCGAATCGTCTGCTAAAAATTGCATGGTGGGTTTTACATTGGCACTTCATTTAGGTCTCTTGGGCATGTTTGATGCGCACATCAGAAGCATGCTTTTCATTGAGGCTTTACCCGAACAGACGGGTGCAAAGCATTAATCGGAAAGCCACTTCTGTCGTCGGCAGTTATTATTTGTCTGTTGAGTTCAAGCTTAAAAACTTAATATGCAACGGAGCTGCCTGTGCTTGCTACTACTTTGCATGTGAACAGTGAAATTGAAGGTTACACCAGTGCTAATTAGAAGGTCTCTCCCTAAATGTGAAAATATGACTTCTGCTAAGGCTATGTGTTCCAGAAGTTCTTTGGAATGTCATTCCCGCTTGATGAATGGGTTGTGTTGAAGCATCGTTTTGCCTCGCCTGTCCAAGTCAGCATTTCCTGACCAATTGAAGCAGTTTTCTATTTCATGCTGTGAGCCACTGTAGCCAAAATGATGAAGCTTTGGCTGAACTAACCACAGTGATGTAGCTCCCAGAGATGCTCGGCCTTTCCTATTTATTTTGAACAGTGATGAAGTAGAATTGACTGCAGTGCAGTTATTGTAATTCCTGTCTTAACGTCCAAGTGACTATTTTTATATGCATCCTACATCCATGGTCTCTAAAGGTTTAAAGTATCTCTATATACTTTTCCAAAGCTCCAGATTCATTTGTAGGGTGTGTCGCTACTATAGCGCATTTGCAGGTTGTGGACTCTTCTCGTGGAAGTTGTGTGTAGGACAGATTGTACTTACCGATACTATTGACAAGCCTAATTTACAGGCAGGCATAAAGCTTGTACGAAGTGTTGCGTCAGTAACAAAGCCTGCTGTAAATGGTTGGTTGGTTCATCTACAGCGCTGGCTCGTTTGTGTTTACATTTCTCATGCAGGTGGCATTTCACAGTTGATTTTGTTTTTGTGCACAGTACTCCCTCTCCCACACGAGCTAAATGAAAAGCAAGCCGATCCTTGGCAAATTGCAAAGAAGAATGTCTGTTTTCTCAGTAGAAGGCAGGTGTTTCGTTCTCCTAGGGCAGATGGCATCACCCTTCCGTCAGCAAAAACATATTACACTTATTTCTGAAATCTTTCTGTTTTTGTCTGTCATTGCCCCAGACAACACATTACACCCTTCTGTTTTGTTTTGGATAAAACAGATTAGAACTGAATACAAGCACGTGCCAAACAAAAGCACACCATAAAATGCCACCTCAGTATCAGATTTAAGTGCAAGCGAGACAGCAGTTTAGCTAGGGGCGGTATTCTCGAGCAGTCACTTGCAGGGATACTGATTACTTTCACGAGATGTCGCACGACTTGGCACCGGACGCACCGAAGTATCCTAGCACTGTGCAAATATAGTGAGCTTGGCACAATGTCAGGACCATGAACTTCAGCGCATCCGGCGCCAAGTCACACGAGATCTCGCGAAAGGGATCAAGTCCTCAAAAGTGATTACCCGAGAATACTGACCCTGAAACGCTGATTCTGTTGGCTTCCTTATCAACGCAACATGCAATATGTTTGTCTGAACTCTCTGCATCTTAATATGACCGCAGAGGCAGACAAGTTAAACCAAATGCTAGGTTGATCTGTACCACTTTGATGTACTTGTGATGATGATGATGTATTTCACCCACAGCACAAGAAACGTTTTGGTATCTACACGTCGCCCATCAGTAGTATTGCTCACGCTTACACGTGTTCGCCGCGGCGTCGCCAGGAGAACCTGTCATTCTGGTTCCCACTATTTTTGTAAGATTTCTAGGTAATTGCTACTCTTTCTGTTATGTGCACAGTGTGGTATGTGCACATCAATGTGTACATGATATTGAAAGATGAGAGCTTGTCTTACATGGCAGAGCAGGATGTGTGAAATAGGCTTCACTCGTCCTGTCATGCATGAACTGCTGAGGGTCCTTTGCTTTATGTAAAATACTCTGTACATATGTGTATTTGAGAAAGAAAAACAAAAGCGATCTAAATGTGTGTATAGCTGTCAGAATGTGTCGTGTTTATTCATTTTTTATTTTTCTTTGGTGTTTCACTCTGTACAGTGTACATTTAACTTCACTTTGGGAAGCTGATGTGAAACAAGAAATATTAAATCTGTCTGTGCAACTGTTAGATAACATTATTTTTTTTCTTTGTCTTGCAGCTCTTCTGGTAAAGATAGAAAAAGCTTGTTCAAACCATATCACCATATGCAGAGCTCACTCGTAAATGACCCTTAGGTCTCAAAAGGTGAAGCGTAAATAGTGACGGCACACAAGAAGAAATACAGACAGGACAAGGCGCTGTATTTCTTCTTCTGTGCCGTCACTATTGGCGCTTCACCTTTTGAAAACTATGCACCAACTAGCCCTACAACATGTTTTACTGCAGTACCCTTAGGTATATAGTAAGCTGGATAGCTTTGTCTGGATTTCTGCTTGCATGTCTGCAAGCAGAAATCAGTTTGATACTCTAGCATTGTGAGCAGCAAGTAAAATAAAACCAAAGCAGCATTGTGCAGAAAGTGGCTAACAGCTGCACATTTGCCTTTAACAATAGAAGCATTGCCAAATGAAAAACAGAAAAGATCTGACTCTGTCTGCGATTTCTGCCTCTTGTATCGTTGTTGCCTCCACTCTCTATGATGCTTGAGTGCTGTTGTCATTGGAATAGTCTAGGTTTATTTGGGCTGACGTAATGCTGCCACCAGGGCCAGTCGCCCGGCTTGGAGGCAAATGTCATAATTGCCCCACAGCCGGCAGTGGCCCTAACTTGACAAACCTTTGTATATTCAGTGATTGTAGCATTGAATGATAACTAAGAGTGTGTGCACACGACTTTGGTACAAAATCGACGGCAGTCATATGCAGCGCTGACCCAATCTAAGGGCATCTTCAAATGGATTGCTGTCACGATGCAGAGATCTCGGTCAATTCACCACACTTTGGAATCACTGAGGTGCATGCTGCAAAGCTATCCGAGTCCCTCCCTCCCTTTTTTTTTGTTTTGTTTTGTTATGATAGCTGTGTCTGTTGTAGTTGCGGCATTGTGAGTGCAGAGGTTGCTGGTATAAAAAGGAGCTCCCAATCGATATTTTAAAAGCGATAACTGCAGCAGTGCAGGTATCACTCACTGATACTTGCCGAGTACTAATTCCGAGATTATTTCAAAGGCAAGTACATCTAACTGTCCGGATGGCTAATCAAACATGGCCACATTAATTGAATATTGGTATACAATGTACACAAACATAGAGCTGTGTGGGAATGAAAAAAAATTTGGTGCTGTGCTTTTATGCCTTTGCCGTTTGCTCAGCCCATGTGAATGCCACAACATTTTTTGGTGCTGTGTAATTGATCATCGTTTGTGCTTATCTAGTCTAAAGTTTGGCTCGTATGTGCGGCAAAATGGCGCAGTGGATCCTGAAATGGGTCACCTTGAGTCGAGTTCCATGACAGACAGAGATAACCGTTTGCTTGTTTTATTTTCCTTGTTAGTGTGGTCTCTGTGTTGAATGTGTCCAGCTTTTCTTGTACAGTGAACAGACAAAAGAAAGAAAGCTGAAGCACAGCTCTGCAGTTTCATTCATGTTTAAGATGTGCACTGAGGCCACATAAGTGTATGTGCTTCAACTGCTTGGGTGTGTACTCTACAGGAGGAAGTACGTATTTACGTGCTGGACTTTCCTGGCTCATTGCTTTCAGTGTCATTTTGGAGAGTCCAAATAAACTCTGCACTAAAGCAAAGTGATGTGTGTTTGTGCTTTTATGTAAGAATGAGAACGATGTAAAATCTGCATGTGTGCAGATTTTCTCGTATTGTGATGGCTGTTGCACATTAAAAACCAGGACACATTTTGTTGGGGGGAGTCGCAGATCGATAGAACCAGTAGATCTAGGAAGCGTACTAAGTCCTGTGCCTTCTCAATCAAAGCAGCGTCAAGCTTTCAGCCAAGACATTGTCTTAAATTAAAGCATAGGTATTTATTCTATTACATTTGTCTCAACTAGACACAATATTTTCCTTTCTTTTTTTTCTTTTCTATTCCTTCCTCCCCCTACTTGGTTTCTGTCCCCGAACCTGTTCCCTGTGTAGAGTACCATGTAGGTAGCAGATTTCTGTGCATTTTACAAAAGACTGTTCTTTGCCTCCCTCTAGATGGTTGTGGAGACACTAGAAAGTATTTATACACATGTTGGTTACTTCGGACTTTCTGGCAAGGACGCACCAAACCGCTGCAAGATTTTCACTTTCTCAGAAAGACTGAAACCTCACAATATCTTCGCTGCTAAGTCCAATGATGTGTTACCACCATAGAGAAACCAGAGAAACTCTATGGTTATTACCACTCTTGGATTTGCGATGGCTGGAGCCATAGAGTTTCTAAATAGTATACTAATATGAAACTCTATGGCTGGAGCGCTGTCTAGGAGTACAGCATAGAATAAAGAATCAACTCGGCGTTTGAGTCGTTCAACCACAGAACACCTATGCAGCGAAAGTATCTTTTTGATCTGCCCTATGCTTTGTTACTGTGATCCGTTAGTTTAGTTCACCAAAAATAGTCTCGCGGCGCTTGGTTGGCATTTGTGTAGGCGTTGAGAGCGCCTGAGAACTAAAAGAATTAACAAATGGCGCTCATGTTCTTGATTGAGCGTGGAACTAACGAAAGTAATTTATCTATGACGTTTTACTTTTTTTTGCATAAAAACCACGTCATTTATTTTTAGGCAATCGTTAATAAATTTAGCTTATTTTGCTGTTCTGGCGTGTTATCCGTCGAAATAGCGATCTCGACGTCGAAATAGCTTAGCACAGGTTTGACGCGAAGTGGCGAAGTTTCTAGCTTGGACAGTAGGAAACGTCAGAAACGTGATGTTTGTATGCTCCTTTGCTGACTGAGTGACCGCAGCACCGATTTGAAGTCGTCGTCCTTGCGCTTTGTGTAAAGATTTTCTGACTCACCGAAAGGTAAGAATTACTTCTACAGCTTACCGTCATTAGAAGTCGCCGCAGATCGCCGTGTGAGTGCCGGATGCGCGCACGGAAGCAGTGCTCCATACACGGAGTGCAGCCCGAAAGTTACTCGGCCGTAAACGACACGCGTGTATTTCAATATTATGGAAATATCATAGATATATCGTAAAGGTACCTGAAACCCGCACAAGGTTCGAAAACTGCTGTGTAAACAACGCTCTGCGAGCAATGATTGACTGACTACCGAGAAGCGCGTTCAACTTCTGCTTGTTTGCTTCTTGCTCTCCAACTCAAGAAGTACGTACTATATCCCCTGCCTTTAATGTCCATCGTATAATCGTTGCAACAGGATTGTATACGTGGAACAAACATTTAGCGGGGCCTTAAGGCGATCTAGCTACGTTTACATTCCTTTTTTTTTTTTAATTTGGAGTATAGTAGAACGTTTACTCGCGTATTTTTGTATGAAGCTTCGTCCACGTAAGAGCTCTTATTTTTACGTGTTCTCATTTTGTCTGAGTGGACAAGTATACTTGATAATCAAGGTGTAAACAAGCGAATCCCGGTTCTAAAGGAACGCCTAAAGAAATTGCTAGTTTTCTGAAGCCGTCTTTTTGTGTACGTCCAGCGAAACCAAAGGCAGCGCATGCAGGACGGGCAGTAATCCTTCATAATAGGAAAGACTAGTGAACGTAAACATAGCACGGTCTAGCATTTTAAATGTACGCTTGCAGTCATTGTATTACTTTCTCGTTGGTGCCCGTGTTCTGTCATTTTGCCCGTATTTCACATCACGGTTAATTTGTACGTGTACAAATACGCTTTGCGCAAAGCTCACGAGGTATGCAACTGCAGGCCTCAAGATGAGTGACGTCCTGGACATATTGGACGTGGAACGTCCCAACACTCCAGAAGTCAGCAAGGAAAGCATCCTGGGCACAGATGCTCGAAAAGTAAGCACTACACATGGCCTCTTACTTCGTTTCTCGTAACCTTTTCCGTCTTTCACAGTTGACCGGCTGTTATTGCGTTGCCTCCACTGTTGTATCACTGTGACACTTCTTTCCTTCCCTGACCATATATGGCGCAGAACAAGCTTATGCAGAAGCGGAAGCTCATAGAGGCCACCTTCAAGCGACCTGAAGGGATGCATCGGGAGCTCTATGCCCTTCTTTTCTCCGATGCACGGTATGAACAGGGTGCCACACCATATTAGTTGATCTGTCCACTTATGATACGATTTACTGCAACAGCAGCAAGTCATGTTGTGAGCATCGTCTGCTGTGGAAAAATAACTTACCAAATAACATAATAATTTAGGCTCAGTTAGAGTATCACCCACTTTATGGAAGTAACTCGCAAGATAATTCAAGTTAAGCTTGTTTGTGAAGTCATTACAGGGGAAGCAAATGCCAGCATTCTCTTGGCATGGCTTTCCAAAACATATGCATGGTTCTGGCACAATGCCTTGCCCTCAAAATGTATTATGTACCATACCATATGAAGAAACGACTGAAAAACTACCACCTATGAATCCACCTATGAATCCACCACCTATGAATCCACCACCTATGAATCAACTACCCCAGCAGCAAGCAGTGATATGTTATGGACATTTCATTTTCTTAGCAGTGCCATGTGTCTGTTTCGGAAGGAACATTCTATCTTAGCTTGTGACATATCCCCTGCCAGGTAGCAGGCCAAGGTTTTCAGTAGAAAGCCATGCTTTTTGCCATGCTTCGAGTAGAAAGCGAAGCTTTTTGCACGGCCATGAGAAACTTTGGTTGTGGCTTTTCTGCTCAGAGACAACCCACCTCTGCTGCCGACTGACAGCAGCCAAGGCTACAAGCGCAACAAAGCCAAGCTTGGAATCCGGCGTGTCCGGCCATGGCGCTGGATGCCGTTTAACAACCCGGCCCGCAAGGTGTGTTACTTTCTCCTTGTGATTCATTCTGCTTTTCACAATATATCCGACAAGGAGTTAAAACAGTGCTACATTTATCTCACTCCAAATTTTTTTTTTTTTTCTTTCATGAGTGAAAGGAGGTTGTGTATTGATGGAAGGGCCTACAATTTGGCCTCTGGAGCACTAGCTTCTTGCTAAACATACATAATTGAGGAATCTAGGAACAGAGAAGGGAAGGGAAAAGGATTGGATGATTGATTTTAATATCCTAATGGCAGCACTCTAAAGAGCATTGCGGTGGAATGCTCTGCAATGATGTCATCTGTTTGGGATTCTTTCTTAATGGGTTGTGGAATATCACCATTGCATAGTCAGTTTAAAAGGAAAGCTGGAGAAAGTTTAATCATGAAGGTGCATCATAGTTAAGCTACGAAGCTTTTGCCGGTGCCTTTGAAGCTCATGTCACAAGCAAATCACTTAGTACGTTTCGCATTCAAGAAGATGTTTATAAGTGCATCAGCACCGCATCTGTTGCCAGAGTAGAGAAAGAGACTACGTACCTGAATGAACATGTGTCATGTGCTTAACAGCAATATCTTGCCAGACAGTCATGTCCGCAAACCTGCGGTGTTTCCCTTTTCTACGCAAGTCATTTTTGTGCATGTGTCTCATGGCGCTGCTCCGTAGTAAACATCAGTCGAAGTTCCAGCATTCATTTAGTGCCTTTCTTTCATCATCCCGTCTGTTAAGCACTGGTTAACTACAATTACCTGATTGCCCCTATTGAGAGTGAAATTATAGCTTGCTTTTGTGCTTACTATGCAAGGACACGCAACTTTGAGGTGGTGTGTTAGTGAGCCTGCTCTTCCAAGTGAGTCCCGTGTCACGTATCTGTCTAAGAAAAACCTAAGCTTTTTTTTGTAGCTACAAGGGAAATGTGCTAGTAATGTGTGCCTTGTGCACATTATGTAGTATTATGACAGTTTCTCAAGCATAGTAAAAGTGACTGATTATTATTCAAAAGGATATTGTATCGATCCTTAAGCAGCAAGCAGTTTGTTCACTGCTCATGAGCATGGTGTCTCCTTTGTAGTTGCGTGTTCTAGCTGGCCTGCACTGTTAGTTTAACCTTGGTTTGTAACAGGTCGTTACATGTCCGTACAGGATGGCGTGATGCTGAGCCACTGGCGGAGATTGGCCGACGAAGGCAAGGAGTACCCCTTTGCAAAGTTCAACAAGGCAAGTAGCATTACGGCTCAAAACTTTTTTTTTGTTATTTTGTGAAACCCTTGCAGCGATTTCTCAATATCCCACTAAGGCACGCTCGCTTGCAAAAACAATGTTTGTGTTCAAACGATGGGTTCTTGAGAGCACAGTGGTAAAAATCAACGACAATCTGACCGAGCAGCAGGTACCAGTGCCGACCTACACGGAAGCCGAGTACCAGCAGCACCTGGCGAGCGCACAGTGGAGTCGGGCCGAGACGGACCACCTGCTCGAGCTGTGCCGACGTTTCGACCAGCGGTTCCTGATCGTGAAGGACCGTTGGGATAGAACGCGCTTCCCCACGGGACGCTCTATAGAAGACCTCAAAGAGCGGTACTACGGCATCTGCCAGGTAGGCACACTTGCCCCATTGTGCCCCGCTGATCTTCATAGTTTGTTCCAGTAGTCTGGAACTGCCGAAGAAGTAGCTTTTCCGTGCGTGTGACCTGTGCTGAAACTTCATAAAATGCAAGCACAAAATAAAAAGTAACTTCGACTGTAATTGCAGCTTAGTGGTAATGTTAAGTTTATTGCTGTGAAGTCACACCTGCAGGCAAAATTTCTATTACTGTGAAGCTGCATTTTAAGACAAGGTACGCCTATAAATACATTCGCTTCTAATAAGCTGCACTTATTAGGCACAGCATGCGTTGTCGTGAAGCTTTACTTACAGGCAAAATTTGGCTATAAATAAGTTTTGCATTGTGGTAAAGCTTCACCACGCTTCGTCAAAGAAGAGCAGTGAGGACGCTGATCATAGAGCCTATAAAACAAAACCGTCTCTACAGACATGCTCTGCACCGACAGTTGTGACAGGCTGCTTCAAATTTTTGAATGTTTGCAAAACCTAATAGCATTTCGCCAGATAATGTATTCAACACAATAGCTACTTATACGTATTCACATGCAAAACTCAAATCTGCACATCACAAGTAATCAGATGGATTTAGTAGTCCTCCCCCTTTGCTCACAAGATAAATGACCTATCCTCTGTGATTCACTTCACAGTGCAGGGATTGTCCTTCATTTCTAGCTCCCTTCGCATTGTTGAGGCATAAAATTTATTTTGTTATGGTCACCAAGATATTCCAGCCGAAAATTACTGTTTTAAGTTTGCTTTTTCTCATGCATGTCTCATTTTCTCTCACCTGTTCAAACCAAGACCTTGGCCCGTGTCAGGGCGCCCCCCGGGCAAGAACCCAAAGGCCGTGCTTTTGACGCTGACCATGAACGCCGTCGCAAGGAGCAGTTGCTGAAGTTGTATGATCGCACTACAGAGCAGGTGGGTTGGTCTGCTGACAGAAAATTCTTGTCAGCTCTATATCTTGCTTCGGTTTGATTATCATTGCTTTGCATTCGGTTTTGATTGCCAGTTAAATTCTTAGCCTGCATCGGGAAGCAAGATGCATTTAGAAAGAAGTGAACATCTCGGGCAACTGGGAGCATGCTGCTTAGTGGCGTCATCTGGTTACTGAGAGGCGAACTGACCCATGTGTCTTTCCGCTCAAAAGACTGAACTCGCTGCTATAAACTTAAGTTTCATCCCAAGATGCCATCTATTTGTGCTCTCCGCTCTGTTTTTGTTAATGTAGAGTTATACAGTCACCCATTATTTACACATGTACCAGTCGGGACTTGCCTGTCCTAACGTTTTTCTTCCTGCACCATGCATGGAAGCACATTGTCAGTACCAATGCATATGCGGGCCACGTGTACTGTTGGCAGTCCTGATGCGTTGTTTTTTGTGAAGAAACAACAAAAGTTGACCTAAATAAACTTCTAGAGGCCTCAAGAAAACATTCTCCTAATACATAAATGAAAATTTATTTACGTGAAGTGTTAACACAAGAGCTTGCTATGGGTGAGAGATATTGTAAAATGTTGATATAATTTGATGTGAATAGACTGTTTAATTGATGCTTATCAAGCATCATTAGCTTTATTTAGGAAGCACTTAGCTTGGGGCTAGTGTAAGTTAATTCAAGTGACATGTAACTGCAGGCGCTCGCCATGGGTGGAGGGTTTTAAGAATGTTTCTCGACGTGAGCTCTTGATCAGGCACTGTGCTCGACTCGGTGGCGAGCTTCAAGTTGACAGTCTTTTGAGAATGTGGTTGGGGGAGGTTAGTGCCTCTCTTCAGTGTCCCTCTCTGCTAGACTGACTCGTTTCGTCCGTAACTTCCGCAGGTTGAAGAAGAGCAGACGCTGCTGGGAGAGTTGCGCAAGATTGAACTACGCAAGAAGGAGCGCGAGAAGAAGACGCAAGACCTGCAGAAGCTCATCACAGCAGCGGACAACAGCGCAGAGGCACGGCGTGTCGAGCGCAAGGGCCCCAAGAAGAAGCTCAACATCCAGAAGAGCAGTCGCACCGAGCCGGGGGTAAGCTTTCATCCAGAAGTGTCCCTGGCATGACTGCCTGGCACTGTCGGCTGGTCGTTAAAGGCCAACTACAAGCAAATTTCGCTTTGGCTATGTTGCTCATAAATAAGTAGTACGCACTGTTGAAGTCAGTTTGTCAAAGCTGTGAGGCTGGTAGTCGGCTAACATTTTCATCAATAGGCACTTAGGTTCACAAGGCACTTAAGCACAATGGTTCCTTAGCAGATGACGCAAGCATCTATCTGGTGGTAAACGAATATGACGCAGATCCTGGTAATGTGCATGCATGCTGATCTTGCTGTCAGTCACACATAGGCACCCAGCTGGCACTGGTTCTCAATGTTGTGGGTTCTGTGTCGTTTCCATGGCATTCCTTTGAGTTTCGGTATCCAGGATGTCGATGTTTGCAAGCTTTTCGCAATGCGTCCACTCTTATTTCAGACGTTAAGTTTGCACTGACACTACTCCTGTGTCTACACTAAGAGAAGTTAGTTTTGTTTGTGTGCGTGTGTGTCACCAAAACCTTCATTGCAGTTGGCCTTTGAAGGGCTGTAAAGTAAAAAAATAAAAATTAAGCGAAGTTGACAGATCATCGCTTTGATAGCTTTTAAGGTGACTTCCTGCTGCATATGGGGTGAGTGCCTGCGGCTGAATGATATCATCATGTCATCATAGGAAAATACAGAGGCCAGAGTGGCACTGGAGTACAATATTATGTAATAAGTTCAGAAACACCACCTAAGGATTGTTTTACTGAAAGAATTTTTCAAACCGGTTTATTATTGGAGGAGATAGAAAAAATTGAATGCCCTGTTACCATATCGCCAGGAGGTAAGCGCGACTGCCGACAGAGACACTCTTCCCCTCTGTCCCGAGTGGTGTCCACAAGTGACGTTCCTTCCTCACCTTCTGATATACCGGAGCTGAAGGACCACGTCAAGTTCACGTGACAAGCCCCGCCTTAATTTTAATGCATTAGCATTAGGAGTGTCAAAGTGGAAAGAAGTGTATGTGTGTGAAGTCTGTCTGAGATGTGTGAAATCGGCCACATGGTAGTGGTAGAGAGGGGATGGGAGAGCTTACAAGAGCTTACCAACGGGAGAACTTAGAAGAACGTAGGTGGTCTAGAAACCGTTCGGAGCTGGGAAAGAGGGAGAGAGAGCAGCACAGCTGTGAATGGGCATTTAGGAAAGGGAAAGCGCGGCGGCACTGGAGCTCCGTCAGCTCGGTCTGCTCCAGACCACCATTAGTCGCGCTTTGCTACTCGAACATGCTGGACATGTGTCGAGTGAGAAATGAAATGGCAAAAAAGTTCAAAATGGTCTGCAAAGCTAAAGAGGTGCAACGTAATGCTAACGCATTTCTCTCAAATTTACCGCTAAATCGCCATTGAATTTTTTCTCCTTCCTTCTTTTTTCTGTGCAGCACATTTCCAGCGGCGGTGTTGCGCATTCCGCATTGTATTATTTACTGGGGTCACATGTAATGGGCAGTGACGTTGCTAGCACTGCATTTTACATCACGGCCTTTGTGCTTGTTACCTTGACTCTGGCTGGGAGCAGAGCTTCCTCGAGAAGGAAGGAGCGAAGCATTTGGGTTGAAATTTTGGCTGTTTTCGTAGCGCAAACCACTGTACAGTGCGTGAAGTATACACTGTGCTTGTTTGTTTAAAAAGGCCAGACCTGGTGAGAGGCCCTTTAAGAGTAGTCAGCTATTTATAGCAGCAAGAAACTTGCTCCATAGAGTCTCTAAATACATAATCACTGGCACGACAGAACACCTCCAAGTTAATGTGAGGGTGACGCCATTGTATAATGCACCTGCTTGGCCAAGACCTGATGGCAAGTTCGAATTATCCCGATTTTTCACAATGTTTAGGCTTTACTGTATTTGTGCTCTCGTTTATCTGCTGCTCATGGCATTTTTTCGTCTTTTTTTTTTCTTTTTTGTGTGTGTGTGTGCTCCCGTAAGGTTTCTTGTGACCGTTTATGTATACTTAGCTAATGCCTGGTTTGCAGGTCCATTTCATGATATTCAAGCATTGCCATTTTCATTTTTGCACTCTTGCAGGCAGTGGAGTCAGCAGGCATTCGGTTTCCGGATTTCAAGGCCTGTGGGGTGTCGCTGCGAAGCCACAGGGTGAGGGCATAAGGCTTGCTTTGCATAATGAGTGCTCATGTAAACTTGAGCGGTGACACTTGCTACAAATTACGCGGACATCTAAGGCCTTAATTTGCACTGAGGAATGCCTGATACATGTTCCGAATATATCTTTCCTTTTGCAGTAAAGTGTAAAAAACTAACATGTGGCACTTTCTTGAGCAGGATATCTACTTACGTGCATCAACAAGTGATCATTCATCTTGTACTTTAGCAGTAATCGTCGTTCGAATGTTAAGTGTTCTCTTCTTTGTGGCACACATTGTGCGATGTTTTCTGTGAGGATTGTGCAGAACTACAAGGGCATTGTACGTGTTATACTTTGCAGGCTGTTGTAATTAAATTTGTTCTCGGAAGTACACGCGACACACACGTAAATTTAGCCAAGCTATCTGCTGGAAGGCCAGCGTCTGCATTTGGTGCTTCTGGCCAGCGACCTTCATGGCGCATTGTAAATTCCCAGATGAAGCTGCCAGCATCAGTGGGCCAGAAGAAGACAAAGGCCATTGAACAGCTACTCCAGGAACTGGGTGTCGGTGAGTTGCTTTTGACTGACAAACTTGCCAGCACACAGATGGAACATCCAAATGCCAAGCTCTCTACAAGCTGTTGTCTTTTCTGCGCAGAGCTGAATCCAACGCCATGCGACGAGGTGTGCCAGCACTTCAACGAGTTGCGCAGCGACATGGTGCTCTTGTACGAGCTCAAACTTGCTCTGGCCACGTGCGAGTACGAGCTGCAGACCCTGCGGCACCAGTTCGAGGTGCTCGCGCCCGAGCGAGCCGCCGCCACTGCCGCGGCCACGGGCATTGCGACGCTGACCAGCTCGTCAAGCAGCAGTGGCATTGGGGCCAGCATTGGCAGCACCATCGGTGTGAGTGTAGCAGAGCCGGGAGGAGGCTCTGCCACCGAAACACCAATACGGGGCATCTCGGAGATCCTCGACGTCGGTGCAACGCCCGGAACGCCTAATGTGAGTGCCTTGTTGTGATGTAGGAAGCTCTATACCTGCCCAGTGACTAGACTTCTTCTAGAAGCTCGAAGGGGGAAGTGCTTGCGTGAATGCCACGTGAATATTTTCGCATGGGGTGCAGGCTGGACTAGTGGAATGCATTATCGGGTGCATTAGTGCAAGTTGTACACGTTAACTTCAGTACAACCTAAACGAAGACACAAAGACAACACAACGTGTATTTATTATTATTATTATTATTATTATTATTATTATTATTATTATTATTATTATTATTAAAGCTTCTTTGCACTGATTGTACCCTTCAATCACTGAACTTGTGCTTCAAGGGAATGCAAGAAATGTGCTGCAGGCAGTGTTAAGGAGCTAGGGGCATGTGGTGAGGGGGTTGCAACGGAGTGAGAGAAGAAATCTAGTGCTGTGAAGGGTGAGCGGAGGAGAAATTGCGTGCGTCCAGCTGTGCATGGCACATGTATATAATGAACCGGTTTATACGAGCATGTGTGCGACTCCTAAATATGTGCCAGTGAACGACTCTCTTTTCTACAGAATTATGCAATGAAACAAGAAATGGTACCTAAATATGCCCACTGTAACAAATGTACAGCTTGAAGGACATAGTTTCTTTATAAAAAAAGTGAAGCTTTCTTTGCCTTCCTGCTTAGGCTGTGGTGTGTCTGCTCAGTCACTTTCTCGGCACCTAAAGTGGGCCATTCTCGTAGACAGTGTAAACCGAGCCGATCCCATATAAAGCAATTATACAAATGATGTGAGGGTATTGAAGGAGTGAGAGGAGAAATGTGGTGAGAGGAGAAATGGGGGGCGAGGAAAAGGTTGCATGCTAAAGCCAGAGCTCAACAGAATTCCCGCAGATTTAAAAAAAAAAAGCAAATACTTTCCTTGGTGCTAGTTATCAATGGTTTCTACAGGAATTCGTTTTTCAATGGAAACACATAAGAGGGCCTGCTGTATGAGATATATGCTAGTCGGTACTACACACTGTTGGCACGAAGTTGACGTGTTGTACACGTTCGACTTGCATAGATAATAAAACCAGCAATGGGCAGCATGCAGAGGCAACTATGCAGAATGTATTTTTGGTGCTGCACCGACATTGTCTGCTGGCAGAGCAGCAAGAGTAGACCCACGTAGCGTAAGGACAATGTAAAGTAATGGCTCTCGATAAATTATATTTACAAAAATATTTATTATCTCAAAAGCTGATATTTGGGTGTATTGGGTTCAATCACTATTTAAATCGATCACGATTTAAAGTGCCCCAAGTGATGGGGATATTACTGACTAGCACAATATCCTATTCATCAGTCGGCATGAATCTTTGATGCTACGCAATGCCTGTGCCGCATATGACGGTGACTGAATAGCATTCCTTGTGCTTGTGGCTAAAGGTCAGAAGGAATGCTTGAGGTGGTTTGAAAATGTAATCGATGAGAAGCACACTTCTGCAAGACCATAGTGTGTGTTCATGTCCAATGAGATATGGCAAGAGATGAAGAAAACAAGTTGGAAAACGGCACAAGTCTAGTCCCGAGCTCGAAGTTTCACATTTTCCGCTGCATTGTTTCAACTGCTTTAACGAACCTTTGAAATTGCCTTTGTAATACCTCAGGTGGGATGGAAAAGTGATATGTTCAAGTGTGGCAGTTGATATGCAAGATTAGAAATCGGAGAGCAACTTGAGAAGTGTTTCAAAGCTTGCGACTTCGCCAGCTGCTAAATTTGGATAACAAAGCGATGATTGTGTTTGCACTCCAAAGCTGTGCCGAGGTCTGCAGATGTGGCAGGCGCATTGCAAATGTGGCAGGCGAATTGAAAACAGCATTGAGTATTTTTTTTTAATATCAAAATGCAGCCACTGTAACTAGTCAACTGAATAATACGCAAGTCAAGCCAAGCTATTCTTTTCTTTTTTTTTTAATCTTTGGAGTGGCTGACACACTCTTCCTTCTTTATTTCATAGCTTGTTACTTTTGCCACAGCATTGCCTTGTGTTTATAGGCATTTTGTTACAAAGAAGTAGAACCGGTCAACCAGGTGCGTCTGCAACGTTTCGTATAGGGCTGGTTTGCGCTGCTTGCAAGGTTGGCCCGCTGCGACATGTTCAGCCTATCCTGCCTTCCCTTACACTGTGAACACACACCTTCACGATTGGTGGAGGTGCTAGGTACGACTCCATCGACACCGGAATTTCAAAGCCAAATCGTTCAACAGTCTCAGACCATGCCGGATGAACCAGCTCTGTACGAAGCACTGATGGTGCACCCGGATGGCCAGTGGTTCATTACAATTTGCTGGCTGATTGCAAAATGAAGCCTTCTTCGTGCAGCACGCTTATAAAATGAGGCTCCAATGCAATAAGGATATCAAAGTGTATTGTTGTGAAGGTCAGCTCTCCAGGTGACCATCTTTAAGGTCAGCTGTTATGCAGCCTCAACTTTGTAACAGATGCAACCCCCTCTGCAGGTTCCTCTACATGATTATTTTTGGCATTACTGTGGTGTTCACTGGCACAACGCAAGTGTTTCAAAGGTACACTAAAGATAGAATAATTTGAGTTGTATTGTAAGCTAACCTTCTGCAATACCAGAGAGTCCTGCTTTTACTGTGAAACGAGTCTTGGCAAGCCAGAAAAGATGCAAAAACGTAGGACGGGTGGCAACGCTACCTTTAGTGCCTCTTTAGAAAGTGCACACAGTTCAGGGTTAAGGTGCTCCAAACACGGCTTTGCCAAGAGGGCGACTTCATGTTGAGCTTGCCTCAGAGCGGTGCATGCTTGCCAGGGCTGACCTCATACTAATACAGCTATACAAGCTTATGAAAGAATGTTTTGCACGCTGGATTGTGCATCGATTATTTTTCTGCATTCTGGTACTAGTTACAGTGAGTGTCCATGATGCAGGCGATTTACCATGCACATCTCCGGTGCCAAACTTTTGCTGAAAGTCGTCCGTTTCCATGTCTGTGCCTTGCAGCGCAAGCGGCGTGCTGCCATCGAGCAGAGCAACCTTTTAAAGAAATTCAAGAAGGCCTGAGACCACGGTTTCACAATGGATTCCTCACTCGTCGCCCCTTCCTCGTTCAAATGGTCATGTGTTGTGACCTCGCAGCAAAGAAGCCGGAATAAACATCTCACTCTACCTTAATGGCTTCCAAACGTGACAAGCTTCGGCATGCTGGGTGTCTCCTCTACAGCTCATGGTGCAAAGTTTTGCAGAATGAAAGCATGCTTTTTCCTATGACTTCAGCTTGCCTGAGCGAACAAATGGCAACTGTGCTTCACCAAATTCATCTCGCATATGTTGTTCTCTCGCATGAATATCTCGCCACTGTAGCTGTGTAGCTATATATGGCTGTAACAATTGCAGCACAGGTCCTTGTCCAGAAGGATGCAACTATTAAGGGACACAGTAGACTTTCTCATGTCACAAAAATCTTTATTTGTACATTCACTTCTCTCCTGGAGGAAGGGTAGTGATAACACATGCCTAGAATAAATACGCAATGCCCACTCTTTCTTTTTTTTTTTTTTCAGAGAGTCGCCAAGATGACATCACTTTTCTGTAAACATACAGTGGAATCTTGTTAATTTGAAACCACTTAAGCCGAACTTCTGGTTTAATCGAACTGTCCCTGTGCTCCCGTCAAAATTATGTATTTCAATGTGCAAAAATGCCCGGTTATTAGAACACACAAGCATTTGCGGTGGTCAAATTGGAAATTCCTCGCTGCCGACCATGCTCTCAGCAGCGCAAACTGACGCGGTGGTACCTCCGACCTGGCAGTCTCCTGTTGCAAGTTTAAAATTTTTGGCGTGCACCAAATATAAAAAAAATTTAGAAATAAAGTCTGGATGCATGTTATATGCGAACTTTGCCTTAAGGTGTGGCTTCACGGCAGCACACGCCACGCTGCTGTGAAGCAACCCTCCCAGCACGTGCGCCAGCTAATGCAGCACTGCACTGAAGTCCTCCATTAAAGGACGTTCATTTAATTTGAACATCGTTTAAAATTTTCAGGCCCCTTCAACTTCGAATTATCGAGATTCGACTAATTGCACTAGCTCACCCATAGAAACCACCAAGTGAAAACCATATTGTCATTAGGCATGTCCACCGTGATCTTCATTTATGACCAATATAGTGACAGCCCATTATATTGCCTACATAAATATACACACCACATATTAAATAAGAGTGTATATGCAATTTGAGCACGAAGAACCACCCAAAACTGGAATGACAATGCAATTGACAAGCATGCAGATCGATGAACACACGAGAAGAAATGCTGTGAAACAGAGAAGAGGCTGATAGTCCAGCAGCTAGGAAATTCTCTGCAGAATGTTTGCTTAATGCTACACTTTCTGTCATTATCACAGATGTTCAAGCCAGCTGAGACAGCTTACACTGTTGACGTGCACAGCTGGGCAAGGAACATTATAATTAACACCATTGAATGCTATTGGGAAAGAGAGTTTCTAGCATTAACTAAAAGGATTTGTGTTTCTGTGATGGAAATGATTCTCATATCGTACACCGTGAGGCGGTTTTTTGGGGGCAATCACTTTCACGAGATTTTGCGTGGCTTGCACCGGCTCATGTCGGCATCTGCAAGAGATAGCACTTCTGGCACAGTGTTAGGAAGGCTGCCACCCGTAGACGCTGATGGCGGCGAACGTAATCACATAGTCAAAAGTGATCGGCCGAGAACGCAGCCCCTGTTTTTGAACCATTTCAGACTGTTAATGTGAATGAACCTAACTCTATCTTCACGTGCATAGCCTGCCCCTACATCACCCCCCCCTCATTACAACCCCTCTCGTAAGAGTGAGAGACAAGCCTGTGCTGACGACCACATAAAAATCTTTATATAACAATCAACCTGGCACGATCATCAGCACAAAAGTAACGCTTCAGCAAAAATTTTGTTTCGCATGTTCAGTCATGGCTACACTCATTTGCTGCTCTCTTAAAAACAAGGTGTTGCTTTATTTCTTTGGTGCTGCTTCACTGCTGTGTATTCAATGTTGCCATGAAGCTGCACTCGAATGCAAAGTTCTCTTGTTACAAACACTCCCATTTTGTATCCGTAATTTCTCAGTTCTTTTAGTGCGGCTTATGCACGCAAAAATATCTTGTTAGGCACCAGAAACAGTTTACGTCAACAGTTGAACAGCAAAGTTCCTGTTTTACAATTTATTAGCTAAGTTTGCAATGCTCCGCTGGTGGTAAGGGACCATATTCAAAATTGATCAGTTTTGCACAACGTGAACGTCTGGCACAATGCTTCAGTGCAACTACGGGTGCCGGTCAGTTCGCTTGAGAACTATGCTACATCACAATAATGCCAATGGGGCCGTTAAATTTTTTTTTCCCGTCGCATCCACTTTCTCTCGTTTACCCAAACATGCCACAGAAAGTGCAATCGGGTATACAGACGAACTCACTTCTAAAGATATTCAAGTGCCAAGAAAACCCAATGTTATAACAGGGTTGCATGAAAAAAGTTGAAGGGACAAACAGTTTAATTAGACAGAAAGTACAGTCAAACCCACTTATAGCATTACAGATCTTAACAATACTCAGATGTAACACTGAGCAGGTGCTCCACTGTGAACTGTTGTGTGTTCTATGGTAAAATAGACCACTTCCTACCACATCCTCATGCCACATTATTGGCTATAAGAATTAAATCTGGCTAATGGGTGTCTGTGCCAAAAAGAAAAACACCAAATTTGAGAAAAGAAAAGCATTTTGCAGTTTCACCTGAACGGTGATGCACCGATTGTGATAGCAAATTATTAGACAGCTACATGGAGTAAGGTTTGTCATTTTATCACCTGTATAAGCTGCTGTAAAGATTTGATGACTAACTAAATTAGCAAGCATGGTGTCACGCGTGCACAGGCAAACATGAACACGTCTCACTCGATGACCGCGGACACTCGCTGCGAGAACGCTGCCATGATGAACGCCAACACCTGCGGTGAACGAATTTCCCCTTTGCGCTGCCTCTTGCTTCAATGCAAACGAGGTGCACACATAGACATCAGCTAACTCAGGTTGCCTAGTGTTCAAACCCACTGCAGGTTACACGCAAACCTGCCTCCCCCCCCCCCCCCTCTTAGCATTTGCACATCTTCTAGCTACCCTCTTTGTGCGCACGAGAATATGCCACCGCATCAAGCCACCATCCTGCTCTGCTGCTCTCCCTCGCACGCTTTCCCTCGCACCTACAGCGTATGGTGTGCAGCCTTAATCTTATCGCACTTTGGCTTTATACGGAACCTCACGGCGACGATGACAGCGAAAATTGGCCTTGAGTGTCCATATAATTGCTATCACAATGAAATGGTTAGCTGCTTCTCCGCACCCGACCTTGTGCCGTGCACGGTTGGCACGGTACACCTTTGTCACCCCTCTCCCTTCAACTTCTCCTACGTTGGCAATGGAGTGAAAGGGAGGCAAGAGAGGGGCAAGAGAGGCCGGTGATGCGATGCAGTGAAGGTGTGCTGTGGTTAAAGGCAAGTGTGACAAAGTAGCTCACCTTTCTTTTTTTTTTGAAGATTTCGATTTTTTTTTTTTTGCACACACACCCAGTAGCCAGATTTAATTGTTATAGCCGATAATGCAGCATGGGAGCATTGCAGAGCAGTTTGTTTTGCCACAGAAGACATACAAACATTGACAGTGCATTGGTTGTTTGTAGTTATATTCAATATATTGTTAAAAACCAGTATCATTATAGTTGGGTTCAACTGTACAACCCCAGGCTTGTCATAGTGAAGGCACACTCAAACAGCTGCCGGCTATGAAAAGCAAGCTCTCAATTTAGACTGAGGTGCACTTAACATGTGCTGCTTTGTCAAACCAGCTTCCTTGTGAACCATTTTATTTTTTCGGCATGCAGTGTCAAATCTACCCGAAATGGCCACTTCAGCAAAAAAATAAAAGCGTCTATCTGAAAAAGTGACAATAAAAAGAAAGAACAAGAAGGCATTATGAAGGCTGCAACAGTTGATGACTAGCGCTGAAATCACTGCACTTCGCTGCTGTGTTCCAGTTTATGCTCTGTGCCCTTAATACCAAAGCACACAGCAATGCACAAATAACATAAGTACTTTGTGCTCATCGCCTTGTGTATTGTAGAGAGCATTGGCTTTAATGCAGTTTGCCATTAATCAAAGCATTAAACAAAAACAGTGTGCACCTCACGATTCTGTAGCATCCACGTGAACAAACAGTACAATTGAAACGTAAGTGTGCGTTACAAGAACACAATGTACGTTTTAGACTGTATAACATGCGTCTAAAGTCGCTTCAGTTGGTAGCTGACGAGTTTCTCGGAAATTAAACTCTGGAACGCCAGCGTAATTCAGTGCCTGCCACAGAGCTACTTGATAACATCTTTGGTGCAGACTTTTTAGTTGTGGCGATGACAACTTGCCAGGATTTGCTACCCACAACAGCCACTAATGAATGAACCAATTACGCTCATTAATAAAGCATTCCAAAAAACTGATAGATGTGGCAGGAGTGCAAAACTATTCATATGTGCGCATTGATTAGTTCATTCTGAGCTCAAGAAAATTTCTAGAAGATCCTGAAAAAAAAGATGCAAGAAAGCCAGTTTCATTTCAGTTCAATGTATCGGTGACAGAAGCAAACTGTTACAGCCGAAGCTTCATGCAATCTAGGCGTACAATTTTTCACAATCATTGCACGGCAAAAACACTGAAGTCCTTAAATAGGGAATGACTCTGTACACACCGAGATTTGTCTATTCATCAAAGACAAACGTTCCTTATACATATGGGGAATACATACAAATAGTATAAACATTGTCACAAATCGGTTAAACTCGTGCATAAAAATACCACAGCGCGCACCAAAATTCACCCGAACTTGGAAGACCCGCCAAATGCAGACTTAGGCGAGCACTTCGCTATATTTTGGCATCCTACTGCATGCCTGTGCCTGTTCTCATAGGAACACACTCTTCCAGAAACTCTCGAGTGGCAGCAGTATACGTGTACAATCACAAAGAGTTCATGCTCACAATGCTCAAAAGTTGGCTACAGGTAGGAACAGGTTTCAGGTGTCATCCTAATGCGGTCGGTTGTTACCACAGCCGTCCTGCAGATCTCTACCTTTCAATAAAATGAAAATAAACTCTGGTTGTTTCACATGGAAAGGCCTAGCAAAAGCCATGCTATCCTGTGCATTTCCCACTTACATGACAATGCTTTATGTCGGCTGCCTTGAAGTAAGGTTGTCGTTTTCATCCTAGCTTTTTTGAGAAATTCCACAGAATTGACCTCAAGGACCTCTTGCAGTTAAAACATGGGCAAGAAATGCAAGGTACAGGTCAAGTTGAATACGGAACCGGGATTTTTGTCTTTGTGAATGCTTCTACGAACAGCAGCCAACGAATGCACAAAGATCTGCTTCTGGTGTATATGCCAGACTCGGAAGAAAAGACACCGCAGCCTTGTTCCTAAAGCCCAAACCCATCAGACATCATGGTCGGTAACCTTGACAGTGCTGAGCGTCACATCGTATTGGTACAGAGTGGCAGCAACGTTCCGTGCGTGGTTGTAGAGGAATACGCCCGCAATGACAATGAGTGTCCCTAGACCGCTGAGGAATGTGACTTGGTTGCCGAACACCAGCACAGACAGCCAGATCATGAGCGCCCGCTTGACTGTGTTTGCAACGCTGAAAATGGGAAATGAGAAATGAAAGAAACGAAAAATTGTGTTAAAGAAAAAAAGTGACAGCATATTATGACAAGCTTATGCAATACAGACTGATCTCATGGCGAGTTTCCCCACACCACGAATGCTGCAAAAGGGGCTTTTATTTGTACACTCTCTTAGAAAAATTTTTTCAAGGTTCTTCAGCAAAAATCTCTTACCAGCAATCACAAAAATTAAAGCTCTTTCTTTTATATCCAAACAATTTGATTAAAACTGGTTCAGTGGGAGAGCACTTCAGTGTTTAACCAAGGAAATCTGAACTGGCTTTGGATCTAGGACTTCATCTTAAGTGTAGTTTCACACGGCAGGTCGGATCACTGTATCAGTTCACAGACAAATGTGACGTGGTCAAGCACTTGCAAAAAAAGAGTTGCAGCATAAAACACTAACATGGACAGCAGAGAAGAAAACGCATGACACACTGCTGAATTTTCTTTTTAAATAGCAGGGCCGTTCTCCTTTTTTTCTTTTTTTTTATGCGAATTTATTAGTCTAACAGACTGGTTTTGCACAGGTTGTTTCTTTTTCCCCAAGTAGAATTGATAGTGCACTAATGCCCTCCCGTCGATAGCCATGGCTTCTAGAATTACACATATCAACTTGTCTTTACTTTTATCTAAAACCTTGACGTGAAATTGTAGATGAGGGCTGAGAGACGTGACTGAGCAGCGCTGAATTGCACCACAAGCAGGCTAGTCTACAGCATGCTTACGTGCAGTGTGATTTGGCGACACTCAGCCACACCATGCCTGTCTGCAAACTGAATTAGCTGTTCGTCCCACTGAATGAATGAATATGTTCGTCCCACCGTAAACTGAGCAATGACCCACCTGTGGGTGACAGGCGAGATGTAACCCAGCAAGATGTACTCCGTGAAGCTTTGGCAGTGGAACGACAGGCCCCCCAGCAACAGTGTGCCCATCGTAGCCCACGACGTGGTCTCCCACACTTTGCCAAAATCCACCAGGGCCAACATGGTGGGCACCAGGATGAACACCGAGCTCAGGCTAGTGTAGCACTGGAGCTCCACAGGCCTGCGGGTGAACCCCAAGAAAGAGGGAGGAGGTGTACTCAGTACAAGAAATCAGATTGATTCATTGGTCGATCGACTTATCGGCACAACAAATTTGACTGCTCCATTGATTGGCTGCTTGTTCAACTGACTCATTGATCAGCACAAGAAACATGATTGCTCTATTGGTCGGAAAAGTACTGAAATTTGGGCGAGCGCACCATGCACTATTGGTTGGCATCTGATTGTTTGACCAACTGATAGACTGACTGATTGAGTTTAATGTGCCAAATCAATGTGTTGGCTAAGAAGATGCTGTAATGGGAAGATCCTAATTATTTCAGAAGCCCCTGGGGCTTCTCTAGGATGCACCAAAACAGCAGTAAATAAGCATTACTGCATTCTGCCCTTGTAGAAATGTGGCCGCCATGGGTGGCAGTTGAACCCACTACCTCATGCTGCCATATAATGCCTTAGCCATTGAGCTACCACAATATGCAAATCTCCATCCCAGTAAAGGATGAAAAAAGAAAAAAAAAAAGCCTCTAAATGAAATGATACTCAAGCTTCCTTATATCAGACTAATTTCCAAATTAATTTCGACCAACCAAGGTTAACGTGTACCAAAATCAAAGTACACCAGGAATCGGACTAGTGACCTCAAGCTCGGCATTAGTGTATCATATCCACTGAAACTCTGTTGCAGGTATGCAATGTTTCATAAACTTTCTTTCTCCAAAGGGTAAAGCCCTATCTTTGGCCGCGAATGCAGGCTGTGCAGGAAGCACCTCTACCTTTCGCAGTGTTACCAGCTAAACGTGAGACAGAGTATAGCTGGGAATCAACGGACAACTTTGACAGAGAGTAAAAGTAAACAGGCGACTATGCTGCATACCGAGGTGCTACCCATAGACTACATGCAAAATGCATAAGTTAACAAATGAGTCAACGGCACAGGCAAAGAAAGTGTCATAAAGTTGGCAGGATCACTCACAGCAGCTTGACCTTCTCGTCGGTGAGCAGGCGCTTGGAGAAGACGTTCTGAAAACTGACCCAATAGATGCCGTTAACAAGATGGACATACTCGTTGCACGTCACACGACCAACCATAGGAAATAGGCTAAACATGAGGCTATAACACAACATTTGCTATGCAGTCCAGACATAAAAATATTGGCTGACGCTTTTCTTCAGTGCAGTCTGACGAACGTAGCTATTGTTGATGGATGTGGAGAAGTGTAATGTGGCACTGCAATTATGCCCGATAGATAAAACTCTTCATGAAACAATCTTCATTAATGGGAATTGAACTCGCTAGGCCACACTTTCGACTGTTACACCCAGAACACAAGCAGGCGCACTGTGTTGTCATCATCATCACCAGCAGAGCAGCCTACTTTTTAAGCCCATTGTAGCACAACATTTCTAAGAGGTTAGAGAGGCTTACGATAAATCTGTTCCTGTCTTGCATAAACCACGCTGACATTATGTCTGAACATTTTCTAAACTCGCAACACAGGCATGGGTGAACATTCAAAGGGGCTGAGATTTATGGTCCTAAGCAGGTGAAGTAGTCTGTGTGAACAGTATAAGTCAGTACCAAATTACTTATCTCAAGAATGATAGGTTAGACTAAGTATAGCACAACAGATAATTCCCATGTGGTCCCATGGGGCTATTAAAGTAGCATGGCATGAGCACACACCATGTTAGCATTAGTATGTGAGGTTTGACAGTGAAATCAAGGGAAGGGGCAGGCATAAAAAGAAGACACAACTACAAAATGACACTGAACCAGTGTTGGTACACTTTCTTGAAATCCTTGAAAACCCTTGGATTTGGAAAACAAGATTCAAGCACCCTTAAAACTGCTTGAAAATAAGTCTTCCTTGAATTCCTTGAATACTGGGGTCACGAGCAGCATCTGAACAGTCCTTGCGTTGCCCTTGAATTCCGAGTCAAATGTGCAAACCTCGCACTGAACCAGCTAATATCACTGATGTCATTCTTTGGTTCCGTTTGTACTTTATTAAGTCTTTTCTCAACAATGTCAAAGCTTCAGCTGTGCCTACATAGCTGCCAACCTGTGAACTCTTATAATTTCGGGTCGGGTGTACCTTTACAGAGGTACACCTGGCCTCAAAAGTTTGCAGACCACGGGACCTCAGAAAGCGTTGAATTCCCAATCAGCCTGAAGCAGTAGCCAGTAAAACTGTGTACAACAATGCTGTTAGCATATTCTAGTCGAGGCCCGAAATGCAAATATCAGGCTGCGTTGTGAGGTTGCGGAGATATTCGGCTTTTTCTCAGATTTCATGGTCCGTAACATTTTGTGGCAGGCGTACATTCACACTTTAATACAGATGAGATACGTCTAGACACAGCACGCATGCAGCAACAAACTTTTCAAACTAAATACTAACAAGCAACAAACTGTTTTTAGATTGCAGTGATTTTTCAGTGACTTTAGTGTTGCCGATACCGCCTTCTTCGGGAACTTGTCTGTGTAAACTTCTTCGACGCCTCTTGCATCCTTTCACCATGAGAAGACTTCCAAAAGTAGGTTCAGGGACCAACAAGCGAAACTTCGTCGCGAACTGAATCTATTTTTTGTAAAACGCAGTGCAACATTCCCCAAATCGTAAGACGGGCTCAAATTCATGAACTTCATGGAAACTTTGGGAGAGCTGCTGGTATGTGCTCACCACTCCGAGAGGTTAGTGGAAAGCGAAGCAATGAAGCCCGGCAGGTTGAAGCTCAGCTCATTCGCGCTGCACAGGGCCAGGCCTCCCATGACCGGGAAGAGGCTCAGGTTGACCAGCCAGGTGGTCATTTCGCCCAGCACCAGCCGTGAGATGACCACAGTGAACACGGGCGCCGAGCTCTTCACCGTTTCGGCAAACGACACTGGCACGTACCACAACGCCACCAGGCCCAGGAACACCGTGCTAAATCTGAAAACGCGCAGGAGCGGCACTTGAGGCAACAAGGTCGAATTGCGTGCCATCCTTTCCTAATCGGGGAAAGCAAAAACAGAAAATGTCAGTGGCAGGTGGCAGCAGCGAGAAGACTGCTGTTGCGTCTGAGGCTGTAAGTGTTGACAGCCAATAAATTTTTCTTAGTGACAGCTGTTATCAGGGGATTTTCAAGCTGAACTTGCACATCTGCTGGATGTTCAATGGCGCCGAATTGAAATGAATTTTTTATTATTATCTTCTTTTTTACTTGGAACTGAAGCTAACCGATTTCAAACTGAATTTGCAGCATTGACTGCGAGTCGATGTCATAGGATTGTCTCAACAGTTATCATCATTGTGTCATGCCAAAGGATAAACAAAATGAACAATAACAAGCTTCAGCTAACATCAAACTGGAACCTTTGTTTCGGAAAACTGATGCTTCAACAACAGTTTTCTACAAAAATTACTAGAACGAACTCTGGCGCTAGCATCTATGGAAGCGGCAAGCGTGGTGGTTCAGTAAGCTTGGGAATGATGGTTAATAGACGGATTTGCCTAAACTTCATCCCTTCGGCTTCAAACGGCTTTGTGATTTCGCAGTCTCATCACTTTCAACAGAACACTACATTACAAATGCAACATGTTGCAGTGATTATGCATGTGCATAGTCTTATTATGGCCTTCAGGCTTAAAAAGAAAAAAAGAATAGGACTGCTTCAAAATTTAGGCCAATAAAGGCAGATAGAGCATAGTAAATAAAGCCACAAGAAGGTCTGAAGCCACAAACACGAGGATTAGACAAACCCACATATTAACCATAATTCCCATGGTAGTAGAATGATTTTTGTGCCAAGGTTCTCGCTGGTAACTTTTGTAGGAAACTGTGACTGCAACCAACTGTGCCACATATACATCAATAAAACTATTAGCACTAACAGCAGCCTGTCTCTTGGGACAGTGTCTGCAGTGTGGACTACTGCAATTGTACTGTGGTTGCTAATGTTATCCATAAAGAAAACGGAAATATATCAATAGCTAGGATTATTGGCAATTATCACCCAGTTTCTGCTACCTGCCATCGATCCAAATTCAGGTAGCAGTGTGAACAACATGGTCTCAAATCCCCCTACATTTACTAACTGGAGAAAGTTTCTGCCTGAAACTTGTTGCAGCACAATACTAAGAGAAAGAAAAATGAAAACTACCTTTGAATGAGAACTTGGAAAGGTGTGCCAAATATTTAACAAGTATCAGCTTGAAATAACAGATGCTACCTACAACAAAGCAAAGGCTCTTGACATTACTTCTATAATGAGAAATTGCTTTAACCAGTTTTTAATAGCAACTGGTTTTAGCTGCAATATTTTTTAAAGGAGCCCTGAAACAGTTATACAATTAATCATAGATTTTCATGCCGCAAAAGTTTTTCTCATTCTTCAAGTATAAAAGGAGTTTTATCGCACCAATGCACAGCTCTCTATCGCTTTTCGTCTCCATTAGCGCACTGGACGCAACACAGGAGAGAAGCCAAGGGGGCAAAGCCCCGAGCAAAGGTTAGGCGTCTCAGCAGCGAAAGAGCTCGCCGCAGCACCCTGTGGCAGCCACGATAGGCTATGCTACGCAGAACGCCACTACTATCTTAGAGACCATGTGTAGCCGACGCAGCTACGCACAATTGTCGTGCGTAGACCTGCAAATGCAACAAAGAAACGATTTTCCTGTCTTTTTGAGATATCACAGACATATATATGTTTCACTTATTTAACTAAATACTAGTGGCAATTATGTATTAGTGAGAATGTTCTCGCGATCACGAAATCAGCTAACAGCTGTAGGTGGGTCCAGCTGCTTGTGATGATGTTGCATGACGACACTGCGGGAGTGAGGCATAGCGATGCCTCACTCGCTGTGAGGTTTCTCGCTGTTTCTGACACGAAGAGTGTAAATTCCCTGCTGAATTCAGTGCAGTAATATTTGACTTGCATGTTCACAGGAGCCTCTTGTACAGATCGGCAACATTTATTTCATGCTCTATAAGTGTTTCGGGGCCCCTTTAAACGGAAGCTTTAGCTTGGGAGCTCCTATCTAAATACACGAGAAAAGAGAAATTGTTTTTGTCTGAGACCACTGCACCGATTTTCACGAGGCTTGGCGCATTTTAAAAGAAAGCAGTTTTTTCATTTGTTCAGTCAACTTGGTCAACTTTTTTTTTTTTTTCTAAAACCTTTAAAAATCGAGCATAAAAAAAAAACTTGGGTATCAAGTTTTCATCTCTGTAACCCAGCAATAAATAACGATATCACAATTTTGTAAACTGCACCTGTTAGTACATATAAAGCAGACAAAAGTGCAGTAACATAGTACAACGCACTCAAATATACCACTTACTTGTGAGAGGGTCTTTTGCAAAACTGTTGTAGACCTTGTAAAAATTTATGTAGGATGTTAGCTCATATATAAATTTTTTTCTGCTTTAGATGCTCTCACAGATGCAGTTCACAGAAGTATATATCTAGTTTTAGCGTAAAGTATATTAGAACTTTCTGCCTCAATTATTTTCTTTAATTATAAATTTTGGCAACTCTTGTAAAACATACAAGCCCACAAGTCAGAAATGGACATCGTAGAGCTTCCCTTTCGGCTTTAAATGGACAAATTTCATTCATGTCAGTGCAGCGGCTGTCTCACGAGAGCATTTCTGCATTTTACATATAGTTGAATGGGTGGACTCAAAGTTGGCCCTGAGCCAAAGCTTTATTTTTACTGCTTTTTATAGCTTTAAATGCTGCCCGACTACTAACTGCGAAGCCGAGAAAGAGTGATGTCTCATTAGAATTGTCTCCAAAAAAATAAATGTGAAAGGGGGCACACATGGAACTTTTTAGCTATTTCCGGGTATGCAAAGAGAAACATAGTAGGTTCCTGAGTGTCATTTACACATTCTTGCCGAGACCCTGTGAAGTCATGAGCCAGCTTCCGGAGAGTCAACCCAGGCAGAAAGCGGCTCACCGTAGCGACCCAACGAGGATGACATTATGCGCCCTAGGAGAGTTCTCGTGGGACAGTTTCCGTCTAGCAGTCATCTGCATCTGGACGTAGCCACAGATGAAGCAGCAACACATCTGGACTGCGGCTGAAATGGTGGCAAGCATACACATGCAACAAACTGTTATGGTGCACATTTTGATGTTCTTGCCAAATACAGACATTTCCTGTGAGCTCAATAGTTCGACCTAGTTGAAAGGCCTCAAACGGTATCTGTGCTTACCAAGGACCTCTTTTGATATGAACTTTGGCTACCTTTAACCAGCATTGAATGCATGTTTGGATTTGAGTGAACAGAAGTCAACTGTAGAGGGTGGTGTTAGAAATGCAATCTCTGCAGATCACATTACAGACCAGGCTGCCAATTACCATACTGCCAATTAGATTGCCAGTCAGATTATTAATTACACAAACACTTTCAATTAGTTTGACTCGATGTTTAGTATAACCCAACCCATCTATACCAGATTGATTTCAGTCAAATGTTTACTTTCAAATTGCTACACGAGCATGTGACCACAGTTATAATGTGGACAGCAACACAAAGATAGGACATTAAAGAAGGAAAGCACACACACATGATGAGAGAGAAATAATACAAGCATATTTTATCACAGAAGCAAAAAGCACAATCATGAGTAGTATCAGTAGCAGCGCTGGACAAGGAAGTGGAACTGCTGTCAGCCATCTGTGATGTCTCGTGGGTTTCAGGAAAGTCGAATTTCACATAGAAATTTATGCTGAGAGCAGTCGCTGACCATTGTAAAGTTGGCACTTCTGTATGCCATGCGTTTCTTCCGTCATTAAGTGCTCTGTCTTAGTGGCACATTAGCTAGAGCAATGTTATGAGTATGGGTGGTAAGCTCTGCTGTTTACACATACCATCAGTATAACTGAAACGTGAACAAGAGAAAAACTATTCAGAACAATCATTACTTGTAATCGCAAGAGAGTGCTATGTCCAATCGTTTCATAGCCGGTCTTTAAGCATGGAAGGTACGTTTTAGAACTGGAATGAAGCCACTGTTACAAATAATTGTGAAGCTGGAAAATCAACAACGCACCTTGGTTGCCTTTGATTTGTTTGCAGTTTGAATCTATGCTGACAGTACATAAAATTCCACCAATCTCCAGCTTCACGTACCCAGCACTACAGGGTCCCCAGCTTGGTAAGAGAGGATGCACTTGTTCAGCACCAGCGTGGTGAAGCTGAAGAAGTACCAGACGACGAGCACGACCACTGCTCCACTGCTGTACAGTCCGCTTCGTCGCTCGAGGACCGGCACACTGGCCAGTTCCACCTCCCGTGACGAAGGTCCGTGAAAAGGCAGTCCACTCATGGCATCTTCCTTGTGGCCGGTGCTGCCACGGTGATGTCTGCTCAGCTGTTCGCTGAACACGGAGCCCTTCACCACGCAGTCACCACCGTCCATCCGGCTGGCCTGCTCTCCAACCATGTCGTGTGCTTCTGCGTGTGGGAAGAGAATTTTTTTTGTCTATTTGTTATTATTACTATTATGACAGATATTGCTGTCTCCGTGCAAGACATAGCAGTAGTGTATACAAAATTATAACTACGATGCAGCCCAGGACAAAATGAGAGAAACAAATATGGTATAATACTGGAGTAGACACCCATAATAATGGAATGTAGCCTATAAGACACCCATAAATGGAATGTAGGCATCTTTTTTTACCGACAAATAGTTAATAATACTGGAGTAGACACCCTCAAAATACATGATGTCACAGTCAGCCGCTACAAGAACTTCAAGCCAGTGTCACCGCCCATCTTTCCTTTTTCCTTCTTTTCTGTCTAATCCCAAACAGTGGCTGAGAGCAGCCCCTTTCTTGAAATAAAGATTTTATTAATTTATTCTAGCTTACCAAGCTTCCTCTCGCAGTACAAATGACCATTTTGCTGTTTGAGAAGTGTAATTTACCAACACAGGCTAGCACAACATTCTGCTTTCATGTCTCTTCAAAGGTTCTCCTGCCGAAGACCCAGGTTCAAGCATTGTGCAAGTGATCGTTGAACACAGAAGGTTTAACACAACACAGACACCCACAAAACAAAACAAGAAAGTTGGCGCCGGCTGCACACTTCTTTCTTGCATCTTTTCTGCACCGCTCTTGATTTTCTCTTTCAAAGTGATGCGGCACCTTTCCCAACAGCACGTTCATTGGGCACTTGCTTGTTGAAGAAACAGAAATGTGAAGACTGATGGATTCGGTGGTGACATTGCTACTTAACCCCTTCATTACACCAGTGCCTATTTCTGTGCTTAAATTGTTTACTGAGAGGGGCTATACAAAGCTGCCACAATGCTGTTCAGTGAGCGGATAAAGAAGATAAGAATAATAGAAAATAGTAGCAAACAAAAATTTTGTAGCTTCGCCCTTCATCTCGAGTGCCACTTTGTATACCTAGCAAAAACCCTTTAATCAAAGCACCTGCTCCTGTTTTAAGGACAGAATGATCCTGAAAACAATTTGCATGCTCCAGTAGGTACAAATTTTGCCTCTGAATGTGGAATGTCAGCACTGATGCTAACGACGGAAAATTAATGGTGATATTATACAATGTAAGCTTCTTAAAATATACTAACATCTCCTGATAAAGTTGCTGGAGTGTCTTTTTTATCTTAGCAGCCTCAAATATTTGTAGAGAATGCCTCACATTTGTGTTCAAAATGAGTCCTTAAACGACTTTTTCTCCCCTGTGTAATTAAGGTAGTCGGTGATGTAATCACGGCTTATGGTCTTGTGCTGTGCTATATTCTACAGTTACGGACAGAGCAGAAATGGTTCTGCCTTCCTTCGCGAGTTAAGGACCAGTGGCGGAAGAAGAGGCACAGTACAAATTATTTACATTTGCCGAGACAAAATAAACTGCAGCAAGTCAAAATTAAACACTAATCAGGCACATTAGTCGCGTGCGTAGGGAAGTATAAAATGTCTGCAGAAACTTCTTGGCTAGACGTAAACATTCCGAAACTTCTGAGGTTTGATACAAAACGAAAGTATCGACCAAAATCGCAATAGCATACCCTGATGACATGTTGCAGCTCCATTCATTCTACGTAGGAAAAAGAAAGCCACGCAATACCCGCGACCTAGCTGGCGTGTCGCAAACCCGTGAACGTTTATCACACGTGGAAGACAGCGTATGTATATGTTTAATGCACGTCGCCGCCTGCGCCACTTGCTTCACCTACAGCAAGCGAAATTCAGTGAACAAATGAAAGAAACAAAAAAAGAAAGAAATAGCGCTATTAGTTCAACGTCGGAGCCGCTTCAAGGCGACGCACATTTTTACGTCGATGACGTACGTGCAACCGTGCATGCGAGAATCGCTTCGCGATTTGACGGCTACGTACAGTGCTTGCCCTGCAGCGAACTGTTATCGTGCATGTTATCGCTCCCACAAGATAGCATCGTAAAATCGATCACGACTGAGCGCTACCGGCGGTGCTATACGCCGCTCGCCCTTCCTGCGGTGGGCATACGTCAACGAAACTGCGAAACCGAAAAATAAAAATTATGTGTAGGCCGCCATCTTCATTAAGCGTTGTTGCTAACATTCTATCCATATTTCGCTGTACGCAACCGAAAATGAAAGCCATGAAACTGTGAGCTTTTCAATGATTGCAGGACAGATAGCAGGCTTTCGCTTTACAAAGTAAAAATTAAGCTTCTAAAAGAAAGGCATTTTTGTTGCGATGCTGTTGTATCCGTAGAAATTGACGTCACGCGACGTTGGGCTCGTTGGGCCAGTGACTTCTACGCGTGAATTGACGGAAGTCTAGGAGGGCGGTCCGGCGGTCAGCGGTGCAGCAGCAGCTTCGTCCGAAATCTGCGGCCGGAGCAATAAGCCCGCTCTCTGCTGTTGCCTATCAAGACAGCTTGATAAAGGTACCATTGGTTCCTTGTATACAATCAGTGACTCCCTACGCTGCTGTTCGATCCAACCGACACACACTAAGCGATCGCGACATCGCGTTACAGGTCTTCCGGCAGTGCGTGTTTCACGCGCCGTTCTCACGTTCCTCTTTGCTGGTTGCACGAATCTAGCTAACTGCCGTCCTTCGTGCATGACGAGCGTGCTTTTATACACATCAAACGACCCGAAGACATCTCAGGCCTCGTATTCAATTATGCGAGAAATACGGCGCATTGGTTGTGCGCTATAGCTGTGCTCGTTGCCGGGGTGAATATGTTTACATTTTGTTTGTAAATTTCCGATCGATTCATTCGACTTTTTTGTAACTTACGAACCACTTCAGTGATATAAATAGAGCTTTCAGATCTAAAGAAAGGAAGCTTCATACCCTTGAGCGGAGAGCCTGACGTGCAGAAAGTCTAAACGCTTATAACGCCGGTTTCGCCTCGGGGAATATATGCATAGGTGTAGGAATATACGTCCACGAGACCGCGCCGCAACGTAATTACCGGCCAACCTGTCGACTGGGTTAATGGAACGAGTTTTGCGCGGACGATTATGAAGTCGACGAGGATAAATGTCAGCGACGTGGTTTTGACGGAACTTCGTTTCGCTGCTAGCTGCTGCAGCGAGTGCATGATCATAAAATCGTATCGCACAGGAACTGTTAGTTTCATTCTCTCCTTACTTTTCTTGTACACTTTATAAATTATTAATCATGTATTAGTGCAAGCTTCTTAGTTATCTTCTTTTGGCACCTAATATTTGCTCTTAACGATGTGTTGTGCTTGCTTGCATGTATTATTACGTTTATATGCACGTTTCTTGCCTGTGTCGTACTGTACGTATAGGCATGTTAATTTGTTAATTTTTCGCATGAAGTTGAGCGTACCTTTTTTTTTTTGATGATACGTTGAATGGTGACATAAGACATTGGCAAACCTATGAGACGTTCACACCTATATATATACAGCTTAATTGCTGTTTCGTTTATTCGTTAAAATACGTCTTTACGTACGCGCTTCAGTTTATTGCGTACACCTCTACAAACTATTCGCAGCATATATTTGACCATCGTCGACGCTATATTATCTTACAGCGTAAATTTTTATCACAAACACTCTCAATGTCTGTCATTGCACGGCCCGCCCAAACCCAACTGAGAGGTAGGCACGCCCTTCGGGTTCCAAAGCTGGGCAGGAAAGCCAGCTTTACGACGTGCGCGCACGTCGAAAGCTTTGCGCTTGGATTTTTAGTGCGGCCGCCGCCCCCGCATGTCCAGGAATTTTTCTGTTCGCCTTAAGCGGTCTCGATTGGAATCATCTCTTTGGTTCCTTGTTGTCGTTGTAGGTGCGCTAGGCAGACTGTGAAACAGGCCGTTCACCCCTGCTGCAGAAAAGTAACACAGAGGTAACTACAACAGGCACAATCTCTACACCCACTACCACCACATTGCATTGAACCCCCCACCACAAAAATGAGTAGGAACGAAGCACTGAGGTACCACATGTAAGTCATTTTGTTTAAGTTATTTTTGTTTCGTTTGTGTTTGTTTGTCTCTCGTAGAATGTGACCTGTATAGTCAACTTAACAAGCATTTTACATCCAATATTGTCACCTTCTGACACACTCAGATTCTTAACAAAAGTTGTGCATGACGAAATTTTGGGATTCTGTGCTCCATACAAGTAAAGTGACGCTGATACAGCTCAGCGACATAAAACTGTTGCTGAGCAGTGAAAAGATAGTTAATAAAAACGGACATGCTTGTAGGTTGTGTTAGTACTGCAATTAATAGCTACCGATCAGCTAAACCATTAGTAATGTACTTGTACCTGCATGGTCATCTGACAAAACCTAGCTTTATGGGTTCCTATAATACGGGCAGGGTGTTGTTCAAACCTGTCTGAGTTTTCATACACGTTTGGTTCCTTAGCATGTATGCTGGACAATGTGTAACACCCTATCACTCTTTTTGAGAGAGAGCTTTAGGCATGTCGTGTTCCTGTATATATCAGCCATGCAGTAATACAGTTATCCCCTGCCTTTTGCGTAAGTTCTAAGCTAAGCTACCATATTTACTCTAAAATAGGTTGGACATCAATGTAGATCAACGTCCCCTATATATTGAAATCGCCAAGAAATAAATAACAATTTGAATATAGGTTGACCTATAGCATTTCAGAAAAACAAAAGCTTTGAACATGATGCACCTTTATTTGCTGTAAGCCCACCTACTACAAATCTCACTAGGCGTTGCCACAAGGTGCATCGTCGGAACTGCCAGAGAAGTCGTCCTCTTTGAGTGCTTCGTGGGCGTACCTGGCACCCCAAACAACATTACCGCAGGCGTGGCCAAGTGTACAGGGTGTCCGCCACGGCTGCGGTAGGTGGACAGTTCGAAACCCACCGCCGGCACCCACCGATAAAAAAAAAAAAAAGAAGATGGGTACAGGCGCTCCCGAACCCGGCGCCCGGTAGTGTTTGGGGTGTACCACCTGGGGAGTGCACCCGGCTGCAGGTTTCCCTAGTTTCGACATACAACCCTGAAGGGTGGATACGTTCTCTGGCCGTAATGCGGACACGGCTGCATTAATCAATCAAACAACATTGTTCTTGGTGCCATTGAGTGCATTGGATATGTAGTGGGCATGCAGCGGATTTGCAGCATTTCTTAAAGGCAGTCTGGATAATCTCAACAAACATCTTGCAAGCATGATGAAGGTACTCCGTTAGCTCGGCAATTATCAAGAATATTCCAAGATGTTTTGGTCACAAATATAGGTCGATAGCTTATTTTGATCAACATTTAAAGATAAGGTTGATCTATATTCAAATAAATATGGTAGTTACTTCTTATTGTATGTGACGAACATCACAGATGATGGAACAAGTGATACATAAACGGGACAGTTGCCTTTTATCTGCTCCGTTCTGCCAGATGCAAATATTTACCTTTAAACTGTAGTAATCAAGGGAATTTTCACACACTAATGAGGCATAGCCAAAACTTTCTAATCAAATAATATGGAGCTCACATATGAGCAAAAGTAAGGGTATCTGTGTTGTATTCACGTCTTTCAAACTGCTTGACCTAGTGTAGCTGCTGCTGTTTCTTGGCTGGTTGCTTCAGACCACTTCTTCGGTGCTTCAAAAATCGTGTAAGACAGCAACTAAGCTTCAGTGCGTACTTTAGTGGGCTCATATTGCAATAATCAAACCCAAGTAACTCTGTTTTACATTCTTATTTTTGTAATACAGCTTCAAAGCTCTCTTGCATGTCCTTACTAGGAATACCAGAGTGCTCGGGAATGACCAGTCAAATATACTACAAAAAACAGATTTGAATTATCCCTCAACGGGCCCCTTTGGAAGTTTTGGTTATACACTGGAAGTTGTACGGCATGGTCTAGGGAGCATTTTACCGCTACAATTTTTCAAATAGGCTCATTATTATAGGAGACGGTAGAAATAAAAATGTAGCGTTGCCATGCTGCCAGGAGGTGAGCTCCACTTCCAACGTCGACACACTTTTCCGTCACGGGGCTCGTGACGTTTACGTGATGCGCCCCACCTCCGTCTTTTTTTCTTCTCCTTTTTTATCGTGGGGCACACTTCCAGTGGCAGTACTGTGCGTTAGGCACTGGATGATTTATTGATATGTGCCATAACCGGTGACAGAGCATGCAGTGCGTCTTAGAGGCATTTGTGTGTGTGACCTTGACCTTCTCGCTGGAAGTGGGGCTTGCTCGAGAGAAAGGAAGTGTGGGCTTCTGTTTGAAATTCCAGCTGTTTTCGAGCCATGCAGGCCAAGATCTAAGCGCCGTGCTTGTCTGTTTACAAAGTCCAAACCTGGTGAGGGGCCCTTTAAATGGCAATGTATTAAAAAGACATTGCCTGAGCTGCTAGCATAATTCGAGGTGTGTGCATGAGCAGGATTCATACTTTCATTCGTATGGGGTACAACTTCTCCAAGTATTTGTTAGGAGAGAGTTCTTGTTTTATGTTAAACACATGCACGGTTTACTTTTTGCATGTCTCATGTTCAGTGAAATCTTAATAAATTCTTTACCACGCACCCTTTCTATTCAAAGGCATGTGAAATGGAAGGGTGCTACATTTGCCAGCAGCAGCAGCAGCAGCAGCAGCAGCAGCAGCAGTTTTAGTGACATTAGGTGTACTTAAATCAGGAAAACTAAGTTCTAGTGAACTATGGGAGTGGATTTTTGGTTTAGACCTTCAGTTAATTTTTCACAAGCATTGCTGGAAATCGGAAAAAGTTAACAAGGAAGCACCAAGTTTATGACCTCTGCTAAGCACACATTAGTGGGCTAGTTGGTTTGGACTTACCATTTTAAACAATTGTGCAGATCCAACGCACATGTTGGGATGTCTGTGAATTGAAGCTTTTGTGAAGCAAGTGCTTAAATGCTATAAAACAAAATGCGATGCATACAGTTGTCTTTATTGTCAAGTATGCAACATGTGGTATTGTGCATTGCTTATGTTTATGCACCATTGCAGTGACAACATTAATGTGATGTAATGTTTATGTCTTGTCAAGAGTTCGACGAAAGTTCGTCTGGTCAGGTAACATGATGAAGAAATTGTGGCCACTGACCAAGTCAAGGTGAAAAAACACACAGACGTTTCGGGACCCGTACGGGTTCCTTGATCACACTAAAAGCGGGCAAGAGCCAGAAGTTGTTTTTATGCCAAAATGTGACCTAGGGAACGGGTGTAGTTGGCAGGAAGATTTCCATCAGTCCTGTTGATACTGTTGTCAGTAGTTTGAATAAATAAAGAATCTAAGAAGAGTCGCGTCATCGAATTCTTTTCCTTAGCTATTATAGCAGCGTTTTCCCAATCGATGCAGTGACTGCGATTATCGACGTGTTCAGCAAGGGCGTTCGAGACTTTTTTCTTGTTGGAGACGTCCCTTTGGTGCTCTTTTAATCTTCTCGTGAATTTGCCGGTTTCATTGATGTAGCTGCAGTTGCAGTCTGCGCATGGTACCTTGTATATGACACCGGGATAATTCTTGCTTTCAAGCCGATCCTTTACGTTAACATGTTTATGTCTATGCGCTACACTGCTTTCGCAAGCTAAACCGAGACGCCAACAGCTGTTCATGCAAATGCGCGCTGTAAGTCGTTGACACAGTGATGTTATGAGAACAAAGGTGATGGTTGTTGAGGGAAAAATGATAAGGGCATGTGTATGCTGAGAGAAATACAAGGGTAAGGCTGGCTATTATGTTTCCCGTTTCATTCCTGTCTTACTAATGGCCTAACAGAAACTGGTGCTTGCACACATGCTCTTGTCCAAACGTGGTCCCGTGCAAATGTGGTCTCGGGTTCACATGCTACATGGCGCACACCTAATTGACAAGGCAGCAGCAGCCACGGTCAGGAAAGTCCAGGAGGTTTTGCTTAAGAAAGCTTCACGTTAATGTGCGGTACAACTAAACAAAGACAGAGGGAGACATTTTTTTTGTGTTCCGGAACACATGGAACCAGAGCAAAGGTTTCACATCAACACTAACCTAACTTATTATATTTGTTCACTTTACATAACCATGCAGTGTACAAAGTTGCTATGTCTGACTTGGGAGTTAGGCAGCTGTAAACTGTGTGCTTCTATATTATGACACTAGAAAGACAAAAAGGAATAAATGAGAGCCCCAATGAAAGATTACTCTCAGCAGTCACTATAATTACTTTTTTTAATGCAATGAATTCAATTCACATCGATTCAGCAGCTTTTCATTGGTACTTGAATAGGGAAATCGCAGTTGGCCCCAAGCTAAAGCTTCATCTTCAAACCTTTGCTTTGACTCAGAATGCGCAAGTTGGTAGTATTAATGTGATTACCTAGAGTAAGTGACCATCCGTCTCTAAAATGGCTTTACATGTAGCCATTCCACTGGCCGAGGGTTAGAAGGTCACTGACAGGTATACTGATTGATTCAAAATCAACTGTTACAATCAACTTCCATTAATCTGGCATTGTTTCTTTTTTTTTTCCAACTCTGCCCTATAGTGCAAAAAAGGGCCCTTGCTTTGAATGTCAGATAACTCAGCCTGATTTTTGTGTCCTGCCGTGGTCGAATTCATACATCCATGCAGTAGTCTGTTTGAATACTCGAACTGTTCTTGTAGCAGAAAAATAATGCGTTTTAACATTAAAAAATTATGATTGAAGGTGTAAACTTCTCGATTTTTCTTGTATTCATACAGCAGCATCGATGTCTTCGTTACTTGACAGACTGCCTTCTGTCATACTTTAATTTATAGAATTAGGATTTTTTGTTTTTCACTGTAAAAGCCTGCAAATTCTGCCAGATTCCATTTTATTTTCGACATTGAGTAAAATTCTTTGAAAGGAGTTCTGTGGTTGTGCTATACTTGCCAACTTCTGCATCACAACGCATACCTTGTGTCATCCTGAGGCAGATGCAAAAAGAATTATGAAAATTAACACAGCCAGACAAAAGTTATTCAACTTACATACTCAAAATAAAAGCAGACCACAGAAAGAGACATGCTCTTTTGCATTTCACTCACCCAGCGAGGACTTATGCTGCTTCCGATCAAAACGCGGCTTACATCCAGTGGTACCGGAAGCTTTCTTCCCACCGCAAGCCACACTATTTGATGGTAGTGTTACCATGGTTACAATAAGCACGTGTGCCACACAGGTTATCAGATAACTCCCTGTGGACAAATGCAACATCAGAAACAACGAGCTCCTTCCTGCAATGATCACATTCTTCATCGCTCGTTAATATTAAGAAAAGAAACGAAACAACAGTCCCTGACAATGCGCAATTAAAACGACCTGTGTGGTTGGACATATGATCCCAAGCCTCTCTGGATATGCCTGTGCCATCTAGTTAAGGCATCTGCAAGCAATATGCGATTCAAACGAGCCATGCAAATGGGCGTGACCTCAAGGCTCACTGGATGTGGTCGCACCATCTAGTTAAGGTGTCTGCAGATGCATGCTCTCACGTGCAGTAAATTTTATAAATGGCTCAAAAGTGCACAGAAAACGTTACACACCGTTAATCGTGTGTGCTGCGTGTAAATGTCTATTTTTGCATCATATTTTGAGTGTATACCGTTGGTCAGCACACCTGGGGTCAGTTGCAAACAAATTTAATTTGTATTGCACGAATTTGTAACCTCTTCGTTGCTATAGAGAGCATAAAATGTGTTTTTATTCCTAAAGTCGTCATTTTATGTACAGCATAGACACGCACAGTATATTCTTCATGGCCAACCAATCAAAACAAACAGCATGAGTTGCATGGCTTTTCCTCACATCTGCTGTCAAAAATTGTTTATGCATGATGCTGCAGTCAGTGCAGAAACTGGTTTAAGGACCACATTAAAATATCAAATGCTCTGATTTCGGTGCTTTCAGTGGTGCCGGAGGCATCATCAAGTCCCGAAGTAAGCAAACATGGAATAAAAACAGCGTGCGTAATTTGGGGTGCAGCGCCCTTTTATTAATCAAAATTTACTTGCAACAAACAGGTGTGGCCACGATCCTTTACATCACAAAAAATTGCTTCAGCAACCCAAAAGCATCATTGCCACCTGTCTTTCATTTTAACATGTTCCCCGGGCCTATATACCAGACTACACTACACTACTGTGGCAGTAAACTAAACATGTAGCAGTAAGACCTTTTTGCTATCTCTGAAGTTTGACAATTAAATGATGGTGTGACATTTTCTAAGCTACACCTTAGCTGTGGCTCATGCTATAGGGAAGGGCTCTGGGTCAGTTTAAGCAGCCTGTGGTTCTTTAGCAGGGATTTAACTCTCAGTACACAAGCATCACAATGCTTCAGATCCATTTTAATGTGGTCACAGGGACCAGAAATTTAGAACTGTAATATGTCTAGCACATGTACAGGTGTATCTTGTAGAACATGTATCAGAAGGAGGACTTGTTAGAACAGTGGTCACAATATGGATGGATGGATCAGAAGATTGCAGAGGCCTTGAGCTTTGAGCGGTAATATATGTCATCAACTCCTACAGCCAAAATTTATAACCCATTGGGGTTGCTTAGTGGCTATGGTGTTGGGCTGCCAAGCACGAGGCTGCAGAATTGAATCCCAGCCACGGCGGCCACGTTTTGGTGAAGGTAAAATGCGAAAACACCCACGTACTTATATTTAGGTGCACATTAAAGAACCCCAGGTAGTCCAAATTTCCAGAGTCCCCCACTACGGCGTGCCTCATAATCAGATCATGGTTTTGGTGTGTAAAACCCCATAATCTAATTAATTTCTTTTGCCAAAATTCATAGAATATGGATGAAGATGATGATGACATTGCAGCTTATGTCCTACACATTTATGCAAATGCAGTCTTGCTCAGGTTCTCACTTAACACACTAGTGTGCGGCCATGCTTTGTAACAATTATTTTCATTCGATTTTTTCCGCTTATCATCTGTTGTGCCAACTTGCCAATGCTGGTGATGACAGTGGCATGCCATGATGCAAATTATTGATGGAGGATGGAAAGAATGGAAAGTGCAGAGAGCCTTTGAAAGAAAATGGCCTCCGGTTTGATGTACAGCTAAATTCGCTGGGTGGACATTTTTTGATGATGGCCTGCCACAGGCTGTATGTGAACTCAACTCTGTGCACAGCTGGAAATGAGATAAATTTAACTAATTAACCCAACTTGGCTCTAAGAGGGCTCTGCCACTAGATGAGAGCGTCCCTAGGCCCTTCTGCCTGTGCCCCTAGGCCCTTCTGCCTGTGTTCTTCTACTTCACCTTTGCTGGATCCAGAAAAATGAAAATGAAAGTTTCAACACAGGAGTGATCCCTAAGTGCTCTCAGAAATGTATGTGCTTGTTTTTGTGGTACATCTTAGGCTGGCCCGAGCCCTTGTGGAAGTAGCTTCAAGCACTAAAAACGCTCCTATTTCCCCAATTGAGTATATTGCTAATATTTCTTCCTCGACGCCGAGCTGAATAGCTTGGCACATTGACGGATATGCAGAAGAATCAAGCCAAAACATCAAGTGATGGCTAGTGCGTTGCGCTGAGTGTTTGTTATTCCATGTGCCTGCATGGTCAACTGTTCTGCTCAAATTGAATGCGGGTCGACTAGGTTGTCTGTTCATGCTGTGCCCTTGTAATGGCACTGAGAGGCGCTCCTGAACGCATCTGCATTGCAAATGTTGAGATAAGGCTTCAAATGTATCATCTCCTTAATCAGGCCATTGCTAGGGCACCCTTCAGCAATATGTATACCTGTCAGCTTTTACAATTTCATTGTAAATACCTTATATTTAGACCTCCTTTGTGATAGTAATGACAATTACTTTATGATGTTTGATATGATAGGTTAGTGCAAAATTGATTTTAAATGCAGACAAGTACAGTGCTGGCCAAAATTGAAGAGTCCGACTTTATAGGCCTGCCAGATCATTCGAACCTACCTGCAGTGCCATCTATTCACTCCATAAAACCTGTATACATTTCGGCAATGACAATTTTGAGTGACAATACATGAATATCATTTTAATTTGTACATTGTGCAGATCATTCTAGCTGCAACTACTAGAGCAAGTACCTGATCTCAGCATTATTATAAGATTGCCGTCGAATTTTAAAAATTTAGCATATATATTAACCCTTTACAGGGTATTACATAAGGGGGAGGGGGAGTAATCATATATGGTATACACAACATAAGTCGAAGATGTTACAACAAGAATAAATTGAAATAACTCAGTTTCAGTAATACAGCAAAATAAAATAGGAGAACAGGCGACTTTAAATGCAACAACACTTGGAATGCGAAGAAAAATGATACAACTCTACTTTCCAAAATGTGAAAGCAACAGCTCTTTAAGTTCATCAGGATCATGTTCCATGGCGATTGCATCAGGGATTTCATTCCATTCCTGGATTGCTATAGGTAAAAATGATTTATTGAAGGCAGAAGTTGACCCATACAGGCGCTATAAACTGTGTGAATTGAACAGGCATCATGACGAACGTGCTCGTAGTAGAAGTGATTGGCATGATTGGTGGTAGAAGTGATGAAGAAGTGAAAATGGTAGTACAACTTGTGCAATAAGCATAGACGTGATATCTTGCGTCGATAGACTAATGTGGATAGATTGAGCTATGGCAATACTGCTGATACTAGTTTTGTAGTCATATTTTGAAGATATGAATTGAGCAGCACGGTTCTGGACAGATTCTGTTGCATTGATTAGATATTTTTGATGTGGACACCAAATTGAGGAAGCGTGTTCAAGTATAGTTCGAACAAAAGTTTCATATGCCACTTTACGGATGGAAGAGGGTGACAACGATAATGTTCTTCTGATAAAGCCTAGTGTTTTAGAGCCGTCAGCGATCAGTTTCGCTATGTGTTCCGACCAGTTTAGATTGCTAGTGATTAGGATAACGAAGTAACAATATGTTTGTACTTGTGAGATGTTGACTGTGTGTAATGAGTACGCATGGGTGATGTTAGCGTGCTTGAGGGAAATTTGAATAAATTTGCATTTAGAAATGTTAAGCTGCATCAACCACTTGATACACCAAGTGGTTGATGAAAATAATGATAATGATAAAATAATTGTTAACTTTTTTTCACAAAATTTTAGAATTTCTTGGCTTCAACTGCAATATTTTTTCAAATACTAAAGCTGGAAGGTTTGAACGTGATATCCTCACCATGATTACCTACGCTGTAAGCTTGAGTCAGTGCAAAATGAGGTGGAAAGGTTTCATTGCATCATGTTACTGTCATTGCCATAGTGTGTCTACCATGAAAGAAAGCATTACACTTTCGTTTCTTGAAATGCACAGAAAATAGACCCATTTATAACTTTCCCACACTTCCAACTATAGAAGTTGGCAATTTTCCCAAGACTGCATTCGTCTAACGCTCCATACTTCGGAGTTTGTTAGTGTGTTTATGAAGTTAGTGTCATCTTTACTCAAACAAAAGCACTTCAGAAATCAGCCAATGTTTTGTCTGTAAACAAATAGAACTACATACCTTTTGTCCTATATGATAACGATACATCCTCTTTTCACAGAGCACTATTTAGTCATCCATGAGATGCGCATGATTAAGTGCTGCCAAGAATGTTTTAGCAATCATTGCTTGTGATGAATTAGTTTTTATTTTTTATTTTGTTCTTTAGTGTCTAAGTGGCTGTTCAGGATATTTTTGTGTGCATTTGCATTTGTATAACTTGTCTCATTGTACATTTTGCCTAGTGTTCATTCCACCATTGTTGTACTGAGATTCTGTTTGCTGTCACCCTCCATTTTCCATGCTACATAATGTCCTAAGGGGCCACCAAAGTATCTAAATAAATAAGAAGCGAATGCCTATTTCATGCGAGATCTATGGCTTCTGTCCTTATGTTTTTGCTTTAAAGCATGCATTTGCGTGAACTAAGCTGTGATCTCCCATGTGCACGGGTGTCCCTCTCTCGTCGACTGCAGGGATTCAGGCGGAAGCAGTGGTGACGAGGCAGACGGGGGTGTTGCCACAATGGCAGACTACATCAGGGGCAAGAAGACATACACCAAGTGGGACGCAGACACCGACAACGTGGACATGGACCTGTCGCCCGAGGCACCACACGTCCAGGTGGCCTCCAGCCCTGGCTGGTTCTCCGGAACAAAGGGACGAGTGCTTCGCGTGAGTTTACAGTTGTCATGTGCAAAGCCAAGGCCATTGTTCTGGACCTGTCACTTTCAGGGCTATCGCGCTGTGTGAATGTTGATTGGTAAAACCAGCAAGCAGAATGCAGAATGGCTGAAGTATTAGGCTATGTCACGTGATCAAAGAGATCAGTCAAGAATGTGGCCCGAGCCTGGTCTTGGGTGCACCTGAATGGATTGCAAGAGACAACTCAAGCCTGCTTCACTGTGTTTATCCAGGTGCACTTGGACTTGCCAGCCATTAGCTGTTGCTAGAAAAATAGCGAGCTCATTTTACAGGACACCAGAAAGCAGTAGAAGGTGCCAAGAAGAAACTCTGTGAATTCATTATAATATATAATGGTTGGCTCTTCTCGTTTCCATAGTGACCTCGTTTACTATTGGACATTTTGCTAAACATAATTTCAAACTCACTGAAGTAACTTTTGGTCGTGCAGGTTTCAAATATGTGGTCAAGCACACTAGTTATTGCTTTAAATGTGCGATGACGTGGCAGTATAACTATCGCAATCTTCTCTTTCTTGATGTCGATGTTTTGTATTTAACCACACAGTGTTACCCACATATATTCATACGTGAAGCAGTGGAGGCATCAGGGTGGCTCTTTGACTCTTGCCATTTTCGCTAGCATCATTCCAGATTACTTTCAGCGTGTATCAATTGAGTGAGGTGATGAGACGGAACAAGCCAGGATAGCAGATCTCTGCAGTGCCTTTGCTGCACTGTAATCGAGACTTGTAAATCGTCGTCGTCGGGGTTTCCCGTGCAGGTGCTGATAGTGGGAGTCATCTTCCTGGTGGGGCTCATGTGCGGCTACGTGGCACGCAAGAGCATGCGTGATCTTGGTCAGGCAGCGCAGTCATCCTGCCCCATGCCAGGGGGCATCTACTCCTTCAAGGAACGCTTTGCAGAGCAGCTGCTTACCGGCGTTGACAAGAAAAACCTTGACAGCTGGTTGCGGTCAGTCCTCTGACACAGTGCTTAAGCTATCAGTGTTGCAGGCATCCTTCTTTTCCTTTCCCCTTTAATGCATAAAATTATGGGCGTTTTTCTTTAACTTAACAAATTTCTAAAGAACAGCCATTAACAAATATCATCAGAACTTTACTGTGTCGGTTTAGTTATTAAATGGGGCAGAAATCATTGCACTGAAAATCAGTACTTACATGGCTTATTAACAAAATTTCACCAGTTGTCCTTAATTTATTGCTTTAGGGCACATGTTGCATTTGCATATGTGAGACCAGTAAATGCCTAGAGGGGCCCTGAAACACTTATTGAACAGAGTAAGAAAATGTGGCCGATCTGTTAACGAGGAACCCGTGAGCGAAATGTTATTGCACGGCATGTAGCGGGGAATTTATAATCTCATGTCAAGCACAGTGAAAAATCGCTTGCTGTCATTTTCGCAGCATCGTCGTGCAGCAGCATCATGAACAGCTGGACCAACAACAGCTGTTGGCTGAATTCATGTTTGCGAGAACATTTTCAGTAATATAATTACTGCTCATTCGAGTTAAATAAATGAAGAATATATATGTCTGCAATCTCAAAATGGCAGAAAAGCAATTTCATCTTTGCACTCGCTGTGGTTTCTTAGTGGCTATGGTGTTGGGCTGCTAAGCACGAAGTCACGGGATCGAATCCTGGTCACGGCGGCCGCATTTCAATGGGGGTGAAATGCGAAAACACCCGTGTACATAGATTTAGGTGCACGTTAAAGAACCCCAGGTGGTTGAAATTTCCGGAGTCCACCACTGCGGCATGCCTCATAATCAGATCATGGTTTTAACACGTAAAACCCCATAATTTAATTTTTTTATTAATTTCATCTTTGCACTGCCAGTCTACATACGACAGTTGCACATTGCTGCGTCTGCTGCACTTGGCCTCTGATATGAAAGGCGTAGTTGTAGGTACGGTGGCCGCAAATGGGGTGCCGCCAAGAGTCACCTCACCACCAAGAAATTCAATCTTTGGCCAGGACCAGTGGGGCATTGCTCCCTTGTGTCCCCTTGCCATTTCTCCTTATGTAGCTTACAATGTGCTAGTGGAATTTATAGGAGAAAGAAAGCCACTCATTGGTCCTATAACTAGGTTTAACTTCGCTTGTGCTTGGAGGATTCGAAAAATGCTTGCAGCAGGATATTTGTGAGGCGACTTAATTTAATAGTGATGTCATTCTATTATCAGTTATGAAAGTGTGTCAGGGCCCCTTTATGGCATATACACACACTAGTCATGTTTCTGGCAGTAACACCAATTTTGAGACACCCGTCCTCCAACTATTGATGCACAGGTCGGTTTGCTTATGTGGGGTTCTCAATTATTTTTTATTCGTGTTGTGGTTTCGCTGTGACAGCACGTACGAGTTGCCTTAAATGATCTGCAACTGCCATCACTTCGATGTTTTCATGCGTGTCCCACCGCCCGCTGTGTCATTCAGGGTGATGAACGTGGACTACCACATGGCTGGAACCGAGAGGGGACAGCAGCTGGCCATGCGGATTGAGCAGGCCTGGAAGCTTTACGGTGTGGACAACACACGCACCGAGGTCTTCAAGCCTCTGCTGTCTTTTCCGGACAAGTAAGCTTGGAGGCAGCACAAGTGGTCCGTTAGCTGTCATCATGTGGGGGGGGGGGGGGGGGCAGAGGCGGGATGACACTTGTAGTGCGAAGTGCAACTCTCAGCTCTTCTTTTTCAACACTATTGTGTCCTGGTGCTATAGGACAGGGCAGGACAAAAACATGCAAACATAACAATAATACAAAGCAGGTAAACTCCGAATTATGCATTTGTACAAGTCCCTTACTTGCATCATTTGGCACTTGCCATGTAGTTCATCTTGTAAAGTATTTATATTTTCTTTCCATCGTTGCATGCAACAACCCAAAGGTAAAAATGAAACGTCTATCCCTCATTTTCTCAAAACGCCTCTCATGACATCAGTATATGAATAAGCAGTTTATAACGTTTCTTTGTGTTGCAGGCACTGTAAACCTTTGCGATGTTCACGAGTAAGGGCATATTTTAAAATGATCTTGCGCCAGCTGGCCTTGCTTACTGTTTTTTTTTTCCACATAGCATTAGCTATCGATGGGATCACGATTTAAACTGGTATTGGTATCAAAATATTAATGACATTTTTTTTTTTAGGATATTGTACATGCAACCACTGTGTATGGATCGTGACATAAAACCTAATGACATTTAATGGTTAAGTGATTAAGTGGCAGGGTTTCCTTACGTTGCAGTTTGAGTTTGTAGTGCTGGTAACTCTGGTGCTGTGTGATATTGGAGGACAGTTGCAGAAATCCTATGAGGTGCACAACATCAGTCACTGCAATGTCATTTAGACATGACAGTACACACATAGCTCAGAAATCATGGGGAAATGCAAGGTCTGTAATCAGTACCAGACGTGGTGACCAGAGGCTTGTGCGATCATAACAGCCACCTATTCCTGGGAAACCATAAATTGAAACCCCTGATTAAAGGAAAGATATATGTATACATATTTAATAGATCTGTGTGCACTGGGCATTCGGCAGTGTCCTCCATGGCTTGCACTGCCACTTCGTGTTATTTCGAGCGTAAGAAGCGAAAGCTGAAATTTTGATGCCTAACTTTTTAATTAAGGTGCCAATAAGCCACATGTTCATATACTGCGTTATGCATAATCCCTAGTAAGAGTTTTCTATGAATGTAAGGCACTGACATGGAATATTTAATTGCTGGAAATCCAAGGAAGTGGACATCTGTAAGATGCAAGTTGTCTCCCAATTGGCACTTGCACTGTAGCAGTCATACTCGCTGACAAGTCTTTATGTTGTAAGTTGTAACCTAAGGGCAATGTATATTTGAGTGTCATAAAATGAGTAACTAGTGTAGATGATGTGCTTATTATTACATGTAGGCATTTTACATACTACAAGTTTTGTTTCTTTTTGTGCATTCAGGGAACACCCAAATGAGGTGCGAATAATGCGTGGCACCAACGTGCTGTTCAACACTTCTGAAAAGGGTGCCGAGGCAGCCATGACAGTGAAGCCATTTTCAGCCTATTCACCTGCAGGAATTGTCAAGGTAAAGGATGACTAGCTTACTAGGGTTTATTGCACAAAAAATACGAGAAGAAGCACTAAAAGCAAGAGATGTAATAGATATAGCGGCATTTAAATCCCCCTTTGGGAGCCTCGTTCTCAATAAAACAATGACACAAGCATTGGACGGACATAACAGACATCTCTGACAATGCATGCGGTCTGCTTGCACTGTATGCTGAAGAGTAGTTAAACCTTTGCGGTCATGCGCAATCGCCCAGTTTGTGGTCGTTCCAGACAGGAGCCATTTCGCACATTTATATGCCATGCAGAAAAAGCACTTAGGCAAACAACTACATGTTAAGTGATTTATTAGAGAAAAATTTACTTATTCCTGTGGCTCTCAACAGTACTTGAGCACTGTGAGGTAGTGATAGGAGCACTCTCCAGGGTGGAGGCCATGATTTGCACTGCAAGTCTTTAGAGTCCTCATAGTCGCTGTTTGCTAAAGTGCTCTCATCCGAGAACGTTTGCTGACCACCTGAAGTCGAAATGTACTCATCCACAGCACTAAGATAATTTTCTTATTCACAGAACTCACATAAATTTTGTCCATAAGGTGCACATGCAGAAAACACCCGCCGTCCTTTCGGCGCTTAATGCCACAAATTGCGCAAATATCCCTCCAAGCATGAAGCAAGAAAGGAAAGAAAGAAGTGCTGTCCTCATCTGGAGGTGTTGACCATTTGGAGACATTGGAAAGCGTTCATATTACATGAAAAAGTTCTCGAAAACTGGCACTACTGACCCAAATAACTGACGAATGCAAGCACACATGCCGCATGCTACTTGATATCTGACCAGAACGTCTATATTCTTGTGTCGAGTGGGGCCCAACACAGGACCACTGAGGGTCAACACACTATGGGTTCATTGCGAACAAGGTTCCAGCTGAAACGTCATTTAATTTACTGGTACGTACCTTTCATGATCAGGGCTTCTTTCCAGATTTTCGTTCAGTGCGTCTCTTTTCAGCCAGGTGAGTTGCCATCAAACTTCAGATTTCATTTTCTCTGTGTTACCTGACATGAAGAGAGTGGTGACTTTTAACTGCCTTCTCAAATTCTCGGTGCTCAAATTGTCATCTTCAAGTAGTCCAAATTATGGGTAAGGCATTTTCTTTTACTGGTCTGTTTGACAAGTCTTCGTCACATTCATTATGTAAACAAACTAGTAAGCCCAAAAAAGTTGGAGATAGATTCAAAATGCTGCTAGTAGGATAAGGCTGCTGGATAGCTGAAATTTGAGATCTACAGGTGTGGCTGACCAAGTGACTGAGGGGCCCAATATAGCGCAAAAAGGAGGGGGTAACAGACAGTTGAAGCAAGTGTCACGCATGTTAAAAAGAGGATTCTAAACTGTTTTGAAATGAGTGCTGTCATAGTTAGAATTTTAGAAAAACAAAAGGTGAGAGGTCCAAGACCACAGAATTGGGAGAAACGAGAAGAAGATAGGGAAGCAAGAAACCTGTTCAGCATTCCACCTTTCATAGCTCATCCTCAGCATTGAAAATAGTGGCCATCAGAAATCGGCACTGTCAGAAGACGCTGCTTTGATACCCTCATGTGAACAAGTAAGCCTTGTATTTATGAGCTCAGTGGCATTGCATTTGAGCGCGCAGTAGTAGTCATTCCTATGTCCCACGTGTGAAGGAAAGTGCATTGTCTGGGGGTCATAGAAGAATTTGATGAAAACAAGCCACCTCCTGGCTTTTCTTTTTATTGTCAGAAGTCACTAATTCTTTTTACTGTCCTTTACATGGCTGGCTTGTAGCCAATAGCCCCTCCCATAAATTTCCACTAACATGGTTTCAAAAGCTGAATTTCATGAAATAATGCTTTTCTTTACTTGTGCAGGTGAGCATCGAGATGGTCACGGGTTGATGGTATGACTGACACATGTATTGCACTTTTTTCACATTCAGGGCAAGCCTGTGTATGCCCACTATGGAACAGAAGCCGACTTTGCGCTACTCAGGAGCAAGAACATCAACCTCAACAATACCATCGCCATCATCAGATATGGAAAAATACACCGTGGTTACAAGGTCAGTACAAGGACTGGTGTGCTGTAGCGTGGCCATGTTTAACCAACATGTTTCTTCAGCACATTTTTATTTGTGTTTTTTTAATGTAATTTATGCTAATAACTGTTCTCCTTGTAGATAAATCTAGCCCTGTATCTGTGTTTGTTCAATTCGCCTAGGTGAAACTGGCCGAGGAGAATGGTGTGGCAGGTGTCCTGCTCTACAGCGATCCCTTCGACAGCCCCGCTGACCGGGCCAGCCCCTCGGGAGGATTTCGACTGCAAGGGGACGGGGTGGAGCGCGGGAACCTCAAGAGCTACCCTGGCGACCCTGGAACCCCTTACCTTCCTGCTACAGGTTAGTGTTACAATGAACAGAAAAAATTGTACAGTAGCACGAAGCTAGGAAGAAAATATGTGGGGGTTTCCTAAAAAGAAAGCTTCGCAATTGAAGAAAATCTTGCTGTGGTTCGGAGACTGAACCAGGAATGAGCGTCTTTTCAGGGCAGCCGCTCTACCATCTGGTCTAACCAGGAGACTGGTTAGACCAGATGGGTGAATGATGTGACAACTAGAAGCACAGGGATACTGAATGTGACAGATTAGTTCTGTAGAGATCCTCAAGGAAGAACTTTCGTGAAAGGGAAATAATTGTCCTCCACCTGACAGTGGCATAATGTTCAGTTCTGCAGTGTTTCACTAATGATGTAACCTGTGTACGAGCCTCTTTTGCTTTATTATCTCGTGTAAAACTGATAGACCATCCTTAGTGCACCTGAAGTTTCACATCGTGTGTTTTCGGTTTTGAAGCCACTGCAGCAGAACACTTGGACAGGGTTGTGGCACTGCTTCGTAATGAAAATTTCAGACCTGCACGTATATGTGGCTGCAAGTTAGCATGCGTTCTAATGGATGTGTGATGGTTCAATTCCTATTTCACTTAAGAATGTCTTTACGAAAGGAAAAAGAAGTGTACATATCAACTGCACTGGCATCGGTAAACATTGCGAGAACACCCAACTTGCCCAACTTCGCACCCTGTCAAGTGACTAATTTTAGGGCAATGAAGGAAGCTGACTTTGCATTTTTATGGGCAGCGTGATAACGCCTGAAATACTGAACCACACCTGCTGGTGGAGCAGTGGTTAGCACAACCTCGTGCTTGCCAGCATGGAATCATTGTAGTGATTCTCAGTGCCATGAAACCACACTGGAATTAGTCATAATTTTGAGCTGGTTTCATTGAAGAAATAGACAAATTAGCATTTGTCGGGCAGTGGAGCAGTTCTTTGATAAAACAATGAATGATGAATGTTCTGCATCAGTGTTCTTTTAAAGCCACAAGGACATGAACATTTGGCAGCCATGATGGTTCACCTAGGCTAGTTGTGATGTACATTAGGAGACAGAGAAGGTTCAGCCCAGATTTGATATTTATTTTGCCGCACTAAGATGTTACTAGATAGTGTGGTTCAGGCACGTACCCAAGGGGGGACCGGGCCCCCCCCCCTATCTGCCCACGCCACCACTCCTCATACACATTCCTAACGCACAGACAAATCAATCTACTCGGCGGTGAACGTTTTGCTCCCTTTTACAGCGAAAGCAGTCTATGACTAACTTTGGTAGTTTTTTTTCGGCGTCCATTAACAGACAAAATCATAATGTGGGCCGATCCTGGTGATAGTACAAAAAGGGGCCAAGAACAATTGCACATACACCTGTGGACTCGGGAACCTATAACACGCACTTCAGAATCTTCGGGATGGGCCCACGTATGGGTAGTGCTTAACGCCTGCTTCACCTCCACTGCGGGTCGGCCCATCATTGCACTACCTTCGGGATGGATCCACATGTGGTGAGCGCTTAACGCCTGCTTCACCTCCGCCACGGGTGGGCCCGGTATTGCAATATCTTCGGGATCAGCCTACGTATGGGGAGTTCTTAATGCTTGCTTCACCTCTGCCAAGAGTCGGCCCGGTGTTGCACTATGTTCAGGAGCGGCCCACGTATGGGGGGTGCTTAACGCCTGCTTCACCTCCACCGCAGGAACACCCAACACAATTTTTATGTCATCATCTATTCAACGATCACGTACATTGCTGTTGCTTCGTTAGTTCAACCTTCTTTGTTTAGACTGATCCAGGGGCCATGAAAGAAACTCTGCTCATAGTGAGCTGGTGTGTATGCTCATGGAACGAGTTGCGGGTAGAGAAAACGCCAGTCGCGTTTAACTTTTCCTTTGTTCCATTATTTTCTTCAGTTATTTCCTCAGTCGCCGCGACGCTGGCAGATCCTCGTAACCATATATCCGCGATATGGGTTAGGTTAGGTGTAAAATAGTATATTGCGAAACAGCATCCATCATCAGGCCCTGCAATAACCGTTCAATCCATAAGCAAAATATGACTGTCACCCCTTACCTCGTCTGGTTTTCCCTAATTGTACAGCACTTTTCGTGCAAAATTGGCAGCTGGAAACAAGAGTCGCAAGGAGATGAGAAATTAAGCGATCTATTAAGGGAGAAAGCCAAGGCAACAGCTAAACAGGGAGGAAAAGCGAACATTGTTCGTGAAAATATTTATGGATCAGCATCTTTTTATTTAAAAAGGAACTAGAGCAAATCCTGCCGGAAGTGGGGAATAATTCTGTGTGTATTGAATGACGCTTCTACAGTTATCAATCGAGCTGCCTGACGTAGCCACTTCCCTGCTGTGCTAATGGGGGTGTTTTTCTAACCTTCAGTTGGTGGGCACAGTACGTCTAGAACCGGAGCCTCCTGCGCTTTACGCGGTTGTACGAGACTGGTGACCACGCATCGTTACGCAACTTCCCAAATAACAACACGAGTCGGTTTGGCACTTGGTAGAGCAGTAAAGGAGGGATAAAAAAAAACTGTGATTGTTCCGCAAGTATACATTTCGCTATATTTCTTCCAGAGATAATTCAAAGAAAGCTACTAGAAATCTTTATTTTGCACTTTTTCTGGTTAACTTGTTCTTTGCAAGGTTCCTCCTGAGTATCTTTCGTGCGCGAGTCCACTTGATGTGGTTCTTTGTTTGCCAAGTAAAAAAGAGGTGTAAGTCACAAGCGTACCTGTGAGATACACATTATTTCTATTTTATTTTGCGGGTTTACATGTCTTCATGGCGAATGGTGGGCATTCTTCACATTTCTACTAGTAAAAGTACCCTCCCCCTCATTTGCATAGAAAAGTTACCTTGGGTTGGGCCCCTCCCCGAAAAAAAATCCTGCGTACATGCCTGGTGTGGGTGCAAACCTTTATGCAAAAAGTATAGTCATTAAAGCTTTTCCGCGATTGTGTGCAAATTTTGGAGCGCTGTGAGTGACCGTAAGCTCACCATTCACCCATTTGTCATGAGTATACCTTCCTTTACCTTACTTTTCTGGCATTCATTGTTTTATTCTCCTTTAGACGATGTCTACATGCCTCCAAGGAGTGACCGCAAGTCTCTAGGCCTTCCCTCAATTCCTGTGCAGCCAGTCAGCTATAACGATGCTCGCCAGTTGCTCAAGTAATTTGAAGCTTTCATGGTGCTCCAGTTTGAAGTCTTTGTACGCTTTCATGACTACTGACTCACCTAGCCTTGCGCTGTCCCTTGCAGCAACATGTCTGGCAGCATGGCTCCGGTGGAATGGCAGGGAAGGTTGAACATCACGTACAACTTGGGCCCTGGCTACAGCACTGGAGACGACGTGTGAGTCCCGTTTTGCAGATTATAGTGGAAAGCTATGTGCTGCCTAGGTGGTTTTGCCTGAGTAGTCACGTCTGCCATGCAGGCAGCCACAAAAGCATCGCTGTGTTTGTTAACATCCCATCGCCCTATGCGACTGCTTGTCACTAACTGAACAATGAATGCTTGAGTGTATACGCGCGTCCATGCTATGGACTTTTCATCCCTTCTGCTTCCTGTTCTTTTGTCCTTCCCCCCGTGCATGGTAAACAAACAGGCTTGGCATGGTTAAACTACCTGCCTTTCTCTTATCACTTCCCTCTCCCTTTTACCCCCCTCATTCTCCCAAATTTTTCATAAGGTTTATGAATTTGGGCTCATTCTATGATTTTAATAATTCTGCATCTACTTTTATGAAAAGGTTTGCAATCGTGGGGTTTTATGTGCCAAAACCAGGATCTGTTTATGAGGCACGCCACAGTGGAGGTTTTTTTATTAATTTTGACCACTTGGGGTTCTTTAACATGCACCTAAAGTACACGAGCATATCTTCATTTTGCCCTTATCTAAATATGACCACCACAGTCGGGATCGAACCCACAACATTGCACAGCTTAGCAGTGCAACGTTATAGCTACACTAAGCTACTGCGACAGTTTTTTGCGAAAGTGTTTTAAATGTGTTGAAGGATGGGGAGGTACAAGATTGAGAAAGAAAAATGCATACCTGTTCCGCCCTTCTCTGTCAGCACAGAACGCCATAGCCCAGAGGGGTATACTTGCATCGAGCAAGTTTATTCTGAAAAGTTCCTAAAGCAGGCAAAATCAGAGACACCAGAGTTGCTGAAAAAGTCACTGTGTTCAAAAACGTGTGTGTTCCTTTAAAATCTCGGCTGTTTGAAGTTTGCTCTGCTGTTCTTGTTTGCTCCATCTAAAGGCATATCATCGTTAATAAGGTGCTTATGCATTCCAATAAAATGCCTGTTGTCACTACCCCCCCTCCCATCCTTTATGTCCACAAGATCTTTACGAATTCTAGGTTTCACGGGTGGGCAGGTATGCTTCAGAGACAGACTTTGGATCCATTTAGAATGTTAGATTACCATTCTGAAAACCTCAAATAATTTTTTTTATTTGAGGGGATGACTTAGCTTCTGGGAAAACTGCAGTTTAACAGGCTGCACAATCGGATTATCCTAAGCTGTGATGAATCACGAAAGGATTGAATCCTTCTGTGATTCATATTTCCCATGACGAACGGTGTTTGTTACGTGAATGCTGTACTGTTGTGCCAGCAATTCTTGAGGTCACACTTCACTGGTATTTCCATCTGCTTTTTAATCAAAGGCTCACACACTCCCTCAAAGAGCACTAATGGTGTGTGTACTATAATTATGTGGTCCAGTACAATGTTCATGCCGTTTTGAGTGTTACAATATTTCTGTTGTTGGTGGTGAAAGGGGCACCTTTACATCTTGGAGAGCACTAAACACCATTTTAGGTAGTGTTGCAATGTTTAATAATTCAAAGTACAAGCCCTAGGCATGATAATCAGGCGTCATCATTACACATATTGACGTCTGCTTAGCATCACCGTGGGATGTTGCGATGATGCTGCGGGATGTTGAGATGATGCGATGATGCTCATAAGCTGCCAAATACCTCCAACCTGTCGCTTCATTTCTTGCACCTGCAGTCAGGTGGAGCTGGCGGTGCACAACATCTTGCAGCGCTCCAACATCCACAATGTCATTGGTGTCATGATGGGAAACTTCGAGCCAGGTGGGCTTTCTCACTTTCATCACGATGCATTCTTGGTCGTTCTGGAAGTGCTCTTGTAGTTTGTGCTTACCTTTATCTGTCCGCTCTCATTCTTGTTCTGGCTTTGCTTGTTTCATGGCCTGCAACGGGGTCCTTGTCAAAAGAAAGCTTTATTGTTAGGTTAGTCGGTTGAAACTACCATTATTTTTGCTCTTGCACTCTTGTGTTTGTTCACGTTTTGAATGCAGCACAAATCACCGAAGTGCAGAAAATACTATGCGGCACAGGCACAGGCACGGGCCACCGGCTCAGTTTCATTGGTCAAAACGTGCGTGTGGGAATGTAGAAGTTGAAGCAAGGTTATTGAACTCCATATCACAGACACACAGTAATACCTCAGATCCAAGAAAATAGCAGCGAAATTTTTAAAGGACATGTATTGCAAAAAAAAAAATAGGCCAAAAATGTTAAAGAAGAGTTATGCAGGTTCATTTTGGCAAATTTTTTTTAGTGTGCAGCTTGTGTGATTGAAGGCCAGTGTAAAGTGAGGCATTCCTTTCAACCTTTCAGTGACTTCCCTTGACTTCCCAAAATGACAAGCCACAAAGCGATACTAATTCTTAAGTTTTTGATATCTCTAACACTACTACTTGCAGAAGTACCGACTACCGTGGGTTTGAGCTAGCATCTGTATATACCGTTTCTATTAAATATTTTGTTATGATTACAGCTCTCTGTCATTGCAGATTATCCATTAGGAAAGGCAGCCATCGTTTTGATCCTCTGAAATCAAAAAGCTGATTCAATGGATCACTGCCATTTTCCTTTCTTTATGCCACTTTCAAATGCTAAAAGCTTCACAAGGTGCCTTTAGTGGCCTAGGGTTGCCATTGTCTCTGACTTGCTACCGTTAGAACATTAACGTGTGTGTGTCATGCATCATCTACGCAAAACGAGAACAAGGTAAAAATTGGAGCCAACGTTTCAACAAGTGGACTTGTCTTGAAAAGGACAAGTCCACTTGTCGAAACGTTGGCTCCCACTTTTACCTTGTTCTCGTTTTGCTCATTGTCTTGAATTTCCATCTCCCGCCTTCCCCGTGTTTTCCATGCATCTACGCAGGCAGATATATTATTGTGGGCTGTCATCACGATGCGTGGACCAGAGGTGCGGGTGACCCTGGCACAGGGATGGCCGCCCTTATGGAACTGGTCCGGCTCTTTGGAAGCCTCAGAAAAAACGGTAAGTGCCTGCTTTCTTACTTGCTTTACAGTTGCTCTGTTACACTGTTGTTAGTAGACAGACGTTTGCTCTTAGAGGTGATCGATGATGATATTATCATGCATGTGTTGTTTTACTTCCTGCCAATCATAGCTTTCACCAACTTATCATTGTTATTGTTTTGTCGCTTTCTCTCAAGGCGTATCAGTGTGCTACCTCAGAAACTTCATGAATGTTGTCACCACTGAATGTTGTCACCACAGTGCGATGGGCTTGTCTAAACAGACCATGTGTGTGCTGCAAATTCCGCAGTGCCTTCTCGAATCGAGATGAGCAACAGTAACTCCTCTAGAACTTACATTGATGCATGTGTAAATAGCACCTGAACTTGAGCAGCGTCATTCAATCCGTTGACAACCAGCATAATTGCTATCACTGCCTAGTTGTATTTTCTTTTGTTGGCACTAGTTTGATTGGAAGGGGGGGAATAAAAATGTTTATATTAGAAGAACGACGCAACGAGCTATGGAAAGAAGAATGATGGGTGTAACGTTAAGAGATAAGAAGAGAGCAGATTGGGTGAGGGAACAAACGCGAGTTAATGACATCTTAGTTGAAATCAAGAAAAATCAATGGGCATGGGCAGGGCATGTAATGAGGAGGGAAGATACGGATGGTCATTAAGGGTTGCGGACTGGATTCCAAGAGAAGGGAAGCGTAGCAGGGGGCGGCAGAAAGTTAGCTGGGTGGATGAGATTAAGAGGTTTGCAGGGACAACATGGCCACAATTAGCACATGACCGGGGTAGTTGGAGAAGTATGGGAGAGCACTTTGCCCTGCAGTGGGTGTAGCCAGGCTGATGATGATGATGATGATGATGATGATGATGATGATGATGCTGATGATGATGATGATGATGATGATGATGATGATGATGATGATGATGATGACATCAGAAGTTCTTTGTCAGTCATCTTCCAGTCTATGCACATCACTTCCTTGTCACAATATCAGAATGAAGAAACCGTGAGAGAGCAAGGTTTTAGGAGCTTCAGTTTTAATTCAAATCCTTATTGAAATGTTGGTGTTAGAGCAGATGATGCCGCTCTGGTATCAGTTGATACTCTGCACTTGATAAAATTACCTTGTTGCTCCTCATCAGTGCTAAAGCTTCAGGATTCCTCACAACCTCGCTGCCGAAAAGTGAGTTATTATTTTGATGCGTATGGTTGATTTCTCTTGTAGGTTGGACTCCTGGCAGAACACTGGTGTTCGCTAGTTGGGACGCAGAAGAATTTGGGATGGTGGGCTCCAATGAGTGGGTGCAGGTAATTCTGTCGTTTCTTTATACTGTTCTCCATTGACTATTTCCCGCAAGTGTCCATACATTCTGACCTGAAGTTCATTCCATGAAACCATGTTACCCACAGGCACATGAACAGGAGCTCTACCACCGCACAGTGGCGTACATCAACCTGGACCAGGCAGTCTCTGGTGACAACTCTCACTCTCATAGTTGTGCTAATTCTATTTCTTTTTACCCTGAAGGGCCTGTTACATGCGGTACAAATATCTTATACATCTTCATCTACCATACGGCTTGTCCAGATTGTTAATAAGGGAAATCTAGTATTTTGGATTGATCTATATTAAATTTCTAGATCTTTATCTTGATTGAGAACAAGTGCAAGCAACATGGCACAAAGGGAAAAAGAGAAAAGAATGCTGAATCTGTAATTAATCTTTGCTTTGAAAAGACCTGTCATACTTAACTCATGGTCATAATGAGGTAAGCAAACAACTAACAAAACAAGATGAAAAACTAGCAGCTAAAGAAGGGAGCATGTCATTTGCAAACCCTTTGAAAAAAAATATATTCTTTGTAATGCAAGGAAGCTTCATAGTACAATTATATTCCCTAAATTCCTTATATGATAGGCTTTTATCGCCTCTCTCACATCGCTGTCACAGCTACTTGACAAACTATGGTGTCTGAAAAATTCAAGGCCATTGCGCCCTGCGAAGATGGATGACCAGTGGAACTGTGAATTTCGCAGTAGAAAAACTTATGGTAAAGACGTTATTGTATCGCTCGTTGTCAGTTACTAACAACAGTCACAATGGCTTTGTGGCCGCTATGATATATACACTGATCGGCACACTTGCAACTGCAAACACATTCTTTGATAATGTCAAATTGATGCACGTACGCCTCTGGGTGGTGGGTTGGGCCGGATCGATGTGGCATCGTAAGCAGTGTGTTTGCAACACGAAACACGTAAACCACTCCTTTTTCGGTCTCGACACATCCACATTGAAATCACTGGCAATGACCACAGGGGTAGTGTCATCGCAACTAGCCCAAGCAAAGTGAGTAGCCATGAACCTTATGGGGCTATGAGCCATTGCTTACGGGGCTATGAGCCATTGATGATGACAGTTTTTAACATGCTGTTCTGTATGCTGCATGTGTGATCAGTAGAAAGAATGTAAGCACTGTTTGCGTCACTTTGCCAAGTGCTTGTGAAGCAAAGCCATTGCATTTTTTGCTTGCTTATGCTTACGGGGTATGAGCCATTGATGATAGTTCTTATGTGTGGACAAGAAATTTCTATGGTACCCTAGCCATACACAGCTAGGCTGTAAAACCAACAGTGACATGGCGCGGAACGCTGTGCTTAATTGTACATACGCGCTTCTCTTTGTGCCATGTTGCTTGCACTGTTGTTTAACGTTTATCATTAACAACCTGTCCAAGCATCCATCCTTCTAGGTTGGTTCAGTGTTTGCGTTTGGTGTCCCTTTAACCAGATGCCCACCCACTGCACCAGTCATGGCGGTGCGTAATTTTGTGGTTCCTGTCTTTCTGACATGTGCAGGGAACAGCTCTCTGTATGCACTGGCTAGCCCCCTGCTGCGTCAGGCACTGAAGGAAGCCGCGGAGCTGGTGCCCTGCCACGAAGGTTCGCACTCCGAGATGAGCGTCTACGACATGTGGAAGATGCGCAAGCCTCGCGTGCCCAACAACGCGCATGCACCACCGCTGTGAGCATTGTCTACCTTAACTCAAACTCTCTCTTCTCTGGTTATTTATCGCACCGTCTCAGATTTATACGGACTAACAAAAACAGGTTTTCTCATGCATTACAATAAAGGCAGGCTGGGCTGCCCTTAAACGAAGAATATGTGGTAGAATAGTACATGTTCATTATGGCATTTCAGGTTTGGCCTGCGCTACAAATACAGAACTGGTTATCAAGAAAAAAGTGTGTTAGTGAGCGAATAAACTTTATTACAGAGACCAAGCTGCTTATGCCCCCAGGTGGGCGGCCACCCTATTTCAGGTAGTCATGGCCCTGTGTTGCTAGCTTAGCCCTGTTCACCAGCGCTAGCTGGTCCTCAGGTCTTGGGCTTGTCAGCTCCCACTGGTCTTCTGTTGGTGCTTGGATGGACGTTCTCCACAGGTTCTTTTTGCATTCCCAGACCATGTGGCAATGGGTGTTTGGTGTATTGCAGAACTGGCAGCCTCTTGCATATGTTGAGTGTGTTAGAAAAAGAAAATACACACATGCATACAAAAAAGGACAGATGACTGAGTAGTTTCTGGTGATGCTAGTGTGCAGCATTGTAGTAGTGTGTTCTGCTCTTGTTACCAGTTGTAATTTGTCAGGCAGGTTTCTGGGTGCCTCCCTGGTATGCTGTAAATAAAACAAATTATTTTGTTTCTGCACTTGAAATAACATATAGGTTGAAGGCATGAAGGACGACCAAAAAAAAAGCTATGGGGAGGGCCCCAGCAATCCAAGATGCATTACAAAAAGCATGGTGAAACTCACGCGTTATCTTCGGCTTTGCTGTCTTTATTTATGAGGCAAATAGCAATGGTTGCTGAGAAAGCTGGCGGCTCTCTGCAGCTGACATGGTCTTCCTCAGTGAGGCACAAATCATGGTGGAAGGGCACTTGGCTCTTAGGTGAGAAAGGCAGGTAGCTGCCCTTTCTCAAAGGAGAAGTAGCTGCCCTCTAAGTTGGAAGTGCTTTCCAATCTGGGGAGGCTTTGCAGAGAGTGATGTTAAGTGTGTCTCTTTAGTTCTTTTTTTCTTTTCTTCATCGTATGGAGAGAAGTGTGGAGCATACATCAAAAAAGATTAAAAACATTTATTGTGTTTCTCCGTTATCTCTTTTCATGACATTTCCAATGAAATAAATGCATTTAAAGATGATCTTTAACAGACATATTTGATTGCCAGTTACAGAGGTTGCATGTAGTGAGTGGTCCTCTTTTCCTTTCTCAGCATAATGCCCCCTGCATCAGGCTCAGATTTCGCTTCCTTCCTGCTGAGCCTCGGAGTGGCTTCTGCACACCTACAGTTTGTGGGAAAAGATCCGGTGAGTAACTCTTGCCAACATTTGTGGCAGACGCAGAGCTTGAGTGCAGCTGCTGAGATATGGTGGTTGTGCAGCTTGTGTGCCATTCCATAACTATTGCTAATTTTTGTTTCTTTTCGCCTTGTTTGGTGTTATTCACAGACTTGCACTCAAGGGAGGAAGGGAGGGGGGTAAAAGGGCATAATTTTTTTTTTCTTTTCATCGTATTTGCTGTTCTTTTTAGAGTTGAACTCAAGGGGGATAAAGGGGCAAATGGCTTGAACGAGGCAAAGAATTAGGCGCATATTAAAGAACTGTACATTGTCAAAGTAATCTGAAACCTTGCACTACGGCATCCCTCTACAGCTTTTGGAATTTGACTCCACCAGTTTCTGTTTTGTTATGATCTGAACCACAGTGGCCTCTCTAAAATCATTGAAGTTTATGTTACAGTGCAGTCAAATACATTCCTGAAATTCCAACTATTACAGGAAAAAAAAGACAGCGCTACTAGACGAGACAATAGTCAACAAATACTTGGAGGAGCACACAAACACTTGTTTTGTAGCGCTTTTTTTTCCTGTAGTCAGTGACCAACCAACCTGTATGTCATTCAGTTATAACACCTCTCATGAACACACGTGGGGACGTACAGGCATCGGACTACCCAGCGTACCACACGGCGTACGACACATACGAAGTGGTGGTGAACCAGACAGATCCAGGCCTGCGCTCGCTGTCCAGCCTGGTGCGGGTGGTCGGCGTGCTCCTGCTGAAACTGGTGGACTCGCTTCAGCTGCCCATGCATGCAGCCGACTACGCCGAACAGATACGCCTCGACTATGCAGTCTTCGAGAAGACCTACGCCCCGCTGCTCAAGGATCACAACATTGATCTCGGTCAGTAGGTGGGGCTGTCCTCCCCGGGAACGCGAGACTTTTCAGCCAGACCACTGGCATGTGAGGACTCGGGTGACAGACGGGAAAGAGTATGGGGCTCTCAAATCCTGTGGGAACAATAGTTGGCGTTATATTTTGTGAGAAGTTCCTGCCGTGATCGTACTGTTAAAACTTGCTTTTAGTATTCCCAGGTTAGTGGTCTTGCTAATGTGAGCACAGAGTCACGGGCTTTGTTCCTGGTTGTGGCAGCTACGTTCCGCTGGGGAGAGAATGCAAAAATGCTTGTGTACTTTGTCTTAAGTTCACAATAAGAAGACCCAGGTGGCTGTCTTTTTTCTCTCTCTCTTTCCCACAGCCCCAGTTTTGACTTGAGAATTCAAACACCTTCACTCAATCTTGTTAAATGCACATGAGTGTAAACATTAGTTCAAGTTAGTTTGAAAGCTTCCGTTACAACTGTATTTTCTTGCCTAGTATTTTATTAGTTTCAGAATAGACATTCAATGTAACAGCCATACAATTTATGTGTTCATATGGATTAATATTTGCTGCAGAGCCGCTGTCCAAGGCCCTGATCCAGTTTGAGCAGGCCGCGCTGAATTTCCACGACAACTATGAGGAGATGAATAAAAACAAGTGAGGAATTTTTTATTTATTTGCTCGTAGCTAATTTGAAATGTTATGCATGTGTCCATTCATTGCCAGAAAAGATAAAGCGAGGTTGTTCTTGCAATTCCTGCTTTTCTTGTAGAGCAGAAGTGTGAAGTAGAAGAGAACTGCCTCTAATATTATTCCTAGAGGTGTGCTTACCCATGTGGCGTCAGTGAAAGTAAACAAAATTTAGGAATGTTGCTGAAATTGACTGACATTAATTCACACTAATAGCAACCGCATATTATCGTTTAAATTATCCAAAATTTGAATTTGCCCAAGTGGAATAAAGTAGACTGCACAACGTAGCTTGGCTTACAGCCAATCCTCAATAGAGGGAACACAGATGCTATAACAAATTATTGAATACAACAATGTAGCTATAAAATTTTTCTCACTTATACTGTTAGACCTCGATATAACGAAGTCGGCAAAATTGGCAGTTTGCTTCGTTATTTCGAAATTTCATTGCACTGAAAGTGTATACCTTTTATGTGAATGATTTCAGTCGACGATCGATTTTTTCGTACACGGAAAGGGGCCGCAAAATTTTCCAAATTATCTGGCAATTGAGAAAAGCAAATTTTACTGAAAAAACAATTCATTTTGGTAAATTTTAGAGGCAGCGACGAATGATACGGTTTCATGCCACTACGTCGACGATATCTTCACGTCGGCGGTGCGAATTAAGCGAAACCAGCCACACTTTCGCGTGCAGTCCGCCCCCGCGGCTGATAGCGTTGCCCACAGTGGGACGATGCTCTGCCTCATTGACCTCTTTGAAACAGTCATTATTGGCTTTGTTCCTTTCCCCTGAGAAGCAAAAGAAAGTCTGAATTAACCAAAGTCATTGATTGGGTGACTGCTTTGAACTGAGTGGTTTCAAAAGGAGTTACAAACACATAGAACGAATGAACCTCTATATTTAGTCTTAGCTCAGTTAGTTTTAATTTTCAGTAGTCCAAATTTGAATTATGGGAGTCTTTTGTGCATGCACGGAGTGCATTCATCATTTCAATAACTAAGCCTTCACGTTTACTATTCTGTGGGAGGCTGAATGCAGTGCATTAAAATAACAGGTGCAGGTGCTTGCACTATATGTAGCAGTGCTAATGTTGCCTGAAATTTGATTTAATGAGATTTCCCACTGTGTGCTCACTATGCGCACATCAAAAAATTTCACAGTGAATGGCTGTGAATATACAGTGAATACCTCAGGTTGCAAATGTATGTTTGCAGTATAAACTTGGCCAACTCTCGGTTTTACAGCTACTGACCTGTTTCAAGGAGAATAAACTGGTGCTGCATCACTGCTTTTATGTTCACGTACAGCTTGCTGCTGGCTCTTCAGGAGTACAATGATCGACTGATGCAACTGGAGAGGGCGTTCCTTCTCCCCGCGGCCTATCCTCACCACCCACACTACAGGTGAGCAAGCACCAGTTGTTAAGCTAGTCAGGCGGGAACTGCTTTGATGATTTTTCAACTGGTTATTATAACTTATCCAATGTGTAGATCATCATTGTTTCACCAAAATGGGCCTTGCTCTCTTCGCAATCACACCCATTTTCATGCCATTCTACATGGTGACGCTGAGTTAACGCACTGGTTCAGTGCCACATGTGCCCGTGTGACTCTGTTTGTTGTCTCCAGATTTTCCACACTGCAGTTGATTGGACAGTATTGTTAGAGAAATTTCACATCAACCGCTACAAATGGTGGTATTCTAACGATAGTGCAGTAAAGAAATTTACTTACTGCTCGTTCATCTTCGGGGCACTTTTGTTCACAATAGTACTGGTGATAGCATCGCTTATGGTGGAACGCTGGGATGTCCTGGCGCGATGAGTGTGCAGATGATCATGATAATGTTCGATTACGTCAAGCAACAACGAAAGAGGCAGCTCATATCATCGGCTGTTCTTGTGCGAGGACTTTTATTTAGGCGGTCTGATTGGGTACTTCATCTTAATAGTGTGCAAGAACTGGTGCACTGTAAGTCACGAAGTATGACTGAAAAATACACCTTTTGCTTGCGCATAGCTGCTAATTCAACCTTCGTTCGTGTTGTCTTCAACCATGCATAATAATGCCTCATAATCATATCTTGGTTTTGGCACGTAAAACCCCAGAATTCAATTTCTTTTGTTCAACCATGCATGCAGCATTTATAGTTCACTGGGAGTTCATTCGTAGGACAGAAAAGAAATCATTGGCAAACTGTGTTGCTTACTTCAGTTTAAAAGTTGCATTAGCCCCCAGTCAAGATAAGTCATGGACCAATGTCATATATTAGAAAAGCGTTGAAAGTGAAATGAGAAGCATATGCAACATGTTGTACATAAATTTTCCTTGCACTTCACCAGTTGGTGACACATGGAACAGTCTTACATTCTACGAAATTTTTCTGAAATCGATGTAATGTCAACGAGCATGTCCTCTATATATTGAAACAAGTCAGTAGTTTACAGCAAGCTAAACACGGCCGCCCGGTCACCACCTCCTCCAGTCGCTCAGCTTCGCAGGAACGGCTAGCCACCAACGCTCGGCACAAGCAGTTTACAGGAGGATGGAGGCTTGAAGTGATTGGCAGTGATCGAACAAGGATTGTCGCTGGAGCCGACATCTTGACAAGGAAAGTTGTCTTCGGCAAGTCCCCTTGGTGCTGATGCCCTGACGAAGAAAAGTGCCCATTGTCGAAATGCTGGTTCCAGTGACATCTCTTGTTCTACCTCTGTCCCATATAATTTGTTTGACATGGTTAAAATTCACTGGATGACCTACGTTCATGCTAATCCACAAGTCACCTGCTTGAGTGGTTGTTGCAACCAACTGTGGTGGAATAAATCAAAATGAAAAGCAGCCAACTTTTTGTATTGCTGTTTGAATTAGGTGTAATGAGGTTTAATTAGAAATACAATAATCATTGCGGATCACTGTAGCAGCAGCGAACAGCACGAGCTCTCTTGCAATCGCATCACGAGTCATCATCTTCAAGTTGCCATCGAAAGCATTAGCACAGCTGCTACATTACATTTGGTGGAGTAACGTAGGCAGCAATTTTTTTTTTCAGAATACAAGCTCCACATGCTTGATTAAATAAAACAAAAGTTGGTTCTCAATATCAAGTTGTAGTTTTTATTATTATTACTATTCTTTCTGTCTATTGCAGTCGTGCTATCTCCTGTAGGCATTGTACTACAGCTGCACTTTTCTATTTGATGATTTGGAGGTGTTAAGGGGCCAAGTGCCGCTTCTTTTGTTCACATTTGTTGTGTGTGACCGGGAGTATAAGCTTTCATCAGGTGTTGGTAATGCTTTTAGCCTGCTGCTCCCTTATTTGCCAAGATTAATGCCCTGCTGCCAGCAAGTTAGAATTGGTAGAACATTTAGAAATCTATACGAAACCAATAGGTTATCAGCATAGGTGTGAGCACCTATGCTTGTCCCGTCTCATCTTGAGGACGTTGTCTTACCCTTGTTCGGGTTGGGGCTGACAGGCACGTCATCTACGGACCGGACGTGGACAGCGGCTACCGCAGCGTGCTGTTTCCACACCTGACGGCTGCCATCGCAAACGCGCGGCAGGACAACCACTCTCCAAGCTGGAACCGCGTGCGGGAGTGCCTCTCGTACGTCGTGCATGCCCTCCGGTCGGCCACCAACGTTCTCAGCAGTGCCGTCGTCAGCTGGCACGCTGCCGAGCTCTGAGCGGCTGCAGCGACGGTGGCCGCTGCCCAGTGCGCTCCCCCATCATTCACTGTACTGTCCACTTCATCCCTCCTGGCAATTGCTGTTCTCCATCCAAGCACACTTAACATCATGTGTACATTACAACTTGAAGAATGTGCACAGACTGACCTGCATTTGCAAGGTCATGCACATTCAGAGCCAAAGCTATGTTTCAAACTCTTCCATCCCCTGAACCGACTTCTACGCTGTAGATTGGCAGTTCGGAGATATCATTAACGTGCAGATAGGACTATAAAGAAGTGTCTTTAAAGCTTGGTTGCATAGCTTTTAAAGATACATTGCCTTACTTTTTTGCTTGTGCAATGACGTAAAAGATTGAGGGAGATATGTTGCCGGAAATTATATTATGACACGCGTGTTGTAACAGATTCATTTACACCTTGCTACAATTCCATAACCCTTGTCGGTCCTCAACTCTTGCTCAGAGATAAGTTATTGCACTAGCTGAAGGGTTCCTTCCTCTGTTCATCGGTGTTAATTACACCATGTTTCATCCAGATCTCACCCTTCTGGCCAGTCCAATCAGTGCCACCATAAAGGCAGCAGTGTCATGGCCGTATTCTAACATACCAAAGTTATAATTTATTCATTGCCTGCATTTAAAAATGTTGTCGACGCCATGAATCACATGCTTTGCGTATTGCTTATATCCAAGCCATCAACTCTATAGAACAACAGTAGTTCATTCCAGGCTCATAAAGTGTTGCTTCTGAACTGTGTTAACTTAAGGGGAAAAAAAATTAAGCCTAAGCTTCCCCTCTGTTGAATTTCACACCCAAGGCACAGAGCTGGTATGTCAATGTGGCATCTCACATTTCAAAGCATTCTCACATAATTGCACCGTTATTGTGGGAAAAAAAATGTTATCAGAACTTGCTAAGTTGAACCTATGGTTTGGTTAGAACGCAGTGCAATGTTCCTTTGTCAGCAAAGAGTTTACTTTCTCCACAGCTCATGCTGTCAACATCCACAACACTGCAGGACGAAGGTGCGGTAACTTCAAGTTGGCATTGCCACCTGTCTTTCATTTCTGTGTCTCTTTCCTGGCTCATCATGCCTCTGCTCACAATATTAATGACATTACTTATGCTTTGCTCAGAATCGATATTACTGATTTCCCACTAATTAAGCTCAGCCTAACATACCTCTTTAGAGTTGCTTTAAACCTTGCTTTTATAACAATCACTGATATGAGGTGATATCTTGAATACGCCCTTGCCTGTTCCTCTCTCATTGTGCGGCATACTAGCTGTTCCGTACAGCCTACCATGAAAGTGCTTGCTTGCTGTTGGTTTGCTCCTGTTTGTTTGAATGTCCCATATGGAAGATAGATTACAACCTAATTGCTTAATGGTTAAGCGTAAAGCATAATGGAAGTGGCAGTACATGTGGGTTATCAAAATAACCTATGCACGTTGCCGTTGAAGTGTGCAGACACATTAATACTCTACTGTTTCATGTGGGTGCAAAGCTTGCGTGTTGCTGATCTTCCTTGTGCTTTTGATTGGGTGCTCATTTGAGCTAACTATAGTCTAGAAGGCACCATGGTGATATCCAGCATGCTCTCGTTAGAAAGGTTTGTTACTGGCAAGAACGGGCACAGCAGTTCCAGTGACACGAGTTCTTTAGACCTTGCAGTTTCACTAAGAAGTTGTCATTTCGTACAAAAGTTATTCACAAAGCAGCTTGTGGCATTGCTGAGAAGTCGCAGTTTGGCACGTTTTGTGGGTTGAGATATTTTGAATGCATTGTGGTCAGTCAGCCATTTGTGATTCATTCGTTCAAAACGAAAGACTTCACGTGTTCATGTGCACACACGCACAAGTTCTTTGTGAAGAAGAGAGCGAGCAATTTTTTGCTGTTTTCGACACGAGACAGTAAATTCCCTGCTGCATGCAGTGGAACAATATTTGGCCCCCGTGTTCACAGGAGCCTCGTCTGCAAATTGGCAGCGTTTTCTTACTGTGTTTAAAAAGTGTTTCAGAGCTGAAAATACATTTAAAGCATGGCTGAACATGGCTATAGTATAACTAAAGCTCCGTGGCTGAGGGTATCATTGTAATGTAATATCAATACATCACTTATCCATAAGTACAGAGGGCTGGAAGGAAGACAGAATGAAAATTGGAAAAAAGTTCATTTGACGAAGTTTTAATCCTCTTTAGGTAGGCAACAATCTGCATTTACTCGGAGTAATTTTCTGCTTACTGTATACGAGAGAAAACTGAAGGAATGCATAATACCCTTACAGAAAAATGCCCTCCAGGACAGTGTAACAGAGTTATGTTTATAGTACCATACATCTTACAAGTAAAGCCAAATGGTACGTGTTTTAGCATCACTGTGCTTCCGAAGTTAGAACACTGGCAAAATCTTTATTGAAGAAAGTCAAGCATGTTTTGATTGTTAGTTTGGTGACATAAACTCCTAAGTCAAAGGGTAAAAGATGTGCATACTCTTGTGTGCATTCATTTAGGCTACTGCAGCCTTCTGCATCTCCTATTTTTTCAAGGCTGTGTTAAGGTAAGGTTCTTTCTGAACAAAGAGCTTCTCCCTGATCTTGCTGTTGTTTCCTGGTTACAAAATGGACATTGGCAGAAACAGGCAGCCACAAATGATCCTCTAAGGTGCCTTGCATACAGAGTGGTCAACTGTTAGAGGAGTCAACACACAAGCACAGGGCATGCGCAAATTTCCTTTTGTGACACGTGCAGAAGCGTATGTATGTGGGCCAAACATTTTCATGTTCCCTTTAAGAATTGACTGCCTGTACAACCACGAAACACCAACCAGTCCCGCAGAAAGTTCACTTAGGACATTGCTTCTTGGGAAGTAAACCTGTCCTCTTATGTTCCTCATCGTTTTCTTCAAGTCATTACGTTAGTTTTCAGTAGAGGGTGCTTGTCAAGTTGCCTGTCTTTTGAAATAGCCCATTTGTACCAACGACATGTCTAATGAATATATTATGATGCGAGCCACAATTTAGACTGCCTACCCGTTTGATCTCTTGCATGTGCAGCTGCTGGCAAAGTTGGAAAGTGAAACAATTACGCATCTCTAACAAGTACACTTTTTCTTTTAACAGAGTAGGGTCAACCTGCTGAAAAAATTTTAATATAATTTGCAGTTGTTCCTACCTACTACTGTGGTAGCTTGGAGCATGAAGGCGTATGTAAGCAGAAGCCAATGAAGAGCGATTGTTTCTTTGGCTTGTGGAGGTCTATGTCATGTCCTTTCTCTGGTAGAGCCCACAAGTTGGCTTTTGTGTGAATTTTAATCACAGCCTGAAATGAACTGTTTGGTGAGTTGATTGATAATAGTTTGTTTGAGCAATACAAAGGAAAAGATGCAAGTTGCACCTGCGCTAATGTAATGTATGCATATATTTTGTGTTTGTTCATCTTCTTTTCTCAACCATGATTTTTATGCACTGTTGTTTGTGATAATCGGGTTTACTGTGATGTGATCTCAAAATATGCAGTTCTGACTGTTTTGTCATGTTTACAGCTTGAGGTTCCACACATCTTTCTTTTTAATGTGCTGACGAATGTGTTTAGTCACAGTGAGATTGGGATCTCACAAATTAGGAAACCGCAATGTGGTTAAATTTTTATTTGTTCCATACCTTCTCGTACAAAAGCCTAACCTTGTGTTTTAGGCGCCCTTAATTGCTCTTGTACAGTGCACGCATTTGTTGTTTGACATTGTATTCAGTGGAGAGTGTATTGCTATGACTGCAGCTAATGTGCATTCATAATGGTACAAGCATTGTTCCGTGCTACATATGGGGGTGTGCAAAACTTTCGAAAAGTTTTGCTTTGACTTAGCTGAAAAGCATCCAGCTCATTGTAAAACACATCTTGCTTTTCTTTTTTTCTTCTTTTCGTGCTTGTAATCCGCATCGTTTTTGGTATCTTCTGGGAGTTGTGGTTCTTCGTTTTTAATCGCTGTCATCCTCCAACGAGTTATGTCTGCCAACTGGGTAAGCGGTATGAATAGTAGATAGCTAAATATTCACTCACTAGCTGTTGAGGGCAGCTTCCTAAGCTCGCAGCGTGGCAGCTATTAGGTTCACTTCATACCACGTCACCGACATTCAGCATCTGTTTTGATTGCTTTGCACCATGCTACCCTCCATGGGGGTGTAGAAGCTTGCACAGTTACTGTTGCACGAAACCACTTTTCATAAGAATCATGAGCACTTGGTGTAAGTCTGCCCTTTTTGCTCACCGCTCATCTATCTCTGTCCACTCCCTCTTTTTTTTCTTAGGTGATTTCAAATAGGTGCATGTAGTGTATATACATTTTCAGCAATACCATTAGATATTTTTGATGCCTTCACCTGTTTCATTGCTGCGTGGCCTAGCAAGCCAAGGGCACCGCAATGGGAGGTCATTTTCAGTGCATGCTGAATGTTTTCACCAGTTTCATTCTCTCAGTGGCCTAATTTCTTGCTGACAATATTTTAATGTCACGTCGCCGTTGGGTGTATAGGCTGCATTGGACAGTAGAAACTTCGTGTTGTACACTTCTGTCACTTCTGCTAGGCTTCTGCTCCGTCTTGCTGGATACTTCTGCTCTGATGTGAATGTGTACTGCTGAAAATAGCCAGTTGGGGAACAAAGCAGAAACTCATTGATGATGTTTGAAAAAAAAAATATTTGTGATGTGTGAAAATGGGGTATTTATGATGTTCTCTGCTGTGAACATGTGAACTGGGGGATCGTATGACCCCCACATGTACCGGTGAGTTCCGTATTGTACATAACCTCCTTGTTGAGCACCTCCAGGAAAGAAAAAGGAACACGTACTCTCCATTACGTGCATGTAAACAGGAAAATTGCACAAACTGGAGGTGCACCATTAAGTTCTGTAATGTACATGTTGAACATGTACATGTTCAACAGGTACTGTAATGTACATCTTGAACCCTTTCAAAAAAAAAATGAACATGGACTATCATGTGTTTCCCTCCCAGTGTTAGCTAGAATGTTGCCGTTGCAATGTAACAAATCAAAAGTCTGAATTTTTCAGTTTTATGTGTACTACAACAGCAGCTAGCAGAAAACGTACTTGCCTGCTGAGTCTTTCATCGATTTTTATGCAACCTAACCATCCAAAGCATGACCTAACGCGTGCCAATCATTTTAGGGCAGCCAATCATTTTAGGGCAGTTCTCCTCCTGGATGTTGTGCAACCTTTCTAGGTGTCGTGTGGCTATTTGGCGGTGTGTTTCCCTTCCACTGCACCTAGGTGGCCTAGCTGCTTTTAGGTTGGTCAAGAATAGCTTTCCACCAGGCCTGAACCGAGTTTCGGGGCAGATCATAAGAGTTCCCTACAAAAGTGACCAGAGAGAACTCTGGCGCTGCAATCGAGCAGCTACCGTCAGAACGACGGATAGCAAATGGATTTCTCTCGTTCTTTTGTGCTTGTGGCTTCAGACAACGCCACCATTAAGTTTTATGCTTCATCTTTCCATATTTTGAAGGCAATCATATTCTTTTTAAGTGCACGAAGACAGTAAGTTTGGGTGCACATGCGTAGTCACTGCGAGTCGCTGTGTTTACAAACACAACATTTCATTTGGAAAAATGTAATATTTCAAGGTTGCATAACCATTAGAAGCCAGAAGGATGAAGTTTAGGCAAATGGGCATGTCCTACCTATCTTTGCCGCGCTTGCGGAACCAGCACACTTGCAGCGCCAGGAGGCACTACCGGCAGAGTTCTCTCTAGAAATTTCTGTCAGAAACTCGTATAGCCGAGTTCCGCACTAGAGTGCGACACTTTTTTTTTACACTTTAGTGTTAGTGACATTACATGATGAAGAAAGTTTGTATCTCTATACAGTGTTGATCATCATTAGTGCTACAAGATCATTTATGAGATGCGTTTGAAAGTAGGTCACGTTAGTAAATTGCCTTGCTAGACTCCTCTTCCTGCACATAGAGTTGTATATGTGGTTGTGAAGCACATGTGCTATTTAAACCCGGTTTCAGCTTTTCATGAGCTGGTGAGCTTTTTTTTTTCTCTCTCATTTTTTTTACAGGTTTGGTTCTGAAATGTTAAGGTGTGTGTCCGTGTACACTTTCACAGTGTCCCTATCGAAAAAAAAAGCAATATGCCCCATATTCAATCATCCCGTATGAACATAATGTGGGGCCCCCTTATAAAAACCCATTAGCTTCCATATATCATATCGAGCAAGTCTTGTATGAGCATATGGAAGTCCCATATAGAAGCCTGTTTGCTCCCACATATAACGTACGGCCAATCTGATAGATATTTGGCAACATGGAGGCTTTTGTATGGGACCCCCATTGGTTCATATGGGATTATTGGGTGTAGGACTTGTGGAGTTTTTCATTAGGGGTAGCTACAGCCTACCCAATGTAGGAATGGGAAGAAGACAATGGTTGTTTTGTTGGAAAGTTTGTCCTGAAGTTTATTGCACTTGATTGCTCAGACTGATGTATCGAGCAAGTTATCTTGCTTCCAAGTTGGTTGTTACTGTGGAGATCCGTCGATAGTATTGTTTCATCATTATTTCCTTTCTTTCTGTTTTGTAAGGTTGGTACTGTTTGTGATCGCTACTTGCACTTTAACCAACCGCGACTTGTTTTGGGGGGCTTCAGAAAAAAATTCTGTTGCTGAGGAATGTGTCGCTTACACTACTGGAGGTGGGAAGCTCAAAGAGAAGCGGCGAGGAAGCTGTTCTTGGTGAATCCTTTCCTCGTTATGTGATAAACACCAGAATATCTACGCAGACAGCTTCTGTTTGCGACTATGGTTTTGGTTTTCCTACAAATATTTGGAAACTCAAAGAGCTAAATTGTGCCCACCGATTCTTTTATGAAAAGGACTTTGCGACGAAATCATCTTAGCAATGTTAGACTAACTTTCTTGTGGCGTTGAATTCAGAGGCAAAGAAGTGTAACCTGTGATACCTGGCTTGCCAGGGGGCAATCTTTATTTTAAACCTTAGGCCCCGGCAACTACTCCTTGATCTTTTGTTTAGAGACCTTTTCTTGCTAATTATTATTCACTTTTCTTGGATCACTGTGTAATACATGGGAAGGCAGCGAAACCAGTATTAAAAAGAAGGAGTACTGACATATATTTTCGAAGTTGTAGAAAACCTATAACATGCTTCTTACATGCCAAAAAGAAAAGACAAAAATCTACAAGTATGGAAACTTCAGCAACTGAGGTTTGTGGTATACACAAGATATTTGACCCTAAGGTTGGGGCTCTCCAAATGCCTGAACTCGCATTGTTGGCATTATCTAGACGTCGTGACTCGGAGTAAAATTTGATGATGTTAATGTATCAATAAAGCTAGGTACAATGATCTCACTCATAAAAAGTAAAGAACAGTTCTGTGTGCCCCTTTTTTTTCCTTCCGGCTTTTGCATCATGCTGCTGTGTACTAAAGCTGAAATCGGGTCATAGAAACAAGTTCTTTAGGCCACTCTGATGGTTGTCAATATTTTTCTTTGATTTAAAGGGCTTGGTGTTTCATCTAACACAAAAAAAAAGAAACGAGAAGTAGAAAATTTTGTTAGTACTCCTGAAAAAAAATCAAATATAATATATGCTTGCCTGAACTTTCATACTTTTTTTTTATTTGTGCTAACAAATGCTGACAGATAAAATCCTCTTTTATTTTAACCTTTTATTTTGCAAATGTTGTGTGTGTAGTCAAGAGAGAGTTATTCATAAGAGAGATGGACAAAACTGTCAAATTTTTTGTTTTTTATATGGTTTGTGAGGAGTCTGCTCTCTGTCTAGTCTTATATGCATGATCATTTGTTTACAGAAGTGAATTGACAATGTTGCCCTTATTTACATAATCCTCAATTTGTCACATGTCTCATTTAAGGGGTGTCAGTTTTATAATGATCTTGACATTTCTCTTTGGTATTTCTATCCATGCCTTTTATGAACGGTGGTGGTTAATCAATGGTCTGTACATGTTGCAAATAAAAATCACTTTCTTTACACAAGATATGTGTCTGCGTAGAGTGTGGTGGTAATTTTTTAATTGTTGTCTTGCTCGAAATATTCAAACAAGCATGTGCAATCTATCGCTGTCGTGTTTTTAACTTTCTTGATTGTGAATTTTCAATGCCTTTACTCAATAGTTTTAGAAAATGGCATGCCGCATTAAACATGGTCTATGTTTTTGTCTTCAGTAACTAAGGGTAACTAAAGAATACATTAATATTCATGGGCTGTTAGCTAAACAGAAACAAGAGTAGCTTATTTAATATGTTCAAAGGTATGTGCTGAAGTAAACAAACTGCAAAACATGCAAAAGAATAAGTCTGTAATGTTGTAATCCAGATGTGTACATGCTTATTTAAATGTGTCAGCAAAACTGTGAGCTCGGAAGCCTGAGCGACAACCTTTAAAGAGATGTGTAAATGCAAATGAAACGAATACTGCAACTCCATGCATCTATTAATTAAAATTGCAGTAATTTAAGTGAGCCCATTCATTTTCACATAATTAAACAAAACTGCAAGCATGTAGATTCAAGGTGGGTGCATTCAATGAAGCAATCTGCACATTACTGGCAACTCCTTCCATACCCAAACAAACAGCTTAAATGTACAAGCTCTAACAACAAAAGTATCATTTTCTGCATTGATGTGGAAGTCAAAGCCTCGGCAACAGCTGTAGCAATATCAGCAAAGTGCCATTCCTCAAGCAGAATAATGGTGGGCTGAGCTGTCAGTCATCATTTTGGAGCTATACAGAAGTGACAGCAGCATTTAGCCAGATCATTCTTGCACAATGCAAAATCCATGGAAGGCACATCTCAGTAACCCCATAAGTAAGCTAGCACCCCAAAAGGCCTACAGAAGTGGTTGGATGCAAGGGCATGAAGGACTTGAGGTAGAATGACCATAAAATATGAGCTAATCAATTAGCTTGCCTGAGAAGCACCATGTATGCTGAGCTGTCATCTTCCCCAGCTCTGACTGCGCACTCGTAAAGACAGAGTAACTAATTTTTAGAGGTTGTTTCTAATCATGGGCTATGAAACCAGCCAGACTGCAGTATATGTATATAATAGAGGCACAAACGAATAGTTAGTTGTTGAGAACACCATTATAGTATGCTCAACAACTAACTATTCGTTTGTGCCTCTATTATATTCATATACTGCAGTCTGGCTAGTTTCATAGCCCATGATTAGAAACAACCTCTGAAAATTGGTTACTCTGTCTTTACGAGTGCTGGTTACAGACCCCCAACCAAAGTGCAGACTGCCACAGGCAACCTAACTCAACAGGTATTTTATGGAAATGTGAAGTTTAGCTCCAGCACTTCCCTCTGAATCTTAACTCTGTATACTCCCATATCAGCGGAGTGGATGAGTCATTCCCCAATAATCTATGATAACCATCAAATGATATCTATATCTGAGTGCATGAACAGCGAGCATCTGGACTGATTGAGATATAAAACTTAATTTGCTCTTATAGACCCCTTACTTGGACGCAAACAAGTGAGAAAAGTAAACGTCCACCAGCATACACTGTTTCCGTTCTTTTTTTTCTTTATATGTCTTTTCGGCGCACTGCAATATTTGTAGTTCGCGCTACTGCATTCCCAAGCAACCTTGGCCAACTGCCGCTGCTTGGCCGATCGTCGGGAAATGATCGTCAAACGATTATATTGGCCAGCGAAGGTTGGCGAGAGGTCGGTATGACAACGGCCGCCGCCTTTACCGGCGGGCAGTCGGCAGAGGGCGTCTTGCCAACCTCTCTGTCAGACTGACTCCCGACCCGCCAGTTGGTCGCCGGCTCGGTACGATGGCAACGCGTCGGACCAACGCCCGAGGCCGATGAGTAGCATAATTTAATTTTTATATCAATTCCTGTCTGTCGGTCTATACTTATAAAATTCTCACTAGGGAAATTTGTTATAGGTGAAGGTAATACATTGTTATGCTTACATAATTTATACTTTTCGTGACTATTACATATATACACAGCTGCATTATAGCGCAATGCGTTCAGAAACAGCGATATATGTGTGTGGGACCGTTTTCTGAAGCAATATGAAACTCGTCGTACGCGTAAATATGTGAATTAACCGGCCATGCTTCTTTAAGGGAAATTCTCGGGATGCTTGCAAGGATTAATTCTGTAAACATGCGGAATTTCACGTGGGCTGTGGTATATATTATGAATTTTCGCTAATTCTTTTTTACTGTAATTTAAACACTAAACTTCTAGAAATATTTGGGGTTTAACAAAGCAAACGTCACTAAATTAAACTTGTACCTACCGCCCTAAACATGGCCTCCGAGATGCCATCATAGAGCGCCGACGAATCTCTGGGGCGGAGCGCTGAAGCGGTTAGTGCGACCAGACATCGCATCGCTCTGTTAGCGCTGCCCTCGGCGCGCTGCCACGTTCGCTGCACTGCTAGTTTTCCTCCTACTCCCTCCCACAAGCGTCTCCTCTCCAGAAATGTCACCCCCCTCTTCCACCCGGACTCTCCGCCTCCGTGCCAAGAGCTGCAACACAGAAGCGCCTTCCCCACCCACTGCATTCAGCCACCACTAAAAAGAGACGCGTTTTACGATGCTTGGCATCTTTCTTTGCCTCCCTCAAGCTCCGTTATGCATCAACTAATAGCGCTTTCACTCGTGTGAACGACAAGTGCACCAGAACATACGTATGCTCAGCCTGAAGTTAACTTATGCGAATTATTACAGACTGTGGAGCTAGGAGTCCTTGAATTCCGCTCAGCAGGCAGTACCGAGCGGTGATGCTTTCATTCCCAAACAGAAAAACTAATGCAGGCCTTGCTCCACAGTGAATTTTTTATATTTCATTTATCACGGCAAGACTATTCGTATCCTCCTCTTTTGGATATTTGACGTAAGGAAAGTGTCAGAAAACTAGTTAAACATCTATTTACTACAGCTGGCGCAGATATATTGTTTACTCAAAATGAATTGGTCAGATATGAATTCACAATTTAATATTTCGGAAGAACATGCGCGACGAGGTGATAACACTGAACGCACGCTGAGCATTTGCCAAAAGGCGAACGCGAATTGTATTGAACCAAGAATAGAACTACGGTTAGGAAAATGCATATTATGTGGAAACCGCTGGAAACAAAAAAACAGTGGCGCAAGAAAAAAAGAGGACTAGAAACAGAATGAGCCCTGTGTCCTCGTCTTTCACGCCATGATGTTTCCCATGAGCCAAATAGCCCAAGCAAACGTTATGCGACATACTAAGAATTAACTTCCCCTAATAAAAGTGCTGATGTCTTCATTTTGCAGGAGATGACTGGGGAGCGCCAGGGGTTTTCTGTTCCTGCTTTGCTACGGGACTGTGTAACGTAAATGCATCAATAGTATAACTTCGGTGTTGCACCTACAGCAACACAATCTCGAAATCTTCTCAGCCAATCTTTTCTTCCTTTTAGTAGAAATGATTTGGCTGCTACGACGGCGCAATTCATCTGCTACGGCACCGAGTCCCACTACCCATTCTCTAAATTTTTGTTTCTTCTTTCAAGAAATGGTTTGCCAAAGGCTCGAGGATCCCTTTTTACGAGTGCGTCCCAGCAAGACTTTCTCTGTTGCACGCTTCTGCAGCAGCACTTCGCGCTCGCCCAGGTTTTCTCGCATAGTTTCCGCGTGGGCGATTTTCAAATAGCAATGCAAGGTTTTCCCTCATGGTGCGGGCTGCCGATTTGACACTCGGCACGCCGCTTTCCGGTGTTCCAGTTGGGCTGGCAAGCGCTCTGTTAGGCACTCATACATAACAGACAACTGTATCCTCGCAGTAAGCGCGTTTCTCTTCGGTGCAACAAAAAATACGTTCCTTCATACAAAATCTAACACGTATGATTTCGGCTCATATGTATATCTACAGCACACCGACCTCTTAATGGAATAGTGCTTTATGTTCACATTCATGATTTATCATTCGCTATGTGCCACTGGCTGCGCGCAATTCAGTCTAATCCTTCAGACTGAGCATGTGCCCCGGCCATGGCGGCCGCATTTCGATGGTGGCGAAATGCGAAAACACCCGTGCGCTTAGATTTAGGTGCACGTTAAAGATCCCCAGGTGGTCGAAATTTCCGGAGTCCTCCACTACGGCGTGCCTCATAATCAGAAAGTGGTTTTGGCACGTTAAAACCCCATAATTATTATCTTCTTCGGGTGATTCGTGACGGACGGCGCGGCGCTGCTCGAGACTGTGAAGTCTCCTTTCTTTTCGAACTCGCGCTGCTGCTTGCGGACGGAATGCTTTTCTCCGGAGCCTGAGGGGACGAAACTTGTTCTGGCCTTTTTTTTCTTTCTTTTTCAGCTTCTTGTTGGATCACTGGTAAAGAAAGTTGTGAGTTCGGCGGCAAGCGAACCGCCTGGTTTCCGCGACCCCGAATGTTAAGACGAACACAGCCCCCTCACTCTCCCCACCAACACGTCGCGCGAGAGCAGGCGGGGACCATTCATGCCGTGCAGGCGGCGATCATGTTACAGCGGGGCTGGGGAGAGGAGCGGGCTTCCTGCCGCCGAAACGCGCCGGCGCGCGTATACTACTCCTTGCCCCGCAAAACACACAGTGGAAAGTGCGTGATATATCCTAAGAATTTGAAAAGGCGGTAGCGCAAGAAGACACGGATGGAGACGAGAGGACAAGGATGGGTGCTGAACTTCCAAAAACATTTATTGTGAATGAATCACGAATATATACATGCTGTCCGAGCCCGGTGTAATCATCTGCGCATTCGTAAATATGCCAACTATTTGTCTGACAGCGTGATGGATGCCATGTTGACACATCCCCATGCTTACACAGCTTTTTTTTTCCTCTCCTCCATCGATGATGGAAATAAAGTTCAAGTTCACTTCTAGAAATCGGTTAAGATTCTGCGATTTCCCGTATAACACGAGTTTTACTTTTCTTAATAACGAAAGTGTTTACAAGGTCGGGCGAACAGTCCCTGCAAGTCAGACAATGACTTGCCAGAAAACCTTCGAAATCTTTTCCTTCACGCGGATTTTTTTACATTGTTTGCGTGCTTCCTTAACCTATCATTAACACATCTCCCAGTATGGCCAATGTACACTATTCCGCACCTTAAAAGAATTTCATAGACTACCCCTTATGCGTATTCAATAAAAGGCGGCCTGTGCTTTGTGCCGCAGTCACGTTACTGGCTTGCTTCCGGGTCGGTCATTCTACAAAGCTTTTACAGCTTATGGGGAGCAGCGAACACTCGTAACGCTGAGCCACCTTTTCCAAATTGTGGGATAGTGTGTGAACGTAAGGTATCACAGCTACATTCTGCCTACGCTGTGCGCGGGTTTCGCGCGTTTGTGGCTTTGTGCGCATATTTCTCAGCAGGTTCCCTGCAGTATTCTTAGAAAAAAAAAAAAGGCCTCCTCCATTGCACCCTGTGAAAGTGGATGTACAACGAAACGATTGCCGACGTTAGACGACGTTACTCAGAAACCAACCACCACTAACACCACAAGCGACGTACGTAACGCGGGCACGCATGTATACGGAAGTGCAGCATACATGGCCCCCGCCAAGCGCAAGAGCCTTATGGAACTAAATGAATCTTTGAGGCTAAATTGTCAGAAAATGCGTAAAATACAACTTAAGCACAAGCTTCAGACATGATAACTTCGGATTGCAAATCGAGTATGCGGGAAAACATAATTCTGTTACGCGGAAACTGAAAGTCAAAGCCCTTTTCTAGCTGCCATTTGAGGTCTGTCTGAGTGGCCACGGCCGGTAGGTGGCGGTACCTCAGATTAGTACCACAGAGAAAGGCGGAAAAAAAAAGCGAGCTCGCCATGCAATAGGCTGCATAAACATGCAGGGCGCCAGAAGAAAGGAAAAGCGCTTTTAAATTGAGGAGCAGTTAAATAGAGAACAAATCGGGGTGTATGCGGTTATAAAAAACGCACCTTATAGACTTAAAAGATGCACCAGTCATTGAGAATTATGTTTGGGAAGGTTGCAACAGAACTAAATCGAAAGGAAAGGGAGGGGGGCCGGAATGTTCAAATGGGAAAAAGCATATTCAAAGTGTCAAGGGCATCTTTGGTTTTCAGGCACAATGAGTGGAAATAAAACTTGGCTGGGCTTAACGTATTTATGAACGAGAAAACATTGCAGAGAGAAGAACCAAGGCTTAGCGGAATGCCTAAGTGCTGATATTAGGCGTTTTCGGAAATAATGCCGAAATTACCCTGTTAGGTGACATGAATGCCCACATACAGGATCCAGACGTTTATACCGACAACAACAGGAAGTTATTGCTGGACCTTTGTGAGCAACGTAACCTCGTTATCGTAATTACGGGCCGTAAATCTGATGGTCAGATCAGATGGGAAGTTGGAAATAGGCAATCAACTATTGGTTACTGTCTGATGACGGAAGATATTTATGATAAGTTCAGATCAGTTGAGATAAGTTGAGCCATTGGCGAGTAAGACTGTAGTAACACAAGGACTGGCCATAAACGCACCATTTTGAAAATGGGATATGTAGTTGTGAAGGAGAGCACGGAGCGAAGAATGGCCAGTCCAAATTTGAACGCTTAACAAATAACAAATATAGCCGCGGGAGTCGAGAAAGAACACGGCAAATGGCCAAGCAAAAAGTGGGAATACAATGAGCTTCTAAATGTAATGACGAGAGAAATTAGGAAGGAGAAGCAACACGTTTGTTGGAAAACAAAAAGGAAGTCAAAAAAGCTGGTGGAACAGCGTGATACCCGAAGCGATCGATGAACGACAGAAAGCATTACGAGAACATAAGCAGGCATAGAAAGTGCAGTTGCCACAGGTTGAAGTAGACAGAAAATTAGAAGTATACCGGAAGAAAAAAAAAATCTATTGTTATAATACTGGTTCAAGCAAAGTTCAAAGGTGAAAGTGAACGTTGGTTGTCGGAAATACGTGAGAAAAAGAAGGCCGCGCCTAGAATATTTTGAAAACACACAAACTTATTAAGCAGAAAGTCTGGAACACAACAGCATGTCCTAGACTAAGATAAAAAAAAATGGAAGGGGATGCGACATTAAATTACATCCGAAAAATAACGACCAAATCATTCCAAGGCAATGATGAAGTAGTTTTAAAGAAGAAGAGCGTTAACGAGAACCAGAGAAAATTCTAAAGCGCACAGCCATAGGGTTAGGCGAGGTTCCCGTTAGGCTGATTAGCGAACTAGGATCAAAAAGTAAGGAAGCTCTGTGGGAAGCAGTAGAAAAAGGCTTACAAGATAGGCGAATACCAGACAGCCGGAGACAAAGTAGAATGAATTTAATGTATAAAGATAACGGAGAAAAGAATTGAATTCACCCATATAGACCGTTGACCATTATATCGGCAATATACATGTTAGTAATACAGGTAATTAAATTACAAGTGCAAACATGGGCAGAGAATGGTATGGGAGAACTTCAGAACGGGTTCAGAATAGGCGTCTGGATGATAACTTATTTGTTCTTATTCAGTGTATTGAAATATCCAAAGAGAGGAGACTGTTTTATGTGGCTTTTTTAGATATTACCGGAGCGTATGACAACGTAGACCACAAAATTTTGTGGGATATTCTGGAAGGCATAGGCAACGACTTTATATAGCTTTTGACAGAGACCTACCTAGAAAATACAGTTTGCGTTGAATGGGGAGGGATGAGGAGCGAGAAGCAAGTTGATATCAACTAGGGACTGCTGTTTGTGATGTACATGGTAAGTATGAAAAGGGCGCTAGAGGGAAGCAATCTTGGGTTTTATCTCTCATACAAACAGGCGGTTAAAATAGTAGAGCAGTAGCTTCCAGGTTCGTTTTATGCGGACGACATTGTGTTGCTAGCTAACAAGCGGAGTGTTATGCAACGCCTGTAGAATATATGTGCACATGAAGGTGAGAATATAACATTTGAAATTTAGTGTTAGGAAATCAGCTTTTATGGTAAACAGTACTCAATGAAAACAGTGAACAGACAGTATCAATACAGGGCCAGGAAATACCTCGAGTAAAAGAACACAAACACCTCAGTATACACTAAAAAAAAAAAAAAAATCCACGCTTAATCTCACGCTAAACTGTGAGTTTTAGCGTGACGCGCATGTAAGTGAGGCGCGGATGACGTTTCAGGCACCCGTGACCGAAAATAAGCGTGACATTCCTTTGTGCAAGCATGAGGACAAGACTGCCTGCCATGGTTCTGTCTTGTGCGAGCGTGAGCGAGCCGCGTACGCGTGAGAAACGCAAATTACACGCTTAACATCCCGCAGAGCGCTCGCGTGGGAACTTTCCATCACCCATATAAAAAATCCGAATAGCGGATCCGTTTTATATCACGGGATCTGCGCGGAGCGTGGGCGAGGGAAAACAACGCTGTGTGTCTTCTCACTGCCCTGCGGTGAATGCGAAACTTTTCTTGGGGGGGGGGGGGGGGGGGGGGCTGAAGGAGACCGTGGTGTTTTGAAGACTGCACCCGGCCATTTTTCGTGTGGATTTTCCGGCGGACTGCCACGAGCGACGTTCGTTCATTGCAGCGCAGAGCTTCCGGTCTAATTGTCAGAGTTGGTGTGTATCGCCATAGTATCGCCACGCTCACTTCTACAGACCTTCATGGCGTACAACGCCGGTGGTGTCTGCAGACATTGTGCACTGTGCCGAGTTTACGAGAGTTTACGAGAGAGAATCCACCGCGGTCTGACGGCTGCAGCGCCATATGGATAATGGATATATGTAGCGGTCCCTCACCTGCTATTCATGGACGATTTAAATATACAGGTAAGAACAATACTCATGGTTCGCTTTTGTTAAATAGCGGCTGACTGCCAATTGGTCATGATTTCCGGTATGTGCTTGTATGATGTGTGGTGCAAAATTTGCCGTAATGGTGAATTTATTGAAAAGCGAGCAGTAGCGTTGATCGAAATAGATAGCAGTCATCATCGTGCTTGTTTAACAAGTTTTAACACCGGGCTGTTGGATTTTTCTGAATTGTTCAGCTAATTGCGCTGAAGTACCAAATTCACACCATTTCTATTGTTTTTAATTTATCTTCGCCAACTCACCGTTCTCTCTGTGCCCGCTGCCATTTCGCCTCGGGCAAGGGTGGCGAGCTTGGAGTTGTCACTGCATTTTGCACTGTGCTTCTTCTCATGGTTTAGAACTCTGTTAGTGACGCATCGATGTGGTGTGCCGTGTATGCCGTGTAGTTGCCGCGTATGCCGCTCATAGTATACTGCGGCCTATAATGTGAAAATTCATAATTTTGTGAGCTATTTGTCAACTGACAGTAACCTGCATCTCCGAAGCGCTGCATGCGAGGTTGCAACCACACGCGCTACTTAATTTGTAACCTCAATTGCACTCTGCATTAGGGTATCTATCTTGTGTAGCTCTGCATATTTTACATTTTTAGCTTTAAAAAGAGGAAGTGTGACTGTGTTTGATGAACACGAATGTACTCTGCCCGTTGCAGCTCTTGATTTCCAGGTGCAAACATGTCTATGTCCACAGTGAAATTTCACGTGTGATAAGTTCACGTAGAATGCCATTCTTGTCAGAATTTCCATATCCATTGGGTTTAGAATTAAGCGTAACTGCGTTTTTATAGCTCATTTTTGCTTGTATAATGAAAGCTTCTATCAAAAGCGTTGCCACTTGTCTTCGAACTTTTAAACTTTATTTTTATCAAGAGTATAATGGAATAATATCAGTTGCAGCTATGTGACTCACCTAATTGCGTTTTGCACATCGTTATTTTGTTTTTCAGGTCCCATTTGAAAGCAAATAAATGTTTGGAAGTAGGATTGATAAAAATGAACAAAATTGAAAATGTTCCTTCTGATCTTATCAAAAATACTGAAATTTTCTGAGCCTTCATTCGTCGCTTCAGAAGCAGGCTTGCAATGCATGCTCTCATTAATGCGGTGATTTGACCATTTTTCCCATATCCCCAAATTCTAAAAACTTCCCGACCGCAACATTTTAAGAGCAGTCAGTAGGAGAAATCTCGGAAGTGCAATCAATGTTAAAGCACTGAAAAAGCAAGAGGTACTAGTTTAAACACATTTAGCCTAAAGGGAACATATTTTCATCTCTAAAGTATTATACTTTGCGTATAAAGAATTTTTTTTTTTTTTCAGATAGCGCTAAGCGACCTTATAAGGTCATGCAGTGTCTGGGGGGAAACAAGGCTCCTCATATGCGGCCGTCAGCAGGAAAACGCTGAGATGAGCGATGACACATCCCTAGAAAAGGCACTAGTGATGTGCATATGCCTTAATGGTATGCAATATGTAACATATCCGGCGGCATATGGCCAATTTTAGTGCAACCAACTTAAAGCCAAGAACAAGAAAGAAATATCATGGGTGCAAACTACATTAAAGGATTTGTTTACTGCGTTGCGCATTTAAACCAAACTCGTATAAAGACTTACGCTTTCTCAGTCATCTGAAAACGCTTTAACTTTAAGTTTTGCTTTTAAGCATCAACGTTTCATTGTATCATATTTTCTGGGAATGAATATTATGAATAAAAGATTTACCCCAGGACGAAATATGTCTCGTACTTCTTTCGCTGCCTAGAATGTTCGTCCTTCTTATAGAAAGAGGCCAGTGAAAAAAATATTATCAGGTATCAAGAAGGCGCCGGGACCCTGCTTCAAGCCCACCAAATATGAACTAGTGTTTGAAACTTGTGAACGTGTCGGTGTACATATACAATTACAAGAAATAAAGACCTGTATCAGAATCTTTTGCCTGGCATTTATGTGGCATGAAAAGTACAAAGCATTCGCTTTCGTGTGGTACTTCTATGCCGGCCACCACACAAGCATGATGCATGATGCGCATGCATCATGCATCATGCTTGTGCGCATGCGCACTTCGTGTAATATATATATATATATATATATATATATATATATATATATATATATATATATATATATATATATATATATATATATATATATATATATATATATATATCGTTTTTTTGTGAGACCGAAAGTCCCCTCTCATGTTATATTAGTGGTCGCATCATTTTGTGCATATACGCTAAGCGTTTAATTGGTTCTTTAGTGACGTGCCACAAGGGACCATGCACACTGTCCGACAGCCGCTGAGCCAATTCGTATATTTAAGAAGCTGTGTTGATGCAGCTTAGTCTTGCAGAGGCCGCAAAATTTTATGTCTTGTCATCGGTCACAAGAAAAGCTAGCATAATAAAGTAACGGGGCACGAAAGGTCTTCACGAGTGGTTCAGGCAGCAATTGAACAACACTTTGAAATTGAACCTTCAGGCCATGCGTTCACACGCGCCAGTGCGTTCCGACAGGCTGCGCAGTCCTTTGAAGAAGTGAGAGGCAGCAATTTTTTGTTGTTGTTGCTTTTGCGTAACAAATGTTGAAGGACGAATATATATAATGACGGAATATATACCAGCTATACAAAAGCGATGACGGCGGTTCATCACACGGGGAAAAACAGCAACCATCATATACAGACGTCAGTGACAGTTCATCTGGCAGTTAGATCACCTTCCGGCTAAAGGATGGTTCTGTGTTTTGTTCTGGACTGATAGAACTCTAGTAATTAGAGTGAATAATGAAATCAGAATCAAATTTATTTTCGCCATATATGCGGGTGCGCATGCAACGACCACTATTATGATAGCAAGAGTACGTGGAGACCAGTGTGCAAGTCGCAAGAAGAAGACATATCGCGTAAGTATTACATTTGCTTTACCAAAAAGCACAAGATTTCAATACTTCAAAAACGGATATGTTTGCAACACTATTGTGTCGTTCATTATTGCTTTCTTCTTTTGTAGTTAAACTATCGAGAAAATAACTATTTAACGGGGAACAAAATTTAATCAAGTGGATATTGCATTAGACAGTTCTCGTAATCGTCATCTGAACTGCAGAAAGAGTCAAGCAAAATTGTTCGCGAACGGCGCGTTAATTGTAAACGGCCCTGTCGCAGTACAGAAAAAATCGTCAAACGAACTAAGCGCAGGCGACTCGTGGACTGTACAGTTCTAGGAAACATTTCAGTTGAATGTTTTCACTGGGGAGGGTGAAAGAAGCGATTATACGAAGGCGAATTGTGAAGAGATGTCAAAATCTGCAATTTTTCTAGCTATTGTCGATTCGTCTAAGAATAATTAAGGCTGCATGCCAATCAATGTAAATCATAAAATAGAGCATTTCTGCTGTCGACGTGGATTTGATTGGGAAGAACTAGAGTTAGATCAAATTCTTCCAATTTTCGCTCAATTAACTAATGACGTTCAACAATCAAGCAGTTAAGAATTAATAAATTCATGGTATATCATGAGTGTTTTTTCAAGCGCCGTCTCCTGTGAAGCATATCTACCATTTTCGTGCAAAGCTCTCTGGAAAGCGTATTGACTGTGTATGCATGCATGCATCTATCGAACTTCGTGCACATATAGACGTGATGCTTTGACGATAAATACTTATTAAAATTCAAATTATTTATTTCTGCCTTGTAAAGGTACAGACAGCAGAGGCGCAGAAAAAGCTGTCAGATACAGATTGACAAAGCCGCAGCCCCCTTTCGCTTGGCAGAGCCTTCACAGCGACACTTTTAAAACAAAGACAATTGCACCCGGTAATAACAGGTATACAATACTGAGCAAGTACAAAAGGAAACCAATCAAGATTATACGATATTTGTACAATACTCCCAAACAAGAAAACAGAACCTACATGCTAACGTACATAGCACCCAAAGTACTGTTCGACACGTTGAAGAAGTCAAAATTATTGTTCACATAAGGTATATACATATTCGTATAGCGCTACCAATCCCTGCAAAATATAGAACGCAGATTTTCATTACACACACGCACGCACGCACGTGCACAGCACACACACCAAAAGGAAACGGCAACGCGCTCACAGGAAGCGCCTGAAAAACGAAAAAAAAAAAGGAAAAGTGTGGGGAACCGAGGTCGTCTTGGGCTGTCGCCTCTCCCTCTCCCAGAAGGAATGAAGAGGTTCTTGGAAAGCAGGGACGGGCGATTCTCTCTGTCAGCATCAGCTCCCACCAGCGAGGACGGGGCGAGAAAGCGAAACGGGACTTTCCTTGCTGTCTATTTTTTCTTCGTCAGGCCAACGCCGCTTGCTTGCAGGGGCGCAGGCGAGTTCCCGCCAAATGGCGCGGGTGCGTGAGTTGCCGCCAAATGCTAGCTCTGGATGCCAGCTCGTTCCGCGTCTCATGGTAGACTAGTTGGTGCATTTCTGTTATCATGGACTGCGCATATAAACGCAAGCTACACAAAAGTGACATGGACAAGAACAGCGCAAGCCCTTTACATGCAGTGGAGCCGCCGTATCTCGCCGTTCAAGATATGCGTACTCGTAAGTGGCATTTTAATTTCACGTTGTGTAATGCATGACTGTCTTTTTCAAGTGAACAAAGGTCGCTTTGTATTGTGTAAATGGTTTTGCAACGTATGATAAACTCCTTGTCTTTCGGGCTTATTTTTTTCTGACAGGAAAAAAAAAAAAAAAGGCTTTACATGAGAACGGATCAAGCGTTCGAGAGTTGGGACAGGGAAATGTGAGACGTACGTATGTATATATTTCTAATATTATTTTTTCGTCTTGTATTCTCGTTAATTTTTCTCTAGGAAACACTGGAACGACACTGCTTAAATTGAAGCACAGTGTGCGAATGACCTGCTACGCTCGGAACTGTTATCACCATTCGGGAAGAAATTGGGTAAGACGCTTGTCTGGTTATTATTGCGGAAAAGTCATAATTAATGAGATGTTGCTTTCGTTCCTTCCCACAGATGAAAAAACATAACTGTAAATACCTGTATGATATACGTCTGGTGCATTGCAGGTAAGAATGGATTGTGTGTGGCGCGCTTCACCTCATGTGGACTAGAGTAGATCTAGGAACATCAGACAAGAAGACACGTATGTGAAACCCTGCGGATAGCCCATATGTAAGTTCTTCCTCAATTTTTCTTTTGTTGCATTTTCGTAGTTTACGTGTAATACTTTGTCACCGCGGTCTCGACGTTATGTATACCTATACATTTGTCTCGTGGCAGTCTGCGTGCTATTTTGTTTGTGCAACTATGTGTTGTATTCATTTATCGAGCTGCTTGGATGGTTTTTTTTTTTTCACTGATATTCCGACCAAAGTCGATAAACCTATCCTTCCTGTCCTCATGTTTCCTTGGGCGGCTCTAAAGCGTATCTTAGAGGAATATTTAGCTTCAGATTCCCGCATGGAACAGATGGTGAGTGGCATGCTGTGTTTCCTATTTAGAGAAACTATCTATTCATGTTTAATTTTTTGGTTTATTTTCATTTTTGCCATTCATACAATACCGCAGCCATATGCCGTTCTGTCATAGAACGTTGTTTCTAGATATATTTGTTTTATGTGGTTAAAACATTTAAAACGAGAGCGATCATATTTCTTATCCTGACCATTACTTTTTTACAGACCGCGATAACCACGTATTTGGATGTCTGGTTTAACTCTACATGCGCTGGTTCGTGCAGGTGAACTTTTTTTTCCAGATACGGAGGAACGGACACCGGTCATGCCGTGCGCACTCTTCTGCAGGGCATACTTACAAATGAAGCTGCACTGCAGTTCAGCTGGAAAGGGTCGCAGGGGAGGAAGCACGCCTTCGTGAAGCTCATGGCCATCACGAATATAAGTAAGAAATATGGCATAACAATCAGCTTTCTAGTGCACGTTGCGAACATCGGTACCAACTGCATGCTTAGTTTTTTTTTTTCTTCATTCAAACAAGCTGCTGCTTATTGCATCTTGCTGCGTCCAGTATTAGCATTTTCTTTAATAAAATAATGCCGTAATAAGTGAGTTCTACTTGCGGCGTCCATATTTTTGCCACTGCTTTTTGAGGAGTTTGTTTTGCTTCACCATATAATATATGCTGTATATGCTGTTTCTGCTTTAACCCATGTATGCTAACTGTTTTCTGCAAAACATAGACCTATAATCGTTGCCATCATGTCAGCAAGTATATGTATCATGCCATAAGCTTCCCCTCTTGCCTCTCCAGACATTTACCTATTCACCTCCTTGTGCCGCTTGGCGCGCTCCGGGCTCCGGCGCGTTCTTTGTCTCAGCGTTTCAACTTGGCTGTTTCATGCAGTGCTCACGGGAAGCAACAAAACCGATCGTGGTGTAAAAAGCCGCGCTACCAATAGACACAGTAGCCACTGTGTATGCGTGTTTTGCTATGGTTCCGTGTTCAGTTCCCCCTATTGCTAACGACATATAAATTACCAACTATCCGGTACTTACACGATTTGTGTCGTCCAGCCACTCTTCCTGACAGCTTCGATACTGATTTGCACGTCCCTAATATTGCTTTGTTGTCGTTTCTTTAATGTTTCGTGAATATCTGACTTATGATCTTTTTGATTGTTTCACTTCTTCAAATGGAATGCGACTCACCAACTGAACTATAAAGCGGGGGCAGCTTTCTTATATGTGCCGCTTTTTTGCAGCATCTGTGAGGAGCACGTTCCCTGACGCTTCACTAGCATCAGTGGCTGGAGTCGCAAAACGCCGGTTGGTTGGAGCAGCTGACAGGGATGGAGGCCGGAATGAAAGAAGGCGCCGTGACCCTGCTTCAAGCCCACCAAATATGAACTAGTGTTTGAAACTTGTGAACGTGTCGGTGTACATATACAATTACAAGAAATAAAGACCTGTATCAGAATCTTTTGCCTGGCATTTATGTGGCATGAAAAGTACAAAAAAGCGTTCGCTTTCGTGTGCTACTTCTATGCCGGCCACCACACAAGCATGATGCACGATGCGCATGCTGTTGTAAATGCATGATGCAAAAGCTACGATTATTCGGGGCGTCAAAAGCAACGTCGGCTTTCAGCACCGGGCCGGTGCAATGCCGACCATTATTGTCGTCAGGGCCATGGCTGGCCCGCGTGTGGCATGCGCTCGGCTGCGTTGGCCAAATAGAATGGCCCTACGGCTGGCCGACTGACTACGTACCTAAAGCCTTGGTAGGCCCTCGTATGGGACGCCGTCGGCCAAGTCGGCCACAGTGGTCGGGCCTACATCGATTGCCGACGATCGGCCGACGTTAGGCCAATGTCAATCCCCAAAGCTGGGCCGCCCTCGGTTGCCGAGGTCGGGCCAACCGTTTTGCAGTCGGCCGGAGACGTCGGGCCGACTTTTTGCCACGGTCTTTTTGTTGCTTGGGTTGTTGCCAAATCGGCACACGTGTTTTGTTTTTTAGTGCATATTGAGGCTCGCGAAGGCGCCCACATATGTATCTAATTTTGCTCTACAAAGCTAAAGCTTTTTAAAGGGCATGTTGCTTGCGCCTGCGCGCGCAGCTGGAGAGTGAATCGAGAGACGCGTTGATTTATTCCCCGGTTTGTTGCGCGCAGCCCCCGCGTTGTTTTTGTCTGTTTGCACGTGTGCGATTTCCTCTGCGCGTAAGGGCACATTTGCGGCACATGACCTATAATGACAAAAGTTGAAAGTCGGCGTTTCGGGATGATTGTGTTCACGGTCCACGTTTTCGCTTGAGCTAACACCAAGCTCTTTAGTAAAAACGAACTCGTTCAGAACAGCCTTCAAACGTGACATTGCTCAGTTTTTAAATCGCATGGCTACATCTGCTACGCGTTCCGGTGTTGCAAATAACGCATCTTTCCATTCTCTGCTCTCCGAAGAAGCGTCACCTTTCTTAATGATTCATCTCTGAGCTGCAAAAGCTTCGTGATGCTTGCACCGCGCATTTTTATTTATTTATTTCAATACCCTAAAGGCCCTAGTAGGCATTACATGGGGTGGGGTGGGTGGGGGGGGGTGTATTTCAGGTGAGTAGATAAGTATCATTTATGAACAATACATATCGAAGACAAGAATACTGACAACCAAACAAGAAAAAAAGAAACAGCAAAATGCATATTTGAACCAAGGCGTCCATGATGGCATAGTTAAAAAAAATCAACCAAATACACTGAATACGAGTATAGAACATTTTCTTAAATAGCCATTAAAAGACTGATCATAAATACATTGGAAAGAACACTACATACATACAGCGTACAAAGACTGTAAATAAAATGAAGACAGGCAGATATGCGTTGTAAATGTTTTTCATTTTGTAAATTGCCCAGGAGCGCTCAGTGAAATATTGAAGGATCTGACATCTCGGCGATGTTGGACGGCACGGAGTTCCATTCGCTTATACACGCTTATTACATTAAAAATTTAAACGCGACGCGAAGTGAACGCGATGCGCATATATGCTAGCTGCCGTGTGCCGCCTCTTTAAAAAGCCGCGAAAGCTGTGCAGTGGTGGAGGTGGATGTTATGAGCGTCCCCTTTGGAACGGGGCGGTGGGTTGCGCCACCAAGCTCTTGCTATTATACTGCTTAATGTCCTACCTAGGTTAAACAATAAAAAAAGAAAGAAAAAACACTATGTGAATTCCCACAGCCAAATTTTCTGATCCCCTATTGCGAACTGTGCTTTTGTACGTCTCCGTCTTTTTTCGTTTCCCTACTTTTCGTCCACGAATCCTCCAACTTTACCACTGCTCCCGCTGAACCTAAGGGCTTCAAGGAGGCCAGTGGTGCCTAAATCGACCGCTGGGTAGACGTCTTCACATTCTAATAAAATATGCTCCGTCGTTTCCCTAGCTTTACCGCAGCAAGCACATGCTTCTTCTTCCTTCTTAATTTATATCTCGCTTTATAGGTGCGTGTTCTAAGGCATCCCGATCTCGCTTCGAAAAGTAATGAGCTTCCCTTTGAGTTATCATAAATGGTTTCTTTCCTGATTTCGTTTTTTCCTCTTAAGTAGTTACTCATGGCAGGTTTCTTTTCCATTGCCGCCACCCACGAGATTAATTCAGCCTCTACTTTCCGCTTGACCTTCTTTGTTGCTGTGTTGCCCACTCCACAGGCCGCATACTTGCTTGAAAGCTTCCTAGTTCTTTTCCTTCACTGTGAATCAATGTTTTGCCTGTACAGATACCTGAACACTCTCCCAGCCCATTTACTTTCTTCCATATTCCTCAGCCGTTCCTGATACTTAATTTTACTGCGAGCTTCCCTCACTTCAAAACTAGTCCAGCCCATATCACCCTGCACAGCTTCATTTGCCTTCCCGTGAGCGCCCAATGCGAGGCGACCCACTGACCTTTGGTTCCCGTCGAGTCCTGATTTTACCGCTGATTTAAAGCAAACTGCATTTCCAAAAGTAAGTCCTGGAACCATTACACCTTTCCACATACCTCGGAGGACCTCGCACCTTTTGTATCCCCATAGCGCTATGTGCTGCATTTCTCTTCCCCTTTACTGTTATGTTTTTTTCCTGCGTTTCCATATATATATTTCCTTCGTTTATCCGTGTACCAAGGTATTTATATTCCGTTACCCAAGGTATTTCTTGGCCCTGTATATCCACTGTCTGTTCACTGTTTTCATTGAATACCATAACACCTGATTTTCTGACACTAAATTTCAAACCTAAATTATTGCCTTCCTGTCCACAGATATTAGCCAGACGTACGTTGCAAATCACTTTGCTTATTAGCTAGCAACACAATGTCGTCCGCATAAAATAAACCTGGGAGTTGCTGCTCTACTATTTACCCGCCTGTTTGTATGAGAGATGAAACCCGATATTATATATACTTCCTTCTAGCGCCCTCTCCATCCTCACCATGTACATCATAAACAGCAGCGGGGATAAAGGGCACCCCTGCCTCAGTCCCTTGTTGATATGAACTTTCTCCTCGCTCCTCATCCCTTCCCATTCAACGCAAACGGTATTTTCTAGGTAAATCTCTCTCGCTGTAGACAATCGTTACCTAAGCCTTCCCCTTCCAGCATATCCCATAAAATGTTGCGGTCTACGTTTTCGTAGGCTCCTGTAATGTCTAAAAAGGCCGAATACAACGGTCTGCTTTCTGCTTTTGATATTTCAATACACTAAGTAAGAACAAACAAGTTATCATCCAAACGCCTGCCTATTCTGAAGCCATTCTGAAGCTCTCCCAAAATGCCATTATTCTCTGCCCACGCTTGAAGCATTAATTTGATTGCCTGCATTGCTAGCCTGTATATTACCGATGTAATGGTCAACGGTCTATACGGGTGAATTCTGTCTTTCTCCCCCTTACCTATATAAATTAAATTCATTCTACTTTGTCGCCAACTGTACGGTATTAGTACTCACCTACGGGGCAGAAACCTGGAGGCTTACGAAAAGGGTTCTACTTAAATTGAGGACGACACAACGAGCTACGGAAAGAAGAATGATGGGTGTAATGTTAAGAGATAAGAAAAGAGCAGATTGGGTGAGGGAACAAACGCGAGTTATTGACATCCTAGTTGAGATCAAGAAAAAGAAATGGGCAGGACATATGTAATGAGGAGGGAAGATAACCGATGGTCATTAAGGGTTACGGAATGGATTCCAAGGGACGGGAAGCGTAGCAGGGGGCGGCATAAAGTTAGGTGGACGGATGAGATTAAGAAGTTTGCAGGGACGACATGGCCGCAATTAGTACATGACCGGGGTTGTTGGAGAAGTATGGGAAAGGCCTTTGCCCTGCAGTGGGCGTAACCAGGCTGATGATGATTAATTGCTCCCATGCTTGACATGATTCTACGCTTGAGACAGGTCAAAGAATTAAACAAGACAACGTAAAATACCAAGCGACCTAAAAAAAGAAATCTTTATATCTATTTAAATTGCGCGCCGCTCTCGCCGACAAGAAACATCGGCGGTGGCGCAGCCAGTGGGTTCTTCATTGTGACGGCGAACAATCGCGGGAGGTTCCTGTAGGACTACCAAAATCAAGTCAACCAAGTGCAGTGGCACCAGGCCATACCATGCTGCTGATAGTGTTGAGCCACTCGTAGCAGTATCAAATCAGCCCTTTCCTTTTAAACCGTCTCAGTGCTTTCCGTACACTCAGCCTGACACCAAGTAACAGGATTCTACATTTGTCACATTTTTGAAAACATAGCACTACTTATAATGCAATCAGGTGCCACAAAAGGCCAAAGTATTGATTCAGGCGATGCTGGAGAAGAGCTGCTACATCTACATCTCTGTAGCGTTATATCTGGTTGGTGATCATATATACTGGGAACAACAGTGGTTAATTGCATCGGCCCCCGCAGCAGTACTACTAAGGAAACACGTTGCACTGAGTGCTCATCTTAAGGTTGCCACTTCAAAGAATATTTTTGTGTGCTGAAGATAGGTTTAGCCTTGTAGTTATTACCGTGATTAGAAGTTAAACCGCTACCAGTTTCAAAATAGGAAGAAAATTTGTCAGCACTTCCGACAGCTGACGGTACGATGCTATGCGGGGCTGGAGGGCGAATTGTACTTGGAAGACCACTCTAACTGGTGCTAAAAGAGTGACTGTTGAAGAACGCGTGAGAGTTCATGGCTTGTGCCTACAAATGATACAAGTACGTAATACTGAACGCTATACACATGAGCTATGTAAACGTACAGAGGTGCAACAAAGCATGTAAAAGATCAATTAGCTCTACAGACAGCCCTTACTATAAAAGACCTCCATCGGCAGACAGAACAAAAGCAATGCATGAACGGTGACTGCCTCACAACATCTATCGAAAACGTGTTCCAAAACCACTGAAACCATTGGGCCGTTGTGCACACCTGCGGACCGCAAGAAGCACAGCAGACCAAGACGAGTACGAGAAGCTTAACTGATACAAGGGACAAAAGGAGACAGACGAGAAGGTCACTTGTCTATCACCATTTGTTTCGGGTTGCAGTTCATCTGTTCAAACGAGCTTGTACTATTTCTGCAGCATGTCGGCGGTGTTTCGGTAGTGCTGAACGGCCGATTTGCGCTCGAGCCGCCCATCGCCGCACGCTGCACCGCATCCGGGCGGTTATTAGTTCATTGCTGGGGCACAGAGGGAGGGCGTGGGAATGTGGAATTCCACTTCTCTCGAGCTAATTCGTGGCGCAGGAGTATTTCCAGACGCTTGGTAGCGGTGGCGGCAAGCGATTGGTGGCCGCGTACGCAGTTAGCAGCTGGTAGAGCGCAGCTGGCGCCGAACTGGCCAACCAGGCATTTCTTAGCCAAGCTGAGCCAGCTTGAACCGAGCTCCAGCCGGTCGTTCTCGCCGGCGTTGCAAACACATCTCCGTGGCCCATCTATCGAGGCGGTTGTACCGCGACGTTAGTCACGATGATTCGCGGCTTATTAGCCGTACTTCTATGCGCCAGCCTGGTGCTAGGCGAGGAAGCTGAGCGGAAGAAACCCACGGACACCGTGATCACCCACGCTCGCGTGGAGGTAACGCATCCGTTCTCATTTCCAGAGTTATACGCCGCATGTGCGACTGGAACGTTGGTTGCGCTTAATGAGAAAGAAATGCCTACGTGTCACACTTTTCTGTTTCAGAGCTGCGGCGGATGACGACTGAATGCCTATCCTGAAGTGAAACGGTTTGTCTACGACGACATACCCGAGTAGTATCCTTTTTTTCGTATTTATATGTAAAGAATGAAAAGTGACTTGTGCTTTCGAGCTCGTTTTACTGTCGTGGAAATGGTTGAGAAACCTTAACACGCATCGTTAGTCACAACACGGAATTCAAAGTGATCCACGGCGCCGTGCCCGAAATACTTTTCTTGAACGCCGCAGGAGAGGAAGTTGAGGTACGTTCCTTTCTTCTTCTTCTTAATAAATTCTAATGAACACGACTACCCAGTAGACTGGGAAGCTGGGAATAGGAAGTTCTACTGAATCTATCCTCCGTCGTTTTCATTTCGCCCTGCTACGCGTACGAACGGCTGAAACGCTCACTAAAACACGAATCCAGGTAACACTTGAGTCGTGGTTAAATGAAGCACTTTTCATACGTTCTAAATTAAGCAAAAAAAGAAAAAGAAAGCGTTGAAAACAGAAATGCTTTTCATTTACTCTTAAACACGCTGTTTTCCGACGCAATCGGTACCCGAGGGGGAGGCAATCGCGTAATGATAAGCCATGCTAGCAGGGTTTTTCACCTGTTGCCTGTATTTGTCGATTTCCGTAGTTTGCGGATGCCACTCGAGTTTTTAACCTTGGAACACATGAAGGGCAGAGTGCATGAAAATAGGGACCTTATTTGGCCAGCGATTTCTTTCTTTCGATTCTATTTTATCATCCATCGCGCGGAGTCGTGTATCAGTCGCGGCGGCTTGCGAGCCATCCACGAAGGGTGCGGTTCTCCGTTGGCAAGGGGAAAGAAAGCATGGTTATACGCAGCATAGTTATAAGCATAGTTATGCCTGAAACAGACTTCGTGTATACGTGAACGCTCTCATATGTCTGCCGTGCTGCCAACACTGCGAGCAGCTTGGAACATAGAAGGGAAATGCTCTCAAGATATTGGTCGTGTAGTTATATGCACTTCAGTACGATCTGCCAGAGTCTCGAGTTGTAGAATAAATTCATTGCGTGAGCTTTTATAGAAGGCTGTGTTGATCAGGGAATCTAATTACCCACAAGTGCAAGAAAGAGGTGTATTTGCTAGTTACGGGCCACTAACATTCATTAGAAGCTAAAGTCTCAGTATACGCTACTTGAGGAAACCTTTGAGACTTTAATTTGCACCTGCCATGGGGGCTTGGCGACTGTGGCAGTCTGCTGCTAATGCCAAGAGGGCGCAGTTGCAATAGCTAGTGAAAAATGCTATAATTTTCATGTGGTGCGATGGTTTTCTTCACATCAATTAAACTTTAATAGCTATGAGCACACTCGTAGCCTGTGGTGTCATGCTGGAATTAAAATACAGCTTTTTTTTTTTTTTTTACTGAAGTTTACAGTCCAAAAGCAGGAATGACCTGTAAGGCTGCTAAATTCTGCTCGTTTTCAGCGCCTGAGCCTGGAGAAGAGGAGCCGCGACGACTGCAACCAGCTGCTGCTTGAACGTGGCTTCCGCAAGAAGGAGAAGGAACCAGAAGAGGACGTTGAGGAAGAGGACCTTGGAATCAAGGGCGAGCTCTAGATGCGACCGTGGAGCACAGCTCAACATGCACCATTGACCATCTGTTCACATTGTGCCTACTATACAGCAGCTCAGTATGATGCACATTTCTCTCAGTGCTGTCAAAATATTGGAGATCCACTGCACATCTGTGCATTCAAATTACAATGAAATTGAAATCTTGTATTAAGGTAAAGCTGCCTCCGTGTTTCCTGTGGATGTATGTCCAACGATATGACCACGAATTCGGTTTCTTTGGCTTGCTACTAAAATCTGCCACTGGCATTTAACACGTAAGCCATGTTTTCTTGGCAGCTTGTTACAGTTAAAGCACAGCAGTAACTCTTAAGGTCATGCATTTTTTATATTGCACTTGTGCACCAATCAGTGTTGAAGTATCATGCAAAGGTATTTTGGTAAAAGTGTTACATTAAAAGCCCACCCAAGTGGGAAGAAAAAATGAAAACGCACCTTTCAACTGTGAATTATGCTGCAAAGTTGTACTGCAAGCACAATTTATCATTCCAGCTGTTGAGGTTAGCTTAGTTGAGCTTCATTTTCCATCAATTAATTTTTTTTGTTACTTTTACCACCTTCTGCCAGCAAAAGGCTTCTCTGTGACCATTGATCGGGTTGCCTAGATGAAGTTGCTGCCGGAAATTTTTAAAATCGGCTGCAGCGGATGTACTGCGTCTGGTTTTTGGTTGTGCTGGAGTTCTGGCTGGTTTTGGTGATGTACATAAATAAACACATGCATTGCAACTTGTGTAAATTTAGTGTTTCTTTGCACCACCTGGGTCTGTGGAAGACATCCCCTGTGATGCCCTACTTTGCATATAGGTAGCGTCTTAGTGATCTGCATAGTAGCACATGCATACATCAGGGTTCATGCTGGTGTATGTGACAAAAATTCAAGAGTTTTTAAGGACTCAAGGCCCTCTGCGTGGATTTTCAAGGACCACACGCAGGGCTATAATTATACATGCGTGTATAATTATGGAATAAGTACTGTGTCCCGTGACAATTGCCCCTTCCCACGCTTGTTAAGCTTCACCGCAATACTTCACGTACGCTTCACCGCGTAACATCGCTGTGCTGAGGCGCAGCTGCCTTTCGGTAACCAGCATTATGCAACGCGCCATGCTTTCTAAGCTTCGAAGCCATACGCGAGGATTGCACAAGCGGAGTTTGTGCGATTACTGACAGCAGCGAATTCTTTCAATGGAAAACACGGCACCGAACGGCAAGAACCTTAATAGCGAACGTCGAAGCAGCGAAGCCTAATGTCGCGGTGGTAGCTACTGCTGCCGGCAGATCGGCGTGCTACAGCGCTGGTTAATTCAAGGCGGCGAGATAATCAAAACGGCGGTGATGGCTTTGATTAATGCCATTTGGGACCTGCGGTCGCAACAAAAACTCCGGAATATCGGACAGCGAAGGGTTCCTGCGTCTGAAATTACAGACGTTCTTATACATCGACTCTATGGGACGCGTGGTGGAACCTCAAAGCCGTCCACATTATCGGGCATTTCACAAAAATCGGGCGACCAGAAAACCGGTTGTTGACTGTACACAGGCAACTCCTCCAGCCAACGGCACGGCGTCAAAGACAATTTGTAACGAGTCCCCTCTTTTACTCGAGCCAGGAGTAGATCGCGACTTTCGTTCCCTTTCAATAAAATGACAGCGAATTTTCCCTGATTGAAGCACAAATTCCCCGAGTTTTCCGTTTTACCAGACAATTCAATATGCCTGAGAATTCCCGTTTTTTTTAAAACAAAATCGCAGCGGGAATTCAGGAGGGTTGAAATTTTCTCGAATACAATCACTGGAAGTTTATTAAAAATAAAAATTTAGGAAATTCAAGAATTTTAAAGGATCTCCGAAAATTCCAGGAGTTTCAAGGCCTCGAAAACGATCTTTTCAAATTCAAGGGTTTTCAAGGACCTGCACGAACCATGATACATCCACAGTGGTGCCATCAAATAGATTTTCACTTCATGTAGTGCTCCGATTGATGCGAGGCAAGGATGCAAGTTGTGCACACAGAGCTTCTTATGCTACCCTTGAGCCAGAAATATGTGGAGCCTAGGTGAAAGTAGATGTCTCGAGATGTGTGGGCAATTTTCATTACAGCTTCAGATATTTAGGCACAGGCTTCTGGCAAGGTTGACATTGGAGCTAGTTGGTACAGTTCCACGATGGAGTGGAGTGAACGAATTGGACAGGAAAGAATTGACAAACCATAAGTGCTTGTGCACGCGATACGTAAGAGGTTGTGCAGAATACACATGGAGTAGCATGTTTCCTACATACAGGAGCTTTCTCCTAAGCAGTATGCTGAGTGACCACCAGCACTTGCAATCCACTGAAGTGTCGTATTAGTTTCACTGCTTTATGTTGTGCTGCCAGTGTGAGTATTGCGCCCACGTGCACTAATGATCCTTCGGAGTGGCGGTGGCATGACTCGTCGGCATGCACCAGTCTGAATGTAGTGAACTGTAAACATTCAGCTAAGTCTCCCTAATAGTCGCTGCGTGATCTACACATTGCGCTTGTCCGTTTCCAATGCCCAAACCTGGTAAGGTAACAAGTAAAAAGATTTTGCACGTGTGATGTGAAGACTTGGCACACTGTCTTACTGACACCATCTGTTCCTCAGTCATGGGCCAAGAGAAAAAGCAGGAAACCATGTGGTCTTTGTTTCTTTATTTCCCAAAGAACGAAAAAAGAATGTATATATAAAATGTGAGCCGTTTAAAATCCAACAATTTCTAATTACAGGAAACCAATGACTCCCATGGCTACAAGGACTTGAAAAAAATTCTTTTTTTTTCTGCTGTAAATATATTCCATTTACCACTTATTTTACAACAGGGCTGTTTATTTACACACAGTTGACAAGCACAGCCTGAAAAACGAGAACTGCACTGTAAAAGCAGTGCAGAACACACTTCCACTCAGTGTATACACAAGTATGTATTATTACAAAATAGCAACCCCAATGCAACTGCCCTGATGTGTCACAGTGTCCAGTACGACACGGAGGCCTGAAAGACCTCTGCCACAGGTAGGAAGGAATGTTGGCAAGAGGTACGGAAATGTTCTGGGGGAAAAAAAATCTTCAGGAAAGAAAAACAAAAGAATAACTATGCACGAGCAGTCACTTTTCATTGTCCTCAACTCGAAGGAAAGAAAAAAAAGGGGAAAGCAGCCCAGCCAGCTACCCATCGTCATTGCAGCAAGCCTAACAGAGAAAAACCACGTACACACAACTCACATCAGGCACACATCTCTTGATCAGTAAAGCTGTCTTTCTTTTCTACACTCTGTTTTTTTTTTCAAGGCTGTCACTTCGCACTAAGAAAACAGTTTGACATGATGAGAGTAAAACAGCCAACGTTACACAAGTACTATGCCCGCCCCTTTGTTATCCCAACTCAACGATTGCATTTCTGGTTTGCGCAAATGCACTCTGGCCTTCCTGCACAATGGCCTTGCTTGTCAAAAGACAGCTAGGAAAAGAGCCTCGGCAGAGAGAGAGCTGAGACCACTTTTGTCGTCTGCAAGATGCCGCATGCTTTTGCCTACCAACCCCGGAGGCAGCAAGCAGCACATAGCTCGCCTTCAGTGCCGAGCAAGTAGGCCCATCACATGCACATAACTGCGACAGCATGGGACGGCCAAGCACCAAAACTGGGCCTCGGAAAGTCGCCGCAACTTACGGCAGACATACAAAAAGGAGCAGAGATAAAGGTGCAGAGGAAGGAGGGAACCCCAAGGGGCTTTCGTTGAAACAGACGCGCGAGTTTTTCGACTGCTGCAGCTCCGGGGAGACCAGTCCAGTGAGAGAGGCGGTTCAGAAGTATCATTCTCCGAGACTCTTGTGGCTGGGAGCAGTGCAGCTGGCTTTCGTGGAAGCAGCAACCAATCATGCGATGATCAGCCACACCAGGAAAATGCAGGCCACCCAGAGGAACACCTGGGACACAATCTGGTCCTGGCGGTGCTCTTGGCTGCCCATAGCTGCAAGGGCCAAAGGTATTACTAACAACATTTCAAATGCAAAACAGTTCAAATGGACTGATCTGTGCTTTACCGCGTAAGACATGCGCGATGTGTTCTCTGGAGGGTCATGAAATGTTTAGCTATGGAATACAAAAAGATACACCACATATTCATGTAATCCTGCATAAAATAGGCTCTAGTTCACTTTTTGCTGTTTCATTTCACTTCGAATGCTGATGGTAAAGTTTTTCCAAGGAGTTACCTCGGTTAGAAAACAGAGCTTTACTGGATAGATCACGTGAGCTCCACTGTACAAACAGGAGCGCTTTCAATTGCTCCAAAGGTGCTCTCGCTAAAGGTAGATTCACACAATAGACGAAGTTGCTGTTTCAGTTCGTGGGTTAATTACGACGTAGCTCACCGCACCAAATCATGACATGCAGTAAGTACCGTATTTTTCCACGTATAACCAGCACTGCCAATTGCAACAGCCCCCCCACCCCCCTTCGAAAGAAGTCAGCATGTATAACCCGCAGAAACAACTGCATACAACAACACCGAAATCTTCACAAAGAGTATCCATTCGCAAATGCACGACTCGTCCACATTATATCCTCAAGAACAAAACTGAATGACGAAGAACCTGGCCTTAAGATGTAGCTTCACCGCAGTGCGTGAAGCACTGTCGTGAAGCCACACTTCAAGGTGAAATTAGCATATAACCCACACCCCAACTTTACTGTCAAATATTTCACATTTTTGTTGCGGGTTATATGCGCAAAAATGCGGTATCCTGCTGCCAAGTCTTTAATGCAGTTACTAGTTCAAGAGAGGCAGACAGTGCACAGGCTTCCTCATTACATCACAAAAAAATTATAGGTGGCAGTCACATGGTGTCGCAAACCACTAATGCATCACTTTGGTCAGCATGATGGAAATCAGTCTGTCAGAGGATGCAAATCATTATATTAAGATATGAAATCCTCAATGAAAGAGCTCAATACTGTGGAGTATGTACAACTCCATACTGAGCGACCACTTGATGATTTTGCAAAGATTTTCATGCTCAGTGATGACGGTGCATTCACACAATGTTCTTATTTAGTTATAATATCTTGCATACTGATTTCCTTACTGAGTTCAGAAGCCAATTATGTACATTTGCTGGTGCTGTAGTTTCTGATCTGCTTGCTGTACGGCTTTCTGCATTCTTCTTGTGTGGAAGCTGTCGCCCACCACGAACTGCACTGGAATGTACCCTCTGTATATTTGCAATTTGCACAAGCGTTGTTTTAATCATTTTGATTCGAGCTGTAGTTGACATACACAGAAACTAATTCCTACCGGCAGACACGACATTTTAGGAGCCAAAAGCGTGCAAATGCATTTAATAGCTACACCGACTGTCCTACAGTACTCGGTGTCTATGTTCATAAAGTGAACACGAAACCTTTTCACGTTTGCTTACACCAAACTTTTTTTTTAAGAACCAAGTTGCGCATTTAAATAAGACAACCACAGGAAAAGGCGACAGAGACGGAAATAGCGCAATTTCGTCTCCGTCGCCTTTTCCAGTGGCTGTCTTTTTTGAATACACAACTTGGTTCTTGAAAGCAATGCACCAACTAGCCCAGCAAGAAGTTCTTCTAAATTACATCTGAAATTTCTTTTTAACTATGATTAGAAAGAGCTCAATACACATCGGTGACAAATCAAGACCGGGCTGGACTGCTCACTCGGTGGAGGACGGCCGTCACCGAAGTTGAAGGTGGAAGCAAACAGGCCGAAGGGAAAGGCACCAATTCCAAATGACATGTGAAAGCCAGTGTCTCCAAAGCCAAAAGACGTGAAAGACTGCAAAGGAAACATGGCTGTCAGTTTAATCCTGGATTTAGTCATGCAACACGCAGGTACCTGATTACAAACGCACTCTTTTAAAATAAGTTCTTGTGAGATATTTATCAAGCTCACCAAGACAAAAATTAAGAGTGTACAATGTATTGAGAAACTAGGTTACAATGCACATGGGTAGCTTGCGCACTCAAGAGTACAATGCACAAGGTAAGGAATACATTTGTTTGATATTGGGAATATCTACGAGGGTTCACGCCATTCTTACCCCAGGGTGACTTTCTGGTTCAGATCTCTGTCCCGGTGGTCGTGGTGGCAATTTCTCCCTGCGATTAGGAAGTGGAAGAAAGAAAAATCTATCACAATTGCTCAATTTTATCCCACCCAATGTCTGCAAAAATACATGTGACACCCGATGACAAAATAACAATCTCATGAATTGCATTACTGTGATGAGTTAAAAATGCAAAATGTGGTTCTCTACTCTTGTTGTGTAGTCAGCTTTCTTAGACCAAATCAAGGCCATCATGAAGACACCATTCATCAAGAAAGCAGCAGGTGATTGGCCCAAGTTCATCACCGTCGTCCTATTTTATACCCACAGCTGGACAAAGGCCTCTCGCAGCAATCCCCAATCTTGTGTAACTCTATCCTATGCCCCCAAATTTCTCGCTTCCATCACATTAGCTCTTTCTTAGCCATCCCCTTCTCTTGTAACCCATTCTCTTACTCTAACAAACCACCGGCTATCTGCTTTACATATTAAACTTCCTGCGGAACTCCATTTCTTCCTCCTAACCTTGTTTAGGATATCAGATACAGTGGCGTAGCAAAGGGTGGGGGGGGGTCATGGGCCCCGGGTGCACGAGGCCAGTAGGGGGGGGGTGTCATATACATCTGAAGACACCCGAAAAATGTCGATAACCTCGCCTTCCCACAAAGGGGGGGGGGGGGGGAACAGAAGAGCTAAGGGCCCCAGGTGCCAGACGACCTAGCTACGCCACTGATCGGCTGCACCCCTTTTCTCTCCAATGCACAGCACCGTCTTTTAATGTTACGCCTACAATTTCCCTTCCCATTGGTCCTTGTGTGATCCTTCACTTTTTCCTCAGGCTTCTTTGTTATGTTAACCAACAAGTTTCTGATCCAGGTGTTAGAGCAAGCAGAATGCTACCGGCACCCGGGTTCATGGCGTACACTGAACTAGGAGCAGATGTAATGCAATGGTCTAGTGCTCACCTGGGGTCTTGTTTGGAGCCACCCCTGCCGTACAGGGGGATCACTTTGTCTCGGCTGATGCCTGCCTTGCACACTGGACACACCTGGCGGTTCGGACGCGTCTCCAGCCACTGGTGCAGGCACGGCCAACTGCAGGTTGACAAATTGCCATTTGGGAGAACCAAACATTGGGGAACGCTGTGTTCCTGTTTCCAAAATGTTATCAATGCACCCACAAGACTTAAATTCAGCACAGCACAAAGGTGGTTCCCTCGTTTGGATGATTCCTAGGCCACTGGCCGAACAGAAGATAAAACATTTTGACAGGACAGCCTGTTTAGTTGCTCCAATTAATTTGAAGTTAACATGTCAAACAAGAAAAGCGGGATTTATGAACCCCCTTACTGCATGAATGTTTATAGTGAAACAATTTAGACAACCCTTTGCTTACACCAGGTATGCCGCCTAAACCAACATCACTTTTCTAAAGAGACACTTGGTTGCAAATGTATTAGCGAAAAGTTGTCCCTTATCATGAGTGATACACCATGAAGTTATGGGCATACTTTCTTGTCTATGCAAAAAAGACATTTCAATTGCCGAAAATTTACAGAAACCATGAGAACCAGTGAAAAATAAACTTGACACATCGCTTTAACAGATGGAGTGTATTACTCACAGCTCCAGCTAGTACAAGTTTCATTATATGTATTTTGATGATGTCATCCTTGAATGACTGATTCACATATTCAATATTTAGGCCGGATCATTTATAGACCTTGGTTTTACAGTAATGCTTGCTTTGCATTATCTTTGCAAGTTTGGCATGTGCTGAAAGAAAAGTTTCTTCCTCTTCTTCCGAGAGTTATTTGTTGCTTCTATTGTTACAAGCTCTTGAAACATGGTAGGCCTGATCTTCATCATGAACACTGCTGACATTTTTTTACACAGATATAACGAAGCACTGGACGTAACGAAGTATATCTAAAATGTTTCCCATCACTATCAGCAGGAAACATACGTGTGCCTATGATGAATACAAGGCAGGTATTTTTGTGTCAGATGAGACTTAATTATAGTGAGCCTTGACTGTTATTGGACTCTGTAAAAAATTTTGCCATATCAACAAGAAGTTTGCAAACTTTGTAGATTAAGTGAGAATCTTCGGACTTAGCCCCTGAAATTGTTTTCCCAGCAAATACATATATTGCAGAAGTGCAACTGCACAAATTCAAGAAATTCAAACGACAATCTTGACTGTTGCGCCATTTCTATGCATTGTCACATCATTCACTTTCGACCTAAATGTTCACTACAAACCCCTGATGTAGACAAAACACAAAACAACCCGCTGCAGTGTTCTGCTGCCGAGTGTGTGTTCGATGCCCAGCTACAGTGGCTGCATTTCGATGCAGCCGAAATGCAAACATCCTTGTGCACTAAAGATTACAGGGCACGTCAAAGAACCCCAGGTGGTCAAAGCTAATCCGGAGACCTCCACTATGGCATCTGTCATGAACCCAGTGATGCTTTGGGAAGTTAACAGGAAGGGTTAGCTCAGGGCCAACTCCGTTACCGCCTATTCGAATACATGCAAAATGCAGAAATGCTTTAGTAAAACAACCCCTGGACCAATTTGAATGAAAAGTTGTTGCATTTGAAAGCAAAAATTAAGTCCTAGTGCCTGTATGAAGTGGATTTTCAATTTAGAGCCTGTAATTTTTTCAGAAAAATTGCAGAAAATTTGTAAGTTTAGTAAGAAGGTAGAAGCATCAAATTTACAAATCCATAACTCTGCACTAAAAACAGACATTGCAGTTCTGTAAACTGCATCCATTAGAGCATCTTAAGTGGACAAATTTGTTTCACGAAATTACAGCTGACATAATTTATTGGCAATGTTTACGAGGATTTCACAAAAGTCCCATTCAAATATTACTGGTATAATCAAGAGCATTGTATAATACATCAATTCTGTCCGCTTTAGATGTATTATAAGGAGCAATTCACAGAATTGTGACATTCATTTTTGTTGAGTTAGAGTTGTAAAATACAATAATTTCATTTTATGAAGCTGTGATTCTCAACAATCCTTATTACAACATCAAAGATCTAAATCAACATCCCACTGCCTATAGTCACTGTATTTTAGTTTTTTTTTAACAAACTTCATCAAATTCGGTGCAGTGGTTGCCGAGAAGAGCTATTTCTACATTTCCATGTATTTTGATAGGAGCCCCTGAGCTAAGTTTCCTCAAAAACTGGAATAATCAACCGAAACATAAAACTGATTGATTCACTTAGATGGCATATACCATCATGGATGTAGACACGAAAGTAGCAATACATACTAACGTCTTTTTCTCCAGTGAAAGTGCTTGGTGACGCTGTGTACACCATGGGGAGCCGTTGTAATTACTACAGCCCGCCTTCACCTTTTATACCTGCATGCGTGTATAATCTCGTACATTTATCATTCTCGCCTGTGCGCATTTTGTATTGCACAGCCTGCTTTCACTGTATCTATATGCGCATCTTATCTCATCTGGGTGTCAATCTGATTTGATCGCCCGTATGCGCACTTTATCTCATCTGAGCATCACTCTTATTTGGAACGTCTGTATGCGCATATCCACTACCTCCATCTATCTATCCACTACGTCATCTGCGTATCATTTCCATCAGTGCACCTATACGTCTAGAACCATATCACAACTTTTCATCAGTTCTTTGGAACTCAGCGTATAGGAAAGGCTGCACTCTCTACTTGTATCTCTGTGGTCCTGCATACCTTGGGACTACACAAGAACCTAATTTACTCCTCCTAGTTTACTCGTTCACTGTTGTGCTGGGGTTTTCTAAACATGTACAGCTTGTTACAATCTTAAATTATCTTCTTTTTATTGTTGCTATGTAAAAATGTGCAGCCATAAACATACACATGACTAAATCTCCTTTTCATTTCAATAAAAATAAATAAATATGGATTTAAGAAACCATAACAAAAAAAAAAAAAGAAGGTGTATTCTAGGTTGAAAGCGTGCGCATCTACAAATGGCTGAAAACAGCCCATAAATGCCAAGACACAAATAAAAACATTAAATTCTCTTTTTAAAAATTAAATGTGTACCCAATTTCCGCATGTTTTCACTACTACTAACAAGCACATGGATGCTCAGTAGGTTTCACCTAATGCGCTTAACCAGGGCTCCCACTTCCCCAACTTCACTTTACACTAGCGCCGGTCCTGTCGTTTGTGTTCTTCTTGAGTCCTGGTTTTCTGTGCCTTGCCTTTACTAATTCACACTAGCTATACGCACCTGGCAAGTGTACCATCATGACAGAAAGGAACGAGAAGCAACGAACAATGCCTCTTAATGACTGGTTATTTTCAACTGGAGAGTGTGAGCACGGTGCAACCAGGCACTCAATGTGCTGCAGTCCCCAAAGTAAGTGTCTGGTGAATGAACCACTCTAGTTTAACACGCACAAGGAACTGTGCCTTGTAGTTTGCATTCTTGTTTCATACTGGTACAAAAGTATGCAGAGTGCAGTCCACTGCTAAAGAGAGCACTGTGACATGCGGCTCTCCCTTTTGCTGGCCAGCTAAAGCAAGCGCCGGCTAAAGCAATGTCAATGCACTGCACCAGTGTAAGAAAGGTGCCAGTGCAACCAAACATAAGCCATCTGCTGCAAAGGCATGAGATTGTACACTTGTAAAAGGAAAATTTTGCACACGCCCTGGACTTATCTGTTCCCTTTGGAGTATTGAGAATTTTTCTGGCTACAAATTCAATTTCTGCCCAAGTAACGTATTAGCAAGTTATAAATTCGAATGCTAATTTACTGATGACATGCGGCTGAACACGATACATAACGTTGAATCTGAAAATTCTTAAAACATTAAATAAGCCTTCAATAAGGATAATTAGTGTTTATCAGGCAACATGGCCTCTTCATCGCTGTCACTGTCCCTTGAAGACATCTCGTATCAGCATAGATGTCCTATGAATTAAGAGTTAATAAGCGGTTCTTGAATTTCTGTGTTGTTGAAAAAGTTTGCCTGATTTTTAGTGCCAGTCCGCCGTGTCAGCAAACAAGCGACACCACAGTCAATAAGCTTTAGCTCGCCGTTTGTCGTAAAAAAAAACAACACCCATCATGAACTTTTTGTTTTACCAACTAGATATGTATATGGCACAAACGGTGTATGGATGTATCACGCTTATGAATTACTTCGGGCAAAGCCAGCAGTATGCTTCGCCGACCAGACAAGCGCACTTGGGCACGGCACCTAAAGAATCAACAGTTTACTGCACTGTACACATGCACTGGACACACATAACACTGATAGTCTGTAACAGCGGGACACACTTGAACCAGTTTCTCAACGCCTCGGAAAATTAATAACAAAACCCATTTCAGAGAAACAATATGCGAAAGTTGTGGGGTCTCAAACGTGCTCTTGGGACAAAGGAACGACAACACAGCAGTGCAGGCAATCACAAGGGCATTTATTGCACCTTTCATAGATCAATGCCTGCTAGCCGAGTTGCTATCCACAAAACATGCCGATGGACGCGCGACAAATCACGGAAGTCCGACTCACCGCGACCGGATTGCGAGCGAATATGTTTGCCCCATGCTGGATCCCAACGCCTCATCAGTTGCATGTACGGCCAACATTTGTATATGTCCATTATGGTGTGTCCTGCTTCTAAGCCTTTTGCAGGACGGTCCCGGGTCTAGCTAGCCGACCCCAAACCAAAAAGGAACTGGCTACTCCCTTTTGCGCCTGAGTAACAGCACCGTTACGTGGCGTTACCACTGCAAGACTTGCGTCATTTCTCGTACTAGTCTGCAACCACACTGACCGCCACTGGCGCAAAGCCACGTGGAAAAGGGAGATTAAAGGATGCGTGAAAGTCGAGTGTCCCCACAAGGTTGACAGAAAGTCGGCACATTTTTCCAGTGTTTCGTCTGCATTTGCCTTACCAGAACAGGTGGCCGCAGAGACTGACCACGGCATCCTTGGCTGTGTCTAGGCAAATGTTGCACTCGAAACTGCCGTCCTGCTGGCCGCTTGTGCTGCCGCCTTCATCGTTGCTTGAAGAGGCTGACGCCCCTTTCGTGTTCTCTGAAGTCACCACCATGCCCCTGCGCATGAACAGCATAAGCCATCATTAACATGCGTATGAGGGCTCAAGCGAGCAAACTAATCACAAGGAAACTAATTCTGCTAGCAACAGAAGCACAGAAGCTAAGCGCTTTCCAGAGCCTATTTTCTTTATTTCTTTAATTATTGGGTTTTACATGCTAAAACCACTTTCTGATTACGAGGCACGCCGTAGTAGAGGACTCCGGAAATTTTGACCACCTGGGGTTCTTTAACGGGCACCTAAATCTAAGCACACAGGTGTTTTCGCATTTCGCCCCCATCGAAATGCGGCCGCCGTGGCCGGGATTTGATCCCGCAACCTCGTGCTCAGCAGCCCAACACCATAGCCACCGAGCAACCACGGCGGGTCTTTCCAGAGCCTGCTGCTATATATTCCTTACAGAAAACACAAACCACACCAAACCACCAATGCTTCCAAAGGTAGGGAGTACCAGTGTTACAGAGTACCAGTGCACCATCTGTGTACCAAGTTTCAGCACTTGTGCAACATGTTCTTTTTCACATATTCACCCATTACACATGCTGCATTCACAAAATGAACCAATACCAACTAGCATAGTCTATCCTACTCTATAGGGACATGTGCCTAACGTAACAATAATTTTTTTTTATTTCAATTCAAAGGAATGCACAGAAATTTTAGTTGCAATGTGCAAGCAATTTTCTGCCTCGTGGCATCACTGACAATCACAGTATGCTTAACATACTATTCTTGCTAAATGACAATGCCAGTGTTTCATTTGCAAGTATTTTCAAGCAGCTAGCGGCCGTGCTAATTACTTTCTTGCCATGTTTCATACGTTGTGCCACAATTTTAGCAGCACATGGTTATACTGTTGTTGAAGTTTATAACACGTCAATAGCGGTGATGTGAAAGCTAAACCTTCCGAACATGCTTTCAATTATTGGGTGTCTTCCCTAATTGCTCATCTGCAAAGACAAAGATGCGGTCGCCCCTAGGGAGAAAAGCAAGACACTGACAGACACCTTTACAAATTCCTGCAATTCGTGTGAAGGGTTCCTGGTGACTGAGTTATCTCCCTCCAACTGCTGCCAAAGAACAAAGAGAGGGATAAGAAAGCACACAAAAGAAACAAATATTGCTGGCAACGAAATCTCCGATAAGCACAGTCCACTTTATCAGCAAGGCTTTTGTCTCTTGACTGTAGAGTCCAGAGGCAGGAAGTTTCAGAGTCGCCCGAGCGTTAGCCTTTGGCATTAATATGCTCATGCATAGTTTGGCAGCTTAGTGATGAGGACTTTCAGTGAGCATTGCTGAACCGGAAACAAACTGGAAGACAAAGAAAATGAGCATTTACAATATGGCATATTTTTCTGCCTGCACTGCAGCTGCTTTCTTTCTTTCCCTTTTTTTTTTGCAACAGGAACCTGACAAACAGGCACTGAATGTTATCACACCAGTGGATGTACGATAGCATTCTTCACACAGTTATGCATCCATGACAGCACTTCATTGTCCATTGAACAGATCAACAAAAGTTTAAAATAATATTATCGGGTTCGATGCCCCTAAACTGCACGGTGTGTTATGAGGAATGCTACAGTGGAGAGCTGCGGATTACTTTTGATCTTCGAGCTTTTGAGCTTCAAAGGATCGCAACTCTCCAGTGGGTCACGACGTTGCAGGTGGAATATGACAAGTGACCCACCAGTGGGTCACCATGCACAGGAATGGAGACATCAAGAAGTGCTGCCGCAGTGAGCATGTTAAGTGTATAAATATGCTGCAGGCCATTTTCCAGAGAGAAATTTGTTGAAGATTGGCACTGTGTGCATCTACTTCTGTTCGTCTTGTCCACCTCGTGCTGCTCCTATAGTCGTGCTCAGCAGCGCAACACCATAGCCACTATACCGCCATGGCAGGTACCAACAATTCATTGATTCATGAAGTTCATCCCAAAGCAATTCCAGGGCTCTAAGAGACGCTGAAGTGGAGTGCTCCGGATTAATTTTGACCACCTGGGGTCCTTTAACCCTTTCAGACGCTGTGTACATAATTGCGTACATTGCGAACTCGCATGTTTTCATCAAATGGTGCCGATTTCGTGATTCCAGCCGAATTCTCCACTCTTTGCCTTGCAACTGTGGAGGGTGTGGCACCATACAGCGAACGCAGATATAACTAATGTCGAAAATATTCAGCAAGGAGGCACGAGATTTGGCATCACCAGATAAGCTATCTTTCGCGACCCTATCACCCATGGTCTGAGATACGTTCAAGGTAGATCCCAGGCCACGTAATGTCCATACTCAATACAATGTAAGGCACCGGGTAGCCTGGGCTCGTTCCCTGTTAAAAGTGGCTGCGGCCACTCCGAATCTTGCATGTTTCGTTGACGCTGCCCAGTACGGGCGCTCTGATCACTATGCGTAGTTTTGGTTGACTCCAATGGCACTCATTAACTCAGCATCCGTGCGGAAGGTCTCTGCAACAGTAGCCGAGCAGGTTGCTATAGCTATAGCACTGAAGGACCCTCTACGTCCCAATATCTTTACAGACTCCAGGTCTGCAGTCCGAGCGTTCGCCTCCAGCTCGGTCTCAAAGGAGGCGGCGGCCATCCTCGGCAGCGAGGGGGCTGCTGGTTTTCATATCATCAAATGGTTCCAGGCCCATATGGGAATCAATGTGCACTCTGAGGTTGTTAACGCCAATGAGTTGGCCCGTGATCGTGCGCGAGGTCTTACACACCACGGCGGTTCCGGTGGATTCACGGGCGGTGACTTAGGACTGTACAGAGATTCGATTCTCACCTTCCATGAAATCTTGCCGCATTATCAACTTACTCGGCGGGCCTTTTCGCTACTACATCCTTAACTTACTAGGCCACAATCATCAGCCTTTCGCATTCTCCAAACGGGGTCGTTCCCCTCCAGGGGCCAATTCAGTCACTTCGCGCTTAATGTACAGCCCCACTGTCCAGACTGTGGGGAGGCATACTGCTCTTTATCTCATATGCTCTGGCAATGCCCTGTGTTATGCAGCTCATCGCTTGCCACTCTAACTGACTGGGAGGCAGCCCTTAAGAGCGGCGACCTCTCAGAGCAACTACGGGCTGTCCAGAGGGCCTGCAACAGGGCGGAGAACCACGATCTTTTGACCCCGACATGGTTGTGACCCACGACGAGGGGACTCCCTGAACAGGGAGGCACCCTAGCGCCGGTTCCTCAGGGCCATCAATAAAGTTCTTTGTCTGTCTGTCTGTCTCTCTCTATATATACATTTTTTTCTTTTTTTCTTTTTTTTTGTCTGAGGCTGTCAAAAAATTACCCATATAATGATGATGCGCATGTCTCAAGATCACACCTGCACTCGCCAAGCATCCTCTGAGATACAAAGTTTGCGTGTGGTCACAAATATGTACAAAGTGTCATAGAGGACGCTTTCGGAATGCTGCATTCGAAGCTGTGCGCAGCGCAGCAAAGTGCGCAACTCGGCCAGCTAATGAACTGCCTGTGTATCTCTGCAGAGATTCTTGTGCTGCAATCCTCCTCGTTTTATGCCAAGAAACTCGACAACGCAAGGAAATATGTGGAAAAGCTCCCGGGTAAAATGCATCTATAAATGTCTTGGAGATGGAATCAAGCGATGACAAGGAGAATAATGGTGCAGGAGTTGATTTTGCCAGCTCCACTTGCACTGGATATGCGCATGAAAAGAATGTGTAATATGTGGGATTTACAGGCATCTCTGGCACTGTAGGAAATTGTGAAGGAACATTTCAATGAAAGAGATTACCTTTTGTTTTATAACAGCTTAACCAGTGCCTAAAAAAAAAATTAACCGGGCCTACAACTATATACAGTGTCTCTAAAGGCAGCAACTGGTCTATTGAGAGTTAGACTGATGGAAACAAAATTTTGTGCTTACTGGACATTTGTTTATGCTCAAAATTGCGACAAGTTACCGGCCCGCCATCCAGCTGTTCGTTTACTTGCAGATGGCAAAACAGTCCCCATCCATGGAGCATCTGGCTTGCATGTATTCAACGATGCTTTCTTCTTATTTTATTGCAGCAATTTTTTTGTTGTCAGAGCCAGTTAGACCCAAAATGTAACCTGTCTTATCATAAAACCTGAGGGCAAACAAGGCAGCAGTAAGTACAAAAAACTTGTTTTGCAGAGTTTTTCAAATAGAAATACTGGTTACTTAATTTTAACTGCAACTCTGACATTGCTCGGTTCAGAAGAAAGACTACACAATGATTACTGCGTCAAGTGATGTTAAATTTGGACACGCTGCAGCGGTTTCTTCCAACATGACATCATTTATTGCTTGCACAGTTATTTGACGTAAACAACTACACAAGCTATTACACCCATACAGGGTAGACGGGGCCAGTGCTCTGGGTTGTTCAAGTCTGTGTGCGACAATACCCTTGCCTAACAACAGGGCATCAGCTGAACGCGCCGGAAAAACAGACGTGCAACTGGAGGTCAGGATTTAATGGGTAGCGCGATCACTGACAGAGGATACATACTAAGGGTGGGCAACAAAACAAAAAAGCGACGCCCTTACGACGTGAACGGCACGCGGGATAATTATTAACGCGGGCAACGGGGAAGATGAAGTAAATAGATATATCGGCATTAACATTTCGATCGGGCGACGGCGGATCTGGTGGACAGTGTGAACCCACGTTCGTCGTGCGACTGCGCCGCAAGGTCGAATTTCCGTCTCTGCGTGCGTGCGTTGAGCGACGTCCTCGACCGAGCAGTTGTTGGCAGCAGCAGCAGAGAGCGGGCGAACGGCTGCCCGTCGCGGCGCAGCACGTAGACGCGGTTGAACAGCCTTCTGTCTGGGTTGTCTTTTTTTTGCTTTACTCGACTACGGCGCCCCATCAAGCGCGTGTACAAACTACACCTACGTTTCCTCTGCTGGGGCGGGATAAATGAGGGGGGAGGCGGGGTGATCGCAGTTATCGAACGCGCTTACTACAAGCACCGAACAACAAAATAACGACCGCCAAGACAGCGTTGCGGATTTCGTTTCGCCCTTATTTCTTCGTTTCTCTAACGTCTCGCTCCCAAATAGTCCCCCCCACCCCCGTATAGATTAAACGGGGGACACTATTCGCGAAAAGTGACGCGTCTTGTCAATCCCCAGGGTGCTACAGCGTGCACTATGAGCACTCGCGCACTACATACGTGTTTGTCGGGATGCAGTCGCCAGCGAGAGATAAGGGTGGTGGGGTCCGCAAACGAGACCATTCGCCGCCGTCACCAGCCGGGGGCCGATATACTACTACTTTCCTCGGTACCAGCGCAGGCACCGCGAGAGAGCGTACGGACGCCTGCCTGGCGCGCCAGGCTATTTCTATATAACACTCGCAGGAAGTAAAAGTCGGAAATGGGCACACGTGCTCACCGTCCGGGGTGAGAAAGATATAAAGGAGAAAAAACAAAGAGAAAAGAGAGAATGTAGGTTGTCCGGGAGTAGCGTGTGCCGAAAAGAAACGAGGCGATCGCTTCACTCGGCCCCTGGGACGCGGCCCGCTCGTCGATACTGTGGCCGCAATTGAACTCGTTGAATCCGCTGTCCGGCGATCGAGTCAGATTTGCACGATACGTAACGGCCGACGATGCCGATGCGGCCCATTCAAGGTCTTGTTTTTTTTTATTGTTGTTTATTTCACGGCGCGGTTATATCATATGACGCACGGCAGCGATCTTTCTTCACAAGAATGGGGGGAAGGAACAACGGCGGTGGGGAGGTCGCAGAGACGTTTCGTAGGTCTGTCGCAAGAAACGCGCGGTTCCTGACGTATGCCTGGGCAACGGAGACGTAACCCAAGCGCAAGTTGCACCTTACCTCGAGCCCCCTCGCAGAGCGCGGGCGGCGGGCTTGTTTCTGCAGGACGACCGGGGCGACCACCACAGGCACCACTACTTTCACTGCCAGAGACGAAGCGTGCTCGAACCAAAACGATCGACGTTCACTCACAGTTCGACGGGATGCACCGGGCAATTCCTCGTCGCCGACATGGCGCAACAGGCCCCAAGCTACGTGTCTCGCGCGATGGAATTGCGCGACGTTTTCGAGGCAAATTAAGTTTACTGCACCTATCCACAGAGCACCTATATACCTATCCTCGTATTTTTCTCTCGTCAACAAAACTCCGTCCACCGAGTCATGGCGTACTTCCGATGACGTAACTTCCTCCAAAGTGAGAAAAATCTTTAAAGAAAAGTATAGAAGCCGCTCTACTTTGCGCTAGCCATAAGTCAGAACAATAGATAGAAACGTTTAATTATGACAATTCAGCGCTGTTCTTTTTTTTATGTTGCCTTGTTGGAAATGCCACGTACCCATCGCCGTTGTTGTCGCTGATGTCACCACCGATGTCCGCCAAGGGCACGTGACACTCCGTAGCAGACGACATTTTCTTCGGGCAGACTATGAAATCCTACAAAGCACAATCATTGGGCTTCACTTGAGCACGAATAAGGTGTTCACTTCGCTGTAGAATAGCTTGAGCACCATGCCACCTTCAAGAGCCACCTGCTTCGTGTGCACTGCAGCCTTGAGTCAGAGACGCAACTGAACGAACGAGTTGAGAGCTCTTGCCGCCCCTACCTGCGCTGCCAAGTATAAGCCGTGCCAGCTATTCCCGTTGCTAACCCAGAGATCTGTATCGCTGCATAGCCGATTCGCCGTGTAAAGGGGGCTTTATCGTCGTGTGCAATTGAGCAGCTCCGGCGCCTAGTCGCCGGTGCCACCGGCGGCGCGCATTTCTTAAGATATAGCAAAGCGCGCAACCCGCGTGCTCAAATCGGCGCTCTGCTAGCTCAAAGTACGTTCGGAATGAGACGCAGAGCGTTGTTGCGCAGACACGCTTGAATAATATGGGCGTAGAACACGAAAGGTCCCGGAGGAGCGCGCAATATCAGCGCCGCTCAAGGCAACCCACAACGAGTGCCAAGTTCTGGCAATAACCTGCTCCAGTTTTGCCGGCTGTTCGCGCAAGGTGAACAAAAACGAAAACGGGCGCCCGTTTGTGTTTATTCTCATTCGCGACGCCCGTTTATAGGCATTTCAATTCATCAGATATATGCCGAGAAAGTGTGTCAAGTGTTCCGTTTGGTAGTTAATTAATATATAATATTGCATAGATATACGAAATAACCTCGATCGAGACGTCAGTTGCATACTATATGCTTCCTTATAAACCAAAATAAGCAAAGCCTCACTATTATAGTCAGTGCAGTTATTCGCAGTTCATGCCTTTATTGATTGGAATCAATTTAAGTGCTCTTCTATTATTGTCAAATTTCCCCTCAACTTTGTCAGCTGTTGAATTTATTTTATGTTTTTCTATTTGTCTGCCGTCATATCGTATACATAGATGGGACAATTATCAAAACATACCAGCTTAACATCTTCATGTGCGAGAGGGTAACATATATACTATATAGATACCCAGACGAAAATGGGAGGTCAATTTCCAGCTGGAAAAGGGTTTTCCAGCTTCATTACCAGCTGGCTTTTTCAATACCAGCTGGAATGTAAGTTTTTCAGCTGGAAATGCGGCTGGTAATCACATTATCCAGCTGGGCCAGTTTCCAGCCAGACATGGTCCAGCTGGAAAATGATCGCTAGACTGGATGGGCTGCCAGCTGAAGCTGGAAACAGCTAGGAATGTTTCCAGCTGGACGATAGTTCAGCTGCCAGCTGGAAATGCTCAATCACAGAATGTGGATGGAAAATAATTTTCAGGAGTATGACTGTACTATTGAGCAAAAGGGTAAATGAAGCTCTTGAAAGTCATGTACTGAATAGAATTCTTACTTTTAAAATGACTATGGCAAAGAGCTGCAGAATATTTAGATGAAGGCATGCAGCAAAAGCTCAGATGATGTTGGTTTCATTAAAAAGTAAAACAACTGCCTGGTTTTAGTTTGCAGCGAATTGTGAAAAAGCGAGTATGTTTGCATTCCCTAGCAACACGTTCGCTCGTACTGGAACATCTTGAAACTGAATATGCACGTCATCTTCAAATTTTTACTGATGGCTCTGTGGACAAGGTCAGAGGATCTAGTGCAGCTGCTTTTCATATTCCCGCTTTAAAGTATGATTGGTCGGTTCGCTTCACTACAGTCGTGTCCTCCACAACGGCCGAAAGCGTTGCCATTGAGGCAGCCCTAAAAAAGCTACGGCTTTGTACGCCTCAACCCGTAGTCATTCTTACAGATTCGAAATCCGCCCTTCAAAGGTTAGAGTATGGGTTCCCTACTGATGCTTTATGTCTAAGCTCCCTACGCTCGGTGCACACTCTCCTTATCAAAGGCTTCTCCATACGATTCCAATGGGTGCCCTCGCACATAGGTATCATAGGCAACGAGATGGCGGACAGCCTTGCCCATAGAGCGCTGTCTGGGAATCCTTTGAGAAAAGTGCCTCAAGAGGACAAGAGACTCTTCAGAGAAGCGGTGTCGTGCCACTTCCACTCTTTGTGGAGCTCACCTCACAAGCCATGTGTGACTAAGGGTCTCAAAAGAAACCAAGCCACTTTACTGCTCCGCATTCGCACGGGCTCTGCTCGTACCCCTGCGTGGATGTGTAAGACTGGCCTGGCGTTGTCACCATTATGTTCAACGTGTGGTGTGTGCGGTGACATAGAACATTACCTTATGTGCTGTACTCTGTATGACGCGGAAAGGAGCGTGTTATTCGGGTCCCTCAAGAGGACAGGAATTCCCCACAGTTCTATACAGGACATTGTTTTCCCGCGCGGGAACCGGTTAGATAGGAAGGAGGTTTCTCGCCTTCTTTTAAATTACCTGCAGGACACGGATTTGGCCTCCACATGGTGACCTTAGGTGTGACTATGTGTAGTGTAGTTGTGAGGTCTGTGTCTGATTTATATGATTTATGTATTTTAAGTGTCGCTACGGTGGAGCAATTGCCGGCAGCTACTGCAAGGCTAATCCCACCAGTAGCCTACAACCACTCAACTCAACTCAACTCAACTAGTACACGTTAACTAACTTGAAAGCTAGGCAAGGCTTAGCACTTTTTCTGAAATCCTGAAAGTTTTCTTTTTCTTTCTAATACACAATTATTTTGTTCTGATGGGCTTGTTGTGCCTTGTACAGGAAATTCGAGAGTTGTGAGAGTGAAACATTTTAGACCAAGTTTTTGGTTCCAGGCTCATAATTTACTGTCCTGCTTTTCTGTTTGCTTATAGGCAACAGAAATGATTAAGGTACAAAATTAGATTGTAATTCATTTTCAAGACAATAGTATTTGATACAGGACTGACTTCATTCTATATGATGTGCTTCAGAAATATATGTCCCTTCAGCACATATGTGGATATATGCTTTTAGTGTGCAACACTACCTAAAATATAATCTCTTGAAAGAAAATAATAAAATTGGTCATATGAACAATTTTTTATTGCAATTGACAGGCAAAAATATGTGTGGGAAATGACACCTTATAAATGGAACTAGCGAACAGCTTGAAGTATGTCTGTTCAAAGCATACAGAATGGCTGCGACACATATTTTGCAACTTATTAGGGGGATCAGTAAATGGCAGGAAAAAAAAGGACAACATACGGATGGAACCATGTGTTGTTCTTTTTCTGAACTCCTCTATCAGCGCTCCATCTTATAAGTTTGAAGATTTGCCAACATGCTTATTTTCAACCATTCGGTATATTGTACAATGTTCATTTCCAAGGTATGCATGATCCAATAATAAAAATGATAGCTAGTGCATTTGCTTTGTCCTAGTTTCACTGGTTACACCATATTCAACATTTTTCAGTTTCAGCATTTACATTAGGGGATCACTTTACTTCCAGCTGCATGAATGATTCGCCGATTACTTGTAGGTTAGAACCTGCACAGTAGCTCGAGAATGTGTATACACAGGAGCACAAGTGAACACAACAACACAATGCCATGCCCTTGCAAAGTTTTCTTTGTGCAGCAATCTACGAAGCCATAAACTGTAAGAAAAACTGCTGTCCCTTTGCTGCATAGTATTGATGACAGTGCAAGTATCATAGCAATGAACATTACTATGTTTTACATAGGTTCTGAAAAGTCACTAACTTTTAAACATGCAACCTTCTCGATTGAGCAGACACAGTGCAGACAATCGTTATTCGTTTATATATATATAAAGAAACAGGTAAATACAGCTTCAAACAAATATGTGCACTGTCTGCTACAAAAGGACTAGAAGCAGATTAGCTGCTTAGTTTCCGCAAGTATCTCGTGGTCATGTAATGTGCTGAAGGCAACCTGAAAGTGCTTGCAAAATTAGGTACGTTTAATCACACATTGACTAAAATCCAGCTTTATAATGTCAGCAGTTTGTAAATTGAAGGTTTAGCAGAACAAAAACTTAAGTGAGTTGTAAGGTTCCCTGAAGGTACTTCGAATCGTAAGAAAAAGACAACTACACATCAAAGGTAAACCAGACAGGATGAGTGCTCGTCCTGCATGTTGCACTCATTTAGTCTTGTTTACTTAATTGTGTAGTTGTATTTGTTATGCTTCAAAGTAAGGTTACTGCAGGAAAAAAGATGTGTCACGTAATACCAGGCTGCATGCACACATGAATTGAACATGTGGCTAAATGTCTTGAATCATGAGCTTATGAGATATGCAAGAGTATTAAGTGCATAGTTCGTACACTTTAAAACTACATGACTCAGAGTCGAACACATCAATGTATAAAAATTGCTTAAACTGCTGACAATGCAGGAGAATGCTTGGATAGCATAGCATTACTTTTATATGAAAACAATCCTAAATTATTACACATAGTTGTGGCGTATTGAATCACAATGTAGTACCAATGAGTGCATCTGTTCTTTGTAATCAAGCCAAAAGACCAAGGTATAACACTGGTATACATATAGCCACCTTAAGTAATTTTCACATACCTGCTGGTACAAAGCCTGCATGATATTCAATATTTTCATAATAGAAGAGTAACATTGAAGTTCTTGCAACATCAAGCAACCACAACATACAGAAAAGGCAGTTAAGTAAGTCTCGCAAGTGCTGTGGGAATCTATGCTAAAGCAAAGCATCTGACTTGCTAAGTGGCTGTCAGAAGCAGACTAACGGATACCCTGTCAGCAGCTGGTCTTATGCAGCACGACTTGGATGCAAAATGTCCTGCTACGTGTAGTAAGAGATATATTACTATCTCAAGCACAATACACTAGCACAATAAGGAAGTACTTCACATGCATGCGGCAAACAGAGGAAGGAAAACTTTTCATCTCTCAAACACCTGCTTACAAGTGGTTTCGTTGATGCATCATGGAGACTGCAATTAAAAGATGCCAAGCACCGTCAGGAGTACAAAACAAAACACAAAGAAAGCAAGAGTACTTGCAAGCACAAGGCATTACTGAAGATGACTAACTTTTATTTGATTCATGACAGCTTCCCAGCTAAGGTTTTCATAAACCTTCCTAGTTTCATTTGACAGCAGCTGCTGGGTGTTGCACCTTGAACCTACTTGGCTGGTACTGAAGTTAGTTGAACATCATATAGCATCTCAAAGAGCTAGTGATTGCGAAAAATAAACTCATGAGGTTATTTACTCTGCTGGCAGCACATGCTACTATAGCCTAACTAGCAGATCATCAAATTGGATTTCTTAATTTGTTACCCTGTCCTGACCAATATTCTGCATATGGCAACATCTTTCTAAGGATGAAGAGAGCCTTATACCTACTGGAGCACTGATGGACCAGTGTTCGAAGCCTACCACTGTACACTTTATTTTTGACGCTATCTGGCTGGACAAGAATAAACCAGGGGCCAATCCTAATGCTTCACATTAAAAACTTTGGTGCCATAATTTTTTTATTGTGAGCTATTAGGTCATCAAAACCATTCATAAGAGTTAACTAAATCGCAAAAGTACTCGTGGTTATTAAAACAAAAATATATGCATGGTCGTATCTGTGCACCAATTTTGAGCAGACATTCATCACCTCGTTTTTTTGCGTTCTTAATGTGCTCACTTGGCATGACAGAGTCAACAGTGTATACTTCAGAAATAATAAAGAAGTGTTCTCCAGATGGTTCTCTGGAGCAGAATATTCTTTTTACCCTGGCATATGTGCCACCTGGAAAAACAATAGCAGTGCTATTTGTTCTGACATGTTTGCTGTACCGCTCTGATGCAATTACAGTGCACCCAACCTTCATCCTACGAAATTCAACTATTTGCTTTCCCTGTAGTTCTGTATGGGCAGAAAAATCATCATGAACTGTCTCAGGTTTGCCTAGAGAAGTAATGTTTTCCAAGCATTCTTTTGCAGCACTTTCTTTGATCAGCGAAAGTGCATAGTTGCTTGCACGTGCTTTCAGGGCTAGCAGACTGCTGCGCAAGAGAAGCCTGCTAGCAATCTGCAAGGCCACTCCATTGGCAGATGTTATTAGCTTCAAGAGCCTGCCCATATTTGTTTCAAATGAGAAACAAGAATGTGCCCACAGAGGTCCAAACAAAACAACCGACTTTGGCAAATGTAAAAGCTGGTGCACATTGTACGTCATGTTGCTCCGGCCGTACAAAAATTCAACACCAACGACAAACTCTGTAAGTAGTTGTGTGCTGAGGTCTATATCTGCACGTGAAATAGAATCCTTTAGCAGGATGAATACACCTGATGCAAGAAGGCTCCAGTGAGTCATATACTTGTCCTCAAGCACACCAGTGAGACAAGGTACACTGTAATAAAGCAACCAGTACTGCCATTCTGAGGCCTTCCAATATTTTCTAACCTGCAGCGGTCGTGGCTGACGGCTAACACATACAGGCATTCTTATTTCACCAAGCCGTTCATTTATAACCCTCACAGTAGAGGGCATGCCACAGTAATAATCTGCTCCTGTATCAGAGAGCCACAATTCTGTCAACTGTCTTGCGACACCAAGTAGAACACAATGCATGTAATCTGGGCACCATGACCAAGCAGGGCTAAAACCTGATAAGTTAATAAGTGGAGATGGGCCCTTGACTCCATGTACAGTAGTGCCAGTACGACAAGCCGCCTTCATGTCCACCAAAGTTTCTTCGTCAGTGCGATCAGGGTAGAGCTGATCCAAGCAGTATTTGATAGTACCTGTTAAAAAAAGCAAAAGTATACACACAGCAAGTTTAATTTACGGTAACTGAATCACACTTCCCTTTACACTGATCCATACTAGAGATAAAATGTGCCGAATACTCAGCCACATAGACTGGCACATTTTTTTGCAGTGGTAGCATGTATTTTAACTGGTCCAGCTTCTGACCACAGCAAAAGAGCCAAGAGTGGCATAGGACTTGCCTTGTACATTGGTTCCTGGATGGTAGCACCAGCTACAACCAAAGTAACCGTTGAACTGGACCATTTGTTGCATTGCAGCTCTGGCAGGTGCATCTGCACAGCAACATATGCAGAAAACCTGCAGGATAATGGAATATCATGTGAATATATACTCAAGAGTTGTGTCATAAATGTGTTAAAATTTTCTGTTCGGGATCATTTACCTTGGAGCGTACTTGTGTGCCAGCAAGTGTCCACGTGATACCAGTTGCATTTAGCTGCTCCAGTTGATGCACAAATGCCTGCAGCAGCATTGGCATATTTGGATGCTGATGCCCATACCACAGGAGTGGTGCCATTACATTGCTCCAACGCAGCCGGGGTGGTAATTCATTTAAAATTATTTGCACAGGCCATATGCTGTACTTTGACGACTTGAACACAGGACTGCCATCACTGTTCACAGTCAATGTTAAATCATGAGTAGCCATCCCAACCTTTTCACGTGCAGTGCGGTATTGATGGCCATCCAAGATGTCAGTCATTAAGCCATTACTGCTCTGTGGCCGGCTGAGGTTTGCTGCTAGCGCAGTGTTGGCTGTCTTGCTAGAAAGAATTGCCATCAGCTGCTTCTCAATTGGCAAAGTTACAAAAAAGCTGCCTGTGCGCACAAGATCACGGCCTACATATTTTGTGTTGCAGACTGTACATTTGACTTCAAGTTTTTGACGCTGCTCTAGGCATCCCGTTGTTTTAGCAAGCAGATGCTTGCAATCTGCGCAGTAAAAATTGAAAGTCACATCCTTCATGTCAATTCCACAAAAATTCTTAAAGAGGTATTTGCTTTCCGGAAAACATTTCTTCTCCAAGAGGTTGTTGAAAAGCTTCTGAATCTCTTCAATTGCAGCCCAGGATAGGCCAAATTTAATTGCCAAGTCCAACAGCAGCATATAGGCATCTCCTCGGGTGACTGTTCCACCTTCAATGAATGGTTCACAGAGTTCATCAGCATCTATATCTTTCGGATCACCGCTCGGACACGCACTATGTTCGCCCGGCAAACAGTCTTCGTCCGCGGACACCGGTTGGGAGAAAGATGCATCGGAAGTTGGGTGTTCACCATCACTAAAGTCACTGCAGTCTTCATCACTGTCCTTCTCTCGGGTTAAGTCTGTGTATGTAGACTCATCACAGATTTGGTCCTCGAGAGAGTTTGCTGGCGATGTTGGCGATCTCGTTGATGTCATAGGCGACTTGTGACCTTTTGGTGTTCGCGGAGCGGCGCCAAGTGGATGGTGAAGGAGCCACTTTGTAGACTTCGGCATGCTGCTGCTTGATCCAGGGTCGAGATAGACTTTACGCCTTTTTCGCGGTGCCATTTGGTATCCAAGACAAGTACAGCTATGTAATCGCGAACGAGATAGAGCTCTTGATCCACGGACAAACAGAGCGTCGAGAGCGCGGACCACATGCGCATGGACTAAAATCTACCACAACCTTTTGTGCTATACCCCGCACCGCAAATGCTCCGCAATCGTGCAATTTACAAACTCTTTTGGTAAAGAGTGACATATTGTTTATAAATGAATAATATACAATAATACATGTTAAGAAGTATGAACAAAAACCCTTTATTAAAAATGTACTACCATTTAATTTACGCACATGCGCGATCTACATGTTGGCGTTCCAAACCCTCCGCAGAGCTCCAGAGCGTGAGAAGGCCAATAGTGTTCCTCCGCAGTCCGCGCATCTGAGCGCGTGGTGCGAGCGGTGCGAGTGTCATTTGGCTTCGTGGTGGGTGCCGCGTTTGTGTTGTGGATCGTTTCGCACGCGTGCATCGTATCAGTAAGCGCGATGTTTGCTCTTGTCCGATTTGTTGAAGACAAGACAGACAAACGATATGTTATACCGGTAACCGATGTCAAGAACTTCCATCCCGAAAATGAATTGGATTTTGACAATACGATGCCTTACGACGCATACTGGCGGGACGAAGACAACGAGGAGAACAGTGGCGTATACGTCGTACAGATTCTCAAGCTCGCAGGTAAATACTTTGTTAGAGTGCCCTGCTGGTTAAAAAAAAAGTGCAGTTCACAGAATTGTGATATCGTTTTTCACTGCCGAGTTAGAGTTGTAAACTTCATAGTTTCGTTTTCTCAACTTTTCAATTTTCGACAATTTTAAATAAACAGTTGACAACCGCAGTAAAAAAATTACAAACCAACATTCACTAGATATTAAGTTTTGCTTTTAAGTGCAACAAACCTCGATTTTGATGCAATGGTTGTCGAGATAAACGAATTCTCCTTTTACATGTATTTAGATAGGAGCACCGGAGCTAAAAGTTAGCTGCACCGACTTTTCTGGAAATTACTGCCTGTCGGTTGAGTGTAATAGAATAAGGATACTGGCTGCGCATAAACTTGTAACAATTTGAGCACGCACTTATAGTACTTGTATATTGTTTTAAAGATACGTATTTAAGAGGAAGCTTTAGCTCGGGCCCAACTCCGACGCGGCCTATTCAAATACATGTAAAAACGCAAAAACGTTTTTCTGAGATAACCCCTGGACCGATTTTAACGAAATTTGTTGCTTTTGAGAGAGAAAGTTAAATTCTAGTGACTGTTGGAAGCGGAATTTTGATTTAGGGCTTGCATTTTGTTAAAGAGATTTACAAAATTTCAGAAGTTTGAAAAATATAGAAGCACGAAGTTTACAAACTAATAGCTCTGCATCAAAAAGAGATATCGCGGTTCTGTAAACGGCACCCATTAGATCATTCAAAGCGGACAAATTTCGTATGTCATTTTACATCTTACGTGAGTTTGTTACGTTGTTTACGAGGGTTCTGCAAAAGTTGTAATTACATATTAATAAATTTTTTGAGATTCATGCATAAGATGTCAAATTTGTCCGCTTTAGATGTGCTATTAAGTACAATTCACAGAATTGTGATATCACCTATTCTTACTGAGTTAAGGGCAAGATATACTCCGGCGTAACGCGCGCGCGCGGCCACGCGCGTCGCGGTTAAGCGGCGTTGGTGAAAAACGCGCACTCTACATTCCGGCGTCACGGCGTAGCCGGCGTGCCCAGGTGCGCTTGGCGAACTCAACGCCGCCGGCGCGGAGATAGAGCGTGTTCTATTTCACGCGGCTGACGCTAGACCAGAATGCGCTGCAGCGGCAGCGAGCAGAAGGCAGAATGGCGGCCTGCGGTGCGCGTATTGACAGTGCGGCTGTGGTTTTTTCAACATCCGTGTGGGATGACAGCGCGAGTGAAGACGCCTGCTTGAAGCGATTTGCAACCTTCCATGTGTATACGATGTGAAACGCATGGACTACCGCGACACAGAGCGGAAGAACAAGGCGTGGGAAGCTATACGAAAGCAGTGTGGTCTCGCCACAGGTAAGCTGCATTTCGCAGCTCCTGTGCTAGCGGTGGTAGTCGCCAAGTTGAGGACGCTTGTCGAATAGCTTTCGCATGTACATACGTGGTCCGCTTCCGTTTTTGACGTAGCCGAAGTACTAGCAATATGAGTGCGATGTTCTGGCTGTCAGGCACGGCGGCCGCATTTCGATGGGGGCGAAATGCGAAAAACACCCATGTGCTTAGATTTAGGTACACGTTAAAGAAACCGAGGTGGTCGAAATTTCCAGAGTCCTCCACTACGGTGTGCCTCATAATCAGAAAGTGGTTTTCGCACGTAAAACCCTGTTTCCTTTTTCTGGCTGTCAGGACAAGTTAACGCCATCCCGCAAATGTTTTCGTTTTAGGCGCACAAACAGCGCGCGGAACGAGAAGCGCGCGCGCTACCCGAACGGCGAGGGTATATGCAAGACGCGCATGCGCCATGTAAACAGCTGTTCGCCGCGGCGGTGAAGTTGCGCTCCCGGACGCACAGATGGCGCCAGCCTCGAGCTGCGCGCGCGCGCCGAACTCTAGAGGAAGCAAATTTCTTGCACCCCTGGCGTCGCTAGCGCAGCGTATCCGACTTCGCCTGCCGCGGCCTGGCGCGCCGAGAACGCCGGACATTATCTTGGCCTTTACAGAGTTGTAAACTTGATAGTTTCGTTTTCTGAAAATTTTCGATTTTTGCCAATTTTTAATAAAAAATTGACGACCTAAATCGAAAATTCGAAACCAACAGTCACTAGATTTTAAGTTTTTCTTTTAAATGCAACAAACCCCGTCAAATTTGGTACTGTGGTTGCCGAGAAAAACGAATTCTCCTTTTACATGTATTTAGATAGGAGCACCCGGGCTAAAGCTTCCTCTTAAGGGCTCGGCAAATTAATATGCTGCTCGAAACATTGCATTTCAAAGTGTAAAGTGTAGGGGAGTGGACGCGAATGGTGTAGAACTTTGTGGAAGGCACGCGGGTCCGAACGATTAGTCTGGAACATTCGACGACATCCACTCCCCTACACTTTACGCTTTGAAATGCAATGTTTCGAATTCAGCTGGCAACTGGCAGGCAGTGCGAGGGGACGTTTTGCGGCGCTTTGACCTCATTAATTGGCATTATTTCAGCATTAACATTATGGCTTCGAAGAAGCCGTCAGAAATTACAAGTTGGTGACAGCGGTGGGTGGGCGAGCGCGCGCCGCTAAAGCCTGGGAAAAAAAGCGAGCATGCCAAAGGCACATCGCGGAACGTCAAGCCTGTGCCACTGACCTTGCAGCGGCATGGACCAACTGCCTAGCATGTTAAATAACGGTGCGCTTATACTTGCTACTTACTACCGCTTGAATATGATCCTTCTTTGCACGATACCGGCACAGTCTGACGGCGGTGAAATGACTGTTGCCCACTCAATATGCCCTCGCTTGATCGGGACTCGGATAATTACACTTTTGACAATAAAGCCATGTGTCCGCGGAAATGTATCTATGCTAAATATATTGAGGGTTACTAGCGTTTCTTGATATATAGGTTTCCAAATATAATGCAGTCAATGAAACATGTCTGTTGTTTTATACTCTTTGCAGCCACAAGGGAAGAGATGGCAAGAGAAACAAAAAACAAGAGAGTGCCCATTCCACCGATCAGGCTGTCAGATGTGGAGGACTTGCCCCTCTCTGAAGGGGATGTGAATGCTAAAAAGAAGAACATAAGACAGGTACATGCATATTTTGCTTTGTCTATACACAGCAAACACCAGACTACTAAGTTTTCAACAGTGTCACTAATTTCCAGTATTGTCATCCATTATAGCAGGACAAGGCCAAGCAGGCAAATCAGGCTGCATCAAGAAAGCAGCAGTACGAGGCTGTTCTCCGACAGCACATGGCACATGCCCTAAAGAATGTTGATGTTGCTAAGGAGGCTGCTGCACCATTGCCCACACCTCGCACCTCCACCAAACAGTCACGAGGGTCACAAGTATGTAGAAAAGAAACAAGTATCTTGCAGTGTCTGAAAGACCAACACAGCTGTGCAATGTTAACTTCTGACGTGCCTTTCTTGTGCTACGAGGTATTACTGCATTGATGGCATGCTAACTTGCGAACACCTTGTCATGATATGCTGGAAGAAGTGGTCATGCATGCAGTCTTTTTTAAACTGAAAGCAATGAGCCAGGAAATTGATTCACACCTTATTTTGCTTATGTTGTGTTTGCACTGCATTGTTAAAACCCCATATTGACTGAGATGCACAAATTTATGCTTTTGCATACATGCTGCAAATGTAGGTTAAGGCATCAGCAGAAAGTGACTTCGTTAAGTGTTGACTTATGCAAAAAGGTATAAAATACAGGTGGGTGACTTTAGGTACACTTTGAGGAGCAATTACTAATGCATAAAAGCTGGCATATAAACCAGTACGGTAGTCAGTATGTGGCACAACGTTGCATACCCTTTTGGCAGCCTATTTCTCTCTGATGTAGCAAAATTTGGGAAACAAATGGAATGACTAGTATCTGGAGGTTCTTGCCCACTTAATTATTTAAGTGCCCACAGTCTTGTGTCTTCACATTTGTAATGGATATCTGGTATGTGACCATAATTGTAAGGTACCATTGAGTCGCTGTCAACTTGCGATATCATGAATTTGTAAATGCCAATAAGGGTAAATCGTTGGGCAACTTGGTAGCAGCACGTAGTCGTATCTTATGCAGCATGAAAATGGTTTTACGGAAACAAAGAAGTACAGATGAGAAAAAAGACACTTTTTCTGCTTTCTTATTCTAGAAAATGATTTGCACATTGCACAAACTTTTACCATTAAGAACTATTTTTATTGGCTTCTTTAAGCTTACCACTGTTTCCCTGTGGCTTGAAGAATGTCATGTAACGATCTCATGTATGGGCAACCTTGTTCTCTGTTACCTTCCGCTTTGGCTAGCATTAATTTGTGCCCCTTGAGACAAACCCACATGGCATGACCAAATAATAAGACTTGTTTCAGTACTCTTGCTTTGATAGAAGATTTGAAATTTATCTCCCGCATCACCGATAAATCATTTGGCAATCCATGGGATTCTTAAAGCTATATATGTCAGTACCAGAGATCAAAAGAATTTATGATAAGCAGTAGTCTGATGCTGTACACTGCACCACATCATCTTTGAGTTATGGGGTGCCACGATAGTCACACTTTCTTTTTTTTACATAGCACATGCTGTTTGAGTTGTTCTTCTAAAATAGGATATTTCAGCACTAAAGTGTGCACACTTAAGTGCAATTTTGTTGAACAATACACCAACAAATAGCAAAAACGTCTTGGCATACTGAATGTGATGTGTGAAACTTGATGTGCATTTTAGGATCAGCTTGAGAGTGAAGACACAAAACCATGGCCTACAGGAAAAAAAACAATGGTGTTGCTAATGCTTTTTGTGGATGATAAAGGCATCACAATAAACTACGTGGAAGGTCCCCCTGCTACCCAGCTTAGCACCCACGTCTCTGCCAAATATCTTTCTTATTAGTCACTTTGATCAAACATGGGTGTAAAGTTGCTGCAGTTTGAGAAAATTTGGCGCTAACCGAGATACAATATAGGGAGCCCCAGAAATGCTGCTACTACCACAATCTTGGTGCATACCCCAATTTTGTTGTGGGAGTGTTCAATGGAAAAAGTGTATGCACCTCACAATTTTTTTTTTTTTTTTGCACAGGTCAAAAGGAAGCTGTATGATGAAACCAGCGATTCAACAGACGATGAATCGCTGGTTTCTTCAAAAGAGCTAATAACTGCACGAAAAGATGCAAAATACTGGAAAATGCAGTGCCGCATTGAGCGGGAGCACAATGCATCATTGAAAAAACACATAGAGTTTTTGGAAAATAACATTAGAACACAGCTGAACAACTGTAAGCATTACTTCATTTTTATTGTAATTGAGTGTATTATATGCTGTCTAACAATGACCACTTTTCATGTTTTCCTAGTTGCCCAAATACTTGACATGCAGAGAAGCGAGAGATGTGAAGGTAAGCAGTCATAAATGCAGCACTGTCAGCTGTAAGGTACCTAATATCCTGTATTATCAAGTGCTCATCAAAGTGTCACTTCTGAAGCTATATTCCTGCAACATTTAATAAAACAACTTATTTGCAGTCTTGTGGCAAGTTTGCAGGTGTATTTAACAAGCATTCTCTACAGTATGCATTGTATTTGTGTAGCCAACTATTTTTGTTAAGTATTCTGATAAGAGAGAAGAGAAAGCTTTGCATGGGGAATTACAGCATGGACATTAGTATGGGATAACAGCAGTTAAGCTAAAGACCAAGAATACATAGTTTTTTTCCAAACAGGCACATCAGCGCAGGTCAAAGTAACTCAAGTGTATGGTTGCACGTACAACTCAAAGTTTTCATTACACAGGTGTGAGCCAGCACAGACTGCAACAGCAGTTGTATTGCTGCTGGTCCAACAGCTAGTCTCAAATGGCCACTGGCCGTTAGAGTACTAAGTGTACCAGCAATATCTCTCATTGCACATTTATGGTGACCAAATGCATATGTATCTCAAACTTTTTATTGTACAGGTGAGAGACGACAAAATCTGGAAGCACCACTAGTGGCACCTACTACAGAGCAGCCTCAACGAGTGGCTGCTTTTATCGAAGACGGTGAATGTACTTGCAACATTGTTAATTGAACGAAATTTTGATGTGAACCTATTTTAATTATACTTATTGTTGTCTGTCTCACATTTGCTGCTTTAGCACCAGATTTGTCTGTGCCAGACGCCTTAGACAATACGAAAGGATGCCAGGACGGCAACTTTGTGGCCACATCTGATGGACGTGTGAGTATGGTTGTTGCTCACCTATACCACAAATTTATCGTTAGCACCCAAATTCAAATAAAACTTGTTCTTCAAACTCTTCACATGGATGTGTTATAAGCAGCAGTTGCCTCTAGTGCTGTAATACTAGTTGACGCTGTATATAGCAATAAACACATTTTTTTCGCTTTCTTCCAGTTCCACTTGTCTGGTGGAATTTATGTCATGCCTGAGCAAGCGGAAAAACTGTTCAGAAATAAAAAGCCAAGCATCCTTGTGAGAGACACGGCCCAAGTGATCTGGGGCAATGAACTATTGGCAAAAAGAAGTGTCAGCGGCAGACTCGCACCAACAAAAAGTGGCAGCAGCGAGCAGCCATCCAAGCAGCTGACGCCTGCAAAGGTGGAGGTTGTTTATGGTAGGTACTTATTGCTTAAGGTTTGTTAAAGAGTATGCATTTTTCCAGCTGATCACTGTGATCATCTCTTGAGATACATTATTTTCGTTATAGATTGTCTGCGGCACTGGGGTCAGATACACAACCAGGACATCAGCGCTGCGGAGCGTGCTCTGCCAAGGACCCTCAGTGAAAAAATTCAAGATGTAAAAAGAAAACTTCGCCTTCCACAGTGAGAAAGTGCTGTCAAGTACTAGAGTACCACTGTAAATATTTTTAAATATATGTACATTGTGTTTTTGACTGCTGGAGTTTTGTCCTCTATGCATATGGCTGAGTGGTTGCTCAAAACAACCAGCTATATGCCCTTCTCCTTGGAAGAAAAGCACTGTATGGTAGTGTGAAACGTAATCGATCCTGTTAAACTTTTTTTCCAGTGCAGAACTCGGCTTGATTTAATTCTGTCTACCAGAAGGACATTTCCAGCTCGGTAGCTGAGACTCCAAGTGGAAATTGCTTCATTTTCAGCTGGAAACGGCTTCGATTCCAGTTATCACAGGAACCCTTTCAAGCTAGATTGAGAGAATTCTCTAGCTGGAACAGGGACACTTTCCAGCTGGAATAGGAGCACTTTCCAGCTGGAAAGAGGAGCGATTTCCTGCTGGAAGAGGAGCAATTTCCAGCTGGAAGAGGAGCAATTTCCAGCTGGAAGAGGAGCAAGTTCCAGCTGGATCAGAAGTTCCAATCCCAGCTGGAAAGAGTCATTTCCAACTGGAACATTTTCCAGCTGGGAAGGATTTCCGGTTCAATAATACAGCTGGAACTGGAAATTTTTTCCATCTGGGTAATGTGTACACGCATATATGTGAGGATAATATATCAAGTCATTATGCTGTATTACTGTGCATACTTATGCAACATGCTCATTACATGCTACACAGACTTTATTATTTCCTGTATAATTGAAAGCAGTGAATAGAGTAATTGTCAAAATGCAGTGCACTTGTTCTGAAGTTACATGAACTTCCCAAGAAGAGCCTCTTAGTTCTTATTGCAACAAATGCTTGCCAGATATAGTATAAGGCTTCAGCTGTGTGGTGCAATTAATTAATTAATAATGGATTAATCTGTGAGATGTTATCATAACTAGATGAGGACGTTATCAAATACATAGGTACATGCCCAAAATAATTTAACAATAGTACAGAGTACGCTCTGGCACTCAAGGCTAGTACCATACTTGAGGCTAATTGTAGTAAACACCTCGACATGGTGTATATAGGGCTGCAGGCATTCATAAAGTCACCCAGATTGGTCAGCACTACCAGTAGTTTGGCACTCTTTGGCCATCCCTGGACTCTGTGCGAATAAAACCCATATATGATCACTACCAGTAGTTTCTACACAAGTGCCACATATTGTAAAATTGAATGTTCCTTGACTAATATTTTCATATATTTACAAAGAACTCGCACATTACGATTAATTGTCGCCTTTCAGCAGTCATGGTTTCTGCATCAAGCCCCACTATAGAGGAGAAAGGGGGCCACTCAAAAGTTATCTGGCATTGCAAGCTTCTAAGATAACAAATAAAAGTGCACGAGAAGTAAATGTGAGAGAAGGTCCTCTCAATTTGCCTGCACATTCAACTAGCTCCGGAGGTGCCTTACATTGCTGTTAGTTTAACCACTTTTTGAACATGACGGCATCTGCACGTTACCATTCATCTCACCCACTGCAGAATGAGTTCACAGTGTTCCACTCGTCAGCGAGGTAGCACAGGGCTCATGTCGGTTGTGCCTCGCCAGTTCTGCACGAGTGAGGATTGGCAGGAACTAGTTCACGAAGTGCGGGTCAAATCAAATGGACTCAGAAAAGAAGCACAGTGAAACATGCGCAAAGGACCACATCTCTTTCCTCGTTCTTTCGATGTTCATGTACTCGTTCACACAATTAACATTGTTCACTGACGTTGCCCAACTTGTTAGTTATTTTACTTGATGCAGTACTGAAGCTGCATTTTCACTGCTGTAACTTTTTGTTTCTCCAGACTGGATCCCTCAAACTTGGTTGCCATCACCAGCAGACACAGGCAGGCAGTGGATGAGACAATTTGCAAACTCCAAACAATGGCACCCCATGTTGTCTGTTGCTATTTTTCATTTGAGGAGGGCATTGCGATAGCCATCCTACATTGCACATTGTTAAAATTTGATTACAAGCGCTCAGAAAGCATTGAGTTCTAAAATTGAATCGAATATCAGATATTTTCATATCCTAATAGTATATATACGATAGATTGGTATGATGGAAGCTTAACATTACCAACAAAGCTTTAGTGAACACCACCAATATATGTCGCACTGTCCACAGAACAGCTGTAACGACACTAAAGGAAAAGGTGATAACATGAAAAAGGGAAAGTGATCATGTTTTCTGCAACATTTACACAACAAAAGAAATGAACTGAGGATGATGCTAGATTCTTAGAGAGAGAAAGCGGTTCACTAGGTATAAAAGTGTACGGTCAATATCAGACACAGGCAAAGGTAGTTATAATACTATAGAACACAGCGAAACACTTTAGTGATGCAGGCATAGCTACTTCCATGAAAACAAAACTTGTTTCGTTAACTCAAGATATCAAACCTTTGGGGCAACCTAAGAAAGAGGCGAACTGATGCCAGATGAGACATGAGCTTTAGTGATTCAGGTTGAACAAAAACAAAACACCCAGCTATGACTGCAGGTGCTGCTTTCTGCAATGTCACTAAGGTTGATGAGCTAATAAAAGTGCAAGTTTGCTATGAATTCTAACGTTAACATATTTTTCTCAACTGTGAAGCTTTCTTTTTGAGAAACCCGTGTGGGTTTCCTTTGAAGCTTCATGTGACATCTGGGTGGATGACAATTCACCATTTCATAGACCTTCCTTCATCTTGCAGGATTCTACTGAACTGTTTGCCACTTTGCTATAAAATTGAAAAAAAACAACAACAACACTATGCTTGTTTAAGCTTTCCCCAAGTTCTCACTGTAAAGATGTTCAACTGATAAGACACAGATGCAAAAGTTATGTTCCTTTCTATGGCTGTGCGAATATTTGAAACTTTCTAACAACAAACTAGACATTGCACTATTCACTTATGGCTTTCAACTGAATTGACACAATTTATAAATATAAATATTCTTCTAATACCGGTGTCGCATGGCAATATTCAATTGTGATCGAACCTGATTTGGATTGAAATTCTCGACCACTATCGGCTCCCTCTCACAGCTTGCGCAAAGGAGCCAATCACGACCGAGTAATTCAATCCTGATCGGGCTCGATCACGATTGAAAGTGTGCTGTGTAACACCAACGCAATCGTTTTTGAATACTTCCAGTTGTCAACCAGTGTGATAAGTTCCATCCCAGCGACCACATTTGGCATAAAACACGGGAAGTTATGCGGTGGAGCACGATGTAGGTCACTTTTGGATCGACTTTTCCAGACTAAACCATAATCATTCGCACTCACTAATGAGTTACCAAGTATGCGAATGAACTGGTTGTTTACCCCAAATGCTCCATTTGTGCATGTAATAAAGAACACTTCATAAGTACAGTGCAATGACACAAACTTTTTAACATTGTAAATATACTAGGATGTGAAGATTGATAGTGAGAACGGCTGTTCATCATTCGAAAAGTATTCAGTACTTGCTTAGATTCAATTCCCCTCTGGCACTATTCTATTCGTATTCGATACAGTCTCAAAAATTATTATTCGCACACCCCGGTCCTCTCCCAACAATTCCTTTAGCATTCAGTACGGCAGCAAGAACCAAAATAAATTGGGAAAGGGCAGAGCCAACTACGAAGTTACAAATCCGAAGCTCATCTTTTTCAGCAGCGATCCATTGCATCTCTGTAACAAGCAGGTCGTTTATTGCAGTGTTCAATTACACACACTTGGTCTTGATTTCTCAGAAATGCAAGGACACTTCCAAGTTCTACGAAGTTACAAATCCGAAGCTCATCTTTTTCAGCAGCTATCCATCACATCTCTGTAACAAGCAGGTCGTTTATTGCAGTGTTCAATTACACACACTTGGTCTTGATTTCTCAGAAATGCACGGACACTTCCAAGTTCTCTTTTACAGATTAAAGAAAACTCACCACCTATGCTTAGAGAATGGCATCAGTGTGCTACATAACGGACTTCTTTATGCAAAATTTTAGTGTAGCTGATGGGTTCGTAAGATAAGGTTTCTGCACAGGTACTAGACACCCAAAACACACAAACGGGGTTGCCATGCCTTGAATCCTGCAGCAGCTGTCCGGTTTCACTTCCTTGCTTCACAGCCTGCTACTCCTGCGCTTCATACTCATTCCCACCGATTTTGTGCAGTGGGGTTAGAGCTGCGTATCTCGTTAGGCAGCCAGGAACAAGAACCGACGGTGTGTCTCACAGAGAGAAGGAAGCCTCTCACTGTCCGACAATAACTCTTCGCTGTGTGACGCTGGCTCAACGGAATGTTCACAAATGAACTAGTGGCACACCATGGGCAAGCCCTTATTTCTGCAAGACACAGAACCAGTTAGTTCGTGTTCCTGCTTGGCTGATGGGAGCTGCACTGCACAGAGCTGGTGACACAGTGTGTATCCAATACTGGCATATCTTTATTTTAGCCGTGTCCATGCTAAATTAGGGGTGAGGGCCAACATTTTGCAAGAAGAAACCTCTTAGCAAGCAGTGTAAACTGTCCTGCACACCTTGCAAATGAGAATGCCACCATATCGGAAACCTATACAGTGGTAAGCAGGGTCTTTAGGAAACAAAACAGAGGCTAAATTCAAGGAAGCTAGCTGAACCATACTCAGTGACAGCCTAAGAATCCAGTACAAGCTCTGCACTGTCCATGACAGAGGGTGATGTTGAAAGAAATTCACTTCTGCAGCCACGTTGCAGAAATGAGCGATTGTAATTCGCTGGCCTATCTAGAGCCGGACGGTGGCATATGTGCCATTTTTATGGTCCAACCTACAATACAAGATTAGACCTGCATAGCACCTTATTTTGCTTAGTCACCTAGAACATGGACAGGCTAGTGGCAAATCTAAGGGGCAAGCAAAGCATATGGCATATCACTCAGGGTGAAAGTAAACTCCAAATCAGCAAAAACACATTTATAGTGAAAAGCTGAGCTCACAGATACCATATATACTCATGTAAGGGCTGCACCCCCAACTTGGCAGCTCAAAATTTGGAAAAATTTGGAAAAAAAATTTCGCTGCACTTTAGTCAACCAAGGGAAGGTTCCACGAAGGGATACTCTACAATGGATCACATCCAGGTCATCAATCAGGTAATAGATAAATTTGCAGAGTACAATCAGCCTTTCTATATGGCTTTCATGGATTATGAAAAGGCATTTGATTCAGTAGAGATACCAGCAGTCATAGAGGCATTACATAATCAAGGAGTACAGACCGCTTACGTAAATATCTTGGAAAATATCTGCAGAGATTCCACAGCTATGTTAATTCTACACAAGAAAAGTAGGAAGATACCTATAAAGAAAGGGGTCAGACAAGGGGACACAATCTCTCCAATGCTATTCACGGCGTTCTTGGAAGAAATATTCAAGCTATTAAACTGGGAAGGCTTAGGAGTAAGGATCGATGGCGAATACCTCAGCAACCTTCGGTTTGCCGATGACATTGTTCTATTCAGCAACACTGCAGATGAGTTAACAACAAATGATTGAGGACCTTAACAGAGAGAGTGTAAGAGTGGGGTTGAAGATTAATATGCAGAAGGCAAAGATATTGATGAATAACCGGGCACGGGAACAAGAGTTAAGGATCACCAGTCAGCCTCTAGAGTCTGTGAAGGAGTATGTTTACCTAGGTCAATTAATTACAGGGAACCCTGATCATGAGAAGGAAATTCGTAGAAGAATAAAAATGGGTTGGATTGCACATGGCAGACATTGTCAGCTCCTGACTGGAAGCTTACTATTATCATTGAAAAGGAAGGTGTATAATCAGTGCATTTTACCTATGCTGAGATATGGGGCAAAGACTTCGAGACTGACAAAGAAGCTTGAGAACAAGTTAAGGACCGCACAAACAGCGATGCAACGAAGAATCCGAGGCATAACCTTGAGAGACAGAAAGAGAGCAGTTTGGATCAGAGAGCAAAGGGGTATAGCCGATATTCTAATTGATATTAACAGAAAAAAATGGCGCTGGGCAGGTCATGTAATGCGCAGGTTAGATAACCGTTGGACCATTAGGGTTACACAATGGGTACCAAGAGAAAGGAAGCACAGTAGAGCATGGCAGAAGACTAGGTGGTGCAATGAAATTAGGAAATTTGCGGGTGCTAGTTGGAATCGGTTGGTGCAGGACAAGGGTAATTGGAGATCACATGGAGAGGCCTTCGTCCTGCAGTGGACATAAAACAGGCTGATGATGATGCTGATGATGAATGAAGAAGCAATCGCGTTTGGTGCCACTATGCTGCATCCACAACGGCAAATTTTCATACGCTGTGTACTTCCGCCCGCCACTATTAGATGGCGAGAGCTGTGCTGAAATTTTGATGCTTTGATGACCTTTGATGCAATTGTACATCCGGGGCGAGCACAATTCTGACCAAAAAATTCTATTCTATGCAAGTCCTGCACCTCGCCAAAATTGAGAAAAAAAATTATGGCCCTTACATGAGTCTATATGGTAACACTTTCTTTTCTTGAGAGTTTGATGATAAATAGCATCTATTACAAGCATCCGCCATTGCCCAATTGACAAGTGCATGTCCCAAAGATGTATGCAGGCACTAGTACAATTTTAGGAGCTTGTTCAAAAAATGGACAGCTTGCATTTGTAACCTCACAACGGGACACAGTGTAGCAGCTTGGAATAGGCGACCGTGTCTATTGCCTTAGTCATAATCTGTGGTCCTTTACACTTTTGTGGCAATTTCAAGCAAGAATACTGATGTGAACCATATTTTGACCGTGTTGATGAATTACGGGAATGTTCCGATGCGAGCAATAATTGACGTTAACAAAATTTGCACTTGTCCTGTGCTTCTGTGTCTATCTTCTGCCCCGTCTTGGAATTGCGCTTACTAGTATTCAGTTGTTAAGCAATCTAAACAGCACTGTATATTTTCTAAGTTTTCACAAGCTAAGGGGCCTTACTTTACAGACATTCTATTTCAAGGGTTGCGGACTTTCACATTCTGTCTCTGAAGAGGCCTGACAACACCATATACTTAATGGGCAATGCGGGGTACTAACAAAAATGTCAGGCATGCGCTTCTCTTATTCACAATAAGCTAGGGAGAAGATCAATGTCCACATCTTTTCTTTGCATATTTTTGTTTCCTAACAGGACAAGTAAGGCTCAGACAACAAAAATCCAAGTAATTTGGTAAGGATTCACAATGTTATCCGTTTCATTCCTCTTTGTATGCTTTGCAAGCATGCTTTGTATCGCATGCCTGCCTTTTCTTACCGCGCATAAGGTCCAAGTCAAAAACTCACATTTACATGCTTGGAACTGGGGTGTCGAATACTGCGTACTTAGGGCAGACATTCCCGCTATACACTAAATCTTATTATGTAAAAACCTGCCCACTTCGCTGACAGTGTACAAGCAGCCATTTATTTGTATGTGTTGCATTTCCCAAATTATTGCTCCCCTTGTGTGTATGTACTCTTATTTTTTTCACTATTCACTCTCCTCTCTCTAATGCTTATGGCTCTGACGGTAAATAAATGCATTGAAGCAAAATAAAACGCCATATGTTCCATTACATTCGATGATATTAAGGATCTGACAGAATCCCGCGTGGTCTGTGAGGATCACAGTGTAACCGTGCAGCCGTGCTGATAACGTTAAAGTGCTTCGGGAAAACAGACGTTTCAGCAGAATGCTAACTGGCGCTGGTTGGAACATGATTCACTTAAATCGAGTAACAGCGCAAGAGACAGGACAGACGGAGGAAGCGTCTCAATTTCAAATAGCCCATGGGAGCATTTTTCAAGCAACTTGGGCAGGCTGTTTGCTCCCACTGCGAACAAGGTTCCCGTGAGAGAGATGGACTGCCCACTTCTTTAAAAGTCTGAACTTGCCCAGTGCTGCGTTTTCATTTACTATGACCACAGTTGACATGACACACTGAGAATGTTTGAGCTAGTGCAAGTCCAACGCAAGCGGCAACATTATCCTGTAGCACTTTTGGGCATGAAGTTGCGAGTTTAATTCCTGGCCATTGTGGCCATGCCCAATTGAGAGAATAATGCAAAAACACTTTTGCCTACTTAGATTTAGGCACACATAAAATTAATCTCAGATTAATCTGGCACCATCAACTATGGCATTTTTCAGCCTACTGCACAGCTTACAATTGTTTTTTAACTCAAGGAATCAATCAACACAAGTACGTATCCTTTAGCGTTTCTGATTCTAAATCAAATGTTGGATCCTCACATTATCTGCACATACAGCACAATGGCACAAAAATTCTCAGCAGCATTCACCTACGTTCATACAATGTATCAAGAAATGGCAGCAGTAAATATCTTTGAAATTACGTGAGTTCTTAAATTTCTAAAACAGCATAAGTGTGAGCACGGATGCTGCCTCTGGTTTTGCTTGAACAGTATACAAAGAATGGCTCCATGTATTAAACATCACAGAAGACTTTTTCACAAAAAACATGATGTAACTTCAACATGCAGTACTTACTAAACAACTCACTTTGATTCACCTGACTTCTGCTGATTCAGAAGTGTAGCCACAGTTTGACTGAGGCTGTAACAATTATACCAGTGTGCATTTGCCGATCACAGTGAACAACAATGAAATGGACGATTCCATGCAAGCCTTCTATTCCTACTGAACCCATATGCACTAAGAGTATGCAATGGTATCTCCACACAACTCAAAAGGTGTGCTCGAAAACTGGCAGTGTGAATTTTCAACACACTTTAGATGTCCGTTTGCCGACCAATACGAGTCCCTTGGGCGAGCAATCGTGCGGTACCATCTGCGTCACAATAACTTCATAGCCGCTTTCGGCCGCTCCCATTGCCCGGTCTTGGTCCACCAGAGCCATGCAATAATGGCCTTGCTGGCACGTTGGCGTGTCGCGCTCAGTCCGATCGGCATAGTGGCACAACAGTGTGTAGTCCTCTTTGGAGATGCCCATGTCTCTGAAGGCACGACTGAGAGGGTAGGTGATGCTCTCCGTTGCCTTCATGGCACCGTAGCAACAGGGACATGACACAAAAGCCGCATTGCGTTCAATGCACTTCTGCAAAACCAAGTCAGTAGCAACACCGCATGCGTGCAAGGAGACGCCCAAGTCGAAATCACCGACGTAGTAGTCCATGTTACACTGATACAAGATGACATTTCGTAAACCCAGGGATCTGACCCTCTCCCGTGCACGGTGCATCGACTCTTCTTTGTTCTCGATCATCACTACCCGGCAGTCAGGGAGCAAGTAGGCCAGGACGATGCCCACGTGACCTCCTCCGGAACAGAAGTCAACGATCGTGCAGCCATCGAAGGCTTGTTGGAGAGCCAGGACAACAAGGTTCTCGATCTGCTGACACTTGCGTAGGAGCCTGGTTTGTGGAAGGCCTCCTCCGAGAGGGTGTACTTTCTCTGGAAACTCGTCCCAGGGCAGAGGCAGGGAGCCTTCCCCAGGGTTGGGCTTCAAGTCCGGCGTTATGCGGGCCTCCCTGAGCGAGCTGATGATCGATTCTGGGTTCTTGTGCCGAATCCGAGGCTTCGTGCGGGCCGGGTGAGACGAGTAGAGGCTGTCCTTCGGGAGCTCCGACTCTTCGATGAACCTGCTGCACTCAACTCGCTCGACCTGTTCCACGCGTTTCAGTTCAAGAGCGTCCAAGGCGAGGCGAGTTTGCGCCTGCGCATACATCGTTTCGTACCACCTGAAAGTGAACGGCAGCCTTTCGGATATTGCGTCTCGACTCGTAACGGCGGCCAGCTCGGTGAATATGAGGTGAACGACGGGAAAGAGCACCACGTCGGCTAGCGTCTGGTCGAAACCCTCGACGAACCGGTGTTCCAGTTCAGGCAGTTTACCGTCGGTCGGCTCGCGCTTTGCGGGCGAGCCGTCGACGTGATCGCTACCCGCTCCCTCACGGCGCGACGCTCGAAACACTTGCTGCTGCTTTCTCCGAACGTTGTGCGTCTTCACCGGCTGTCGCATGTGCGCCTCGAGCAGGAGCAGCTCCTCGGGAAGCCGCAGTGTAGCTTCGGACCCGCTGCCAGAGCAACGCGTTCGGAGTTTCGGGACGACCCTCTGTATGTCGAGCTCGCAGAAGCGAGTCCAGAGGGAAGACTCCGAGCAGGCTGCGAGGCAGCCGCCGCGGAAGCCCAGCAGCGCCTTGCACTCGGGGTCCCGGGTTCGACTGCCGAACTGACCCAGCGCCCATCGGAGGACACCCGCGAGTCCGCCGATGCAAGTCGCGGTGGTCTTGTCGGGCAGATAGACGGCGGGGGGATCACAGTCGAGTAGCTCTTGGGGTGTCGGCGAGTCGCTCGCCTCGATGCATTTGAGCCTCGAAAGGACGCCGCGAGGCAAAGCGAAGAGTAGCTCACGGCTGCAGCCACCGTCGTTGGCGGCTGCGTCACCTCGCACTAGAACGACGCGGAGACCGTCCACCTCGCAGTAGGCGAACGCGAACAGTGCCACGAGAGTGTTTTGCGGTACACGTAGCAGGTTGTCGTCGCTACTGCCGCTGAGCATTACGAGGTGCTCGATCGCCATGCTTGCGTGCTTTCTTCGCGACTATCTAGTCGCGCAAGAACAATAACTCTTTCCCGTCATTGAGTGCCTCGTTAATGTGCCACACTCGCACCGCGATTACCACCACGACGAAAATGTCGTTCTATTTTGCCGCATTTTGTCGCCACAAAATTTAGCGCAGGGCGCCGCCATCATCGTTTTGTCATTGTTGGTGGACGCTTAATCTTTGTACGACAACACTATTTAAAAAGAGCTTTTTTTTTTTCTCAGGCATAATATTGTAAGTTTTCTTTCTTTAAAAAATAAAGTTTTATTAAATTTCCATGCGCAACCAGGCGCTGGCTCAACCGTACTCACTTGTCTTTCGTGTAACCAGCTGGTAGCGGTGTACATGCATATGCATGCTATTAGGCATTGCATTAGCAAACAATACGGCATAGGCATAATAGTAACTTTATGCAATACGGGACCTACAGTTGACGCACACCTGTGTACCCGCTGTTTGAAGCCCTGTGCAATGTCTTGTCTCGTGTGGTTTGTGCTACTTCACACCTTCACATTTAATCTGGAACAGCAGCACAGTGGTCAGTAGTAGTCAGATGAGCCGCAAGATTCGAGGTTCTAACACCACGCCGAGCCGGTGTTTCTTCTAAAAGAGATACAAGTTACGCGCTAGCCCCTCCTCCCCCCTCCCTCCCAAGAAAAAAAACAAAGGAAAATGGGGGTGACGCACCGACAGAGCTTGACCGTTGTCATGGAAACATCAACAGCAACAAAATTCCGCCGGCGGTGCTTTTGGCAACCGTGCCCCTAGACCCACGTCCGGTTTCGGCGGTGCACATCCCATTTTCCGGGAGCCGGCCTTTCGTCTTTTCTTGTTGCTTGCATCCCGTCTTGACTGCTCTGGTGTCAAGGAACCCTTCACTCGCGAGAAGTACGAAAAAAAAAAAAAAAGGACACACACTCAAAAGTGCAGCATTTTACGCGTGTCCAGCTTCAACGTGCCACACTGAATACGGAATGGTGTGATTTCGTTATAGGTGCAGATATATCAGATATACTTGTAACGGGTAGCGGGTACTTGTAGTGGGTGATTTTAACCGGAGTGAATCTTGCTGCCCCTGGCAGGTAATTTAAATATGTAGTGGTCCTAGAGGATCGGCGGGAGAAGACGATGAAGAAGCAGGAGCTCCGAAGAGGAAGTGCTAGGAATTATGAACAAGTCCTAATAAATGGCTAAAGGCGGAGTGTTTTCGCCGGTACTTTATATTTGGCGCAGCCGTACGTACCACCTCCAGAGTGATGAAAATAGAAGCTCTGGAAAATGTAGTGTTCCTAAAGCATCAGCGGGATGAGATGGTGAAGCAGCAGGAGCTCCGAAGAAGTTGAGCTAGGGATATGAACAAGCCCTAATAAATGGCTGAAAGCGGAGTGTTAATTTTCACCGTTACTTTATAGAATATAGTAACGAAGACTCCTGCGACCTCCGCCGCGTGCTTTTGCAGCTGAATATGATATGAAGGAACTTTTTCAATTCATTTTTTTTCTATTTTTACGAATTGATTAAAAATATTTACCATTACAGGCGATCTGCTTGCACCATCAGATTTAAACTGCGACCATTGCTTCGCACAAATTCTTTTCTTCATATTTGCAGGCTCGACAATTTGAAACTTGCATGCCTGAATGGAAGGAAAACACGCGTTGAGCGCTGCCGGCGTCTGAAGGACCGGTTAAAAACTGGTTATTAAATATGGTAATATAACACTGACATATCCGTTACTTTACACTTGTAAACCTCACGCAAGGGACTGCAAATACACGTAGCTGATTGAAATGCGGTAATCGAAACGCCCATTGTCATTCCCAATGTCAATTAAGTGCCGAGAAAAATCTGCGAAGCCGGTATTCTTCAATGATGAGCACGACTAGAGAGTGTTAAAACCACCAGTAAGGCTATTATATATTACGTTGAGGCCAAGCCCGCAGTTCGTCAGACACGAAATGTGTAATATTGGGCGTTGGCCGGTGTGCCACCATCCCACAGGTTTCTTTGTATTTTGTTCTCATTCATAGACGCGCCAATTTGCCGCGGAACAACATAATGTATGACGTGTAAACGCGTTCCATACAGAGCGCGTTACAACAAGTAGTGCACATTATTGTCAAGATAAGAAATACAAAGCTTGCTAGAAACAGTGTTAAGGTCAGTAAGGCTATTGTGTTGCAAAGAAGCCCGCAGTTCGTCATACACAAAATGTGTAATATTGGGCGTTGTCCCGTGTGCCACCATCCCACGTTATTTTTTTTTGTATCTTTCATTCCGCGGAACAACATGATTTGTGACATATGAGCACGGTCCACACAGAGTGCGCTACAAGAAATAGTGCCCACTATTATCAAGGTAAAAAATACAAAGTTTGCTAGAAACAAGCGCAGATTTATTAAACAATTAGTTTCACAGTTGTAAAAATAAAATACTACTAATAATAACAAGTATATTTTACTATGTTTAAAGTTCAACTGTAAAAACCTATTGCGCATGCGCGACAAAGTGGCCATCCCTATATAACGCGCGGTGACGCACTTTTTGCTCAGACCCATTGGTTTACGGACGTTCCTTGTCGACGTCGGAGTAAACGTTTTTTGGGCCCTACGTCCTCAGTAAGTATTCCAATTATTTGTAGCTTCTCGGCGCCCGTGCACGCACATATCGGTTTGCTGATCGTTCTTTGTACTGCTCCTAGTTCAGGTGGATGCACTGAATTCTTTGCTTACAGTTGCCGCTGTCGCTGTGTAGGCCTAGCGCCGGCATGGTCGCGAACCTTGTGAACTTTTACGCTAATTGACGGTTACCGTATACTACGTGGCTTTGAGAATTCGAGCTGGGCAAGAACGGGCAAGATCGTTGGCAAGAACGGAGCAGATACTCGTACTTGTGTAGCAGCCGGCTCCCGTCCGCTCGTAGGCCTAACCGTCTAGCCGCGTCGGCTTCATTAGCCGTTCAGCAGGGCTGTATAAGACTAATCGCTTTTCGCTGCAAACGCGGTTAGTAGCGTTCCATAAGTTTCGTGCAGCTGTCTTCAAAGGTACTGGCCTCCTCTAATTTGTTTCTCTGCACCTGGCGTAAGCCATTCACCCGCCCGGTTTCTTCGAATTTCAAATTCATCATGGCGGCTTCGCGGTCCAACGGTCAGCAGGCGTGCCTGGCCGTTCGTTGCGCCTGTTAACTCGGGCCGTAGGGGGATGAGTCTTCCGTGACCGAAACCGGCTCTGGGGGCGTGCGTCGAACCGTTTTTAGGGCGAGGTCTTTTTTGTATTCGCTGCGTGACGCCTGTAATGCGTCCACGTAGCGTTTTTTTTTACGAGCAGGATTGCAGCCGTTTGAAAATTAAATACGCGCAACATTGGAGCACAAAGCAGCAATTTCAGTTGCGCTGTCTGGTTTTGATAGGCTCCTTAGGACCACGGTCGCTTGATACTTTTCGTAGTTGCTGCAATAAGTGAAAAGTCGACATTGAGGTGCGGTCGAGGGGAGTCGCTGCCTCGCGTGGCGCTCCGCTCCCGTTCTCGGGCGTGGCCCCCGGAGCTGCCCTGCGCTGGCAGTCAGTCCACAGCCACGGTGTCGCATACTAACTGCCGTCCCCCGGCGTGCCGGGCGAGGGCGGTGCTCCCGCATATTCCTGATCTTCGTGCCGTCCTTCGGACTATGGCACTGGGGAAAGACCATGCGGGGGACAGACGGTATCGCTTTTACGCATGCTTGTTACGATAGCACGTTTTTTTTTTCTTAACGCATCTCGACGAACGAGCAGTCCCCAGCTGATTGAATAGCTAATCGAGACAATATCGGTGGCAAGCATATTGCGCTTATTGTGGCGCTTATGGTAACACCTACTTATGGAATTACCTACGTAACATCCCCACTTGCGACAAATTTGCTTCTGTATGCAGGAAGTTGATCGTCGAATGCTGCTCCTTATTGCTCCGATGACGAATTGTAGTTATTACTGGTGGACTTTTAGAAAAGCTCCAACTCTTGTAAGAATTTCGTTCGCTCTTGTAACGGCGCGTTACGTTCACCTGTGCTCCCTGTAACGTTTTTTTTTCCCCGTTTCTGTCGTGCAGATAACCGGTGACAATGCGTGAATGCATCTCTGTGCACGTCGGCCAGGCCGGCGTACAAATCGGCAATGCGTGTTGGGAATTGTACTGCTTGGAGCACGGCATCCAGCCGGACGGTCAGATGCCGAGCGACAAGACCATTGGCGGAGGCGACGACTCCTTCAACACCTTCTTCAGCGAGACGGGCGCCGGCAAGCACGTGCCCCGCGCCGTCTACGTGGACCTGGAGCCAACCGTCGTGGACGAAGTGCGCACTGGAACCTACAGGTGAGCGTTGCGTTTGCCGCTAGCCTGACTTTCGCAGTCACTCAGTTTAATAGTGGGAGTGGCTAGTCTTCCGGCAGCTGAATCTGATTGATTGGCTGGGGAGTCTCCTGACAACTGCGTAATTTTGCCGCATGTGCGACAGTCGTTGGCACGGTAGGTGTGACGCGTGGCCAGTCAAATTGGGTGCGAATATTCTTTAAAACTACAATATAGTGCGGTAAGCCACGAATGAAATGAGTTCGGATCAGGGAGCGACGCGAATGTCGCGACCACCTTGAAACGAGAAATGCTGTTGCCGAAATTCCTAAGCGTTGGCAGCCTTGCTGTCTGTGAGAAGTTTGTGCAGCTGGGTGAAAGAGTGTCTAGGTACAGTGCAGAAAACTTAGCTAAAATTGCAAAGGAAGAGACAAGTGGGCAAGATTGCATACAGATTGCCAAAGTTGTTTGTCCATGGCTGCTTAATTATGAAAGTTCATCTAGGCATGGTGTATGAGGACGTAGCTTGGGGAGGAAATGCACCACCTTATGGTACCTGGATTTTTCGCAAGGTATTTGCCGGTAAAATGAACTGCACGCAGTGCACTGCATTGACACATAGGCTGTCTTCGTGCAACAAGGTGCCTTTTTGGTAACAGTGCTACAGGATAGTTGTAAATAGCGGCCACCAGTCAGCACTGTGGCCAGGAGAATCCACCTTGTGGTAACACTACGAGCACCATTCACAGCTTCACATTTGGAGGTGGCAGCAGAACACGAGGATCTTCGTCCCCCCACCATGATCCCAGTCTGGCAGTTGATGTGCTTGAGTACGTGTAGATTGCAATCCACTGAATCTGTATTGAGACTAGAACGTGACTAAAGATCCATGGTCAATGATCAAGGCGCACTCCATCAGTGAGCTGAACTTCTCGAAATTAACACAATTCTTTGACTTTAGCTTTAGGAAGACTACGGTGTTACCCAAACGTTAACGGCTTCTCCATCCCATCACTAGTGTTCCCTTGATGGAAATAGTTCGCAGAGTGGCAGAATATCTAAACCAACACATTTTGCAAGGTTGTGCAAGCAGATTGCCTGTTATTTTTTGCCGGCAGATTACAATAACTTTTTAACTTTGCTGGCACTTCTAACGCCACTTCAGCTGCCAATGAAATTACAATGGTGGGTCAACTTCAAAAGCATATTTTCGCTGGCAGACTAGCCATTCCCTTGAATAACGTCGTGCTCATTTTTTTGATACATTCTGTGTAAATGTATAAAATTCTGTGATGGGACGAAATTAGGCTGCCTAATAGGAGTGAAAAATCCGAGCTTGTCCTAAATGTATGCCAATTTGCCAAGGACGGTGAGGGGCTGGTAGCAAATTCCAACTCCTAAGGGCAGATGTGATTTTCTAAGCGCTACATAACCTGCGCTCTTTCTCGCACTGGTCAGGCACTCTGGCAATTTCTTCTGGATATCCCGTGTAGGCTACAAAAGCCCTGTCAAAAGTGCCATGGTTTGTACACCACGATGTAGGGCATGCACCTGTTAACATTAGAGCTACCAACCTACCTTTTCCTATTTAGCTAGTGACTCGGGCACACAAAAGTAACACCCAGCTTCCAAGAGGTCAGGTTAACTGTTGCTTGGGATTTTGCGCTGTTAATACCTGGCTCTTGTGCTGTCTGCAGGCAGCTGTTCCACCCAGAGCAGCTGATCACCGGCAAGGAGGATGCGGCAAACAACTATGCTCGCGGCCACTACACGATCGGCAAGGAGATTGTGGATCTGGTGCTGGACCGGATCAGGAAGCTGGCAGACCAGTGCACGGGCCTGCAGGGTTTCCTCATCTTCCACAGCTTTGGAGGTGGCACTGGCTCGGGCTTCACCTCGCTCCTTATGGAGCGCCTCTCGGTTGACTACGGCAAGAAGTCCAAGCTCGAGTTCGCCATCTACCCAGCCCCACAGGTGCTTACTCCTAGCCTTCCTACTTGCTGTGCAAACGTCTGGTGCATGTTGCTGTTTTCACACCTTCAACTTTCAAGCCTCGGTGCATGTGAGCAGTTTCACATAGTTTGCCTGTTAAGACACTAGGGAGGTGTAGGCGGCCCGGCTCTTCGCTCGGCTGCTGGCTAATCCTGTTGGCTCAGGAGCTGCTTTCATGGCAGTTGTCCACGCCAGTGTGTCTGAAAATAGTTTTGTCCCCAGCCTGGCTGGTGTGGGCTGAACTCCTGCATATTCCTGTTCTTCGTGTAGTCCATTGGACAATGACACTGGGGAGAGACCATGCAGGGGACAGACTTGTGCACCACATGTTGTGTATGTCAACTAGTTTCATGGCTTGTAGGAATGCTTGTTGAGTGCTTTGAGTTCTCTGGCAGACTGCTAGCTGTGTGCTGCTGAAGTGTTGCAAATAGATGAACCATGTTACAGCAATGTCCTCATTCTGGCCTCCCTTTCCTGTTGCAGGTCTCTACAGCAGTCGTGGAACCCTACAACTCCATTCTCACCACGCACACCACCCTTGAGCATTCAGACTGTGCTTTCATGGTCGATAACGAGGCCATTTATGACATCTGCCGGCGCAACCTTGACATTGAAAGGCCCACCTACACCAACCTGAACAGGCTCATCGGCCAGATCGTCTCCTCAATCACTGCCTCCCTGCGGTTTGATGGTGCTCTGAACGTCGACCTGACGGAGTTCCAGACCAACCTGGTGCCCTACCCCCGTATCCACTTCCCTCTTGTCACGTATGCTCCCGTCATCTCTGCTGAGAAGGCTTACCACGAGCAGCTCACTGTGGCAGAGATCACAAATGCCTGCTTTGAGCCTGCCAACCAGATGGTCAAGTGTGACCCCCGCCATGGAAAGTACATGGCCTGCTGCCTCCTGTACCGTGGAGATGTTGTGCCCAAAGATGTCAATGCAGCTATTGCAGCCATCAAGACCAAGCGCACAATCCAGTTTGTGGACTGGTGCCCCACAGGATTTAAGGTACAGTGACTGCTGCCTGCAGGCCTCCAATATTGCAGTACAGTGCACAGTTCAGTCTGCTGTTGCCTTCAAGTTGCCTTACCTAGCAACATTACAAGCCATTTAGTGCTTCCCTAGCCAGCGTTTGCAACTACTGTCTGGAGGGTGCTATTCTCAGCTTATGGCTTGATAAACACTGACACTTAAATGTGGAAAACAAACTAGACAAGCTACTCTATTAGGGCCACTGTCTAATGCACATAAGCTCTATTCCATCCCTGTACCTTCGTGCTTCACCAGTGCATAGTAGCAGAAGAGTGCGTTACCTGAGGTTGACCTATTTCCTCTGAATAAAATCCTCTTCGAGAGTCTCAAGACTTGCTGTTTTCGTTCCAGGTTGGCATCAACTACCAGCCCCCAACTGTTGTCCCCGGTGGAGACCTTGCCAAAGTCCAGCGTGCCGTGTGCATGCTGTCCAACACGACGGCCATTGCCGAGGCCTGGGCACGCCTTGACCACAAGTTTGACCTCATGTATGCCAAGCGGGCATTCGTTCACTGGTACGTCGGTGAAGGCATGGAGGAAGGAGAGTTCTCAGAGGCCAGGGAGGACTTGGCCGCCTTGGAGAAAGACTACGAGGAGGTCGGCATCGACTCTGCCGAGGGTGCAGAAGACGATGGTGGCGAAGAGTTCTAAAGAGGAAAGATCTGTTGCCTTCCTGCTCGGGGCATGGAATAAAAGAGCAGTCTTCATTGCCTGAATCTGTTCGTCTGCTTGCATTGCTGCATTTAGCCTGCCCAGGCTAACAGCTGCAACACTTCACAGGATTCATGTGTGCTTAGCTACATGGAAAAACAAATGCAACCTCATGGGCTTGAAGCCAGTAGAAAAGCGTGTGCTTTGGTGCTTGTGAAGCCACAAGACATGCATTCTATAGATATTCAGCTTCCAATCGTTATACAATCATTAAGCCTGCATTCAAAATTGCACATAATTGTGCTTTCGTTCATTTGGCTAACTTGCATGTGTAATGGGCCAATCTGTGGCTTGAATAATTTGACAAATAGTTTCACAATTGCTTGCAAAAGCAGAATGTCTTGCTGTGTGAAGCCAGAGTTAGAGATGATGAAACTGGTAAGTCTGGTGTTTGCAAACATGGCAGCTATAGCATGGAAAGATGCAGAATATTTGTACTTCCGTAGACGCTTTTGCAACGTTCCAAGGCAGGTTTAGTACAAAAGGTCAAGAATTGTATGTACGCTAACCTTCATTACCAGGCTAAAATTATTGCAGCACCAGAGTTGTGCTTTTCTTGCTTGGGCTAACAGTGAGCACTGAAGGAAGCTCTCCAATGCAAATGCACACAAGAGCCATAAAACACCTTTTTGAGGAAACCCCTGGATCAATTTTTATAAAGTTTGTTGCATTTCAAAGGGAGAAAATGCAACCCTGGTGACTATTGGAAGCTTGTTTATTTAGCGCTTTAATTGGTTGAGGGAATTTGCCAAAAACTTGTAAGTTGGAAAGAAATAGAACAGGTACAAAGGTCCCAAACTGCACCAAAAGCACTTCTGTAAAGCATCCATTCTAGCATACAAAGCAGATGAGTTTTGGATAATTTACAGCTTTTGTGGATTTACCCATGTTTATACAAGGGCTTTGCAAAAGTTCTATTCATAAATTAGTAATACAATTCACAGCAGTGTATGATGGATCAATTGGAATTTTGTCTGCTTTCGGTGCATTATGAAATGCAGTTCAGAGGATTCCGATATTGTGCTTGTTGCCAAGTTAATCGTACACTTTTTAGTTTTTTCCATTTTCAGCAATTTTTATAGAATGGTTTAAATAAGGAAATCCTATTCCTAGTCTTTTCAATGTAACAAACCTTATCAAAAATCAATGCAGTGGTTGCCAAGAAAAATGGTTTCTCCATACCCATGTTTAGACAGGGGCTCGCACGCTAAAGCATGCCACCAGAGTGGGACCTTTATGGTTCGATCAAGAATTTCAGTAGGAGTAAATTTTAGTAGAGAATGGATGCATGGAATTTACCCACAGCTGTTGGACATTTTCCCCCCTAGCTGCAAGTGGATAGAAATGTCGGAAACAAGCCTTGTGCACAGGTGTGTACGCCATGACTGATGGGGAGGGATTTAAAAAATTTTCAGCCATGTACTAGTGTACCGACTTGCAACAGACTAAGGCTGATGTCTGTTCAAGTCGTAGGTCAGGGTTCTCGCTCGTACTTTCCAATATTGTTGTAGGCTATGTACTCTTATTCATGTGCACTTGCTCGCATTCCTATGAGTCACTCATGTTCATACCCATTCGTCATTGACTTTTGCTCATTAACTGGCATTTATTGCTGTTTAACTACTGCTTGTAATCTCGTCCACTGGTACTCGCTAGCAACAACTTCTATTCATATGTCCACTCGCACCCTTGGTCACCCCAGTAACACTCGTGCCTACGAAGTGAGCGAGTCTGTGCACTTGCGAGTGGGCCAACCTATCGGAGGGCATACCGTAGTGGATGAGGATGCGAGCGTTGTAAAGAAGTTCCCGAGAAGATGGTTGGTGCTTGCTGCGAAAGCCTGCTACCGTTGCAGTAGCAAGTTCAGCTGCCGAGAAATCACTGGAATCGAGGCCCAGTAATTTCGAGCGATCACTTCTGCAAGATTATTGCGTGGCTTGGTACTGGACGTGTTGAAGCGTACAGCTGACCATGTTTCTGGCAATTTACAAAGATGGCAAGCTTGACACAGATCCGGGAATGCTGTTGGCCAGAAACACTCCAGTCTCACCAAGTGATGGCTCAGAAATACTCCCCCTGGCATTTTTTTTTAACCGTTGTCAATGTACATCAATGACATTTCATATCTGGGCATTAATAATCATTTTATTAGTTTCAGCAAATACTTGGCACATTGCAAGTGTGTTCCATGTCTCGTGAAACTAGAATAAAAAAAAGACCATCTACGTCCACAACTGTAAAAATGTACCTCGCTGCAGCACTTGGGTTAAAGGGCAGCTGCAGAGAAATTTCGTTGTAAGTTTGTTACAAATGAACTGTATACACAAGCGAAGCACTGTTGGGAAAGCTGCAGGGCTGGGAACTGGTTAAATTTAAAAATTGATGGCCCTTACCTAACACCTTGGCAGGCTTCATGGTAACTTCATGGTATGCAGTCATACCCAACTGTGACTCCTTTGGAAACAAATTCTTGGGATTTGCTTCAATGCATATGCAGCAAACAACCAAGGCGAAAAAAAAAGGTGGGGGGGGGGGGGGGGGGCAGTCACACGCAGTTGCTGCAACAATGAGTTTGCATATAGACTTTGTTCCCAGAACTGCGCGCACGTGCAACGGTTCTCGACATTCTGTGTGTTGGGTCATTTCTGGCAGTGGCGGCATTTCTTTCAGTTTTGATGTCAAAAAAACATCTAGTCCACTCGTATCTCGGGTGTAAAATTTTGCAGAGGGGCTGCTTTCTGTCTAACCACAAACGATCACGTTTACATTGCTAAAGATTTCATCGCATTTGGCCTTCAAGTGGATGATGAAATCAAGAAAAATGCAAGCTTTACAACATCATTTGGGCATACATTACTTCTCACCTGGTACCACTGGTGTTGAGTCAATGTGTGGAAAGACTGGTGACTGCAGGTTGCCCCAACTTTTTATGTGGGTAGCTGTTTACTGCTGTTGATTGCTGCTACATGTAGACATCTAGTGAACTTGCCAACAAGTAAAGAATGACAAATGCCGACCCAAAGCATTCTAAATATCCAGATGTTTGCTTACCCATATTTAGATGTGGGTAAGCAACTTTGTAAATACTGAAAGTCCACAAAGGTGCGTGTTGGGCAAAGTCTTACCAACAGCATCAAAAAGTGAAACACAATTTGTGTGGCAGACTGCTTCTGGCAGTAAAAGGGCTTCGGTCCAAGAAAAATTATTGCTAAGAATCTGCACATGTTCCAGGGATGGGAGTGCTGCACCAATTGCGCTATCTTGCACCAAAACACTAACTTCAAATGACACGCTAAATTTTTCAGGATGTTCGTGTTCAGTGGCAATCACACAGCCATGTGTTGGCTGGCATTTAGCCCTAGAAGCGAAGCTCAATCAATCCGTTTCAGCGTTGGTGTCCTTGGAGTGTGGGTGTGCTTGGTGGCGCATTGTAAGTTGGTCGCATTACGAATGTGTTATGTATGTCTCATGCGCTTGCGTAATATGAGGACCAAACTGACGCACCTTTTTATGGCGCAGTCGGGAAAGAAAGCTGTGCTCTCAGCTGACTGAATAAGTCGTACAGTCTGTTGTTAAACATTTTAAGGCTCACTTGGACGCCCTATTGGTAAGTCTGCGTCGATTGACCGTGAGCACCATGCGTGTAAAGTTAAAATATATTTCGCAAGTGCACATGAAAACTCTTGACCAGAAATATCCAATGGCAACCGTAAGCATCACTCTACTTTGCACTCTGGGTACTCTGTATTTTGCACAACCACACTGTACGAAATCGGACTTTTGGGGCTGCAAAACACAAACCGAGCATGTGATTTATCGGTTTTAGTCTACTGTAGCGGCTGAATGGTGGTTGTAAAGGGTCAGAGAATGCGTGATTGACAGAAGTTTCGTTCGCAGCTACGATGCTCACGGCGCGACTTGTGGAGATTAAGTCCGAAAATTTTAGAAAACCATTGTTTGGCATTTGAAATATTGGTCACCACTTTACACTGAATTTATGGGGCAGCCCTAATAATCGAGCTCGTGTAAAATATTGGTCGGAAAGCCACTGAACACTTTTTCCCCTTTATTATTTTCATAAATCTCCAAGTTTTTGTCTTCTTTCTTCTTGCCAAGTTATGTGGAAAACTGGCAAACATGCAGTGACGCATTTATTCTTTGGTGCTCTGCTATGCCAACTGAATGTCGCCAAGAAATTAAAAGATAACTAAGTACATTACGTGAACGGCATTCACTGTATGTTGATGGGTGGTGTTCATGGTTGTCACAATCCGCATTTCCTTCTCATTGTGCATGAGTAAGTCTAAAGAGCTAACTTCATCAACTTGCCCGATCGACGAGGTGTCAAAGAAAAAGCTGTAGAGGATATTGAAACATGAGCAATAACTGGATTTAAAGCTACCTAGGGTTTGCATTATCCAATAAGCGAGATAATTAATGTTAGCTAATTAAACTTAAATAATAGTTGCTTGTGCACAATTAAAAAAAAAAAAACTCGAATAGCAGTAACAAATGCCTATCAACAGACAATGGGTTTTAGCGTAAATCCCTTGATTATATTTTTTTTTGGCCACATCTAGTTGGCATGCCCGGTATGCACCGTAATAATGGTTGCTGAGGGACTAAAAAAATTTTTTTTTGTCGGATGTACAACATTTCTTTCCTTCAGTGAACTTTCCTCCAACTAGTTTGCCTTAACCTAATAGTGTTCAGCAAAGCCAAATAATGAACATCTTTTCTTGATTTGCCTGTATTTCACTCATGTTGAGCCTTACCTAGTATGCTCCAAAACGAGCAATTCCTGCTCCAAACCTGCTCCAGTGTGGCAAATTTGCTCCTCACAGAGCTGCTCGAAAACCCCCTTGGCCGCTTCCATCCCTGGTATTCCATTCTATGAATGTACCAAACAGATCTTTGAACTATTCAGAAGTATTGCTCGACGCTAACTGAAAAAATGGTCAATCGGAAGACTCCTTTGTGAGCACCCACTGACGAAGTGTCTTGTCCATGAGCACATGAACACCGTGGTCTATGGGTGACACGATGAACGGTATGCAGCCCAGACCCACACCAGTTGTAGTCCACTTGGAGGCATTGAGCGACAGGCTCGAGTATCGCTTGAGCAGAAAGAGTGACAGCGCGCACACCCTGTTGATTGTGAAGCCAGGTATGATGACAGAGGCCAGGGCCTGCCAGACCAATGTGTCGACGGCCGTGTTGAGCAGCTTCCTCTGGTGCGATTTTGCGTCCGGGCATTTGACCTGGAAGAGAATTGTGCATCTGTCAGAATTAAGAAATCGCAGAGCTCCCACGTGCAGGGATTAAACCATTTGGGACTAAACGCACTCTGCCAACAACGGCACACATCGAAACTCAAATTTCTTTTTCCAAGTCTACGTCAACAATCGTGGCTTGCTGGAGGATTCTTATCCACTTCTTACAAGCCAATTCAGATTGGCTTGTAATAAAGTAACAGCGCGCTCATTTGAGTAAGAAAAAAAAGAATACTACACGAACTTGACAACTGAAAATTTCGGTAATTCACAAGTAACACGGCGTATTATAAATTCTGTTCTTAAACCCCCTGCAAACTCTTACACCATGCCAGACTTCGGGGCTCTCGGAGTATGATTAAACACCCTTGTTTTGATATTTTAATACCCACTTTTGCATATCAGGCTCTCGGCTAATGGCTATGGCTGTCAACGAACAGTACACTCTGCATACCCTCCTCGCAATCCTAATAGATTTAAGTTTACCAACAGCTAGCGGAATTGTAAATATATATAAATGGCCCTATGCCAGTCAAGTTTCCAGTCAGTTGTGACAACATACCTTCTTTGGTGCTCAAAGAATGCATCAATATCGTTTGTGTGCCTTTAGAAAAAATACTTATTTTATACATCTACATATCCGGACCTTTTTAAGTTCACACACTTTACGACAAATTCAGACTATATTGCACATATGCTACCACTCTTCTGAAGCCTAAATATCGTGCCGTTCACCACTCTGATTATAAAACTGCACTAATTGCCCATTATAGTATAAGCACCAACAATCCAGTGTGCTTATCACATTTCTTATGTTCTCGCTATGAAAGTTGTAACAAAGTAAAAGGCAATTGCCTTACTAAAAAAACAAAAATATGTCTACAATAAGAGGCAACTTGCAGCCAATGGAGTCACCGAATGGAATAACCTTCCACTAGAACTAAAACAGAGTAAGAATATCTCCTTGGCATTGAAAAGACATTTCCTAAGTAATATACAGCCACTTGACATATTAACTGCTGAAAGCCATTTTTTTCAAAACGAGTAACCATTTTGAATTGACTACCATGTATGATTGTGTTGTACACTACACTCTGTACGTATGTAACAATATGTGTACTATTGGTATGAAACTTACCAGTATAATTGCAGGAAACATTTGAAATAGTATTGCGGTGTAACAATCATGTTATAATTAGTTTTTAAGTGTTATAATGTTAATAAAAATATATTTGTATGTATCATTATAGTTTTGTTATGTGACATGCTCTTTTTCATAATTATGCCTGAATGAACCCCAACTTACATCAGGCTAGGGATTCAGATGCATTACTGCAATTCCATTTTTGTGAATTGTTTTATGTCGATAAAATTCAATTCAATTCTGCCACCCACAGGTTGTCACGAATAAATCACTGAAGTAGGGGTGTGCAAATATTCAAATACGAATTGAATAGTGTTTGCTATTCGATTCGAGAGTAAAGAAACTGTCAAATATTCATTCCACTTGAGATCGATATTCTATTTAATATTTGAAGGTCATTTTCCTAACGTACTTGTATACGATTCGAAAGTTTCGTTACACAAACACCCCTGCTCTAAAATTATACAGCCATACTTTTCCAGAACACATCATGGTCCTCTCATAGATTGAAAATGGCTCCTTCATGAACCTCATGGATTTAAAAGATCATGGATTGCGCTTTTCGTCATCTACCTTCTTTGTGGAGCAATAATACATTGGCCCGACGAGCAGCATGGATGTCCTTAGCACGTTAGCGCAGCATGCTTCATCATGGCACACTGCTGCCTTAGCTTTGTAACTATTCTCATTTTCTTTCCTCTATCTTTTTTTTTCATGATGGAGCGATAGCGAGGGGTATGCGCATTGCTGGAATGGTGAAACACTCCCTATTTATTTCTCCAGAGCGCTGTTCCAGCTCCGGCTTGCGTGTTGAAACTCAAACTGAATGCCATAGTACCTGTGTTTATTCATTAGAAGGGTTTCCTAACCCATGTGGAAAACCGCTGTCCCAACTGATAGACTCCTTTGTCTACTTATTGTAATGAACAATTCAAGAAGTTCAGAGACAACCATTTAGTGTGGGCCAACGTGTGCCCGGCAAGTAAATAAAAAGATGACTATAGTGTTCCAAGCAGGAGATCAAGAATGCCTTCTCTTTTTTATCTCGAGCGGCACTTCACCTCTTCTTCTTCTAGTATCCCCCGACAACAGTCACATACGATGCGAGTGTATACGGTGAATGCACATGCCATTATGTCTTAGTCTGTTTTTTCACCAATACACCGTTGTCCTCTTCTTGGAGGGTGCACAAACCTGCATGCATTATTTAAAGATGGTTTCTGTCTTGCATCATTATTCCCCCTCCAAGAACGCATCGTCTCGATGCCCGTCTCTGTACACGTGATCACTTTCCTTTTAATTTCGGCATTGTGATGAACGTTCGGCATTCTTCGCAATCAGCACTTCCGTGCTGACAGAGCAAATGCAGAAAACAGGAAGATGGATGATGGACTAACCTAAGCTACAGTATTCAAGCACACATACTACAGCACATGGAGTAAGCTACGGCAGCGAGGCTCGAAGAGTGTACGAGGCGGCCATTTTGAAATGCCGATGGCCATATGGTAACTCAGATTTATGGTCGTACTCGATGCTAACACACACACAATATTTGAGCCCGTTTTATCGGGAAAGAATGCGCATTAGATTCGACTAAATGCGGTATATGTTTTTGCCGTGAAGAAAATTGTCCGTGTGTGGCCCTTTTCTTTTTTTTCACTAGCGAAACCAGCTTCTCTAGTCCATATTTTTCTAGCAATGCTACTGCTCGTTTCTTCGTATCCTGCGGGTTACCATTTACTTCTTTAAAACACTTGTGCATCACGTCCCAAGCTTTATCACAGTACACCTTATCTGGCAACACCACGAGAAAGCCTTCTTTGTCCAATTTTAGTACCCGCAATTCTTTTGAGTACAAATAGTGAGCCATCGGTCCTACACAATGTCGTTGGTTTCTCCTGCTTTTGTAGGAGGAGAAAACAGTAACAGTAAATTGTAGAAGCTTGGCAGTAAATTGTAGAAGCTTGGCACATATCTAAACTACAGGGAGCATGTGTTAGCCATCCGTTTGTTGCTTTGTATGACAGTGAAATTAACTTGCTCAATATTAGACGATAGTGTGTAAATTATGACCCCTTTTATGAGTGTTGTTATCACGTGGAATGGATGCTCTGTTGCCCATGCTTGGTGATCATGTGATGGAAAAGAAAGAAAAAACTGCGCTGGTCTATATGTCCTTTTCTTGTTGTCTTCATTCAGTGTGTACAAAACTTTCCACAATGAAGTCAAATCAACTAGCCCGCCTTTAAGTCTTATTACAGGACAAAGCATTTGACGATGACAGCACTTCCCCGTGTTGAATACTGTGTCCTGCATTTACGTTGTCACCCAAGCACAATGAAAAGTCACCAACAAACCAATCCATCACGTCTGTGTCAACAATAAAGTTGTTGCTACCTGGTGGTAGCAGTATGTATGTGTATAACAGTATGGCAGCCAGAAACCTAAGAAGGTCATTGGTCACTTCAGTCGCAGATTTATGTCTGCAACTTGTGCAGCTTTCAGCATACTGATTGATTTGATTAATTGAATGATCGATTGACAGTACACTTGTACATGCAGCAGAAAGAAAGGTAAACAATTAAAATGACAATTACTCCATTCAAAATGTAATTCAAGATTCATTTATTTCTCCAAGAGAAAAAGGCCGGGGACAAAAAGCTGTCTTGAAGCAGCTTGACGGTGTCCGGGGCCCATTTACAAAATGGCAGCAGTGAAGGGAAAAAAAAGGTACAATTTGACATACATCATGAATCAAGGAACCATACACAATGCAGAATTACAATTAAACTTAATGTAATTGACTACATTAACCAATCACTACCCCGCGAGAGTAACGGAGGAATTGCTAAAACACAACTGATTACATGTACATTACGTTCCTCATAGACTTTACTAAAATTGCACAAATTCAGTAAATTTAATGAGCTAGCCTGGCTCTCTCAGTGCATTCTCTGCAGTCATTCACACATTCTTTATCTTCACCAGCAATCACTTTTCAGAGTTTTTGACGGTCACCTTCTCTCCATTTCTTGTTAGGATGTCAGAGGTGACACTTAAATCTTTCTAAACACGAATAACTTGAGGACGATGTTCAGTGGTGTAGCCAGTGGGGTACACTGGGGACGTGCACCCCCCCGCCCTCCTCCTAAATAAAAATTTCTGGCTAAGTCACTGCCGGTGTTGTGACATATGGACACTTTGTAGACAAGATTCTGGTTGTGAAATGATTGTGGTTGCATGCAACTTTTAGCAAAAAGCTGAATAAGAAATTTTCCATAAGTGATTTCCTGGCATCTGCCATTTAAAAGGACACTAAAGGTAAATATTAAGTCAAGCTAAAGTGATAGATTAGTCCTCGAGTATCTCTAAGGCGTCAATATTATTGCAAACAGCCTTAATTATAGAGAAATTGAGGTAAGTGCAGGACATGATAAGAGATTTCCCCGGGGCACTCAAGTACTTGCTGGATGACGAAAGCATTCCTCAGTTAAATTCTGTCACTAGTACTCGACCACTCGTTGCACAAAACATCCTTGTATTGTATTATAAGACGAAATGCTACTTGTGGAGTTCTATTTCACTTATAAAAAAAGAACTCATTGAAATGACCCTGACAACGACGCGGGCGGTCAAAAGATTTTGTTTTAGCTCGACTCCGCGCCGCCCACGCTTTCGCATTTCAATAGTTATCACGTAGTGCTGTGCTGGTTTTGCTGGCTCAAGAAACTCGCACGAACTGCAAGTATCAGAGAATTCAACTTTCATGTGATGTCGAGGAATGCCCGAACAGTCTACGCCACTTGACCAAAGGGCAGCTGCAGCGGTGAATCCGCCACTATGTCTTGACTCGGTGCCGCCGTCTGTCGGGCGCCGCTTTACTCACCGACGGCAGCGACGGGGGGTGATGGCATATGCAACTTCACCACTCCCCCAGTTGGGTGGCAGGAGACTTGAATTGCGATAAAGGTATTCGGACCCTTCAGATGCAATTTTCTCGTAAACGAAGTATTTTCTTGGCATGAAATAAGCGTTTCGAGGTTTCTGGAATGGTATTTCAACAGTCCACATTGACTTAGTATTTGCCTTTAGTGTCCCTTTATGTGGTACTGCTATGGCTCCATGACTCTGGAGTTATAGCAGCATTGGTTCTTGAAATTTGTCGCCCTACATCTGGTGAATGGAATGTCAGAATGACTAAACATATACTAAGCATGTGTTTGAACATGCACATCCATGAGGCTGCTGCATGGCACGATTGCAGCTATACAATGTAGTTCCTGCCAAATTCGAGTGCTTAAAGCTATGTTCCTGTTACAGCTTGTCTCATTAATAAACTAGCTGGTTACATATAAATGGTTACTGAAAAAAGTAACTGAATTACGGTTAGTGTTATTGAAAAAAATGTAATCGATTAAAGTAATTAATTACATGTAACTCGTTACATACAAGTCTGCTTGAATGCCAGGCTAAACCCACATGTTGCAACATTACCACCTGAACCAATGATGTTCATGGCATTTCTTTAATTACTTTCACATCAGCTGGTGTAGGGCTCAGTGCTAAATGAAAGTGATGCCATTGAAAGTGGCAAAGAGCATGGCCTCTGGTATGCACACACTGCAACCTCACTGTCAAGTAGATTTTTGTTTACACAGCAAAGGATGGAGATACCTTGCCCTAGAAAATTGGGAAGTCGGTCAAGGATCAGTGGCCAACACACCAGAACTGGCTTTCCACAACTACGCGTCAAAATTTTCTCACTGTGGCTGAAGCTGAAAGCCATTAATCATTAAAACACACCCCTTCTGCTTTTTCTATTTACCCGACCACCGTGCAGAAATGATGACACTTAAATGCCGATCTGACCACGCATCTTCGAACATAGCAAAGCCTTCAGCATGCCGCTGTGCTTGGAGAAGTTAATTGGACATCATTAACATTTTTTATTCTAACCTGGTTCATCATGCATGCTGGTCTCTATTGTCTTCCTTTCCTCTGCCTCTTTCTCTCATCTATGTTTTTTTACCGTGTGGTTGAGAAAGGCATTCTTCTAACCTCTAACCGGATACTTCTTTGTTGAACTTCCTGTCTTTTTGTATCACCATTTTCTCTTTTGGATTGTGCCACCACATGACTGCACTTCCTTGGCCTTTAACTGTGCTTTCAACTATCTACCTCGATGTGACACAACTGTACTGTGTCGCGTCTGGATGGGTGCTGTTGTTACAAGCGCCTACTGCTTTTGCATTAGCATGATAGACATTGCCTCTTGCAACTTGTGTGATTGCAACGAGACCATTGCATGTATCTGCATCTACTGCGCTTCTTTTGATGATGGAAAACAGACTTTGCCTGCCAGTTTAAGCCAACTTCACAATAGGGTGTTCACAGAAGAAAAAGATATTGGGACCGTGAACTTTATCGTCATCCGCACAGGAAGACACCAGAGCACTGCTGTACTTTTTTAAAAACGACGGGGCCCTGAGAAACCTTTTGAAAGCACGGCCAACACTATTGTATGTGCATCAGTCCTTATACCTTACCTTTTTGTCTTGCTTCCTTCTCCTCAACTACAGGATAGCAAACAAGGTGCAACTTGGTTTAACCATCCTTCCTTTCCTTCTCTTTCTCTCTCCTTACCCGAACTTTGTCATCATGCAAGACGGCTTGGGCAGGAAACTCATTGCTTAAGTGAGGTCATCGAGCAATAAACTTATGGATGTTGTCCAACACTATGGCTAGTCTTGCCTGCCTCATGAAACGTAAGCAAGTATTATAGTGAAGGAACCAGAGTGCTTGCTACACGTGTCAAAAAGAAAGTCACAATATACAAATGAGTAACAATGGTTGTACATAATTGGGCATGAGATACTTTGGCCAAGAAACTGCAAATTTTTGTGCTGAGTGATTGCATATGTACTATTAGTAAACAGTAATCATACAATGTATGTCGCTACAGCCAACGTTTTGGCAAGGGGACTTGTTAGGGCAGAGTAGGCTAGACAAGTTCCCTTGTCTGATTGTACTGTTCATCAGGTGTGTTTCTTTCCTGTAATACTGTCTTGTTTCCCTATTTGCATTACAATGTGTTACATGACGAAAACTGAGAACTTCGTAATAGGTTAGTGATGCTCATACATACCTTGTCAGCCTTAAGAACCTTGTCCGTGGTGTCAGCCACGACATAGGCACTTGCTACTGCGTAGGACAGGCGGACGACATTGACGTGAACTATGGCCCGGAAAGCTTCTCCTACTTCATTTGTATAGCCTGAAAAAAGAAAGAAATGTAACAGATAGGCTAATATATGCCACACATATATGCCAATGCACGTGACAGAAGAGAAACGTGGGTCTGCTTCTGCAATAAGAAGGCATCGCAAGATTTCGATGCACTGGATATAAACGGGGAATTATGAGCTGTACAGATCTGCATATGCACACAGTGTGAAAACATGTTCATCTGGTCGTTTTGGATTTAGAATTATTGCGAAATTTTCACGCGTGAGTGCGGTTATGTAAATATATCTGGAGTCACCAAGTAATAAAAAGTTCGCTGCATAAACCTAGAAATTTGACAATCAACCGGCTCAACCGTTGCACCGTTTTCACACACAGCCTCGTTAAAAACGACGTTTCCTGCGGCTCATCATTGAAGTAGGGTACAAACGGAACACGGGTAATTCAGCTTTTAGACGGAAAGGTATGACGATAACGCACCTACATTATTCATAGGAGACACGAAGGCGCAAATAAAGAAAGCTACGTTCCACTTTCAACAGGCCACATTTCATTATGCGTAACCTTCCGGAAGTCTTTAACGGCGACGTACCCTTTGTTCACTTGTATTCCCATCGCTATTATAGGTTACGAGAGAGTTTCCTCGTCGGATACGCTCGTTGATTTTCCCGCACGTGAGGAGCATGCCTTTGCAATAATCATCGCAACGTTTGTTCAAAAGAAAAAAAAAAGGGGGGGGGGGGAGACATACCTAGCAAGCGAACAGGCGTATCTCTGAATATGTCGGTCACTGGTACCGTCGATTTCTGGGAGTGCACCATTTCAGAGTTTGTCTTCGCGTCATTTGAATCTTTCGCAGCCATTCCGGGCGTCTGCACCAAGAGCGCGTGCGGCTTTTCTCCCGAGTGTTCCAGGTGTTCCTCAGTTTCGCGTGCTTGCGTCACGCGCTGGGTCAAAAAGACAAGTCAAGGACGCGTTGCCAAGGTGACACAATGAGTTCTTAATATATGCACTATAGCCCAAAATATCTGTTACATTATTTAAATTTTTTTTACAGTCGTAGATGTTGCTGATCTGAGATGACTCGAGCAGCCAAGCGCCTGTGACTTTGCTAGCGCCTTGCTGCGTCCACTAGTGCACCGTGCACTAGTGCAACACAAGTCTCGGAAGCAAATTGGTTGAAATCTTGGAGGCCGTGTATCATGAAAAGGACCTGGAAGGGTTTTGAAGCTGACTGACAGATGGCGACACAAACACAAAGGGAGCGTTTGCGCGGGATATTTGCCAGCAACCTTCTGCCGGCATTGTGATCGAGAGTGAGAAAAACTTTACTCAACACCACGGTGTACGAATAAAGTGTATACTATATACTCTCGGTTTACTTCTTACACCGTGCTCAACACGGCGCCCTGTCCGTGGCTGTGGCAGCTGTGACTTCCAGTCACGCGTCACCGAAGCGAAGACGCAGTCTTGAACAGAGAAGTGTTTCTCTGTCTCCGCTCTACAGCTAGCCACCGTATACGCTGTGCTATGTATGATTACTAGAGACCGGTATTTTAGGTAAAATGCCTGTTTACTTCTTACGTCCTTATCGTGCCCATTCCACATATAAACACGAACTATGGGTCCAAAAATAGTTTAGTGGCATCTTTATCGTGCAGATATAAATGCTTTTTCTAAGAGGATGCTTTTGCCTAACTCCGAGGCCGCACATTCGAATACATGCAGAACTCAGAAATACTTTTCTGAGACAGCTTCCGGGCAGATCTTCATTAAATTGTATGCATTTTAGAAAGAATGTGAAGTTCTAGCGGCTGTTGGAAGTGAAACTTTTATTTAGGGTCTGAATTTTTTAAGATTCAACTGCAACGAAATTTTCGATCGCGTACAAAGCCCAGTTTCAAATTCTTACGTCAATGCGTCACAAAGAGCTCGCAAAAATCGGTGTTTTTCATACCGAAACTGAAAAAAAAAATCGGCGCCATTATCGCCCAGCGGAAGTGACGTACAGTGAAGAATGTGAAGAACGAGCGTGCGTGCTGTCTGCTTCCCCAGGCCTCCTCGAGGGGAGTCTATCTTGTATTCCGTTCCAGTGTAACAGCGAACGGGTCCCGCACGACCTAACAATTGCTAGTAAGTACAGCGGGGCGTGACGCTTCCGGAGCGCCGGACGTTTGTGCGCATGCGCGAATAAGAGCGTGCGCGAGAGAGGAAATGTGGGGGCTTGGAGGAGGAGTTTCTTAGCGCGTGTTGTATGCGTTTGGCGCTAGGCGTGCCGCATTGCGGAGTGGGGTCGAGTTTGTGTATAACACATCAATGTTGTCCGCCTTAGATGCAATATCAAATGTAATCTACAGAAATGTGATGTCCCTTTTCTTTGCCGAGTTACAGAATGTAAAACTTGATAGTTTCGTTTTCTGAAAATTGGCGATTTTCGACAATTTGTATAACACAATCGACGGCCCAAATCACAAATCCGCTTTCAACAGTCAGTAGATTTTAACATTTTCTTTAAAATACAACAAACCTCACAAAATTTGGTCTATATGCTGCTCTGTGCGAGGATAAACTTCAAGGTGTCAGCGCTGTGTGCGCTCACTTCGCGTTTTTAGTCGACATCACCGAGAAACTTGAATGCTCGGGCACAACTCTGACTCGGGAAATGTGGGTCTCATTTTGGACGTTAGGAAATGTTCGCCGACATCCCCAGTGGACCTGTTCGAAACTTAAATCTGTCTCTGACAAAAAAGACATTCAGGGCTCTTTAATACAAAAAAAAAAAAAAAAAAACTGTCCGAGGCTCTGAGCTTTGAACATTCTGCAATTCTAGAAGGCATATGATCGAACGTTCCGAAGTGGGCAAAAGTGTGTGCCTAGCTCGGGTAATGTTGAGCGTTCCCTTTCTGCATACAGCGTAATACTCAGTAAAAAAAGGCACAAATGAAGCCCGAAAATCTTGAGGTGCTGCTTGTTTCTGAATGCTTTCTGAACATTTCTCATGATGTCTAGGCACACTGATAAACCTGGTAGCCTATGTGACTCTTGTCTGGCCCCGTTTTATTGATAAAATAAGATACCAAGTGACCCGTTGGCGTCAGATATATATATAATATAGTTGTAAGGAAGAAGAAGTAGCCGTGCAGAGCTCCGCAGCCGGATCGCCAGCGCTACTGAAGTGGGGCTCGGGCTAGACGCTGTTCCTGTGTGACTGGCTAAGCCTACGCTGTTGCGTTTTCCTGTAGGCGTCCTTCGTATCGTCCACAGTCGTGTCGGACTTATGTGCCATAATATATATATATATATCTATATATCATACAACTGAGGCGTTCGGGACAGGGGAGGATACCACGAAGGAGTTTGAAAAGAAACAGAAGCTCAGCGCAATTACGTATACAACGAAGTAAGGGCAATGACAATAATCCAACAGTGTTACAACTAATCCAATGTCCATGTTTGCAAAGCGGGGTGATGATATGTGCTTAGACACTTTTTCTGGACCCGATCTATAATGCCACTTTTGCATCTGGAAAAGCCATTCCAGACGACCGACGCACATTCGAGTTGAGAAAGACAAATAGTTGTGTATATCTTGCGGAACGGTGTCGGAGACTCGAATTCGCTCGACAGTTTGCAAACAGAGTCAAGAGAGTGCATAAAACCCGCATTACAACGCGTTTAGGGTGAGAAGAAAAGTCTAAGGTTGCATCAAAAAATACACCGAGATCATTGTTCTCACAGACCTTCCACAACGGTACGGAATCTATAGAATAAGAAAAAGAAATGCTTGCTATTTCGTGTGAGTAAATCATGAATTTGGTCTTGGCAGCATTCAAGGTGCGGTTGTTATCTTTGCACCACTTAGAAAAAGAAAACAGGTCCGACTACACGGTGCGACAGTCATCAGCAGTGTTAACTTCCTTTAAAATCTTCATGCCATCGGCATATAGAAGGAAGGATCAATTCCGAATAGCGGAAAGAATGCCAAGAATAAAAATGAAAAATAGAGGAGTGGCCCTAATAATGATCCTTGAGGCACGTCGCTAGTTGCCATGTAAGAAGAAGTTCGCCCATTGATGTTAACATAAGATGACCTATCAAGAAGATAACTTCGCAAGAGGTTGACAATTGACAAGTTAACATCAAAGTGCGTAAGTTTGATCAGAACCAGTGAATGGCTGCATGACTACATCAAAAGCTTTGCTGATGTCACAATAAACGGTACGTGCCAACTTGCCCGCTTTGAAGTACCGGCGCGGAGATCTGTGTCATGAAACTTGGGAGGTTTGTGATAGTGGAGCGGCCAATGAGAAATCCGTGCTGATTGGGAATGGGTCAGTTCTTCACAGTAAAAGACAATATGTTGTGAAGAGCAAGCTCAAAAATCTTAGACGTGGCACAGAGAATAGAAATTGGGGGATAATTCGGGACATCGGTTTTACAGCCGGACTTTAACGCAGAAAAAAGAAGAACTGACCGACTATTACGAAACTTCCTAATGGGAAATTTGAGCGCAGCTCACTTGTACGTTTTTTTTTTTCATTTCGCGATATAACGGCTGGTGCGGACAATCTGTCTCGCCTCGTATGGTACGTTGCCAACGGAGTGAAGCGCTGCAAAAACAAGTAACACTGAAGCACAACGACAGCGGCGAGCACAGTCCGCGCTCGTCGAAAATCTGATCTGCGGGTCAAGCGCGTCGGCTTTTATGCATGACTCGTCGAGGGTTACAGTGTAATCGTGTGGCTTCCAGAAAGTACTATACCATTCGCGTCGCGCATATGTAATAAAAAAAACAAATAATGTGGGGCCATCTCGTAGTCTCGTGCGACACTCCACTTTCCTCCTGACCCTTTCGCCATACTCTCCTCCTTCACTTTCCGCCTCATGCTTTCGCTGTAGCCTCCTCCTCCACTTCCCTTATCGCGTTTCCTTCTTTCATCTCTCGCTGCGCTCCGCGTTCGCTTTTATCTTTCGCTGTGCTCGTTCACTTGGTTACGCCGAGGGACAACGCCGAGGCACGCCGACTCTCAACACAGGAACGGGCGCGCCTAAGAGCTAGCTGCGCTCTAATACCCAAGCAGTATTAAAAAAATAATAATAATCAGCCTGGCTACGCCCTCTGCAGGGCAAAGGCCTTCCCCATACTTCTCCAACTACCCCGGTCATGTGCTAATTGTGGCCATGTTGTCCCTGCAAACTACTTAATCTCATCCGCCGACCTAACTTCCTGCCACCCCTTGCTACGCTTCCCTTTTCTTGGAATCCAGTCCGTAACCCTTAATGACCATCGGTTATCTTCTCTCCTCATGCATGCCCTGCCCATGCCCATTCCTACTTCTTGATTTCAACTAAGATGTCATTAACTCGCGTTTGTTCCCTCACCCAATCTGCTCTCTTCTTATCCCTTAACGTTACACTCATCATTCTTATAGCTCGTTGCGTCGTCCTCAATTTAAATAGAACCCGTTTCGTAAGCTTCCAGGTTTCTGCCCCGTGGGTGAGTATTGGTAAGACACAGCTGTTATACACTTTTGTCTTGAGGGATAATGTAAACCTGCTGTTCATGATCTGAGAATGCCTGCCAAACGCAACCCCAGCCCATTCTTATTCTTCTGATTATTTTAGTCTCATGATCCGGATCCGCGGTCACTACCTGACCTAAGTAGATGCATTCCTTTACCACTTCCAGTGTCTCGCTACCTATCCTAAACTGCTGTTCTCTTCCGAGACAGTTAAACATTAGTTTTCTGCAGATTAATTTTTATACCCACCCTTCTGCTTTGCCTGTCCAGGTCAGTGAGAATGCACTCCAACTGGTCCCCTGAGTTACTAAGCAAGGCATCAGCTAATCGCAAGTTACTAAGGTATTCTCCATTAACTCTTATCCCCAATTCTTCCCAATCCAGGTCTCTGAATACCTCCTGTAAACACGCTGTGAATAGCATTGGAGAGATCGTATGTCCCTGCCTGACGCCTTTCTTTATTGGGATTTTGTTGCTTTCTTTATGGAGGACTACGGTCGCTGTGGAGCTGCTATAGATATCGTTCAGTATTTTTACATACGGCTCGTCTACACCCTGATTCCGTAATGCCTGCATGACTGCTGAGGTTTCAACTGAATCAAATGCTTTCTCGTAATCAATGAAAGCTATATATAAGGTTTGGTTATATTCCGCACATTTCTCTATCACCTGAGTGATAGTGTGAATATGGTCCATTGTTGAGTAGCCTTTACGAAATCCTGCCTGGTCCTTTGGTTGACAGAAGTCTAAGGTGTTCCTGATTCTATTTGCGATTACCTTAGTAAATATTTTGTAGGCAACGGACAGTAAGCTGATCGGTCTATAATTTTTCAAGTCTTTGGCGTCCCCTTTCTTATGGATTAAGATTATGTTGGCGTTATTCCAAGATTCCGGTACGCTCGAGGTCATGAGGCATTGAGCATACAGGGCGGCCAGTTTTTCTAGAACAATCTCCCCACCATCCTGCAACAAATCTGCGGTTACCCGATCCTCCCTAGCTGCCTTCCCCCTTTGCATAGCACCGAAGGCTTTCTTTACTTCTTCCGGCGTTACTTGTGGGATGTCAAATTCCTCTAGGCTATTCCCTCTTCCATTATAGTCGTGGGTGCCCTGGTACTGTATAAATCTCTATAGAACTCCTCAGCCACTTGAACTATCTTATCCATATTAGTAATGATACTGCCGGCTTTGTCTTTTAAAGCATACATCTGATTCTTGCCTCTTCCTAGTTTCTTCTTCACTGCTTTCAGGCTTCCTCCGTTCCTGAGAGCATGCTCAATTCTATCCATATTACACTTCTTTATGTCAGCAGTATTCCACATGTGAGGGAAAGTGGAAGTATTTAAAGAGTTGTTAAAGGGACATTAAAGGGAAATACAAAGTCAAGCTAAAGTGACAGATTAGGGCTCGAGAATCTTTAAGGCGTCAATATTATAGCGAACTGAGCTTTAATAATAGTGAAATCGAGGTAAAAGCAGGAGATGATAAGAGACTGCCCCTGGACATTCAAGCACTTGCCCGATGACGAAATCACTCCTCAGTTAAGTTCTGTCACTAGTACTCAACCGATAGCAGTTGCAGAAAGCATCCTCGTATTGTATTATAAGATGAAATAAAATTCTACTTGTCCAGTTCTATTTCATGCTCAGAAAAAAGAACTCCTTTAAATTACCGTTGACAACGACGCGGGTGGTCGAAAGGTATCGTTTTCACTCAATTCTGCGCCACCCACGCTTTCGCGTTTCAGTACTTTCCTGATCGCGTAGTGATGCGCTACTTTTGCTGGCTCACGAAACTCGCACAAACTGCAAGTAGCAGAGAATTCAACTTCCATGTGACGAGGCGGGATGCCCGAACGGTGTACGTCACTTGACCAAAAAGCAGCTGCAGCGGCGAATCCACCGCTCTGGATGGATGGATGTTATGAGCGTCCCCTTTGGAACGGGGCGGTGGGTTGCGCCACCAAGCTCTTGCTACTATGCTGCCTAATATCCTACCTAGGTTAACCAATGAAAAAAGAAAAAAAAAAACACTATGAACTACCGCGTCCAAACTTTCTGATCCCCTATTGCGAATTGTGCTTTTGTGCGTCTCCGTCTTTTGTCGTTTCCCTACTTTTCTTCCACCAATCCTCCAATCGCCTCTTACTAATGTCTATTGCGGACCTGTTTGCTTTACCACTGCTCCCGCAGAACCCAAGGGCTTCAAGGAGGCCAGTGGTGCCTAAATCGACCGCTGGGTAGACGTCTTCACATTCTAATAAAATATGCTCCGTCGTTTCCCTAGCTTTACCGCAGCAAGCACATGCTTCTTCTTCCTTCTTATATCTCGCTTTATAGGTGCGTGTTCTAAGGCATCCCGATCTCGCTTCGAAAAGTAATGAGCTTCCCTTTGAGTTATCATAAATGGTTTCTTTCCTGATTTCGTTTTTTCCTCTTAAGTAGTTACTCATGGCAGGTTTCTTTTGCATTGCCGCCACCCATGAGATTAATTCAGCCTCTCTGACTTTCCGCTTGACCTTCCTTGTTGCTGTGTTGCCCACCCCACAGGCCGCATACTTGCTGGTAAGCTTCCTAGTTCTTTTCCTCCACTGTGAATCAATGTTTTGCCTGTACAGATACCTGAACACTCTCCCAGCCCATTTACTTTCTTCCATATTCCTCAGCCGTTCTTCATACTCAATTTTACTGCGAGCTTCCCTCACTTCAAAACTAGTCCAGCCCATATCCCCCTGCACAGCTTCATTTGTAGTCTTCCCGTGAGCGCCCAATGCGAGGCGACCCACTGACCTTTGGTTCCCGTCGAGTCCTGATTGTACCCCTGATTTAAAGCAAACAACCGCATTTCCAAAAGTAAGTCCTGGAACCATTACCCCTTTCCACATACCTCGGAGGACCTCGTACCTATTGTATCCCCATAGCGCTCTGTGCTTCATTATGGCTGCATTTCTCTTCCCCTTGACTGTTATGGTTTTTTCCTGTGTTTCCATATATCCATTGCCTTCGTTTATCCATATACCAAGGTATTTATATTCTGTTACCCGAGGTATTTCTCGGCCCTGTATCTCCACTGTCTGTTCACTGTTTTCATTGAATACCATAACACCTGATTTTCTAACACTAAATTTCAAACCTAAATTGTTGGCTTCCTGTCCACAGATATTAGCCAGACGTTGCAAATCGCTTTGCTTGTTAGCGAGCAACACAATGTCGTCCGCATAAAATAAACCTGGGAGTTGCTGCTCTATTACTGTACCTGCCTGTTTGTATGAGATATTAAACCCGATATTACTTCCTTCCAGCGCCCTCTCCATCCTCACCATGTACATCATAAACAGCAGCGGGGATAAAGGGCACCCCTGCCTCAGTCCCTTGTTGATATGAACTTTCTCCGCGCTCCTCATCCCTTCCCATTCAATGCAAACGGTATTTTCTAGGTAAATCTCTCTCAAAAGCTGTATACAGTCGTTACCTAAGCCTTCCCCTTCCAGAATATCCCACAAAATGCTGCGGTCTACGTTGTCGTAGGCTCCTGTAATGTCTAAAAAGGCCACATACAACGGTCTGCTTTCTGCTTTTGATATTTCAATACACTGAGTAAGAACAAACAAGTTATCGTCCAAACGCCTACCTATTCTGAAGCCATTCTGAAGCTCTCCCAAAATGCCATTATTCTCTGTCCATGCTTGAAGCTTTAATTTGATTGCCTGCATTGCTAGCCTCTATATTACCGATGTAATGGTCAACGGTCTATACGAGTGAATTCTGTCTTTCTCCCCCTTACCTTTATAAATTAAATTCATTCTACTTTGTCGCCAACTGTCTGGTATCCGTCTATCTTTTAAAGTTTTTTCCACTGCTTTCACCAGAGCTTCCTTACTTTTTGGTCCTAGTTCATTTATCAGCTTAACGGGAACCTCGTCTAGCCCTGTGGCTGTGCGCTTAGGAATTTTCTCTTCCACTTTCTCCCAGTTTAAATTTGTCAGAACCAGCTCCTTTTCCTGGGTCTCTTTCATGATCTTTTTTCCCTCAAATACAACCTCGTCATTGCCTTGGAGAGATTCGGCTGTTATTTTTCGGATGTAATTTATTGCCGCTTCTCCTTCCAGTCTGCTTTCAACTTCGTCTAGGATATGTTGTTGTATTGTTGTTGACTTCCTGCCTAATAATTTTATGTGGTTCCAAAATATTCTAGGTGCGGCCTTCTTTTTCTCACGTATTTCTGACAACCAACGTTCACTTTCACCTTTTAATTTTGCTTGCACCAGTATTTGAACCATAGACTTTTTCTCCCGGTATATTTCCCATTTACTAGTTACTTCATCCTGTGACAACTGCGCCTTCTTTGCCTGCCTGTGCTCTCGAGATGCTTTCTGTCGTTCGGCGATCGCTTCTCGTATCTCCTTGTTCCACCAGCTTTTTGGTTTCTTTTTTCCTTTCCAACGAACATGTTGTTTCTCTTTCCGTATTTCTGTCGTTATTACACTTAGAAGCTCACCATATTCCCACTCTTTACTTGGCCATTTGCCAAGTTCTTCCTCAACTCTAGTGATTGTATTTGCTATTTGTTCAGCGTTCAAATTTGGACTGGCCATTTTGCTCTCCTTGCTCTCTTTCCCAACTACATATCCCATTTTCAATATGATGCGTTTATGGTCACTCCCTATGCTGTTAAACCCTTCCTCATCGATGACCATTTCTCTCAACTTATCATGAATTCCTTCTGTCATCAGACAGTAATCAATGGTTGATTGCCGGTTTCCCACTGCCCACGTGACCTGTCCTTCACACTTAGGCCCTGTATTCACGATCACGAGGTTATGTTGCTCACAAAGGTCCAGCATTGACTTCCCGTTATTGTCGGTATAGCCATCTAAATCCTGTATGTGGGCATTCATGTCACCTAATAGGACAATTTCAGCACCACTCCCGAAACCCTTAATATCAGCGCTTATGCATTCCACTAACTCTTTATTCTTCTCTGTGCAATTTTTTCCGTTCCACAAATACGTAACACCCAGCCAAGTTTCTTTCCTACTCATTGTACCTGATAACCAAAGATGCTCTTGACATTGTGAATTTACTCTTTTCCATTTGGCTCCCTGATGGATGAGCGTTCCGACTCCCCCTCCCTTTCTTTCCGACTTAGTTCTGTTGCACCCTTCCCAAACATAATTCTGAATAACTGGCGGCTCTTCTGAGTCTCTAAGGTGCGTTTCTGTAACCGCATACACCCCTATTTGTTCTCTGTGTAACTACTCCTCAATCTCTGCCCACTTTTCCTTTCTTCTGCCGCCCTGCATTTAGTATGTAGCCTATTGCATGGCGAGCTCTTTTTCTTGTTTTCCTCCTTTTCCTATTATCGACGGCGATGCTCTTCTGATATTCCCCTAGGGGACCTTCTTCATTACTATCTACTCTGACCTCCTGAGCGCCTGCGGGCCCCCTAAAAAAGCAACAGCGCGACCACCAAGTCGCCAACCCACTTCCCGTGCTAGCCTGTAATTGAAGTGGATCCCGTCTCGTTTAAAACCACCACAACTTCTCACTTCCCTGTTTACTTCGACAACCTCGAAGCCTTTCTCTCGGCTCATTTTCCAGATTGCCTCATTAGCAGCCACTACGGCTCTTTGTACGTGACTCACGCACAGGCACCTCCGGTACCGTGCACACCACGATCTGCACCTGAGGGGATAGCTCACGCAAGTCGTCCACCCCCTTCGCCAAGCGCTGGGCTAGTCCTGGCCCTTTCCTGTTTAGGACGTCATTTAGCCCACCTGCTACTATGACGAGGTTGCGCACGTGGGCATTTTCCGCGAGCTTTTCTTTTGCTCGCTCCATGATAGAACCAAGTGTGCGCCCTGGAAATGTCCCTACCGCCACTCTTCTGTCGCCTTTCACCCTCTCCACAATTGCTTTTGAGCACCCAGCCAGGTTTGAATCGCCAGCGATAATGACCATTTCACTTCCTCCTACCTCTCCCTGCTTCCCTTTGTCATTTTCCGCGTGATTCGGACTCGACAAGGGGGATTGTCCCCTGGGCCCCTGCTTTTTCCGCGTAGCGGCCACAAGGTAGGTGCTGCTCTTTCCAGCTAACCCTTCATCACCCTGCCTGCGTTCGACGTATTTCTCTGACCCTGCCTCGCGTGTCGCGTCGGGGGTCTGCGTTCCATTGTCACGCACATTGTCGTTCACAATGGCGGCCCTGTTCAGCTTTTCCTCGGCTGCTTCAAGCCTTTTTTCAGCTACCTTCCGTGCCTCACGCTCACTGTTTAGCTCATTTTTGAGCTCTTGCACCTGTTTGAGAAGTTCTTCCTGGAAAGCCTCCATTTTCTGCAGCCTAGTATAGACATCACAATGCGTTGGCGGGCTAGTTGGTGCGAATCCATGAATAATTTGTTTAGCGCAAAACGACAGAGACAAGAAAGACGACAGGACGTCTTTCTTGTCTCTGTCGTTTTGCGCTAAACAAATTATTCATGTATAGACATCACATTGTGTGCCGGTTGTTTCGACGCCCTCTCCGTTCGCACCCGCTTCCTCATCTGCCTTGAGGGAACCCCCCCCCCCCCCCGTACTGCCTGCTTTACCGGCTTTCTCGCCATGTATTGCACGGCTTTTTGCAAATACTATAACACTATATCAATGCAGAGCACGTGCCTTTTAGAAAAAAACGATACGCACAGGATCCAAATCCTCAAAATGCCGCAAAGCAACTGTCACCACTGTTTCAAAAATAAACAATGTCGCGGAGACCGAAGGTATGACACGCTCTCGCACGCGCTCAACCACGCGGCCACGCTCTCACTTTTCTACCAAACACGCACAGTAAAACCGCTAATAGCTATTTGTCTTGCCACTTTCAAGCTACTAGTTAAAGACTGCAAACACTCAACGTCCAACCCGGCTGCACGTGTTGGAACACGTGGCACGAAAGGACGCTCTAATCATCCTGCAAAACAAATTTACACGAAGCACACCCGCGCACCCGAAATACGAGAGACAAAAAAAAAGGGAAAGAAAAGGAAAACCCCCCAATTACTATTTAAATGCAAAAAACCAGCAAATAAAAAAACAGAAGCAAGCTCAAAGCATGCACAAAAACTTATGATTTCGTCGTCGCCACGGAGCCCCGAAAAGCACGTCCATCCGCCACAAAATCCGCCACGAAAATCCGCTCTGTCTTGACTCGGTAGCGCCGTCTGTCGGGCGCCGTTTTACTCACCGACGGCAGGAAACGGCGGTAATGGCGTATGCAACGTCACCACTCCCCTGGTTGGGTGGCGGGAGATTTGAATTTCGAGAAAGGCATGCGGACCCTGGAGATACAATTTTCTCGTAAACTACCTAAGTCTCTTCCTGGCACTAAACAAACGTTTCGAGGTTTCTGGAATGGTATTTAAACAGTCCACGTCGACTTAGTATTTGCCTATAGTGTCCCTTTAAATATAGATGTCAATACTGGAACAAATATACTGACGTTAGCTTCTCGAATTGCTTTTCGAATATAATTCTGCTGTCGGGAAGCTAACTCCGCCGCATATTATTTTAATTCCATTAATGTCATCCCCATGGTGCGCGTGATAACTGCAGACAGTTGTTTTTTATTTACAAGCTCCTTATTTGGCCGATGTCCATTTACGAACGGCATATTATATACATTACAAATATATCAGTGAATAAGCCAAGCAAATATTCTCAAGAAGTTTTTTTTAGAGCGCAGCTGTTAAGCGCCCGTTTCTGCGTTGAGCTTCGGCGTGCCTCGGCGTCGTCCCTCGGCGTAACTGGGCGAATGAGCACGGGCGAAAGACGAAAGCGAACGCGGAGCGCAGCGGTAGATGGAAGAGGAGCGCTCGAGGAGGAAAGTGGAGGAGGAACTGAGGGGAAAGGGCCTGCGCATGCGCTGAGTTGCCTGCGGCCGCGGCATCCGCGGTTTCCCCTGCGCTCCTCCTCAGCTTTCCTCCTCGCGCGCTCTTCTTTCATCTACCGCTCCGCGTTCGCTTTCATCTTTCGCCCATGCTCGTTCGCTCGGTTACGCCGAGGGACGACGCCGACGCTCAACGCAGGAACGGGCGCTTAAAGCCCAGACCACACGTACGCTTGGTGGACGCGCGCAAGCTCGCGTCTACGCGCCTTGCGGCTTCCGCGCTTTGCGAGGAATGGCGGTTCGCGTCCACAAAGACGAGCGGCGGCGCGAGCTCACTGGGCCCACTCATAGACGCCTTGGCAGAGGCCACTTCGTACTTCGTTATCGACAGTGTTTCGGAGTGCTTCGATATCTATTAACGTAATTGTTACATTTTTAAAGCTGGTAGATAAGCACACACACAAAAAAAGAAAGATTAAGCATTTTCTTGCATAATGTAAATCGACTTCTCTGAGAGTTGAATGCACCGCGCCATAGCTGCGTAGCCAGGCGCGCCGAGGGGCGCAAACGCGAGGCAACCCAAGCGCGCGATCACAGAGAGGAGCTGTTCACCGAGATCGCGCCGCGTTTCGACGCGTACGTGCCGTGCCGCCCTGTCTGCGCATGCGCGGGCGCGCGGACGCGAGACATTGCCGTTCTGTAAACAGTGCCTGTGGAGTCATCTAAGCAGAATAAATTGACACGTTATCGATATGCTGTGAAATATATGCCACTAATTTGTGAGCAGGAAACCTTCGCCGACAGTGTGCCGGTCCCACGTGTTCTGCAAACTGTGTCATTGACCATTGTAGATGCTGTCACAGATGTTTACAGAACTGCGATATCTGTTTTCGGTGCAGATGCATTTATTCGCATGCTTCGTTTGATTTTGTTCGTTGCTTTTTTTCTTATTTGAAAATTAATATGGTTTGCAACTTTGTGTAAATAATGACGCACCCACTTTTAAATAAATATTCCGCTTCTTTCGGTCCGCAGAATTCAGATTTACTAGGCACTTTCGTCGCACGGAAACGGAGCCAAGTGCACTGCTGCAGCGCATCGTGCTTGCCACATTACTGAACCTTCAAAGTGTGTCAAAATAATTTGCATGAATTTGAAAAATGCTTGTTTTCAAATTCTGTAAAAATATATATTCCTACAGGTTTTCTTTAAGAACATCATTGCCGGCTCGTGCCTTTTATACTAACCACGCTCATTATCTGCATAACCCATAGAAAAACCGGCATTTGCCTGCAGTTACGCTCACGAGAACGACAATGTTGTAGGACCCCTAGGCCGAACACGCCCGTTCTTGTCTTGAAACCCCCGGTACTCGCTTACAACACGTTTATTTCTTGCTTTAAATACGCGCAGCCCCGTATGCGTCATGTGTTGACGCGTAAGCGTACTTACATAGAAAGCCTACTTTCTTTCGTTCTTCCCTCTTGCACGTTTCATCGACGCTTCATCATCTACACACACACACAAAAGAAAAGAATGCAGAAACACCACTGGAGCTGTCTAATTATGTATGAGTATACCCTCAATTTAAGTTGGCCAACAGTCGAAGTTCAGTTGGCCTAACCGCAAATTTCAAGTTGGCCCACGTAGAAATTTTGTTGAACCTCGTCCAAATTTCAAGTTGGGCCACCCATTAGATTGCAAGTTGCCCCACCTCAAAATTCAATTTGGCCAACTTGGCCAACTTGGCCAAGTGGATAGGTGGCAGAGCGCAGTGCAACGTATAATTGCTCAATTACGGCTCAGCTACCATGCAGCTCTTCGAACAATTCACGCGGGAGAATTTTGTCAGGCATTCGTTCAGGCACCATTCAAGAACCCTTAACGTTTAGGTAGCAGGAGCAGGTCACCCAATAAGCTACATTATTACCGATACTTCAACGCGAGCCCTAACAGGCCAGCTGGAATCGGACTCTACCGTAACTGGAAGCTAAGGCTGCAAAAATGACAATAATAAATATTATTATTATTATTAGCCTGAGCTGCTCTGGTTAAGACGTGCTGGATGCTGCTCTCTTGTGCTGTATTCATATCAGAAAATAAATAAAGGAAATGACTTAAGCTGCTCTTCAGATCTTGATGTGCCAGGGCGTGCCAAACAGCCGAGCGCTACGAACCGTACAACAGTTATCGCGGAGATGGGTCGCCGCTGACGTCGTCTCGTTTTCTTCCGTCATAGCGTGAAGCCTACTATTGGGGTAACCCAAATATAAGTTTGAGAAAAGCCGAACGATTCGAGCAGTGAGAAGCTAAATAGTTCGTTTTAGCCCCGAGAGGCAGGAGGAGGAAGAAAAAAAAATTAGCATACATTTAGCGGTAAATGCGAGAGAAATGCGTTAGAATTACGCCGCACATCTTTGATGTCACGTATCCATGATTTAAAACGCGTTTACCATATTGCAAAGCGTTGTTCAGGAGCTCATTCGGTACACGTCCTGCGTCTTCGAGGAGCGAAGTGCAACAGAGGGTCTCTCTCTCTCTCTCTCGCTCTCTAGACGCACGCTTCACACACATACATTTCTTTGCTCCTTGGACTTTGGCACCGGCACTCACGCCGCGAACGAGGCGTAAGTGCCTGGGGACGAAAGAATGGAACACTAACTGTAATGCGTTTGATAAAGTAGGCGTGGTTAACGAAAAACAAACAAAAAGTCAGTGTGTTATAGCTACGGCTGCTGACGAAGATGAAGGTAGATTACGTAAGGCTAAAACAATTGCCAATAATTCCGCATGAAAAGAACTTATAGGCTTGAAGTCACGTAGTCGAATTGAAGAAGACCAATTAAGAGATGGGAATACGAAGCCCACACCTGCCTTCCCTACACAGACGGAGGCGTCAGTCCCCATCACGGTTTTTATTTCTAGTTGTACAAGGTGATTTTTTAAAATGCCGTTTAGGAATTGATAGCGCCTATGTTTAGCATCATTTGGAAAAAAATGTCATCAAACTCAACCTTAGCGATCGGAGCAAAGCTGCTTAATAAGTATATCTCACAGAGGAGAAGTTTGCAATGGGTCTAACAGAGTTTGCACAAAAACAACCTGAGGCCACCGTAAACGAGACCAACGGTATATAAAAAAGGAAAATGTGCGCGATTAATTAACGAAGACTTGCTGAAATCTCCTCAGTGGGGATGCATATAAATTTATAAATGTTTGCCCTGATACGATAGGGAAGCGAATGAGACGAAAAGGGAGGCGCACTTCTTGATATAAGATAGCGTTCGCGACAAATTCAGGGAAACCAAGACATGAACGCAGGTGATTCTCGTTCTAAAAGTGCGACTTCTGCCACTATGCGTCACAGAGACTGAGACTTTGAAGGCGGCGCTGCACGTTCAACGGGACTCGAGCTTGGCACTACAGCGCATTCTCGGCCCATTGCAAAGCACCACCTGTGTGTTACGCGCCACGAAAGCGCTACTGACGTTCTTGCAGGCCACGAGCCTTAACGAAACTTTGTAAATATCTCTATAGTGTATCTATATATATATGTGTGTGTGTGTGCGCGCATGTGACTGTGCGTGCTGTCAGGTGTTTATCACTGTACATATCATAATCATTACCCAGCAACTGGAGTAGCATGTCAGGCGAACAGCCAGGCTAGCATCTCCAGCATACCATGAAAGCTTGTTTCTCTCTCTCTCGTTATAAAGGAACGAGGAGTCGAATTTTGTAAGTAGGCCCTCCAGGGAACAAAACGAAGCCGAACTCTAACAACGAGCGAGCATACGTGCAACAAATAATTACAAGGACAACCTTGCGCGTTCCGTGCGCGTTCCGTGGCGATATTGTTATTACGCTACATACCTACCTCGCTTGCTTCCTTGGATGCAGTGTGTTCAATGTGTGGGCTCCAGTTAAGTTTATCGTTGTACATAACTCTCATATACTTAGAAGGACAGATAGAGAGAGAAACGAGAAAGGAAAGGCAGGGAGGTTAACTAGAATTTACCCAGTTTGCTACCCTACACGGGGGGAGGGGGTAGTAGAGAGAGAGAGAGAGAGAGAGAGAGAGAGAGAGAGAGAGAGAGAGAGAGAGAGAGAGAGAGAGAGAGAGAGAGAGAGAGAGAGAGAGAGAGAGAGAGAGAGAGAGAGAGAGAGAGAGAGAGAGAGAGAGAGAGGACACGAGTCCATCGCCCTTTCACATGCACTAAGCCAGGTGCACCATATCTAAAGCTGGCCACTCAAATCTGTCGCGTTCGTGTACTGTAGAGAAGCTCGAATGGCTTTGTGGGCTGATGAGCGGTGAGGCCAGGCTCCCAGGACCTTTGCTTCTGTAAATGGTTTATCGTCCAGTCTATTCAAGGCATACTAGAGTGACTTATCCACTTATGGGATATCCTCTTGTCGTATTATCAGCGAAATGTGTACGCGAACGGTTTTAGGAAACACTAGGATCGCACTTTTGCTGATGTTAAAGTCAGCAAAAGGTTAAGGTTAAGCGGTCAGTGCCATCCAGTCACATTCTAAGGCTACGCATATAGCACTGCGGATTTTGGTTTAGTGTGTACGTGTGCTGATGCAGCAAGAGATGCTACGCCATCAGCGTAAACACTCGCCTGCACATCCTGTTGAGCTAGGACAGAGCTTCGTAAACCGTTAAGCAGCAATGACGACGTGGCTAGAAGGAGATCTCTAGGTTGTTTATACTTTCGCGTACACTATCCCCACGAAGATCATTAAAATTTCCTGCCGTCTAAAAATGCATATATTCACGCTACAACATACCTTGGAAGGAGTGCCATTCTGAGGTGCCCCTATTAAAACTACATGCTCTAGACTGCCATGTGTAATTAAACTTTATTAATATTCGAGGTGCCTAAGGTGTGCCATATTGCTTCTGGAATCAAGCAAGGTGTATTCGACTTTTTATATAGGTCAGGATGCGCGCGCCATATGGAGCACCCACGTTCGAACCCAATTTCGAACGAACTCAATATAGTATTTTCTATCCAGCAATTAACCTATTCGGTCGCACGTGTAAGGTTCTTTCAATGAGTTTCAAAGGACTGGGCGTATGTTGGCCTAATGTTGTGTAAGACGTAACCAGCTTCACGCGTCTCGACCGCGGCCTTTGTGATCCCTGTTGTAATCGCACCGCTGGCACGAGTTGTTGGAACCTCAGCGCTGACGCCCGTTGTTGCAAATGGGTCGCAAGCCCCAAGGGTAGCGTTGGCCTGGCGGCCTGGGGCACTGGAAGCATCCGAAGGTCCCGGCAAAGCATGAGTCAACTGGTAACAGAACAACTTGCTTATTCTAACATCGCAAAAGAGCGGCCGGTCAGGTCGACCGAAGTGGAGAGACGGGAGTGCACGTTACTCAACAGAAGAAATCGGAGCCTCTCTCCTGGCGTCCGGGGCAGCTGCTCTTATACTCTCGGCGTCGCGGGCAAGAAGGAAGGTCACGGGATGAGACCACGTGACGGCGGAGCACGGACGAGCTGAGAGACATGTTGAGACGAGTGTAGTGACTCAACCGCCGAGCAGGCGCCGATCAGACCTCCTCGCTTCACACTTGGGGAGCTCCTCTCCCCGGCTGCCGCGCTTTGACAAGCGTGGGCACACACACACACACGCACACACGAAGACACGTGGCACTGAAACACGCCTGGACGCGCTTGGCGGGGAGGCTTTGCGGCAGCTCCGAACGGGCCAAAATGTCCGCCGCTTTGAACGAAGCCCCGGCGTGCGTTGCATCCGCGCCGGCTATACCGCGCGTCGTAGGCGAAACGTAACATCCCTCAGCTGGGCACGTCCCGCCAATACGAGTTGGACGGCAAATCATCTGCAACAGCCGCAGAGCTTGTAGCAATGCCGGCAGTTGTCCGTTTCGTCTCCTACTTCCGACACCACGTACACGGACTTATACTTTCTGACGCAAAATCAGCTCTGCATGCCATCGATTGTCTTTCGAGGAGAGGTCAGTATTACGTGCTATAGCATTAGACGTCCTACATATATCTGATGTTACTCGGAGGAACGGACACTCAGTTACCTTTCAGTGGGTACCTGGTCACTGTGGCTTGGCCGGCAGCTAGCTAGCTGATGAGGAAGCAAGAACCGCTGTTCTCACAGCCGTTGACGTAAAGATGCCATACTCGCGAAACGACTTAAACTCTTTATTGACTGGGCTCATGCGAGATCGCACAGCACAGTGCGTTGGCGGGCTAGTTGGTGCGAATCCATAAATACTTTGTTTAGCGCAAAACAACAGACACAAGAAAGACGACAGGAGAAGGCGCTACTCTCAACTGACATCATTTTATTGCGTCACTCCTTTATAGACTGCAGAAACTAAAGGAACATGCGCAGTGAGCACCATGTGGTGGAACCACTAACATCCGATCACAAGAGCGCACTCATGCGGCAGAATCCAAAAAACCATATTCAGCACTGTACAAGGTTGAAGAAGGCACACTAATGCACTGTGACCCCAATGACTGTATGAAGAATGCTTCCGATAACTCTCGGGCGGTGGTATCGCGGCTCCTATTCAAAATAGCGGTATCACGAAACATGGGGTTGCTCTTGCATATTTTACAACGTTGAGCCAAATGGGAACCTGTGCCTGTTGGTATGAATCGCTCATGTTCTCTAAGGTGCTCGTTAACACAGCGGCCTGACTGCCCTACATACACTTTGCCATACATTTTGCTAGATTGCAGCGTCGGTGTGGTATATAAGATTCCGTTGTGATGTGGCAAAGACTTTCCCTTAAGCTACTGGAGGTAGCTTAAGGGAAAGTCTTATTCGAAGAGGAAAAACGAAAGAAGCAAAGAACAGAAGGAAAAACCGGAAGAAAACACATGAACGATATCATCATGTAAATAACATCGTAGGGTGTTTCTAAGCAGGTTCTGCAACTTTCCAAGTGCAACATATATGCCACAAATAGATTATATAGGATTTCGCCTAATTAAACTTAGTTGATTGGTAAACTAATCGCACTTAAAGAACAAGACGGTTTGAGTAACTTGAAACGACTACGAGCACTGTAATTTTGGTCTTATTCATCTAAAGCGCACCACTCTATTTTAAAGGTTTGCTTCTCCTTACGTGTTACACCCGAGCACTTTGAGATCCTAACGCGTTGAACACCGCGAAGCAATGAACTGAAGCCAACGTCGTCGACATCTCGCCCGGCCGACTGAGATAAGTTTTTGGGGACATTATTGGCAAGGAAACGGGCCACGGGAAACCTGTTGAGTACAGCATCCCTCGAAAATGTTCATGCTTTTTCTAGAGTGAGCGCATTACCAAGTAGGCTTGAGTCGGGCCGTCTTTCTTTTACGAAACTGCCAATTGCAGGGTATCGGCAACGGGCTCGCTGGCTACGATGAGCGCGGTCACGCGCTGGTGACAAAGCCCACACTGGCAAAAAAAACTACATATTCTTGTTTAATTCTTTCGCTCTTGTTAAATGTTATAAACATGAGCTGTTTTATGTGTTTTAGTTTAATGAAGTTCTCGACTTAGGCAATCGGGTCCCATCGACTTCGTTAAGTTGAGGTTAAACTTTACTGCTGTTACTATACTGTTAGTCTACTGCTGGAGTTGCTACTACTACTACTACTACTACTACTACTACTACTACTACTACTACTACTACTACAGGGTACGCACCACAGACTGCGAATACTCTTTGTAGCTGTAGAGTAAAGATGTAGAAGTCGAAAGCCTGCTCAAGGCACGTTCCGGTTGAGGCGTCTTATCAGTCCTAGATATCATTCGCTCGATCGGGGCCTTCCTTCTTTCCCTGCACTATCAAGATGCATACGTATTCTCCAAGACAGGGTAACGCATTTCTTTCGTTCACAGCTTTTATTATCCATTCTGCTTACCCGCGACGAACATATAGGCTATCAGAATCTTGCAAGATATAATTTCGAGTATGGGATATATACCTCCACATCACGGTGGCGGAAAGCACGAGATTTCTTAAAAGAAAAAAAAAACAACAACAACGAAACCAACAAACAAACATGGAAAGTGATGCGATAAGACAACGGCAGGGGCACTCGAGCCAATGTGTGCTTGAGTATGGTGTGGCACGCAGTATTATCGCGCGCCCATTGTCGCTAGGTGGCTGTCAAGGACCGCACCTTTGTCTGCGACTGTTATCCAAACACGGTGGCCGCTGCGTTGGACACTGTTGGCGTTGCCATACGGGAGTAAAAGAAGAGCGCAATCGGAGACCTTCTGGGAAATCCAGTTGCCGTGACAGAACAGCTACATGGCTCCAGCCGGGCCTTCCCAGAACCGCGTAAGCAGCCGGACACCCGGGAAAAGGCGCAGAGTTGCATGCAATACTGATTTAGGCTTTGATTGTCGGCGGCAGTATAGTGTCACATGGTGCACTGCCTAATACAGAGATAAACTGTATAGATGCATTGTCAGCGGCACCAGTTACAAAGGAGACCAGCGAAAAGAACACAGAACACGTGCCCCGTGTCCTCTTTGCTTCCCTGCGGTAACCTAAGCGGTGCTGTTGAGGTTAGATTATTACCAACTTGCCATCTGGGCTGTGTAGATACGTTTGCCAATTACGATTCGCTCCTGTCAGTGGCATCCCTTCGGAGGCTTTCAATACCCATGCCTCTCGGCAACTGCAGTGAACCCTCGTTGTAAGAAGGTCATCGGGACAGGAAGTAAATTTCGTTATAGGCGGGATTTCGTTATAAGCGAAATCGCTTTAAGAATGGTCATCGAGTACGCTCGATTGGCTTCCGTCGCGTTCAAACTCGGTTTGCAGCGATGCGGAGCACTGCCGAGATTGGAGCCAGAGAAAGGTTTCACCGTGCTGCCGAACGTTCACAGCTGCTCCCAGAGCAATCGTAGTAGCCACGTGGTCCAAGATTCCGTAGGATCGCGGTCGCGCTCCCGAGCACCAGCTGCGAGTAGAGCGCTCTGACCCGGAGCGTGGCGCTTTGAATCAACCAGTCGAATGAGCTCCGAGCGATTGATTTGGACCAGCCGAATGTAAACCGCACCGCGAGGGCGCTCGAAAGCGACTAGTCGAATGCACCAGCACTCAGTATATAGTAACTGACCTGTGGTGCGTGAGCACGTGGATCGTTATGCTCCTTTTAAGACAAAACCGTACTCTACAGTGGCAGCGTGACAATGGGGAAATTCTGCTGGCTTTCGTGAGCGTGAATATGTATGTATGTATGTATGTATGTATGTATGTATGTATGTATGTATGTATGTATGCATGTATGTATGTATGTATGTATGTATGTATGTATGTATGTATGTATGTATGTATGTATGTATGTATGTATGTATGTATGTATGTATGTATGTATGTATGTATGTATGTATGTATGTATGTGAGACGCGAAAGCCCAGAAAGTTTTGTTCTCAGTATGCGCCTTTATAATGGCAGCAGTGAATCAATTCGGACTGGGAAAGCGGTCTCTGAAAGCCCCACTTACGCTCGATCTGCCGAGAATTAAGGCTCCATTATTAGCGTAAAGAACGGAGGCCAAACTTGCTTTCTCTCAAATTTCGTTCCGATGCTTCAGCGCCTGTATACCTCGGTGGGTCATCACGGGTGTCGAGGTGCAGTTTCTCCTCTATGGAGCCGCTTAGGCGCCGGAAAAGCTTTCAAACTCTTGTTGTGGATTTATAGTCTCCGGATCTTTTAGAACGCTGCGCAGTCCTTCTTTACCGATGAACAATTATGTAAACCCGAGAGGAGTGCGTGAAAACCCATGACGTCACGTCAACGTGGCGCGGGAGCTTTTGGGGCGGCCTCGTCATTCGTCTTTTGTTGTTGCGTCATTCCTGGCCCATCAAGCCTACCAAGAGCGGCAGCTTCGCCATTGCAGAAGCGTATACATACTCTGCTCATGCAGCTTAGTCTCCTTAGTGTCGCTTTAAAATCTGAAGTCAGAACCATCTGCGCTCCTGTTGTTGATGTTGTAAATTACTTGGGTCAGCTGTGGATGTCGCGCAGCGAAGCTTCCATACAGGCCGATAGTCAGAGTTCACAGTAACATTTTTTTTTTTTTGCACCCGTGAGGGCGCTTGCTTGTTGTGTCTTGCTAACAGAGTCGTCCTTAAGTGGTAAGATCGAATCGTTGATGGCGCAAGAGATGTTTTATTTTGTCGCTACTTTTCTCTTTCTCTTTGTGGCAAGTAAACACGACGGTGGCTGCGACAGACGACACGAGGACTGCACGAACTAAAGTTTATTGTCCAGTCGCTACCAAACTTTCGTGTCAGATGTTTGGGCGCGAACAGGGCGGTCAAAATTCGTACACGGTTTTCAACTACTTTCATCGTAGGTGCATAGTTCGAGCTCGCCTTATGTCGTGTGCTAGGATAAAATTGCTTTACAGCTTTAAAGGCGCACTAATGAGGAACCAGTTCATCTTGGACGGATAAAGTAGTTTATCAAAACTCTACATTCGCTAATTTAACGTTTAATAAGTTCATTATTAGAAGAGACAATAAAAGCAAAAGTTCATTTCTTTTAAATTTCGCACCAAAAGAAAGCTTAGTATCTCAGAATTGGTACTTTGGTGTGATTTCACTGATTTCGAAAGCATTCTCTTATTTGTACCGCCGTGGCTCAGTAAAAGACCCCGAAACCTGCTATGATTTGTCTTTGGATATATATTTGGCTATACGACGCTTAGTCCATCTCTACTGGTTAAACGTTTCACTAAGCCCGAACAGAAGAAGCCTTTGAAATCTGTGACGTCACTTCGGGCCAGTGCGGGAGCTGCAAGGCGGCGTTGCCACCCGTCCTCGATTGTCAGTGCCTTCCTCTTCCTTCTTCCTCTTCGCAAGGCAAGAGTGTCTCTTTAATGCGGAACATCGTTCTCCGAGCCACAGCCACTTTTTTTCTTTTTTTTTTTTTGGCGGGCGAGTCTATCTTACCTTCGTCGTGGGCCGATCCCGGTGATGTATAGTGCAGTCTCAAAATTGTGCGCCCCTCAGGGGCGACTCAGCGTCTGCAACTGTGGCCACCATGCAGGTGTACGTGCCACGTACGGAGACATAACTAGTGGTACGTGCACTGGCGTGACTGCAAGTATTTGCCACGGGTTATGCGCTGCCCTAGGCTGGGTCGAGTGCTCAGGTGGCACTGGGTTTTGGTGCGCTTTCAAGCTTGCATCTTGCCATTGCAGACATTCTGTCATTACTTTTATTGTACACATAAACACAAAAGAACGTAATCGTCGCGCAACCGCTCACTAGACAACATTTAACTTGTTCGTACAGCCGTTCTCTGCGAGTCCTCTGTGCTTCGCGTTACGTTGACGTCATGCTACAGTTGAGTCTGCCGCGTTTCATTTTTTTTTACCGCAGAAGGTTAAGTAAATAATACAGCTGAAATAATTTTGCTGTTTGTAATGTACAAATTGGTACCCTTGTCGGTGCAAAAATGTATAGTGTGTTCTGTGGTCGCCGAGCGTTTAATTAAGTAAAGTAAAGTGAACTTTACAAACGTTTAAGTAAATAATACAGCTGAAATAATTTTTATGTTTATAATTTACGAATTTGTACCCTTATGGGTGCGAAAATTTATAGTGTGTTCTGTGGTCGCCGAGCGCTTAAGTTAAGTGAACTTGAGTTAAGTTAAGTTAACTTAAGTTAAGTGAACGCTTGAGTTAAGTGAAGTTTAAGTAAATAATACAGCTGAAGTAGTTCTTTTTTTTGCTTATGATGTACAGATTGGTTCCCTTATGGGTGCAAGAATTTATAGTGCGTTCTTCGGCCGCCGAGCGCTTAACCACCTGCAGGAGTCGGGCTGCTCAGCGTGACGAGTTACTCCTATGTGGGCGCCTGCAGCGATCGGGTTACAGAAGCCACGCGATGCATCGGGCAACGCCCATAACTCATTTCTCCATCGCCGCGATATCGCCAGTCGTTGCGTGACACCTCTCAAGTGTCCCGCGCAACAATGCAGGCGACGCGAACGCTTCCTCGTTCGTTCGTTATTTTATTGCCCATCTTCCCGGGAAGGCGATTATGACACTGTCGGTGGGGTGACGCAACACTTACTTCGCCGCGGTGGTGCGACCACGGTCGTCAAGCTGAGAAAGAAATTGACTCCTAGAAGAATATGTAAATATCTACGGGTATATATACAGCTGAAAACTATATACATAATGAAAGAGCGGCCGAAAGAGAAACATAAAAAAAACGATGCGAGACAACGACTACGAAATAAAGAGAAGAGAGAATGCACGGTACAAGCCCATCGAGCTGTCTGTCTGCATTCGCGCCTGCCTGTTTTATGCGCGCTGGGCATAAAGCCCGCTGTGCGAAGCCTTTGCTTCCTTGCGCGCGACGAGGAAACCGAACGTTATTGCCGTTGTTGAGCGCGTTACGAGAAGCGAGCTTACGCATTTTTTTTTTTTTTTACCCGATTGGGCATTTGGAGGACGCCTTGCACGGGAGATCGCGACTGCTGGCGCGTGTTGCGCGATAGTCCCGTCTTCAATATGCAAATTACGGCGTTACATGCAGCCAAAGGCTGTTTTAACGCCACGCCTGCGTCTCTCTGTACGTCGTTAAAATCATGGTGCAGGCAATACGGGACAGGGTTGCCCAAGTAATACTAATATAAAAAGAACAAGAACACCCGGCCAAGTCGAACCTTGAAAAAAATAAAAAGAAAGAAAGAACAAGTCCTTTGAATTCGGCTAGCGACCGGACATATACCGGTTGTTGTGGCTAACACGTGGTAAGTGTTTCATTTTCTTATAGCGACGGTATTCTTTGTTATTATCAAATAACCAGCAGTGATTCGTTATCATATACTTTAATTAAAAGCCTTATAGTCACATGCTAATGCAAGGTTCGCAGAAGACAATTGAAAACGTAACTTGCAATTGTTCGCGATGCGCTACTTTCGCGTAGCTCGTTTCTTTCTCGTTAGAGAGAAAGTCTCCGCCCACAAGCGATGCAAAAAATCGAGAGTGATGCTTCCAAATGTACTCCACCAACCTTGTATTGACGTCGTAGCCGTAGGGCTACTACTTAAGAAACAAAGAAAGCCGCGGTTTCGCACTGAACGCGAGGCATCGATTGCATATAGCAAAATGTTGGACAGGTATGAAAATTAAGGATAGCACAGTTCTATCGACCGTATGAACTGCTGCTAACGCTCACTTACTAACCAAATTAACAAGCGCGGCGTTACACTCTTGCGCGCCGCGCGAGATCAAGCCACCATATCCCTCCTTGGCTCACTCTCGCATTGCTTCCTCTTGCACCTGCAAAGCATGCGACGAGCGGGCCCGATCTTATCGCAGCTGAACTTTATACCGTACCTCACGACGGCGACGACGGCGGTGGAAATTCGTCGGCAGTGTCCATATAACTGCCGTCGCAATGAAAACAGAAAGGCACTGCGGAGGAAATCGAGCTCCTTCTTCGTACGGCAAGCAATTATGCACATGCAGTATGCCGTTGTCAACAAGCGTGCCGCATACCGAGGGTAAAAGTACGCGCGCTGCGCGGTCTGCAGTGCGCGTATGGCACGCCTTGCAATACCGCCACTTCGCTCGCGCGCGTGTCACGTGGGGATTATTCCGGTAACCAATCGTGAAAAGCGAGCTTCTGAATGCCATTCAGCACTTCCCTCGCGTCATTTCTCAAGTTACGATTACTTTAGACCGTGTCCTTGAAATTTGCGGCGAGGGAAGAGATAGATAGATAGATAGATAGATAGATAGATAGATAGATAGATAGATAGATAGATAGATAGATAGATAGATAGATAGATAGATAGATAGATAGATAGATAGATAGATAGATAGATAGATAGATGCACAGAAAGACAGGGAGGTTAACCAGAGGCAGTTCCGATTGGCTACTCTGCACGAGGGGGGAGAGGAGAGCGGCGAGGGAAATCACTCCCTATCCAAACCATCTGATGTGAAAAATAACAATGTCAATAATGAATAAATAACCTGCCGGAGCACTCCTTCAAGGGACGCGTGGACATGCCACGTGTTTCAGCGAGCACCAGCTGCCACCCAATAAACGAAGTGGATTAGAGATAACATTATAATTTCTTTGAGATCTGGCTGACTATGGGAAGAAGAGTAAGCTTCGATTGAGAGGCAAGGGAAGGGAAGACGAGATTAAAGAAAATTGAATATAAAAACAAATAGTTTCACGTAAACCTGTGGAATCGCGCGTACATAGACTTATCGTTTTAGTGTTGGATATGCTCTTTTCAATACTTGCACTTGAATGAATCCCAACCTCAGGCTAGGGATTCAGATGCGGTAACACATTTTTGTGAAACACTCATTGAGAATGAAATCAATCAATCAATCAATCAATCAATCAATCAATCAATCAATCAATCAATCAATCAATCAATCAATCAATCAATCAATCAATCAATCAATCAATCAATCAATCAATCAATCAATCAGTTGAAAGCTTGCATGTCCCGCTGTCCGCTCTTTAACGCGTTTAGAGCGGTCTGTGCTGATAATGGATGGACCATGTAGTGTCCCAAGACGAGGGGAGATTACTTCGTCTATCTACAGCGCCGTCAAGAGCGCTGTTCACTGCACTCTGTAGCAAGGGCCATAATACAGAAAGCGGATTGGCTCTTGGCAGCTACACGGATGTTACACGAGCAGGGTTGTCAGCCAAAGGCCTCATAAAGTCCTATGTTCTTTATCGGGTGGGCCTCATTGTGTTGCATGTCGTCGCTTCCGTTTAGCCACCATTCATTCAGTACATACGTACTGAGCGCTGCCAGTGAATAAAGGGCAGTGCCTTATTACGCCACATGTCCAAAGGCAATGCACAGCACAGAAGGCGCGACTGACATCAAGAACATGAGAGGCAACGACCATATAAGAGCGCATTCCCGAATTTTATCTAACAAAATGCTTCTGAATGGCTCGGTTGTGTGAACGGAGTTAACAGGAATGCTGCCGAACTTTTGTGCGCGCGCGCGCGCACACACACACACACACACACACACGCGCGCGCGCGCGCGCGCACGCACGCACACACTGAAACACGCCGAACCTTTATCATAAGAAGCCAAGAAACAGACACCAATTGCAGCATAGGGGAAATACCATACGTACTTATTAACTGAATGAAAGAAACGATACATTAATGAAAATGAACGTGGATTAAAAAAACAACCTCCCGCAGGTGGGGTACGAACCCACGTCTTCGTATCACGCGTGCGATGCATTTAGCAAGTGAGCTACCGCGGCACCGTTTTCCTATCCACTTTCTGAGGTGTTTACGCTTATAGAACTAAACCAGGGATTGTTAGCCATGGGGCGCCACACCTCACGGCCTCGACGGCGGACGTGGAACAACCATTTTTTTTTTTTGTCGCAGCTAGGCGTCTCGTGTACGTGACCTGTTTGGGTGAAGGCAAGTGGTTAATAAACCCACACATGACTATACCTGAAGGCGTCAACGCCTTCCGGCGGCGAGCCTGCACTTGTTGCGGGCGACTTTAACGCGCCCCACGGAGCCCGGGGCTACGCCCGAGAAACACCCAAGGGCAAACACCTTTGGGAAGACCCGCAAGACCGAAGGCTCCAACTCATCGCGAACCCCGCACCGATCCTACACGCAGCTGGGGGAACAGCGCGAGTGCAGACACGCTACCAGACCTCGCGTTCGTCTCGAATATAACCACGGCGCACTGGCAATATACGCAGGAAGATTTGGGGAGTGACCACTCGCCGATCGAGATCGCGGTGGGCACGGGCCCGAGCGGTCGCGGGACTAACCCTGAAGGCAAAGGCCGTACAAACTCAAACGTGCGAAGTGGGACACGTTCCCCAAGAATCGAGAAGAAGGGGGGCGAGGCGACGAGCCGATTACGGACAAAGACGAGTGGACCGAGACGCTCAGAAGGGACGTAGACGCGGCAACGAGCGACATTCCGCCCGAGGCGAAACTCGAATTGACAGCAGGCTCCTACACATGTGGGAAGCAAAGCCAGCACCCCTAAAAGATGGAAATGCCAAAAACATAATAAGGCGTTGCGCAAACGCATGGCACAACTAGACAGAGACATCGAAGAACGCGCACTCCAGGTATGCAGGGCACAGTGGGAAGACACGTGCAACGGCATCGAAAGGCAGGTGACCGGGGCGAGCGCTTGGCCGCCTCTTTCAACACATATTAGATCCGGAGGAGGCTCGGGCCGCTCAAGGCCACAAGACTCGTAGGCTAGTAAGAGATTATAAAGGCGATAACTTCCTCGACGCAATACGTGACCGTTACTTTAAGAAGGCCGAAAGCATCCAGCACGCCGAATACGACGGCGTCGCGAACGAGAAACTATAGAGACGGAATTTAGCGAAGCAGAAATTCGGATAGTCCTATTCGAACTAAACACCCGATCGGCGTCCGGCCCGGACCGGGTTACCAACAAGACTCTCGGCAACCTAGACGACGAGTCAATCTCCCGACTAGCGACCTACGTCAACGAGTGCTTGCGAGGGGGCTCTCTTCCCGAAGCGTGGAAACGGGCCCGCATTATAATGATTCCTAAACCAGCAGACAACAAGTTACGCTCGATAATCTGAGACCGATTTCGCTCACGTCTTGCGTCGGCAAAGTCACGGAACACGCAGTTCTTACCCGCGTGACCGACTTTCTCTAAGACCGTGACGCGTTCCCGCACACCATGCTAGGATCCCGCCGCAATCTCTCTGCACAGGACGTATTGCTTCAGTTTAAACACCAGATATTAGACGACACTACCAGCTCCACTAAGGCAATTCTCGGCCTAGATATTAAAAAGACCTTTGACAACGTTAAACACGAAGCGATCTTAAAAACAGTTAGAACATTAGAACTATGCCAAAGAATGTTTAATTACGTTAGAGATTTCCTAGCGGGCAGGCGCACATGCATCGTCTTCGGCGACGAGGAATCGCCGGTATTTGAGACGGGTCGGTCCGGCACGCAGCAAGGATCCGTCGTATGACCGTTACTCTTTAATTTAGTTCTACTCGGTCTACCCGAGAAATTAACAGAAGTAGAAGGATTGCATCACAGTCTCTACGCGGATGGCATCACCCTCTGGGTTCCCGGGGGAAGATGTGACGGTTACGTCGAGCGAACGCTACAGACGGGAGTAGATGCGGTCCAGGATTACTTGCGAGGAACGGGCCTCGAGTGCTCGGCTACCAAGTCCGAACTCTTAAATCTACAAACCCACAAGCAGAGGTCGTAAAACCCTGCGCGACGAGGAGCGGGAACACTCCAAAATACGCATTATATTGGCAGATGGTACTCCCGTACCGCAGGTAGACAAAATTAGAATCCTGGGGTTACACCTGCAGGCAAATGGCCATAACGGAGAGCCGGTGCGAAGACTTCGTCGCTCGGTAGATGACACGATCCGACTCTTGCGCCACACCACGAATGGACGCAATGGTATGCGCGAACACAATGGTATGTGCGTACGCGATAAGCCGCATAACGTATGTTGCCCCCTACCTGAAGTGGATAGGGTCCGAAAAAAACAAGGTCGAATGCATGATACGAAAGGCTTTCAAGAGGGCGGTCGGCGTACACTCAATGCGAACATCGACGAGTTTCTGGAGCTCGGACTTCACAACTCACTTGACGAGTTAATAGAGGCGCAGGACGCTGCGCAATACGAACGATTATCGAAGTCAAAGACAGGTCGATGCATCCTCGGGTCGCTCGACATCACGTGCCACACTCAGCATGGAGAAAAGACGGCAGTTCCGGCCTCGGTCCGCGACCGCCTGATCGTCCCGCCGCTTCTCAAGAACATGCACCCGACGCACCACGCCGGGAGACGCAACAAACGAGCAAGCGACCTTCAAAAGCAGCTTGGCAACAGCAACGAGGCGGTGTACGTAGACGCCGCGAGGTATAAAGAAGGTAGAAGCGCACACGCGATCGCGGTTGTAGGCCGCACGGGTAGGTGCCTCGTGAGCGCCGCGGTGACCACGGGACACACGGATCAAGGTGGCCCAAACGACACCCTCGACCGACCGATAACGGTGGACGAAGTGTATGCTGCCATTCTCAGCAGCACTCGCAACACAGCAGCCGGGACTGACAGGATCACGTACTCTCTTATCAGGAACCTCAACGACACCGCCGTACGAGGACTCACGGAGTTCCTAAACAACCATTGGCAATGCGGCACGCTCGCCCCTCCCCCCTCCCTCCCCCCCCCCCCCCCCCCCGAGTGGTAGCACGCTGAGGTGAAGATGATACCAAAGCCAGGCAAAAAACTCCAGATCGAGAACCTCCGACCGATATCACTTACTTCTTGCCTCGGTAAAGTCTACGAACGTATTATCACTAGCCGCTTGCAAAACTATATCGAGGACAATGGCCGTCTCCCGCATTCTACGTACGGATTCCGGGCACATCTTTCAACCCAGGATGTGCTGCATCAGCTAAATGAAGAAGTCATTGACACTGCTCCAAAGCAAGAAGAAAACATCATTCTGGCCTTGGACATCAAGGCCGCCTTTGACAATGTGAGCCATCAGGCCATTCTCGAGGGCCTTGCTGCCCTTCACTGTGGACAACGCACCTACAGTTATGTTCAGGCATTCCTGTCGGATCGCACCACCACAGTCTCTCTCGGCCCAATCCGATGAAACATCATCAAGGTTCCGAACAAGGGCACCCGGCAGGGCTCCGTGATCTCCCCGCTGCTGTTCAACGTAGCCGTGGTTGGTCTTGCGCATGACCTCCAGCGTATCGATGGCATCCATCACGCAATGTACGCGGATGATATGACCATCTGGGCCCTACGAGGGTCCCTTGGAGAAAAAGAACGTAATCTGCAGCAAGCAGCCACCTGCTGTTGCGTTCTCCAGGGTAGCGTATCCCACCGCTGCCGAGTTGTTGCGACGCCTGTTTATCGAAGCACGACCGGCGTTACTATTGGGCATCGTGGCGTTGTCGGTGGGCTGCAGGCGTTCGGTAGACCATGGCGATCAGGCATGGACGAGACGACTTCTAGTGCGAAACTTGCATGGTTTCGTCAATGGTTGGTGAAAGATAAGAAGAAGAGAAGGACGTGAAAAAGTACATTGCGGGGCTCTTTAAACAGGCCCACTAAAATCGTAGGCGGGATCTTGCTCACGTCAACGTCACGTGACGTGCACTGAGTCCCACGGTACTTGGCGGCGAAACCCACTTTCCCAGGACGATGTTTTCCCGAGCTTGCATCCGCTGATGGCAACCCGCGTTTCCCGGGGATCGTAGGCAGCTGATCCCTTCTCTGTCGCGCGTCGTCGGTTCGCGAAAAGGGCGTCTGGTTGTGGATGGGCGGCTCATCCATTCTCCCAGTTGACGTCTTCACGAGCGCGCCTCCGCTGGCGGCAGCCCAGGGGTCCTGTCTGGTCCGCGGAAAGCGTTCTCCGTTAGAGTTTCACAGTTCGCGGAAAGGGTTTTCACGCACACACACAAAGGGGCCTGTGAACACTGCGGGGCGTCCGCCAGATTGGCATCCACTCGAGACAACCATAGCAAATTAGGAATCCACCCTCCGTTTCGATGAGGCACATTGGTTGAGCATTCTTTTTGCCCGGGGTATTACACGCCAACCGTAACACTGCGTCGAACAATACGTACAGGCACGTGACCTCGCCTGTGCAACCTAGAAGTCGGAGCTCCGGCGAATCTGACAACACAAGCCCACCCCCCCCACCAATCGGCGCAGAAGGACCCAGGCTACCGCCTCCGTGTCGTTATCGCCGGTCAACAAATCCCATAAAAAACCATCATCTGTATATCGGGAATGTGGATCCAGTCACATCGCCAGGTAAACCACCCCCTTGCCCTCCTCCGCACTACCACGCTGCAGGTGGCTCGAATGATATCCAGGGTCGCCACTTGTCGCCACGGTATGCGCGAGGAGGACACCCTGAAACTTATACGCAGCCTCGTGTTTAGTAGGGTGACATACAGTTTGCCCTATCAACGACTTAGCAAAGGTGAACAGGACCAAGTTCATGCCATGCTCCGGAAGGCCTATAAGGCGGCACTCAAGCTGCCCCCGGGCACCCCTACGAGCAAGCTTCTCGCATTCGGTCGGCACAACACCTATGCAGAAATTTGCGAAGCGCAACTCGCCACGCAACTTCAGGGACTTGCGCAAACACCAACGGGCCGCACCCTGCTTCGACACCTTGGCTATATCGGTGAGCTCCATGAAGCAGCTCGCCGCGCGAGCCCATTCCAGACCTCCTTCGCGCCACCTATAAGGTCGCCCCCATACCCCGCAATATGGACCCCCGATTACATCACGGCCGGCGAGAAGCCAGAGTGGAAGCCCTCGAACGAAAGTACGGGCACAAGAACACCACATGCTATGTTGACGCCGCCAACTACGACATCACGAACTCCAAGGCAGTAACCACAGTTCTGGACAACACACTCCAAGAACTTACCAGCGCCTCCATACGCTGCCACAACATTACCGAGGCCGAAGAAACAGCCATTGCGCTCGCTGTTGTCCACGACTACAGACATAGACGATCGCTCACAGTTCTGAAGGACTCCCAGGCGGCTTGCCGCAACTACCTACAAGGGTGCATCAGCCAACCTGCCCACAGTATCATCCTGAGCGCGACAGACACTGGCGAGCGTCCTAATACACAGCCCCCTCCCCCCCTCGATTCAGCATCGGATCACATGGACCCCAGGACACATAGGGCTGGAGGGAAACCAGGCAGCGGACAGGGTAGGTCGAGGGTATACGATCCGAGCACTCTCCAACTCCACCCCTGAGGAACCTGTTCCCATCGCATGCGACTACTCGGCCATTTTAAACCACTACAGAGGACTTAGGCGAACCTATTACCAACCCCACCGAACACTAAATAAAGAAGAATCGGTCAGTCGAAGGCAAATACAAACTGGCACGTATCCCAATTTGCACATCCTCAATAAAATACATCCTACGGCATACCCTCCTCGCTGCCCATGGTGCTCAGCTAAAGCCACCCTACAGCATATCACGTGGTCATGTCAGGCAATCACTGCCGTACCCTCCATACAACACCCTACAGCGGAGCGATGGGAGGCGCAGCCGGCCAGCGAGAGCCTGGAAGATCAGCTGAGTATGATTGACCGGGCCCGCAGAGCAGCAGCCGCAAGCGGAGCCCGGGACTGAGGGCACCACCCATTGGAAGCCAGGTACCTCCGACCACGCGGAGCCTCTCCGCAGCAATTTCACTGCAAATAAGTTTTCACCACCACCACCACCTCGCAGGCGGCAATCCGCGGCTTCGCGCGCGGCCGCGTCTCGCGGGAAGCGGCCCGCATACTCCAAATTTGTGACGACGGCGACTCGTCATCGTCCTCGCAAGCCCCAATTTCTACGGTCTCCTCCTCCGGACCCCGGCCCACACCGATGTCCCGCTCGCGGGCAACGAGGCGGCCCACGCCACGGCTCGAGGTCTCGCACGCCGAGCCGCCGCAGATTATGTGGCCGCCGCCTCCGCCCCCGAGAGCGGGGCATCGGATCTGCCGGATCGGGACACTACGACAGAAATGCAGCAACAAGAATCACAATGGGCGTGGGGCGATCGCCTGACCACGTTCAGAGAGAGAGACTTCACCCAACACTACTGACTCGAGAGACGCACATTCCCGCCACCGCACGATAAATTAAACAGGAACGAGGCCGTAACCTTACGCTTGCTCCGAACGCACACCCTACAGCCCCGCCGTCTTACATCACTGCTACCCGGGTTTATGCCCAACCGATGCGTGTAAAGCGTGCGGACAGAAAGCAAAAACACTGCGGCACATGCTCTGGGGATGTGCCGGCACCAACGGTACTGAAACCACCTCCGTTCGCGACGCGTCGATAACCGCGGCCGTCACCAGTGTACAGGAAGCCTCGAGCTCGCATCTGCCCGACGCCGCCCCGGCTGCGGGGGCTGCCGGGGACCTTCACCGTCGGCGTCGCCACCGCTGGCAGGCGGCTCTCAAAAGTTTGGAGTTGGAAGACCAGCTCTGGGCCGTCCGGCAAGCCGAAGATGCCGTCCGTCTCCTTAATAAAGTTTCTTCTTCTGAAGTCTTTCAGTACGTTCTTATCCTTGCACGTATCAAAAATAGTCGTTTGCTCGTTCCGTGCGACAATCGGTATAGTACTTGACTGATGTACACCCAGTTCCGGATTCGCGCTATCGGCTAGTCGCTCACAGCGCTTCCGGGCGACGAGCGACGAATCCTAGATTTTGAGAACCGAACGATCGAGCGACAAGAACGAGCGATCTGTTCGCGCGACGGTCCGTTTCGTCGCTCGAAGCCGTCGCTCGTCGCCGTCGCGCACTAAATCGCCATCATGGGGTTCGGGCTTTACATAGCGACGCCTGCAAATCCGGCGGCATTGATATCTTCAGGTAGCATGCGTGGGTTTATTAACCAGTTGCCTTCATTCAAAGACATCACTTACGCCTGCCGCCTAGCTGTGACAAAAAAAAAAGAAGGATGTTCTACATCCGCCGTCGAGGCCGTGAGGTGTGGCGCTGACTAACACTTCCACGTTTAGTTCTAGAGATTAGCATAAACACCCCAGAAAGTGGATGGGAAAACGGGGCCGCGGTAGCTCACTTGCTAAGTGCATCGCACGCGTAATACGAAGACGTGGGTTCGTGCCCCACCTGCGGCCAGTTGTTTTTTTCATCCCAATCATTTTAATTCACTTATCATTTCCTTTCATTCAAATAATGAGTACATATAATTTACCCTATGCTGTCCTCGATGTCTTTGTTTGTTGGCTTTTTATGATGTGACTAATAAAAATCGGGCTCTCGGTTGCCTTTCTTTCTTTCAAAGTAAATTGCATCAGAAAGATGCGTAAAGTACGACTTACACACACGCTGCAGACACGGTAACTGCGGATTGTAATACGAACATGCGAGAAAAAAAAATTCTGTTGCGCACAAACTCAAACACAAAACACTAATCCGGCTGCCGTTTCGGGTCTGTCTGAGTGGCGGCGGCTAGTGGCGGTGGTATTGCTTTTAATTTTTTGGGTGGGGGGGGGGGGGGGGAATGAGCAGCCCACGAAAAATCCCGACCAACTAGAGGCGAACAGCTTCGCTGTAAAGGAAAATTCAAAGGAACTGTCACTGTGCAAAATGCCAACTTTCAACAGAGCATAGTTTCGAAGCAGTAAATGTAGTGACCATTTTTATTGTGAAATAAAAAAAATAAAGCTATCATAAATGAATGATGCGTAGGAAGTGCATAAACCACCAAGCTCGTAGCAAGGTAAACTTATTTCCCGCACGAAATTTTAAACATTAGGAGTAAATCAAATTGTTAATGCGATAGCATTAAAGGTGGACCTTAGAGGTATCCAACAGAAAGTACTGGCCGATCCCGGAGGCAATGCAGTTTAAGGTAGCGTCTCAAAGTGCTAGCTGCCACGAGGGAAGAATGCGAGAAACTGGCACGTGACACACGCACCAGGAAAGAGAGAGAGAGAGAGAATAACTTTATTGAATTGGGGAAATGGGGATAGGGGATTAGGAGCTTGATGGGTGGTGCCCCAAGTCCAGGGCTCCACTGGCTTCTGCCGCTAGCCGAACGTGACCAAGAAGAGCCTTCTGCACCTTCGGGTCTGAGCTGGCGAGTTGTGCCTCCCATTGGTCCAGTGTGTTGGTTAGATTATACCTAACTAAGTAGGCATTTAAAGCCACTTTGGCACGAGAGAAGCATGACTGCGATCGTGGCCTAATGGTTAGAGCGTTGGGCGTGCTGTGCCGAAAGTCCATCCCACCATCGTTCACGAGTTTCTTTATGGAACTGCAGGTGGGCTTCACCCGTCTCGGAGTTGCCTAACAGAAAACTAGACGCGCGTGGAACGTACGTGAACGCGTCGCAGTGTGCTCGATATTGCAAGGTTGTAACAGATGCGAGGTTCAGAAACGTCACTTTGATATATGGGAGTGAGCAAGGTAGCCCACGCGCGTGCCTGCTGAGAGGCTACAGTCATTACAATCTTAAGTATGCTGTCGCAATACTCGGAGAGCTATCGCGTACTTATATCGTCCTCCAAAATGCTAAGGGCCCAATCATCATCGGCTCAGAAGCACTGCGAGCACCGCAGGAACATACGAAGATGAGATGAGTGCCCTTCGGAGAGCTTTGGGACACTTAGACGACAGGGCTTTCAAAAAAGGAGAAGATCTTGGGACCGTGGCCTCGTGCGTCTGCAATGTGCAAAGCCATAAAGGCACATATTGAAATGCACCAGCCTGTATGATCGTCTGTGACTGACTCAGCGATGAAGGCTTGTGTGTAACAGTTCAAACTGTGAACTTCTTTCTTCTTTCTCCTTCCTCAATACAGTTTCCCTTTCCCCAGTGCAGGGTAGCTTACCGGGCTCAGCCTGGTCAACTTCTCTGCCTTTCCCTTATGTCCTCTCTCTCTCTCTCTCTCTGGGACAGTGGTAGCACGCGTGCTTTATGCCCAAGTTCACAGTTACGGAGATTACACGTTATCGCGCCTCGTTGGAAAATGACGAAAACCGCACGCCTGCTGGCATTCTATATAGATGTGCACTCCAGTTGAGAACGCTGAAAAGACGGTAGGGGCGTGCGTGTTGTTTATGAGCCCTCTGAGAAAGGCCGATTGGCAAGGAACGACCGTCCGTTGATGGAATGCGCATGATGGTCGTCTCTCTCTCTCTCCAAAGTGACAGTGTGTGTATGTGTGTGTGTGTGCGAGATAGAGAGAGAGAGAGAGAGAGAGAGAGAGAGAGGAGGCGGGGAACGCGCCATTCAACGCGCTCGAGCCGCGAGCGACTCAGCTGCGGGGAAAAACACCGCTGCTCAAACACTGCGCGCGCAGCAATCGCCTTCCCTCTCGAGTGGCAGAGTTGCCCATTTCGAGCACGCGATTGCAGACGCTCGCGAACTTTGCGCGAACTGCATATTCACTATAGTACACACGCAGAGTGCGAGCTTGCCACAACGAGATAAGCGCGATTTCTTTCGCCGTCTGGTGAAGGAGCTTGTCGCCTTTATTTCTTTCTTTGGCCACCTCAGTCAGACAGGTGAGAAGAGAGATGGGCGAAAAAGTCCCGCGGCGCCTACGTGTTTAATGCGTGATGAAAGCAGTGTGCGTGTCTGCGCGACGCGCGAAGCGAAAGATTCAGGGAGCGGCAGGAAGCGCTTCCGCAGAACGCCGGCTACACATTTCCGGCATCCTATCCGCTTACAAGCAGGCCGTCTTGATAAGCGCTGGTATATATATTTTTTTTCAATGCGTAGGAATTCCTATGCATACCCAACGAGGAAACGAGTCCGTCCGTCTGTCCGTCCGTCACGTAATACGATCGCTTTCAATATAGGGCCCGCAGGAGCGAGCGAATTGACCTTCCTGCTGCCTCTCGATTCATCGAGAACTGGGCGACGAGAACACGGCGCACACGAAGCTATCAGCACTCGGCGCTCTCTGTCCCCATCGCAGGTCGCTTCGGGGCCAGCGATGGGGACAGAGTGCGCCGGGGACAGCGATGGAGACGATAGCGTTCGCGGCCAGCGTTTCGCGGTAAACATTACAGTTACGTACACTCCAGTTGCCGGGAAGCGTGAGAAGCAGTCAGCGATCTTTCAATGCTATGGCGTTCCACTCTTATAGGCGCAGCTTAAGCGTCCCCCAAATTTTTTGTCCCAACATCCTGTACTCATGGAAATTTCGTACACACCATCATCGCAAACACGCGAGGTTACATGTGTTCGTTTGCAAGGACTCTTCGTCCACGCCAGGTTTCACAATGACATCCGTTCCTGTTGACCAGCTTTCCTCGCGGAGTTCGGCAGGACTGGATTGCGGGAACACGGTGATATGAAATAAGGAAGTGACAAGAGAAAAAAGGAATATCGCAATTGAGAAACAAATCGTTCGGTCAGGAACGCAACAGCTGTGCCGCCGCTACGTAGACAGCGCTTAAAGTACAGGATAGTCATTTCGTTGTAACGGGGGCAATCACTCCGCGACAGCGGACAAATAACCTGCTCGCCGTTGCTTCACCGGACGTTATAAAGCTCAGGTATATATGTTATACAACTTAGCGGAGCACCCAGAAACACATACAAATACACAAATGGGATCAGCATTATGAAGACGAGTAGAGATAGCGCAAAGCCCTGTAAACTTGGTTGACTCATTATATTTGTCTGATTGCATCGCACATCCTCGAGATTGCCCGCGCTCAGTGCGTGAGCTGGTGAAGAAAATAAAAAAAAAAGGAACAAGAGAAAGAAAGAACGAAATAAAGGAAGAAAGACAACAAACATGGGTGCGCGGTGAGCTGGCGGCGAGCTGGAACGTAGCGTGGGCGGAGAGGAAGCAGAAGGCGCAGACGGAGTAACAGAAGACAAACAGAAGGCAGTGGAAACGCACGTTGCGCCATCTGCCGCAATTCGCGGGCACTCTGAGAACGGCGCGCGGCGCGCTTCGCGCGCCTGCGTGCGTAGCTCTGCTGCATTTCGTCTCAACCCTGCCACATGTTCGAAGCGGGCGCGAGCGGGCGAAAAGCAGAAGCATCGCAATGGCATGTGCTCTCCGGGATGCGTTCTCCGTTCGCCGTTCGAAGCAGCAGCAGCAGCAGGTGCGTCGGCGCCGGTGAATATCCGAAACAAGGATCGCGTCTCTCGACTCGACAAAAGGGGAGGCAGCGATGCGTAACGCGCTCAGTTCGAGCTTCTAGCATCTTCTAGGGTCACGTATTGTCTCGTTTCATACGTTTCGTGATTCCGCGCGGTCGCTACTGGGCGTCTCTCACTCCGTCTCCTTATTGTATCGGTTCCTTATCGCACTCCTTTCCGTTCTTCCCTTGCCTAACCGCGTTTTCGCGTATTTTGCTGTTTCCGCGGTAGATATATAGAGTGTTTTGCTTTTCTTTCTGCAGCCTCGCCAGTACTTAACATCGTGCTGCTTACTCGGCTCATCCTCATTTCACCTTTTATTGGAACTCGTTTCCTCCTTGCCTTATCGCTTAATACTGCTCTGCGCGCTACTGCCTACTGTAGCGATACTTATGGTCGCAATTCGTCTGTTCTCTGTAGCCAGTCCGTCTTGTATAGTATCGCGCAATCGCCACTGCGAGGCTTCTGTCACTCATTTTCTTCCCTCTATCGGTTTCTTATCGCAATCATCTTCCTCTGCTTCATCATCATATCATATCACTGCCACGTGCGTTTGCGTTTGTAAAATACCCTGCCTTCGTCTCGTGGCGTCGCGACAGTAACATTTTTTTAATCTTCCGTTTCTGTCTGTAACTCTCTCGGGCTTATCACACGTATTCAGATTTCGGACAGCAGTCGACGATAACGGTGATGGGGATTTTTCTGCTTCGAGTGCTGATAGAGTGGGGCCAGTAGAAGTGGTGTGTTCTACGCGCTCTTTCGCTCAACTTTTATGTGCCTTTCTGTTCTTTCTGGCGTCGCTTTTATCTGCGCGTTCTTTCCAGACTCGAGCGGTGTATACGCGGGGGCCGGCGTTAATCAGCAGTGGCGTCGTTTCAGCTCTCCTACGGCGATAACGACAGGTCGACAAAGCATTTAGCCCGGTATTCATACAGCAGACGAACATTTTTTGACGCTCGCGTGACGTACTCGGAACTCCATCGGAGCTCTCGAAGCGCTCTCCGCGTTCAGGGCCTTGCGGTGGCGAACGAGACCTAGTTTGACGCCGGTTGTCGAGACGTATTAGGGACGTTTGCGAACGACTTGTGTTTGGCGTGCCCGCATTGACGTGTCGGAACGTTTAAGCGACGTTTCGTGATATTGAACCTTGGATGTTGTTGGTGGTGAGCGCTTCTGGCCAAAACGCCGCGTTGCATTTTCTTGCCGGCATTGTGTACACACCTGCAGTGCGCGCCAGATGAGTGTGCACTTGTGCATGTTCAGTGCATCGTTTTGTTCGGTGTCGCGTTTCTTGTGCGAAAGCGTTATCGTGGTGATGGAGACTGTTGCTGTCTGACGGGGAGGAAAAACACGTCGCCGAAGAAAAAGCCTGGTTGTCACAGAGTGGTGTTGAAGATCTCCACCGGTTCCTCCCGTAAAACTGGGCAACGATGTCGCTCATTCATCAGTTCGACGTTCACGAAGAGGTAAGTGGATCAACGTTTCACAATTGACATTCGTTTTAATTGAGACATTTCACTAAAGCTCCCTGTGCAAAACTTGTAAAATATTGTGTGGTGTTTGAACATTGCGAAGCGATTTGTTTTATTTATTTATTCGTTTTATTTCGTGAGCGGGAATATCCATTGACACCAGTGGCTGAGTGCTTATTTATGAAATTTGATAAGGTGACCAGGCTTGTTTTGTTCAATTTTGAACAGCTTTAATTGAAGTAACGCTGCCGTATTGCTGCAACCCAATAAGTTTGACTGTCTGATCGCATATATCTAGCGTTTCTTTATTTTTTCTTTCCTATTTCCGGACCGAAACTATTCTGGAAGCTGTTTATTACAGTTGTGAGATTCTGCCATTTACCATCCAAGGCGTTCCTTTTTTTTAGCTGCACCAAATCTTTATAAATTGTCTGTGGCGACAGCACAATTCTAATCCTTGACCTAAATTACTCGATCACGCGTCCATTACTTCTAGGAGAAATCAAAATGCTTAATTTATTCATTAACACGATTACATTAATTAGCTTCTCAATTATTAACATTACGCCCACTGTTTCAATCTACGAATTGCAGCGGGTGACTTCGCAAGGCGTATTCACTTGGAACGAATTCTCAGGACTGCGCAAGTTTCGAGATATTAATTTTTAAGGTGTCCGACGAGATGCGTTGGCATTCCAGTTGCATTTAAAAAAAAAACACTGTCTTTATTCATTGACGTAAGAAAGTAACTATGCATTTTCTCGGACACCTTAAAATTAATAAGGAAGTAATATCTCGAAACTGGTGCAATCCTGAGAATTCGTTCCAAGTGAATACGCCTCGCGAACCCACTGGCTACAATTCATAGATTGAAATAGTGGCCGTGATGTTCACATGTAAAACGTTAATTTACGGAATTATGTTAATTATATAATTAAGCAGCTTGACTTCTCGTAGAAGTAATGGCCGCCTCATCGAGTAATTTCGATCAAGGATCAGAATTGTGCAATCTGCCACAGGCAATTTAAAAACAAAAATTCGTGCAGCTAAAAAAAAAAAAAAAGAAGAAGAGACGCCCTGTACAGTAACCTGAATATTGAAACAATTTTCCTCTTCGCGAAGTATCCCGAGACGACCGATGTAGGAGGACAGTTCAGTTTTACTATACTGCGCTCTCTTGTTTACTATACTGCGGCGTGAACGCGGCAGAATCAATGTGTAGTCAGCGATGGCTGAGGCAAGGTCATTCTGTTATCTTGGTCGGCTGTTCTATAGGAGTCGAACGTCGTTTGAAGTATGAGCGCGTGATAGAGATATAGATGCTCTTCAACTACTGTAGCTTGGCACAACAGGCGGACAGCGATGAGAGAGGTTCGCGCCAAACGACATGACCTGTATATATGATTGACTACTATATATATATATATATATAGGTAGCTAGACAGATCAAATCAGGAGGTGAGCGGTCAGACAGGTCAGTGACGTGTGGCACAATATAATATTGACTGATTGACTAAGTGATGGAGTAAATAGTTAATCGGTTTATTGGTTAATTGACTGACGAATCGATCGATAGGATCTGACGCCCGAAAGCACCACCTCGGCTGTGATCGAGACTCTTCGCCATGGAGCGCTCCGGATGAATTAGGATCAGCCCAGCCACTGATGCTAAATCTACCCAGTCTAGCGTCTTTCGAATTCGATTTTCATCAGGGTGCAACCGCGGTGGGGCTGGGGGGTCGAACTCGCTACCTCGGCTTTCTGCATCGGGTTCGCTATACCCACCACCGAGGTCGAAGCGGGGGGCGACGTTGGCTGGGGAGGGGGGGAAGGGAGGAGCAAATGAAACTGTTATTGTCACGATGTGCGTGAAAACACACGCGTGAACACCACACAAGAGAGGAGCGGGCTAACTATTAGAGAGTTACAACTCGGCGAGCCAGTGGGCCAGCCGGCCCAGAGGGCCAGCGTATAGACGCCAATGCGCATGCGCGGTACAACATGCGCGGTGACGTCTGCGCTGGGCCCGTTGGCTCGCTGAGCCATAACTCTCTCTATTGTCTCCCGAGAGGGACACCACCACTCTTGTCCGCTCGAAAGAGGAGGCAAGAAAAAAGGGAAGGGGGAAAGGGAAGGGGGGCACAGCATAGCACGTGACCCACAGTCGGAGTGCATGAACACAGATAAAACGCGAGAGCCGGCCGAGTCCCGCACAGTTGAGAATAGTTCTGTAGTACAGCTGTTGCGGACCTATAGATCGTGTCGGCTTGAAGCTCGCCCCTTTCGGGAAATGAGGCGACGATCGTGAAAGTCTGTAAGCTGCTGAAACTTGCTCAGCTGCGACGCAAATTCGAGGACAATGGCTGCTGGAAGGGAGACATTGTACAAGCGCGAACGTTGAACTGAGCGACGACTCGTTGAAATTTCCACACACCGGGTATAATGTATACGCTATACACTATTGAAATCGCCGAGGTACGTGGCTCATAGGCTGTAGCGTTGGGCTCTGCTGAGCACGGGGCTTGAGTCCCTCGGCGCGGCGGCCCCATTTCCGTGGAGCCAAAAAGAAAACGGGAACACACGCACACACAGAGACAAAGAGAAATAAGGCTCGCGCGTACTTATTATTTAAGTACTTACTGTACTTACAAAAGCAGAAAGTTACCAATCAAGAAAGGGGTCAGGCAAGGACACACAATCCCTCCAATGCTATTCACTTCATGCTCAGAAGTATTCAAGCTATTAGACTGCGAAGGATTGGGAGTGAGGATCAACGGCGAATGTCTCGGCAACCTTCGGTTTGCCAATGACACTGTCCTGTTCAGAAACACTGGGGGCGAGTTACAGCAAATGATTGAGGACCTTATCCGAGAAAGCGTAAGAGTGGAGTTGAAGATTAATATGTATCAGACAAATATTATGTTCAACTGGTTGACGAGGCAACAAGAATTCAGGATAGCCAGTCAGCCTGTAGAGTCTGTGAAGAAATACGCTTATTTAGGTCGACAGGGGATCCTGATCACGAGAAGGAGGTTTGCAGAAGAACCAAAATGGGTAGCAGTGCATACGGCAGCCATTACTTAACCCTGACTGGTGCCCTACCTCTGTCGTTGAAAATAAAATTGTACAACCATTGCATTCTACCCGTGTTAACATATGGGGCAGAAACTTGGAGGTTAACAAAGAAGCTCGAGTATAAATTAAGGACCGCGCAAAGAGCGGTGGAACGAAGAATGCTAGGCGTAACGTTAAGAGACAGAAAGAGAGTGGTGGTGGATCAGAGAGCCAACGGGTACAGCCGATATTCTGATTGAAATTAAGAAAAAAAATTGAGCTGCACAGGCCATGTAATGCGTACGATCGATAACCGGTGGACCATTACAGTTAGCGAATGGATGCCAAGGGAAGGGAAGCGCAGTCGAGGACAGCAGAAAACTGTACGTGGGATGATGAGGAGGAGGAGGAGGAACGAACGTTTATTGTGAGAAACAGCGAGAAAGTGTTCTTTCTTCGCCCTAGGTGGGCGGCTCTCTTAGTCCAGATAGCCGTTGGCTAATGCCGCAGCCCGGGCCCGGTCCACCAGACTTCGCCGATCTTCCAGGCTCTGTGCCTTTAACATTGCCTCCCACGTTTCTTCGATCGCTTGTAGCGGTTCTGAGGCATCATCTTGATTTTTGTTTTCGCGGTGTGGGCACACCAACACCACTGCATGACGAAGGCCTCTCCCTGCGATCTCCAATTACCCCTGTCTTGCGCTAGCTGATACGAAATTGCGCCTTCAAATATCTTAATTTCATTTTGTGGGGTGATGAAATTGAGATATTTGAAGGCGCAATTTGGAACCAGCTAGCGCAAGACAGGGGCAATTGGAGATCGCAGGGAGAGGCCTTCGTCATGCAGTGGACGCAAAGACACCCTGATGATGATGCTGACCTATTATTTATAACCCTATCGGTTACAATTCATCCGAAGCTCTCTACCACGGTAACAATCAATCAATCAATCAATCAATCAATCAATCAATCAATCAATCAATCAATCAATCAATCAATCAATCAATCAATCAATCAATCAATCAATCAATCAATCAATCAATCAATCAATCAATCAATCAATCAATCAATCCAGAGGGTTCGCGAGTCGCCGGGGCTTTACGAGGCGCATGCAGCTAGTTATTTCGCATTCAAGTATAAGTTACCACCGCAGCGACGGCATTGCGACAGGAACTGTGGTCGTACGTGTCAAGTGTGGTCGTTCGTGTAGCTAGTCGTGAGACACAAAACCCATTAGCATAAGACAACCGGTATGCGCGCGGACGTTATGTCCGTAGACGTTTGCTTTGTTCAAACGTTTATACGCGCGGCTAAAGGGACACTCGCGGAAGTTCATCTTTGCACTTATTGGACTCGCATCCGCCTAGCCAACTTTCCTTGGAAAAATAACATCGTCAAGTGCATTCTTTTGCTTTGTTATTACGATTCCTTCTTAAGAGGAAGCTCTAGCTCGGGCCCAACTCCGATGCGGCCTATTCAAATACATGTAAAACGCAAAATCTTTTTTCTGAGATAACCCCTGGACCGATTTTAATGAAGTTTGTTGCGTTTGAGAGGAAAAGTTAAATTCTAGTGACTGTTGCAAGCGGAATTTCGATTTATGGGCTGAATTCTGTGAAAATGATTTTCAAAAATTCGCAAGTTTGAAAAATATAAAAGCACGAAGTTTACAAATTAATATCTCTGCATCAAGAACAGATATCGCGGTTCTGTAAATGGCATCCATTAGATCATTCAAAGCGGACAAATTCGGTATGTCAATTTATATTTTACGTGAATTTGTTACGTCGTGTACGAAGGTTCTGGAAAAGCTGTATTTACACATAAAAAATTTTTTTGACATTCATGTGTAACATATCAATTTTGTCCACTTCTGATGTACTATTATATACAACTGACAGAATTGTGATATCATTTTTAATTGCTGAGTTACAGAGTTGTAAACTTGATAGTTTGGTTCTTTGAAAATTTCCGAATTTCGCTAATTTTTAATAAAGAATTGACGACCTAAATCGCAAATTCGAAACCAGCAGTCGCTAGATTTTAAGTCCTTTTTTAAAATGCAATAAACCTCGTCAAATTCGATGCAGTGGTTGTCGAGAAAAATGAATTCTGATTTTACATGTATTTAGGTAGGAGCACCTGAACTAAAGTTTTCTAATTTCGCAGCACCCTGTAAAAAACAAAATGAGTGATACTGCGAAAAAAAAAAAAGCATTTTGTGCCTTATATTGGGCTGCGTATTTGACCGAAGCCGCTGAAGATTTATTCTATTTACGGGCATAATGAGTGCCATGTTTGGTTCCAACTTTGCTCAAACTAGACAATGCGACGGCTGGTACTTTTCTTTTTGCTGTCATGCTGCTGTCTTTTTCTTTTATTCTTTTCCTTTTCGTACTCGTCAAGTTTCGTACTCGTCAAGAAAGAGGAAATAAGTATATAAACAAAACAGAAGGAAAGAATAAAAGAAGAATTAAGTCTAATCAGTAAAATCAGTCTTCTGTAAATAATCAGTAATCTGTAAATACCGTATTTACTCGATTCTAAGCACCCCGTTTTTTACACGATCGCGATGCCCAAAGTGAGGGGGGGGGTGCTTATATACGAAAAATCTAGAATGACCCCCCCCCCCTTCTCCCTCTTTTCGCTGCGACATCACGACGAGGCGGGTGCGAGAAATAAAATTTTATTTTGCAAACATCCAAAAGAAAAATCGGTGCAGCCAGTGAACCCACCGCTTGTGTCGGATGCTCAGTTACGATCACTGCCACTCGAGTTCGTCGCACCGCTTGAACCGCCGCTCTCGGTGTCCCACAGCAGGCCGTCTTCCATTCCGTCGAAGTGGTTTGTGATCGAGCACTTATATGATTTGACCACAACGTCCACTTGGACCCGCTTCCAAGCATCCGAAGTCCACTTTGCGATGGTTGATGGGGACGCTTTCTGCAGATTTCGCCGTACAGCCGTACAGTCCGGTTGTACGGCGTACTCGCGCCGCGGACGCCGTGCCACCTCGGGACTCGGACTATCCGACGGCTCCGGCTCGATGACAGAGTGAGCAAGCGCGCTTGGTAGCCTTGGCTACGCGCTCTTCCTAAGAAATAGAGGGGTGCTTAGATTTGCATGCAAACTTTTTTCCAAAATTTTTCGCGATATTAGAGGGGTGTGCTTAAATCGGGGGGTGCTTAGAATCGCGAAAATACGTAATCAGTAATCTGTAAATAATCAGTAAACGCATAGAGTCTCTAAACGTAGCCTAAACGATCGACAGATGAAGCATGAATGACCGAATTCACTGAAAGGTACATCACTGAAAGGTACGTACGTACGTACGTACGTACCTTTCAGTGATGTCCTAAGCTTGTACGTGGCTTCCGATTCTCAGCATCGCGGTCATCAGCCTTATCTCGATTCCGGTGCGGAACAAGGAATTCTTCAAGATATCTCCAGTTGTTGCTCCGCCCTGCGTCAGCCATACACCATCCCATGTCAGCGGATTGTCTCATTTGATATCGCGACACATTCTCTGGCAGTCTCCAGAGCGTTGTCCGTCCTCCGCAATCGTAACATGTAGACCGCCTGTTATCTTCTCTACGCCCTAATCTCTTGGCTGGGTTGGCGCATGCTGGGCAATACTGTATGTCGGGATACAACGATATTGTTGCAATCGCCCCGGGTCTTCCCCAGAGTCGAATGCACGCCATTGTTTGACGCTGCAAGATCTACGGCGCTCCGTTACGACGAGTGCTCTGATAACGTTTAAATTCAAACTGCGCTGATCGAGGAATACAGCGTACGATACGCGGTGGTGAACAAAAAGAGAAAAAAAAGAACACACACACACACACACACACACACACACACACACACACACACACACACACACACACACACACACACACACACACTGGTTATGTTTTCTTTCTTTTTCTTTTTTTGCTTACATCATGTCTCGACAGTTTTTAACCTTCCGTCAGGATCGACGGGCCCGCATTGTGCTGCATGCGATTGCTCGGAGAAACGTTGGTGCGGCAGTTAATGCTGTAAAGACAGACGCGTTGAGTCCGACTATATTGACTCACTATAGACGTTTTTTTTAGAATAGCGTATACACGGGGCTTTATTATTTGTATTTGTTTTATTTACTTCAAACGGTGCCGATGAGGGACACCATATGAGGGGTAGGCGAACAAAATTTACCAGATGAGATTCATTACAGTTACCTTGAATTCGCTGGGGGCACTACGTACGTACGTATACGTAACCGTACGGTAAACGCAAGCGCTTTGCATGACGTTACAATGTGGCGTGACTTGATACCTCTTTTTTTTCTTCGTTTCTTTTTGAACTTTTAACTTGCGGGAACGTACGCAATACGCAACCGGGGTTGCGGCATCCGGTGCCCGTAGTCACGCCTGTCCCGAGAACATGACAAACCCGTTAACCTCATCGTATCATTTCTACGCCGATTGATTTTAGTGCGATGATTTTTTTTTTCCCGTTCCTATGTGTATTTTGGTCTCTTCTTGTGCAGAAGTCTGTATAGAGAATGATCAGCATCTCGGCTATCCCTTCGATTTGTGAGCGCAGTGGACTGGTTCTTTTTAAAGCGAACATCACTGTTTGGCTTTTGTCGCCATGTTTCGTGAACGGACTACTGTCTCGGCGCCGGAGTTGCGCAACGTGTTCGTCGCCGAACGCTCGACTGACCCCTTGACACGCACGTGCTCTCGCACGAGAGCTTATGTAACGTTCGGTGACTGGAAGAAAGCCCCCGAAATGATCCGCGCTTTGGCAGCGATGTGTTCCACTACCCCGGAAAATTTCCGCTCACGCCTGTTCCTATTTGGCACGACAAAAGTCCTTAATTAGCCAGGCCAGGCAGGTGGCAGAGGCCAGTGGGGCCCTGGAGGGGGGGGGGGGGGGAGGGCTCCGACCACTCTTCCTCAACATCTTTTCCTGTCAAAAATCTCTCTCTCTCTCTCTCTCTCTCTCTCTCTCTCTCTATATATATATATATATATATATATATATATATATATATATATATATATATATATATATATATATATATATATATAATTTCCGCTCTCATGCCTTTTTCACAATCAAGTTAGCCGATGAAAAATAAGTTTTTCTGGTCTCATAGTTTACTGCACGTAAATGTTCTTCATGTGTTCAGATGCAAGGGACATGCCCCGTGCGTCGAGCTCATGTATTTAGCTGTCTCGTTGCGCTCGGGAGTAAAATCTATTCGTTAAACATTGTAAGCTATGCAGCAAAGCTGGGGCCAGTTAGAGAATTCGATATATATATTTATAGGCTATTGTAACTAGCCTTGTTCCAGAGGGCTTAACCACTCGCTATATATATATATATTCTATGGCTGACGCGGAAGTTTTTTGTCAGCTTTCTGCTGTGGTCGGCGGCGTGTCGTGTTTCTGCCATTATACCACAAGCCCACTACCGCAAGCGCCGGGATTCAAAGTGGATGGAACAACTGGTCGTAACAACTAACAACTAACTAACAACAATAACGTAACAACTGGCCGCAGCTGAAACACCAAAGGTTTCAGCTGCGACCAGTTACGAGCTGGTGCCAGTTGCCACGGTGACGGGGTTTCGCGACCCTCAACAGCGTCTGCTTGGAGCTCGAATCAGATTGACCATCAGAGAAAGTCCGGCAGAGAAGACGAGATGATGTAAAAACAAATAACAGAAGTTTAATACACCGTTAAGGGTGAGCAGGGCGCTCCAAGGCAAAAAGTATAAAAACGTTCAAAGTGGGTGCTCCTGCACGCATGACCAGAGATCTGTCCGTGACGTCTCGCTGGCCTTCTTACGCGCCCTATACCATCCGGCCAACCTCATTCTCGCTTGCTTCTTGGTAGAGGGCCTTGTCAGCACACTGGTCAGCGCACACAGAGGAAGGCGGAGAAAAACCCACTCTTTGGCAATCCACACAGAGATATACGAAGAAAAACCACTCCTTGGCAGTCCACACAGAGGAATACGGAGAAAAACTACTCCTTGGCAATCCACACAGAGGAATGCATAGAAAAACCACTCCTTGGCAATACACACAGAGGAATGCGGAGAAAAACCACTCCTTGGCAATCCACAGAGAGGAATGCGGAGAAAAGCCACCCCTTGGCTATCCACACAGAGCAATACGGAGAAAAAGCACTCCTTGGCGATGCACACAGAGGAATGCGGAGAAAAGCCACTCCTTGGCAGTCCACACAGAGGAATACGGAGAAAAACCACCCCTTGGCAGTTCACACAGAGGAATGCGGAGAAAAACCACTCCTTGGCAATCCACACAGAGGAATGCGGAGAAAAACCACTTCTTGGCAATCCACACGGAGGAATGCATAGAAAAACCACTCCTTGGCAATCCACACAGTGGAATACGGAGAAAAGCACCATTGGAAATACACAGAGAAATACGAAGAAAAACAACTCCTTGGCAATCCAAACTGAGGAATGCGGAGAAAAAACACTCCTTGGCAATCCACACAGAGGAATACGGAGAAAAAGCACTATTAGAAATACACAGAGAAATACGAAGAAAAACAACTCCTTGGCAGTTCACACAGAGGAATGCGGAGAAAAACCACTCCTTGGCAATGCACACAGAGGAATGCGGAGAAAAACCACTTCTTGGCAATCCACACGGAGGAATGCATAGAAAAACCACTCCTTGGCAGTCCACACAGAGGAAAACGGAGAAAAAGCACTCCTTGGCAATCCACACAGAGGAATGCGGAGAAAAACCACTCCTTGGCAATCCACACAGAGGAATGCGGAGAAAAACCACTCATTGCTCTTTTCCTGATGCTCTGTTCCTGATGAAGGAACAGAGCTCTGTTCCTTCATCTGGCCGGCTGAGCTTGTTTCTTCCTTTATGTGTTGCGCTGTACCATGCAGTTTTAGAATGATTGGTTAATTGTTTGACTGGCTGATGAGGGTTAAAAAGACACTATTCAGAGAAACCATTAGTCAGTTTATACTGGTTGAGCATTTTAAAGCAATTCTTTACTGGCCTCTTAGTAGTGTGCACTACTTGGCAAAGTGCAGGTTCCCGTACGGTGCTCGATGGATGGATGGACGGACGTACGTACACCCGGCGACAAAAGTTTACGGACCACGGGGCGTTCAATTCCCGAGCAGCCTGTAGCAGCAGCCAGGAAAACTGTACGCGGCAATGTTGTTAGCATATTCTAGTCGGTGCCCAAAATGCAAATGCCAGACTACGTTGTGAGGATGCGGAGATATCCAGCTTTGTTCTCAGATCTCGTGCCCCGCACGATTTCGTCGCCGGATGTACATTGTGAGCATTCGCAGCTCGTCACCTTTACCGTTCCTTTCGCGTCTATTATCGGCCTTTAAGAACCACGCGGTTAGCGTCAACAAATCATTGGCCATGGAATATATACTTATTGCCCGAAAATCTATTATTTACGTTCCCAGCCTTTTGCGCCACGGATACTCCAGCCGCCTTCTATACTATTTTCGGGCGCCGATTCGTTAAGCTTTCCTTTACAATCCCTAAATCTCAGTGCCTCGGGTGTTGGGTTACTGCGCCCTAATTCACCTCTGGATGGATACTGCGACAGGCCAGCGAAACATTCCCTCTGGTTTCCGCACTATCTGTATACACGCCATACGCAATTATAGGCAGTCACGTGTATCACTCTCTAGCGCCACCTCGAGGTAAATCCGGTAAATTGTCTTTCATGCGGACGTCGCTGTTAAGTAATGAGAGAGAGAGAGAGAACACATGCGACAGCTGGAAGCGAACAGCTATAGTGACACATGATGCGTCGCACTTACACTAGCTTTACTTTGTTTTTTTTTTGTTCTACTTTACGGACCAGGTGTCGGCCTAATTAACGACCGTAATGAAGAACACGGTCGGTTCCCCCTCCGTAAAGCCCCCGCTGTTTCTATATCAGCCGCGTTGTCAGCTACAGTGGATACGGGGTTTTTGACGTCGCTCTCGTACGTTACCGCGACCTGTGACTCGGTATTAGTCTGGAGTTTTTTTGTCTTCTTTTTTTTGTGTGCCGATGCGCTTCAGTTCCGGCAGACGTCAAACAAACTTTGACCAGACTTCAGCCAGGCTTTCGCCCATAGGCTACGTACGCTTAGTTTCCTGGACAACGGCCTACAATACACGAGAAAAACAAGTTGTCGCATAAAAAGAAAAATGAAAAAAGAGAAGAAGTAGACGAGAAATCAAAGGAAAGAAACCGCTGTTCAATTAGCGCCACGGCCACCCGCTGTGCTTTCGTAAGAACTGGTGTAGATTTCCTTTCTGTCTTCTTTAGCATGGAGAAATCGCGTGGTTAACAAATGTTTATTTTATTCTGACTGGGTTTCTTGTGTAGTTCTTTCGCTCGTATCTATCTATCTATCTATCTATCTATCTATCTATCTATCTATCTATCTATCTATCTATCTATCTATCTATCTATCTATCTATCTATCTATCTATCTATCTATCTATCTATCTATCTATCTATCTATCTATCTATCTATCTATCTATCTATCTATCTATCTATCTATCTATCTATCTATCTATCTATCTATCTATCTATCTATCTATCTATCTATCTATCTATCTATCTATCTATCTATCTATCTATCTATCTATCTATCTATCTATCTATCTATCTATCTATCTATCTATCTATCTATCTATCTATCTATCTATCTATCTATCTATCTATCTATCTATCTATCTATCTATCTATCTATCTATCTATCTATCTATCTATCTATCTATCTATCTATCTATCTATCTATCTATCTATCTATCTATCTATCTATCTATCTATCTATCTATCTATCTATCTATCTATCTATCTATCTATCTATCTATCTATCTATCTATCTATCTATCTATCTATCTATCTATCTATCTATCTATCTATCTATCTATCTATCTATCTATCTATCTATCTATCTATCTATCTATCTATCTATCTATCTATCTATCTATCTATCTATCTATCTATCTATCTATCTATCTATCTATCTATCTATCTATCTATCTATCTATCTATCTATCTATCTATCTATCTATCTATCTATCTATCTATCTATCTATCTATCTATCTATCTATCTATCTATCTATCTATCTATCTATCTATCTATCTATCTATCTATCTATCTATCTATCTATCTATCTATCTATCTATCTATCTATCTATCTATCTATCTATCTATCTATCTATCTATCTATCTATCTATCTATCTATCTATCTATCTATCTATCTATCTATCTATCTATCTATCTATCTATCTATCTATCTATCTCATCAGAGCAGCTGGTACGAATTGGCCGCCTCGCGTGCGCCGATGAAATCTCGAACACGGGGCCAAGTTTTCTTTTCAGCGAGGACGTCGGCAGTTCTGTAAGCGCGTCGCAGCCGTTCCTCGGGGACGCTCTCTCCGAGAGACCGAAGACGACGGGGGTCTTCCACTTTTGCCATCACCGACGACCCACCCCGCGTCAACACATGGCCTCTTCTCGTGCGAGAGAGAAACTGAAACGAACGAGATCGCGCGATCGGCAGCGGCGTACCGATTCGAGGCGCGGACGCAGCCGTGCGCGTGAAGTGGATCCGTGACGCAGGAGCTGCGTTGTTGCATGGTGCACGGCACCACAGCTGTCGCGATCGATTCTGAAAGGGGGCAGGAAATAGGGACGTTTCGGCTAAGTCGTATTAGTAAAGTTGAGAGAGAGAGGGAGAGAGAGGGAGAGAGAGAGAGAGAGGGAAAGGCAGGGAGGTTAACCAGGCGGAGTCCAGTTTGCTACCCTACACGTGGGGAGGGGAATGGGGAGTGAAAGAGAGAGAGAGAACATGAGTCTATACCGCACTTTGACATGCACTAGGATAGGTGCAGGATGTCTATAGTCGGGCACTCAAGTCTGTTCCTTTCAGGTAGTGAAGAAGCGCTCAGGAGGAGGAGGAGAAACATTTATTAAAAAGAAAGGACAAGCAGGTGTCTTCCTGCTTGTGCGGGAGGCGCCCTTGGTCCAGGGCCCCTGCGGCTCTTGCTGTCTCCCGGGCCCGCCGCACCGGTTGCTGCTGGTTATGAGGGTCCGAACTAGTCAGCACGGCCTCCCACTGCTCGGGTGTGGGGTTGGGTATTTGCGGGGCCGCCTTCACGTTGGGGCACGCCCATGTGGTGTGATATAGGGAGCGCTCAAACTGCTTTCTGGGCTGATGAACTGCGAGGCCAGGCTCCCAAGATCTTTGCTTCTGTAAATGGCCTGTCATCCAGTCTATTCAAGGCACACTGGAGAGTCTGACGTTGGTTGTCAAAGCGGGAACAGTGACATTAGTAAAGCTAATTAATTAATTGGGTTTTACGTGCCAAAACCACTTTCTGATTATAATTACGCATTATGATTATACATTGGCGTTCCAGTTACTTGTGTGCTTCAGTACACGAAACGACGTTTTGTTGACAAATTAACTGGAACGCCAATGCATTTCCCCGCAAAGTTCGGGAATTCATATCTCGAAACTGGTGTCATCTTGAAAATTCGTTCCAAGTGGATCCGCCTTGCGAACACCACGGCGAGAATTTGTAAATTACAACGCGGGCCATAATGTAAGTAGTTAAAAACATAATTAGTAAATTTTTAATAATTGGTCGATTTCGCATCTCATTTTTTTTTTTCAACTATTGTCCGCCACTTCGAGTAGACCAGCTCATAGACTGGAATTGAGCTATCTGCCACAGGCAACTATTAGAGATTTTTGAAAGTGATCGCTGACACAGCCTGTATGTACCCCGTGAGAAAAGAAAAAAAAAATCGGAGGAAACCTAAGAACTTCTTATGTAAGTTGTGAATGCGGAAGAATTGCTGTCCAATCGAACACCGCTGAGCTGTCCTTCGAGTTATGAACTCCTCGCGGGCAAGGGAGCGCATTGAGACGCTTGGCGCGTTTCGATTTTGATTTCGCCTTGTATTGAGGCGCAGATAGAACGCAGGCGGTTGCTTGCGCTGACAAGGAACGCGCGCAAGAGAGAGAGAGAGAGAGAGAGAGAGAACATTTCACGAAAGGGACTAAATGATCTTGAATTGTAGCGCGAAAGTGACACAGGCAGCGACTAGAAGCAGACAGGACTAAATAATTTGGCATTCCGACACGTAAGCAATCTTAAGTACCTCTGCCGAATTTGTTTTCCCCAATTCGTCATGTGTCTCGCAGACGGTGCGATACCAGCAAGGGTGGTGGTGCGACTTGTCCACCTAGCCACGTCCGAAAATATAAAATAATGAAGGGGCCAGAAGAATGGAAAATGAAGTGAATCGTTAGAGAGTCTACGGCCGCGGGACAGACGACCACAGCGAAAGCGCGTGGCATGCTAGGCGCCCTCAAGCACGTGCATCAACAAAGCGAATGACGAGAAACTTCCAGTGATATCAAACTGTCGTATCGTGATAAGACGAGACGTCTTATCAGTCAATTCTCGCGCGCCTCGCAACAAAAGAGAACGCACGCGCCGTCGCAGTATCGCCGGCTTGCGAGCGCCTGCCTGTACAACGTATCTTATTTAGTTGTAGCGCGAGCTGAACAAGGACAACAGAAAGGCACATCTGACATACACGGCGCTACGAACCGTTCTATGAACTGGCGTTGTGTGTGTCAGATGTGCCTTTCTGTTGTCCTTGTTCGGCTTGCGCTAAAACGAAATAAGATATGCCGTACCAACAAGCCCCTATAGCTATCCTAATGTACAACGTAACCGCGCACCTATACGAGAGAGCAACGCGGGTGAGCATCTCGTGCCAACGCCTTTTGAGCGATGCGAAACGACAGACAAAGCATCTTTTTCTTTTCTCCCCCCGACTCCCGCGAATCGAAAAAAAAAAAAAAGAAGCGTGCGAGAATGCCGATGCGAGAAGCCCGCGGCCGTAAAGTATACAGCTGCGAAGCGGAAGTACGAGGAAATACTTCTCTCCAACTACCGCGGCGCGGCAGCTATACCATACAGAGAAACGAAAAGAAAAAGTAAAACAAAACGTTTTTGGCGGAGGCCGAGGGGCGGCGCTGCACGAAAGACATTTTCTTGCCCCCGGAAGTCGCGGAAGGTTGCAAGACCTCTAGAGCGACGCTATAAGGCGCTTTGTTTTGAAAATGCCTCGTCGTTTTTTTTTTCGTTTTTTTTTGAAGTGATTAGTCGGCGCCGTATACATGTACGGCGTTCACCCTCGAGGATACTCGCCTCTCGCGCCCCATCGCGCGGTGGACATTTCGCCAGTATAGGACGTGGAGCCTATACGGGTCCGCGGACTGCGCGAATCGTGCCTGGTCCCACGAGGACCGGGCGCCACGGACGCTTCGTGATTTTAGGCGGATAGCTGTGTGTGCGAGGATGTGTGCCATGCCTTTCTTTTTTTGGGGGGGGTGGGGGTGGGGGAGGTGGACGAGGGAACGTGGCTATACGGCGCATACGGTGCCAGCAGCCACGCTTGAAAAAGAAAAAAGAAAAAGAAAATGAAGAATACCTCATCCAGACTGGAAATCGAAATTGCATCCGCCGCGCGAGAGCCCAGCAGCCGTCCGTGAATAACAACCGCTTGTTGCGTGGTATATAGTAAGCTCCGATCTAAGGCAAAGCAAAAACACTACCGCACGGGAACACATCTCGTATAGTAGACATGAGCTCGAAACCATAGAGGGTCAGCGAATGCGAGTGTCCTGTAAAGAGTATACATACCGGAGGTTTTCTATTCGAGCTTCATGCATCCTGGATGAGATGCATAAGTGGCAGGCTCTTTTTGAAAGAACGGCGGAATCCTTCGCGGTGTGTAGCTCATACAGCAGCTTACAAAGAACCGCGCAAATTGGCGCGGCTATTATAGTTGTGACATCGGAGCGGCGCTCGCGTTTCTGCGGCGGATAGGGAAGGGGGAGGGCGAACGCGGTGTCCATCCCGCTATCAAACGCGTGATCCTTTGTTTTTTTTTTGTTTTTTACTAAGAATCCCGAAACGGGGCGATCGAGACGGGAATGTACCGTTAACCGTAAAAGTTTACGTGATGCAGGATCTGCCATTTGAAGTTGAATTCTGGCAAAGTGTGGTCCCACAGCCTCGAATCAGATGTTCTCGCATGTAGCCTTCGCCACCGACGCAGTGACCCAATAAATTAGAAGTGCCGCGCCTTAACAGCAGGAGGAACTCACATTTGCAGGGGAAACCGTGTCCCGCAAACTTTTCGCCCTTGACTGTACCAATACCTGTATACCGCGAAGTGAGATGCATTCCGGTGACAGGCTTAAAGTCGGTGGCAACCTAAGAATGTAGCGGCACACGCACATACTCCGCCGACCAAACTCAGAGAGTAATTTTGGGCAATATAGATGCGCCGGCCCGTTACAAGTTCGCTCATTACTGCGACGTCACAGCTCGGGCGAACTACTTCGTTCAATATGAGAGACCCTGTAGGCGAACTGTGTTTTCCTCCGTGGAGGCACGAAAGGAGGGCAGCTGACGAGCGGCTTTCGTGGGCCAAGCTCACGGCTGAGTTCTTCGGTTGGTCGCCCAGCAAACTGTCGAAAGTGGTTCAGCGTTTCTCGGTAACAAATTCGAAGTACTCGGGTCTACACATGCAACTGCATACATGTTTTATCTCCTTCGGTTGCCTGGACTCATGTACAGAACTTCGTGCTCCCGGAGCTGACTGGCTATCCCAGCTGCGACACATTTTGCGAAACATTTTATGACGAATTTCTTGTTTTTTCTTTTGGCCAAACGACGAGGAGAGGCCGGTGTCCCCCAAAGGCGCGATCCTCTTCTAATGCATCAAGTCAATTTTTTTTTTTTTTTGTAAAAAAGGAGAAGGACTAGCAGACTTCTGTGTGAGCTTTGCGGCGCCCAATACCGATTCGCTCATCGGCGCGTTTCGAGCTCGGAATTCTGAGAACTCCGCGGGCAGGCCGAGATCTCGAAACCCTTGCCTCGAGGGCCACGGGTTCCGAAAAAAGCAGCTTGCGCGGGGCGCTCGCCGGTGCCGTTTTTTGGCGGTCGTAAACGCGAGAAATGTACGGCGCGCTCGACGGCCGGGGAAGCCCGCAGAGACGGACGCGTGTTTCCGCGCCGTGTTTATTAGCCCAAATTCTACAGGTCACGCGCTCCTCGTCGCGCGTATATTTGTTGAACTTCATATATAAACGCGGGGGCTCTGTTAAAGAATACCGTGACCGTTTGGTTTATCCTCGACAGACGGTTGGCTGCTGTTTATGAGCAGCGCGCCCCGGCTCAGGCTTGGCTTGGCATGGTGTTTGGCTTTTTATGCTCTCGTCTCAACCTGCTGCTCCACATTAGCCTCGTTACCCCGTCGCGCTGCATTTAGGAAAGGCGAATCGCCGCCGAGCTTTTACGGGCAGTAACGGCCTCGGTGCTTCGACGTGCGAAGAATGAGGCTGCAGGCGTGGCATCCGCGCAGAGAGTAGAGTGGGCCTCTTCGATTTGTCGTCCCGCGCGGACGGTCCTGGAGAGGTATTCTGCCAGAGTCCACCAGGTGGACTCTTGCGGAACACCTCCCCAGGACTACCCCGAGAGGCTGCGTGCGCCGTAGAAAAAAAGAGAGAAAGAAAGAAATAATCGTTTGCCACAAAACGAGTACAACTGCAAATTAATTAGCGAATATTTTCTCTTTTTTTTCTCTCATTTAAGTTAGCTACCTGGACATCGATAATTGCAAGTATAATGTCCGCCTCTTCAGCTAATTACATCCACCTGAACTGGTTGAATTACGCTATATATTACGCCCCGTACGACCTTACAAATTAAAAAAAAAGATATGCATAAAAGCAATACATAAAAAGGCGCACGTGCTGGAAATTGAGTAATATCGCTCGCTGCCCCCCCCCCCCCCCCCCCTATTTTACTGAAGTACTATAAAGCGCCAAACAGACGGCACAGGAAGTCCGTGTGTCCTCTTGTGTCGTCTGTTTGGCGCTTTAGTATACTTCAGTAACATGCACCAACAAGCCCAACAAAAAAGTTCTGCTTGAATACCCCCCTTCTTTTATCGGACACCTCCGCCGGTGACCTCGTGCGGTCGTAGTCGTGACTCCGCCTATCAGCCGGCCACGCGACGAGATCCGGAACGAAGCGACAAGGCACGCGGAATCGCTGCACACCACCGTTTACGACAAAGGAGAGAAAAAGGGCCGCTATGGCGGGCTCGAATCCGGCTCGGTTTTGGGCAAATTCCCGCCGTCGACGCGATTACGAGGGGGGCGTGCAGGTCGAAAACACGTCGCCGTTTTAATCGCTCGCCGAGGGAAAACCCTCCTCCGATACCGGTAACTGCAGACACGCGCCTAGCGCTATCTTTATTCTTCCGCGCCCACCTCGTGTAGCCGGCTGTATGTCCGGCTTGTGTTTGACGTTTGTTACGAGTCAGGGACGGATGATGAGGGAGTAAGAGAGAGGTTGGAGGGGTGTGTATACAGTAACTCTAAGAGAGAGGCTGGAAGCAGTGCCACCTGCTGGAATTGACGTGGGGCATCTCCCGCCGGGGGACACTCCGTGTGAGCGTCTTGTTCTATTCGGGGCAGCTTTACTGAAGAAACACCGAGGAAGAATATTAAAGAGGAGCATATAAGTTAAGCTGTGTCGGTAAATTACCTTAACGAGGAGGGCTTGCCGAGAAAGTTGGCATCGATTCGTGTCGAAAATTCAGCGCTAATGCCAGACAAAGACGAAGGGAGAGAACACGCCAAGAGCACGCTTCATAATGCCGACTCAACTCACCCAACCAACCAGCCAACCAGCCATGCAACTCGACCAATTCCAACTTGCTCAGTTCACATTCCTTATCAACTTAACCTATAGTTCGAAGTGCCCTGTAATGTGTCCTAACCCTCATTTACAAGCTCTCGTTTTGCGTTGTCTTCCCTCTATAGCTACCTCTTTGTCTGGATTTATCGCTGTATCTTCTACAGTAAGTTACGTTACGGAAGTAGTGAAACGCTCTCTCTTGCTGTGGGGAGGCTTGGCAAGTTAAAAATGACGCTATCGCAATAGATTGACCCCCCCCCCCCCCCGCCCCTTATTCTTTGTTGGAATTAAGCACGCTGAGTGCGTCCGTAAGCAGTGCTAATACGTACAAATACGTTTCTTTCTTAGTTAGAAGGGCCCTCAGGCGTTCCACTCACAGTGTTACTTTGCTTGCCTACAAATCAATAGCGATGTCATTACTTGACTACGCTGTCGTTCTTTGGGATCCGTTCACATAGAGTAGCATTGAAAGCATACAAAAGAGGGCAGATCGTTTCATTATACAATAATTTTGGGCGAACATCAGTAAGCCCTGTGATAGCGAGAGCAATCTTACCTTATCTAAGTGAAAGGAAGAGAGTTTCTTGTCTCGAATTCTTATGTAGGATAATTAACGCGCACTGTTAGGTAGATCTTGCTAATTTGACACGTTATTCCTCCGGTAACGGTACAACACGAAGCCGCGATCTTACCATAACGTCCTTTCGAACGTGCAACAACTGCTTTAAGTACTGGTCTTTTCTAAGGAGAGTAAGAGAGAGGAACAAACTGAGAAATGACGTTGCTTTGCAGCCATCGTTCGGAAAGTTTGCCTCTCGTATACCTAACGATTTTCCGCGTCGGGATTTAGTGTTTTCCATTGTATGGCTCTGTCTGGACAATTTGTAGTCCTAGGTGCTCGTTTAATCCTGGTTTTGCTTATGTATACGCTTTAACAACTTCTTTTATTTGTTTTCTCTTCCTGCCAATTGTTTGTAATAATCATGGTACTATTAACCCAGCGTGCTAAAATCCCCTTTTTTGGGGGATTGCAGTATATAGGTATAAATTAAATGAACGAATTTAAATATTTCCGCTTGTCAACGCTTTCCCGCCAAGTGTGTTAGAAGCAGACTTTAGGAAAAAAATTATGGGGTTTCTCGTGCCAAAACCACTTTCTGATTATGAGGAACGCCGTAGTGGAGGACTCCGAAAATTTCGACTACCTGGGGTTCTTTAACGTGCCCCTAAATCTAAGTACACGGGTGTTTTCGCATTTCGCCCCCATCGATATGCGGCCACCGTGGCCGGGATTCGATCCCGCGACCTCGTGCTCAGCAGCCCAACACCATAGCCACTGAGCAACCACGGCAGGTAAATTTTAGGAAGGACATGCTTTAACGGTATATGCGGATTTAACCTCGCTATTGATCGCCCCCTCATCTTTTCCACGCCCTAAGGGCGAACCGTGGAGCCACTGGGAGAATTATCCCCCGCCGTACTTGTTTCGGAAGAGCGCCAGCGAGACCTGTGCCGCTTAGCTTCGGTGACGTGACGAGAACCGGCCCACTCAGATCGACATGTGGCCGACGGCCCTGTTTCTACGTTGGGCGTGATTGAGATTGACGAGCCACTGACGCCTGGCCTGTGGTTCGTCTGCGTCCCTGCCCGCTAATACGCCCACGGTTTGGCGGCGCTCGCGTGGCTTTTAACTGTCTCCGCGCGCGATATATAAGTACATTCTGACGCATTAATTAATTAATGCATTCATTCTTCGATTCATTCATTGTTTCATTCATTAAATCATTCATTCACGAGAAAGAGAAGTATATTATGTGTTAGGTGCCCCAGTATGCGTTATGAAATGGCTGTAGTCCAAGGAAAGCACTACAGCTATTTGGTGACGCATACTGCGGTGCATAACGCATAAACTAATTCTCATTCATTCATTCATTCATTCATTCATTCATTCGCGAGAAAGAGAAGTACATGATGCGTTATGCAACAAGGGCAGTATGCGTTACCACGTAGTTGTAGTCCAAGGAAAGCAGATTAATCAGCCCATTCATTCATTCATTCATTCATTCATTCATTCATTCATTCATTCATTCATTCATTCATTCATTCATTCATTTGTGTGTTAAAGAAATATTAATTTAATCAATCACTTAATTTTTTTTCATCTTGAAGTTCCCAAAGTACAAAATGGTCATTTAACGAGGATGGTGCTTCACTAGAAGTTCACCGCAGCGGCCTGGCGTTACGCCTTGGAATCTTCTAGAATGCCACGTGATTCCCCTTTCGCAGATATGAACTGTAAGCTGTATCCGCAAGCAGGCGCTCGGTACCAACACCCTTAAGCAACCGTGTCGGGCAATGTAAAGACACGAATGCTCTCTGTGGGCGCGCAGCCGGATAATGTCAGAGTGCATGGCATTGTTGAGACACGCCACGGGGGGAAAGCATGGACAGAGTGACCGGAAAGCTCTGTCGCCGCACTTTGACGTGTTGACACACTGCGAGCGGACGGCGAGATCGAGCCACGGGCTAGAACCTCGACATAGCTGTCCGCGGTGGGCCCGAGCCAGCACTTCCTATAGATAACTCCCCAGACGGGAGCATCGCATGACTTGAAGCCACCTACGAAGAAGAGATGAGAGAGAGAGAGAGAGTCAAGCATTCAAAGCGAGACTCTAAGGTGAAGCGCAGTAGCGCTTTCGTAATTTCTTTACAGCAGTATGCAGTAAAATGTCGTTAATACGTATCCGTTTAAGAAGTAATTCCGGTTTAAATATAGTCGGGATGGATACCCCGCCCTGTCGTCATCGAGCCTAACGACCGCTCAAGCCGTAGTCGCTTGACGCATGCCAAACGGTTAGTGCGTAGAATGTGCTTCACTTCTCGGCGCGTACGAGCGTGGAATCGGCGAAATGTCGTGCGCCGCGGGCCACAGATTGCGAAATTGCGGCGCAAGTCCGACCTTTCCCGTACTGCAGTCGCCACCGATAGCGACGTCAGGACGTGGTAGCCGTGACTTGTTTCCTGCTCCCACAGCTTCGAGCGCTTCCACGTCGTCGTCATGGATGACGACGTGGATGATGGCCCTTCCGTATTCGACGCGGCTATGGCGCGTTGAACGTCGTGAGGGCGTTCGTCGGGAAGTGGGGCCTGCTGGAGAAACTGCAGCTCGCCGCTTCGCTGGGTTTGAGGGTTTCCCGTCGACGCTGCGAGGCCGCCACGGCGGCAAATGAAAATCGCAGATTTCTTTGTTGCCTGTTCGCAAATAAAACTTGTCTGCTTGCGTGTTTTAGTGAGGATAAGTGCGCTTCTTTTTTTTGCCAGCATGTCTATAGCCGCTCATCTGCCATTGTCGGTTAATTATTACATCTATCTATCTATCTATCTATCTATCTATCTATCTATCTATCTATCTATCTATCTATCTATCTATCTATCTATCTATCTATCTATCTATCTATCTATCTATCTATCTATCTATCTATCTATCTATCTATCTATCTATCTATCTATCTATCTATCTATCTATCTATCTATCTATCTATCTATCTATCTATCTATCTATCTATCTATCTATCTATCTATCTATCTATCTATCTATCTATCTATCTATCTATCTATCTCTTCGTTCAGTTGTATTCCTTGTTATCCTATACAATCCCTTTAAATCACATCTGCCGGTCAAGCGTAACAAACCGGGAAGCATTTCCTCAGCATGGCGTCGTTGCACCGGCACCCGTCTGTCACACGAGATGGCCGCAACGGTGATCGCGACGTCGACTCTGATGTGGACAGACGACGGCGACATTAATTCCGCGCACGTGTCGCGCATGTCACGCATCTGCGGACAGCCAGACGCGTGGCGCGCACATTTTGTCAGGTCAACGTCAGCTATGACAACGCAGGCCGACAGAAAATAAAAAATAAAGAAAGAGCGGGAGGGGAGGGGGAGCGTAGAAGATGGAATGGAAGCAGCTGTTTCTTTGCACGCGCGGTCATATCGTCATCAGAGCAAGTATAGGGTATTTTGGACGCAGCCACCGACAGGTTGGACTAAAGGTGAACGTAGTGGACAACTCGCGTTCGTCAGTTGACGGACTATGAGTTTTCAGAGACATTGCTGCGATTGCTGCGTGATTCAAAGCTGTGTGCTTTTCTTTGATCTCCCGTTATGCCTTCCGGCGAATCCTTTTGTATGCTTATCTGCGAGATTTTGCTTATGCACCGTGCTGGAGGTAGCGCTCAGTACTGTTTCTGATATTGGCTTGGGGTACTGGCGGAAGAAAAAATGGCTGTGGCTTAGCTAAGGTTAAGCCCAGGATGCGAAGCATACTAGAGTAGAAGTACTCCCAGATACACTCGCAACTTCATCCTTTACCTCGGACTCTGTGGAGGAACGCTGCTGTTTAGCCGCGTACTGTGCACGTCGCTTGGCAAGCCGAACTTCTCGTTCTTCGGCCGTTTCCGTGGCTCTTTGTAACTTGCGCTTTGCGGTCTGACGAGCGGCCCTTTCCTTTCCCGCCATCGCGCTATACAACTGGCCTCGACGAGAGCGCGCCGCTCTTTTATACAGCTGTTATGACGCCAGTGCCCTAGCGGGAGGAACGGGAGTTAGGCCGCAGCACCGGCTGTGCGACCGCAGGCGAGCGCAAGAGTTGAGCCCGGCTTGCAGCTGTTGTGACGTCAGTGCCCTAGTGGGAGGAGCGGGAGTTAGGCCGCAGTACCATCTGTGCGACCGCAGGCGAGCGCACGAGCTGAGACCCGGCTATGTAGCTACGCGGCCGCAAGCGAGCGCACGAGTTGAGCCTCCGCTTTTGCAGCTGTTATGACGTCATATGGTAGCTACGCGGCCGCGCGCGGCGCAGCAAGGAAGAGCGTGGTTGTGCGGCTAGTATGCTTCGCATAAAAGCAGGGAGGGATAGGATAGTTACAAGCCTAAGTAATTTTACCAGATAAAGCATCGATAGGTAGAAGGCTATAGGTTGTGATACGTGGTAACATGTAAGTAGCTCACACAGGTTCCATGATGCACTCCAATACAAAAGGGAGGCCATTAGCAGCGATTGATGACAACGATGACGATGATAGTCATAATCGTAATCCCGATATTAGATCTGCGCGTCGTAAATTATGACCCCGATTGTGAAAGGCTCGGCATCCAATCTGGCGTGCTCCGATCACGATAACCTTTTTCCACGAGAGTACATAAAGTTAGACTATGTTGGGTTCGCGTACTATACATGGCGATCATTGTAGACGACGCCACGTTGAAAGCAAACTCACGTGACCCGACTTGTTGCTCTGACGTGTCCCATTTTATAGCGATACGCATAGCGGTGTAACTTCCGTGAAAGCCTGTCGTGCGTATCATCGTACTTATCGTCGACATCTTTCCCTGCCAGAAGTTGTCAGAAAATCCAATTTGCCTCCGTCGATCCTTTGATCCGGGGCTGTGCTTTTAATATCACTTCCTTTAGGACGTACAGACGCGTTCATTATGAATTGCAGCGCAATTGCCATTGTTCAAGAGGCTCCAAAGACTGCACGGCGGCGCCAACATACAAAAAAAAAAAAGAAGAACTAAACATCGTTAATTTCAATTACTGGTATTTGTTAAACCAATTTTTGTTATATTGGCGTCTCAATGTAGTCTTTGGAGTCTCTTCGATCGCGGGTGCCGTGTTGCAGCTCGTACTGAACGTGACTGTATACGTGAGCTGCACTGGGTATAGTGTGTAGGCCGTAGGAGTTTCTAAGAAAAATGAATAGATGGAAATCGGGCACTGTAGTCTCTCTGAGAGTTGCAAGAGAGAGAGAGAGAGAGAAAGCAAGGACAGGAAAGGCGGGGAGGTCAACCAGAAGAGCATCCGGTTTGCTACCCTACACTGGGGGTGGGGGAAAGGGGAATAGAAAGAGGAAAAGGGGAGAAAGTGAGCACTGAGTGCGTGTGGGCGGGGCACTATGCACAGGGACACTATAAACGGTCTCTTAAGCCGGTGCACTTCAAGTATTGCACTAATGCACGATTCGCTTTTCGTGCCAGTGACGGGTGTGGCCACGGTCCGAGTATCTTTGACTCGGTGAACGGTCTTAAGTCCAGTCGGTGTAAAGCTTCCCGCAGAGAGAGGCGTTGTACATCGTAGCGGGGGCAGGCACACAATAGGTGCTCGATGGTCTCCTCGCACCCACAGGAATCGCACATCGGGCTTTCGGCCATTCCCAAACGATAGGGGTATGAGTTCGTGAACGCTACTCCCAGCCACAAGCGGTACAGCAAGGTTGCTTCGCCGCGGCAAAGGCTAGATGGCAGTTGTAGCCGTAGCGTGGGGTCCAGTTTATATAATCGGCAATTGAAGGCACTTGAACTCCAGAGATCTTGCGACCTTTTGCGTGCATGTAGGCGAAGTTCCCTGGCAGCGTCCGACCTCGCCAAAGGTATTGAACGCGTCTGGGTACCTTCGTGGGCAGACCGGGCAGCCTTGTCAGCTAGGTTGTTGCCGACGATGCCACAGTGAGCAGGAATCCATTGAAATATGGTGGTGTGCCCTCTTTCCAGAGCATGGTGGTGCACTTCCCTGATGTCAGATGTCATCTGCTCGTAATTTCTGTGACGTAATGCAGACTTGATGCTGTTGCAAGAAGGGTGATTAAGCCAGTGTGGAAATGGTGGCCAGTAACACTGGATTTGTCTGAACGTCTCCTTCTGGCGTCATACGGCATCTTTGGCTTTGCAAATAGATAATTTTCAACAAAGAATATTGCGTTAGCGACAACTCGTTGTGATTATTCATGCGCACGGAGACTTGTTGACTTCATATGTTTGGAGATTTATATACGGTTGCCTATAAGTTTATGAAGATAAACCGCAATAATTAGGGCCGCAAGAGCGTCTGAATTAGCCACAAATACACATGTGTATATACTAACCATGCATACTCAGCTATACCAGTATTGGCAATATTTTTTTAAGACGAAATCTCCACGTCACGACCAGAAATACTCAACTTTTATAGAGAAGTCGTCAAGTGTTAATAATGATAACGAGTTCCTTGGTATTCTGTCTTTTTTTACATGTTGAATTGTTTCTACACGTGTTCCTTAACATATTTCACATTAAATTGATAGTTGATTACCTCCCGCGGTCGCGAGTCAAAAAGTGAGAATTGAAAAAATAAAATAAAAAAGAGACCGTTCAGTACTGATCTTGACGAACGTGTTACCAGATCTCAAGATCGTGTTTTGCGCGGGAAAGCAGCTTTGACACGTCCACACGGCTTACTAATAAGTGTTCCGCATGTCTTTAGAAGCAGCGACCAATTGTGGAAGCGCATATATATCCCCTCTGGGATAAATATATTAGCGACGCATTGAACTTAGCCAAAGGCCCTTGCAGAATCTTGCCTGGGCAACTTATAGGCTATTTACGTCACTAAACAGGAGCCACAGAAAACGTCGCTAAGACTCTCCCATGAGCCTAAGTTTCTAGGGTACCAAAAGCTCGCTAAATTTAGCGAATCTCTGGCAAACTAACGAGTACTGAGCCATACTCATAGCACGCGGAGTAGGGGTCACCAGACGCAGCAATACGGATCCTTCTCCTCGATAAAGCAAGAACGGGATGTGGAAGTTTGTTGAGATATCTGGATAGGTAGCTCTTAAGAACTTACTGGCCGCCTTTGTACAACCTAGGTACAATGCGTAGCCAGTTTCGTCCGGTTCTGTCTTCGAGTGTCTATGTGTACACGGTGATGTATGTCGCAAATGTGGTCATTATCTAGCACAAAAGAACGCCGGAGACTGTGGTCATTGGGCTCTTCGAATGGAATCCCTGCTTCTGACCGATATATAACCTTTTAGTAGCCAGTAGGGCACGTCTCGCGTTACTGTGTTATTTTTTCTCATTTTGTTTTCTCTTCTTTCTCCTTTTATTCCCTTTACCCCTTTCCCCAACACAGGGCAGCCAGCCGTTACCTACACTGGCTAACCTCCCCTCTCTCTCTCTCTGTCTGTCTACCTCTCTCTCTCTCTCTCTCTGTTCTATATCGGCCGGGTAGGCCGCTCTATTTGCTGTCTGTCAATGTCGCAAGTTCGCGGGGAGTGACGTTTTTTGTCGCCGACTCGTTTCCTTCTTCCGTGTTCTGTACTCGCTTCTTCATTAGAGCGGTTGACTAATAAACATCCGTCTGTGAAACAGGAAGCTTTCGGTTGCGTACAGTACGTGACCTGACAGATGGAGAACACTCTGTCCGGTTTAGAGAGAGATAGAGAGCGAGATAGAAAAAAGAGAGGGAAAGACAGGGAGGATAGCCAATGCAAGTACGAGCTGGCTACCCTGTGTTGGGGAAAGAGGTAAAGGGAATAAATGGTTATAGAAGGAATCAAATGGGCTTCACGGGAGTTGCTGTACGGAGGTTCGACGTCAAAAAAACCTGCACTGCTCCATTTTTCCACATTTCTCCAGCGAAAAAAAAAAAAAGAAGGACAACGACAACGAAGTGCTGATAAAGACGAGGTTAGTAAATGAAACGCTGTCTCGATGGGCCGTTCGATCAACGTGTAGCTCATGCCCACCCCTCTGCACAACTTCTCGAACAGAACTCTTTACTTTGCAGGCCTCCTAGCAGATGAGCTGAAAGCCGTCTCCGCTATCTGATATTTCGTGTTGCCCGTGAAACGGCCCGGCCTTCGGCCTGACGGTTTCAACGTGATTTCGAAAAGAATAAAATAAAAAGAAATTATGGGACTTTACGAGCCAAAACCACTTTCTGATTATGAGGCACGCCGTAGTGGGGATTCCGGAAATTTGGACCACCTGGGGCTCTTTAACGCGCACCTAAATCTAAGTACACGGGCGTTTTCGCATTTCGCCCCCATCGAAATGCGGCCGCCGTGACCGGGATTCGATCCCGCGACCTTGTGCGAAGCAGCCCAACACCATAGCCACTAAGCAACCACGGCGGTTCATGTGATTTTTTTTGTTGTGGGCTCTTCAACAATCACTAAACATCGAGGCACTCTGCAGAAGTCTGCCACAGCTTCGCGGCACATCGATGTTTTTTAATCATCCATTATCGTAAAAATGCTCAGGCCGGCCGGATATCCCGAGCTTCCAACGAGCGCAAACGACCGTCTGCTCGAATCTCTATTGCGCACGGGAATCACACGTACATCATTCGCCGTGCACGTGAGTCCCCGTGCATTTCGCCGCTGGACCTGACGAACTTCCTCCCTCAGCCACGGAGTTTGCCTTTGAAACAACAGCTCACGTCATGAACATGACGTCACGAACACGTGGTCGTGCTTGCTGCCGGCGCATTCTGTGCAGGTAAATAATGTTCTGTACTTATTTCAGTTGCTGACTCTTCCATGTGCTACCGCTGCAACTTTGAAAAGACCATCGAGCGCTTCCTCCGTCGCTTGCACTCGCTTTGAAGTGCAACGTCGGTCTCTTTGGAACTTGCTGCGCGCCGACTGGCCGTGGTCGATCGTTTGCTGAGGCAGAGATCCTGGGCGCATGGGCTCACCCATCGTGAAACGCCGAAGGATGCGCGCGATTTAGGGACTTTCCTAAAATCAACAGGCCTTAAAGGATGCTTATGAATGTCTGCTTCCGCGCACGCCATCTATCTATCTATCTATCTATCTATCTATCTATCTATCTATCTATCTATCTATCTATCTATCTATCTATCTATCTATCTATCTATCTATCTATCTATCTATCTATCTATCTATCTATCTATCTATCTATCTATCTATCTATCTATCTATCTATCTATCTATCTATCTATCTATCTATCTATCTATCTATCTATCTATCTATCTATCTATCTATCTATCTGTCTGTCTGTCTGTCTGTCTGTCTGTCTGTCTGTCTGTCTGTCTGTCTGTCTGTCTGTCTGTCTGTCTGTCTATCTATCTATCTATCTATCTATCTATCTATCTATCTATCTATCTATCTATCTATCTATCTATCTATCTATCTATCTATCTATCTATCTATCTATCTATCTATCTATCTATCTATCTATCTGCTTCTGTATTTGCCTTCTTTCATTCAATCCCTCACTCCATTTCCCCGTGCAGGGTAGCCAGCCGAACGTTCGCCTGGTTGTGTAAGCTTACTATCTTTCCTTGTTTCTCTCTCTCTCTCAAACTCGTATGGCGTACATTTTCTCTGGAGACGAAAACATTTACGCCGCTTAGTCTCCAGCAATTAATTGGACAATATTATTGTTCGGAGCTGCGAACAGCGAAGAAGAGCACTGCCAACCTCCACCTGGATCGGCACGTCTGCGCCGAACTAAACTTTGTACACGTACGTGGAACTTCTGGTCAACTCTTTAGCTGCCACCGTTGTTGTCGTCTGTCACTTCTCTCAGTATATATGCGCTTTCTTGTTCACAAGCACGCGCATAGGGCTCGTCCATATATCATTCTGCTGCAGCTCGGTTGATGACACCTTTTTTTCTTCCTTCAGGGAGAGCATAATACATATAGTACACAAAAATTTGTGTCCCGATCCGCCGTTCGCTCGCAGCGAGCCTTGACCGCAGAGTTGTCAAGGCTGCAGTGACACAGGAGCTCGAAAAAAGCGAGCCGTGTACTTGTCTCCGACGCAGGGCGTCGCGGCTGACGCGTCGTTTATATATCGCGACCCGCGCACCTTGCTCCACTTGTGGTCCCAGATAACATTGTTCGTCGCGCCGGCGGTCTTCACGTGTCACAGCCAGCGGCCTTCTCGTGTCAATATGCAGCCCGACGAGCCGGTATTCTCCAGCGCGTGCGCGTCGCGCAGGAACGTGCCGATGCGTGCAAATAGGCACGCATCATGCGCTCTCGATCGTATGCACATCGGCGAAAGCCCGCGACGCGATTGTTACGCAAATGAGACGATGACGTAATCGTATGCGCAGCTTTAACGTCGGCGTCAGAGTGACGTTGTTCGTTGCGCGAAGGGTAATTTTTTTAGGGGTGTGCAAAATGCAAATTTTTTTTCGGGACTGAATCGAATACGAATCGAATAGTGCCGGAGGTGAGTAAAACGGAATGCTTTTATGCGTTGCATATTGCAATCACTCAGTTCAGCCCTTGGGCGCGGCCGCGCAGCCACCATTGACCTTTAGCGCAACCACGTGACGTGACGTCACGACAGCCGGAGGAAAAGCTGGGCCCCAACTCGCGCGCAATATGCAACGCATTCTTGGCTTAACCAAGCTAAGCCTGGCTATTTTTGGAATACCCTCTTTTTTTTAAATGTCGGCCTTGGTATTAAACTAACATTGTTCATTGTGTACGGATCATTTTAGGGGCCGTTTAAACTATTAATTTTCAAGGCCGAATCGAACGCGAATCGAACAGTGCCGGATGCGATCGAGTCGAGCCGAATCGAATGTCGAATACTTTTCGAACTGCCGAGTTTTTGAAGAAAATGGGCGGCCCTTTCAACAACTGTCATAAAACGATCTTCGCATAGTAGTATAATCACAACGTTTGGCAAGTTTCTGTCATTATACTGCACGTTACAAAGCGTTGTTTATTATTAAAGCACAGAGGGAGCATTAGCAGCAATTAAATATAAGCAGTTTATTCTTATGCTCAGAATTAATCGGTGACTGCGCACACCACGACAACAATAATTAACCTGAAAAGTCTATAACTCCCTGAACGACGCATAGCGCGTGCTCTACTACTGAACTTCTCGTGTTTTTATGTGTGCCTTGGCCGACGGGATAATTAATATTCGGCGCATATTTCTGCTCCGATATTTATGCTTGATCGCTCGCAGTTGGCGATTTGAAACGTTCGAGAACTGCCGAGAAAAAAACGTCATTTAGGAACACACCCCAAAATAATTTGCACGCTTAAAAGTGAATAAACGTGTAAATGCGTATGGAACTCGCACCCTTACATCCTTCTAAATGTAACGGATTGAGCTACAGACATATTTACTCCCTTATGCACTTTCAGGGGTGCAAATCATTTTACGGTGCAGTGACCGTGCCCGATCCGAAGGGGGGGGGGGGGTCGAATTGAATAGGGCAATGTTCGGTTCCTTATTCAAGAAGGTTTATGAAATATTTGTAAGCTTCCATTATTTCGTGATGGAACGTGGCTGTAACGGAGCGTTTTGAGGACAGGACACAGAAAGAATGCACCTAGGACAGTCTCGCGTGCGCATTCTTTCTGTGTCCTGGCCTCAAAACGCGCTGTTATAACCACGTTTCATCAAGCCACCTACCAAGTAGCCCATCCAGGTCTGTTAATTCCGTTATTTGTTCGAGCGGGAGATAAGGTGAGAGATCTCCCCCTTGGGTATCTGCGGATGTGCGGCTCTCGGGAGAAGATATGGTGCAGCCACGGCCGCTGGATAAAAAAAGTGCGGCATACAGTCTGGATTTTAATTTCGCTACCCGTGCTATGTTTACGCAGCTGACATACAGTTTTCTGCTGCTTTCTTTAGCTGCAACTTAGAACGGGGCTGAAATTCAGCCTTCTCGTGGAATCCGCCTCTTGCAAAACTTTTGACGCCGATTGTGCGTTTGCGCGCGCGTGTGCAATGTGTGTGCACATTTGTGTACATGAGCGCGTCCGCTGCTATGCGAACGCAGGCGATGGGAACGTCTCCTTTACGGTGCAGTCGTGGCTGGAAATGGGTACCCCCCCCCTCCCCCAATTTTTTTTTTTTTTTTGGCGAACGAGAGAAAAACAAAAGGAGTGGCGAGGCAACGACACTCGAGCGTGTTTGCGTTGCTGAGCAAGCCTGCAGCGCAAGGCTTGTTTAACCGAACCCGTGTTGCCAGCACACTCGGGTACGATGCACCCGCGCGAGCCCCCTATACCTGACCGAGTCGTTTACGAGACGGCGGAAAGGAGTAAAGGTTGTAGGGCATTCTCTTGATTGTTGTTCTTTCTTTCTTTCTTTCTTTCTTTCTTTCTTTCTTTCTTTCTTTCTTTCTTTCTTTCTTTCTTTCTTTCTTTTTTTCTTTCTTTCTTTCTTTCTTCCTTCCTTCCTTTCTTTCCTTCTTTCTTTCTTTCTTTTTTCTTTCTTTCTTTCTTCCTTCCTTCCTTTCTTTCCTTCTTTCTTTCTTTCTTTCTTTCTTTCTTTCTTTCTTTCTTTCTTTCTTCTGCGGGAGAGAGTGCAACGTTAACATGGTGCGTGTAAAGTGAAGGCCAAACTGTACCAAATGTATGTTACGATTTTCTTACAAAGCTTTGTCTTCTTTACGTCTCTTGTCACAAATGCGCACGATTCGTATCACGATACCGTATCGTCTTAATTCCACGTTTCCGTGGCCTGTATTAGTCTCGTAATCAGCTCGCGCATATTGGCGCAATGCTCCATGTGCGCCAGTTCCGAGGCGAGTTGATTGTTCATGGGCCACGTATAACAAAGTATCAGTTAAATAATAATAATAATAATAATAATAATAATAATAATAATAATAATAATAATAATAATAATAGTAAGTGTCGTCGTTAGCAATAGCAAGAAAATGTCTTCAGTTGGACTCGTCGAGGTTGGAAAGCGCGCGGTAGGGGAGGGCGGTGGGGGCTTAGCACAGCATAATTTTCGTGTACATTTGTAAATAAAACGCTCGACCGAGGACGCAGCTGTACAAATCACGCATTGCTTGAACGTAAAACAAGAGCGAAAAAACGAGCGTGTTTCCTCGCTTTTCCGAACTTTCATTTTTTTGACAACGTGAATGTAGAACAATGGGAACATATATGTGTGTGGCTACTCGGTTGCAGCTGCGAAAAGGCGTCGGAAACGGCGTGTGTAGTCAAGACAAAACGTGTATGCTTGTCTTAAAGCGAGCCGTTCCTCGCGAATCCTCGCGGACTTTTCGCGACCGTGGTTGCCGCCGCGCTGCCTTAAAATTAAAAAAAAAAAGAAAGAAGAAAATTATGGGATTTAACGTGCCAAAACCATGATCTTATATGAGACACGCCGTAGTGGAGGACTCCGGAAATTTCGACCACCTGGGGTTCTTTTAACGTGCATCTAACTCTAAGTACACGGGTGTTTTTCGCCCCCGTCGAAATGGGGCCGCCGTGGCCGGGATTCGATCCCGCGACCTCGTGCTTGGCAGCCCAACGCCATAGCCACTCAGCAATTACGGCGGGCGCCGCGCTGCTTTCTCGCCGAATATAGCTCGACGCGTGGTGGGATCGAACCTGGGTCACCTTGCAGCGCGCAGCTGCCCGACGCTCCGTCACCGTTGGGTGACACGGTCTCGCGTGCGCCTCTGTCGCGCCAACGCCGACTGTGTGCGTAGCTCTCTGAGGTGACAGCCTCGCGTCTTGACACTTCGTGCAGCACGGGTGCGCGACGAGGCCGAGCGCGCGTGCCAGTTTTGTTTGTCCTAAGGACGCGCAGGAATGAAATGGGCAAATTTATGGCATTTGATTATGACCGCCTCAGAAAAGCTTCGCTTCACGTGGAGTCCAAAATGTCCATCAATTTAAACAAAAATACCTTCCTTCTACGTGAGCCGCGCGAAAACGCCGAAAGCTCATCCGACGCAACCCCATGCGGTGCGCGAAAAAGAGAGAGAGAGAGGCGCGTGATTGGCTGCGCCAGTGCTGACGTCATTGCTCTCCGTCGCAGCCGAGCGCGCGCGCAGCAGTTTCTTATCGGCTCAGAAACGGGTAGGCCATGCGTCATACGTACTCCTGAAGAGCGGGCAGCCTTCGATCAGCAACGCCGCGAGCACAACGGGAAACGACCTCGTCTGCGCTGTGCCGATGCTGCATTCCAGGCACCAGAACAGGCTTGTGCTGCCGAGCGCAAGCAGCAACTGCGTACAGAAGATCCGGCAGCCAACCAAGTCGTCGTTTCATGAACCGTCGGGATTAACCCATGGATAAACACCGGAGCGGCACTTTTCAGATTCGCTGGTTAACCATCTGTACTGTTAAATCACTGCTTGGGTGGTTATTATATTTTTTTTTGAAGGTGGGAGTTGTGCAAGAGAATATTTTTTATCGCTTTCTGTTTGATCGTAACCTCAGAAGACGTGGTCACTATCGCCTTTGATTTTCTCTCTCTCTCATTAAGAGGAAGCTTTAGCTCGGGCGCTCCTATCAAAATACATTGGAAAGGAAAAATCGCTTTTCTCGTCAACCACTGCACCATATTTGATTAGGTTTGATGCAGTTGAAAGAAAAAGCTAGAATATAGTGACTATAGATAAGGAATTTCTGATTGAGAACGTCAATTCTTTAAATAAAAGTTGTTCAAATTTGCAAATTTCCAGAAAACGAAACTATGGCGTTTACAACCCCGTAACTCAGCAGCGAAGGTACGATATCACAATTCTGTAAATTGCATCTAATAGTACACCTAAGGCGCACAAAATTGGTGTATTTTATATGGTTCTCAAGTAGGCCAACAATATGTGAGGAGGACGTTTGCAAAACCCTTGCAAACAATTTTACAAATTCGCTTAATATGTACAATGATAAACTAAGTTTGTGCACATTGGATGCTCTAACGGTCGCGCTTTACAGAACTGCGATATCTGTTCTTAGTGCAGAGCTCTGAATTTGTAAACGTGCTGGTTCCATTTTTTTTACTTGCCAATTTTTGAACGCTCATTTGAGAAAATTCGGACCCTAAATGAAAATTACGCTTCAAACAGTCACTAGAATTGAACATTCTCTCTGAAACGCGACAAATTTCGTTAATATCGGCCCAGTCGTTTCCTCAGAAAAGCGTTTCTGCGTTTCACATGTACTTGAATATGCGGCATCGATTTTGGGCCCGACCTAACGCTTTCTCTTCAAGTTTAGAGTCCAAATCCTAATTTCGTTACTGCTTTCAACAAAGTCTCCTGGTATTACTGTTTGCATCTGCGCTTCATTCTGCAGTACGTCTTCGAAACTACGCCGTATCATAGTGTTTGTGGCATTATAGTCTTTGTATACCTACGAGCGTATATGTTAGGGTACAAATTGTTCAAACGGAAAGAGGCTCCCTGTAGTTCGGCGCCAATCCGTGTTGCTGCTCTCTTGCGCGAGCGTAGGAGCTCCGGCTGAAAAGCCCTCTCGCGCTATATACAAAGCCACCGTCTGCACTTGCTCGCGAAATTCTTCAAATCGCCATGTTTTGGTGTTAGAACGTAAACAACGGAAAGGTCTCTGAGGTGTTTAGCGTGTGTATCGACTCAGACGCGCAAACGCCGCGCCCGTGACAATACCTCACGTTCGATCAACTCTTTCTTTATTTTTGATTACAGCACGATCTGACCGCATTCCACTTGCACGGCGCCGTAAAGGTGTGCCGCCGGCTGACACAGTTATGGCGCAGGCATTTCCGTATATTTCTATTTACTATCGAGCGCGTCGTTGTTAATGGCAGCGTCGACGAGAGCGCTGTGTATGCGTGCCCGTGCGTACGCTCTTTGCCACATTAAGGCGTATGGTATGGTATGGTATGGTATGAAGAACTTTATTTAGGTCCTGAGGGATCAGTCTGGGACTGATGCGGGCCGCTCCCACGTCGGGACAGAGATGCCGAGCGTCCCCCTGCCGTCGCACGGGCCCTCTGGACAGCCCTGGGTTGGTCCGCCAGCACTTCACTGTGAAGCATCCGCTGCCACCACTTAAGGCGTAGCTATGATAACGTTTTTGCGTTTTGATAAAGCTCTTAGGTTGTTGTTATCGCACCGCGGCATTCTATATAGCCACGACTATGCGATGTCGCATGTAGCAGCGCAAGTGAGACTGGCGCATGATGGTGATGATCGGACTTTGATTGAGAGCGCGGACGAAGTTGTTTGGTCGCCTTCGTTGCGTGTGGCCAGTCTCAGTCCAGGAACCTACGTGACCCGGCCGCCTATTCCCGTGTGACCCGGCCGGAACTCACGTGACTCACGTGACCCGGCCAGGAACCCACGTGACCCGGCCGCCTAGTCCAAGAAACCACGTGACCCGGCCTTGCCCCTGTTGACCGGCTGACGCCGGTTTAAGAGGGGGATGTCGGTGTTTCGGTCGCTTTCCCCTGCCACGTGGTGTAGGGTGTTCGGCGTGTGGCAGAATTTGCAGCCCTATTGGTAAAGTGCTGGGGTAAATGAGACTTGTGTTTCGTGTCACATGGGGAACGTGTTGGTTTGTGGTTGTCTGCAAGGTATGTCGCGTCTTCTTTCCAGAGTTTCGGGTCTGGAGGTGCGTAGATTCTTCTCCTCATTGTGCGAGTATGTCCGTGCATCGGCGCGCTACGGGTTCGTCTGGTGGGACCGTTACACTGTATCCTAGCGGGGCTGCCCGGAGAGCATGGAAAAAAAAAAAGAAAACTCGCGCTGCTTTTCAAACCTCGAATTCGAGGCTCAGTTGCTAGTGGTTGTATACAGGGTGATTTCTTTCTTTTCTTATCTGTTTTTTTTTATAGTTAACAAAGTTTTAAAAAATCATTTGTGACATATAGCCTACACACAGTTCTACATGTTGAACTGGAGTGCTCTAAAATGCGGACATCTTATTCACGAGAATTTGAAGTGTGAATATTCGACTACTTGCCAAAGTTCCGTCAGTTACCTTTTACACTAATTGCTTTACGGCACATATAGCGATCACGAATTGTAGCCGGTAAGTGGGCAAGGCGCGTATCCAGTTGGGACTAATTCTGAGGATGGCACCAGTTTCCAGGCAATGCTTCTAGAAGTGTGTGACAAAATACATTGGTGTTCCAGGTTTCTTCCTGCACAAATAAAAGAAAAAGACGTTTTGGTAAACAAAGAAGAAATAAGTGGAAAGACCGTGCATTTAAGGATATACAGTAATGGTATCGGTCGCAGGCAATAAAAGAAAAAGGAAAGCAACGAAAAAAAAGTCCTGGTATATGTTCACGATGATTGCAATACAGTGGCGAAATGCTGTCGTGCTCGTCAACTTTCTCTCCTGATAGTTTTCCTTCGTTTTTTTTTTTTTTTTTTTTGATCCCTCACCTCCTTTCCGCCGTGAGCGGTCGGCAACCGGACATCCGTCAGCTGCCTGCCTTTGGTTGTTCTTTTTAGAGCGCAGCTCTTTGGCGTCCGTTCCTGGGTTTCGCGTCGTCGTCGGCGTTGTCGTCGGCCTCGTAACCAGCTCCGCCCCCCTTTCATCCCCCCAGCGCTAGCAGCGACCGACTGATACCGCTGGATGCCGCTGACGCCGCTAGAGAGTCAAGATAACGTGACTGCATAGAACACCGTCGCCGCCATGCAGAAAGAGGAGGAAAGGGTTCCCCCCCCCCCCCTGTTCTTGTGTGGCGAATAGGGTGCTCTTCAGTTGCCGACGCGCCGGTTATTTCACGTAGGCCCCGGCACGTCGACGAATACGTGACCACCTTCCCACGGCTAGACCTGGTTCTTAGCGCTGCGGAAGCGAGGGTATCATATTGTTTGTGTCGGCATCGGCGGCGTTGTCCCTGAAACCAACTCCGCAGCTGGGGTTGACTCACTATCGGCGTCAGCGGCATCAGTCAGTCGCTGCTATCTCTTCCCTCCTCCCTTTATCGTGTTGTCCGCTTGCTGCGCGCGCTTCTGCCCCCATCGTTTGCCGCTGGGTGTACACGCCGCCCCCCTCCCCCCTCTTCCTGCGAGTCTCCGGTTGTCAAAGCGCCGGCTCGAACTTAATTCCTTTCTTCGCTCCTCCTCCAATGCAACCCCTGTGCGGTGGCAATCAGAGAGCCAGATCGGTGGCGGCGGATCTGTATATGTGCACCGCCCGAGCCGAAATTGCCGCTGCCGTTCGCCACTGCGAAATTATCTGCCAGTTCTTTCTGAGCCATGAGCGAGACGACCGATGGAAGTCCTCCGTCTGCTGCTGCTGCTGCTGCTGCTAAACGAGCTGCCAGAGCAGAGGCCCAGCGCCGTCGCCGTCAGAATCCAGAGGTGCGTGCCGCCGAAGCAGAAGCTTACCGTCGCCGCCGTCGAGATGATCCAGGAGTACGCGTCGCCGAAGCAGAGGCTAAGCGCCGCCATCTATCGAAAAGGTGAAACAGCTTATTTGCTGCGCTCAAATTTCGCATTAGGAAGTAACGTAATCGTCGGTAATTTTTTTCTCTTTGTCTCGCATTTTTTTTTTGCTCTGCGGCAAATCAAATGCATCGAGACAGGTTACGCTTCTTGTTCTTTCTGACGAGTGACCGAGGGCAAGGGCAACACGTCCATCGTCGCTTGCGAACTCGCCCAGTTCGGTTGGGGAAACAGCGACATACAAAGCGCCTTGTACCACGCGCCGTTCGCAACGTCACACAAGTCGAGATAAAAATCGCCCATAGAAACGCGACACGCGATACGAGTACTCTCGGTATATGTATATTCCTGCGGCGCGTCGTATTTACTTGCAGCAGCTGCGCCAGGTATGCGAGCGAGACCCTTCTCATTTCTCGATAAGATCGACAGGTCCCTCCGCGACGGTGACCACGTGACCTCTCGCGTTCTGCGACTCGGTGTTTCAGAGCGAACGTTCAGTCGGGTGACCCGCGAGCCACTGCTGCTTTTCTGCACGAAGTGCTTCGGCACCCTTTGTGATCGCATTTGCGTTCTTTCTCGTCGTTCCTTTAAATGCGATCAGAATTGTCGGGCTATACTGCCCCGCAGTTCTTGCTCATTCCTAGTTCTTTCATTACTTCGTGCTTTGCGCAGATGTGCTCTTTTTCTCTTTGTTTAAATGTGTAAGCATGCCTACGCCTACCCAACGAGAAACCGGTCCGTCACGTGAGCCGAATGCAATGGCTCATATAAGCAGGCAAATTAATTTTGAATCAGCCATGCAGCACATAGAACAGCCATACGTTTGAATAAACAACAAGCTCTAAACGAGCATGCGAACCATCACTAAATCATTGCATAATGTGTAATGGTCGGATCATGTTCGATAAGGTTGATGATGCCATCGGGCTGCACGGACACTAGCAAGTGTCGCGCCGGAGCAATTCGCGTCGCCGCGGCGCTGTCGCATTTACCGTAATGGCGCCAAGATTACAGCAGCCGCTTTTTTAACTGAAGAGCAGAAACCAACACATACAAGGTATCAGCGCGTCTCTAGAGATTGCGCCAGAAACAACTCAACGACGCTGCGCAGAGCGGGGAACTGCAGCAAGACGCTCACGAGCACAACTATAACAAGACGGAAAACGCCATGCCGCTGCCGCCCGACAACGACGTAAGGCTGCCACGCCGAACAAAGCGCGGGAAATAAAAGCGCACCATACCTGCAGCGCCACCGGAAACAACGCGCCGCCGCCCGACGCCACAAAGAACATTGGATACCTCCTCCCCCCTCTCCCCTCTGCAAATGCAGTGGTGGTTTTGCAACATCTTCGCTAAATCAACACTAGTTGAGCTTAATTAACGCCAAAGATTAGAGTGCTTAATCAACTGTGGCGAACGTATATAGACACCTCAAAACCGGAAGCAAAGCAGCGGTTCACCCATTTCGTGGAAGGCTTTGGCCTCGGTTACTTAAGCGATCCGATTCAACCACCTACCGCGCACGGATCATAGATCGATTTAACTTTGGCGAAAATCATTTCTCAAATAAGAACGAAATGTGCGTTCCATAGCAACGACAGAACAGTTATAGCGGTAATTTCAAATAAATAAATAAATAAATAAATAAATAAATAAATAAATAAATAAATAAATAAATAAATAAATAAATAAAGGTTTTGTGAACTGCATTGAAACGTGTGTTTGGGTCGTATATCACTTTTAAGAGCAATGTGCGTGATGAGCGCACCTCTATCGATCAGTGTCTGACAAGTTGCCCTACGTTAGGCGCAACATAGCTGCAGCTTCGCTGACTAACTGATTTCACAGAAGTGAATTGGCGGAGTTTCTTTTTTTTTTTTTAACTGTGAGTACGAGTATAAGCGCTGCTGCGCATGACTGCTATTGATTCTGATTTCAAGTGACTCCGGCTTCGCCTCATTTCGGTTACTGAGTGATCTTCGTGCAAGTGGCGATCTTACCGTCCCTAATAAATGTTGTAAATTATTAGGAGAGTTTCTTTTTTTCATTAGTCCTTAGCACTGCCTACTGGAAAGAGAAGCAATATTGAGACGCCTATCATTCACGTGCATTTCACACGCCGTGGATAAAAGACACCGCCGAAAGCGTCACTGAAGTCTGCAGGTCTTTCCCGGGCTCAAAAAAGCACGCAAAGCAATTCGAAGAGTGGTGAATACAGCAACCTACTCATTCTCTAGGCATATGGTATTCATACTATTAGAAATAATTGTTAGTTAGCCACCTCCTTCTTTTTTCAAAGCTTAATGAACTTTGTCCCGTGTATATATTTAACTACATTGTGTTTGTGCATGATGTTCACAGTGTAAATTTAAGAAAATGTAAAAGGTAAAAAATACGGATGAAGTAGCCACCTCTGGGTGCTTTTAATGCGCGTGTCCTCCTATTGTCAGAATTTGCAGAAATAAGGCGAAAGTATGAACTAAAAGCCGTGCACGTCGGCGCCAACAATGATGCAGTAAGCTTTTAGCCACAATAAAGAAACGTCAAACGATGTGTGTAACAGTACTCCGGTAATGACACTTTAAGGTGCGGAGGTAGGCTTCGGCCCACCCCCTTCGGCATTGCCGAAGGGGGAGGGGGGTCTCTGCCCCACCCCCGGAAAAACTTCGGAGGGGGCTCGGGTCCCGGAGACATAGAACATAGACATGGGACCCTACATACCCTTCGTAGACCCCTTCGTAGTCGGGTCCTATGCAGGTGTGTTCTCTTTGGTCTATTGTGGTGCGCAGATTCCCCAGCGTTTCATTTGCCGAGACAAAGTTTATTGACTAGCGTTATTTTTGTACAACCAGTAGACTTCACAGAGAGCTGCCTGTAGAACGTCTATAGACGATCTAAACAAATTTTGCGAGATAAAACCTTATGGGAGCACAGACATTTCTCGAATATTTGTTTTTCTTTTGCATATTCGTGGTGTCCGTGTCTCCTTTTCTTGTTTGTCTGTGCGAGCTCCTTAACAAAAAAAGAAGAAAAGAGAGAGAGAGAGAGATAACAAGGGCATCTATGGCTTACAGCTGAATAACTGAACGGGGCTATCCATTAGTGCGCGTTTTTCCAGTTCAAGCGTACCTATTCCACAACCGCAGTAACATAATAGCGTGCGGCGTACGCCGTGTCGCACACCTGCTTATTGACGAGGGTAGGCTTTTCTTTTTCTCTTTATTTCAAATAGAACTATATCGACCTGACTGCCATTCAGTGAAATGCGTCATTTTATAGACTGTAAAAGATAGCAGAACGTCAGGATTGCGATGTAGTAAAACTCACAGACAGAAGAAACAAATTAAGAAAAAAAAAACAGAACACGAAAGCGTGTACCGTTACACACGGTACGACGTCGCCGCACAGGGCGACTAGACGTTCAAGGCTGAACAAGCGGGCACGAGCAGTTGTCGAGACCCGCGCACCTGTCGTCGCACACTCTTCGATGAGACTAGAAAAATGCACGGCGGCCGCGATGATTCACGTCCAGAACACCTGAATCGACATCGCTCGACGTATCCGAATTGACGCGTGAAGCGGAGTTCGTGTTTCACCAGTATCTCTAGCAGTGAGTTATTGTTGTGCACATATGCGAGGTATAGGCCTTCCGTGCCAACCGGAAGGCTGTGGAAAAATGGCGAGCGTATCTGATGGCAACCCGAGTCCCGGTGCGTATAGCTCTATCATTGGAGTGCTTTAGTTTAGGGGACGCAAGCGGCTTGCGTACGCAAGAACTAGGGGCGACGGTACTGCGCATGCGCAGAACCAGACGTAGGGGTCTGCGCATGCGCAGTACCGTGGCCTTTCGTTCTTGCTTACGCAAGCCGCTTGCGTCGGGACCTAAACTAAAGCTATCCAGACGCGCCCTGCGCGCGTACTTAGATGTATACTTGCGCATGTTAAAGAACCCGTGCTGAGGACATTACGCCGGAACAGCGCCACTGTGGTACATTTCACATATCGCCGATGCCATCCCCGTCAACCGAGGAGGCTACGCGAGCTCTAATGGTTTGATGATGATAATGGTCTAAAGAAAGGAAGGACGCTAAAATGCTCTAATGGTTTCAATTAACGCGACGGGCCCGAGTCGGCGCCTATACAGAGACGCTACAGCGCAAGCGAACGCTTTCTCTCTCTCTCTCTCTCTCCTTTTGCCTTATGGTTCTCTCTGTCGATTCCCTTTCCCAAGCGTGGAGAGTAGGCAATAGCTGCACGTCCGTCTGGGTAACCTCTCTACCTTTCCTTCTCTCTCTCTCTCTCTCTCTCTCTGCCATCATTATCAACAGCCTAGTTTTTCTCCGCTCCTACGGCGAAGGCGCCCTTCAGTGATCTCCGCTTATCAGCAAATATAGCTGCTCTGCATGCGAATTTCCTAATCTGGGCCCCACCACCTATCTCTCTGCCGACCTCGTGTGCGTTTTCTCATCTGTGGCACTTATTCTGCTACTCTAATAGAGCACCGGTTCTCAGCGCTGTGCAGGCATTGCGTGCTAACGTACGGTTCCACTTCGTAACTCAACGATGATATCAGCCGCGCTCGCCTGCTTTCCGATTCGCATATACTGCCGTCTTT